>NC_064627.1:680825779-682114596 GCF_023864275.1 Schistocerca cancellata
TCAGGACATCATCATTATCATCATCATCATCATTATAATCATCTTTTTCATCATCATTTACATTCGTGGGTCAGGTTCGAGGAAGTTATTTGGATTCGTTTCTTATCTCCATCGCTTCGTGGCCCTACCACTTTGGGTATTTATTGTAAAAGTGTTTTACGATATCAGCCTTGTTAATTCTGTTTATGTGTTTCTTTCAT
Source organism: Schistocerca cancellata (assembly GCF_023864275.1). Lineage (NCBI taxonomy): Eukaryota > Metazoa > Arthropoda > Insecta > Orthoptera > Acrididae > Schistocerca > Schistocerca cancellata. The sequence continues at coordinate 680,825,980 of NC_064627.1, forward strand.
TTCTGCTTATAAGTGTCGATTTTTCCGTTGTTGCAAATATTTTAAGCTCATTTGTGGTATTTTCGTTTCTTAGTCATCTTCATCCGATCTGAGGAATTTCAGTTCTGACGTCGCTGTTCGATTTATGTCTTCCTTGTTGGCCAATCAAGTTTCAGACACGTAAAGCAGCAATGAAACATACATTTTTTATTCTTTATGCCTTTATCATGACGAAATGAAATATCACTGCCCACGTGGCTTGAATGACTTACTTCCTCGATGTCTTTTCAGTCACTAAATTTGACTGAACGTGTTGTTTTCGTCGGAATGGTACGGCTTTCGCCTTTCTATAGATTATTTGAAATTATAAAGTCGACAGGTTTAGTTTAATTTTAAAATATTCCATTGTAATTTCCTTCTGATCTGGCTATTATAGTCCGGTTGCAACATACATTAACCTTTTTATATAATGATCCTTATTTAGTTTTATTCATTAGCTGTTTTCTTGTATCTTCATTCCATTTTGTAATCATGACATTCGTATATACTCCTAAGTTGAATAGAAGTGGGTAAAGACTGATGTCGTGTGTAGCTCCTTGAGTAGTTATAATGACACCCTTACGTACTTTGTTCTCTGTCTTTATTACAAATTTATTTTGTTTTCATCGTGCACGCTTTTTATGGCCTATATATCAAGTGTCGCGGAGTTTCTTGTATTAATGACCAGAGTTTCATTCTGTTTAAGCTGTCAGGCACCTTGCCGTAATAAATAAAAGATGTGCGTGTTTCAGTAGTAAATACTGTTCTTTTACTTCAAAGTGAACTTTGTTTTTTTGTCGAAATCTATATTCACTATGCTCATCAATTAAATTGTTTCTGCTACTGGTGTTAACCTTAGAGTGACAAATCTTGCATTTACTTTATGCCCAACTGTTAAAATACTTATTACACTGTATACAGTCTTCTTCGATAATCTTTCTTAAAAAGCAAGTACACAACAGCTGTTGAAAAGGTTTCCGGTATTCTCGTTTCCTCCCAGTGCAAATTTAGGAAAAGTAAAAATCTTAGTTCAAGGAGATTTCCTCAGTATTTTAATAACTTGCTTTTGACGCCATCTACAACATCTGCCTTCCGTTTTCTTGTTTTTTAAGCTGCTTATAATGCCACTAATGTTACAACGTCTACCACTTTTCCACCTTCGCACATTTCTGCTTATACGACAACTTCTTATAATATTCTTCCAACCGTTTACTGTTAATTGTGTCCGTCTCCGTACCTGAATGGTCAGCGCAGCGAATGCTATGCGACAGGCCTGGGTTCTATTTCCGGCCTGGTCGATGATCTCCGGCCGGGGACTGGATACTGTGTGTCCTCAGTATCATTTCATCCCCAGCGACACCCAGATAGCCGCAGTGACGTGAAATAAAAATATTTTCCCCAGGTATTGGGGCTCTCCAGAAATGATGCTCACAGCCTAGCCACACGCATTGTCAACCGTTGATTGTGGTAGTATTTAATGTATCTTTTTCTTCTCTATTTAAATGCTTGTTGACTTTCTAGGCCATTACACGCCGGCCGCGGTGGCCGAGCGGTTCTAGGCGCTTCAGTCCGGAACCGCGCGACTACTACGGTCGCAGGCTCGAATCCTGCCTCGGGCATGGATGTGTGTGATGTCCTTATGTTAGTTAGGTTTACGTTTAAGTAGTTCTAAGTTCTAGGGGACTGATGACCTCAGAAGTTAAGTCCCATTGTGCTCAGAGCCATTTGAACCAAGCCATTACATGTAGCCAGTCAGTGTAATTTTCTTGGTTCGTTACAAAATGTTCTATATTATAATATATCATATCTTTCCCAAGTTGATCTCTCTGTGTGTGTGTGTGTGTGTGTGTGTGTTTTTTCTCACCTCGCAACTTCTCTTTCGTTTGCACATAGTTACTGTTTCGCTTGTCTCTCTCTCTCTCTTTAATTTTCCCAATTGTTTGTTCTACATCGTTTGACACTTATCCTAATACTGTTTGGATGGGTATTGCAGAATACCGTGCTACTTTCCTGCTATAGAAACACGCTGAAAAATTGTGCAGCATGGAAATCGAAGTCCGAGATTGTTCCGAAAATATTCTCTTGTACACATTTCGTGCCACATAAAAGCCTTAGTATGACAGTTATTTCTTAGAACAATGTTATATCCATGGTGAGGATTCGCTACGTCGAAAGACGGAAGAAGTGTTTTAGATTCACGAAAGACAAAACCTGAATCATTAGATCATTAGGACGACTGATAAGTTGTCAGTTACATTAGAATCACAAAATATGTTAAGATGAAAGGAAGAGAGAAAGAGAGAGAGAGAGAGAGAGAGAGAGAGAGAGAGCCGATCGGGAGTTCCCAGTATTATTATGATTTGACTGATTGCAGTTGTGGTAAATTAATCCTGTAGTCAAAATATACAGCATTTTTAGTCTAATTGGATCACATCTTTTCCCTCTACAGTTATTTCTTTCTGAAGTATTTGTGCAAGATCGATATTTTTCTCAGATATTGGTAAATATTATTTCAGTTTTAGCTGAACGCAATGTCCTGACATATAATAATGTCATCTGTAAAAATCTGAGATTACAACTAATATTGTCTAATAATTCATTAATATAAATAATGAAGCATAATGGCTCTATCGCACTACCTAAAAGGTAAATGCGCAGTACCGGAACGAATGCTTTTCTAAAGTCTAGAAATACAAAATCAACTACACCATGGGTCTCTAGATATCAACGACCCAGAGCGACGGTTGGATCATTTAAGTATACTGAGGCATAAGGCTGATCCCATCAAACGACGATTCACGTGCTTTGAAAACCAGAGGGAGAATTCGCAAAACCTGAGTGAGAACGTGATGCGTGAATTCAGAGTTTTCTTAATGAGTCCATTCGATGTTAGTTTGCCCCTTGCGTCAGCTTTTTTTTTTTTTGTTTCATTCACCGTTTAAAATAATTCACAACTGTGTGCTGTGGCTCCATGCTTGGAGAATACACGCATGTTCCAAAATAAGCCCGGACCTACATGGCACTGAAAAATTACAGTAATTGGTGCTGCCCTACAAGGGCCGTGTGGAGGCTATTATCCAGCAACCCGCTTCTGGCTGCACTAACTCATAGCTTCACTGGTGCCCCTCTCTGAATACCGTATTATACGTAAATTTACTGCCGTTGTAAATCGAAACTCTTTGTTTTAAAAAAAAATCTTGATTTACTTCATAAAATTCGTTGAAAACACGGCATCGCGATATTTCCTGCTAATGATGGTCTCTGCTGTACACCACTCATTCTTTGGTAACATGTAAGATGTATGCATCGTTAAATGCGTTGACTCATAATAAAGCCACATTATGAGGCCAAGTGGGATGAGTCTGAGCTATCTGCATATTACTGACGGCCAGAAAATTTACGTAGCAATTACTGAACTCATTCTCAGCAGTGTAACGTGAGGTACAAGATTCATCTACATGATTACTCTGCAATTCACAATTAAGTGTGAGGCAAAGTGTTAATCTTCATTCTTCTATAGCTCTGCGTCTGAAATGTTTCTATTGTCTTCTTGGTCGAACAGCGTCTCATCCACGTTTCACTCCTGCACAGCAATAGTCGCCAGAGGAATACCTTCCGAAAAGACTTCATAACACTTAAATTTATGTTTGATATTTAGAAATACCTCTTTTTCAGTAATTCTTTTCGGTATAGCCAGTCTCTATTGTACCTCATCTCTGCTTCGGTTATTTTGATGCCCAAACAACAAAATCCATCTACTACTTTTGGTGGTTCATTTATTAATTCAACACCATCGGTGTGATCCGATTTCAGTCAATTACATTCCATTACTATTGATGTACTTTCGCTACTGTTCATCTCATAACCTCTTTTCAAGACACTATCCACCCATTTCAACAGCTTTTCCTTCTTTGCTTTGTCTGGCAGAATTATAATATCATCACTAACTTTACAGTTCTTGTCTTTGAACTTTAATTTTATCTCCAATTTGCTCCTTGGTTTCCTTCACTGTTTGCTCATTTGGTACTTGGCAGTTTTCCAAAACTGTCTGTAACCTATTTAAAAATCCAATGTACAGATCTGACTAGTAAATCAAATCAAATCACAAATTACGCTGCATGAAAAGTGTAAACAATAGTAATAAAGGAAATGTGTAAGCAATAATAATAAATGCGAATTATAGCAATTCTAATAAGCTGTATGTCTTTTCCTTTTGCTGTGATGAAGGAGTCTTGTAAAATGTTGCAGCTGGCTGACAAAAGGCAAGAGTCACAGGGCGGATTGCACAGGTCATAAAAATGTTTCTGGTGAGAGCCAAAATCTCAGCCAGGTAAATACAGGGAAGAGCGCTCTGCCAACCAAACGCAGCAGGAATGACTAATGGGGGTGACACAGCCCTTTATAAAGCTTCACTGTGCACAAAGGCACTACTAGTGTGGTACCAAGGTGTCAGGGTCAATGGAGGCCAGCTGGAATTTTTGTTCAAAATTTTGTAAGGAGTTCCCTAATTAGCTCATAGTAAATATTTTTGTAGCAGGGGTGTGTTCCTATGTGTGTGTGTGTGTGTGTGTGTGTGTGTGTGTGTATGTACATGACACCTTCTTATTGACTGTAACTAGAAACCCGTTACATAATAGGGGGATTTTCTACCTTCTACTCAACTCCAAGTAAGAAATATACTTCATCACTTAACCAGTATAGAATCAGTAAGAGTTGGGTATTTCTTAGCATGTTTTAAATTATGTCTGGTTGGAACCTGGAAGGTCAGTTGCCATTAGCCAGCTAGATTCCATCTATGTTTAGTAAAGGAGAGAAAGAAAAGACTTAAGGCATCATGGTGAGAACTTCTTCGCAGGGCTACAGAAAGTGTGCTTCATAATAGAGCTGCATAGCCGAAGTGTTCACCTTATAGCAGAGCCCAGATGCAGGTACTGAACTTAGGATTCTCAGCCAGCACTGCACACATCTTCTGCTACTGTTCATCATTAAAGTAATAGTCATTGGCTGTATTTGCATATATCGAGGCAAGGCGAGTGCAAAGTCGTTTATCTTGCATCAAAACTGCGTTTTCTCTAATCTAATTTTCACAGCCAGTAAGCTGCACTCACTATGCACTTAGGTGTTAGAACTAGTGTTCGTGTTTTTCTAGGATTTTTTAAACATATTAACTTATTCTGCATTAACTGGTGATATCCACGAACGCAGTTTTATATCCACTCACCTGTGCCAAGGCTGTCATAGAAGTTTTCAGTCCTTTGTTCCGTAGACAAATGATTGTATACTGTCTTCAAGCAATAAATCAGATTGTTATAGTGACTCTTAGTTTCTTTTTGTAGTCAGATGGATTCCATTACCTTGTCGTGCTTAACTTGGCTACCGCAAGTAATTTAATTAGATAAGTCTTAATCACACAGGTATTTCAATTTTCGTGATCTTATAGGGAGTTATCTATCACTGTAGGCCACCTGGGTCAGATTCTGAAGCATCTCCTTTTAGCGGGTTTTCATTGTGTTTCGTTGGTGTGCATAGATTAGAAATTTCGTAATAAGTGAGAAATGCTTAACTTATGTCAGAATTTGTGCTGAGGTTAACTCACGCTCGCGCACGTAGTTTGGAGTAAATGAGTGAATCTGAAAGGGAAACAGCCAGTCCATCGGCAACTGACAGTAGTGAATTAACTGTGAAAGTCCAGCGAGACAGTTCGCAAAGTGTCGATATTAGTGAAAGTGAAAATAGTACTTTTCAAAGATCAGTGGTAACAAATAGTGATTAAAATTAGATACAAATTAGTAGATAACAGCCTGAATTTCGGTCAGTGTGTGAGGAGCAAGTGATAATGACACAGGCAAACTGTGCGGCTGGTCCCAGCGGAGGTTCGAATCCTCCCTTGGGCATGGGTGTGTGTGTTTGGCTTAGGATAATTTAGGTAGAGTAGTGTGTAAGTTAGGGACTGATGACCTTAGCAGTAAGGTTCCATAAGATTTTTTTTTTTTTTTTTTTTTTTTTTTTTTTTTTTTTTTTTTTTTTTTTTTTTTTGACACTGGCAACAGAAAACTCTGTAGCTGTTGGACATGTGGAAGTGACACAGAGTGTTACGTGTAAGTGCCAACTCCTCAGTCACCGGCGCCTTTTGCTCTGTAAATCTTTCTAATTGAAAGGCGTAGGAAAACAAGAAACAGCACGACCGGTAGTACAAAAGATGGAACATAGTTTCGCGGCACTAGCATTGATCAATAAGCAACAAGACGAGGAGAACGAGGCATTCTAGAAGAGGAAAATTTCTGTAAGGGAGAAGCACAGCTAGCGAGAAATTCTCAAGGGTGTGAAGAAAATATCATAGAAACTGACGAGATCGAGGAAAAAAACGAAAGTCCGAGGACAATATGAATCAAATAATTGATGAACATGTGAGTGGCTGCTTCAGTAAGCCAGGCGCGTTGTCTCAGGAGGTGAAGGGCATGGCAGATGAAATCTGTAGGGTGTGGACGTTATCGGGGAATGGAAGAACAAAGTAACAGACAACGTAATTTGGTGAAGAAACTAGTCAAGCAGTTGTCATTATTAAGCGACGCGGAATAGGGTAGGATCATGCCACTGGACTAGGGAGATCAGGAGGAATTAATGGTATTAATCCAATTCAAGGAATCCAGGTAGACATTAACCACTGTAGTCGAGAAGGGTTAGTAGAATCATTCAAGGAAAGAAACGAGACAGTGGTTCATTAAATAGTATTAGACTTAGCAAAACAATAATGAACAAAGAAGATGGACGGAAGGAAGTAGAAGAAGTAAATAACCTAACTGAGAGACCCTGCCGTATAGGCAGTGATCCATAACAATTGTCTGCAAATGTACAGCGAGCAGTACCCTTCGGAATGGGATACCAAGAAGTTGAGGAGGATGAAGTTTGGAAACAGTTTGTATCACCCTAGAAATGTGCTCTATACCTGGACTGATCAAAATAGTCGTCTACACGCAGATATTTGGATCGCACAATTCCAAGACTAGCTTCTGAAGTTATGGTCTGTAGGGTACAAAATGAATTCATAATGCACGCATGTCAGAGAAATAGCAGCAGCTACGATGCCAGTAATTGCGACCAAATGTAGAACTTACGAAGAATTCCAGCACACATTTTACAAGAGAAACAGGAGCATGTGAAATTCAGAATTTTGATGTTGGAGTCTTATCATAAACAGAAATTTCACAACCAGATTCAATACTTTGAAGAAGTAGTGAAACGAAGCCAATGCCTGCACACTCGATTTGAGCAGGAAGAATTGATAAAAATCTGCCGAACAAATCAGCCAAACTCAACGCATGAAGACGTCATGTTTCAGGTCGGGAAATAAATGATATTGGTTGTTATGTTTCAGGTCGGGAAATAAATGATATTGGTGCGTTCCTGCATTTATTGAACGAATTTGGATAGATCGCAGAGAAGAAGTTAGAGAACCGGTACATTTCGTGCAAATCCACTACTGTCCAGTACCACGTGCAACAATCAATGTGACCTGGCAAGTGGGACGTCCATCCTGCAAGAACACGAATAAATGCTATAGGAACAGTCCTTGAAAATCATGGGTGCCACCATATCGAACAGATGGTAGACAGAAGCACCGACTCGATGCCCAGAGAAGAGAAGGCGTAGAAACTGTAGAGGTACACGATCCAGATCCGCAAGGAAACCAACGAGACAACAGCGGAGACACCAATACTGGGCTCGTGACTGACTGTTGGCCGAGGCTCCGACTTGGCTGTATCCGGCTTCCTGGAGCCTTATTCGTAAGCTGTGATGAATTAAAAAAAGAAACTGTCACAAGGTTTTGTGAAGTTTGAAGATCGGAAAGGAGATATTGCATATCCTTTATTCAATTGATGTACTGCTGGGTGATACAACAGTGCTCTGTATTCTGTACACAGGCAGCCAAGTCTTGGTGCTACGAGGGCGTACTGAAAAGTAGTGCCTCAGAAGTTTTTTCGTGAAAACTCTCAAAGTGTTTCAAATAAAACACCGTTATTAACATTCTGCATCTTTATTCTTCATATGTACATATTTATTTCTTAACACTGTCACACCGGCAATGAGCACATTTCTCCCAACTAGAGACCGATTTGTTGATACAGGTACCATTACTGCACAGTGTTTGTTACTGGAGCCACAATCTCACCTATGCCTACACCACTTCATCACTGCCAAAAAGAAGTTCGTGAATCCGCTAAGGTTTTCGTTAAATTCTGGAAACACTTCAAACTTTGTCACACACGCTGAGGTAGCAGCACGATTTCCTTCATTACCAGCATGAATAATCCAATGTCGCAGACTACTGATGTTTACGTAATATATAGGCGCGCACATTGTCTGCACAGTAGTTAGTCGTATGACGCTCCAGTATGTATCACAGATTTGCTTGCTTAGAGGCATAGGGAATATTCTGATAGGTATCGGCGGAAACCTCAGAAGGAAAAGGTATTTGCATACTCTAAGCAGAAGATGAAGTGACAGAGAAAGTGTATGACGATATTGAGGGGAAAATCAGTACGTAATGGGAGACGAAAATCTTACAGTCATGGGATACTGGAATGCGGTTGTAAGATAAGGAGTGGAAGAAAGGGTTACAGGAGATCGTGGTCTTGGTAGTAGGAAGTGACAGTGACAGTGAAAACACAATATATAGTGCTTGACAGTGATGAAGATGAGGAAAAAGAAAATGTGTAAGTGGTTGCAGATGACAAACTGTTCAACAAAACAGTCACTGTAGAAATACAACACATCAGAAAAAGCATACCATGTGGTAAAAAGATGAAAAATAAAAGCCCACTGAAGATGCTGCAACTGCTGTGAAACATGTTTGGGTTAAGAAACAAAATTGTCTTTTGCTAAAGGCGGACCCTATCCAAAAACATACGTATTGTTAAAGGAAACACGGAAAATAGAGCTTAAACCCCATGAAGAGAATAGAAATATTTGAGATGTGGCACTGTAGAATAATTTTGATAATTAGGCAGCCTCATAAGGAAAGAAATGAGGAGATTCTCTGCAGAATGAACGAGAAAAGGACTATATGGAAAACACCAACGAGAAAAAGGGACAGGATGACAAGACATTAAGCTGTTAGGGAATAACTTCCAGGGTACTAGAGGGAGCCTCCAAGGGTAAGAGCAGTAGAGGAAGTCAGAGACTGGAATACATCCATAAAAAAACTAAGAACTTTGGTTGGAATTACTTCTCTGAGATGAAAATGTTGGCGGAGAAAGGGAATTCGTGGCGGGCTGCATGAAACTGGTCGTAAGCCTGATGACTGAAAAAGAAAAAAAATTACTAACATTATGTTTACTAATTTGTAACCCTGTATTCACATGATGACTATCACGCTCCTCCAGTGACAGGTTTAAAAAATAATGAAATTTAGTATGCACCATTGTGCTCATCAGTGGCATTCATAAGTAGCTTCGTTGAATTTTAGGGTTCTGTACCACAGTCGATAAAAACGGAACCCTTCTAGAGTCACTTTGTTGTCCATTTGTCTGTCTGTCTGTCTGTCTGTCTGTCCGTCCGACTGTTAACAACCATTTTTTCTCAAGGAGAGGTAGACGTATCAAGATTAAATTTATGTAACATACTATCGTCTACGATCCGTTGGCGATGTAAAAACTTCAAGCTGCCAAACCAATTCAGTCTAAAAATACATATTTTCATACTCGCAAACCCACCCATCAGAGCCTATAGTGTACTTCCTGTTGACTAAAATTTTGAAATTGAGCAAGTTGCAAGGTTTCACGGTAAACATAAAGAAAAAGCCGAAAATTGTTAATTTTTAATAATATCACACAAAAATATTCTTTGTCATTTTTATGTGATTTTTGGTGTGTCCATCTGTTAAGACATGTTTTTCCGAGGAATTACAATAGCAAAATGCGAAATTACGTAAAAAAATTAAACTTACAATGTAAAATTAAAACATTCTCCAAAGCCTTGGAATTCCTTGGACTGAAATCTTGCCTGTGTCGATATCGATAACAGGCAAAAATCGTAGAGATTGTCAGTTCACGGGATGGATGAACTAACTATATACGTAACTAGGTATGTATAAAAACCTCAGATTTTGAATCCTGCTCACACTCGGCCAATTCTTTTGATTATGTTTGTTCAAGGAGCCAAAATGTAACTGTGGAAACAGCAATTATTTTCTTCCACTTATAACCATAAATTTTTATTGTTAAGTATATTAAGTGTCACGGTAATGGTGCAAAATTTATATTTGTCTTTCTAATGTATCTGTGTAGCGCTGTTTGAGGACAAACAGTCGACACATCTTATGAATCAAGGACAAGAAAATGGGATGGCTGACCGAGGAAACATCTGCTGTAAGGCATCGAGTTGACCTTGACACACGCTGCGGGGTGAGCACGAGAAGCCAGGGGCCCCAATGATAAGTACCGCATGTCATGGATGCGATGGCGCACGGCAGCCACCGCAGTGGCAACACAGCAGAGGATAGGTTCCAACTGCAGGCAGACCTAGAGTCGGTCACTGGTACCTACTGTTCGTTAATCCTGCTTGAAACATCCATCCTGGTGGCTGGTGATGAAGTCAAGAAGCTATCCTTCAGAAGTTAACTGATCTGCAGCTACAGCATTAAATGTAAGGGAGATTTTAGTGAAAGTGGGACATCAGCATACCTGTGGTGTCTGCACTAGAGACAAAACTGAACTTATCATTGTACAGCCTACATGAGAATCCTCTACATGAATGAAGAATGTTTATCACGTGTAACACTTACCTTGAACTGTTAGCCTGGAAATAGCCATCCCATGGAACAAGTTACACAAACATAATCGCATTGATTTGGCACATAATAAAATGTTCTCTTGCATTGTTTAAGTGACGTTGAACATTACCATACCATCTTTACGAATCAGGCACACAGACTATTCACGTTACTTACTATGACTGTTACGACACTGGTCATATCCAAAATATGGGAGTTTGTGAACTTTATGATGACAAACACAGAGAGTAATCGAGATGACAATAATCATTGCTTGCAAGCTGGCTGTGGACAAGAAAATGAATGTTAGCCAGCCGATTTATTAAAATTGGAAGGCATTACAAGTTAATCATAGGAACTCTTCATACGAATTTATAAACCGTGCCTCGCTTCCATGATGAGAATTGTAAAAACTCTGTGAAAATTAAGTCTTCCACAAACATGTCATTTCCTGCTTCAAACTAGTGGTCAAGAAAATTAATGCGATGAACTATATTTTTGCCTGAGATTAATGCAGTGTACCAACATCCTCTTGTTTTTATCTGTAATTTGCTGGGACATACTTATTTCTTTTACGTGAACTTTTATATATTTCTCACCAAGTCTGGTTTCACAGACTAGCCTGTAAGCCCATTCAGAGTCAATAACTAGTAAAATGATTCTGATACTCACCATCAGCAGTGTTGCAACTCACATACGTTTTTGTTATGAGTGATATTATGTGAACGTAATTTTGATTTGTGTTGAGCACATCAACGTTATATCTTGATCTGTTAAATATCACAACTACGACACTAATTAACAAATCTGTACTTGAACCTACTCATACAGTGTTGTTATGTGAATATCTTCCAATGTTTTCGGTGTCAGTGTTGTTACACAAATACACACACATATTCAAATGAAATCTCGTGGTCGTGCGGTAGCGTTCTCGCTTCCCACGCCCGGGTTCCCGGGTTCGATTCCCGGCGGGGTCAGGGATTTTCTCTGCCTCGTGACGGCTGGGTGTTGTGTGCTGTCCTTAGGTTAGTTAGGTTTAAGTAGTTCTAAGTTCTAGGGGACTGATGACCATAGATGTTAAGTCCCATAGTGCTCAGAGCCATTTGAACCATAGCCATTCAAATGAAACCACGACTGTACGTTTAAATGTGTCTGATGGTTTACAAATTTGTACTTGCATTTTGTCATATAGTGACAAAAGTGCTCTACAGCCTTACTTTTTAATGTTATGAATGTGAATTCTATATGCATATATATGTCAGTGTATTTATATGTTTTATGTATACAGCATATTTGTCATGAATCATGTTGATTGGATAATTTTCTAAAAGGATGACTGATATGCAGTTGTAATACTGTAAGTAAGAATGTGTAATAAATAACTGTCCAGCTGACTTAAAATATGAATGTATTTTAACAGCGAGCCATCTCTGGGTGTGTGAGTTCTCAAGGCTTTGCCTTCCAAACTAGCTGTTGCAGAAACAAATACGTAGTAAGGGTTTGTGGAGCTGATTCTCCCCTCATTTAGATGTGATACAAATAAATTTCATCTTGCACCAGCAAACATGCGTGAGTGTGAGGAGGCTTGACGGTAAGTGTGAGTGAGAATTTCAATGTTTATCATCTCGGAACCAGGTTCACCTATTTCGCCTATAAAATGTGAGATAAATCTCACCAATTAATGTCCGTACAAAATATAATGCAAAAGATTACTCATAGCCCAACAAAAATGTCTTTGACGTACTTGTGCCACTGATTAGTCTTAACACACCTACGCTAGAATCCATTTTAAAAACGAGGAAGGGGTGAAGTTATATGTCAGTTTCTTCAAAAAAAAATGTCCCATAAATTGTTAAATAATCTAATACGCACATCTGACTAGTAAATCAAATAAAACCGCTAACACTGCATGAAAACTGCAAGCAGTAATAACAAATACAGTGATTGTAGTTCTGATTAACTCCATCTCTTTTACTTGTGATATGGTGAAGGAGTCTTGTAATGCGCTGCAGCCTGGGGTTTTTAGCTGGCTGGCTGGCGAAAGGCGAGAATCACTAGGGGAACTGCAGGGGTCGTTAAAAATCTTTCTGCTGAAAGCCAAAGTATCGGCCAAGTAAATGGAGGGAAGAGCGCTCTGGTGACTAACACGACAGGAGTGAGTAGCAAGGGCAGCCTGGCTTGTTATAAAGCTTCACTGTGCACAAAGTGAAAAGAATCCCTTTCAACAACGATGAGGTCTGAAGGACAGGAGAAAACGTGATGCTGCTAACGTGGGATCCAACCATAAGCCCCAAAGGAGACGTACTGTAAAGAGATCGCTGATTGCCTCATTGTATTTGTTATGGTTGTGGGGGAGACTTCCCACGCATTGTATTTTTTGCCTCTATCCTGCTCCAAGAGAGATATATAAAGTGTGGTTGTAATTAAACTTTCAGTACTTGAGAGGCCCCTATGAAAAATGAATGAACGTAGAGCAGTGACTCCTTGTGGAGAATTTGTAAGGAAACATGGAAGAGAGACAATGAATAAACCATTGAAATAAAGACATTTTATTTTCTCCATGGACATAACATTTCACAATTGTTGGCAGCACTTTTCGAGTGGTGTACCATGGAAGGTTGAGCTCGTCCCCAGCTTGACGATCACACATGGCATCCAATATTCTCAACTATGGCGACAGTAACAATTTGTTGAGCAATTGGCGGGAAACCTCTTCCAAGAGCAACTGCCACAACTCCAGTTTATTCGAACTTGTGAATCATGTAAACCCTGATGCTGAAAGAGGACCTCTCCGTATCCCTTTGTTGCGTTGACACCCGAGAAGATCAGCAGATCTACTGCTGTTCCCTTGATGAAACAGCCTTACGACTGAAGCCCTGCTTACCTTGCCCAAACCCATGTTGACTGTCTGCAGCTGTAATACATAATGATACTTGTTTCAACACTGTCATTGTACCAGTACCAGCGCTTATCGGAAAGTCGTGACACTGACATTAGCAACAATTCAAATCATGCAACACACAGTCTGACTAACATTCCTTCAAAGTTTGGTACCGATATGGTATGTAGTTTTCAATCTTCAGTGGCTCAAGTTTAATTACTTCCACCTTGAACATTCGTTAACTCTGATGGAACCCGTAAGAGTAGGGAATTTATCAGGGAATTTGTTAGCATATTTATGAAATTATCATTGGTCAGAACTCACAAGGGGTGTTGCAATTCGCCGGCAGGTTTTCAGTGCATCAGAAAGAGCTACGTTCTGTAGAGGAGGGTAAAAAAAGACTTCTTCTTAGGGCGTCATAGTGAGCACTTCTTCGCAGGGCTAGGGGAACGCTTCACAACAGAGCTGCATAGCGAGGTGTCTCCAACTTAGAGAAGAGCTCACATGGATTTCTGTCAAACGACACATTTCACAAGGTCTTCTGCCGTTGCTGTGAGTGGTAGGACGATCGGACAGGATAGTTTCAAGAGGTCAAGCACTCACGTCTAAGCTGTGATAACGTACTCAAACAAGTGGAGACAATCATTGTCGATCAGTACCAGGTCGATTAACTGCATGGCCATTCAGTAGTTTGTCTGCGTGTTCCTAATGGCGAGATGTAATCGCTGGACGCATGCCTGAAAACTAACATATCACATCTCAGCAGTGACTGGGTCACACGTTCCAAGCGACACTGTCTACGGATGGCTGTGCGTTCATGGGCGTCACAGCGGACGACGCAGGAGTATTTTACTCATTTCTGCGAAATTCTGTACCTGTTTTAGGTGGAGTGGGATGCAGTGGCACCATTTAGAGATTGAAAGTGATTCGTATTGCTAATCTTAACTCACTTTCAAACAAATAAAAGAATTCGTGTTAAAGATAATCCCGCCAACGGACTTTCCGCAGTGGTAACACCCGTTCCCGTCAGATCACCGAAGCTAAGCGGTGTCGAGTTTGGCTAGCAATTGGGTGGGTCGCCGTCCGGGTCTGATGAGTCTTGTTGGCAACAGGGCAGCAGTCAGCCCTTGTGATTCCAATTGAGGAGCTACTTGACTGAGAAATAGTGGCACTGTCACGAAAACTGACAACGGCTGGGAGAGCAGTGTGCCGATCACATGCCCGTCCGTATCCATACCCGGTGGCGCTTATGGGCTGAGGATGACACGGCGGGTTGGTACAGTTGGTCTTTCAAGGCCGCTTTGGACGGTGTTTGTTTGTTCGTAAAGGAAATTGCAGTTTGTATATCGTTGTGCATGTCAACTCTGTCTAGTGCATTTATCAAAGACCCAAACTGTCGAATAGCTCAGATATTATCATTTGAGAAATATAAAATTCAATGGAAGTATAAAAATAAGATACGATGAAAACTACAGTATTCTGATTCATCAAGGAGAAAAAACAAAGCGCACAGGAATTTTCAACGTGCTACGGGCCACCAACATGTGAGTGGATTGAACAGAAGAGGAAAATCATCGTCCAGCGCAATATTTGCGTGGAATCATGCCACGGCGATTTCTCTGCTGCATATTATCAAGGACGACACACATCAGTTATACTAAAAAAAAGAAAAAAAAAAAGATCAACAGTTCCTTGTATCAGACACATGAAATGTTCTTGTTGGATTTGACTGGAGTGGTACAAGCAACATGGACTGGTAGCTTGGTTTTGAAACCGTAAACGACACTCTTTCGGCAAATGGTGTGAAGTTTCTTAAATACGCCTGCTAATAAATTTTGTCTATTTAGCAACGGAAATAGAATAAGGAGCCTGTAGAAAATGATAGGTTATCAGGTATATTGAAATACACCACAGGCCATTAAAATCGCTACAACAAGAAGAAATACAGATGATAAACGGGTATTAATTGGACAAATATATTGTACTAGAACTGTCGTGTGATTACATTTTCACTCAATTTGGGTGCATAGATCCTGAGAAATCAGGATGCCTCTGGCCGTAATAACGGCCTTGATACGCCTGGGCACTGAGTCAAACAGAGCTTGGATGGCTTTTACAGATACAGTTGCCCATGCAGCTTCAACACGATACCACAGTTTATCAAGAGTAGTGACTGGCGTATTGTGACGAGCCAGTTGCTCGGCCACCATTGACCAGACGTTTTCAGTTGGTGAGAGATCTGAAGAATGTACTGGCCAGGGCAGCAGTCGAACACTTTCTGTATCCAGAAAGGCCCGTACAGGACCTGTAACATGAGGTCGTGCATTATCCTGCTGAAATGCAGGGTTTCGCTGGGATCGAATGAAGGGTAGAGCCACTGGTCGTACCACATCTGAAATGAAACGTCCTCTGTTCAAAGTACCGTCAATGCGAACAAGAGGTGACCGAGACGTGTAACCAATGGCACCCCATACCATCACGCCGGGATATACGCCAGTATGGCGATGACGAATACACACTTCAAATATGCGTTCACCGCGATGTCGCCAAACGCCGATGCGACCATCATGATGCTGTGAACGGAACCTGGATTCATCCGAAAAAAGGACGTTTTGCCATTCGTGCACCCAGGTTCGTCGTTGAGTACATCATCGCTGGCGCTCCTGTCTGTGATGCACCGTCAATGGTAACCGCAGCCATGGACTCCGAGCTGATAGTCCATGCTGCTGCAAACGTCGTCGAACTGTTCGCGCAGATGGTTGTTGTCTTGCAAACGTCCACATCTGTTGACTCAGGGATCGTGACGTGGCTGCATAATCCGTTACAGGCATGCGGATAAGATGCCTGTCTTCTCGACTGGTAGTGATACGAGGCCGTTGGGATCCAGCACGGCGTTCCGTGTTACCCTCCTGAACCCACCGATTCCATATTCTGCTAACAGTCATTGGACCTCGAGCAACACGAGCAGCAATGTCGCGATACGATAAACCGCAATCGCGATAGGCTACAATCCGACCTTTATCAAAGTCGGAAACGTGATGGTACGCATTTCTCCTCCTTGCACGAGGCATCACAACAACGTTTCACCATGCAACGCCGGTCAACTGCTGTTTGTGTATGAGAAATCGGTTGGTAAATATCCTCATGCCAGCACGTTGTATGTGTCGCCACCGGCGCCAACCTTGTGTGTATGCTCTGAAAAGCTAATCATTTGCATATCAAGGCATCTTCTTCCTGTCGGTTAAATTTCGCGTCTGTAGCACGTCATCTTAGTGGTGTAGCAATTTTAATGGTCAGTAGTGTATATGGTGAGTTGTGACAACGAAGTGTAATTCTAACTTTTTCCTCCAAATCCGTAAACAACAATCGTTTCAAAATGTTAAAGGTCGTTAAAATAAAGTAAATGTTTTCCTTTTCACTGTATTAAGTTTTTCAAATTGTAGCAGAGAGGACAGAAAGTAACTAAGGACATTAAGTGCGAAAGAAATGAATACACAATTCTAAGAAGAGGATGGGAGGCGAGGACATGTAATAAGTCGATAATACTTACAATAGGATACTGTTCATGATTCATTTTGCTATGAACGAAAATAAATGCCACTGTTTATCAACAACTTGTTGCAATTACTGTTTGTCATGGACGCTGTGAGAGATCTCTAGCGATTGTAATATCCAATGATACGGGTTATTTAAGTCACAAAAATTAGGAAAGATCACATTTGAACTTTACCACGAGATTACCGAGCTACGCACCAAATTATCCCGTGAATAGCGAATGGTACTTTAAACGTTACCAGATGTGGATATGGAATCGAATTGATGCTAATTTCTAACGTAAAACATGTTCTCTTCATACCGGTACTCCAGGTTCCATACTGCTTTTCGCCTACGTCATTAGGATCTGTAGGTCCGACCGTAATACGGAAAGGTGTTGTCGAGAGGCTATATTTTCCAGCGTCAGAGAATGCGGGCCGTACTCAAAAGCTCCGCAGGACTCGCGATTCCTGGTAACGACGTATTATGGTGTGAATATTGTCCCGGAACTCGATTAGATGTTATGGAAATTGTCTTTTGCTGGACTCAATGACAGCTAAGCTTAAACACACAGAAATCGATAACGGGGACTGTAAGTAGGCATGAAAATGAGATTGCTTGCGATTAGATCAAAGTCGCTTCATCAATAACCCACTAAAACGCAATGGCTTTCAGGAAGTGGCTGATAGCTAATTTCAGTAGAGTGCAGTAAAGAGCTTTTGACGTCTACGTAGGAAGATTTAAGCACACGAAGGTAGACGCACGAAGTTTGACAAAAAACCGTCTTATTACGTTTTTATGTCCTGCGATGTGACTAATGTAAAATAATCGTAGCATGACAGTGAGGATGTATGGCCGACACTCAATCTTCTTTACAGCCTAGCACAGCCCTAGCGCAGAGAATAGTATTTTGCATCTGACATATATAACCAATAGCAAACGATTCTGTGTCACCACGTACAAACGCTCTGTTCTCTTTTATTTCACTCTCGCATGTTTGCTCTAAGAAGACTGAAAATTGCTTATGTTTATTTGTTTTAATGTTTATAGAGGAATATATTTTCATAGTTGGTTTTGGGTGGCAAATATGGTAGGCAACGCTCCCAAAGGCGAATCAGCAACAGCCTACAGCGGGACCCAACTTTTCGCACAATGTAGTGATATGCTACTTGGATGAAGCGCTCCCTTGACACTTTCATGGGGAAGTAAACTGGCGCCATTTCACCGTTCCTTTGAGTCTCATACTTAAATATAATAACTCAAACTTGAAATGTACGCACATATGCATTCGTTACAGTACACTGCACGATGCTGTTGCCGAATGACAAACAGTATGCATTACAAGTCTTCTACGACAGTTATTTCAGAGTCGGCATGTTTCGTTAAAAGAACTGCTCATTTCTTATTTTTTCTTTTGTTGAGTCATCAGTCTTCTGATTGGTTTGATAAGGTCGGCCTCTAATCCCTCTCCTGTGTCAGCCTCTTTATCTCAGAACAGGAATCAGCATCCAAGGTCTTCAGTTATTTGTTGGGCATATTTCAGTCTCTGTCTTCCTCTACAGTTTTTACCCTCTGCAGCTCCGTCTAGTACCAGGCCAACATAGTGAATTATTAACAGAAAAGCCGCGCGGGGTAGCCGCGTGTTCTGAAGCGACTTGAAACGGTTCGCGCGGCTCCCCCCGTCGGAGGTTCGAGTCCTCCCTCGGGTGTAGGTGTGTGTGTGTTGTCCTTAGGGAAAGTTAGTTTAAGTTAGATTAAGGATTGTGTAAGCCTAGGGACCGTGATCTCAGCAGTTCGGTCCCATAGGAACTTACTACCACTAAACTAACAGAAAATTATTTGCTTGAAAATACCTTGATGGCACTAATTATATACGGAAATATTATTCAATACACTCAATCTGAATTCTGTTAGCTACTGCTGTTTTGTTAAGTTCCCCACTTAATATTCCTAGAGTTGTCAACAGAAGAGTGAATCTAAAAATTCTTGCCTGTGACCAAAAAGTTTTGCTTGTGCTCCGCCTTTAGAGCAGATGGTTCTTTTCGAGATGATATGTTGTTGTCTTCCTCGGACCTTTGAAATGACTTAACCAACAAGTAACAGGGGTTGCCTACATTTTAACGTGTAATCCAAACAAACCTCAAACTTGGCATTTTTCACATATATGATACGTTGCTAAATGTGGCAGAAGCAATACCTGAGAGAGAAAATCCTAGTATCCTTTGAGGATGAGATTACAGGCCTTACAGTTTGACACCCACCCACTCAGCCACCAAGGTGGACCAACTTCGACCTCCTCCTTCTTCTTTTACTTGGCGTTATCCCGTATCTCCACAGGGTCAAAGTGTTAATCTCGATCTGGCAATGTTAGTGACAGCGAGTGGCCAGCTGCTCTTCCCGTTGCCACCACTTCTGCCATTCCCCCACCCCGTTGGAAGGAGTGTTTGTATCCCACCTGACTGCGTTTAGTTGAAAGGGAGATATAGCTTCATATCTTAATTTAATCTACGATTAGATTCTCTATTTTCTGCTGCAAATCCGAACAGACTCACTATGCGTAAGGGGGTGGGGGCTTAATTTTATCCTTAGACAATACTGATAATGAAGTGAGCGTGATCTGTAAATTAACGGTTGGTCAGTCGTAAGCGTTGTTGTCACGATAACAGGAAGGAAAGTTTAACTCAGCAAGAAATGGTTCAAATGGCTCTGAGCACTATGGGACTTAACATCTGAGTTCATCAGTCCCCTAGAACTTAGCACTACTTAAACCTAACTAACCTAAGGAGGAGGATATTGAAAGGGTAATGCAGTATGTAAAGGGGGACGAAAATCTAATAGTCATGGGCGACTGGAATGCAATTGTAAGGGAAGGAATAGAAGAAAAGGTTACGGAGAATATGGGCTTGGGACAAGGAATGAAAGAGGAGAAAGACTAATTGAGTTCTGTAACAAGTTTCAGCTAGTAATAGCGAATACCCTGTTCAAGAATCACAAGAAGAGGAGGTATACTTCGAAAAGGCCGGGAGATACGGGAAGATTTCAATTAGTTTCCATCATGGTCAGACAGAGATTCCGAAATCAGATACTGGATTGTAAGGCGTACCCAGGAGCAGATATAGACTCAGATCACAATATAGTAGTGTTGAAGAGTAGGCTGAAGTTCAAGACATAAGTCAGGAAGAATCAATACGCAAAGAAGTGGGATACGGAAGTACTAAGGAATGACGAGATACGTTTGAAGTTCTCTAACGCTATAGATACAGCAATAAGGAATAGCGCAGTAGGCAGTACAGTTGAAGAGGAATGGACATCTCTAAAAAGGGCCATCACAGAAGCTGGGAAGGAAATCATAGGTACAAAGAAGGTAGCTGCGAAGAAACCATGGGTAGCAGAAGAAATACTTCAGTTGATTGATGAAAGGAGGAAGCACAAACATGTTCCGGGAAAATCAGGAATACAGAAATACAAGTCGCTGAGGAATGAAATAAATAGGAAGTGCAGGGAAGCTAAGACGAAATGGCTGCAGGAAAAATGTGAAGACATCGAAAAAGATATGATTGTCGGAAGGACAGACTCAGCATACAGGAAAGTCAAAACAACCTTTGGTGACATTAAAAGCAACGGTCGTAACATTAAGAGTGCAACGGGAATGCCACTGTTAAATGCAGAGGAGAGAGCAGATAGGTGGAAAGAATACATTGAAAGCCTCTATGAGGGTGAAGATTTGTCTGATGTGATAGAAGAAGAAACAGGAGTCGATTTAGAAGAGATAGGGAATCCAGTATTAGAATCGGAATTTAAAAAGAGCTTTGGAGGACTTACGGTCAAATAAGGCAGAAGGGATAGATAACATTCCATCAAAATTTCTAAAATCATTGGGGGAAGTGGCAACAAAACGACTATTCACGTTGGTGTGTAGAATATATGAGTCTGGCGACATACCATGTGACTTTCGGAAAAGCATCATCCACACAACTCCGAAGACGGCAAGAGCTGACAAGTGCGAGAATTATCGCACAATCAGCTTAACAGCTCATGCATCGAAGCTGCTTACAAGAATAATATACAGAAGACTGGAAAAGAAAATTGAGAATGCGCTAGGTGACGATCAGTTTGGCTTTAGGAAAAGCAAAGGGACGAGAGAGGCAATTCTGACGTTACGGCTAATAATGGAAGCAAGGCTAAAGAAAAATCAAGACACTTTCAAAGGATTTGTCGACCTGGAAAAAGCGTTCGACAATATAAAATGGTGCAAGCTGTTCGAGATTCTGAAAAAAGTAGGGGTAAGCTATAGGGAGAGTCGGGTCATATACAATATGTACAGCAACCAAGAGTGGACGATCAAGAACGAAGTGCTCGTATTAAGAAGGGTGTAAGACAAGGCTGTAGCCTTCCGCCCCTACTCTTCAATCTGTACATCGAGGAAGAAATGATGGAAATAAAAGAAAGGTTCAGGAGTGGAATGAAAATACAAGGTGAAAGGGTATCAATGATACGATTCGCTGATGACATTGCTATCCTGAGTGAAAGTGAAGAAGAATTAAATGATCTGCTGAACGGAATGAACAGTCTAATGAGTACACAGTATGGTTTGAGAGTAAATCGGAGAAAGACGAAGGTAATGAGAAGTAGTAGAAATGAGAACAGCGAGAAACTTAACATCAGGATTGATGGTCACGAAGTCAATGAAGTTAAGGAATTCTGCTACCTAGGCAGTAAAATAACCAATGACGGACGGAGCAAGGAGGACATCAAAAGCAGACTCGTTATGGCAAAAAAGGCATTTCTGGCCAAGAGAAGTCTACTAATATCAAATACCGGCCTTAATTTGAGGAAGAAATTGCTGAGGATGTACGTCTGGAGTACAGCATTATATGGTAGTGAAACATGGACTGTGGGAAAACCGGAACAGAAGAGAATGGAAGCATTTGAGATGTGGTGCCATAGACGAATATTGAAAATTAGGTGGACTGATAAGGTAAGGAATGAGGAGGTTCTACGCATAATCGGAGAGGAAAGGAATATGTGGAAAACACTGATAAGGAGAAGGGACAGGATGATAGGACATCTGCTAAGACATGAGGGAATGACTTCCATGGTACTAGAGGGAGCTGTAGAGGGCAAAAACTGTAGAGGAAGATAGAGATTGGAATACGTCAAGCAAATAATTGAGGACGTAGGTTGCAAGTGCTACTCTGAGATGAAGAGGTTAGCACAGGAAAGGAATTCGTGGCGGGCCGCATCAAACCAGTCAGTAGACTGACGGAAAAAAAAAACTAAGGACATCACACGCATCCATGCACCCATGCCCAAGGCAGGATTCGAAACTGCGACCGTAGCAGTCGCTTGGTTCCGGGCTGAAGCGTCTAGAACCGCTCGGTAACAGCGGCTGGCCTTAACTTAGCAGACTGCGCAAAGTTTCACTTGCATCTTCAAACCTCATGAGCGGATAAATCGCCCACTGCATGTGCAAGGGTCGTACTGGATCCTGACTTGTTAAGGTGAAACTTCTAAAAAAAAAATGTTCAAATGTGTGTGAAATCCTATGTGACTTAACTGCTAAGGTCATCATTCCCTAATCTTACACAATACTTAACCTAAATTATCCTAAGGACAAACACACACACACACATACCCCTTCCCGAGGGAGGACTCGAACCTCCGCCGGGACGAGCCGCACAGTCCGTGACTGCAGCGCCTAAGACCGATTGCCTAACCCCGCGTGGCAAACTTCTACACTTTTCAACTGGTCTGAAAAAGGGAAAACAACTAATTAACACGACGGATACGTGAAGATCTGGTACGACCAGGCACTGACGAACCTACTATATTTACTTTCCCCTGGCATGCATTTGCTTCGATGGATTGCTGATATCATATCAAAACTCTGGGAGTAAAAGGGAGATGGAATAATCTTAAGTGATAGTTAAACTGCTTTCAGAAGGATGGCTGTTTGTTATTGCTCTCGATACTTAAGTGACTTGCGTACACACAAAGCAGCATGTACATCGGTAATTCAGCACGGAAAATTAACGCGACAACCTCTCCATGCGTTCGGGATAATTATATACTTCAGAATGCACTCACAGAGAGACAGAAAGTAGCAAGTGGGAAACACCCATGATTCCAAAGTACAATATATGCTAGGGAGCCACGGAGTATTCGTCCGACACAGTGACTATTGACCGTTACACGTAAAAGCAAAACCAAGTAAAATGAATCGTTCCCTTCTCTTGATGGTGCTGATACCCACAATATTGAGTACGAATTAAATAATAAAATCTCACGTTAATATCAAACTGCATGTGTATGATTACCGGCAGCTCGGGTCCGAATGTTTCTCTAAAAACATTCACATACTTCCCGAAGACGCTGTGTCCAGAGTCAGTTCTCTGTGAATCATTAGAAAGCGTGACCAATAAAAAGCGTGAGCCTCTAAGCCAACCAGAGGGACCAGAGGAACACAGACGGTCGTGGCCCTTACGTTCGTTACTAAAAGAGAACGGTTCCAGAAACTTCTAGAACGTTCTGCGCGTGATTCGACAGTTTCGAACAAGAGATCCGATTTCAAACGTTGAGGGAGGGCACACTTCTGCCACTGGGAATTGTTTCCCCAACGGCAAGAATAAAGAAAGCTAACTCTCCTGCAGTTAAGAGAAAGAAGAAAACGATTGACTCCAATCTGAAGTAATGCCGACATGTTCTCATCTCGTGCAGGTGACCACAGTGGAACTTCCTATATGGAAAAGAATGATAATTAAATGGAAAATAAAATAAAATCTTTCTCCAATCCCTTCATGTAAAAGACAGAAATATTGAATAAAACAGTAGTAAGTCAACAAAAAAATGTTCAAATGTGTGTGAAATCTTATGGGACTTAACTGCTAAGGTCATCAGTCCCTAAGCTTACACACTACTTAACCCAAATTATCCTAAGGACAAACACACACATCCATGCCCGAGGGAAGACTCGAACCTCCGCCGGGACCAGCCGCACAGTCCATGACTGCAACGCCTTAGACCGCACGGCTAATCTCGCGCGGCAGTGAGTCAACAAATATATCACTGTGAAGCGAGTACGAAAATAACGGACGCCTTGCATACTGTTATCCCATGTGAAAGTGTAAGAACGTTTCTTGAATGCTGTCGGATCATGTAACTGAGGCGGGACGTGGGTACTAGTCCTGTATTCCCCTAGTGGAATGTGGGGTGCTACACAGAAACCACATCCAGGCCGCCGGCACACCCCTTTCGCTAGTCCGTCGTGCAGATTTGATCTGGGCCAGGTGTTCCCGAATCCCAGAAGTGCTGTGCGCCGCCCTGCGAGGAGGTAATGATCAACGTCTGCCTAAAAACTGATTTCAAGACAACCTAAACTTCTCTTCAATATCTGTTTAGCCGGCCGCGGTGGTCTAGCGGTTCTAGGCGCGCAGTACGGAACCGCGCGACTGCTACGGTCGCAGGTTCGAATCCTGCCTCGGGCATGGATGTGTGTGATAGGTTAGTTAGGTTTAAGTAGTTCTAAGTTCTAGGGGACTGATGACCACAGATGTTAAGTCCCATAGGGCTCAGAGCCATTTGAACCATTTTTTGAATATCTGTATAACAGATATATACAGTAGAGCCTTTCGTGCAAAGCGACGCTGCTACCAGTGTGTTCACTGCACGTCCCTCATAGACGAGCTGTAGCCTTTGATTGTTGCTATCATATCGATTCTCTGAAAGAAAAAACATAGTTTAATGTGTTACCTGGTAATTATAAAATGACGGGAAAAGATCACAACACCAAGAACGAGCTGTGCGACGTAAACGAAAGTTCGTGAACGAGTTTCTACAACTGACAGGTAATGCCTATTCAGATCTCGCGCCAGTCGCGTAAGAGTGGTGCTAGTAGTGCCATTATGAGAATGCAAATAAGTTTTACTTCAAATACGGTCGTGAACGTTAATTACCCCAGAGAATGGGTGTAGTGAGCTGGTGTTAGACGAACATGCCTTTAATGCACAAAGACGTCATTATTAGCACCTCACTTCGTTTGAACGAGGTCGTATAATAGGCCTACGAGAAGATGTATGTTCCTTCTGCGATACTGCAAAATGGTTCAAATGGCTCTGAGCACTATGGGACTCAACATCTTAGGTCGTAAGTCCCCTAGAACTTAGAACTACTTAAAACTAACTAACCTAAGGACATCATACACACCCATGCCCGAGGCAGGATTCGAACCTGCGATCGTAGCAGTCCCGCGGTTCCGGACTGCAGCGCCAGAACCGCTAGACCACCGCGGCCGGCTGCGATACTGCAGAAAGACTTGGCAGAAATGTAGCCACTGTACATGACTGCTGCCCGTGGTGGTCACGAGGGAGTACTGTCGCAAGAAGACCACGCTCTGGTCAGACACTTGACACTGCCGAGACGGAAGACCATCGTATTGGCCACACGGCTATCGCGCATCGTACTGCATCTGAAGCAGCAATCTGAGTAGCAGTTGGCACCACAGTGACACAACGAACTGTTACAAATCGGTTACTTCAAGGACAGCTCCGAGCTAGACGCCACATAGCGTGCATTCCACTGACCCCAAACATCGCCAATTGCGACTTCAGTGGTGTCAAGCGAGAGCTCACTGGAGGGCAGGGTGGAGGTCTGCTGCGTTTCTGAGGAAAGCAGGTTCTGCGTGGGTGGTTACGAGGAGGCCAGTTGAGGACCTCGGACCAACGTTTCTCCGTGCTAGACATGTCGAACCTACACCTGGAGCTATGGTCTGGGGTCCTACTTTGCATAACACAGTAGCACTCCCGTGGTTATCCCACGCTCCCTGACTGCAAATTTGCACGTCAGTCTGGTGATTCGACCTGTTTCACTGCCATTCATGAACAGCTTTTTCAAAAGAATAATGCTCGTCCACATTGTTGTAACCCAACAAGATATACCTAGCGTCGACATTTTCCTTGCCCCGCTCGGTCACAAGATCTGTGTCCAATCTGTGACATTCATGATATCATCAGGTAACAACTCCAACGCCATCCACAGCCAGCATTAGCCGTCCCTGTATTGACCAACCAAGTGCAACAGGCATGAAACGCCATCCCACAAACTGACATCCCGCACCTGTACAACAATATCCGCGCATGTTTTCATGCTTGTATTCAACGTTCTGGCAGCTACACCAGTTATCAATGTACCAGCATTTCGTATTTGCAATGGCTTATGTCACGCTTACATTAATCTCTGATCTTGAAATGTTAATCCCTTAAATATGTTACCTAGACCCATGTATTCCCGAAATTTCATTACTCTACGTTAACTATTTTATGGTGTTGCGATTTTTTCCGCCAATCTAATTAAACGAATGGTGTTCCAAACTCTGCAGTGCGGGCTGTATGTCTAGTAGGACACTGAAACACAGTAGTTATGTTTATTAATCGGTGCACTCGCGGAGAATGTTGAAAAAGCAATCAGAATGTGAAGCGTTCTTATTTTGACGTCAGTATGTTGTCTGTCGCTTGGGAACGCGAATTATATTCTTTTTTGAAGCGAGTATTGGTGTAAATGTTTAAGAAGGTTGAAGTTTTTCGTACGAAAGGCAAACGCTATCGATAAAAATGATCGTGCGCTGCTGGTAAGGTTATTTTATCAGAACATCATCAATAACAGCGCTACATCGTGGGAATATCGTCGTCAGAAACAGCTGCAAAGAGGCCCCTTGTCAATCAGCTAAAAAAATGGCCAATAAATCTGAAGAAACAGGTGAATTAGATGGTACAGCAGGAAAAGAGAGGTGGCCCATTCCCGTGGCAGTTACTTAGGAATTGTCTATTCCCTGGTGAATACTTCAAAATTTTTCGCGCCGCATGTTACATTGCTATCCCTGCGCATCAAATGAAACCCCACAATATACTACAAAGCCGTGACTTTGCTTTTCGTTTTTTGGCACACATGTACCGTAAATGGATGGCGTGTGGCCAGGGAACATTCATAAGATGGACGAGGCACATTTTACTCAGGACAGTGCCAAGAATGCACAGAACTGTCGCATATAGGGCTCTACTCCGCCACATGTTGTACAGGAATAATCATTGCACTCACATTATGTGACTCCATTCTCGATCCGTTTTTCTTCGAAGAGATGACAGCTCCCGGGCCTGTTAACTGTGCAGTGACATCTTCACGTTATAAGGATCTCCTTGTGCAACACTTGATTCCAGTTTTGCAGGAAAGCAACTGTATCCACACCACTACTTTCATGCAAGATGGGTGACACCAAATGTCACTTGCCAAGTGAAAGATCTGGTTGAAGAAACCGTCGGTATGACCACACAGTCTGACAATTTCAACATGAGTGTCCTTTGAGGGCCCCGCGGGGTAGCCGTGCGGTCCGAGGCTCCTTGCCACGGTTCGCGCGGCTCCCCCCGTCGGAGGTTCGAGTCCTCCCTGGGGCAAGGGTGTGTGTTGTCGTTAGTGTAAGTTAGATCAAGTAGTGTGTAAGCCTAGGGACAGATGACCTGAGCAGTCTGGTCCCATAGGAACTTCCCACAAATATCCATTTTTCCCTTTGAGGTCTAACGACGTAAATCCATGTGACTTCCAGTTGCAGGGATATCAGAAAGATGGTGCCTATTAGGAATGTATCCGGACTCTTCCTGATCTGAAGGATAGCATACGACGGCCTATCACACTGCTTACACACGTACGCAGCGAGCAACTGTCGACCAAGCCTTGTAACGGATGCAGTATGTTGCTGAGTCAGGAAACCTTACTGAACACATGTTGTAACTTGTGGTCATATCCTAATAGATATGCCAGAACCACCGTTGTCCATGTGTTTGATCGTTCCTTCCCTTTTCCTGCAACCACACCACATTCTGAGTGTCGATAACGTCATATTTCCACCTGGAGCCAGGAATAGGAACTATTATTTTTTTTTTCAGCATAATCCGCGAGCGCACTATTTGATGAACATACTTACGATGTTACTGTGTCCAGCGCTGCATACAGCCTTCACTGCAGCACTCGGAACACTGCCGGTTTAATTATAATCACGCAATACAATGGTTTAATAAAAATGTGTGTGTCCGCAGCTCGTGGTCGTGCGGTAGCGTTCTCGCTTCCCACGCCCGGGTTCCCGGGTTCGATTCCCGGCGGGGTCAGGGATTTTCTCTGCCTCGTGATGACTGGGTGTTGTGTGCTGTCCTTAGGTTAGTTAGGTTTAAGTAGTTCTAAGTTCTAGGGGGCTGATGACCATAGATGTTAAGTCCCATAGTGCTCAGAGCAATTTTTTGAATAAAAATGTGACTAAATCAACGTCCTCTGCATGCTTCCGACAGTGCTATTCAAAAAGTGTCTTGCGTACTTGTTCTGAAGTTGAAAGTATCTCATTCCTACATATCCTGTATATTCACATTAGGAACAGATGGTAGCAAAGCAGTCCATTATTTGTGATACGTCTTTCAGTTCGTCTTGGAATCTGATTTTCATCCGCCAAGTACCAAGATTATCTCTTTTTGGTGGATGAAAGCATTATCTCTTTCTGGTGGAGGTAAACATGATTTCTTTGGAGGGAGAAAACAGTCATTCAGGGGAACCAGTTTCCGCTACGTTACCTGCATCACACCACTGAGTTCCTGGAGACGTCATCTGAGCATACATGCCGCATGCCGCTGTCCCAGTGAATGACAGTGAATGTTGTCACCAGAGGTAAGTAATTGTAACCAGAATTAAGTCCAAATTTCAAAGCAGGAGCATCGATGTAATACAATGCTTAGCAGTGAAAGCAGTTTTATTACGAACAGTAGTGGACAGCCAGAGCAGAACTGACTTCCTGGACGAAGAGGGCTGTTATTTATAAAAACATTTAATATTACGGAATATAGAAACGTTACAAACACATGTCATGGAAATTCCATGAATTATAGGTACTAAATAACAAGTAATTGCTGTTGGTTAGGTCTGAGCTGGCGACCCGTAGCACACCAGTCAGCAGTGCTAACCACTACGCTAGATGCACCAAAAAAAAAAAAAATTTTTTTTGTAATTTGTTGTATGTTCTTATGGGACCAAACTGCTGATGTCATCAGTCCATAGCCTTGTACACTAATTAATCGAACTTAAACTAAGTTACACTAAGGACAACACACACATCCATGGCCGAAGGAGGAATCGAATCTCCGACGGGGGAAGCCGCGCGAACCGTGACAAGACGTCTTAACCGCTCGGCTACCCCGCGCGGCTCTCGATGCACCACGGGGAGCCGCGCGAACCGTGGCAAGGCGCCGTAGACCACGCGGCTACCCCGCGTGGCGAACCACTACCAGACAACACCTAATGCTGAAATTACGGAGACCAAGCAAGATGTGCTATTTAACAGTTATGATTATTACAAAATGTTAGGGGTTAACACCGGAAGTTACTACGAAATAGCCATACAGACTGTAATTACGTTCCAACTCACATATGAACAGCATAGGGCGGACGTCTGCAGCTGAAATATTCCTCGCCACGCGCTATGTATGGGCTATTACAACACGTATGTAAATCTAGAGGTAGATTTCCATGCTGATGAATGCAAACGTCTGTTGGGAATATTGCCTGCAACAGTGGATGGGCATGGGCGACTGAAATGGTTTTGTAGACCTAACAAGCTGTCTGTCATTTCGGTGTGAGGGCGGAATCCACTGAATATTGCCCAAAATGTAGCCTTCCCCAGGGTTACCACGTACGAGGGTAAAAGTTAACAAATAATATCTTAGATCCGTATTATTTGTTTGTAACGATTACGAATCCAGACTCAATTCTATTAGGGACAGTGAAGCGTATCCTTTCCATTCAGGTTGAGAATGTGTTTTTCATATAGCATTTGCTGAATTGTTTTTTATTGACCCTGTGTTCTCTGGGCCAGGGACTCCCAGACGGCGGTACGCTTATCACTAGTAATACGCAAGAACATTCCAGGTGGTACGCGTCGAAGTAAACAAAACGGCTACTGCGTTACTTTATTTTTGTAGTAAAATGATAGTGAGAAAAGTGATAGATCAAAGCAGCAACTGTATAATGTTAAAGGAAATGGATTTACCGCATCATGTTTGTTTCGGACAGTGAGCAGGACACAGGAATGTCGGATTGGAACCTCCCACCCCTCCCTTCCTTGGTCACCGCTCCCTTGGCCGGCAGCGACTTACCTCGTTTTGATGTTGACGATAATTTGATTGGGTTTTATCGGTGGTTATCCGAAAGTTTTCGAGCCGCTTTAAAACAGCTGCCAACTTGTGCAGTGTGCCAACGTGTGGCGTTGCAGTAGTCATTGTGCAGTGAACGGTTTGTTGTTGATATTGTCGATTTGTCGGACGTTACGTTAAATGGCAAAGTGGTCCGAGTAAAGCATGCATCTGGGACACGAGTGTGCGTATTACGACGAGTCGATTCTCGACTGCTGTAATTGTAATTTGAAGTTTAAATTGACTGCGTGACTTGTACGTCGATAGAGCTTTAATTTAACCATGAAGCAATTTTTAAGCCAGGCCGTTCCTTCTACCTCCAAGGATGCAGCTAGACGACCTAAACCAACACATAACTGCAAGTATGATGAAGGCTGCTGGAAGTTTGGCTTTACATTAAAGGCCGTACCGAAACCAGTGTTAAACCAACCGCCCAATGCGTTGTATGCTTAGAAACGCTTGCAAATCAAAGCATGAAGGCGTTCTTATTAAAACGTAATCGAAGATCCAAGCTCCATGCATTAGTTAATGGTAAATCTATTATCTTTCTCAAAGAAGATCATCGTTTTGTAAAAGGAACTCAAATACATAGCAAATTTTATTAACACCTATCATTATTTGATAAAGCTGGTTAGTTTTGGAACTGAAAGGGAAGGAAAAACTCACAAAAGTGTTGAGTCTCTTTCACTGACAGCGGCCAGAGGTTTGGTCCAAGCAGTCATGTGGGGAAACGTGGTCAAACAACATTGTAAAAATGAAGAATTAAAGACATATCTTCGAATACTAGAGAAACGTTGTTACAACAACTGAAAGAGTACACTTATTTCCCTCTTCAAATAGACGGGATAACTTATGTGGCGCTGTTACTTGTTTTCGTACATTCTGACTATCAAGAAGAATTAAGAGAAGAGTTTTTATTTTAAAAACTTATGAGTCAAATGCTACAGTAGAAAACATTTTTAGTGTGACTGACCATTAATAACTCGTTAAAACTAGTTATTCTTTGGCAAAAAGTGTGTTGTTATTTGTACAGACAGGGCCAAGGCAAAGTCGGGTCACTTAACAGGGCTGGCAGCAATAGTGAAGTAAGTTGCACCTGACTGTCGAAGCACACGCTTTATAGTACACGGTGAAACAGTGTCTTCTATGGACATGTCCGAAACTCTTCAGATTGTTTCAACATACGCTGTAACTTCATTTGGACAAGGGCTCTAAACTCACAGCATTCACGATGTTTTGTGAAAGTATGGGAGGAAGATTTAAAAGTCTGTTTCTTCATACTGCAGTAAGATGGCTTTCTCACGGCAAGATTTTAAACCGAATATTTGAAATGAAGTCCGAGGTTTTTATGATTGTCAATGGTAAAAACAATGCCATGAAGAATTTTGTGGTTGATAGACAGTGATCTAGTTTACATCAATGGCAGGCTACATATTTTACATTATTTGCTACAAATAAGTACCACCTGTGAACATGAGCGACTCCGTAAAAAAGTGTTTTCATTCACTCCTGCGGTAGCCGTCACTCAATATGTCTCGTCTAGAGTGCTGCAACGCTCAGTGTTTGACCGGTCACTGCTCGCCTGTTGACGGGGGGACCGAGCCGCTCATGTCCGGCCCCATACAACTCGGCTCGGTCACGTACTCGCGCCATGTCTGATGTCCGGATTCCGGACATGCGGATAACCGAGCATGACCGGTCACCGCTGACGTCTCACCTCGCTTCTCCCCGGCTCACTGGACTGTACTATACTGTACAAATCCAACGCCTCTCTCTCTCTCTCTCTCTCTCTCTCTCTCTCTTTCTCTTTCTCTCTCTCTCTCTCTCTTTTAATACAAAAGTAACATTTCCAAGAACGGGTACGTGACACAGCTAAATTCATAAAGCACCTGGAAAGTAAAATGATATTTCAATACAATCGCGGATAGAAGACGAGTCTCATTTCCAAACAAAAGATATATTTTCCTTTCATTTATAGGAAACATTAAATAAGTGCTTTTCCTGTAATCTAGAAGACAACCGTCTTCATAAAGAAAGCACAGAAAGAACATTAAACATTTACAGACGTAACTTGTCACACTTTTCAATTGTTTACAACATAAACAAAATTATAGTTATTGTTGATCAGCAGTAAATCACTAACGCGTTCCGGATTTAATTGGCTGCGGCAATTTGTTAGTAACATGTCGGCTTTACTAAAGCACCTTTCACTAGGTGCGCTTGTTGCTGGGATACTAAAATACGTCTTGCAACTGCAGCCAAATCTGGCAGATCTGTTTCATGTCTGCTCCACGACTTTAAGATGTCATCATCATCTCCGGGGGGCATTAAAATGTACAGATCTATTTCATCTGCTGCGGATGATCTGTTGTTCCACCATTCCTTGAAACGATCTCTCTTTCTGGGTAGTGATGACACAGTACTTGAAGGATCTATGATAATAAACAAAAGAGACAACTAATACAGAACTGATATCGAAATCATCGAAACGTTCCCATAAGAGACCGATGACCTCGCTGTTTGGTCTCTACCCCAAAAAACCCGACCCCCGTTCCCATAAAAACTAGATGTTTTACGTTAATGAAATATTATACGAGTCACAACATTCCCGTTTCTCTATAATACACTTCCCACTAACTTTGCAAAAACGATTATGTTAATGATTGCATGTTGAACCTGCGTACGTAGCACACATTTGTCGCACATTGCTAAGAATTTCCTGCTTTTCACTTATTTCAAGCGTATTAAGATCACGGAAGGACGGCCAAAGAAACGATCTTTGTGAAGTTTCTTGCAACTGTGTTTCTTTAAATGAGTGGTTCCCGACTGGAAAAACAATAAAGTGGAGCTTTTTATGCACGATACGTACCCAGTAGACGCACTGTTTCCATCTACAACCAACAGAAATGTACTCCATACTTGGCTTTTTAGACCTTCCCGTTTCTTTAATGTGTAAACATTGATTTCAGTCTTACGTCTTACTGCACTGGCTTCCTCGCGCTGCATGATTACAGAGAGAGACACACCACAAATGAGAAGCCCGTACTGGCTGCAGTGTCACGCGGATAAAAACAAGTGTAAATGTGTTTGAAGTTATGTGCCACGTATTCGGTCACGACTTCTATGCTCGGTCACAAGAATTAGTGCGGGTAGCCTATCCAGTTAGGGTGTGCTCGCCCCACCTCGTATTTTGTGCTCGCTTACTCGGTCATGCAGGACTCTAGTCTCGTCCCCTCCTTTTCTCCTACCTCCCCTCCCCCTCTTCTGCCACAGTGTTAGTCGAATAGTGAACACACTATAGTCGTACGACAAAATTCCTAAAAATGTCAATTGGTGCTTGCCTGTCTTTGACGTTATGTCCAAGTGATTGAAGAGAAAACACACCAACAAGAGAAAACAAACCAACTCTTGAAACTGTTCTTATGATTATCATTAGAAACTTTAAATGGACTAAAACAAAAACGATAAATCACTGGGTAGACTTTGAATCAGTACTGGCCACAATTAATGGATAGTCAAATTGTGAGTTACATAGTGATGAGATAATGAAGAAAGGAACGAAGATCAGGGAGCAACGTCACTATGTCGAGGAGGTCGTCAGAAACGGGACACAGTGTAGAGCTATGGTGCTGTCAAGCAGCATACGTCAGCAACTGTCTAGCAATCAACGTTTGTCACATTCTGTCGTAGCACTATTCATTGGTAACGACGCATACAATCACACAAGCAACATTATGATGTTCTGATGTCCTATACAGGATGCCACATACACCCTAAATTTAGATAAAGGCACTCGTTATTAATTTAATTTTAAGGTGGAACTCAATGTAGATATAGACTGAAAGGTTACGAAATGTGACCTCGTCCTTAGGCCCTCCCATGACTCTTTCTCGATTTATACACTCCTGGAAATTGAAATAAGAACACCGTGAATTCATTGTCCCAGGAAGGGGAAACTTTATTGACACATTCCTGGGGTCAGATACATCACATGATCACACTGACGGAACCACAGGCACATAGACACAGGCAACAGAGCATGCACAATGTCGGCACTAGTACAGTGTATATCCACCTTTCGCAGCAATGCAGGCTGCTATTCTCCCATGGAGACGATCGTAGAGATGTTGGATGTAGTCCTGTGGAACGGCTTGCCATGCCATTTCCACCTGGCGCCTCAGTTGGACCAGCGTTCGTGCTGGACGTGCAGACCGCGTGAGACGACGCTTCATCCAGTCCCAAACATGCTCAATGGGGGACAGATCCGGAGATCTTGCTGGCCAGGGTAGTTGACTTACACCTTCTAGAGCACGTTGGGTGGCACGGGATACATGCGGACGTGCATTGTCCTGTTGGAACAGCAAGTTCCCTTGCCGGTCTAGGAATGGTAGAACGATGGGTTCGATGACGGTTTGGATGTACCGTGCACTATTCAGTGTCCCCTCGACGATCACCAGTGGTGTACGGCCAGTGTAGGAGATCGCTCCTCACACCATGATGCCGGGTGTTGGCCCTGTGTGCCTCGGTCGTATGTAGTCCTAATTGTGGCGCTCACCTGCACGGCGCCAAACACGCATACGACCATCACTGGCACCAAGGCAGAAGCGACTCTCATCGCTGAAGACGACACGTCTCCATTCGTCCCTCCATTCTCGCCTGTCGCGACACCACTGGAGGCGGGCTGCACGATGTTGGGGCGTGAGCGGAAGACGGCCTAACGGTGTGCGGGACCGTAGCCCAGCTTCATGGAGACGGTTGCGAATGGTCCTCGCCGATACCCCAGGAGCAACAGTGTCCCTAATTTGCTGGGAAGTGGCGGTGCGGTCCCCTACGGCACTGCGTAGGATCCTACGGTCCTGGCGTGCATCCGTGCGTCGCTGCGGTCCGGTCCCAGGTCGACGGGCACGTGCACCTTCCGCCGACCACTGGCGACAACATCGATGTACTGTGGAGACCTGACGCCCCACGTGTTGAGCAATTCGGCGGTACGTCCACCCGGCCTCCCGCATGCCCACTATACGCCCTCGCTCAAAGTCCGTCAACTGCACATACGGTTCACGTCCACGCTGTCGCGGCATGCTACCAGTGTTAAAGACTGCGATGGAGCTCCGTATGCCACGGCAAACTGGCTGACACTGACGGCGGCGGTGCACAAATGCTGCGCAGCTAGCGCCATTCGACGGCCAACACCGCGGTTCCTGGTGTGTCCGCTGTGCCGTGCGTGTGATCATTGCTTGTACAGCCCTCTCGCAGTGTCCGGAGCAAGTATGGTGGGTCTGACACACCGGTGTCAATGTGTTCTTTTTTCCATTTCCAGGAGTGTATCTCGTTGAAACATCGTCTGTGACGGCTGCTGTTCCTTATTGTTCACATGCTATTATTATCTTATTGAGAAAACTTTAATTACTCGGTACCACAATCTTTTCACCATTTTACTACTTAATCTTTCTCCTTGCATCATGTTTCTTCTGCTTTACACATCGCCTATATTAATCTCCTATTTCATATCTGTTACTGACTGGCTACGTCCGGTGCAAACGACTCAGTGATACTGAAAACGGCACGCTCTCTCGAATGATTAACCATGATGCACCGTCAACAGTAAATTGTCTGAAGGCTGCCTTAGAGGTTACCAAAGAACTTAGCCTTCATAGATACGGTCTAGAGTACGATTGCGTGTTACAAAGGAGACATTGTCATTGTAACAATCTGGAAATCATTACATCACATGTTGACAATAGTATCGGAAGACACCTTACGAACGATATTTAATGATTTAGTTGTGTAAAGGACATGAGACGCTGTCTCCATTCTTCCTTCTCTTCGGCACGTGGTAGAATAAGAAGAGAAAAGGTGATAATTTATAATCATACAGGATGTATGATAACTTTTGTCATATTGGATTCGTTTACAAATGTATAAAACAGCAGCAGCCACTGAATCATAATTGTTGAAACCAGCAGTGTTGAGGAGACTGAAAGCTCCCGGGATTCCCTGTTTAGCATTCTAGCGAAATAACTGCCCATCGGCGTGTATCGCTCTTTGATACAGACATTGATCACGCAAAGTGTGCTTCGACGACCGTTCTGTGGACGTATCGTGAATTAGGCGGCGTAGATTTATTGAATAGCCTCCGGAAACTGCTTCCCATTCGCGGTCCGTGTTATCTAACACGGTATCTCTGAAATTTGAATTACGAGCAACGCCGATAAATTACAGAAACCTATTTAATGACCGTTCGCCAGTTCAGAGCGGCTGTACCGAAAGCCTGCGGAAAAGACATGAAGGATGAATCGAGTGATGGCCAACAGTAGGTTCCTAGTAGACGGAGCATTTCATGTCTACTGCAATCAACACAAGTAAACAAACTGATGACAGTGAAACT
Organism: Schistocerca cancellata; assembly: GCF_023864275.1. Lineage (NCBI taxonomy): Eukaryota > Metazoa > Arthropoda > Insecta > Orthoptera > Acrididae > Schistocerca > Schistocerca cancellata. The sequence continues at coordinate 680,862,783 of NC_064627.1, forward strand.
ACATCAGTTATTATTCTCATTATTATCATTGTTATTATATTAGTTAGGTTTGAAGTTTGCTAAAAATATATGTGAAATCTTATTGGACTTAACTGATAAGGTCATCAGTCCCTAAGCTTACACACTACTTAACCTAAATTAACCTAAGGGCAAACACACACACCCATGCCCGAGGGAGGACTCGAACCTCCGCTGGGACCAGCCTCACAGAAGTTTGCTCAGGATCGTAATATTGTAATCAGTGTTTGTCAACCGTACAGGATAATTTTCGCTTCAACAACGTTGTTTTATTTTATTTGGATGCTACATTGACGTTTACGACCGCTTGTGATAAAAAGATGTGTGACTCAAATGCCAGGCAAGGACCCATCTCAAGGGTGGCTGGTCTCCACCCTTGTGACTGAACATTTACCACATGAAATAGTGTCCTGTCAGCGTTTAGCATTTCCTTTATATTAATTTAACAGCTACTTATTAAATACACTGTATAATATATTGTCACATTAATGTGACCACCTGTCAAAAGCTTAAATAACCGTCTTTTGCAGGGTGGACCGCTGCCTGACGTGCAGGAAGAGAGTCAGTGAGGCTCCAGAAGGTGTCGACTGCAGTGCCGTGGCAAGGTGCGCTACTTTTCTCGCTTGAGGATCCATGGTGCGCACAGCCCGATCGAGGTGGTACCACGGATTCTTGACTTGGTTTAAATCTGGGATTTTGGTGACCAGGGAAGAACGGTAAACTCAGCCTGGTGCTCTTCGAATCACATCCGTACACTGTGAGCTGCGTCTCACGTTGCATTGTCCTGCTGGTAGATGCCATCGTGACGAGTGTAAACAAACAGCACGTAGGGGTGGACATGTTCCAAATGGTTCAAATGGCTCTGAGCACTATGGGACTTAACATCTGAGTTCATCAGTCCCTGTTGTGTACATAGTTCCGCGTAGTCAGTGTGTATACAACTTTCCCACTAGAGCGCGCCCCACTAAGCACAACAGTGCAGGCGCAGCGCTCGTCCGTCTCCGCACTACGAGATGGCGCTGCCGTAGAGACGGACCAAATTTTGCATCTGCCGATCCGCGTATTAATATGTAATCCAGCCATTGAGATTACTGCTAATGTAGAACCTTTTCTCCTCGCGGATCATACTCGCGTAGTGATACCTGAACGCGCGAGGTATTATAACGAGTGTACAGACCTCCAATTAGTCAGTCTGCATTTGTCTGTACCAGTCTGCATTAGTCTGCACCAGTCTATAGTCAAGTTTCAGTCTGCGCCTAATAAGATTACCATATTCCTGTACATAGCCATGAAGATAAATGAATAGACACTTTGTCAAGTATCAGAGATATGTGAGAATAAGATTAACGTACCAAGATCAAAGGAACTTCAGATTGTCAATTGTAAACAGCATCCAGAATCAAGTTACGTAATGTCTATGCTTTTTATTACTTTAATAAATGTCTGTGAAAATTAATCAAGTTCTATTTAAAGTAGGTCACCGTCAATCTGCTACTCTAAGCGTGCAAGTTGCATTTCCATCGTCTGTCCTAACGGCAGAAGATAAACACGCCACGATAAGACCACGAGACATATTCCTTACACTCGCCTACTTCGTTAGAGCGACAAGTCAAATAATCTGATGGTGTGTGTACCGAAGGTCTTACAGTACGCACACCACAGTCCCCTAGAACTTAGAACTACGTAATCCTAACTAATCTAAGGACAGCACACACAACCATGCCCGAGGTGGGATTCGAACCTGCGACCGTAGTGGTCGCGCGGTTCCAGACTGAAACCCCTAGAACCACTCCGCCACACCGGCCAGCGGACATGATCCCCAAGGTTATGTGCATACTTGTGTTGATCCACTGCGCCTTCCGGAATGACGAGATCACCTAGGGAATGCACGAAACCATTCCTCATAGCATAACGCATGCGGCGTGTTTGTTTTCAGATGTTTCACAGCGCACATGCCAACGGACATCTGTCCAATGTAACAGAAAAAGTGGTTTATCTGTAAAGGCAACCTGTCGCCGCTCAATGGATGTCCAGTTGTGGTATAGGCGTGCGAAATTCAGCTTTAGTCCTAGATGAAGAGCAGTCATATATATGCATGAAACAGGCCCCTCCTGCGGAGGCTCATGCGCAACAGCGTTCGCTGAACGGTCGTAAAGGAGACACTGTCGGTAGCCCCTGGCTCCACCTGGGCGGTCAGTTGTTCAGCAGTAACACGTCCGTTCACCTCCGCTGCCATAATTCACCGACCGCTGTCACCCATGGACCGCGGTGGACTACAGTTGCCCGGCGCCGGTTTCGGACAGCGTCATTTGCGACGCACGGTATGCTTTAACCATGGCCGCATAAGAGGAGAGTACAAATTTAGCCTTTTCGGGTATGCTTTTACCCTTGGTCCGTAAGTCAATGATCATGTCATTTTCGACGTCAGATAAATAGCTCTATTTCCACATTACAATAACTACACTAAAAACAAAAAATTACCAAATATGCAGCAACCAGTCGCAAAATCATGTTTTATTTATTCACTTTGGCAAATCAATTCCAACTGATTAAGTTGAAGCCAGTACTACTACTCAGGGGGGCACATATTGAGTGAAAGCACCGATGATGGCTGTTAATCAGTTGAAATCGATTTGCGAAAGTGAATAAATAAAACATTATTTTGAGACTGGTTGCTGCATATTTGGTAATTCTATGGTTTACGGTCGCTGCACGACTTGGGAACCACATGGAGCCCACCATTCATAAATAACTACACTGTTTTCCCCGTCCCCCGACACGCTTTATATACCAGTCAACGCTCGTGCTGCCATCTGCGGTCTGTGAGTGGTTACCGCATGTTGACTTCGAACATTGGCAGTGGTTACCTTAATGTGACGGGACTGTGTACATGCCGTAAATGGTAGTGCCATTTCGTTAATGTTTCCGAAGTGTGTTAAACCAAACTAAAACTTACCAGTTTGTCTGTACAGACCATAAATGTCAGCTCTGCACCCCATTCGGTTACAATGTATCACTAGTTACAATGCATCAATAGTTACAAGATCCTCGTTCACTCATAAACTACTCTTTGGTCTCCAACCAGGAGAATATACGCGACAGCTGAAGAGTAGAGATGTCTTTCATGCAGTTTTCACAATGATCACCGGTATCGTTCTTCGCGGAACAAGTTTAAGTCTGTTAAAATAAACAAGAGACTCGTAATTTTGATCTTACCTTACTTATCTGATAAACACATACGGCATTACAAATAAATCGATGTATACGATGCCTGTCGTAGTCGCAGTCGGTTTCACATGCACTGCAGAGCCTCTACAATTAACGTAGACAGACTCTAATGGCACGATTTATTACAGAGAGGAGGGTTACAGACAGGCGGTGTTGCTATCTACGTGCATACCTGCTGATAACAAAGGCATTAGGTTTAAAACAAGGAACAGCTACAAAGTTAAAATTGAAGACCGTACACAAAGTCAAAACTACAGAGAATCTTGCAGTCCACATCTTCAACACTGTTTAAAGCACAGTTTTGCCCCTGGGTGTGCTTCTTTCTCTAATATTACTACCAGAAGAAGAAGAAAAAGAAGAAGAAGAAAATTTTGCAGTGGGGGCCGTTACTGCATGGGTTTACTAGTATAAAAATTTGATTTTTATTTTTCCCTTGATGTTCGTCAGTGCCTCCTGCCTGGCAGTAAGTTGCAGCGACTCAGTCACGTTGCCCAAAACCGGATAGAACCGCCCTGAAACTCACGTGTTGTACCATCAGCAGCTAAACTCACGTGTTGCTGACGAGGTAACGCTACCGAACTGCGCGTCTTACGATCTGACCGACCGATAGGGAGGCTTGGAGGTGGTCAAGTGGGGGTGGAACCGCGGACAGCTGCCGGGAGCGGACACGCTGCTCGCTCTCTTCTGCTGGCAGCTTCCAAACCGACCAGACGCCCTCTTCTCCTGCTCTCTTGGGCGGCTGCCAGTGCAGTCTCGGCGGCTTCTCCAGGTCTGCCTGTTTACGGCATTAAACTTCCATGCATATAAAAATATGTTTCCTTTGCGGGTGCCCACAACTTTCCCCTCCTGGCCAATCCTGACGCATTAACAAAATGAAACGCAGAATTTAGAACCGGCGACAGTTCTGTCAGATGAAACGGCAAAGAATTACGCCACTGCTGTTGTCGCTGTAGGGGTTAACATTTCTCCACATATGTAGTAATGGGCTTGAAATTGCAAGTGCAATTGCAAGACAATTGCATAACTGAGATCCCGGAATGCGACCCCAACGTTCTAATTGAAAGTCTAGAGCGTTAAGCTGCAGTGAAGTCTGGTATCACCAAAAAGTATCGAATGTAATAATTATGGACTATGCTATGGGATAAAATTTCGTGACGCAACGAGTGGATGATCTTTCGAGGGGCCGCCAGTACCATATAACCCGTCCGATACGGAGTATCCCCGATGTTGTGCCCTCTATTATTCCAGCTCCGTGTATATGTCTTCTTTAGTATCTAGAACTGAAATCCTTTTCCCCTTTTCAAATTCCTCCAGTGCACCTTTAAACTAATCAGATATTGTGCAGTGTTCTGGGAGTGTTCCTACAGAGCTGACTGCCCCACGTAGTCAGTATTTCCAGGAAGCTCACAGTGAATGAAGAATGGAGCCATTGCCCACGAAACGCGGGAGAATATGAGTCTTTAGTGACGCGATAATTTTCTTCTTTATCGTTTTCGAATATGATTTTTTCGTTTCTTTTGAACGTCATCAGACTGGATAGGGTAGGAACACTAATTCTGTTTACACCTACTTTTTTAATCGCGTTAGAGAATGTTCAAATGTTCAAATGTGTGTGAAATCTTATGGGACTTAACTGCTAAGGTCATCAGTCCCTAAGCGTACACACTACTTAACCTAAGTTATCCTAAGGACGAACACATACAACCATGCCCGAGGGAGGATTCGAACCTCCACCGGGACCAACCGCACAGTCCATGACTGCAGCGCCTTAGATCGCTCGGCTAATCCCGCGCGGCGCGTTAGAGATGTTTATGGCATCCACCTGGACACGCGTGTTGCCACAGGGCTTCAGGGCATCGCTCTGTTATCGATATTTTATAAGAAAATACTTCCTTGACAGCACAGCTAGAGTGGAAAGTGAATGTGTATTTTGAATGAAACCCTCGAGAAGTCACTCGGGAGAATAGTAGTGTCCTCACAGACAGGGAACGACTCGTTTGACACTCTTAGTGAATTCATTATTTGCGTTTCTAGTCATATTCGTAAGCAACCCCTGGCATCTTCCTCAGTGATTCCTATTTGCACAGTTTTCAAAATTTCTTTGCTGTTCATTCTATTTGTGAGAAAGGGTTCCTTCAGTAATAAATTCAGTACAACAAAATCAAAGCTAAAAAGGTCTTGGAAGTCTTTGGGCCAGGCATTAAGAAAATAAGAAGCCAAGAAATGCGTGGAAGCTTGAAATCCTCTTAAATGCTAATGTTCTAGATCCTTTGGAGCACATAATCCGGTTTCCTTGATACTGAATTATTTTGTTGGAAGTCTTCTTTGAGGACAGACGTTAACCGCGCGGTGGCCTTCCCCTCCTTGTCTACTTAGCTGCCTGTTACCTCCCGACACTCCTGTGAATGTTTTAAGAGACTCGGAGGAACCGTCACATAATCAATTTAACGCTTCCGGTTTCAACGACGCGGATGGCGAACACGTCTCAGAGTTTATTCGCCGTGTGATGTGGATATTGGGCTACAGCCGTGAGAGGTTACCGACTAAAGTATCGGCTAATTCTCTAAATAGCGTCCCTTTCAAATAGATGTTATCACTATTGTAATTCAATGCAGACATTACAGCCTTATCGTCTTTGGCTGTTATCACGACAAAGTACAAAACTTATGGAAAAGTTAGAAATACTCAGTGGTTAAACATTTAACTGCAGTTGAAATATTTTTGAAGTCGATAACTTTTGAGATCATTTACATTGCTAGTAGACTCATTGTGGGCAGTGCTTCAGGTAGATATAACGGAAAGTATTCCGCTCAAGGCCGGAAACTGTCCCCTAAGATAGAAAATTTGGTATGTAACGAAAAGAAGATTATATAATGTCACCATTGCTTGTTTCTCCTGCAAACATACTATGGCGTTAAGGAGTTACCTTAGATGCAGAGGGACTGGAAAATCTTATGAACGACATAAAATCTGAAGTGAAATGTTGTAGGCCTCAATGAATTGAAAAGAAAGACAGAAATCGGTAAAATAATCGCCTCGTGCAGAGAGAACACGATATTAAGACATATTACACATGTAGGCATCGTCTTAGAAATCAAAGGTGGCCATAGACTAGTTGTTATGAACATAACTCTTAGAATTTTGTCTCAGAATCGGAATAAGGTAACATCAAGCGCTATTTAGTAGCCTGTAATCCAGCACGGTACAACGTAATCGTAATAATTCGAGTTCAGAAGAGATCGGAGAATTATTAACGTCTGATAGTCATAAGAAATTGTAGCGAATCTTTAAGGGAGACAAAACGAACAAAATAGTTGCAGAAAATTGGTTAGGGGAGGGCGTCGGTGGAAATCGTTTCCAGAATGCTGTAAGGGTTTTAAGTAGCTACAAGAAACACAAAATATGAACTATTACAGAAAAGAGAACGCACAATGCATAAGGTCATGAGAATTAACACATTAAATAGTATCATTCCAATGCTGATAATGGGAAATAAAGCATACTGAACTGTTGTAATCGATTCAGAAGACTCAAATACCCTACTGGCCATTAAAATTGCTACACCACGAAGATGACGTGCTACAGACGCGAAATTTAGCAGACAGGAAGAAGATGTTGTGATATGCACATGATTAGCTTTCCAGAGCATTAACACAAGATTGGCGCCGGTGGCGACACCTACAACGTGCTGACAAGAGGAAAGTTTCCAACCGATTTCTCATACACAAACAGCAGTTGACGGGCGTTGCATGGTGAAACGTTGTTGTGATGCCCCGTGTAAGGAGGAGAAATGCGTACCATCACGTTTCCGACTTTGATAAAGTTCGGACTGTAGCCTATCGCGATAGCGGTTTATCGTATCGCGACATTGCTGCTCTCGTTGGTCGGTATCCAACGACTGTTAGCAGAATATGGAATCGGCGGGTTCAGAAGGGTAATACAGAACGCCATGCTGGATCCCAAAGGCCTCGTATCACTAGCAGTCGAGATGACAGGTATCTTATCCGCATGGCTGTAACGGATCGTGCAGCCACGTCTCGATCCCTGAGTCAACAGATGGGGACGTTTGCAAGACAACAACCATCTGCACGAACATTTCGACGACATTTGCATAAGCATGGACTATCAGCACGGAGACCGTGGCTGCGGTTACCCTTGACGCAGCATCACAGACCGGAGCGCCAGCGATGGTGTCCTCAAAGACGAACCTGGGTGCACAAATGGCAAAATGTCATTTTTTTGGATGAATCCAGATTCTGTTTACAGCATCATGATGGTCGCATCCGTGTTTGGCGACATCGCGGTGAACGCACATTGGACTCGTATTCGTCATCGCCATAATGGCGTATCACCCGGGGTGATGGTATGGCCTTTGGTTTCACGTCTCGGTCACCTCTTGTTCGCATTGACGACACTTTGAACAGTGGACGTTAGATTGCAGATGTGTTACGACCCGTGGCTTTACCCTTCAATCGATCCCTATGAAACCCTACATTTCAGCAGGATAATGCAGGACCGCATGTTGCAGGTCCTGTACGGGCCTTTCAGGATACAGAAAATGTTCGACTGCTGCCCTGGTTAGCACATTCTCCAGATCTCTCACCAATTGAAAATTCTTGGTCAATGGTGGCCTAGCAACTGGCTCGTCACAATACGCCAGTCACTACTCTTGACGAAGTGTGTTATCGTATTGAATCTGCATGTGCAGCTGTGCAGCTGTACCTGTACACGCGATCCAAGCTCTTTTTGGCTTAATGCCCAGGCGTATCAAGGCCGTTATTACGGCCAGAGGTGGTTGTTCTGGGTACTGATTTCTCAGGATCTATGCACCCAAATTGCGTGAAAATGTAATCATATGTCAGTTCTAGTAAAATATATTTGTCCAACGAATAGCCGTTTATCATCTGCATTTGTTCTTGGTGTACCAATTTTAATGGCCAGCAGTGTACATATGCAGGGTGAGTCACCTAACATTACCGCTGGATGTATTTCGTAAACCATGTCAAATACTGACCAATCGATTCCACAGGCCGAACGTGAGGCGAGGGGCTAGTGTAATTGATTAATACAAACCATAAAAAATGCACGGAAGTATGTTTTTTAACACAAACCTACGTTTTTTAAAGGGAACCCCGTTAGTTTTGTTACCACATCTGAACATATAAACAAATACGTTATCAGTGCCGTTTGTTGCATTGTAAAATGTTAATTAAATCCGGAGATATTGTAACTTAAAGTTGACGCTTGAGTACCACTCCTCCGCTGTTCGATCGTGTGTATCGGAGAGCACCGAATTACGTAGGGATCCAAAGGGAACGGTGATGGACCTTAGGTACAGAAGAGACGGGAACAGCACATTACGTCCACATGCTAACACCTTTTTATTGGTTTTTTTCACTGACGCACATGTACATTACCATGAGGGGTGAGGTACACGTACACACGTGGTTTCCGTTTTCTATTACGGAGTGGAATAGAGTGTGTCCCGACATGTCAGGCCAATAGATGTTCAATGTGGTGGCCATTATTTGCTGCACACAATTGCAATCTCTGGCGTAATGAATGTCGTACACGCCGCAGTACATCTGGTGTAATGTCGCAGCAGGCTGCCACAATACGTCGTTTCATATCCTCTGGGGTTGTAGGCACATCGCGGTACACATTCTCCTTTAACGTACCCCACAGAAAGAAGTCCAGAGGTGTAAGATCAGGAGAACGGGCTGGCCAATTTATGCGTCCTCCACGTCCTATGAAACGGCCGTCGAACATCCTGTCGAGGGTCAGCCTAGTGTTCATTGCGGAATGTGCAGGTGCACCATCATGCTGATACCACATACGTCGACGCGTTTCCAGTGGGACATTTTCGAGCAACGAGATCATTCTGTAGAAACGCGATGTATGTTGCAGCTGCCGGACGCGGTGGTTTAGCGTTTCTGGCGCTGCAGTCCGGAACCGCGGGACTGCTACGGTCGCAGGTTCGAATCCTGCCTCGGGCATGGGTATGTGTGATGTCCTTAGGTTAGTTAGGTTTAAGTACAGGGTTATTACAAATGATTGAAGCTATTTCACAGCTCTACAATAACTTTATTATTTGAGATATTTTCACAATGCTTTGCACACACATACAAAAACTCAAAAAGATTTTTAGGCATTCACAAATGTTCGATATGTGCCCCTTTAGTGATTCGGCAGACATCAAGCCGATAATCAAGTTCCTCTCACACTCGGCGCAGCATGTCCCCATTAATGAGTTCGAAAGCATTGTTGATGCGAGCTTGCAGTTCTGGCACGTTTCTTGGTAGAGGAGGTTTAAACACTGAATCTTTCACATCACTATGCGTGAAACTTGCCCGCACGCGTTCAACCGTTTCTTCGCTCACTGCAGGCCGACCCGTTGATTTCCCCTTACAGAGGCATCCAGAAGCTTTAAACTGCGCATACCATCGCCGAATGGAGTTAGCAGTTGGTGGATCTTTGTTGAACTTCGTCCTGAAGTGTCGTTGCACTGTTATGACTGACTGATGTGAGTGCATTTCAAGCACGACATACGCTTTCTCGGCTCCTGTCGCCATTTTGTCTCACTGTGTTCTCGAGCGCTCTGGCGGCAGAAACCTGAAGTGCGGCTTCAGTCGAACAAAACTTCATGAGTTTTTCTATGTATCTGTAGTGTCTCGTGACCATATGTCAATGAATGGAGCTACAGTGAATTTATGAAATCGCTTCAATCATTTGTAATAGCCCTGTAGTTCTAAGTTCTAGGGGACTTATGACCTAAGATGTTGAGTCCCATAGTGCTCAGAGCCATTTGAACCATTTTATGTTGCTGCTGTCTGGGCCCCTGCAATGAAGTGAGGTCCAATGAGGTGGTCGCCAATGATTCCGCACCATACATTTACAGTCCACGGTCGCTGTCGCTCTACCTGTCTGAGCCAGCGAGGATTGTCCACGGACCAGTAATGCAGGTTCCGTAGTTTCACTGCCCCGTGGTTTGTGAAACCCGCTTCATCGGTAAACAGGTAGAACTGCAACGCATTCTCTGTTAATGCCCATTGACAGAATTGCACTCGATGATTAAAGTCATCACCATGTAATTGCTGATGTAGCGACACATGAAACGGGTGAAAGCGGTGATGATGCAGTATGCTCATGACACTACTTTGAATCAGTCCACCGGCTCTCGCAATGTCCCGTGTACTCATGTGTGGGTTGACGGCAACAGCAGCTAACACGCCAACTGCACACGCTTCTCCTGTTACGGGTCTGTTACGGGCCCGTTTGCGTACTTCGACCATACCTGTTGCATACAGTTGGCGGTAGATGTTTTTCAATGTGAGGCACGTTGGATCCTCTCTGTCCGGGTACTGTTATGCATACACCCTGCAGGCTTCAGCTGCATTTCGTCGACACTCGCCATAGATGAGTATCATCTCCGCCTTTTCAGAGTTCGAATACACCATGGTCACAGTTCCTACAACACTACACTACCACAGACGTCTGGTAACACGGTGTACTACAGTTGGTCTGCGTGCGGACACGAATGCAGAATAACAATAGCAGCAAGTGCTACATGCGGACACTGCGACAGCTAAACCAAACCGCAACAGTGCACTACAGCCACACTCGTAAACACGGTCGTCATCGTAACATGTCCCTGCAGATGCTGCTCGCCGACCGTGGCCCGTGTTTGTTGTAACACGCAACTGAACGTCGGAGGTTTCAAGCGTCAACTTTAGGTTACAATATCTCCGGATGTAATCAACATTTTACAATGCAACCAACGGCATTGATTACGTATTTGTTATATGTTCAGATGTGCAAACAAAACTAACCTGGTTCTATTTTAAAAAACGTAGGTTTGTGTTAAAAAACATACTGCCGTACATTTTTGTATGGTTTGTATTAAACAATTACACTAGCCCCTCTCCTCACGTTCGGTCTGTGGAATCGGTTCGTCAGTATTTGATGTGGTTTACGAAATATATCCAGCGGTAACGTTAGGTGGCTCACCCTGTATATGGAACATACAAGAAAGTGGAATGGCGATAAGGTGGTGTAAGTAGGCTGTTTAGGTTTTCTTATTGGTAACGCCACGTAGCGTTCTGTATGAAAAATGGCTGGCTGTGCTGTGTGCAGTCTGTGGCTCGTTTGCATTGTTGTCTGCCATTGTAGCGTTGGACAGTTGGCTGTTAACAGCGCGTAACGTTGCGCAGTTGGAGGTGAGCCGCCAGCAGTGGTGGATGTGAGGAGAGAGATGGCGGAGTTTTGAAATTTGCAATACTGGATATCATGAACTGCTTTATACATTATGACTTTTGAACACTATTGAGGTAAATACATTGTTTGTTCTCTATTAAAGTCTTTCATTTGCTAATTATGCCTATCAGTAGTTAGTGCCTTCCGTAGCTTGAATCTTTTATTTAGCTGGCAGTAGTGGCGCTCGCTGTATTGCAGTAGTTCGAGTAACGAAGATTCTTGGTGAGGTAAGTCATTTGTGAAACGTATAGGTTAATGTTAGTCAGGGCCATTCTTTTGTAGGGATTTTTGAAAGTCAGATTGCGTTGCGCTAAAAATATTGTGTGTAATGTTATCTGTATGTTATGTTCTTTAATGATGTATTTTGTACCTTTGTAATTGGATTCTTATGTTATAAAATTGTAATTGACACCAGTTCATCATATTATTAACTTATAAGTTACATTTCACTGCACACGTTTCTGTTGGTCATAGTATATGGACAATATGTGAGAAGTAGGGACTGTTAGTGTTTGCACGTGTGTTAATAATTCAGCAAGGGACTGGATAACAGCATTGCTGGTTCTAAGGACAATTCCAAAAATTTTGTGAGTGCACAAGTGATAGTTATGGACTTGCTCTATTATCCGCAAGACTCTTCAATGGTGATTGTGCACCTGCACAGCCACAACAGATGGCTGCCGGCCATCTCTACAAGGACTACAGTGGGTCTGCATCTTTGATGACCCACCAATACCATTATTTCTACAAGGACTACAGTGGGTCTACACCTTTGATGACTCACCAATACCATTATTTCTACAAGGACTGCAGTGGGTCTGCACCTCAGGTGGCCCACCAATACCATACTCTCTACCAGGACTACAGTGGTCTGCTCTGTGATGACCTACCTATCAATATTCTTCAAAACTTTGAATGACTCTGCTGTGGGTTTGCTCTGTTGTGGCCCATTACCTGTCTGAATGTCAAGAGTCATTACTGTCTTTCCGTTGGAAGGACAACACTACTTCTTCAAGACTGCATGGAAATCCACTACTTCCGTGTGCATTGTCTTTTACTGCTCAGACTTTGAGAAAAACACTGCAATTTTACTGTGATGAATGATCAGGACTGTCTTTATGGACTGTGAATTTTAGCTTTTGACCAACATTGTATCAATAAGTGTGTGCATTTGATATCTTTGTTATTGTAATTATGAAAAATTTTATCAAATCATTACTGGCCACTGCCCAAAACAATTTGTAAAATTTGTTGTGGGGAGCATGGGGGCTATGTAAGTAGGCTGTTTAGGTTTTCTTATTGGTAACGCCACGTAGCGCTCTGTATGAAAAATGGCTGGCTGTGCTGTGTGCAGTCTGTGGCTAGTTTGCATTGTTGTCTGCCATTGTAGCGTTAGGCAGTTGGCTGTTAACAGCGCGTAACGTTGCGCAGTTGGAGGTGAGCCGCCAGCAGTGGTGGATGTGAGGAGAGAGATGGCAGAGTTTTGAAATTTGCAATACTGGATATCATGAACAGCTATATAAATTATGACTTTGGAACACTATTGAGGTAAATACATTGTTTGTTCTCTATTAAAGTCTTTCATTTGCTAACTATGACTATCAGTAGTTAGTGCCTTCCGTAGTTTGAATCTTTTATTTAGCTGGCAGTAGTGGCGCTCGCTGTATTGCAGTAGTTCGAGTAACGAAGATTTTTGGTGAGGTAAGTGATTTGTGAAACGTATAGGTTAATGTTAGTCAGGGCCATGCTTTTGTAGGGATTTTTGAAAGTCAGATTGCGTTGCGGTAAAAATATTGTTTGTCAGTTTAAGCACAGTCATGTATAATTGTTCAAAGGGGACGTTTCATAGGAAATGAAGTGAACACGAACCATTTCTACAGAAGAAAGCAGTGATGATTATTTTATGCAGAAGGAGAAGGTTACCGTTGTAAAGGAAACAAAACAAACTTGGTTAACTGATACTGTTATAGGTCGCAGAATAGTATAAGGGGTTTGGATACGCTTGGAGCCGGCCGTAGTGGCGGAGCGGTTCTAGGCGCTCTGTCCGGAACCGCGCGACTGCTGCGGTCGCGGGTTCGAATCCTGCCTCGGGCATGGATGAGTGTGATGTCCTTAGGTTAGTTAGGTTTAAGTAGTTCTAAGTTCTAGGGGCCTGATGACCACAGATGTTAAGTGCCATAGTGCTCAGAGCCATTTGAACCATTTGATATGCTTGGAAGTAGTGTCCCGGCCGATAGGGAGATAACTTTACACGTTCGCTTAGAACAGAAATTCAGGCAAAGAAAGAAAAAGAGTTCTTACTCGAATAAAGTGTTAAGTGGACGCAGCGGAAAGGAAACAGATTTAAGGAACAGCTTGATAAATCTTTCTAATTTGTAGAGCTCTCAGTGCACATCACGTTCCAAGTGCGTTTACAGGTGCAAGGGAGGAACCTTCCTGATCAATTTGTCTGCTGACACATTGACTAATCACTGCGACACAGTCTGCCGGTCTCGCAGAGGGCCGAAGTCTGTGGGGCGGGGAGTAATTAGGTGTGTCTCCCAGAAGTGACAAGCGAACAAATCACTGCGTCTGGTTGTGTGCGTTTCAGCAGGGGGCTGTGCCAGCGACGAAAATGGAGCTTTAACCGCCGCACTCGTCGACGCTCGCATGACTCGTGGTGTTTGTCCATCGTCATGACGACTGCTTTGGAAAATGAAAGGGGGTGGGGAACGCAGCTGCCCGGAGCAGCTTTGAGGCTGACCCGGCTGCCTGCCGGGTGACAGGTACTTAACGCCAGGCACTGCACTCGGCGCGCAAACGGACAGCGGTCACGTGGAAGGGTGTTGTGGTGCCGCTCGCTCGCTGTCTGACGTGGTGTCTCGTGACGACTCTGGCAAAACAAGTACGTAATCGATCAACTGTACAAGTCTGTATCAGACAATGACCGCTGTCCTAAAATTATTGCGCTTATTGCCTCTGCGTTACGAGGCGGCATTGAATGTGCTGTAAAGCGTGATACGAAAGTCTTCCAGGTTTCTTTCTGATGTAACAAGTGCAGACGTACTGTTCAGACATTTTCATGGCGGAAAATACATATTATTTATTTTCCTACTATCTACATGGGTCTAGGAAATTACAGTTATAAATTTGTAGTACATGTTGAGGCCACTGAGTACACACTGTCTTGAATAGAAACCATCCGTGAAACGTGTCGCTTCCGTCCTAGAACCATATCAGGTCAGGCGATTAGCTAATCCACTTCTGATGAGAGAAAGGGAAATGACTTGTATTTGCCTACTACGCTATGCAGCTTGGTAGAAAGATGAAGAGAACTACCTTAGACGATCACCTGATATCGCATTATGTTTTTACGAATATTGTTTCTCTGATTCCGTTCTAGAACCATATCAGGTCAGACGATTAGCTAATCAACTTCTGGTGAGAGAAAGGGAAATGACTCGGATTTGCCTACTACGGTCTGCAGCTTGGTAGAAAGAAGATGAGAACTACCTTAGACAATCACCTGATATCACATTATGTTTTTACGAATATTTTTTCCCTGCTGTATAGCAACAGCGCTGTTTGTTCTATATATCGTTTATTACGTCCAACGACGTCGATTTTGCTTCGACGATCATTCATCATTTCGGGTTCGATTATCATGATTTATATTACTATCACTCAGAAGCATCTTAACATAAGGTTTGAGCAAAGGTAGATATGCCGAGGTCGTCCAACTGCATGCCTTCTCGATCATCGAAATTAATTCATCTGGACTTTTTATTGTAGGATCATAGGTAAAGATTAATTTACGAAACTCCTGTAGCGAGAGAGGAAGACCTGCTAGTTCAAGTTCTGTTAGTTGTACAACAGATTAACGAGATACCAAGAGAGAATGTACCATATCATGATTGATAAAGACAATGTGTGTGCTGGCGTTGGTAGTAGCCGAACAACGCCGCTGTTGTGGTGAAACTGTACAGTACGATAACCACGGTTTACTTCTTTCTTTTTCTTCCTTCTGAATGATGCGAACAACTGAGTCTTTCCTTCTATCCCCTGACCCACGGTTCTCGGTGACTTTCCAGAAATCTAACCCTTTTCCTAGACCTCTCCAGTCCTTTTCCTTGACTCCTCTTTCTTCCCCTTCAACCCTTCTGCCTGAAGAAGGAGCCACTGGCTCCAAAAGCTTGCCAGTTTATATGCGTGTTCTGCCACCGCTTGGTGAGTACATTTTTTATATGCCCTATTAAATAACTTTGTAAACAACTTTTAAAATTTTACTAGAGAGAAAAACGTTTAAGTTATAAATGGGCAAGTTACTTTAGTTTTGTAATTATCACCTAATTGAGTTTGGTTGTTAGAGACGCAATGGTCTGAGTCATGCCTATGATGATTCCTCAAACGGAAGTGAATGAGTTAAACATCTGATCTGAAATGCTTCTAGAACGGAAACCGTAATTACTGGACATGAGTATCTGACTACTATACTGTGTAAAAATCCTAGACGTTTGTAACTGGATTTTACGATCACACTGCATGTCCAGAGAACTAATTACTTGTCACTTTAACTGTACTGGATATCGATGATAAAGAGTTTAATCTTCAGACACATAATGCGAAAATCTATATATACTACATTTCATACAGTTATCAGGCAGATCATCAATCCATTCATCAATCAGTATTAAAATACTTCAATTTCAACATAGTGTACCTGAAGACGGTCCCTTGTGGCTTCGAAATCAATCGAAATTAACAGGGAAAAAATTACAGTGGTATGCTTATAGAAATAAAAACCGAATTCGTCATCATCATTTTCTGGACGCCTTATTCTCGCTACAATTCGGAGTCGGCCTGGCTACTGTTGATGTGGCAGTGTTAGTTGTAGAGGGTGGCCAAATGCCCTTCCTGTCGCCACCCCAAACCCCCGGAACGGAATTAGTGTACCCCGCTGTCTGAGTCTAGTGTAAGCCATGGGATAGTGCGAGCGTGTTTCAAATGTCTGCGAGTCGTGTAACTGAGGCGGAACGTGGGGATCAGCCCTGTATTCACCTATCAGGATGTGGAAAACCGCCTAAAAACCACATCCAGGCTGGCCGGCATACTGGCCCTCATCGTTAATCCGCCGAGCGGATTCGATCAAATAAAAACCGAATTAGTACTAATTATTTTCCATCATGAAAATGAAATAATGTTAGACACTCTTTTCTGAAAGAATTTGTTTGTAATCTTGTATGTCTACACCTGCATCTACATACATACTCCACAAGTCATCGTACGGTACGTGGTGGAGGGTACCCTGTACCACCATTAGTCATTTCCTTTATTGTTTCACTCACAAATACAGCCAGGGAAAAACGACTGTCTGTATGCCTCCTTATGGGCCCTAATTTCTTTTATCTGACCTTCGTGGTACTTACGCGAAATGGACGTCGGCGACAGTAGAAGTGTTCTGCAGTCAACTTCAAACTCCAGTTCTCTAAACTTTCTCCTTAATGTTCCTGGGAAAGAACATTACCTACAGCGGTTCCCGAAGAATTTCCGTAATACTAACGCGTTGTTCGAACCTATCGTTAACACACCTAGCAGCCAAACTCTGAAATGCTTCGATGCCTTCTTTTAATCGGGCCTGGTGCTCGAGCAGCTGTCAAGAATAGGTCGCACTGGCTTCCTATTTGAAGTTCCTTAAGAGTTGAAGCATGCTTTCCCAAAATCCTCGCAATGAACTGAAGTCAACTATTCACCTTCCCTACCAGGATCCTCAGATGCTCGTTCCATTTCGTATCGCTTTGCAGCATTACGCTCAGATACTTAACCAACTTGACTGTGCCAAGCACGGCACTACTACTACTACTGTATCCTGGCATTATTAACTTACATTTGTCTACATTCAGAGCTAGCTTCCGCTCATCACACCACCTAGAAATTTTGTCTAAGTCACCTTGTATCCTCCTACAGTCACCCAATTGGGTGGGGTGGAGCAACCAAATACAAGTTGGCCTCACCACATGAAAAACGGTTTATTAAACCGCTGATAGCCGGCCAGGGACAGTGAAATTGATTGCGTTTTCAATGACAAAGCGATTAGTTCAGGTTTATCAAAAGAAGGTTCGCCAGATCCAACATAGTCCATTACAAGTAAACAATTCCAATAAATATTCAGATAAATACGCCCAGAAACCTGCAACCAAGGGTTTAGGGTCCTCTGGCGGTAACCTCTGCCCAATGCGACGCATCACACGCAGGGACAATTACTGATAAATTGATACCATTTCGCACGTTTCGCAACACACCATCCCACATAGAGTACGAACACCGGTTATGGTGCGCCCGTCGTGTGACAGGCCGCTCCAGTCCCAAAGCGCTATCAACACGAGCCCGCGTACCAAGCAACACAGACCTCACACAGGTGTGACCGGTGCTAAAGTTTCATAACCGCCTCTTCGCGGGGCCCCTAGCGGAACGCCCACGAAGCCGCCCACCATCGACGACGTAGAAAGGCCTCTGGCCGTACTCCAAACTCATCGATACGAGGTGATGTACGGCCCAGAATTTTTGCCTTTTTCTGTTTTTGTGCAAATCTGTTTTCCAAGATCGTAAATACTTTCTATGTTTGAAATTACTGCTATTAAATGTGACTAAATTAATATATTACTCATAATTTTGACTCTGGAGTGATACAGTTTTTTTCTTTGTTTATGTGGCTCTGGATATATGCTTACATTTTTCGGCGCATGCTGCCCAGTTTGTGGTACTGTTTGTTTGGTGACTAGAAGGGTTGTTATTTATCTAAAATCTATTTTATTAGTTTAAATAACATTTGGATGCCTGTGTTTATTTCATAATTTATTAGAAGTTTCTTTTCTGTAGTTGCCGTTTGAATTCGGAAACTTTCCTGTGGCGTCAGTGGATTTTTTTCTGTTACTGAATATGATTATTTCCATGTCTCCTTCTGTTACTATTGGACGGTGTTCTGTCATTTTTTCGTTCGCCTTACGTTTTATTTCAAATATTCTGCTGGTCTGTTCTAAGTATAAATTATCACAGTTATTACACTGAAGTTTGTAAACGGCACACTTTTCTGTGCATATCAATCTCAACCTCCTTTAAATATTTGTGTAATGAATTATTCCGTGTTTATTAAGAGTATTACTAGTTCTGTCTGTCAGTTTGTTTTCATATGTAGGTATGTAGCAGACTGTCTGTTGAGCTTTATTCTTGTGTCCTTGTTGCATAGTGGCAGTGTTGTTAGTATGTGTCTTTGAGGCAAGTGGTAAGTCTTGTATTTGTGTACTGTTTTGCTTTACTCGTTTAGCCTGTTTGGTTTTTATGTACCTTTGGATTCTATTATTAAATTTTCTAATATTGGATTCTTTGTATTCGTTGTTTTTCACTGTTTGGGATATTACGTCTAGCGTCTTGTTGTAAATCTGTTTATCTAGTCGTACTCTGTTTAACCTGTGGAGTGTTTATCAGAGAGCTGACTGTTTTTGAGACTTTGGTTGCTTTCATGACTGCTGTTGTGGTGGATATCTGTAAACACTGAATGAGTGTTAATTGTTTTACTTTGTAACAGGTATATTTAGGAAATTTATCTGCCCTGCTGGTTCTTTCAAGAATACGAATTTTATGTTTTCCGTAGCGTGTTTATCTCTGTGTGTAGCTGTTCTACATTGTTTATTTACCAGGCAGGGGCCTAATCCGTTTACCTCTAACAGTAGAGTAAATTGTATTTTCCTGTTCTGTTTTCTGAAATATCCTTTCCTCTAGTTTGTTCATGAAGAAATTTGTTAAGTATCCCTAAATGGGTATGTTATTGGCAGTTGTTTCTCTTGTAAGATGCAGTATTTATTAAATGTTAAGCAGTTTTTATCAGTAATCAGTTGCAGAAGGTGCTTATCTCTGAGATGCGTTCCTGTAGTGACTCACCGTAAGCATCTGTCTTGTAATTTGGTGCTGACTGTTTCTTTGATTGCAGTTATAGAGTACATGTTTTCTACGTCAGCTGAGATCATCAAAACCATACATCCACTATACATCACTTTCATATGGGTTATTAGTTCCTTTGCGTTTTTAAGTCTTCTGTAATTTTGTGTTTTGTGCTGTTGTATGCATGTGTTTAACATGTCTGGTGAGGTTCTATGTCAGCGCTTTTTAGTGGCTTAGAATTGGCCTTACTGCTGTGTTTACTTCACGAATTCTTTTGGTTGGCCTCTTTTCTTGTCTTAATGTCTTTTATTCAAGATGTTTTTAATTTCATTGCCTATTACTTTGCTTATAAGACCCATCTGCATGCTGTTTGTGTCATTCCATGTTCTTTAGACCAAATGTTCCAAATTCTGTGATCAAATGTTTTATGGTATGTTCGTTTACCTTTGTACTTATATTGTGAGTTAAACATTTCTGTAGTAGCTGCAATTCTCTATCATGAAGTTTGGTATCTGTGAGTGTTATGACGTGTGGATAGAACTGTTGTGCGTATTTCTGCTTATTTGACCGTATTTGTTGGACTATATTTCTCTCTTTTTAAACTGTCTATGGCACTACAAATATGTTCTTCGATTTGTCGAGTGTGGCAGAAAGCGAGTTTGATTTGCAAAAATTATATTTTCTTCATAGAGGAAGGATGGAATGCAGAGGGTAGTTGACATCCGCTATCCACTTCTCGGCATACCCTTGACTGCTCATTATCAAAATCCCTGCAGCACTTCCAAAATGATGAACGCAACAATAAATGGTTCAAATGGCTCTGAGCACTATGGGACTTAACATCTGAGGTCATCAGTCCCCTAGAACTTAGACCTACTTAAACCTAACGAACCAAAGGACATCACACACATCCATGCCCGAGACAGGATTCGAACATGCAACCGTAGCGGTCGCGCGGTTCCAGACTGAAGCGCCTAGAAGCGCTCGGCCACACCGGCCGACACAACAATAAATTAACTGGAAGATCACACCAATCTAATACTCGTGACTGCTGTACATGGAGCAACCATGAATTACAGAAGCTTGTGCGAAATGTCTTTTTATACTTGAAAATTGTTCTGATGTACTGCAAGCTAATTAGCTTAATTACGGTAACATGGTTTACTTTGCGTCCCACCGGTTAAACCTGACGCCATTAAATGCGCGTTCGACTTCCGTTATGGTTTCGTGAAACGAATATTATATTCACCCCGCGAGTGAAAAAAGATGGCAACTAACATGAAACTTGAACAAGCTGACTTGTGTGTGCACGATTACTAGACCATAGTTACTTTCCTAGAAAACTTTCTGAAAATACGTCTTATGCAAAATGAGTTTAGTTTTGTCCTAAACGACCGTGCTGCACTCGTTCTTCTGTTGACTGTGTATGTTTCTGCTGCGCTGTCTAGGCTATACAATCAACTTAGGTGACTGGTGTACTGCCACAAGTGAAGTCAGCGTCATTTATTGAGGCCGATGACCAATGCTTCCTGTGAAGTTCCAACGGCAATATTCTTACTTGCAATACCAGAAACTTCGTTGTGAAACTGATTATTTCTTGTGTTTTTTTTTCTGATGCGACGAGAAAGACAGAAAAAGAGAGAGAGAGCGGGTGAGGGGGAGGGGGGAAGGGGATAAGGGGAGGAAGGGGTAAGGAGTAAAGATGAAGGAAAAGTCTCTGTCCAGTTACCTGCGATATTTTAATTGCAATTATAATTTAGTTTCATGTTTCTTCTCATTAACGGCGGAAATAGTGCCAAGAAATTTGGTGTTTTTCAAACAGTAACGTTTCTTGCAACTTAAAAATAAATGGTCTCCAGAGAACTCGAGGAGATGTTCTGAATGTGTGTAAGGCCTCGCTCCGTGCTTTTCTTGCTCTCTTTCACCGAAAGCAGTGACAGCCAGTGGAAAGGAAGAAAGAGATTAACGAACGGGAGCCGCATCGCCACTCTGGCTTCATTCGCCTTTGCCGCACTATACTCTTAGCAAGGAGGTTCTGTCGGCCAATGCGAACACCGGCAGCATCTACACAAGGAACTTTTTTTGTTTGATTTGGAACAATAAGAGAAATGCTGCGAATATCTATAAATTACAACATATTTGATTAGTATCAAACAGTGCGCTATCAAGGTATGTACTGACCATCAAATCGTTAATATTAATTGTTCCGTCGTCGTGGCTTGATAGAAAATTTGGTTCTTTATGTTACAAAAAAGAAAATTACACTACTGACCATTAAAATTGCTACACCAAGAAAAAATGCAGATGATAAACGGGTATTCATTGGACAAATATATTATACTAGAACTGACATGTTATTACATTTTCACGCAATTTGGGTGCATAGATCCTGAGAAATCAGTACCCAGAACAACCACCTCTGGCCGTAATAACGGCCTTGATACGTCTGGGCATTGAGTCAAACAGAGCTTGGAAGGCGTGTAGAGGTACAGCTGCCCATGCAGCTTCAACACGATACCACAGTTTATCAAGAGTAGTGACTGGCGTATTGTGACGAGCCAGTTGCTCGGCCACCATTGACGAAACTTTTTCAAATGCTGAGAGATCTGGAGAATGTGCTGGCCAGGGCAGCAGTCGAACATTTTCTGTATCCAGAAAGGCCGGTACAGGACCTGCAACATGCGGTCGTGCATTATCCTGCTGAGATGTTGGGTTTCACAGGGATCGAATGAAGAGTAGAGCCACGGGTCGTAACACATCTGAAATGTAAAGTCTACTGTTCAAAGTGCCGTCAATGCGAACAAGAGGTGACCGAGACGTGTAATCAATGGCACCCCATACCATCACGCCGGGTGATACGCCAGTATGGCGATGACGCTTCCAATTTGCGTTCAACGCGATGTCGCCAAACACGGATGCAACCATCATGATGCTGTAAACAGAACCTGGATTCATCCAAAAAAATGACGTTTTGCCATTCGTGCACTCAGGTTCGTCGTTGAGTAAACCATCGCGGGTTTCCCTGTCTGTGATGCAGCGTCAAGGGTAACCGCAGCCATGGTCTCCGAGCTGATAGACCATGCTGCAGCAAACTTCGTCGAACTGTTTGCGCAGATGGTTGTTGTCTTGCGAACGTCCCCATCTGTTGATTCAGGGATCGAGACGTGGCTGCACGATCCGTTACAGCCATGCGGATAAGATGCCTGTCGTATCGACCACTAGTGATACGAGGCCGTTGGGATCCAGCACGGCGTTCCGTATTACCCTCCTGAACCCACAGATTCCATATTCTGTTAACAGTCACTGGATCTCGACCAACGCGTGCAGCAGTGTCGCGATATGATAAAGCGCAATCGCGATAGGCTACAATCCGACCTTTATCAAAGTCGGTAACGTGATGGTACGCATTTCTCCTCCTTACACGAGGCATCACAACAACGTTTCGCCAGGTAACGCCGGTCAACTGCTATTTGTGTATGAGAAATCGGTTGGAAACTTTCCTCATGTCAGCACGTTGTAGGTGTCACCACCGACGCCAACCTTGTGTGAATGCTCTGAAAAGCTAATCATTTGCATATCACAGCATCTTCTTCCTGTCGGTTAAATTTCGCGTCTGTATCACGTCATCTTCGTGGTGTAGCAATTTTAATGGCCAGTAGTGTAGGAATATTTCTTTAAAGCTGATTTTAGTCCTGCGGTCCATCACTAGAACAATCAACGTGGAAACAACTTGTCAGTTTAATGTTATGTAAGCCGAACCCAGGTTACCACGAAAAGTTGCCACGAGAATTATGTTTATATTGTTACACGTCAGAACCTTGGTTAGATCTGACAAAAATGGAAGTCTCCCATAGCGAAAGAAGTCACTATTGTAATAAAGTGCTTAGAGAGTCTCAGCAAACCTAAACCGGCACAGAGGAAGCTTTGGTGAACGTCGAAGCCAATAGGTGAGATTACGTTTACACAATGTCAGCTGTTGATAGCCAAATAAACTATACTCTCCACCTGATAGTCTAACATGTGTATCTAGGGCTGCGCAGCAAATTTATCGAAAAGGTACGGATTCGCTCATACAACACAACTGTAAAGGCCTCCAGCGGTTAGCACTCTTCCACCTTTTCAAAGATCGAATGCGACCGTATGAAAACCGTAACGCAGCACTGTGGTTCTTTAAGCACGGGTGTAGAGCTACAGACACCTATAGATACCGATTTGTGTCCGCCGCTACAGATAGCGACAGCGTCCCTTTTAATTTACTGCAGGCTCTGGGAACCAACCGGCAGAACGGGACAATGGAGGCATCACCAGCTGACGCCAGCACTGCGAAGTGGCGACAGCAATTTGCATGAGAGACGCGGGCAAAGTAGAAATGAAATTATCCACCCAGCTCACGGTCTGCTAGTGGACAGGGGAACAACGGTGGAGACTGACGAAGTTGTTGTGTCATGTGCGATGAATACCGCCACGCTGCGGACTAAAGAGAACATCAGTACATGCTGATCGATATGGTAATTTGCGGAAATTCGTTTCCGTAATGACTAGTTGACAGGAAAAAGGTAAAACCACTTTTCTCTCTCCGATACTCACTACAAACTCGAGCGGTGTGACAGTGCGGTTTTTCTGTGTGGAATATGGGAGAAACGTTTTTATGTCGTGTGAATGAAATACTGCAATTCCTTCGATTCTAAGGCTTGAGTATAACGGATTAACATTTGGCCCTATTTTCATATTTGTTTTGAATATTTGACTACATGTGTACGCTTGAATGCTTCTATACCGGTGTGTGCTTTTTTTTTTTTTTAACCTCCCCAACAGAATACAACCGGGACTTGACACAAGACACTTTAATTCCTCAGGAGATGCTCGTATCGACTAGCGTGCTGCATCAGGTGAAGCCAGTGTCGTTTGTTGAGGTCAGTGACCAACACTTCCTGTCAAATCCCATTATCAAACTTTCGCTCTGCCGGTACCTCTGTTCTGATTTCAAGATAACACATAAGGCAGTCTGCATGTGTTGCTGGGTTAACACTATTGGAAGAAAGGGTAAAGCAGGAGAAATGGCTTAACTATAGCCTGGGGCAGGTATGGCGAACCTTTGTTCATCTTCAATACTGTTAAACAGAACTATTCTAATGACCAAGTGCTCAGAGTTCTTAAGGTAAACGTTTTAGAGCACATGTTTACTGGACATTTTTTTCTTGATTTGGTCCATACTACCACTTCCTAAAATATGAAAAGCAAAGAGCTTGCAGTGGGAGAGATTTGTTGCACAGCATCGGAGATCAAGAATTGCTCATGACTCTTAAGGTATGCGTTTTAGAACCCATCTTTACTTGACTTTTTTGTTTCGGATAACCATTCCTGTCATATCCCTGAATATTGACCATCACTTCTGAAACACCCTGTACACTTTGTAGGATAGTGTGCTTCTTGCTTTTGCTTGGAATTGAATTGACAATTACATTGCTTATGTGTTTCCTCTTGAAATTTTGTGTGGGATATAAACTGTTTTCAGCAAATAAGGGAACTGAAGCCGCTGAAGTCACTCCAAGATTTTCAGCTTCAGAGACCACGTGATTGGCGAACGTTGTATTCACCAACCCGACTAAATGTTTAGATATTATTAGCCAAAGTAGCTCACAGGATATAAAAGATGCAATTTTTAGCACTTGAACATTAGTTTACATGCGTTTTACAGTGTCCTGCACCTATTCAGTATTCAACCGTGTTACTTCCGAGTAACTTTCCCCCTTTTTGTTGCGCTTTGCGTGAACTTTACATCTCCTACCGTTAGTAAAAAGGGCAGATCGGATTGCCATTTGCTCATATTCACTTAATGGGGGTACATTTAAAGGCATAAAATGTGTTCATCATTTTGTACGAACACTTGTAATGTGTTGAGGTAGGAGGGCGGCTTACAGCTTTCCTTTGTACGTGTGCTGTCAACATTCATGAGCGGGTAACTGTCCCAACATCTGCACGTAACTACCTGCTCAGGTCACAGGCGGTTCCCATATTTGTCCCCCATAAACAAAAACTCTTTCACCTTAATTATTAACTAAATAGTGGGGGCATGGTTGTGTCTGATGTCCTTAGGTTAGTTAGGTTTAAGTAGTTCTTAGTTCTAGGGGACTGATGACCTCAGATGTTCAGTCCCATAGTGCTCAGAGCGATTTGAACCATTTTTTAGATCTCGCCACAACGGAAAACGCGTCTCTCTTAATGATTATGACCTCGACTGGTGTATCATAGCCGCGACACTTGCTTCCTTATTTCACGATAATACAAATCGTGTGTCTTCTTCTAACTTTTTCGATGACCTCAGTCAAACCTATCTGGTCATGAAACAGTACCGCGCCGCAATATTCCAGAAGAGGATGGACAAGCGTACTGTAGGCAGTGTCTTTAGCAAATGTGTTAAATTTTTTGAGTGTTATACCAATAAAGCACATTGTTTGGTTCGCCTTCCCCACAACATGTTCTGTTTGATCGTTCAAATTTAATAGTTCGTAATTATAATCTACAGGTATTTAGTGGAATTGACAAACAATTATATGATTTATCGTGTAACATAAAGTTAACGTATTCACTTGAGTACTCATATAACCGTCTTCACAGTTTTCATGACTTCGGGTCACTTTTTACACAATCAAGGTATTTTTTCTTAACTAGTTTGCCACTGGTTTTTTACCATGTGATGACTTTAGTAGGCGGAAGACGGAATCGTCTGCAAAATATCGAAGAGAACTGCTCAGATTGTCTCCTAAATTACTTATATACATTAGAAACAGCAGAGGGCCTAAGTCCCTTGGGGAACGGCACATATCACCTCTATTATACGTGATAATTTCCGTTAATTACCACGAACTTCGACTTTTGCAATAAAATATGACGAATCGACTCGCACAACTGATACGATACACAATAGGCACGCATTCAGTTAAGTTTAAATATCTACTACATATAAAAAATTAAGTTAGATTAGCGTTCTGTTGAGATCGATATTTATGACACCGATGCATTTTTAAGTTGTATGCAATCTTAAAGGAATTTGGTCTCATTTTACTTTTTTAATTTGTCAGTCTACTGATTTTTAAATACATAGTAACTCTGAGAACCAGCAGTAAATATAAGAGTTACGGCCTTGTCACAACAGACATCTAGCAATTTCAGCTAGAGGTTTTATGTTTCTGCCGTGTTTCAAGCAGGAATGCGGGCGCGTAAAACGTTATACGCTGCCGTCTCGTTTTTATGTCACTCGAAGGTCAGGCAGCTACGCCTTTTAAAATTCTCGTCATAAAAAACGCGCTTTCTATGTAGATGTTCATAGGACATCGCTTTTAACCTCTTTGTGCTAAAGTTTTACTGCACAGCTGCGCTCAGAAGCAGAGAGACAGAGAGAGAGAGAGAGAGAGAGAGAGAGAGAGATGGAGATATCAGGTATAGTTGACCAATCGCTCCAACGACTTGACAGCAGCTATTGTGGGGAGTCTGACAACGTACCACGAGGACAGAATAGCTTTTTTAAAAGAGAGTTTTAATTTATTTTAGATGAGCGTACGTCATATTACTATCGTTTTCAATGGGGAATGGCAATGGAATTGCCGCGCTCTTTGGGTTCTCCTCCCAGTTGGTTTTACTGGTTAATTTTTAAACTCAAACAAACGGAGCTTGAAATGCCTATCCGCATATGTTCACGTTTGAAAACAACTACCTCTTTCAGACTCTGAGGATATCTGAATATTTGGGAAAGAAACGATATTCTCAGAAACGTGCCTCAGATTTTTTTCTTTGAGGAAAGGTTATTTTTATTTTATGTTGGAACAAACGGTGCATTTGCGTGTAGACATAACAGCAGTGTTCACACAAATGACAACACACCACATCAACTGCTAACAAGACTACATAAACATTGTAGTCTGTCTCCTCTGCCCACAGAAGCTGCTAAAATATTATAAGTGGGATAAGAGTCGATCCAGCAAAGCTCACTGCAAGAAATGCCAAAAGTTATTTCCTTTTTAAATTAGGAAGACAGTGTCAAGAATATTCAGAACATATTTGCGTCCCAGCCAAATGCCGGCGACACGGGAAACTGAAGCCAAAAAAGGGACTGTCCCGTTTTCTTTACGAGACGAATTCCAGTCGGCCGGGGGGCTGCTTCTGTTCACTAACAACAGAGAAACAGGTGACAATGAAATTAAACTATTCTGCATTGTCACTATTTTATAGCACAGTTACGTCGAGTAATCGGATTTGGTCAGTTCATCACCTTGTGCTTAAAGGAAAAATCTTTGAGCTCGTGTGTCGCGTTTAAAGTAAGAAGCTTTGTGCTCATGTGCGGTGTAGTACTATTGGAACTGGATACAGTGTTTCTTTCTTTCCTTTTACAATTTTTTCTATTGTTTTTTGACTGTTGGTAGAAAATTTTGTAATAGTGAATAACATGAATAACAGTGAAAAAAGTACCTGTGCAAAATTACGTGGGGGCGGAATTTCGGAAATTATCGAAGGAAAGGCGAGAACGCGAAGCCAGCGTTCTAAAAACGCTTGGAAGAGTAGATAAATTTTTCGCAAAAAATGTTGCTGGTTCGACTTCGAGTTCAAGTAGTATGGATGATATTTTTGGAACTGCAGCTGTTGCAAGAGAAGTAAATACAGACGAAACAAAAGTTAAAAATGAAGAAAAGCAAATTGTTCCGGATTTCGAGTTTCACGAAAAACTAAGTGTCGATTCAGACATTACAAAAAGAAATAACCCCGTTTGTGATGATCCTGCAGAATGGTGTGTCAATGAATCAACAATCGACATTCTCCTACAACGTGGCATTAATCAAAATTGTAACGGTGATTTTTCCAATTCAAGAAGATGAATAGGCGATTAAATCAGATATTTGAACAAAAATGTATTTTACCGTAAACTTTTAAACTTTGAATCAACTTTGCGTGATTTTCGAGTTTACTCCTGTATCACCGGTGCTGTTTTTTGTGCACCATGTAAATTGTTTGGAGGTAAGGCCGCGATTTCCACAAATGGTATTGCAGATTGGAAAAGTATTTCTAATATTTTATCTCATCATGCGAATTCACTTGAACCCAAAAATCCGGAGTTATCACTCATAACAAGAAAAAAAGTCACTATGGAACAAAAGATAACCATTTCGAGTCAGATGTTGAGACAGAAATAATGTACTGGAGCAGTTTGTTGTAGTAGTGAAGAAGCTAACAAGACGTGGACTTCCCCTACGTGGACACGTTGAAAGATTCCATTCATTACATAATGGTCTATTTTGATGTCTCTTGAACTTATAGCCGAATTTGACCCTTTTCTCGCACAGCACATTGACCGATATGGAAATCCAGAGCGTGGACATACAGGTTACCTTTCTTCAACAATCTGTGAAAAATAATAGAGCTCCTTTCTGAACGTATAAAAAGAGTTATCACAAATGAAATAAAACAGGCCAAATATTTCTCTATAATAGTAGATTCTACTGTGGACATTTCATATATTGAGCAATTATCTGTAATGTTAAGATATGTGAACGAGAATGGTGAACCTGTTGAACGTTTCCTTATGTTTTTACCAAACCTGGGACACAAGTCCGAAAACTTAGCCGAGGCCGTACTAAAAGTCCTGTCTACAAATTCCAAATTCTGACTGTAGAGGCCAGTCATATGACAACTCAAGCAATATGTCAGGAACCTATACTGGTTTGCAGGCACGCATTACAGAACGAAATCCGGAAGGGCATTATGTGCCTTGTGCAGCTCATTCTTTGAATTTAGTCGGCACTAGTCCTGCAGGCTGTTGTCAGGAAGCATGTTTTTCAAAGCAGTGCAAAACATTTATAATTTTTTCTCTGCTTCTACACAGCGCTCGGATAAACTTCTTTCTTTCATGAAAGCAGGAAGCAAAACGGTAAAAAGTTTATCAAAAACATTGCAAGAGAGGAAGCGTGTGTAAATCGATATGAAAACTGCGAGGGAATTATCAATGCCCTCACACATTTTGCCAATAATACATTTGAAAAACCACTTGTGCGAAATGAGGCTTCAGCTTCATTGAATCAGCTAATTAGACTAGAAACAGTATTCGTGATGACAGTTTGGAAGACATACTCCACAGATTTAATAGTGTAAATCTGAAATTGCAAAGTGTAAATATTGATACTAAAAGAGTACATGGATTATATGAATCACTTGTAGGATTTATTACATCTATTCGTGGCATATTAAACTATTATGAAAATGAGTCCATGGAGATTGTGACTGATATAGACTATGAATGCACCTATAAAAGATCACGAAAACGCAAACTTCATGATGAGGAAGAAGTGGACTCTGAAGAAATTTTCTGACTGGAAGGGAAAAATTTAGAGTCGAAACATTTCTCCCAGCGCTCAACAACTTGTACACCGTATCAGTTAGGAGGAAGGAAAGTTATAGAACATTGTTGGACTCCTTCATAGTTTTCAGTAATTAGAAATCTTTTGAGATTAGTGATATAGCAATGGAAATGAGTAAATTTTTACAAAAAGAGAGGTTACAGTCAGTGTTTCTGAATGTTGACATTGCTCTTAGAATATTTCTGTGTATAGCATTTATAAATTGTTCAGCAGAGCGCTTGTTTTCGGCTCTTAAGAGACTGAAATCGTACCTAGATTCTACGTTGTCCGAGGAGAGACTGAACGCCTTGTCCATTCTTCACATCGAAGCCGACCTCCTAATTGATGACCGTCTGAACTATGTAGATATGGTCAACGAATTTTATGCAATCAAAGCCAGGCGCAAACTTTGCTGACTGGTGAAAAAAAATGGCTCTGAGCACTATGGGACTTAACATCTATGGTCATCAGTCCCCTAGAAATTAGAACTAATTAAACCTAACTAACCTAAGGACAGCACACAACACCCAGCCATCACGAGGCAGAGAAAATCCCTGACCCCGCCGGGAATCAAACCCGGGAACCCGGGCGTGGGAAGCGAGAACGCTACCGCACGACCACGAGATGCGGGCTGCTGACTGGTGAGTTTATTTATTTATTCATATTAGTTTTAAAAATTTAAAATTGTAATGTGATTTTTATTATAATGTAGAGCATATTCATTGGATATACAAACTACGTATTATCTGTTTATTTTACAATTGCCAATGGCAGAACGCAGAACTGAACCTCACTTACGAACAGATGTGACCGAAGACACCCGACAGTACTAAACAATACCCGAATTACCCAGGCAGCCCGGCGCTTTACAGTCAAGTTATAGTGATATTGTAGTATATTACACCGGATGCGTATTGTTGGCGTCTACTGAAATGTATAGTTATTGCGGAAATATACGTTATCTGAGAGTAGCTCAGATGATAAGGTGTTAATAAATAACATAGTTCAGTTCTGTTGCTAAATACGTAAAAGCTTTGCTAACACCGTTAGAAAGAGCTATGGTGAGAGCAGTGGCTGCAGTACAAAACTGTCCAGCCCTTAGATGGATTAAAGGAATTGCGTACACTTATTATGCAGGATCTAGCTACACAGACCCCAATGCTTTACACTTTAACTATTAGATAATAAAACAAATTTGATTTTTCCTCACTAGTCTGTAAAATTATGTAATAGCAAATCCAGTTCTGTGTTTGTTTCTCTGTATTTAGTTAACAATTCGTGCACCGAAATCTCTATTTCATTTTCATTCCTTACTCTTTCCTATAGATTCACGGATTAATACCGAACGCGTTTTTTTATCCGCTACACATTCAAGTTATTAGATCGTAAAACGACAGTTTAATTTTAATTTTCAACGCATCATTGTAAAAGTACGTATTAATTTCTAATGTATGACACGTTCGCTTCAATTTTTAGATCGTAACACAACTTTTTATATTTTCATTTTCAAGTCTTTCGTGTAAAAGAACGTATTAAAAGTGAATGTACACGCTCAGCTGAATTTTTAGGCCATAAAACAAAAGTTATTTTCCTTGCGTTCGTGTCTGTTGTCTTTCCGGTGCCGTAAACCAAGTACAGTTCAGGGACCGTATTACATTTTTACTGAGCGCGACTACACCGCTGACGCGTCCTTCAGAGCCGCGCGGGATTAGCCGAGCGGTCTTAGGCGCTGCAGTCGTGGGCTGTGTGGCTGGTCCCGGCGGAGGTTTGGGTCCTCCCTCGGGCATGGTTGTGTGTGTTGGTCCTTAGCATAATTTAGGTTAAGTAGTGTGTAAGCTTAGGAACTGATGATCTTAGCAGTTAAGTCCCATAAGATTTCACACACTTTTTCTTTCGTCCTTCAGAACAACGAATAGCAGAGTACGGAAACAGCTCCCAGATCTCCCACCCAAAACAGCAATTGTGAAGTGATCGTGTAATAGTTATTATTTAAAACATTTTTTTTGGGGGGGCGCCGCATATAATATGGTGTGTCTAGGGGCGCAAAATTTTTAAACCCGCCACTGAACATACATCTGTTGTATGGCACTCACAAGGGAGTACATCACTGCAGCCAGGGCGCCGCTAGACTGGCAGGCGGTCACCAGTAAAGGGCAGACGTTAACAACTCGACCAACAGGTGTCGCTGGTGTAATATGTATATTCTTCCTTAAAATCATTTATCTGCTTACATTACAGTGTGGTAGCTAAAACGCGCAGGAAAATAAATCAAAAACATGTTTACAAAATTATTGCCAGTTAGTAATTTAGGTGGACTCTAAAAAATTATTCTTATACAATGAACCTTTGTAGAGGCTGAATTTGTATTTGGTACAATTACTACAAACTAAACTAATATACCATGTATCACTAAACACAGTATTTAACAAATTACAAAAATCACAGACGCACGTTCCAAGTCATTAAAATATCTAAAATTTTCTTTAAAAACATTAAGATTGGTGGTTTTGGGGAAGGAGACCAGACAGCGAGGTCATCGGTCTAATCGGATTAGAGAAGGATGGGGAAGGAAGTCGGCCGTGCCCTTTCAAAGGAACCATCCCGGCATTTGCCTGGAGCGATGTAGGGAAATCACGGAAAACCTAAATCAGGATGGCCGGACGCGGGATTGAGCCGTCGTCCTCCCGAATGCGAGTCCAGTGTAAAAACATTAAGACAGATGTATGGTGTGAATAACTGTGAATATAATGTTTTAATCTGAGGTGCCAATGTAGTAATCTTCTAGTCTGTTACGTACCTGCCTATTCATGAGAAAGATTACTCTTACTGCTATTTTCGGATATACGCGTTAACTTGTCCGTTTACGTTCGTTGCTTTACTGGTGTTTTCTTTTACACTGTACCTGATATTGTGTATTACAATTTCTTTGTATCGTCTATAGTCACACTGTATAAATGAATCGTGTATTTTTAAAAGGACTGACGTCAACCGACACACATTTGTGGGAAACTGAAAAAGCTATTTAATTTGTATTACAGCTTTATATGGGAGTCTTGATTGGCACTGTTGTGTTGTATGACGCAATTATTATTGTAACACGAGAGACTCAATTTGTAATGTCTTATTTTAATAAGGTAATTATCATTAAAAGTAGAAATAGATGCTTTTCAACAAAATACAAGCGAAAGAGACAGAAATTGCACACTTCTTTGTATTCACATAAACATTATTTTGAGCGCATGCTATATAATACTGTACATACATTTCTACATACTACAGTACTAATGCATCGTTCTACAACAGTGATCAGCGTGTGACAGTCTGTTCACTATTTATTTTGGCTGCCGTTGTTTACAGGCGTCTTCAAAATTTGTTCTCAGAAAGGTAGGTGTTTTTCATGTAGATAACATCTGAGTGCTTCCAACGCCTTAATTTTATTACACTTCACTAGAACCTTTCCTGATGGATAAGCCAGTTTTTCTAGCGCAGCGAACGGATAATTTTTGGAGCCCAGACAACAGGTGTAACTAATGAGTCTATTGATCGTTGCAGAAGCAATAATTTAACCCTTTCTGGTGTTGCGAAAACCGAAATGTGAAAATGTGGTAACAGAGAATTTCTCCTCCCTTCATCCTCCAGCTCTTTAGAGTTTCTTCAGAAATTCGTTTTCCTGTCGTACGGCTGTCAACATGACTTGAAGTCTAATACTTCAGTAGCGGCAATCTCTCTGACAAGAGATTTATCTGGTTTCAAATGTGACAGATTCAACTCTGGGACGTCACGCACATTAAACATTCAGTCTTGTTTCCTTACTTCCCTCCTTATAATGCCGGAATTCCTATGGTAGGTTAAAAAAACTGAGTGCTGTCACTGGAAATCAATGTTCAAATTCCGAAAATCACTTTTGTACGACATAAATCTGCTGAGCAGATGCCTGAGAATATATGAAATTAGGTGAATTCTTCTGGTATCTCCTTGGAAACACTGACTGCATTACAGATAATCGGCAGACACTACTGCCAATGTATAATGTAATGGGTGTTTAACTGCATGGACAACAGACAAAACAATGTACAACAGTCAAAACAATAAACTGCTCTATACTGTTTTCTGGTGGACCTTACTGGTACCATATAAGGGTATGAGCAGAAAGTATAAAATGATATGTAACACCATCAGTGCTGCTATCTAAGTTTATTTTCAAAGGTGCTCGACATACCGCTGATGGTTCTTTACCTTTAAAACGTATTAAGTCATTGACTAATACCAGTACAAAAATAACATTGTTTCTCTGGATCCTACAGAATGTACACTAACTGACGGATTGATACGCCATTAATGTCAGTTCTTACAGTTCCAAATGAAGTAACTGAAGCAATGGAAACTCAATTGCAGCAAATTGTGAACTAATGTCCTTTTAAAAATATACTATTCAAATACCTTCCAGCTCTGAAGATGGTTACTTTTATTAATAATAACGGTTATAGAGAATATAGGTTATTATTATCCATCTTGACAAATAAGTTTATCTTCAGTAATGTAAAAATCATCAAGGATTTAAATACATGTCGTAAAAGCATTATTGTGTTATCGATTTACAGAAGAGCTGAATTACACGAATATAAGTACATGCCGAGAAACAGACCGCGCTCTTGAACAATTTAGAAATGATATTTCTTCAATAATTAATGGAAAATTTCCTGCAAGAAGATTTTATCAAATATCAGACGCATTTTCACTTTCCATGGCGCGCGGATACGCTAGAGCTCTTGTCCCAGTTACACATCAGCGACATTTTCAATGGTACTCATCAAATTCTGCCACGATTGGTCGTCCGTCCTTGAGGAACAATATTATTACACTGCAGAAATCAATCACGAGTATTTCTGAATCTATTCAGGAGAATTGCCTTGATTGGTACGGCCTGCCAGCGCCGTGGAAATGAATCTGAGTTAAGGTTAGGTTCGGGTCGGATAACATCACGTGCCGCGAGAGCGGTGGCCGCATGAATGCGCCAATCAGCGCCAGATAACATCGGCCGCAGATAACAGAGTGCCGGCTGCGGGCGCCGGCGGCTGCCCGAGTTTTTAATTGGACGCCCGGCACACAAAAGCGAATGGAAAGGCGCGGAGCCCGGTTGACGCTGTCGGACGCGGCCAATGGCAGCTCTCCGCTCCCTCTGTTGCACGGTCCCTCTCTCCGGCGTTAACAGCCGGCGCCACAATGGGACTCCGGAACCTCAGAGAACCGACAGCGCTTGGGGCGAAAATTCTCGCGAGCTGAAGAGCAATGCCGAAAAAACAGAAATATATATATATATATAAACCATAACCGTATTAATGGTCTGGTCCGAACAGTTAAGTTCACTGAAAAATAAACAGTCCAGACCAAGAAAAATTAGTCCCCACCAGGAGCCATAGTGCTAGTACAGTGCAACACCGACTCTAGCCCTCTTAATGGACTCAGTTTGCTGACCAAGAGAGTGTAGTATCCGTAGAGTATAAATATCTATGCAGAGAGCATAGCTTACTGCGCATGTTCTCAACATCAGACCGGGCTAGTCACGTAATAATGGGACGTCCTCGCTTGTCTACAATTTGTGGTAACAGCGAAACTTTAATATTACAGGTATTCACCTGTTTTTACATACGTTTCTATACTTTTAGTAGCAATAACAGCCATGGTGCAATATAGTTGTTGCTACGCATGTAATGTGAAAGGAGGACCAGTTACTTTTCATAGGTACGTACTATAAATCTCTAATAGTGAGTATCCTATTGATGTGAGGCTCTTTATATGTCTAGAAATATCGATATGAGTTATTATAATGTCTTGTATTGTAGAGGAAATTTATGCGATGTTTATTATTTTTGCTCGTGTTTTTACGAGAGAAATGCAAGATAAATTTGCAAGTGCGTTTAAGCTGCCAGTCAGTGTTTTACGTATTCGTGCTATGTTCATCTGCAGATAAAATTTATATAAGACAGTGTGAGTAATTTCCTGCAGTTTATTCACGGCCTAAATCCCTTGTGTGTATCTAAGTACTCCTACATTACATAATTTTTGTATTCTAGTTTCCAGAAAGATGTACAGAGAGTCAAAATATGGCTCCACAAAACTGTGAAGAGCAAGGGTATTGTGCTTTTTCGCCACAGTATCATAGCTCAGTTCCACTTTACTTGCATTTTTTCTGGTGGGGGAAAAGAAGTGACAGCCAACAATACCTCTGTATGATTAATTACATCACAGTGGCACTGTATTGGGCGCCACTGCGTCACAGGAAAGGGGGGGGGGACGAAAAGAAATGAAAGAATTTCGACCCTACAAAATATTCAGCTTTAAAACTATTTCAGAACCATGTATTAAATTGTTAAGATGTCTATAAAATGCGTAAACAAAGTTTCAGGATACTTGCTGAAGGTGGTCTGTTCCAGCGAAGTAATAACACTCAAAATACGCTAAGCACTATGCGGACTAGCATGCGCCGTCCCAATATCACGTGATTTGAGCAACAGGAGATGTTGCAGAGAG
This sequence comes from Schistocerca cancellata, assembly GCF_023864275.1. Classification (NCBI taxonomy): domain Eukaryota; kingdom Metazoa; phylum Arthropoda; class Insecta; order Orthoptera; family Acrididae; genus Schistocerca; species Schistocerca cancellata. Next base: position 680,899,112 of record NC_064627.1, read on the forward strand.
ATTTCTCGTTCTGCGCATCAGAATGCTCACTCCATAGATATTTGTACTCTATGGTAGTGTCGTCCAGAGATCGCAGTGCCACACCAGAGATGGCAAAGCAAATCGATAGCACAGGCCACAGCGAGGGCTCGCTGCAAACCGCAATGACGAATAGGAGGCGTTCCAGAGGACCGCGCTTCAGCTCTCGGCATAGCAGCGCCATCTCTCTGAGCTCAATATTGTGTTGAGTATGCAAGACACTCGTCCCAGTTCGAGACCTCAGTTTCGACAGTCGACATCCTAGTTAGGACCGATGGATATTTAGGGTTTCAGATGAATTTGTACTGTTGTAAATGTCGAAAATAGTACCTGAAGAGAATAGTTTTTTAAGTGATGCTTTTATAGTGTAGATTATCCAGTAATCCTGCGGCGAAGAAGTGGGTCAATGGTAAGCAAATCTTTTATTCATGTAAGAAAGTGAAACAATGTTTCATGTGTTCTAGATGGTTGTGCCACCTCACCTAGCAATCAATGAACCAACGATTATGGCTGAAAGAATGTACCCTGGTGTCCAAAATTAAGCAACAAACGGAAATTTTGCAAGGTTGCGTTTATTTTGCCACAAAATAGTATATACAGGTGATAGAAAAGTAGAAACAACTTAGAGAATACAGAACGTTAACAACTGCAACATATATAACAGTAGACGAAAATGTTCTTCGTTTTTTCCAACTTCGCAGATTTGCACACACACTGCGGCCACCACTTCATGTGCTCACTATGGGGTGTGACTACCCCTGGCAGCAATACAGGCATGACAACGACGGAGCATGCAGTGATTAACGACATCAATGTTGAGGCAATAATGCCTATTCTTCCTTCAGAGCTGCTCGCAAGTCTTGGACAATGGTTGGTGGATGTTGACGTGATGCAACCCATCACCCTAGTGCATCCAATACAAGCTCTATGGGATTCAAATAGGGAGATCGAGCAGAACACGCCATATGTGCAGTATCTTCCTGTTGTGTACATAGTTCCGCGTAGTCAGCGTGTACATAGCTTTCCCACTAGAGCGCGCCCCGCTAAGCACAACAGCGCAGGCGCAGCGCTCGTCCATCTCCGCACTACGAGATGGCGCTGCCTTAGAGACAGACCAAATTCTGCTTCCGCCGATCTGCGTATTAATATGTAACGCAGCCAATGAGATTGCTGCTAACGTAGAACCTTTTCTCCTCGCGGATCACACTTGCGCAGTGATACATGAACGCGCGAGGTATTATAACAAGTCTGCACCAGTCTGTACCAGTCTGTATTAGTCTGTACGAGTCTGCATTTCTCTGTACCAGTCTGTACCAGTCTGCATTAGTCTGTACCAGTATATAGTCAAGTTTCAGTCTGCACCTAAGATGATTATCATAATCCTGTACATAGCCCTGAAGATAAATGTATAGACACTTTGTCAAGTATCAGAGATATGTGAGAATAAGATTAACGTACCAAGACCAAAGGAACTTCAGACTGTCAATTGTAAACAGAATCAAGTTACGTAATGTCTATGGTTTTTATTATTTTAATAAATGTGTGTGAAAATTAATCAAGTTTTGTTTAAAGTTGGTCACCATCAATCTGCTACTCTAAGCGTGCAAGTGGCATTTCTATCGTCTGACCTAACGGCAGAAGATAAACACGCCACAATAAGAGCACGAGACATATTGCTGACACTCGCCTACTTCGTCAGAGCGACAAGTGAAATAATCTGATGGTGTGTGTACCGAAGGTCTTACAGTACGCACACCACACTTCCGTTTCCAAGAAAACGTCAACCGCTCGTTCTATGTGAGGTCAAGCACTATCGTCCATCAATACAAGTCTGGGCGCACAGCACCTCGCAACAACCGTACATGAGGTCTAAAGACATCGTAACTATACCTGGAAGCAGTTAAACCTTTCCAATTAAACCATACAATCTCATGAGGAGGTGTTCGAGTGGTTGACACAATGTATGCTCACGCCATTAGCAATCCTCCTTGATATTGGTCTCTTTCCACAATGTTCGGGGCTCTAAATAGTATTGCCGGCCGCAGTGGCCGAGCGGTTCTAGGCGCTTCAGTTTGGAACTGCGCGACCGCTACGGTCGCAGGTTCGAATCCTGTCTCGGGCATGGATGTGTGTGGTTAGGTTTAAGTAGTTCTAAGTCTAGGGGACTGATGACCTCCGATGTTAAGTTCCACAGTGCTCAGAGCCTTTTGAACCATTTCTAAATCGTATTCAGATGGGAATCTGTAGGGAATCACTCTCCAGACCAAATCGGGACCCATCTGTGAAAATAATATTGGCCCACTGTTCGACTGTCCAGATGGACTACACTCCAGACGTTCCCTTATGTGAAGACGCGTTAGAGGCACACATACAGCAAGTTTCCGACAGTAACGGCCACTCTGTCGAAATCTTCTCTACACCATTTGCCTCGACACAAAATGTTCAGTGGATGCTGGGAGGTCAGACGCCATCCACTGCGCAGACTAAAGCGTACCGTCGTGGCCTTACAGTCAGATGACGGTCCTCTCTTTCTGATCTCGCACGTGATCGGCCCTGTCCTGGTCTTCAGGATTCAGTTTCGGACTCTATAAACTGTCGTCACAACGGAGAAACCACAGAATGATCCACTTTAAGCCATTGGGCCACCTTAGTTTGCACTGTCCTGCTTCCATTCTTCCTATGGCCCTCCGCCGCAGAGACTCCGGTACCATAGTGCACCGTCTGTGACTGTGTATACACCGACTGTGCATGTGGGACTACTCGGCAAACTGTACTCCGTTTGATAGGTGCCCTGACGTCATCGTTGGCGTGATTTTCCGTTGACCGAAATGCCATCTTCCGTGCAGAATACGATCGTACAGACATATGTTGACAGTTTGTATGATTACATCGTAAATTAGACATAGGACGGGGAAAAAGGGGTTTGTTGCTTTAATGTTGGACACGAGTGTAGTTTCGTCTGGTCACAACAGGGATTCCACAAATGTCTTCAGGTATGTAAAAGCCAGCTGAAGCTGCTCACTGATCATTAAGTCCCTAGAACTACCATACTGCTGGGATGTTAATGACCATGTTTCACCCTCTGCACCCAAAGTGTCAGAAGTTTTCTATGTTTTATGATTTTGTGGTGTCGTCTGAAGAGCGGGGTGCCAAAGCAAGGATGGCACCTCCCAAGGAAACCACAGAAAACGATAGCCGTTGAATGAGAAAAGTCAGTGCAGCCACGCCTCCAAGACGTTCGCTACGCCGCCGAAATCAATGGTCTAGTTACGGCTGAGCAATGGAAAACGCGGCTCAGATCGCGATCACCGATCAAGATGGCAGCATCATCTTAGATAGGCTACCAGTGTATTAAATGTCTTAGGCAAAGCTGTAATGTGAACAATATGTCACCTACACCGCAAGTGATGAGACTTTTAAATTTGTCTGTATCAAGTGATATTTTAATGTTCAGAGACTGTTGTAAATAATCAGAACATTCCTGTGGAAAATAGACTGCACCTTGTTAAGTAAATCTTCGTATCCGTATGGTAATTAAATAAACTACTATTTCCTGTGTTATAGTTTTCCATTCAGTCTCTTACCGACGTAAATCCAAACAACAGACTGCTGTACCGGAGAGTACTTTCGTCCGGCACAACAGGTTTAGAGGGCCAGACAAGGTGCTGTAGGGAGTCTGAGGGTTCTTCAAAGAAGCAACGTCGACGCGCAGCCCTGTGAATCCGGAGTTTTTGTCTTGGTAGGTCGGAATGAAGATCATCACGAATATATAGAAGAAATGGCAGCACTTGGTCATCGAGAATGTCTAGTTAAATATCCTGGTTCATGTTAAATGTACCTTGTCCAGGCGGGTGAAAAAAGAAGGTGCGCAACGGAAAATAATAAACGCTAAAATGCAGATTTGGCCCTGACTGACTACCCCCTGAAGCAGATCTAGGGATCTGTTAATGATATTTCCTCCTTCTTGCTCTTTAACATATAAATTGCAACATAAACATAAATGGACGATTAAGGGAACTAGTAAGTATAAAATGATAAATCGTGTTTCTGCTTATACATTTATTGTAGATTAAAACCCCTTTATATTACAACTGTTAATATATCAATGTCCACTGGACATAAATAGATACAAATGAATATCCTTACCAATACGATTGATCAGTTGCCCGAATCTGCCCCTTTTTTCGTCTAAGCGATCTAATATAAATAACGCGAGACCACTGACAACATCTATGTACGAACCACTAGAAGACACTACTTTCAAAGATGATATGCAGTGGTGTGGAACCTCAGTGGAAATAAAATTTACGTGATCACAGCTATTTAACTTTATAGTCCTAATAAGTCGAAGTCATTAGCAATATCACTGTATGTACAGCGTCAGGGTGTCCGAATGTTAGTTCTCGTTCAGGTCTGAGACGATGGAAGAGCTCCAGCCACAAAATATATTAAAAAAGCTCATTCAAACACTAGGATGGCACAAGACAGTCCTCTGACTAGTATAAACTAATACTGTCTTCGCCTCTCTGTGTTCTACAGACGAGAAACGCGAACTCCCAGCCACAAGGACGGAGTTCAAATAACGTCTCAACGTGAGTATAGGCAGAAGAAGTGCTCAGAATGAGATTTTCACTCTGCAGCGGAGTGTGCGTTGATATGAAACTTCCTGGCAGATTAAAACTGTGTGCCGGGCCGAGACTCGAACTCGGGATCTTTGCCTTTCGCGGGTAAGTGCTCTACCAACTGAGCGACCCAAGGACGACTCACGCCCCGTCCTCACAGCTTTACTTCTGGTAGAGCACTTGCCCGCGAATGGCAAAGGTTCGAGTTTCGGCCCGGCACACAGTTTTAATCTGCCAGGAATTTCAGAAGAAGTCCTCTCTATCACTGAACCCTGCATACTCAACGACGACTCCCAACCCGGAGAAGTCCAGAATCGTATAAGTTCGCCACAGTACAGTACCTTCCCGTTCTAACTATAAAATCTCCTGAGATCAAAGACAGCAAGTCCATCTATACCAACAAAACTGATAATGAGCCACCATCGAACCCGGGCGCTCAAAGCAGACGACCTCTTCTCTCCAACGCTGGCTTCCAGCAAAACTCGGCTCCCCTCCCTCGTACAATCTGAAGACGAATCATATTCTCGAAACCACGGAACATTCTCCCCCTCTACAGATTCTTCCGAACGCCGACCAACCATATTTTAGTCTTTTGTCGTGCAGCGCGGAAAATACCTATACTCATACAATGGTACGCTTCTCAGAGTAAAAATCCTCGGAAATAACCCAGCCTGCGATTTCCGAGGTAATGCTTCCTCGTTTCTCTGTGCTGCATCCAAGACATAACCAGATAAAAGTCAGATAGGTCTGACGTATGATACTGGTGTCTGCTTTCACACCACTACACCATCACTTGTTTGCATTAGTTACATTAGTTTCTGGTTCCTTTACTGAATTCGACATTTGCTGATATTATATGACATAGATATTCCTCTTTAGTATATGTCCTGATGGTGTTTTATCATGGTTTTATTTCGTGATAGGTATGTGCATCCATATTTTCATTTTGTCTAACATGCCTGTGTATTACTCTGACATATTACATATTTATTTCATTGTATATTATGACATAGTTATTTGTCTGTATCTGGTTCCTGACTCATTTTTTGTTTACATACTTACTGTTTGCCTTCATTGCTGTCCTGATTTTTCCTACCTTAATGTTTTCTATTTAATGTGTGATATATATGTATATAATGTTGTACAGAGTACGTATTTGTCTTACGATACTCCCTGTATATGTTCTATGTTAACTGCTTTATATTCATTGCATGATTTATGGATATTTTTACATCTTCATTTTGTCCACCTTCTCTGGATATTATATTTTGGTGTGTTCTATATACCTGGGTACGTTTTGATACAGATTTTTGTTTTTGGTTTTTCTGGTTATTTTTGGATTCATATGAGACACCTGTTTGCCTTTATTTCGTCTTGATGATCGCTACCTCAGTATTTTGTATTTACTATATGACATAGACACATATTTACATTTTCGCTTTGACCACTTTGCCTACGATAGATTCTCTGGCTTGTCGCTCGCAAGGTCTACTTGTCATAGAGATGCACAATTATTTGGTTCTGTTGCTTCCTGATTTCACTGAATACATCATTCCATATACCTGTGATACTCTGCAGTTATTGCCATACACGTTTGTAGACTTACTTCAGAAATTGTGTCACCAAACTACCCACCAGCTTATCCACACATCCTGTATATGTTGGCTGTTGGCAAATGTTTCCTGTAAATTGTCTTTGGCACTACTGATCTTTGAATTTATATATCGGCCTCTTATCTGTCTGTCTGTTAACATGAATATGTTATCATTGTTGTTTCCTTACGTAGGGGCCAGAAGATAGTGTAATGAAACACTGAAACGGGTTGCATAAATAAATTAAATGCAAAGGAAAGGGCTTCCAGTGGTTTAATTTTCATATTTAATGTTACTCAGTACACCGCCGACAGAGTTGCTGCTGCAGCGTCAAAATATCGGTGATATCATTCTAAACCGGAGCAATGCCTGGATAATTAAGCTGTACTATATTTATCTTCTTCCCCTTCGGCTTATGCTTTATTATTATTATTGTTATGACAGTAAATATTGCAAATGTGTTCACTTTACTGGATTTCTTATGTTAATATTGGTCAGATATTTCCCAAGTGATTAGGACAGCTTGACGTATCAGTTGACAGTTCGTGAAGATCCCAGTACAGTGCCTTCAAGTATTTTGCAGATGGATATTATACGAATGCCAATGGTCTTCAAGTGCCCACCAACGTCTTCTCACACTGCTCCCAATATGCCGAGAACCGGTGGGACCACATTCGCTAATGTACGTCACAGTCATTGTAGTTCGATTTTCAAGTCCTCGTGTCTGGCAAATTTTCGAAGTAGTTTCTCGTCGATTCTGCTGTCAATTGGGATTACAATTTCAACAATCAACACTTTCTCTGCAGTTGTAATATCTGGTGTATTGTACTCCACAGTTGGATCTGTCTGAATTTGTAAGTGTCACTTTATTATCTTATGTTCGTTTTGGAGAACATTTCTGGCTTGTGGTTCCATCCGTTCCTTGTCACCTGCAGATGGTAGTTTCGGCATAAGTTCTAGTGGAACATTCATACCACATCAATGTGCCTGTGCTCACAATCAGTCAGAGTGGTCTTTTGCAACAAGTCAAGGTATCGACAATTGTTTACTCAGCTTCTTTCTGAATTCTGACTTTGATGGAAATAGCTCCGACGGCTTGTTCCTGTGTAGCAAAAACCAGTTCTTCAGTTTCTTCCTTTATGGCTCAGTTGGTCAGCCAAGACCAGGTCTTTTCTATACGAATCTTATTGTACACCTTCTCCGAAAACTGTCCTCACAGCGTTTTATTGTGCAGGCTGTCAGTCCGGCACTGGAGTGGAACCTCCGGTGTTGAATCTTAGTTTGTTGTGCTGCAAGAAGCTTCCTGTTGTTGACTTTAGTCAGAGCACGTTTCTGTTCTTCCACAGCATCTCTCACTTGGCAGAGTCCCCTGTCGCCAGCTTTCCTGAACAAGTACAGCCTGTCGAGGACAATGTGAGAGTGCAGTAGGAGGCAGATTATAAGGACTTTTCATATTTACCTGTCCAGATGATCTATCTTCACCTGTGTCCAGCTAATTCCAGTTAACAATGCCTGAAGTATATCTAATGACGGTTATGGTACAGCTATCGATTTCCGCCATTCAGTTTCTCCAAAGTTTTCTTTTGATCACACTTTTTACATGCCCATGCTTGAGGTTGTTCAACTACAAAAAACCTAGGTATTTGTAGGCTTCTGGTTGGTGGCACCTGATGGCTTGTCCATTTGGTATTTCGATGCCTTAATTTCTGAGACGATGTCCTTCTTTGGTGGCAGAGTGCAGCTCTTTCTTATGCCAAGCTCCTTTCTTATATCATTGCTGAAATTCCGATTGTATCCCTCAGAGATTCTGACTGTATTCGTCAGAGCCCAGATTTGAATTTCATATTTTCGTAGATCTTTAGGGAATCCATGTACAGGAAGTGTGACACTTTTGGAAATTTAATATTATTAGTATTATTAACATTATTATTATTATTTGTAGTAGTAGTATTAGTAGTAGTAGTAATATTCTCGTGTTCTTCCAGATTTAAGATGGAACAATTACTTCCCGTTTCGGCCCCTTCTATTTGTTTCTCACTACTCCCTGAGGATTGTAATGCAAAATTTTCTACAACATCAAATAATTAATTTGCGCTGTGTATTTAAAGCGATTCCTTTCAATCATTACGATTTATTGTGCAATTGTTCCGTTTAACATAAAACTAACGTGATATGTTCTTGTAAATTAAGTTCGCTTTGTCTTACTTTTCTTTTATTATAGCGCTATTTTAGGTTTTATGAACCCTCCTATAGACATCTGCCGATTTGTCGATCATCTAGTCATCAGTTTTTATTGGTTTAAGGTATTTCTTCCTGGAGTCCCTGGACTGAGACGTATGTAATGCAGAAGCCACCGCCATTGCTGAGAGAAATTTCATTTCTTGTCTCTTATCAATCACTCCTTGAAAGTTCTTGCAGCCATGCCAGATATACTGGCAAGCAGTTAGGGAAGATGTGGCAAGGCCAGGCCCACCTGCTGGCAGCTCGGAGTAACATCGGGCATCTCTGCCACACGTACCTCTCCAGAATCATTTAATACGCTAACTTTTTGGCATAATTATGAAAAAATACACAAAATAGAATTACATCACAAAATATCTGATAGGCCTGGGCTTCTCTGGCCCTTAAGAACGATCCACTCGTGGTACACATTACCATCGCCAGTTACTGAAAGTGAGAGAGATTTTTTTTTCTTTACGAACCAGTGATACATCTTCATAAAAACAAACTGAGGTGGCTAAATTTCTCAGCATCTAAAAATAAATCTGTTGCACTTTGCAATATATTATAATGCCAGCGAACATGTCAGAATAACCGAAGAGAAAAAAGGCATACAGTATCTGCACCTGTCTTATTCCTTTGTACAATGTAAATATTGTAGAGAAGTTGACGTAACAAGAGACAACAATAAATGTGTCCTGCGTTACATAAAAACTAATGGTAGAATTCTAAGATATACAACTCGCAAAGGAAACGGCCAAGCTTCTGACATAAAATATGTTAGCGGAAAGCAGAACTACATCTATATCTGCATCTACATCTATATACTTGCTCCGCAAGCCACCATATGATACTTGGCGGACGGTACCCTGTCGCACTACAAGTCAGTTCCTTTTCTGTTCCACTCACAAACAGAGTGAGGGATAAACGACGGTCCATATTCCTCCCATACGAGCCCTACTCTCTCTAAACTTATCTTTATGGTCGTTACGCGAAATCTGCTGCGGTTGCACCGAAGCGTTCTGCAGTCAGTTTCAAATGCCGGCTCTCTAAATTTTCTCAATAGCGCTCACTGACAAGAGCGTCACCTTCCCTCCAGTGATTCCCGTTTTGGTTCTCGATGCAGCTCAGAATACTTGTATGTTGTTCGAACCTACCAGTCATAAATCTAGCAGCCAGCCTCTGAATTGCTTCGATTATTCAGTAGCAATCGGACACTGAAAGAAATCCAATGGAGACAAGAAAAAACTTGTGTCGGACAGGGACTTGAAATCGTATTTTTCGGATGTTCCGCTATATGCGAAGTATCGCCTTAGCCGCTTCGGAATCCGAGCATGCTTTCCGTCCGACACAAATTCTCAGCTTGTCTAACACTATAAAAGTAGCCTCCACCGTTCATTCTCCTCACTGCTCGCAGCTTTACCTGACTGCTGCAAGAGTTCGGATGCAGTGTGGATCCGCACTGAGGGTGTCACTAATCGCTATCAAGGCGCTTATACACCGAAGCTCCAAAGAAACTGGTATCGGCATACGTATTCAAATACAGAGGTATGTGAACAGGCAGAATACGACGGTGCAGTCGGCAACGCCTAATAAGACAACAAGTGTCTCGCGCAGTTGTTAGATTGGTTACTGCTGCTACAATGGCAGGTTATCAAGATATAAGTGAATTTGAACGTGATGTTATAGTCGATGCACGAGCGATGAGACACAGCATCTCCGAGGCAGCGATGAAGAGGGGATTTTCCCGTACGACCATTCCACGATTGAACAGTGAATATCAGGAATCCGGTAAAACATCAAATCTCCGACATCGCTGCGGCCGGAGCAAGATCCTGTAAGAAGGGGACTAACGGCGACTGAAGAGAATCGTTCAACGAGACAGAAGTGCAATCCTTACGCAAATTTCTGCAGATTTCAGTACTGGGCCATCAACAAGTGTCAGCTTGCGAGCCATTCAACGGAACATCATCGATATAGACTTTCCGAGCCGAAGGCCCACTCGTGTACTCTTGATGACTGCACGACACAAAGCTTTACGCATGACCTGGGCCTGTCAACAAAGACATTGGACTGTTGATGTTGCCTGGGCGGACGAGTCTCGTTTCAAATTGAATCGAGTGGGTTGACGTGTACCGGTATAGGAACAACCTCATGAATCCATAGACGCTGCATGTCAGCAGGGGACTGTTCAAGCTGGTGGAGGCTCTGTGATGGTGTGGCGTGTGTGCAGTTGGAGTGATATGGGAGCCCTCATACGTCTATATACGACTATGACAGGTGACACGCAAGTAAGAATCCTGTATGATCACCTGCATCCATTCATTTCCATTGTGCATTCCGAAGGACTTTGGCAATTCCAGCAGGGCAATGCGACACTTCACACGTCCAGAATTTCAACAGAGTGTCTCCAGGAACACTTGTCTGAATTTAAATATTTCCGTTGTCCACCAAACTACCCAGACATAAACATTATGGAGAATATCTGGGATGCCTTGCAACGTGAAGTTTAGAAGAAATCTCACCCCCCCCCCCCCCCCCCCCCGTACTCCTACGGTTTTGTGGACAGCCCTGAACCTTTCATGGTCTCAATTCGCTCCAGCACTTCTTGAGACATTAGATGAGTCCATGTCACGTCGTGTTGTGGTACTTCTGCCTGCTCGCGGGGGCTCTACATGATATTAGGCTGGTGTACCAGTTTGTTTGGCTCTTCGTTCTATGTTATTTACATGTGTGATGTCTTCTCTTTCGGACATGCATTAAAATGAAGTTCCTCAAACCAGAGGGCATGTTCCCACGTGCGGATAACGTTTTTCCCCCACTTACTACGTGAACGATATGGATGGACAGAGAGATGATGGTAGTACCAGGAACTTCGGAACATGTAAATGTATCGCCGACCATATGCGCTGCGACGTACCTGCAGCCGGGCACAGAACGGCACGTATCGAGTTATTCGGTCAATACACATTCCAGCGGCTCTCATCCATAACGAGCGCTGGGCTTCCCACACCACACGCTACAGTGCGCTCTGAAATATGCGTGACACGTCCCAGTCGGCATGACGGATAGCTACGGTGACAGCCCTGTTACTGCTAGCCGAGACAGCGCCGCGGCCGAATGGAATTCACGTACCGAAAATAGTTGACAGGATAGACGGCCGCGACGACGTCGTACTTTTAGATAAAGATAGATGCTGTGTCATTCAGAGCGACGATGTAACGGTGAAATTAGTCATGGAACCAGTAATTTGCCAGAAATATATCATAAAAATTGTCAGTGTCGAAATCCAGTCAGCGACAGGTGAAAGGTTGTCCAAAAAATAATTTTAACAGACCTGATACTGACGAATAGGCACAGAAACTGGGAAAATTTGATGTGTATGTGGTTATAATGGATAGATACTCGAAAAAAATAGACTGGAATTTTGATTTATATGGTAGGGCCATCAGTGCTGTATGTATGTTGCTGCACTTTAATCTCGTGAAGGCTTATATTGAGTCTGTAGTGTATAAACCCCTACAAAGTGTTTTGTGTTTAGTGAGTGGTACTCCTGCGACTTTGTCTGGGAGTGTAATGTGTGGCTCTTTACGAATGCTGGTATAACCGTCCTTCGCACTTCACCATGAGGTATTCTCGTTTATCTGTTTCAGTATCTAACGTGCACAAATCTTATGTCTATTGTTTCAATGACATGGCAACACAGTAATTGGTTGTATTAGGCTTTTGTAAGTATTTTCTACTAAATTTGTGTAATTTGCAAGTATTTATACTTCTTCGAACATAAAAAGACGAGTATTTACCGTCGTCCATTATTATTTACTCGTATTTTTACGTCTTGAGTGTGCTGCAGTTTTAGAGGGTTTCACACTAATTACTTTTGCTTCGGTTTGCAAGACATTATCAGTGGTCGAATCGTAAATATTGAATTTCTTACACATTTCTATATCTGAGTTTTTATAGATTATATCCAATTCACGAAGAAAAATTGTACGCTTAAGACGAAAGAAGTTGATACACATCTTCTGCGGAAGACGACCATGCAAACGAACTTACTTATTTCCGAATATGACAATTTGTGTTCGTGATACCTTCGGTGAAACACGTAACACAGCAAAGGAATACGTTAAGAAATGCTCACAGATGTATGTTTACATGAGAGCCACTCATCAAGCAATATGTTTGAAGTAGCTGAACTTAAAGTACGTACACAGACATTCTGTTTAAAATCCCATATTTGTGTCTGTCCTTAAAACATAACACTGGGAAAATTTAAAACACGAATTTAAAAAAAAGTATACGCATGGGAAAGAAAATTCAATACGACCTCTTTTATCACCCAATATTAATTTTTCCTGTTTTGATTTTTGAACTGGTTTCAATGATTACGTAAACATTCATCATTTCAAAAATAATTCGTAGAACACGGGAAATGTGGTTTTTATTCGTGGCTTTGTCTTATTTTATCCAAATAGTATTAATTTAAATACCAGCAAAGAACAGATCACGTGTTTTGTAACCAAGTAATTAGCACGGATCATTTACGAGATACATTCTCATTCTTATCCAAGCCCTTTTATCATTAATTTTTCTGGTAGCATGTTGCCATGCTGCATCATTTCCTCCCTTCCTCTCTACACAGTCGATTACCTGTTTTACATAATCTAAATTTTCTCAGGTTGTATGAACTGTTCTATTTACAATTCCTTACAGTGCTAGACATCTATTAAATCACCTACGTTCCACTAATCTTTGGCTTTGTCTAATAGGATACTTTCCACAGACTTCTTTATCCTCTTACTCCTCAGTAAATTGAATCAGTCATTTCCAAAAGGCCATATATCTAATAAAGTAAAATTTGAAGGAGAAAGAAAAAAAACTGAATGAATTGCAAAACTGAAGATTAATATGTCGTCGTTTGTATTTAGACTATAGTTTAAGATATTTAAAATAACGTGAACATAAAACTGTGTGCCAAAACAATACATGACCTATTTTGTGGTCGAGCAACTGATGTGGAGATATGGCCTTCTTTTTGTGCAAAATAAAATTCTACAAATCGTTGATACTCTGCTGCTGTGTCAAATAAATAAGTGATGAAAAATGTAACTAGTAAAGAATACAGCATGATGCAAATGTTGATATGCTTTTTATTACACAATCTTTTAAGTTTACAATGGTACTTAACAGAAATCACCATGAGTCTTCTTCATGCTGTGGCAAAAGCCGTATCACAAGGCAGTAACGAATGTCCTCTGGTTGGAAAATAATTAATAATCTTTTTAAATCGTCCACGCGATGCTGCAGCTAATCAAAGTCTGATCACGGTGTTGTTATTATTTTGATCAAGGTATCCATGCAGGAAGATGGATTTTCCTGAAAATACTTGTTTAGTAATGAAAAGACTTCGTTGGGTCTTTGACGAGCCTGCCTTTCATGGTATGAGAAAACGTTCCCTTATGACACCGAAAGTTTGCAATATAAAATTGAAAAACCCGCAATTGTCTGTAAAAAATACACCTTCTGCACCGGATTATTCGGCAGTGAGCTGTTCTGTATGTAGTCGATAGTAATACCACCTACAATATCGTTTTCTTGGTCAAGCTTCTTGACTGCGTCAATTTTCATGTACAGTTTCTTGGTTCTGTTTTTTTTTTTTTTTTTTTTTTGTGGTATGAGATTTTCTGTAGCCACTCTTTTCGAATTGTCATTCTAAAGCAGTCTTTCAATTTTTTGATTCAGATCTACACATGTCGATCACATCGATCTGAGCTTTTCGAAATTCTTAATCAAAATTTTCTTTGAAGAATATGAAATTAAAATTATAGTTCACTTTAGCATCAGGATATTTTTGTTTCAATAACACATGCATTTGCTTGACATACAATTGTGCTGATAATTATTTTCTTCCTGTAGCACCACAAAGATGTCTGCTCCACTGTCTGTTATAAGTATGAGCACTGAGCTGTACCTTTTAAGAAGCAAACAATACCAGCGATCTGTAACTACATTTGTGCCGAAAAATTTGGCCGTTATTGTGCCTGTATGTTCGCGTTTATCTGACGCTGACATTCACGAAATGGGGCATATTTTTCCGGCCTCTGATCTGTAGCAGCACGGAAACAGAAGTGGCAGTAGTTCCTTTATTTAAATGTATCCCATACTGCTTCCCCTTCTAGTATGCACACCTCGTCGTCTGTGATTACTACGTATTTCGTGTTTTTCCCGAACTTAACTTTCGTAATTTGAACGTAAAATGTACATCTACTGACAACTTTTGTGTTGGAATTCAGTGAGGTTCGTTAACTGATTGTATTGCCGTCATTCTATTTAGTAAGCCAGCCATTTATTTCCACTTACTTCACGTGCCATCCAAATACTTTGGATATGGCCAAGATGCTTATTTAACAAAAAATGTAAAGGTCTTTTAACTAAGGTTTTTTTCTTGCATAACTTAATTTTTACATGTAGTTTGTTTTTGATCACCTACCTCCAGTCCAGTAACTAATCTATTTATTTGCAGGACGTCACTCTTCCTGAACACTGTTAAGATCCTTTACTTTGAACATTTATTAGATACGTTAGTGGCAACTAAAACGCATATGTCTTGATGGAAACGTGATTGTAGTTGCACTATAGAACTTTATCTTTCAGTTATTGTACCAGCGCTATGAAATTACGCTTTGGTTTGTCAAAACCAAATACACTCAGTATGGTGTTACTGATTTCCTTAATTTATGTTTGACTCAAAGATGTAGCTTTTGTTTCTGTTGTGCATGCATTGTCTTTTCCTTTTTCCAACTGCACCTAGAGCAGTAGCTTCAGGCCCAGATGACTAATGGTTAGCACGGTATCAAACCGGTTTGGGTGAAGATAACGATCTTATCACGCCCACTGTCGTGTTACGCATCCTGTCTCAGGCTCTCACTTGGTGAACTGGTGGACCCCTCTCCCTCTCCACTGGGGATATACAGAGAACTGATCAAGGCCACACAACAGAATCACAGGCCCTCCCTTCCTCCTCTTAACACTATTACCTCCCCTCCTATCTCGAACAATGAGGACCTAACACCCCCTCCACACCATTTTTTATTACTGGGACGCTTTAGTGGGGGGATTCACTCTGCAGCTGACAAGTAAAGCGAGTGAACCAGACTGCGTATATTTGCTAATAAAGGATTACGTCAAGACTGTTTAGTATTACATCATTCTAGACATCATAAGAGAACACCCATGCAAATATGTAAGAACTCTCACTCTTCCACAGTTTCATGTATTTTGCCGTATTTCTCGTGCTTTCCCCAATTTTACGTACTTTTTACTCATTTTCGTATATTTACCTGGTTTTTCTGCAGTTTTACGTATTTTGTCCTACTACGCAAGATCCACCCCATCATTCCCGAAATCGTGTCGAGGTCATGATACTCTCAGGCAATCACAATGCAGTTTGTGCCCAAATTAGTTATCACCGATATTGAAGCACACCTCCAGAACTGCATCTTTTTATAACCTGGACTCTCGAACTTGGCAGCATAAGAGGAGGTTGTTGGCTGTGTCTGTTTCTTAATAACAAACTACGTTAAATCACATCACGCAAGGCCTCTTTGTTAGAAACACTTTAATATTTCGCCATTTCAGATACCAGCAGACACCACATCCAGGCAGGTATGTAAGTACGTTCATTTTTTCATATTTTTCACACATTTGCTCATTTTATCCAATTATGTGTATTACGAGTCAACACCTCGCCAACATCGCATTGCGTCACGTCACATCAACGTCACAATGCTTTCAACTAAGTACAATGCAGTATACTTCCAGTTTATGTGTCATAGTTAAGCCACCACTCCATTATTAGTCTTTTTGTGATATAATAGTGTCAGAACCGAACAGATTGGTAGAAATGTTTTGACATCATATCAAATTCTGTAAGCATTATCGATTTATAACCAAAGATAATGTATAAGAAATACCACACTGCAATAGATAAACCACCAGTACATTACAAGATTGTGTGTCGTTATAGCAAAATTATGTTGCCTCCGAAGATACTGAATGTGTGTAGCATAGCGCTACAAAACACGTAACTAGAGATATAGTCGACCAATAACAGAAACCACACCGGCGAAAATAGTGTGGCAAGTAGGTAGACAGCCCCTTGGATTTCGACTTGTAGACGTATAGCCGTGAGTTCCAACACTTGGAGTGTCCGCAGCTCGTGGTCGTGCGGTAGCGTTCTCGCTTCCCGCGCCCGGATTCCCGGGTTCGATTCCCGGCAGGGTCAGGGATTTCCTCTGCCTCGTGATGACTGGGTGTTGTGTGCTGTCCTTAGGTTGGTTAGGTTTAACTAGTTCTAAGTTCTAGGGGACTGATGGCCATAGATGTTAAGTCCCATAGTGCTCAGAGCCATTTGAACCAACACTCGGAGTATGAACGGAGACACACCACAAGCCAATCCAATAATCAGTTGTAGGAAATTTATTGCTTTCGACAGACATACAATGGAGTGTTTTCGAGGAGAACTGAAGACATGCGCGGGAAAACGGACTAACCCTCAAATGTAAAAACTTAGAGAAAAGTGTTGCCGTCTTTTGCTGGGTACGGGAAATATCAAAATTGACGTTGGACTCACCCATAAATATCCTAATGTGATATTTAGTGGTTAGACAAATGTCATTTTTGATAGTTCTCATAACCAGCAACAGATGGCAACACTTATCTCAAAGCTTTACACTTGAGGGTTAGCCCGTTTTCCCCCGCATGTCTTCCATTAATGTACATTTGAGCAAGAGGGGAGGACTCCTGAAATGTTGTCAGCCCGACTGCTGTTTCATGTCCACTCCTCGCTATGGTGCTGTGCTGTAGGTCATGGCTATCTTACAGCTGTATTGTCAGGGGCATCCAGATAGCTATGTGTCCGTATCTACCTGCGTGACTGTGGTACATTGTTATTATTTAAAACCATAAGCCTGTGTTTCTTTTAAGACAATTTCCTCCATTATGTCTGTGACGAGTAGCGTCATACATACATAAAACAATATCACATCAACCCTACATGGGCCTTGGAGTACTCACGTAAAAGAGTGTAGTTAAAACCACACCTAGAGGTTATAATGCAGTGTGCTATCATCTGGAGTCTTACTTCATATGTGTTTGTTATCAATATGGATAATAGACTAACTGCGTTTGTGCAGATTATCATCTGTCTGACCATAATTTTAATAATATAATGCTATATCAATTATGTAAACTCGTGCTGTATGGTGTGTACTCAAATAAATAAATATATATGTGCATTTACTACTACTACAAAGGGAGCATAAGCGCTGGACTCAGGACCTAAGTTCAGATTATGTGTATTTAATCAAAATACATGAGTTTTAGTTAAAACGATATGAAAGTCATTACTATATTATGATGACCCTCCCAGCTAGGGTTGCGTTATCACAATCGTCCATATAGCTGTCAGGCTTGGGAACTGCATCTCGCATCTTTATAGACATGGTGTAAGTAGACTGTTTATGTTTTCTTATTGGCAACGTAATAGCGCTCTGTATGAAAATCACTGGCTGTGCTGTGTGCAGTCTGTGGCTAGTTTGCATTGTTGTCTGCCTTTGTAGTGTTGGGCAGCTGGATGTGAACAGCGCGTAGCGTTGCGCAGTTGGAGGTGAGCCGCCAGCAGTGGTGGATGTGGGCAGAGAAATGGCGGAGTTTTGAAATTTGTAAGACTGGATGTCATGAACTGCTATATATATTATGACTTTTGATGACTATTAAGGTAAATACATTGTTTGTTCTCTATTAAAATCTTTCGTTTGCTAACTGTGCCTATTAGTAGTTAGTGCCTTCCGTAGTTTGAATCTTTTATTTAGCTGGCAGTAGTGGCGCTCTCTGTATTGCAGTAGTTCGAGTAACCAAGATTTTTGTGAGGTAAGTGATTTGTGAAACGTACAGGTTAATGTTCGTCAGGGCCATTCTTATGTAGGGATTTTTGAAAGTCAGATTGCGTTGCGCTAAAAAATATTGTGTGTCACTTTAAGCACAGTCATGTACAATTTTTCTAAGGGGACGTTTCATATGTCGACCCTTAGCCGAGGATATCTCACTGGAATCTTCTGATTTTGTTCTTGTAGTTTGTGCAATTCGTGTAGCTATTGTTTATTGCTAGCGCGTAATCATAGAGAGAATTTCCTTTGCAGTTGTAGTTTTCATTCTTGTACAGTAAAACAGTTGTGGCATGCATGTAGATTTGCACCAAGTATTTCGCAGCTGCGCTTGCAATTAACGAGATATTATTTTCAATGCTATGTTAATGTGTTTTCTTATTTTGCTCTTCAAATTGTGCTTTTCTGTGTTGTCGTGTGAAATATTGTGACAATAATGGCGCGTGAAAAACGTAATACTAGGCTCCAAAGTAAACTGAGAAATGACAGTGAAGACGAAAGCAGTGTGTTAGCGTCACCGTGTAATGAGTTAACTAATGTTCAAAGTAATAATCAGGGAAGCATTATCGATCGATCGGTCGGCAACAACTTGCCTCAGGAATCCGAAATGACAGGACACAATCTTGCAAATACTGTAGATTCAGGTTGTGCATCCTCGCCGTTTTCTCAAATAAGCCAAGACACATTTTCTGCTTTTCAAAATGCGAATATTGGCGGTTCAAATGCATTGCCGAATAGCACTGAGGAACATGTTTCAGACACCAGTGCATTGTTATTACAATTAATGCAACAAATGGGACAAAAGCTTCAAAAGTTAGACACAATGGAACAAAATCTTCAAACGTTAGACACAATGGAACAACACCAGAGACAAACACAGCAACAGTTAGACACAATGGAACAACATCAGAGACAAACACAGCAACAGTTAGACACAATGGAACAAAATCAGAGACAAACACAGCAAAAGCTTCAAAAGTTAGAAACCACAGTTGAACAAACACGTGAAGATTTAACTACTGAGTTACATAACATTGAATCGAAATGTCAAAAAAACTGTAATAACGTAAAAACACAAATTTGTGAGCATTTTCAACCTATTTTTTCGCGGCATGAAAATGCATTACAGAATCACGAAGCAGCCATAAAAGAACTGCAAACCATTGTTCATGAAAATCATGAGACCTTGTGGGCTAAAATTGACTCAGTTGCATCTACCGATTCGGTTATGCTACTTGCAAAAACTCAGGAAAACTTAAAGAACACAGTAGATACGATTTCAACACAAATGGACACTCTGAAACTTGGTTCAGAAAAACACACTGAGGAAATAAGTACACTATCGGAGAAAGTAGCCGAACTTTCGGATCAGTTCACTAACTTATTTGCAAAGGTAGATGATAATCTGAATGACACAAAACCGGTAGTCTTTAATGACACAGAAGAGTGCGAACAAATTCGAACAAAATCAGAATCAAATTAATACGCAACACCAAAGAGAAATCCGGGAAGTACAAGATCAGCTGACACAGGTAATACAAGAATTACGTATTTCAGAGGACACTCGCGCCCCAATATGGGAATAGGGACATAGAAATACGGAACAGCCACAAAATAATAACACAGCGCATTTCGGAAATTATGAAAGAAATTGGCAAGGTGCACCGAATTTTGAGATGGAACCGCCGAAACGACGTAACAATGACCGACATGCGACTCGCCGACATGATGATTTTGACTATAAGCTGTTTATTACTACACGTAAATTCAAACATTTAAGAATGCTGGAAACGACATTCATCCACAGGCATGGGTTCATCAATTCTCTCATTGTTTTCCTCCCAACTGGTCATTAGAGCACAGGTTAGAACTTATGTGTGGCTACTTAGAGAATGAACCAGCTGAAAGAATGCGATCAGTCATTCACGATTGTCACAGTGAAGGAGAATTTTATCATGCCTTCCTCTCAGCACATTGGTCTCAAGCTACACAAGACCGAGTAAAACATAGCATCATAATGATGAAACATTTCGAACAATCTGAATTTTCCAGTCTTGTGAAATATTTCGAAGACTTGTTGCACAAGAATCAGTACCTGTCAAACCCATACAGCCCCTCAGAACTTATCCGCATTTGCTTAATCAAACTACCTGAAGATGTAAGAAATATTATTTTGGCAGGACGTTGCAAAGACGACATTGAAGCTTTTCAGGGACTCTTACAAGAACTGGAAATTGACACTGACAATCGCGGAACGCAAAAACAGGAATACAACAATTACAGGTCACATCTGTCACAATTCCATGACAAAAGAAATAATAACTGGCCACGACAAGGCTATTCTCACAACACAAATCGTGACGAAAACAGACACCATCCATATGACAACCGTTGGCAGAGTAATAATAGTTACAGAGAAAGATCGCATTTCCGTAGTAATGAATATGACAGAGATAAACATAGAAACAGACAATATGGCAAGCAGAACTATTATTATCACGGGAGACAGAATAACTTCAGACGCAACGGTCCACCGTGCAGTGATAATTCAGGGAGAAATTCTCCACCACTTAACCGACAAGAAAGAAACTACAGGAACTACCGACATGACGAGAGACGATACAATCATAACGGCAGACCTGAATTTCATCAGAACTGGCGGGATTTAAACAGAGCAGGGCCCTCTCGACAAGGTTAATTTGTAGAAGTTAGACCTCCAAATCCCAATAACGACACGCGCCAACAAAGAAACAGACAATGAGTCGCACCGCAGGCAACCACATGCGCCAGCTGGCTCAGGGAAAAATAACATAGACGCTAACCCTAAGAAAAATTCCAGTATTCTTTACCGACATATACCACATGATAATTGCGTCGAAGTTGAAACACTGCGTACTAGGAAGAGTAAAGGTTTACACCACATTTCACAGGTAAAACCATTTATTGAGAGATAATCTGCTTTTTAACTTAGTCTTTGCTATAAAATTTTTCACTTCACGTTACTAGTACTCTTTGTCACACTTAGAAACTGTTAACATGCAACTATGTTTTAAAGTTAACTATCCAGTCTAGAACCTAGGGAACATTTTTAAACAGAAATTACGAATGCATTGTTATAGTGAACAGACGACACAGTGTTGTTATTTGTACATTATTGCTTGTTAGTTGCACGATTACGTAACGTCTATAAGGCTCACATACTTAGAACATTTACCAGTACTGCTAATGAGATTTTAATGCAACGTATTGGTTTACTTGAAAATACATTCTGGATTTAAAGTACTTTCTGTGAGATACCAGATGTCACAGTGGTTAGTTTATGTGACAGCTACACGATTTTATCACGACGCTACTAATGAGTGACAATTTACAATGTTGCTTTTGCGGTGTTTCTGTTTCATATCTGCACAGTTTTTCTGAATTATTCGGGAAAGTAAAACATGTTTTAGTAGTAACTTTTGTGGTATAGCTACAATGAGACAGCCTTTTCCGTAGCACAACAATACGTTACAGCACAGTACTTTCTTCATCACGGCAATAAGAGTAATAACTGAGATATCTATATGCAAAGCATTTCACTTTTGTTTATCATGAGGTAAGTACATTGACTTTTGCGGAACTTAGCTTTCGGAGGACGATAACTAAGACACTTCCACAGAGATTATCTTACAACAATACGCACAGTTTAGCGCTACAGTACACATATTTGAGTGAATAATTTTGTACTTAAAACATTTATTTTTAAAGATATTTGAAGTACAATGAAACAAAGGTTTTCCGTGATACATTTCATTCCATTGCTGTAATCTGTAACACCTGAGGGTATTATTCATCTATCCTCAGGGGGGTACACGCTTACTTTGTGTACCATGTGTTTGGCAAGCACAAGGAGCCCTAGCTAATATGGTATTTGCTTTTACAACTTTACACATCGGTACCATATTTCTCTAACACACAAATTACACAGCTATCTTATCATTTAACTGAGAGACAAACATTTATTTTACTACATCAGTGATAGATGTTTACGTAATTACACCATTGGATAACTTCACACTTACGAAATTATATTTTGTCTGTACTTTGTGAACTCTTCATATTTTTTCGGAACCAATGTGATACTATGAGAGCTTTGAATGATGTATTTGGTAAGGGAGCATGATTTTAAAGTATTTTTGAGGTAGATGACACTATTGAAACGAGCAGAGAATTATTTTAGGTTTTGACATTATTGCAGAAAGCTACAACGTTTTCGAGATTTGACTGAGGTATTATGATGTTATTTTTACGACGACGATGTATATTATGCTGTTGAGGTATGTTTATGATCAGTAAGATGATGCTACCATATATGAGGAATTTGATTATGCTACATATTTATTATGATGAATTATTGAAGAAGTGTCGACGAATATGTATATGAATAATGAGTAGTGGTTAGGGACTCTGATTTGTGGAAAAGGATGTTGGAAACCAAGAATCGTACTTTAAGAGTTATGAAATGTGTGTAAATGTGCGAATGTATCACAATGCCGACGAAAACTTTTTGAACACTGTTATATTCATAGGATTTTATTTCTACACATTTGCAACACAAATTCACAACCTGTTAAATTTTTTATATGAGACTGTCACTGTAATGCAAACTGGTGTCATAAATATTTCAGTAAGAAAGTTAAGTGACCACCTTCACGTAATGAGTCGTGGGCACCCAGCTGCGCGACAGTCGGATGGAAAAACGCCATTAGTGTGTGCCTTTCAGAGGCACAGGTGGAAAAAAAGGGGCTATTATCCTTGCTATTGACATTCCTTTGTAGAAAGCATCGCAAATACGACATGCTCAAACTTGAAAACATATGATAACACTGTGGAGCTCTTAATTTATGATATTTACTGAAATGCCTAATGAAATAACGAGAAATATTTTTATGTCTATACACCTGATTATGACTACTGTCTTTCTAGTTGAGAGATTTTTTTACTACCTTATGAAATGCCATATGGCCAATGAATGATGTTTCATGCCTCCCTTTGTACATATTTGCTCATTTTCTTTAATATCTAGTTTCTAGCTGCACTGCAGCATTGGTTATTATAAAATTTAATAGATGTACTAATATCACTATTTTATGTCTACAGACCCAGTAAAGAATACGTTTATGATGTGCTTTCTTAGAAAAGAGAGCACAAATAGACATTTCCCTTCACAGGAATTGCATAAATAATTTTTTAATGACTTGGTAACTTTCTTGCAGAGTAAGTTTTTGTAATGCATCACTCTAGTGTTAAGATGTGACATAGGTATTAAACATGGCCATTTTTACTGTAATATTTTTTTTGCTTGAGCTATGTCATGTTAAGATATGAGTTATTGCATTTTCTGCTGCTGTTTACCAGGCATAGTGCTACTAAATTTCACTTTACATTACTCTGTTAAGCCAGTTTTACTACTGATTTATTTTTCTTGTTTGCTGCTCATTGCCTTATATTAGTAGTAGTATTGCTTCTTGCTTTGTCAATTTGCATTTTTTTGTCATTGCTGTTTGTGTTAATTGTTTTGTGCTGCTGCATTGCCTCGTCCCTTAGTTTAGCATCTGAGCTCAGTAGATTTAAGTTAGCTTAAGATGGTGTAGGCCATATAAGAGAACAAGTTGTGATGAATTGGAAGAAATGCGTTGAGAAGCTATAAGAAAATGGTTTGGCCAAAAAAGTATTTTGAAAGAGGATATGAACAAAAAAAGTAGGGTTTAGGGACAACAGGTTTAGGTAGGATTTTCTTGGAAATAAATGATGAGGTAAGATAATGGAAAATAAATAATGAGGTAAGATATGTGTGAAAATATAAATACAGAAAGCATGCTTGGATGGAATTTTTTTGGTGGAAACAAATGTTGAAATAAGAGGAAAGATATATGGAATGAAGTTTTGGGATGGACTGCAGTACCAAATGTCACACTGAAAACAAACCCTCTCTTGTATTTTTGTGTTATTACACTATGTGAATTTGTGTTTTTCCTGTCTTAATGTGTTTAGCTAATAAGAGTTATGTTGTAGAATTTTTCTGATAATATGTTATTTTCTTTGTAAAGATGTTTAGACATTATTTATTCTGTTCTGTTTTAATGCTCATCTGTGAAGTTGATGTTTCGAAAGTTATTCTGATCTTTTATGTATGTACTCATGTCATAATTCCTGTAACACTGATGTATATGTTATTTCGATTCTTTTGTAAAGCTTGTACTACAAATGTTATCTGTATTGTTATGTTCTTTAATGATGTATTTTGTACCTTTGTAATTGTATTCTTATGTTATAAAATTGTAATTGACACCAGTTCATCATATTATTAACTTGTAAGTTCCATTTCACTGCACACGTTTCTGTTGGTCATAGTATATGGACAATATGTGAGAAGTAGGGACTGTTAGTGTTTGCATGTGTGTTAATAATTCAGCAAGGGACTAGATAACAGCATTGCTGGTTCTAAGGACAATTCCAAAAACTTCGTGAGTGCACAAGTGGTGGTTATGGACTTGCTATATTATCTGCAAGACTCTTCAATGGTGATTGTGCACCTGCACAGCCACAACAGATGGCTGGTGGCCATCTCTACAAGGACTACAGTGGGTCTGCATCTTTGATGACCCACCAATACCATTATTTCTACAAGGACTACCTTTGCTGACTCAGCAGTGCCATTATTTCTACAAGGACTGCAGTGGGTCTGCACCTCTGGTAGCCCACCAATACCACAATCTCTACCAAGACTACAGTGGGTCTACTCTGTGATGACCTACCTACCAATATTCTTCAAAACGTTGAATGACTCTGCTGTGGGTTTCCTCTGTTGTGGCCCATTACCTGTCTGCATGTCGAGAGTCAGCACTGTCTTTCCGTTGGAAGGACAACACTACTTCTTCAAGACTTCATAGAAATCCACTACTTCCATGTGCATTTTCCTTTACTGCTCAGACTTTGAGAAAAACACTACAATTTTTCTGTGATGAATGATCAGGACTGTCTTTATGGACTGTGAGAAAATCTTAGCTTTTGACCAACATTATATCAATAAGTGTGTGCATTTAACATCTTTGTTATTGTAATTATGAAAAATTTTATCAAATCATTATTGGCCACTGCCCAAAACAATTTGTAAAATTTTTTGTGGGGAGCATGGGGGCTATGTAAGTAGGCTGTTTATGTTTTATTATTGGCAACGTTACGTAGTGCTCTGTATGAAAATCACTGGCTGTGCTGTGTGCAGTCTGTGGCTATTTTGCATTGTTGTCTGCCATTGTAGTGTTGGGCAGCTGAATGTGAACAGCGCGTAACGTTGCGCAGTTGGAGTTGAGCCGCCAGCAGTGGTGGATGTGGGGAGAGAAATGGCGGAGTTTTGAAATTTGTAAGACTGGATGTCATGAACTGCTATATATATTATGACTTTTGATGACTATTAAGGTAAATACATTGTTTGTTCTCTATTAAAATCTTTCATTTGCTAACTATGCCTATCAGTAGTTAGTGCCTTCTGTAGTTTGAATCTTTTATTTAGCTGGCAGTAGTGGCGCTCGCTATATTGCAGTAGTTCGAGTAACCAAGATTTTTGTGAGGTAAGTGATTTGTGAAATGTATAGGTTAATGTTAGTCAGGGCCATTCTTTTGCAGGGATTTTTGAAAGTCAGATTGCGTTGCGCTAAAAAATATTGTATGTCAGTTTAAGCACAGTCATGTACAATTTTTCTAAGGGGACGTTTCAATGGTAGCTGATACTTTAATCAATATACATCACTAAGTATGCGTTCCTGGTGTACAGAATAGCGCTATACATGTTGTTTATCGTTGCTGAACCCTACAGTCCCCTTCCACCCCATGGCTTTGGGGTATCAACGTCTCGGCACATACAATATAGAGTGATTTCAGTAACATTTGGAAGATCATGTGACTGTGACTGTTGCCACCCTAGTCTCTACCCGCTGGATTTTTGCTACTACTGTGAATAGTCATCATTGGTTAAGAAAAAATCAGTTTCTTCTGGTGGTCATATTGTAAAGTTAAGAGGAATCCAATGTTTGTCCTACACCTTTACGAACACTGTGGCTGACTCACAAGCAGTGTAAACCGACATCTTCTGGAGAATTAAAGTATCTGTTGACTCGTGTTGCTGTACAAACATCACTGTCGTCAGTTGATTATAATGCTATGCTCTCTTTGTCTATGGTGTCTACGGTGGAGTATAGGAACGTTGGATGACAGTCTATTACTCATACTAGTTACCGTAAATATGATAATGAACAGAACAACTGGACATCTTTTAGAGTGTCTTACTGTCTTGCTGGCAGATATACAGAATAAATAATACCACCCTGATGTATATGGGAGGCTATGCTAACTGAGCTGACTTGCTAAAATTATCGTACGTGTAGCTCTAAGATCATTCTGCAATTTTTCTGCTGGGGAAGTAATACGAGCTCAGATAGTTTTGATCAAGACCCCTATTCTGTTCATGGCCCCTGAAATGCGAACATGCAGGTTTTGTACTTTTTAGCTGAATGTGTACACGTTACAGAAGACTGTAGTTTTAATGGCTTATTCAGTAATGAGAGAATGTGATACTTTGATGATATACTTAATAAAAGACAGTCAGAACCTATAATTAATTATAAAACAGACAGTCAGAACCTATAATTGTTTATAAAACTATGTACTACATGCCTACAGTTTTAAAGTGAATATCGAGTGGACGAATACAGCTATACTGACATCTGTTTCGTAGCCAGTCTGACGGTGGAATTCAAAGTTACTCCGCCAGTTGAATGAAATCGTCTCGCCTGGCCACGTTCCTTCCTTTAGAACCAAGACTGGGAGACCATTTTTATTATTAGACACTCGCTTCTACAGGTAGCAGGAACATATCTTTCCAGATATATCACGATTCCGCAGTGCTAATGTCAGTAAAGAATTGTAAATTAATACTTACAGCTGGTCTTCGAATCAATAACTATTTATCACATACATAACGTGTTTAGTATTTTTGTGGTGTGTTGCGACAAAATACGAGATTTGATCGACAGTTAGAAACTCTTATGAAATTGTTTTAATGGATGCGGGCTATAGTTATCGCAAGAAATACTTTCACAGCAGCCTATTTTACTGACAGCCCAGTGTTTACCTACATACAATTCGTAGCGAATATTAGACACAGTTTCATTATGTTCTTTAAATTTTTGTCCAAGCTCTTGGTCGCTTATTGGTTATATGAGGATCATACAAACATGACGTCTCTCTTCCCGACACACACACACACACACACACACACACACACACACACACACACACACACACACGCACGCACAACAGTATCGTACTTTGCCTCACTCACAAAAAAATTATGCTAGAGAAGAACATGTCTGTCAACCCCCGATTTCTCTTAGGTTACATGAAATGTACGCTGGTTGGAAGTGTCACTTCGCAATACTGTGTTCGCAAAAAGAGCATAATCCGCTTTAGATTATGTAATACTAGCTGTTAACTGAAGCTGCTGTTTTTTTAAGAAAAAGTCCTCTAGTTAGAAAAGTGTGTATTACAGTGTTAAAAGATACACTACAACGAACTGTGGTCAACAAGCTCGTAGAATCACAATACGGGATTTGCTCGTCAGTTTGAGACCCATATCAGTTCGGCTTAACAGATGCAGAATATAATTATTGCACTCCCTGTCTTTAACATATGATCCCTAAACAAATTATCCAGTAGAGTCATATAAGAGAAGTACGCGTACGTCTCGCTCAAGAATTACGAGCATTTTTCGTTTCCAAAGGAGGTGTCGCCTGGGTTGTCTTAGCAGAGAACGACAAAAAACATTTAGTAATATCCCTTCTACTGCCCTCTTCTCTCAGAAGCATCATGCACTGAACTTGACACCGAGCTGATTAGCGATTCGTTATCTACAATAATGTCGCAGATGCGATGTTGGGGTTTTAGTGATCTATGGGTCCACAGTAAAATCTTAACGTCCAACACTATACACATGATGATATTATTGTAATCAGTCCATGTATGGTGTGATTTTGCTACTTAAGAAGACAGTATGGATAGATCCAACAGCTCACAGACATGTAATTAATATATATTAAAAGGTTTTTATTCGTAGAGGTTCCTATGGATGCATCGCGTTGGGACAGGTGGCACGATGGTAGCCTAATCATAACGTCCCTGGCGATTACAGACACTGTCGCTTGTGTGGGACTGCTCAAATATCGTTTTATAATGACCGCAGTTTGACGTCTCAAGAAGACGAAGTAATTCGCTCGTTTTGCTGTCCGAATAGAACGACCGCTAGACTGCGTCTGCCGGTTTTACTGTTACTTGTAGCAATGAGATGACTCTTCCCCGTAGGAGATCTTGCACGGCCGAGATCTGGTCACTATTTACAGGGCTGCTTGGCGTCAGCCCCTGTGAACCGCTGCTGAGGCAGTGCTGACAGACGCGCATTTCATCTGGTCATAAATATTGTGATGATTGTACTATTCTCAAACGTTCAAAACTGGTTCAAATGGCTCTGAGCACTATGGGACTTAAAACTTATAAGGTCACCAGTCCCCTAGAACTTAGAACTACTTAAACCTAACTAACCTAAGGACATCACACACATCCATGCCCGAGGCAGGATTCGAACCTGCGACCGTAGCGGTCGCGCGGTTTATTCTGAAACGTGTACAGCCCTTTTAACCAGCAGTATTGTTCACAGTTAGAAATTTTTGTTGGCAGGTTAATTGTTCTTTGGAGAAAATGTTTATTGAACATTTTTTCTCGTGTAGCGGGACAGGTATCCTGTCCTCCACCAGTCTATGAGTTTGAACGTAGGATGAGTCTATTTTTGCTGTAATGTGGCCATTGCTCAGTCTCGTTTGTCTGTGGCGAGCACTTCGGAGAAATACGAGTCTTAAAGTGACGTCATACTCTAATATTGCCGAAGTTACAGGTTTTTGTATCCTGCCCGGGAGCCCTGGCGGATCTCGTTCACATTCATTGTTCTTCCAGTTTTGTATTTACGAATTTTATAGCATCAGCGCATACTGCAGTGTGCTGGTTTTTGCAGTCCGTATCTCTGGAATTCTATGGATTAGTCCACATTAACGTTAATAGCGATGACCATATTCGAATTTTCCATCATTTGATACACGAGACTTATGTCGTGTATACTATTAAGGCTGGTTTATTTCGTTTAGATATCGTGATTATAATTACATGTCTTCATTCCACCTGGGACTGTAGTCTGGCTGAAAATTTGGTCGCCCACGATAGTTTTAAAAGCATGATGGCTGGGAGGGGTAGGGGGAGCATGTTTCTGATTGGTACGCAGAGAAACGACGGAGGGGAGGTAACTGCTTGACACTCAAACTTTTAGCCGCCACAAAGGCGTCCACAGATTCCCTCTGGTGAGCGTGTGGGTGTATTCAAGTTACGACTGCTTTGCCTATGTGGTATTCCGCTTCCATGAATGATTCAGTGTCTTTTGTGCTAGCCACGATTGTGCACATTTCTCGACCATGCCAGGGCAGTTGGTGTGGTGTAGTGTTGGGCAGAGATTTTTATCTCTCTTGGTCGAGACATGGGATTTTCTGAAGGCCGTGACCGGCCCGTTCCGTACCGGCATTTCAGCGAAAGCAGGAGGAAGTTGGGTTCCTCGTTATCTACGGTTGTATTTTAGCAGTTTTTGATATTTCTACCAATCTGTTGAGAACTGCTTGCCATTATTATTGCTGGTGGGACAGCCCCCAGTCAGAAATTATGTAACAGCAGTATCAGTCATGAGGCTGGAAACGATTACACCTATAAATTGCTATTATCTTGGCTGATGCTGATTGTGTGGTAGTGCGTCCGCGATCATACCCAGAACATCTGTGTTTACGGCTGTACACCCACACGTCGGAGTCTGAGGGGTGGTGTACCCTGCAGGCGACATGATTTTTCGCTGGTGTGGTTTCAGTAACTGGTCGACTCTACGTCTAGGTGCGTGTTTTGTGAAGCCGTCCTAGACACATACAGTATTTTTGGTTGGATACATCAGAATTGTACTAAAACATCACACAGTCTACTAAAATATTGGTGGTTTATCTATTGAGGTTGATATTTCTTACACATTATCTTTGGTTGGAAATCGATAGTACTCAAAGAATTTGCAATGACGTCATAATTTCTACCAACGTGTTCGATTGTAAAGCTATGACGTCATACACAACGGTAGTGGAGTGGCGGCTTAACCGTAACACAGAACTCGAGACCATGCTTCATTGTGCCTAGCTGAGAGAATCGTGGCAGTGACACGATGGTGCACCATGCTGCTACAGTATGCCACGACGCCATGGTGTGATGTGACGGTATGCTGACTTGACGTTGACACATAATATGGTAAAATACGAAGTCCAAAATGTGGAAAACTGAGTGTACTTACATATCTGCCATAGTGTGGTGTGTGCTAGTGGATCAAAAGACGAAAAATTGAACTATTAGTGACAAATAGTCCTTGAATGACGTGACTCACTGTACTTTGTTATCAATAAAGAGACCCAGCCGACATCACCTTTGCTGCTCAGCTCCAGAGTGAATCCATGTGACTCAAGTGTCCCAGTTAGTAAAGCTGAAGGTGTGGAGGGATGTCTAATCCTCACTGGTCCAGCAGAGAGGCTGAAGGGGGAGAGAGGGAAAGGGGAGGATTGCTGAATCCACAGAGTGACCTTGCTCACTTTCCGGTAGTTCTCCAGGGGAGAGGGAGTGGGGGTACCAAGGCAACCTAGTGTGTAACCTAAGACTGGATGTGTAACATGACACTGGAAATGATAAAACTCTGATTATGACACGAATCAGCTTCGATATCCTACTATGGATCTGTCGTAACAGATGTCCTCTTTTGTTTCAGCAATTACTAATAATAAGTCGAGAGATGTCAATATTGTACAGCAGCTAACATAATCAGTCAAAACACAGCTTTTGGAACCTACATGTTACCTTTTGTGAATACTACGTTTTTAAATTATTGCTGATTTCATATGTGTAGCTATTAGTGTGAAGTAAAGTGTGAATGCAAAGTAACATGATAAATGAATATTGTCATATCTTTTAACTTAGTAGATGATAGCAAGGGAGTTGTATCGGTACGGATTAGTGAGTCATATGCTCAGAGTGAACTTGGAATGTAGAAATCGCCAACTTATGGTAAAACAGAAGGAACAAACATAGTCAGACAATTCAATCAGTTAAAAACAGGAGTACTTTTATAGTTTTGGGTTTTCTAAATTTATTTGTTTAACTAATCGTTCTGAAAAGGTATTACGTTACATTGATTTATAGTAAAATACATAGGTAGCGTGATTTGATTCTGATAGCTAAATGGATATGACGTTTCTACGCCAGTCAGCAATGAATGGGTATGTGTATTTTGTGGGCTAGAAGAATTGCTTTGCGGAATATAGAATGAATTATGAGCTCAAACATAATAATGTTCGGACGCTTGTATTATGAGGTCTGAAACGTGGTAGTAATTTTGCTGATCTGTGAGTCAAACATGACTGTGGAGTGCGGTAAAGTAATCGCAGATTAGTGATCAAGACGAAAGTACAAAGTCCGGGTTTTCTGTAAGAACTGTGACTTAACGGATAACTAAAAGCACCAGCGATATTTATTGTGCATGCTGCAATTGAGAACGGAATTTTGGAAGTGACCGAGTGTGGGATATAGCCAACAGTGAGCATTCGGAAAAAAAACACTATATCAGTGTGTAACCTTTCCGATAAACAGATGCGGTTAAATACCATAAGCTGGCTATTGCGAGTGACTGTGACTGTGTGTGGCTGACGAAAATGTAACTTCAGATTAGCTTGGAATCCGCCATGCTTTTGTATTAAAGAAGTAACAATATTTCATAATGTTGATCCACAGACTTTCTTTCATTTAATACGGTAGCTTGTTAAAATCTGGAACGTGGATAAAGGTTTTTTGATGCACGCTTTTCCTACATTTAGTGCGACTAACTCTATTACAGTTTTCCAGTGCAAAACCATTATTCGTTTTCTAACACAGCAGACGTATGAGTACTGCGCAGTGGCAGGTATCACTAGAAGGTGACAGGACACGTTCTGCAGGCAAAACGCAACCTTACCACCTCACATGGTGCATACTTGGTTGAGAAGTAAAAAGCTGTAGTAGGTCGAATTCGCGATCGAGAGTAACTCTGAAGGAGACCAGTGTAGCACAGTGAGCAAGCAACAGTACGATACAGTGCACGAGAAAGTGAAAAAGAGGTCGGTGCCACGAAAACTGGATTTTTACGACAGGAAGGGAATCGAAAACGTAAACAACACAATAGAAAGACAGAATAGAATTGGACGAGGCAACGGCAGATTCAGTTAACAGCCGTCGGAGCAGACCAGTATTGTCAACGACCGGAGCGGCCGGGAACACTGAAACTGATACTGCCAAAGGAGGAGATCTGACCGGTAGATACGACACGCTGCAACTACGGCAGACAGCTGGAGATAAGTTTGTTTTGCCTGCTACTTGTTTGTGTCAAAATTCTGTGAAGGTGACAGAAGATGATAGAGTCCATTTTAGTGTGGGTTTCAGGCAAACAAATACTCCTGAGCATGGACAAGTAGCTGATTCAGAAAATAACGATGTTTCAGTTTATGTACCTCGTTTCTCTCCACTTGTAGGTATAGAACCGGGAAAGAATGTTTCAACAAATGTAATAATGGAAGACTTAAATTTGGACGGTAGCAGTGTCACTAGTTTGTTTGATGTTAGTTAATTTAATGTAAATGAACAGGAAAGAATAGAAGAAGACACCAGATTTGATTTACTACCTCGTGAAGCAAATTGAACAGTGAACTGTACAGGTGGAGAGCGAACCAGAAAGGTTCGAAGGAATGTTAGCTGCATTAATGTTTAACATGAAAAAATAGGTGATATTGATAAGGAAATAGAAAACAATCTACTGAATTTAAACAACACTATGGTTGTATTGATAGTTTAGCTAACGACCTTAATAAATATAAATCTGAAATTAATGTAATACTGGAACGCCAAGCAGCTGATTTAAAGAAAATTTTGGAGCAGGATTTGCGTTTGTTTAACACTAAAGTGAACGACAGAGAAAATGTGAAAAGTTAGCTAATAGTGGTACGGTTAGTATTGGGAACGAGGACAGAATAGAACAAGTTACAGAAGACGTAAATAAAACCGAGCAGAAAATTTCTGCTGTATAATTCACTTCTGAAAAGTATTCTACAGTTTTAAGACAGTAAAATTAATAATGAAAAGTGTAAATTATTTGACGACTGTGAAGCCTGTGCCTGATCGGATGGAAGTAATGGAATCTAATACAGATCAGCTCACTAATCAAGAAGAGACAGTAAAAAGTAAATTTCAGAACATAACGTACTGTCTAAAGTAGCGCATGTTGTTGTTGTTGTGGTCTTCAGTCCTGAGACTGGTTTGATGCAGCTCTCCATGCTACTCTATCCTGTGCAAGCTTCTTCATCTCCCAGTACCTACTGCAACCTACATCCTTCTGAATCTGCTTAGTGTATTGATCTCTTGGTCTCCTTCTACGATTTTTACCCTCCACGCTGCCCTCCAATGCTAAATTTGTGATCCCTCGATGCCTCAGAACATGTCCTACCAACCGATCCCTTCTTCTAGTCAAGTTGTGCCACAAACTTCTCTTCTCCCCAATCCTATTCAATACCTCCTCATTAGTTACGTGATCTACCCACCTTATCTTCAGCATTCTTCTGTAGCACCACATTTCAAAAGCTTCTATTCTCTTCTTGTCCAAACTAGTTATCGTCCATGTCTCACTTCCATACATGGCTACACTCCATACAAATACTTTCAGAAACGACTTCCTGACACCTAAATCTATATTCGATGTTAACAAATTTCTCTTCTTGAGAAACGCTTTCCTTGCCATTGCCAGTCTACATTTTATATCCTCTCTACTTCGACCATCATCGGTTATTTTACTCCCTAAATAGCAAAACTCCTTTACTACTTTAAGTGTCTCATTTCCTAATCTAATTCCCTCAGCATCACCCGACTTAATTTGACTACATTCCATTATCCTCGTTTTGCTTTTGTTGATGTTCATCTTATATCCTCCTTTCAAGACACTGTCCATTCCGTTCAACTGCTCTTCCAAGTCCTTTGCTGTCTCTGACAGAATTACAATGTCATCGGCGAACCTCAAAGTTTTTATTTCTTCTCCATGAATTTTAATACCTACTCCGAATTTTTCTTTTGTTTCCTTTACTGCTTGCTCAATATACAGATTGAATAACATCGGGGAGAGGCTACAACCCTGTCTCACTCCTTTCCCAATCACTGCTTCCCTTTCATGCCCCTCGACTCTTATAACTGCCATCTGGTTTCTGTACAAATTGTAAATAGCCTTTCGCTCCCTGTATTTTACCCCTGCCACCTTCAGAATTTGAAAGAGAGTATTCCAGTCAACATTGTCAAAAGCTTTCTCTAAGTCTACAAATGCTAGAAACGTAGGTTTGCCTTTTCTTAATCTTTCTTCCAAGATAAGTCGTAAGGTCAGTATTGCCTCACGTGTTCCAACATTTCTACGGAATCCAAACTGATCTTCCCCGAGGTCGGCTTCTACCAGTTTTTCCATTCGTCTGTAAAGAATTCGCGTTAGTATTTTGCAGCTGTGACTTATTAAACTGATAGTTCGGTAACTTTCACATCTGTCAACACCTGCTTTCTTTGGGATTGGAATTATTATATTCTTCTTAAAGTCTGAGGGTATTTCGCCTGTCTCATACATCGTGCTCAGCAGATGGTAGAGTTTTGTCATGACTGGCTCTCCTGAGGCCATCAGTAATTCTAATGGAATGTTGTCTACTCCCGGGGCCTTGTTTTGACTCAGGCCTTTCAGTGCTCTGTCAAACTCTTCACGCAGTATCGTATCTCCCATTTCATCTTCATCTACATCCTCTTCCATTTCCATAATATTGTCCCCAAGTACATCGCCCTTGTATAAACCCTCTATATACTCCTTCCACCTTTCTGCTTTCCCTTCTTTGCTTATAACTGGGTTGCCATCTGAGCTCTTGATGTTCATACAAGTGGTTCTCTTCTCTCCAAAGGTCTCTTTAATTTTCCTGTAGGCAGTATCTATCTTACCCCTAGTGAGACAAGCCTCTACATCCTTACATTTGTCCTCTAGCCATCCTTGCTTAGCCATTTTGCACTTCCTGTCGATTTCATTTTTGAGACGTTTGTATTCCTTTTTGCCTGCTTCATTTACTGCATTTTTATATTTTCTCCTTTCATCAATTAAATTCAATATTTCTTCTGTTACCCAAGGATTTCTATTAGCCCGCGTCTTTTTACCTACTTGATAGTCTGCTGCCTTCACCACTTCATCCCTCAGAGCTACCCATTCTTCTTCTACTGTATTTCTTTCCCCCATTCCTGTCAATTGTTCCCTAATGCTCTCCCTGAAACTCTCTACAACCTCTGGTTCTTTCAGTTTATCCAGGTCCCATCCCCTTAAATTCCCACCTTTTTGCAGTTTCTTCAGTTTCAATCTGCAGTTCATAACCAATAGATTGTGGTCAGAATCTACATCTGCCCCAGGAAATGTCTTACAATTTAAAACCTGGTTCCTAAATCTCTGTCTTACCATTATATAATCTATCTGAAACCTGTCAGTATCTCCAGGCTTCTTCCATGTATACAGCCTCCTTTCATGATTCTTAAACCAAGTGTTAGCTATGATTAAGTTATGCTCTGTGCAAAATTCTACAAGGCGGCTTCCTCTTTCATTCCTTCCCCCCAATCCATATTCACCTACTATGTTTCCTTCTCTCCCTTTTCCTACTGACGAATTCCAGTCACCCATGACTATTAAATTTTCGTCTCCCTTCACTACCTGAATAATTTCTTTTATCACGTCATACATTTCATCTATTTCTTCATCATCTGCAGAGCTAGTTGGCATATAAACTTGTACTACTGTAGTAGGCATGGGCTTTGTGTCTATCTTGGCCACAATAATGCGTTCACTGCGCATAACATCAGAATAAGAACTAACATAATTGAGTGTAGACAGAATCTTCTGAAGTTGCTTGTATTACTGACAAACAATTTTTATGGTTTGATGCAACATGAAATGTACATCCAGCAGAATTTTGGAAAATTTTTGAAAATATGCCGCCTAGTTTGTAGACCAATGAGCAGGAATTCGGTTTTACTACGTCGAAATATTTGGGGTGAATCTAGAACTAACTGCATCTGAGCCGTATGATACATTAGAAAAGTATAAGGAAGCCTTTATTAAAGGATATTGGGGAGAAGAATTGCAAATTAGTTTCCAGGGAGGGGAAAAGTTCAATCCAGAAAAAGAAAGTGTGAAAAGGTTTGTGTTAAAGTGGTTTATTGATTTACCATAACGAATATGTTAGATCCATAGCAGATTATTAGGGATTCAGATGGGAAGTTGCTGACGAACTGCTGAAGTAACATAACAGCTGCTCCAAGGGATGATATTAATAACTTTACTAATGATCTGGAAAGGGTCGAGATGGTAATGCAGGAATGAAAACAGGCAAACGTAAAATTCAGACTATAGAATATTGTGGAAGACCGCCGAAATGTAAATGTAAACAGAATACGTGTGTTCCACAAGAACAGTGGGAGACGTGCGTGGGGCTGGTGCCACGCTACCATAAATAGAGTAAATAACAGAGAGCAGTGGCCTGTGAATTATGAGACGATAAGGATTTTCAAAACAGACAACAGGGAGGGGTAAAGATCGGAAATGAAGCAGAATCATAAAGTACAGGAAACTAGTTCCCGTGTGTGAAGTGATTAGCATTTGCTGAATCGTTGAGAGTAATTTGAATCCACTTGTTGTGCTCTTTGTGTACAATAACAACAAAGTATTGGAAGTGATACAGGAGTGATACAACAAATTTTAATTAGATTAATGTCTTCAGAGTAAGTGCGCTTAGCGGTGGCTTAGAAGCATTTTTGAATAGATATGAGCAAACGAAACACTACAGTACAGATAATAAGTTAGATGATTTAAGTGTCAGTGACTAAACATCTGATATACAGTATAGTGTGTACAGGGAAAAGGGTGAGCAATCCTGTGGAGGCAAGAGGAGTACACAGATTATGAAGGACTGCAGGGGCTAGACGAGAAAAGGTTTAATGAATTATTGGAGGGAATTAACTAAGATTTAAGAGCAGTAATGGGTGATTTTCAGGCAGATGATGACCATGATGGTGGTCAATCCACTAGTGAGCATTTGCAGGAGGATAAGGAGGACAGTGATTTTGAGAAGTTAGAGAACAAGTTGAATACCGTAAAAAGAGAGTTGGAAGATTTGGAGAAGTGCTTGGATCTGTCATTAGTGGACAGATTGACTATGGTCAAAAACATAAACAGTGAGTGCGCTTCTATAACTAAGTGTGTAATCTCTAGACTAGAGAAGGTTCTGATTGAAGAGAAACTGTATAAGATTTGCTGGAAGAAGATGAAGTCAATAACAGTGGCGTGAAGACTGGACAGTCTCTAATTAACATATTGGTTCAGGTTTGAGAATTGCAGAGTTTAGCTGATATTGTGATATTTTTGCTGTTAGTTACGGATTTGTAGGTTGAAATGTAGTATAATAATTGAAATACACTCCTGGAAATTGAAATAAGAACACCGTGAATTCATTGTCCCAGGAAGGGGAAACTTTATTGACACATTCCTGGGGTCAGATACATCACATGATCACACTGACAGAACCACAGGCACATAGACACAGGCAACAGAGCATGCACAATGTCGGCACTAGTACAGTGTATATCCACCTTTCGCAGCAATGCAGGCTGCTATTCTCCCATGGAGACGATCGTAGAGATGCTGGAGGTAGTCCTGTGGAACGGCTTGCCATGCCATTTCCACCTGGCGCCTCAGTTGGACCAGCGTTCGTGCTGGACGTGCAGACCACGTGAGACGACGCTTCATCCAGTCCCAAACATGCTCAATGGGGGACAGATCCGGAGATCTTGCTGGCCAGGGTAGTTGACTTACACCTTCTAGAGCACGTTGGGTGGCACGGGATACATGCGGACGTGCATTGTCCTGTTGGAACAGCAAGTTCCCTTGCCGGTCTAGGAATGGTAGAACGATGGGTTCGATGACGGTTTGGATGTACCGTGCACTATTCAGTGTCCCCTCGACGATCACCAGTGGTGTACGGCCAGTGTAGGAGATCGCTCCCCACACCATGATGCCGGGTGTTGGCCCTGTGTGCCTCGGTCGTATGCAGTCCTGATTGTGGCGCTCACCTGCACGGCGCCAAACACGCATACGACCATCATTGGCACCAAGGCAGAAGCGACTCTCATCGCTGAAGACGACACGTCTCCATTCGTCCCTCCATTCACGCCTGTCGCGACACCACTGGAGGCGGGCTGCACGATGTTGGGGCGTGAGCGGAAGACGGCCTAACGGTGTGCGGGACCGTAGTCCAGCTTCATGGAGACGGTTGCGAATGGTCCTCGCCGATACCCCAGGAGCAACAGTGTCCCTAATTTGCTGGGAAGTGGCGGTGCGGTCCCCTACTTCACTGCGTAGGATCCTACGGTCTTGGCGTGCATCCGTGCGTCGCTGCGGTCCGGTCCCAGGTCGACGGGCACGTGCACCTTCCGCCGACCACTGGCGACAACATCGATGTACTGTGGAGACCTCACGCCCCACGTGTTGAGCAATTCGGCGGTACGTCCACCCGGCCTCCCGCATGCCCACTATACGCCCTCGCTCAAAGTCCGTCAACTGCACATACGGTTCACGTCCACGCTGTCGCGGCATGCTACCAGTGTTAAAGACTGCGATGGAGCTCCTTATGCCACGGCAAACTGGCTGACACTGACGGCGGCGGTGCACAAATGCTGCGCAGCTAGCGCCATTCCACGGCCAACACCGCGGTTCCTGGTGTGTCCGCTGTGCCGTGCGTGTGATCATTGCTTGTACAGCCCTCTCGCAGTGTCCGGAGCAAGTATGGTGGGTCTGACACACCGGTGTCAATGTGTTCTTTTTTCCATTTCCAGGAGTGTAATTTTACAATTCTAGGGAGCGTGGGGTTGAGCGGATTTTCATAACACATGTACCAATTTAAATATAGCAAGTAGCTTCAAGCTGAGAAAAGACATGGTTCTATATTAACAGATGTCCTCTCGTGCTCTAACAGTTGCTAATCCTTACAGCCACAGTCGAGAGATGTCAGTATTATACAGACAGTTAAATCATAATCATTCAAAACAACGTATTTTCGCAACTAAGCGTTGTCTTCTGTAAGTATTGTGTTTTTTACTAATTATTTATAACTTAATATATCTATTAATTAGTATGAATCAGGGCATGAATGCAATGTAATATCAAATAAATGATGTTAAGTTTTGCGAACGAATAAATGTTAGCTAGGGAGTTGTATCTTTACAGAGCTAATGAGTCATACACTAAGAGAAAGTTTGTAATGTATAATTCGGCAGTATGGTGAAGAGAGGAGTACTTTTGTATTAGTGGATTTTCTAAATTTCTTTGTTTAATTAACCCTTCCGAAAGTATAGTGTGGTGTGATTAGTTCGTAGTAAAAGACGCGGGATAGCGCGGTTTGATTCTGATAGCTGAATGGATATGACGTTTCTCACCCAATCGAAAGTCAATGGGTTCGTGTGTATTTTGGGGGATAGAAGATTTGGTTTGTGGAGCTCAGTAATCATAATGGTCGAGCACGTTATTAAGAGGACTGTAATTTTGAGGAGTTGTGAAGCACACTTGACTGTGGAGTGATATAAAGTAATCACGGACGAGTGATCAAGACAAAAGTACAAACTCCGGGTTTTTTGTGCTAACTGTGACGTAACGAACAATAAACATCAGAAAATGTGTGACTGAGGACTGAACAGACAAGTGAATAATTTGCGGTATACAGAGTAACCATTCGAAAACACAGAACATCCGTTTGTTAACTTTCCGGTAACGTTTGTTAACTTTCGTGTAGACTAACAGGTACGTTTAATTACCGTAAGCTGGCTATTACGAGGGACTGTGATTGCGTATGAATGACGACACTGTAACTTCAAATTAGCTCGGATATGGTGGTGATTTTGTATCAGAGAAGTAACAATATATGACATTTTCAATTCGTTGTGCACCTGCCATTCTATACGTGGGTAGTTAAAACGTGCAACTTGAAACAAAATATTATGTACCCTTTAGCTACAGTTTGGACGATCAGGCCTTGTACAGTTCATGCAATGGAGAATTATTATTAGTTTTTTTATCAGGGCAGGCGTGCTTACTGTACAAGAAATCACTGAAAGGTGAGAGGA
Source organism: Schistocerca cancellata (assembly GCF_023864275.1). NCBI lineage: Eukaryota > Metazoa > Arthropoda > Insecta > Orthoptera > Acrididae > Schistocerca > Schistocerca cancellata. The sequence goes on from NC_064627.1 coordinate 680,939,909, forward strand.
GACGTTCTGCAGCGGAAAAGTACGGCGATGCTGCGCCCTTCCAGTCACACCGTTGTCAACATTTTACGTGACTACTCCTTATGTTTAACAACCTTTTAATAAGATATTATAAAGTGAAGCAGTCTTTCGTTTCAGAAACTTTTACTTCACACCATCATGCATAGGCAGTTCACCGAGCGAGATGGTGCAATGATTAGCACATTGGACTCGAGTCCGGGAGGACGACGGCTCTCATCCTGATTTAGGTTTCCCGTGATTTCCCTAAATCGCTTCAGGAAGATGCGGGGATGGTTCTTTCGTAAGGGCACGGCCGACTTCCTTCCCCATCTTTCGCTGTTTGGACCCTCCCTCAAATCAATGAACCAACCGTAGACTGTTCAGTGTCACATGACAAAGGTATTTATTAAAAGAAATTACCAACTTAGAAACATTCTAGACAATAGTTTACGTGTTAGTTACTATTTTCATTTTCGTATACGCCTGTAATGAGTTTATGCTTTTGTCCTTGAATGTAGTGGTTTTCGTCGCATTGTCTATGCCATTTCTGCTGTTATCTGACTGACGACTGTTGTGGACCAGGACGAAGACGAAATCTGTGAGTCTGAACTGCTAATGAATTACAGTCTATCACATATCCTAGGAAGGAGCAAAAATACTGAACAAGACCTTTAAGCACTACAGAAAACATTAAAATAACTAGCTGATAGACCTGGCATTGCCCGGGTATTCATTCTGCCTATTTTCCTCTAAGAACGAAAATAAAAAGTGAACTGTCTTCGATCGAAAAAAAAATCATTTCAATCTATTCGTGACAACACCTTTGAAATTATGGGACAGCCGTGCAAAGAAATATGCATTATGTACAGAAGTATACCCACAATATCCAAATTAAGACACATAGTATTTCTGTACGATGGGTGCAGCTGCTTCACGTGCCTACACGCGATGCTGTGAACGTCTCTTGAGCTTCGCAGCTGAAAGCTGAAAAAAGCGCTGAGAGGTGTCAGAGACGTCCTTAAATTGAGTCGACTGTAGGAATCTCCGAACAGTACATAACAAATGTATTGAGACTTAACGCAGGATGCGGTCGTTTTTCACACACCTTATTATGTCACATCTTTTGAACTAAGTGTCGTAGAATGATATATTTGTGTAAGTACATTTAGCAGCGTATGTGGTTACTGTCTCAAAATGTGTTGCTAATAGGTTGCTTTTGATTAATTAAATACAACAAGAGACGCCATGTGGCCTGCATAGGCAGTTGTCAACCTCGCCAACGGCCAAATATTACAAACGGCTAAAATAATAAAGTTTAACAGCACTTCTTGATGTCGGTTCTTAAAATCAAGAAGTTTATGAAATGACAATGCCGTTCATGAATACGAATCCAGTAAGGAGTGAAGTAATACAAATCTAACTTATTTACTAATTATTCGTTGAAACATCTAAATATCATTTTCTTTTTGCAAATAGCCAACATTTTCCAATTGGTCCACTCCCCGTGATCGTGAACCTCGATGTTTATTTTCGCAGGAAATTATGTGTTCAACTGAAAGAATCTTAAACGAATATACACTCTGTGATCAAAAGTATCCGGACACCTGGCTGAAAATGACTTACAAGTTCGTGGTGCCCTTCATCAGTAATGCTGGAATTCAGTATGGTGTTGGCCCACCTTAGCCTTGATAACAGCTTCCACTCTCATAGGTATACGTTCAATCAGGTGCTGGAAGGTTTCTTGAGGAATGGCTCTCCATTCTTCAAGGGGTTCTGCACTGAGGAGAGGTATCGATGTCGGTCGGTGAGGCCTGGCACAAAGTCACCGTTCCAAAACATCCCAAAGGAGTTTTATAGGATTCAGGTCAGGACTCTGTGCAGGACACTCCATTACAGGGATGTTGTTGTCGTTTAGCCACTCCACCGCAGGCCATGCATAATGAAAAGGTGCTCGATCGTGTTGGAAGATGCAATAGCCGTCCCAGAGTAGGTTTGAAAGAGTGGGAAGCAAAAAGGTGCTTAAAACATCAATGCCGGCCATTGTGGCCGAGCGGTTCTAGACGCTTCAGTCTGGAACCGCGTGACCACTACGGTCGCAGGTTCGAATCCTGCCTCGGACATGGATGTGTGTGATGTCCTTAGGTTAATTAGGTTTAAGTAGTTCTAAGTTCTAGGGGAATGATGACAGCAGATGTTAAGTCCCATAGTGCTCAGAGCCATTTGAATCATTTGAAAACATCATTGTAGGCCTGAGCTGTGATAGTTCCACGCAAAACAACAATGGATGCAAGCCCCTTCCACAAAAAACACGACCGCACCATAACACCACCGCCTCCGAATTTTACCGTTGGCACTACACACGCTGGCAGATGACGTTCACCGGTCATTCGCCGTACCCACACCCTGCCATCGGATCGCCACAATTTGTACCGTGATCACTCCACACAACGTTTTTCCACTGTTCAACCTTCCAATGTTTACGCTTCCTAGACCAAGCGAGTCGTCGTTTGGCATTTACCGGCGTGATGTGTGGCCTTATGAGCAGCCTCACGACCATGAAATCCAGGATTTCTCACCTCGCGCATAACTGTCATAGTACTAGCAGTGGATCCTGATGCAGTTTGGATTTCCTGTGTGATGGTCTGGATAGGTGTCTGCCTGTTACACATTACGACCCTCTTCAGCTGTCGGCGATCTCTGTCAGTCAACAGACTTAGTCGGCCTGTACGCTTTTGTGCTATACGTGTCCCTTCACGTTTCCACTACACTACCACATCGGAAACAGTGGACCTAGGAATGTTTAGGAGTGTGGAAATCTCGCGTACAGACGTACGATACAAGTGACACCCAATCATCTGATCACGTTCGAAGTCCGTACGTTCCGCGGAGCGCTCCATTCTGCTCCCTCATGATGTCTAATGATTACTGAGGTCGGTGATATGGAGTACCTGCCAGTAGGTGGGAACACAATGCAGCTAATATGAGAAACGTATGTTTTTATGAACGTTCGCATACATTTCATCACGTAGTGTAATTCATTCACGGAAGAGGTGGATTTCAAAAATACTTTCTTCAAAACTCTAGGATCATTGCCAGAATATCAAACGAAGAGGGACAGGGGCGCGGTCAATGACGGAAAGATTCAGTGAGCACGGGACCGTTACGGAGGTGCTCAAGAAACTCCAGTGGTAGATGCTTCACTATCGAATATCCGAGAGTGAACGTTCAGAGAAAAGTCAGTCAAACTATTACTTCCTCCCACATTCGCCTCGCTCTACGAACAGGACAAGATTATCGGAGAAACTGCTGACGGCCGTCCTTTTTTGGCATCACTCGCGATTGGAGCAGGGAAGCGGGGAAGTGATAGCGCTGCCAAAAGTATCCTCAGCGCAAGGTTGCTCTCGGAGTGCACATATAGACGTGGAATAACCGGAAAGCAGTTTGGAAACCAGTCTCTGGCGAAATAAGTTCTACGCTTTTTTACTTCTTGGTACCGCACACTGACTTGAGAATTCCGAGTCCCTTTATAATCATGGAAGCTTCACGACTTGCAACGGAATCTTAAAACGGCGTCTGTGATCCCGTCCCCAGACAAAACGTATTCTGGCGAGTCACGGCAAGAATACTGAGAAGCAAAGAAATGGTTTCATACGGGAGGATGTCTAATAATACAGCTGAACTTCTTAAGGTTAACAGATATGATATTTCTGGCTCATAAAATCTGGGTCACCGAGTGACCACTATCGGACTTTGTCTGCAGGTGATTAAGTACCATTTCTGTAAAGGTAAGAGACGAGGTCACGCTACGAATTTGTGCAACAATTAGGTGATCAGAGACTTCACTTCTGTTGGAACGTACTGGGCGCCTCGTTTCGTATGCGTGGTAGTCTAGCTGCACAACAGACTAGTTTCTTGCGTGCCGACGAACGCTTTGATTTTCGAGGCAGCCACCTCTTTGTATTTTGCCCCGCTAAACTAAAAAAACTAAACTCCTCCCGAACAGGCCATGAAGGCCCAATAGTACTGACCGGCCACCGTGTCATCCTCAGTTCATAGGCGTCACTGGATGCGGATATGGAGGGGCATGTGGGCAGCTCTCCCGGCCGTATGTCAGTTTCCGACACCGTAGCCGCTACTTCTCAATCGAGTAGCTCCTCAGTTTGCCTCTCAAGAGCTGAGTGCATCCCGCTTGCCAACAGCGCTCGGCAGACAGGATGGTCACCCATCCAAGTGTTAGCCCAGCCCGACAGCCCGTAACTTCGGTGATCTGACGGGAACCGGTGTTACCATTCTGGCAAGGCCGTAGGCATTTTGTCGCGCTACTGGGACGCAATGTTGCGTGACACCAGAAGCACTGCTGAAGTCTGAGAGCTTACTCGAAACAGCTTTCACCCTTGCGCACAGGCTAAGATTTACGCACTAACGCGAGAAGCTCAAATATTTCTACAGAACAACTTCGCCGGCGTTGTTAGTGTCGTCACTTGGAGATACTGATGTCGCATTTGTAGTAGTAGTAGCAGTAATTTTATTCATCCGTAGATCTCTTTTTACTAGGACGTAGGACATGTCAAAGTTTTTACAAATTTAGACCAAATTCAAATAAGCTAATTCGTATACACATACAATTACAGATTTCTAGTTAGAGTCAATCATTGGATTTACTCCTGGTATACAATAATTTTTTACATATAACTTATTAAATGATCTAATGCCACACTGTTCACTCATATCACACTATCAGTCACTGCACACACTATACACACACTGTTTCATAACACTTCACACACACACACACACACACACACACACACACACACACACACACATACGCAGGTGATCTCTGGGCCATTTTCTGTACCACAACTTCCAATTCGCTAACCTGAAAAACTTAGTCAGCATCCCTCTATAATGAGTGAAATGTTGAGCTCAGAAAAAGGAAGAGGTGTTACTATTATGTTATGCATAGTTTGGGGGTAAGTTGTTATAGAAAAGAAAATAAGAAGGAAAAAACAACATAGTGTGAAGGTGTTACGTGGAATGTTGGGATTTTTATAACCATTATTACTATTATTTATTTGTACACCACTTTTTTTTACCAAACCCCTACTCTGTTCTATCTAAGTAATCCTTCAATGTATAAAATGTATTGCATAATAGGTCAATTTTAGCTACCTTTTTAAATAAGTGTATTTCTGAAATTTCTTTGATCTGTTTCGGTAATTTATCGTATAGTTTTATTCCTTGGTAGAAAATGCTGTTTTGAGTTTTATGTTTATTTATTTATTTATTTTTTTTTGCCAAATGTAAGTTGAACCTAGCTGTTGTTCCATCGTCATGAACATAACTGTTTGTGCAGTAATTACCAATGTTATGTTTTATGTGTACAACTGACTGGTTGTGAGTTGTCGCTGTCCATATTTGTGGCCACATGGTCAATTACTGATGTCGTCGTTGTAGTAACCCTTGTTGCACTATTGACCAATACGCACATACCAAACCTTCGAAGGATATTTATGAGGGTGCTGCTGGATTCATTTATGGTATTAGTGTTGATATTAATGTTCTGACACAGAATTATGTTGACGTCTGTACTTGAGACTTTATCTAGAACTTCTGCTAATTTATTGAAAAAAGTGTCCACACTATCCCTGGGAGATCTTTACATACATAAAATGATTAATTTTCAGTGATATGAAGCCCTGTTAATTCAATAGCAGATATTTCAAAGTGTTTGTCTTCACTTGCTGTACTGACGTCATCTCTTGATTTGAATTGTGTTCCTTTTCTGATACAAATGCATGATCCTCCACTACATCTTGGATTTCTGTCTCTCTACACCAGCGCTCAGTAACACAAAATACTGTGCAGTTCAAAGACTGGAGCTCAACTTCTAATAGTTGTATTTTATTTTTTATTGATTGCATGTTTTGAAGGAGGTTTGTTAAGTTTGTGAAATACCCCATGTTACTCTTTCCAATTGTTTGTTTTTCTTTGTGACATCTGGTATGTGTGATATTTGGAGCGTTAAAATCTGTCTTGTGAGTGAATTTTTCAATGTTTTTTAAAGTGCTGGATATATTCTTTAGGCAGGGGAACCTGTTGTCTGGATTTATCATAAAAGAGACTTACTTTTCCTACCCATGACAACAGATATTTGGCCATGTGTGGCCCGAGATCCACCTGTGTGTACCGTGCATGATAATATGCTGCCACAGTTGTATTGAAAAAAGTAAAATAAAATAAAAATTCGGTTAACTGATGCTCATTTACTTTATTATCATAATTTCTTTACAACACCGAATACGTACATATTTTATGTACATATTTTACCACCAACATCAGCGAAACACTATAACTGAAATCAAATGTCTCTTATAAGTACATACAGAATTTGATTTGGCACGTGAATATGCATTATCTGATCAATGGTATCCGGAAAACTATTAGTGGGCATTAATATAGTGTGTGTCAACCCTTCGTCTTTATGACAGCTAGAGCTCCGCTGGGGACATTCTCGGTGAGGTGTGTGATTGTCTACGGAAGAATCGCAACCCCTTCTTCCTCAAGAGCGGAAAACAGAGAAGGCAGTGATGCTGGACCTTCGGTTCTGAAGAAAAGTCGGCGTTCTAGCTCATCCAGAATGTGTTGCAGTGAGTCAAGGAAGGGACTCCGGGAATGCCAGTTAATTTCAGGAAGGTTCTTGTCCACAGACTTGCCTAATAGATGCTGTTTTATGACAGGGTGTATTGTCATCCCAATACTAAGATCATCATCTCCAAACTGCCCTACTACTGCTGTACACAGTAAGCAATCCTTCATAACTTAGCGTTTTCTTAAGTGCGATAATAGGACCACACTTTAAACAGGATAAACACCCCACACCGTAACACCCATAACACCATCTTATTCGCACTTCAGTGCCGGCACTACACAAGGTGGCACACAGCGTTCTCCAGGTATTAGCCAAACCCAGATCCCTCCATCGGATTGCCACAGCGTATGGCGTGAGTCATCACTGCATGTAACCGGTTTCCAGTCGTCCATTGTTCAGTGCTGGGGCTCCTCACATCGCGTCAAGCGTCTCTTGGTAATAGCTAGAGAAACGTATAACTTAGGAGGACCTCCTGGATCATCTTACACAATTCTTTGTAAGTCCCTACACACAGTATTGTGTTATTTGGATTGCTGGTAGCATTTTGGGACTCGCGACTGATTCCGTCATATGAATTCATGCGATTTTTTGCAACGACCCTTCGCAATGCTCGGCGGTCTCTGTCCATCTGCCTATAGATCTGCCTGATCATGATTTACCTGCGGAAGATACTTCACGTTCCCACTTCTCAATCTCACCACCAACAGTCCACAAAAGCAGGCTTAGAAGGCTTGAAATGTCCCTGCTTGGTTCGTTACTTAGGTTACATGCAGTGACAACGTTCGGAGTCATTCAGCTTTTATGACTGACACATTCTACTGTTGCTACTTCTCTACCAACAACACAATACTCACCGCTTCCTTTTACAGCGGCGGGTGCGCCTCTAGTGACATCTAGTGGGCAACTGCGCATTCCGTAGGGGTGTACGGATACTTAAGATCAGGCCGTGTGCCATCTGAATTCTACACCATCGAACTCTGCACTAAAATCATCCTGTAGTAACAGTTGCGAATGTAATCATTTTCTTGCCTCCCATTTAACATTTACTACACTTCTCGATTTTAAACATTCTTGTTCCTCATAATTATAGCTTAAAGCGGAGTATAACTTTCTATATTCTACTATGTCTGCCTCATTTGGGCTTGCCAGTGGCTAAAGGAAAATGATGGAACGTAGAATGAGTTCTGCTAAATTTTTTTTGCGTTATTGCTACTAAAGTTGCTGCTGACTTCTTTGGACATTTTGTATGAACTCTAACATGACTGGTACGCACCGCTTGACGGCTCTGTATCAGTTCAATCACATTTATTTCGTGAATAAAAGTTGGAGGTACAAACTGTTAGAGAGAGTCTGCCTCGGTAGCTAAGCGGTCAGCGCGGTGGATTGCCAAGCGCAGGGGTCCAGGTTCGATCCTCTTCCGGTTAAGAGATTTACCCCGCTCGATGACTCGGTGTTGTGACGTTCTTACGCTCGAAACGTCTTCATTGACATTCCGCAAATGTGATGACTGCATGGGCACATTCCGATTGCCAGTTATAGGGAGACAGTTGATAATTCTAATATACGGATGCGAATTCCGTGACAGTACGTGTTTACTGCCAGTTGCAGCGTGAAAGCTTTCCTCAATACATTTGATGAAACCTTGAGAGGTCTCCAGGGATAAGTCGTGGCGGCACGCTTGTGACATTCTGAGTAGCGATTTCCTGATGCAGACACCTATGCGCGGCCGCAGAGTGCCTAAGCCCCCAAGTGCCCACATGAGCTGTGACAAATACTTATTGGGCATGTATGTCAACAAGTACACTGAGAAAATCTGTACTATCCACGAACAATTTCGGGTGATCCAATGTAATGTATTGCCTCTGCTTCTAGAAAATGTGTGTGCGATATGCACCAATAGGAAAAGACGTTTCAGACTCGGTACAAACCTCATAAAATGTTATAGGTGTATGTGTGTAGCTGAATTTAAACAAATTTTTGCAGTGTTACCATGAGTTTCAAGTTTACAGGCACATTCACGTTCTTTCACATTGGCAACAAGCATGATGCCACCCTTCCGTGGAGAGTTTGGGCTGAGATCAGAGAAATTACAACTCTTTATCACTCTCTTCCTGGGTTTCGTAGCGTGCTGACTGTGGATTTTGTAGATGTAAGTTCCATTTGAGGTGCTGGTTGTATTTCAGAATCCTTATTCTGAGCAGCTCGAATTTAACTTTGTGCTTCTAATATACAGAGCTTGTGGTATTATACCTCTTGTTAGTTTGAAAATGTAATATGACCAACGAAGAACCGCTTAATTACTTCTTCTTTCACTCTAAATTTTTTGTCGCCATGCAATTAGCTTTAGTTTTTCGTGTTTGTTTCTGTGGTTTTTATTTTTAAGAGCAAGTTTGTCTTTAAAACCGAATAAAAGTTCGGTAACTTCGAAAACGACTTCCATTTGTGCGCCTTATTTTGTACAAACTCTCGCATGGCTAGGCGATCCTTGTTAACAAATATAAGCAGGTGACCTCTAAGTTGATATTTTCAACGTGAAGGTGTTTCCACTGTGCGGAGAGACCAAATATACACAATATGCGAATGTGGTGACGATTGACTTGCGATCGCAGGTTCTTCTAAATCGGTTTCAGATTTCATAACCGATAAAACTTATCATTTCTATACGACGTTATTTGTGAACTTCGGAACATCGTCAGGCATCGCCAACATCTTTCCAAGTGGAAGTCTGAGAGAACTCAAACAATTGGGGCAGTCAAAAATCTAAAATAAAACGTGGAGCTTTTCTGTATCAAAGAGTATGATGTGGTGCAGTCGTTAACACTATTGTTCCATAACCTGGAAAAACATCGTTCGAATCTCCAGTCAGAAATCGCGATTTAGTTTCTGTGATTTTTCAAGTAATTTCAGACGAATCCGGCGGTATTTCGCCATAAAGGGCACGGCCCTTAACCAATTAGGCAAGATCTCGGTATCGACGACATTTAAACTCAAAGCCTTCTTTCTTTGTTTGTATAATGTAGGACTAGCAGACGGTAACGAGCTTAAACAGCGCAGAGCAGTGCAAATTGTGGTTGCCTCATTTGTACGCCAGGAGAATGTAACAGAAAAACAGTACATTCCTAATTAGCAAATATTTGGGGCAGGAACGCCTGCCGAAATCTACTTGGAAAAATCGAAGCATGTGGCTCCAGAAAGAGTGGGAAGTTTGGGTTTAATGTCTCGCCGATGACGAGCTCGTGAGAAAAGGCGTACAAGTTGTGGTTCGAAAAGAGTAAGGAAGGCAATCAACCGTGTCTTTTTAAAATAATCATCGCGATCTCAAAATTTGCCTTAAGTAAAGTTACTGACGGAAGTGACGGAAAACGTAAGTCACGTCATTGGACATGGATTTGATCTGTCACCCACAGAAACGTGAGAGCAGTGTCTCACCTGTACATCTGTACAGAATTTGGAAGCGCAAGCAGCCAGTGCTCTGACGGCCTCTATACACGTATCACCTAACGAGTATGAAGATAAAGTAAGACTAACTACAAATGAGGCAGCAGAATATTAACAATGTTACTGTGACGTTAATGCAAAGCAATATGAAATTTTTAAGCGCTTTCTTACAACATAAAAAGGACGTTCACAAACCGGGAACGCTCTTTGCGTCAATGCAGAGGCTTTTAAATTCTAGTTGAAACAGAGGAATATTTTACATCCAAATAAATGTATTACGAACATTAGTAAGGACCATAGACATATGTACTCACTTTATTTACTGCTATTGTGGACAGACATTTTACTGGGCAAACACTGATTGGTTTGAGAATGGTTACTGCTCGAAACCGGTCACCTACTAAATAAATATCAATTTCAGTTGCCACTCTGGCTGTCTATTTTGCATCACAATCTAAAATAAGTTGCTGTTTCACATTACTCAGCACGCTGGAGTTATGTGAACACGTTAATACTTCCGTGCGAGCTCTGATTTCTCGTGTTTCATTACGATGATAATTTCTCCTTATGTAGGTGGTCAGTTGACAACTAAATATTTTCACATTCTGAGGAGAAAGTTGGTGATTCAAATTTCATGAGAAGATCCTGCCGCAGTGGAGAACGTCTGTATTGTAATGACTGTCATCCCAATTCGCGTATGATACGCATGGCACTCTCTCCCCTGTTTCGCGATAATACAAAACGAGATGCCCTTCTTTGAACTTTTTTGATGTCCTCCGTCAGTCCTGACTGGTGTAGATGCCACATCACGCAGCAGTACTCTAGAAGAGGGTGAACAAGCATAGTGTATGTAGTCTCTTTAGCTGACCTCTTACATTTCCCAAGTGTTCTGTCAATAAATCGCAGTCTGGTTTGCTTTACTCATAGCATTATCTATGCGATCTTTCCAGTTTAAGTTGTTCGTAATTGTTATCTCTAAGTAGTTAGTTGAATTTACATCATTTATATTCGTGTGTTTCATTCCGTAACCGAAATTTATGGGATTCGTTTCAGCTCTCATGCGGATGGCTTCACACTTTTCATTATTTCGAGTCAACTGTCATTTTCCACACGATAACAAATACCTTGTCTAAATCATTTTGTAATTTATTTTGATCATCTGATGACTTTATGAGACCGTAAATGACGGCATCATCTGCAAAAAATCTAAGAGGGCTGCTTAGTTTTCTGCTAAATTGTTCATGTAGTCCAGGAACAGCAGAGGGTCTACAGCACTTCTTTGTGGAACGCTAGAAAATACTTTTGTTTGACTCGATGTCGTTCCGTCATTTGCTACGAATTGTGATCTTTTGACTGAAAATCACGTATCCAGTCGCACAACTGAGTTGATATCCCACAGGCACGTAATTTGATCAGAAGTCATTTGGGAGGAACGGCGCCAAAAACTTTCTTGCAAGTCTAAAAATATGGAATCAATTTGACATCTCCTTGCATGGCGCTCATTGAGTTGGCTGTCTGTCAATAAACCGTTTTCTTCGAGGTAATTGATAATGTTCGAGCACAGAACCTGGACTGGAGGACTTGCCTTTATTAAGTGATTCAAGCCGCTTCGCTGCACTGAGGATATGTGCTTCTAAGTTACACATATCGGCAGTTGTTCTTGATCCGAATTCTGGAATATTTACTTCAGCTTCTTTGGTGAAGAAATTTCGGAAAACTGTGTTTAGTAAATTCTCTTTACTGTTGCTGACATCGGTAGTATGCCCATTGGTATGACTCAGTGAAGGTATTGATTGTGTCTTGGCGCTGGTGTGTCTTAAATACGATCAGAATCTCTTTGGATTTTATGGCAGATTTAGAGAGAAAGAGAGAGAGAGAGTTTCGTTGTGAAAACTGTTATAAGCATCTCGCGTTGAAGTTCGCGGTAAATTTTCAGTTTCTTTAAAACTTTGAGAATCGTGACGGTTTTGCATGCTTTGAAATTTGGCATGTTTTTTTCCGTTGGTTCTGCAATAGTGTTCTCATTTTTTTGTGCACCATAGGGGATAAGTACCACCTCTTACTAATTTGTTTGGTATATATCTCTCAGATCAGTTTCTTTGAATTTAAAAGACATCTGGTCAACATTTAACTAATCAGATTAGTAGGAGTTGAGACTGTCGCTTAGGAAAGGGTTAAGCGAACTTTTATCTTCTTTTTGAAATAAATGTACACTCCTGGAAATTGAAATAAGAACACCGTGAATTCATTGTCCCAGGAAGGGGAAACTTTATTGACACATTCCTGGGGTCAGATACATCACATGATCACACTGACAGAACCACAGGCACATAGACACAGGCAACAGAGCATGCACAATGTTGGCACTAGTACAGTGTATATCCACCTTTCGCAGCAATGCAGGCTGCTATTCTCCCATGGAGACGATCGTAGAGATGCTGGATGTAGTCCTGTGGAACGGCTTGCCATGCCATTTCCGCCTGGCGCCTCAGTTGGACCAGCGTTCGTGCTGGACGTGCAGACCGCGTGAGACGACGCTTCATCCAGTCCCAAACATGCTCAATGGGGGACAGATCCGGAGATCTTGCTGGCCAGGGTAGTTGACGTACACCTTCTAGAGCACGTTGGGTGGCACGGGATACATGCGGACGTGCATTGTCCTGTTGGAACAGCAAGTTCCCTTGCCGGTCTAGGAATGGTAGAACGATGGGTTCGATGACGGTTTGGATGTACCGTGCACTATTCAGTGTCCCCTCGACGATCACCAGTGGTGTACGGCCAGTGTAGGAGATCGCTCCCCACACCATGATGCCGGGTGTTGGCCCTGTGTGCCTCGGTCGTATGCAGTCCTGATTGTGGCGCTCACCTGCACGGCGCCAAACACGCATACGACCATCATTGGCACCAAGGCAGAAGCGACTCTCATCGCTGAAGACGACACGTCTCCATTCGTCCCTCCATTCACGCCTGTCGCGACACCACTGGAGGCGGGCTGCACGATGTTGGGGCGTGAGCGGAAGACGGCCTAACGGTGTGCGGGACCGTAGTCCAGCTTCATGGAGACGGTTGCGAATGGTCCTCGCCGATACCCCAGGAGCAACAGTGTCCCTAATTTGCTGGGAAGTGGCGGTGCGGTCCCCTACGGCACTGCGTAGGATCCTACGGTCTTGGCGTGCATCCGTGCGTCGCTGCGGTCCGGTCCCAGGTCGACGGGCACGTGCACCTTCCGCCGACCACTGGCGACAACATCGATGTACTGTGGTGACCTCACGCCCCACGTGTTGAGCAATTCGGCGGTACGTCCACCCGGCCTCCCGCATGCCCACTATACGCCCTCGCTCAAAGTCCGTCAACTGCACATACGGTTCACGTCCACGCTGTCGCGGCATGCTACCAGTGTTAAAGACTGCGATGGAGCTCCGTATGCCACGGCAAACTGGCTGACACTGACGGCGGCGGTGCACAAATGCTGCGCAGCTAGCGCCATTCGACGGCCAACACCGCGGTTCCTGGTGTGTCCGCTGTGCCGTGCGTGTGATCATTGCTTGTACAGTCCTCTCGCAGTGTCCGGAGCAAGTATGGTGTGTCTGACACACCGGTGTCACTGTGTTCTTTTTTCCATTTCCAGGAGTGTATTTTGCCTCTTTTCTGGTTGGTTTTGATGTTACGGTATTTAGTTTCTCTACAGTAACGTAGGGGTTATTAATGCCTGTCTCCGTCATGACGCTCCCCGTTTGCTCAGGATTGTTTGTTGCAAAGAAGTAAGTATGTTCACGCAACCATTTACATTTCGAGAGGACTCCTGAACAAATTGTTCAAAATAATTTTCCGAAAACGATTTCGGGCGACATTTTATGCCTACCACTGACGTTAAACATGAATTTTCGCCAAGATATCGAGGGTAGATTGAAGTCACCACCAACTAATATAAGTACCTGTTTGAAATCAGTCAAATCTGGACTGAAAGAAATACGAAGGTTGTCCAGAGAGCAATTTCCGATCGGTCGCTAAATGGAAACCACAGTGAAATTCCGATGAAGTTTAGCACAGGTGTGTTGGGCAGTGCCTCTAGCATGCCCGTCGATCGCGTTACGTCATTGTTTTTAGTTCTGAGCACACAGGGAGCACATAAAGATGCCTAGAACAATAACCTCTCCCGCCAAATACGAGAGCCTGGTGAGAAATTTCGCCTGAGCTTTGTAGTCAACATCACATAACTGTCGTGCGTTTTTGTTCTTCAAGACAGTTCTCAGCCGCATTCTACAGGGCAATGCAGATGCTACTACATCGTTTTCAATTGGAAATGTTTGATTACCCACAATACAGCCCTTTATTGTCTTCCTCTGAGTTTAATCTCTGCTCACGTGAACCGCTGGCTATGAAGGCAACATTTTGGCACAGACAACGAGCTGTAGGCCAGCGTAGAGAATTGGCGGAAAGCACTGGCGGCTGCCTTCAGTGACGAAGATGTTGGAAAGTTGGTACAGCGTTACGACAAATGTATAAGTAGGAACGGCGACTTTACAGAAAAGTATTTGGAAAGTGTAGATAACTCACGCAAATACAGTGTTTACGATTTTCACTGTGGTTTCCATTTAGCGACCGATCGGAACTTACTTTCTGGACAACCCTCGTATGTCCATGCACGGACGACCAATAACAGCACCCTTGCAGTATACATTACCAGGTAGAGAGAATAACGAAGTTGTGAGTAAACATTTTTGTTTCCCTTCACATACGAATCCCGAACTTACTGAGAAGCCTACAGTGTTTCAATAAGCAATCTGAATGAATTGCAGCCTGAGAAAGAATTAAAATAAATGTATTATTAATTATTATTAATGTATTCTTTGCTATTTTTGCATTTGAGTATGTCGTTTCATAATTTATTCCTCAGCTTGGTTTTCTTATGGGTTTGTCGTGATGATATCTTGGCGACAAACAAACCTGATCTTTTTGAGGAAGTTAATCTAGAAGAAGGTATTAGCGACCATAATGTAGTTGTGGCTTCTATGTCAGTGGAAGTTGCAAAAAAACTAATGAAACAGCGTAGAGTTTTCTTGTTTGGGAAAGCAAATAAAAGTGTCATTAATGAATATCTTCATAGTCAGCTCCAAGCATTCACCGCGGGACAGGAAGATATTGAGCATCTTTGGTTGGAATTTAAAGGTATTGTCCACCATGTGCTAGAGTAGTATGTGCCTAGCAAAAGTATAGGGGAGGGAGAGGCTCCACCCTGGTACAACAAACATATTAGGAAGTTGCTGAGAAAGCAGAGAATCTTCCACAGTCGTTTTAAACGTAGTCACTGCCCCGCTGACAAGCAGAAATTATGCTAAATGAAAGCAGCTGTCAGAAGGACAATGAGAGACTCTTTTGTTTTTACGAATTTGAAAGCAATATTTCATCTGCAGATTCTAAAAATAACCCCAAAAAATTTTGGTCGTACGTAAAATCTATGAACGCTACAAATAATTCAGTACCCTCTCTTGCTGACAGTACGGGTAGCATAACTGATGATGATAAACAAAAGGCCGAAAATCTAAACCATTCAATTACCGAACAAACGAAAGGATGGCTGACATAGTGTTTAGTGTATCTGGGATCGTAAAACTGTTGAGATCCTTAGACGCCAGAAAGGCATCTGACCCAGACGGTATCCCCATAAGATTTTATGTTGACTATGGTACAAATATAGTACCATTCTTATCCGTCATCTATCAGAGATCACTGGAACGGCGCAAAGTTCCACGGGACTAGAAGAAGGCCCACGTCAAAGCAATCTATAAAAAGGGTAGAAAATCGGATGCACATAATTACCAGCCAGTTTCACTGACGTAGATTTGTTGTAGAATCATGGAACATATTTTGTGTTCAGACATAACGACCTTTCTAGACTCTGAGAAGCTCATCTGCAGAAACCAGCACGGTTTTAGGTAACAGCGGTCATGCGAGACACAGCTGGCCCTCTTTGTGCATGATATACAACAGGCTCTAAATACCGGCTCCCAGGTTGATTCCATATTTCTCAACTTTCGAAAGGCGTTCGACTCAGTTCCGCACTGTCGCTTGCTACAAAAAGTCGCGCTTATGGTCTATCCAATGACATATGTGGTTGGATTGAAAGTTTTCTAACAGGCAGGGAGCAGTATGTCGTCCTGAACGGGGTAACTTCAACAGAAACAAGAGTAACTTCAGGTGTGCCCCAGGCAGCGTAATAGGTCCTCAGCTTTTTACAATTTACATAAACGATCTGGTTGATGGTATTGTCAGCGGCCTAAAACTGTTTGCCGATGATGCTGTAGTCTTCAGGAAAGTGGTGTCGCGCGAGGGTTGTGAGCGGATCGACGAGTATTTGCAGAATATAAATGCGTGGTGTAATGACTGGCAGTTATCTCTCAATATTAGTCAATGTAACCTGCTGCGTATAACAAGGCGAAAATCCCCATTAATGTATGAGTACAAAATAAATGATCAGTCTTTGGAAGCGGTAAGATCGGTCAAGTATCTGGGTGCGACTATTCGAAATAATCTCAAATGGAATGATCAGATTACACAAGTAACGGGTAAGGCAAACTCTAGATTGCGGTGTATTGGTATAATCCTGAAGCGATGCAGTCCTTCAACAAGAGAAATAGCTTACAATACGTTAGTTCGTCCAGTCTTGGAGTACTGTTCGTCTGTATGGGAGGGTCTGATTCAAGAGATTGAGAAGGTCCAAAGAAGAGCGGCAAGATTCGTGGCTGGTACATTTAGCCATCGCGGGAGCTTTACAAATCTCATAGCAAGTTTGAAGTGGGGCACACTTGCTGATAGACGACGCGCTAAACAGAAGGGGCTGTTCACTAAATTCCGAAATCCAATCTTCGCCGAGGATGTAGAGGATATATTATTACCACCAACTTTAAGATCGCATATTGATCATCATTCAAAGATAAGGAAAGTAAGAGCTCGTACTGAGGCGTTCAGACAGTCGTTTTTCCCTCGCGCGATCCGCGAGTGGAACAGAGGGGGGGGGGGGGGGGAAGGGGGGGACATGAGTTTGGCGCGAATTGTGCCCTCCCCCACACGCCGCTTGGTGGCTAGCGGAGTATATACACTCCTGGAAATTGAAATAAGAACACCGTGAATTCATTGTCCCAGGAAGGGGAAACTTTATTGACACATTCCTGGGGTCAGATACATCACATGATCACACTGACAGAACCACAGGCACATAGACACAGGCAACAGAGCATGCACAATGTCGGCACTAGTACAGTGTATATCCACCTTTCGCAGCAATGCAGGCTGCTATTCTCCCATGGAGACGATCGTAGAGATGCTGGATGTAGTCCTGTGGAACGGCTTGCCATGCCATTTCCACCTGGCGCCTCAGTTGGACCAGCGTTCGTGCTGGACGTGCAGACTGCGTGAGACGACGCTTCATCCAGTCCCAAACATGCTCAATGGGGGACAGATCCGGAGATCTTGCTGGCCAGGGTAGTTGACTTACACCTTCTAGAGCACGTTGGGTGGCACGGGATACATGCGGACGTGCATTGTCCTGTTGGAACAGCAAGTTCCCTTGCCGGTCTAGGAATGGTAGAACGATGGGTTCGATGACGGTTTGGATGTACCGTGCACTATTCAGTGTCCCCTCGACGATCACCAGTGGTGTACAGCCAGTGTAGGAGATCGCTCCCCACACCATGATGCCGGGTGTTGGCCCTGTGTGCCTCGGTCGTATGCAGTCCTGATTGTGGCGCTCACCTGCACGGCGCCAAACACGCATACGACCATCATTGGCACCAAGGCAGAAGCGACTCTCATCGCTGAAGACGACACGTCTCCATTCGTCCCTCCATTCACGCCTGTCGCGACACCACTGGAGGCGGGCTGCACGATGTTGGGGCGTGAGCGGAAGACGGCCTAACGGTGTGCGGGACCGTAGCCCAGCTTCATGGAGACGGTTGCGAATGGTCCTCGCCGATACCCCAGGAGCAACAGTGTCCCTAATTTGCTGGGAAGTGGCGGTGCGGTCCCCTACTTCACTGCGTAGGATCCTACGGTCTTGGCGTGCATCCGTGCGTCGCTGCGGTCCGGTCCCAGGTCGACGGGCACGTGCACCTTCCGCCGACCACTGGCGACAACATCGACGTACTGTGGAGACCTCACGCCCCACGTGTTGAGCAATTCGGCGGTACGTCCACCCGGCCTCCCGCATGCCCACTATACGCCCTCGCTCAAAGTCCGTCAACTGCACATACGGTTCACGTCCACGCTGTCGCGGCATGCTACCAGTGTTAAAGACTGCGATGGAGCTCCGTATGCCACGGCAAACTGGCTGACACTGACGGCGGCGGTGCACAAATGCTGCGCAGCTAGCGCCATTCGACGGCCAACACCGCGGTTCCTGGTGTGTCCGCTGTGCCGTGCGTGTGATCATTGCTTGTACAGCCCTCTCGCAGTGTCCGGAGCAAGTATGGTGGGTCTGACACACCGGTGTCAATGTGTTCTTTTTTCCATTTCCAGGAGTGTATGTAGATGTAGATGTACTTAATGTATGACATTTTATTAAGGAGAGACTTTCAATAAACTAGTTAAAAACAAATACTATCGTTCGCTAAACTCATTCTAAAATACACCTGTAGGCTCAGTTGATAACTTCCAGAAACATAAGAGAGAGAAGTGCCGACTTTGAGCAGGGATATCGAGAACTGGATTGGAATTAATTACTGAAGTGCACGTGTGTCATGCGTGTCTCCAGAAATAGAACGAGGAATTGTATTGGTCTCTATGGGTTGACGTTAAGGTGTCCTTCCTGTCGGCGCGGACCTGAGGCAGCGTTTGTGTTTGCGCTGCGAGATGGAATTGGCGGCCATCGAGACGGCAGCGGGTCAAGTTGCGCGGCGACGCCCCGACAGCCGCGGCCGGCTGCTACCCGTCTCCGGTGGCGCTAAGCCGGCTCCGCGACACCCAGCCGCTCTGCAAATACGAGGCGGCAGCTGCCGGCTGCGGCTGCCGCGCCGCTGCGGGGGCGCCAGGCCTGACCTGCTTGGAAAAAGATTCTCTGCCAGAGACACGTCCGTAGGAGCGTGACCCCAAACTGACGAACGCAGCGTAACACACCACTTGCTGGCCGCCTCTGGGGTGCTCGTCCTGTTCGGTGTTATGGTGGTAGGGGCCCCTTTGCGGTTATTGGGTGGAAGAAGGAACGGGAAAGGGGCTTTGCCTAGCAAGGAGGTTAACGGCTGGTCTTTCCCTAATCCTCCTGGACTGGGCAGTATATTCTGATTCCAAGGGCGAGTGATACGAGGGGCATTCAATAAGTAATGCAACACATTTCTTTTTCTTGGCATTTTCGCTTGAAAAAAGGCAGAATCTACTGTGGGGCATTTCGGACTATTCCTGCTTCCGCCCCTACAGTTAAATGAAGTTCCCATAGGTGGCGGTGCTATACGTGCCTAGAAAATGGCATCTGTGTAGCTCGCGCATGATGGGGTGGCTGGTGCACAGTGACCAGCTTTCGTCCAAAGAGCTCGACGAGTTCATTCGTTTGCTCGGAAGGGGAGGCCGTTAAGTGTCCTCCACCTTACGGCCGGTCTGCAATGACAGAATCGTGGAGCGCACCCTGCAGTATTTCTCAGCCGATTTTACAAAAACTATTCGATAAAAAAAATTAATTTATGCTTTACTGATAGCTTTATATGTCAGGTACATGATGATGGATCCATCATTTCGTTAATGGTCATAATTATTGTGATTTTTATGTTAAACTAAGACATTACGCCAAATTTGTAAAACTGGGCAACGAAAAATGAAGGTCGCTATTATCTAGCGTTTGGTGCATATTAGTTAATGTGTTGTGTATGAAATTAGATAACATATTGAATTTTTCTCTAGACTTGGGTAGAGGTATCCATCTGTCACCAATCTCGAGAAAATTGATATGATGTAGCACCTCATTTGCGATCACGCTGCGCCAGCGATAAAGTCAGAATAAAATATCGACAACATTCCTCATGTTTCATAAACAGTTTCAGATATCGATATGATATTTTTGCAAATGGTAGTGTGAAAAGAGGAGAGTATGCTTCAAACGGCTCTAAGCATTATGGAACTTAACATCTGAGGTCATCAGTCCCCTAGACTTAGAACTACTTAAACCTAGCTATCCTAAGGACATCACACATCCATGCGCGAGGCAGGATTCGAACCTGCGACCGTAGCAGCAGCGCTTCTGGACTGTAGCACCTAGAACCGCTCGGCCACAGCGGCCGGCTGAGGAGATTATTTTAGGCCATATCGTTGTGATGTAAAACCTCATTATCTGCCGTGTTATTCCGATAACTACAGCCTTTTTCGGTGAAAAAATGTAATTTTCAGGGGCCATCGAAAGCTGGTGAAAGAAAATGCTATGGGTTTTGGAACACCATATGTGAAGACGTTACACTTTTTTTGTACCGAGGATCTGCTTTTTCATAAGATGCTGACTTTACTTTTCCACAATTCCTCTCTTAATAATCTTATAAACCACTGTTTCAGAATTCTGTCGCAGTTGTGTCTGCACAACATGTTAGTGACGTGAGACTGTGTACATTCCTCTGCTTAATGGCAAAAGAAGCAATTTTTAACATGGCAGCAAAACAAATGTGTAGGTTTTACTCAAAATTCGCCACTCATGGCGCTTGTCTGAAAGTTACAAATGGTTAACAAGCCAGGCGAAAATAAATCGTAATTTCGGCGGAATTATTTTTAGATACTAATAAAGCAGAGATCTTTCTGAAAGGTCACCAAGCAAGTGCTGGCGTCTGAAGTTCATTAGCTGTACCCAGGAAACTGAGGAAATGAATTCAGCGTGTTAGTCGCCAACAAATTTAAACGAACTTCTTCTCCATGGCAACACAAAGCGTGACATAAGTAAGCGCACCCGGGAGGAGCTTATAAACCGTCACTGAACTATTCTTCGTCATCCGTCCTACAGCTATTATGTCGCACCATCTGACTTTCACCTGTTTGGCCCAATGAAGGATGCACTCTTCGGGAAGCAATACATGGATTACGGTGGAGTTAATTGATGAAGCAAGACGTTGACTCCGACATCGGCCAGTACGGTGGCACCATACGGGCAAGAAGGTTTTCCCAATAAGATGCCGAAGGTTGTCACGTTGAACGGAGATTTCGTTGTTAGTAGGGTTTGGTAGCCAGAAGAATGAGAAATAATGTGGTGGTCTGGAATCCTGAATAAAACCAACCCGAGATTTGAAAAAAGAAATTTGCATTACATATAGAAAGCCCTTCGTATTACCAGGAACTGCCTGTTGGCGTCTGTCTTGTTTGATGATATTTCTGACGTTTGGCCAGGACGATTAGATGGCATTCTCAAATCTTCACACTACACTGCTTGTGGCAGCTGAGGCTCTGAAAATGCCAGCCACCTGTGCTCGCGAAACATCAGAAAAATCACGAAACCCGAGATATTAACCAGTAGGCAAAAGTCATCAAGTGACTAGGAAAACCTTAACTATTTTGTATTACCAGGAGTGATTAAAATTTTTTCTCAGAATGGGAGCCGATCCCGAAGGTTTACCTTTCTTGGGCAATGCTCCTACCGAGTTAGAGTGCTATCCGCGAAATGCAACAATACGCATTCAACGCCGCTCCAGCACATAGTTTTACTATATTTGTTTGCGCTGTGAGAATGATGGAAAGTGTCAATTCCTCTGAACGTCATAATGAGTTAAGAAACATTTTTTGAAATACTGTTCGTGGAAATACAGCGGTCAAGAAGCAATATTGAAACTTTTTTTCAAAACCAGTTTCGGGCGCATAAAATAATTTATTTGAATTTTAAGAGGTGACAGGTTTCGATCCGTGTGAGATTATATTCAGACCAGTTACTCCATGATGATTGTTGGAAACGTTGACACGGAGCAAGAACCACTCTATGTGGGGAGGAGGGGGAGGGGGCGTTACGAAGATCAACTGCTGTCAAATTCTGAGCAGTTTATCTTCACTCCTTCCCCACTTTAACTGCTGTGCATAATGCCGTAATTTTCGCGTTATCCATTTAACTTTGCGCACAAAAAATTAGAGTTTAGTTCTTAAAGAGATGGCCTGTCCAAAATTAGTTTTAGAGGGTTAAGGGAAATTCTCCACTGCGCGGTTCTGACGTGTTGCGCCTGACCCTACGATAGGGTTACGTATCGGTGTCGTGTCGCTGTCGTCTCAGTGTGTACGAGTTGAGTTACTGCCATTGTGTTTCTATGCGCTCCACCGATGCGGGCTGCCTCTGCCTCGTATCGCACATCGTATCGCCTCAGTGTGAACCGTGCCTTAGAGATGGAACACAAAAACTACCTCTTTGACTGTGCAAAAGGAGGGCGAGTTCCTGGTAGTAAATTTTTACTGGGAATAGTAAGACCTATTTATTCCGTATGTATATAAAACTACAAATAATGAATGATGACAAAGGTAACAAAATCTACGTATTATTGATTAATATTGCGATTCAATGTAGCTCTCAAACTGACACTAATTTGTTATCAGATAATAATTTGTATTACATTCGGTTAATAGGACACATCTGTCTATGTCACCTCTAATAAAACTGAAATTGAACTATGTTTTCAGTTATAGTAACTTCCTCTTAAGCCGACGTAGGAAAAAAAGTGAAGTGATGCTTCCCGAAGTGTTGTTTCAGTTAACATACAAGGGCTCTTTAATTTTTCGACTTTAAATGTGGAAAAGAGCAGAAACGGAACTGAAAAAAGAGCAGTCGAAGGAACGAGGTATTAAATAAACATTGTAGATTGTATTGCTCAAGAATACAAATGAAACTGGAAACACACGTTGAGAAACTAGAAGGAAATGAAATCGAGATTTGAAAAAGAATAAAGAGTCATGAACAATTCTAGAAGGATACACGGTCGAACGCTTTCAAATAAATTCAATTCCGGGAGGTATAGACCGGAGATCGTCCCCTTATTTGCTACGTTTACTTTTCCCAAGCGAACCTTCAAAATTAAAATCCACTGATTGCAATTCTTTCTCTTAGTACATACGTTAACAAATGAAGAGTGGAAATGTAAATCGTTCTATATGGCATTTTTTCACAAAAAGTGTGTTTAGTGATAGTGTGTTCTCGGTGTTATGTTGCACGTCCCTAGACCTGTTTTGATGCCAAATCGCATAGAAAAAATGTTTTAAGCATTTATTACTAGAGAGCTGTCGTTCCTGCTACACCTGGAATAGTTTGAAGAGATAACACATAACTTTTTAGTGAGTGGGCACTGTTCTTTGAGTTGAGACAGAGATTTTGTAGTTATACGCAAACGAAACAAGGTGAGCGAGACCTGAGTTCCATAGGGTTTATACAATATTCTTGAGGCACCTTTAGCTGACATCCCTGTATTCCACTGGATACAAAGGACTGGTTTCATTTTAAAGATGCTACTGAAACACTGACATAAATGCAGAACAGTAAGATCTCTGAATGCAGCATGGTCAAAGTGTCTCCTCTTCATCCATCTCAAATAACTTTTTAAATATCTTACTTTGCAACAGAAGAATGGAAAAAAACTCTGTCTATTCAAAATAGGAAACATCATGTCTTATCCACGGTACAGTCACATTGCGACCATCTTCGAAATACTAAATACTCACTCTTTGCAGCACTGATTCCAGATTGTGTTTTAATTCGCTTAGTTTGGTGGGCAGACGAGTACGGAAAACTCATTCTGGTGCACTTAAAAGTACTCACGTACACTGTGAGCTTTGTGACACGTTCAACTTGGCTGCTCGTAGGCGGAATCGTTCCGAGAGAGGAAAAAAAAAACTGATGTAGCACTCTGACGACGATTGTTACAGGGTGTTTACTTTGAGACGTTTCGCGCCGTACACGCCGACTGGCATATGTCCGATGGAGCATCAAATGTGATTCATCTGGAAAGGCAACCTGTCGTCACTTACTGAACGTCCAATTGCGATATTGGTGTGCTAATGCCAGCCTTCATCGCCGATGAACAGCAGTCAGCATGGGTGCGTGAACCAGTATCCTACTGCAGAGGCCCACACACAGCAATGTTCGCTTAACGGTCGTTGAGGAGACGCTGTTGGTGGCCACTTGGTTCAACCTGGCGGTCAGCAGCTCGACAGTTGCACGTCTGTTCTCCCACATACATCTCCGCAGCAGTCGTTCACCCCTGTCATCAATGGCCCGCAGTGAACCACAGGTTCCATAGCGGCGGTTTGGTAGCGCCATTCTGCCATACTTGGTATACTTTAATCACGCAGCATATAAACAGTCTATAGCCGCTTGGTAAATACTTCCACACTCGGCCGGAAAGGCAACGATCTTACCCTTTTGGACAGAGAAATAGCTCCGTTTCTGAAGTCTGACAACGACTGCACTACGTTCCGAATCTTTTTTTTTCTATATAGTATTTCGATTCCTCTCTCCCCCCCCCCCCCAGAGGGGGGCGGGCTGGCAGCAGCGTAATACGCCGCTCTGCAACCTACAGATAAAGTTTAGAAACATAATAAGGAGATATAACAATAAAAAGAGGTCATAAAAGGATGACTGTTTAAAACCGCTACAGGGCGAAAAAGTTATGAAGAAAACATAAAAAAAAGAGTCCAGTGGTGCTGATTAAAAACACTTAGGAAATAGACAAGCACAATTGAAAAACTCGGCGACAGTCTGGTTTCTATTCATAGGACTCTAAAAAGGGTTCACACAACAATTGACACTCACAGAAGTGTACGAAGGCATATGGGTATGGGGAGGGAGAACCCAAATAGTTGAGGAGGGGGTGGAAGGGGGGCGTAGCTGATGGAGGGAGAGGGCACAGATAAAGGAGGGTGTGGTGTCACCGCCAGACACCACACTTGCTAGGTGGTAGCTTTAAATCGGCCGCGGTCCATTAGTACATGTCGGACCCGCGTGTCGCCACTGTCAGTAATTGCAGACCGAGCGCCACCACACGGCAGGTCTAGAGAGGCGTACTAGGACTCGGCCCCAGTTGTACGGACGACTTTGCTAGCGACTACACGTACGAAGCCTTTCTCTCACTTGCCGAGAGACAGTTAGAATAGCCTTCAGCTAAGTCCATGGCTACGACCTAGCAAGGCGCCATTAGCCTTACAGTGCTTGTATTTAAAGAGTCTCACTTGTATCATAAAGAATGCTGTACACAAATGATGGATTAAAGTTAAGTATTCATGGAGGTACGTACTTTTCTTTATAGCATTCATAACGTATCCTGTTTCAGACCTCACGCCAGCCGGCGTGTGAGTACGCGTGCATTTCGGCTACTTCCGAGTGGCGTGGATGTCTTGCTACGCCACAACAGAGGGAGCAGGGCGGACGCGAGAAAGGAGTGGGAAAGACAATGGAGAAGAAAGAAAAAGGACTCGGGGGGAGGGAACGGAATCAAGGAGTGGGTAGGTGAAAAAAAAACAGAATGGAAGGGGGGAGGAGGGGGAGCCCGGGAAAAGACCACAGAGAGGGAAGGGGGAGGTGAGGATCATAGTTGATAGGAGGGAGCCGGCCGGTGTGGCCGTGCGGTTAAAGGCGCTTCAGTCTGGAACCGCGTGACCGCTACGGTCGCAGGTTCGAATCCTGCCTCGGGCATGGATGTGTGTGATGTCCTTAGGTTAGTTAGGTTTAATTAGTTCTAAGTTCTAGGCGACTGATGACCTCAGAAGTTAAGTCGCGTAGTGCTCAGAGCCATTTGAACCATTTGATAGGAGGGAGAAATGGAGGGAGAGAGGGCATCATCTGGGAGAGGGAGTTGACGGAAGCCACCTCGGGAAAGGAGATGAAGGGTGCAGAGGTGGACGATAGGGGGGACACAACGGTGAAGGCGTGGCAGCGGGCCAGGATTGGAGAGGATAGGAGGAGGGAATCAAGTCGACGGGATGTGTAGAGGACGCGGGTATGTTCGAAGATGTTCCGCATCCACCCAACACGCTTTGTATACCCTCCACTGCTAGTGCCGCAACCTGCCATCCGTGAGTTGACGTCGTACATAGGTGGTGATCACATTGATGTGACTGGACCGTGTGTATTCCTTTCTGTATCTCATGTTTATGTGTTGCTGTACAAAAAGGCCTGTTGACGAGTTGTCATTTCTTCGTCAACATCACAGGGAGTCTTGCAGTAACATCTGGTCCCAAGAATGAAGTTGTGTAAGAAATTGAAGTCAAATCTGCGAGATTTTTCTTGATTTCAGTATCGTTGTAGTCTCAGAAAAATTTAAAAGTAAGGAGAAATGGTTTTTGTTGACTACAGTTCCACTACTGAAATTATTGCTGCTGCAGTCTGTACTTGAATTACCAAAAACTGCCGTGACTCGACTTATAGCCCACTAACAGAGCAGAACAGCGCCACAGGTAGCCTAAACTCGAACTCTTAGGCACCACTGCAACGAGAGCCAAAACAATGTTACTTCCCAACGAGAAGAACCACCACGGTGTGTTGTCAAGGGCAACGCAACATACCGCCACAATGACCCAGGGCGTCGACAGGCGGGCAGCAGCCGCATAGCCGTCTCAAGGTAAACTCCCCATCGCAGCCTCCTCAGATTTAGTGGGAAGAGGTCCCAGTGTGCAAACATGAAAACGGGAAGAACGTATACTGAACTGTGAAGAAAAACCGAAATAGAAACAGTGAACGGTCCAAGCTTAGAAAGTGCAAATTGAGGGAAGAAAGAAAAGCGACGGCGTCGTGTGTTAGTGGTATCGATACTGAACTGCCTTTTCTTTCATTTTATTTTTTTCGCTGTTCGCTGTATTGAAGTTTATGTCTGTATCGCAGTGTAACGTCCGTTTGCAACAGCGAGGTGTAAGGAAGGGACCTATAATGAAAGTTGATTTTGCATAGCTAGTCTATTAGCAACCGAAAGGAAGTGGCTTTCGAATGGGAACCGCAAATCTTTGATAACGAGGCGACAAGTCAAGCGAATCCTCCACCGGAAAATACGCCTGGTGAGTCATACACCGCATTAGTGACAGTACGTGCGTCATATGGTAAGACCTAATTTCTATGCCTGGTGAGTGAGTGAGATATGCCTCCTTGCAAGTGTGAATTTGAATGTGATCACTCCCAAGGAAATGACGAAAACATAGCAATTTGTCAAATAAGCTGCAACAAATGAAAGCAACAGTGTCACAGTCGCACATTTTCTCTTAGCTCCGTCGAAACATATGTTTTAAACGTTTTTGAAGTTGCGTTCCATTTCGGAAGTTTTTACTTCTGAATTCCTGTGTTGTAACGTAGTTCACTTCCGTTTATTTGTTGTTTTTATATGTGTGCGACCTCTATGTGGTACCTCGCCAGCTCTCACTCTTCATCACATTTACTTGCGACGGTAATGTATTCTAAATCACATGACTTATATACGGTACTATAACCAATGTGCAGTACGACAACTGCCAAGACTACAGAAACAGAACAAACATTTCAATGACCGGACGCCGGTTCATAAAGTTGTGATAAAAAATTATATGTGGCACTAGAGAGGTTTAGAACCCGATTCGCCTGCTTACTTGGCCAACGCCGTGCCCACATAACCACAAAGCCGTGGCGTTTATTGTCAACTCAATGTTGCACATATTATGCTTTCACCTTCAGTGTTTATATTTTGCTTTTTTTTCGTAGTCCAGTACACCTTCTTCCCGTTTTCATGCTTTATCCGCGTTCAGTTTTTGACGGGCTGTCCAGCGGACTGTCTTACCACTAAATCTGAGCGGTGAGGGGGGTGGAGGGGTGGGTAGGGGGGAGTTTCCCTTCTCAAAAGGCCCTGCTAGCGGGGATCTGTTTGCTACGGCCCTATCACGTGGCCGCAGACAGTCCACGAGAGACTCTCCCGCCGCCGCACGGCCAGCGTCCGGCAGTCAAAGTCTTCTCGTCAGTCCGAAGAACCCCGCCTACCGAATCTGCCTCAACGTAGCAGCCATCGACATCTACTCTGTGCTGCGACTTGGTCTCACGAGGCTCCGGCTCCAGGAATTTGGTATTCAACGGACTGCTACTGTTTTGTGTTCTTGGACAACTGTCCTTAACTGTGGGCCTCCTTGATACAGACGTTTGATTGTTTACAGTCAGCGAACTTGTCCGCTATGACAGACAGTTACGATTCTTTCTCAAATTATTTACGGGCCCGAACAGAAATAGTTTTAGTGACAAACAGACTCTGTTGCGACTTTCTTGTGTTTAACTAACACGTCAGTTTACTGAAGAACAGTGAAGTGTTATTTGATGTAGTTATTAATAAATGTTTTGTTCCTTGTCTGCCGGGGAGTGAGTTGTTGCTTACCGAGTGATGAACGGCACTTGAAGCAAGAACTTTATGTACATAAAGCGATAAATTGTTTTCTCATTCGCCTGACGAAAGTGAAATCCGGTACTTAAAATGCTTCATATCGCCGCTTTTCAGTTAGGTACTTAGTTAATTAATGTACTATAGATCATTTGAGAGATTCTTCTATCGAAATGATGTTGAACGAGTCAGTCTGCAGGGTACGTATACACCGTTTGTGTTAAAAATGCGTAAGATATTATTTTTTGTGCTACTCATACAAGTACCTTAAAAAATTTTGTTTCCCTTACAAATCACCACTTTTCAAATAAAAATGATTCTGTGGAACATAAGGAGTTTTCGAGAGACTACATTTATAATAAAACTTCCTTTGCTAGCTGTCAGACATTTTATGTAATTGCTGCTTATTGAACTCCTTTCCGAAACACTTGTAACTTTAATGACTGGTAGCAAAGGTCATTTTTTCTCTAGTGTTGTTTGTACATTCATACCCATTCTCATCAAATTGTGGTGGATTATTTATGAACAATTTCATTAGTGAAGATTTGCATTGAGATGTGTAGCTAAAACTCCTGACTCTTTGAACCGACAGCGGGTAAAACATGCTTTTTTTGGCACTCGCTTTTGTGCATTCGATACTTTCTTTCCAATGATGAGTTGCCCCATAAAATTATTCCACAAGACATTATTGAGGTGAAAATATGCAAAATATGTCAGCAGGTTCATTAGTTTCCGTCCAAGGCCCGTAATTACGCGAAGAGGGAACTTAGCTGAACTTAGTTGTTTGAGCAGCTCAACAATACGCTTCTACCAGTTCAAGCTTTCATCACTAGTACAGGAAAGGCTGAGATCATAGTACTAAGCACTTTGTGCAAACATTGGAACTGACACTGCGCTCATCGACGCTTTTTAGTAGTTTTCACATGCCCTCAGTCAATGCTACTTGCTTGATGTTTAACCTACTATTTGCCGTAGATGAAATAAACAACAGATATTATCGTTGTATGGAATTAAGCAGTTGAGTCTGCACTCAGGTTCCTTTCTCTAGTCTTTGCAATGTTTTTGTTGTTATTGCTGACGTGGTCGACTAGTTGAAGAAAGTTCTTCATGCTACTCTTTCATATGGAGTTCTCTTCGTCTTTGCGAAGGTACTCCGACTCTCATCCATTCGAACCTGCTTACAGTAGTCATGCATCGGTCTCCTACAATTTCTGCCATCTACGTTGCCCTCCATTACCAGATGTCCCTATTGTTCACGCCACAGGATGTCTTCTATCAATCCATCACTTCTTTTAGTCAAGTTGTGCAATAATTTTTTTCTTCACAGTTCTGCTCAGTATCTTCTCACTTGTTATCCACTCTTTTCATATAATCTTTAACATTCGTCCGTAGCACCGCATTTCAGTAGTGTCTATTCTATTCTTGTCTGAACGGTTCCGTATCGTCCTAGTTCCACTTCCGTACAACGCTACCCGTCAGACAAACACATTCAGATAAAGCTTTCTAGCACCCAAATTTATATTTGACGTTAACAAATTGCTCTTTCTCATGACGCTTATCTTGCTATTGCTAGTTTACACTTTATACTATTTCTTCTTCGACCATCGTCACTTATTTTACTGTCCAGATAGCGTAAGTCATTTACTACTTTTACTGTGATTTTCTAACAGAATTCTCTCAGTATCATCTGATTTGATTCAGCTACATTTGAGTGCCCTTGTTCTGCTTCTATAGATATTCATATTTTAACCTGCAGTATCTTCGAGACTCTATGCATTCCATGTAACTGATCTTCCCAGCCCTTTGTCCCCCCCCCCCCCCCGCCCCACTGACAAAATTGCGGTGAAATCTTCAAACCTTAAAGTTTTAGTTTTTAATCTTGCTCCCTGAATTTAAATTACTTTGCCAAATGTATCTTGGATTGCTTTACTGCTTGCTGTCTGTACACACTGAATAAAATCGGTAATAGATACAAACATGATTCATGACCTTCTTAACTCTTAACTAGTGCTCCCTTGAGACAGGATTGTTGCTTATCCATGATTTCATTCAGTGGGTTCATTGACCAAGCTGTAACGGAAACAAAGTTGTAAAATATAAAGGGAAATAATATTAAGGAAGGAGGAATAAAATTTTTCGGTTTGCTGACGACATTGTAATTTGGGTAGAGATGGCAAAGGATGTGGAGGATCAGTAGAATGGAACAGACATTGTTGAAAAGAGATTATAAGGCGAACATCAATCAAAGTTAAGCAAAGGTAATGTAATATAGCCGAAATATATCAGAAGGTGCTGACGGAATTACATTAGGATATTTTATATTTGGGTAACAAAGTAAATGACGATGGTTGAAGTAGAAAGAATATAAAATGTGGGCTGGTAACAAGAAAAATCTTTCTAAAAAGTGTAATTTTTTACAAGAAATTTAAATTTAAGTGCTAGGAAGTCTTTTATGCCGGTATTTTCCTGAAATGTTGCCTTGTAGAGAAATCTAACGAGGATTATAGACCGTTCAGTCTAAATGAAAATAGCAGCTGCTGAAACTTGGCACTGAAGAAGAATTATTAAGATCATACGAGGAAATCGAATTCCTAAGAAAGTGGGACTGAACGGAATTGCGAGAAGTTTTAGCACAACTTGACTATATGGATGGATCGGCTGATAGGGCATATCGTTAGATATAGAGTAGTGTGTGAGGTAAAAATTACACATGAAGGCCAAAGCTTGACTACAGTAAACAGATTCAGAAGGATGTGTGTTGCAGTAGTTTTGCAAAGACACAGAGACTTGCACTGGATATATTAGTGCTAAGAACTCCACGAAAACAGTCTTTAAAATCACGACAACAACAACTAAAATTGAAGTTTATAAGAGAGGGACAGAAGCTTAAGTTCAAACAAGACTGAATGGCATTCGAAAATAAGAAATTAAATAAGAAACTACTGGAAAGACATATAACAAGTAATCAGCGAGGGACAGCGAGGATGTGTGATAGGTCCCCATCGCCAAATATAGCAGTCCTATTTTGCTGTTGTTTTAAAGGAGGTTTGGCATGATGTAAAAGTAACACAATTTTGGGAATATTGCAAATACACAAAAAATACTCGTCGGGATGAAATATACAACAAAAATAATGTCTCGCTAAACACTAAACGTTTGTTCACAAATGCTGTTTTTTCAGTGGCACTCTACGTTGCACGAGATATTGCCGGCGGAATTCGAGCGAACTGAAAGATGTTCATGCGGCAATAAACTGAATCAGAACACTCGGTAGTATATCACAGAGCCACTATTAACGGCACTAAGTTCGGTTACATGCTGGAAGCAGTGTTGTCCTGTAAACATTCGAGGACATCATATACGTTGCGATATGTCATTGCATTGAGTTTAGAAAGCAAATATCCACCGAAGAAATAACGCGAATTGTTCCGACGCAGGTCAGAAAATTGTATACAGGTGTATTAAAGGAAATGTTCCTAATTTTTCTGATGTCGTAAAGGACATGACAATAAACATTTTTTAGTTATCAGTAATGCAGTGTTTGCAAATGCTTTATTTTCTGTGCAAAAACCAGTGCTCATGACTCAGACTTTAAATGCTTTTGCTTCCGCTGTTATTATTACCATGGAAACAATGAACTACTGTCATTATTTTGATATTATAAGTCACAGAATGTCTTCGGAATATCAGAATATTTACTTAGTTTCAGATGCTAAGATTCACGACATTGTATTACTTCGAAAGTGCGGGAAGACTGACTTCCTACTTACAGAACTGATACTAGAAGTTAAATTTCGTGTCTCCAGTACAATACGAGTATATCGAGAAAGAATACTAGAGTCATGATGCTTTCATGGAGTAGGAGATAGAAGGAATGGCAATAAATATTAGTCTGAAAAGTAGTGATGAAGACAGTTACCACGAGCCCAACACCACCACGCCTGGGGAACTGGACCGATACCTGCATGGCAAAAGGGGAAAGCTGGTACGACTGATGAAATTACGAGTTTCATTTCAGATGCTAATCAATAATGAATTATTGTAAAATGTAAGTACAGTCCATTTACTTTTACTTTTTAGATTGGTTTAATTTAGTTTCACTTTACTTTGAAACAAAAGGGTAGTATTATACTGTTTTGTGTCTTGACGAATATCTGGAGTCAGGGACAATGTCATATTGAGTCTTCTGTCCCCTCTCGTTCTCTGGCACGCCCATACATTTCAGTAAACAGGCATCAGCGCACTCTTATATAAACCACAATGAATATTCAATGGACTGCATACTATAAACAAACTTATTTGTCCATAGCACTGCCAGTGGCACTTTGCGAGCCTTTCGTTCAGCAAATTTTTGAATCTCAGCTTAGAAGTCTAGTTGCCTTGCCAAATTATATTCAGTTGCGAAGGTCCCAAAATCTGTGAGACTTTGTTACTGCATAGTTGATCCGAGATAGGTTTAACAGGAGCCAGAGTGCTGATTAACCTTTATTCTTCAGTTACGTCCATAGAAGTGTGTAAAAGATGCATACACTACACATACATTCGGGAACAAGCTGAAAATTCTAAGCTCTTGCATCTTATTCTAGAGGTCTAATTGTTTCAAAGCAATGTATCCAAATTTAGAAGTATGAATAGTTATCAAATATTTAATTTATTCTTCTAAATCTGTTGTGACATCATTACTGTATTGATTGACAAATACCTTGCTTGCCTGACCGACCTGATAGTCAGTAGTCTTTGAGTATATCCATAAAAACCAAAACATTTTATCTATAATCTCCACTGTTTCACATCAGGTTTTCAAGTTAGACACTAGAGTGTCAATGATGACTTAAAAAAAATTTCCCTTGTATAAATCTACTAAATTTTCATCTCTCACTTCATACCTGGCTTCGTCATGAAATGATTTTCTCTTCTTAGTGCGTGCCTCCGGAAATTCGGCATCGGTTTTAATTGCACTGGTAAGAACTTTAGTTTCCGGGAGAATGATGACCCAATTTCCGCGAAGATTTTTGACGTTATTTAACAAGCTCTCAAGGCTTATTACCCCAATATCAATGACAGTATTTAGAGCTTGTAGTTTTTTGATTCTGTAGTCAACTGGTACCAACAACTTTAGCCAAATTGATGCCATGGTTAAACATTTTAACGATCTCCCACAGTCCAAGAAACCCGTACAACATGACGTGTTTCCGATGACAAATTTAACTTACTGAGAGTTCAACAGCAATGGCAATCTTATCCAAGTGAGCTACAATAGGTCTTACAGCCTCAGCCGGCGCACTTCAACGGGTATCAGATATGGAATAAAAGAACTTCCAACAGACTGTTTCACAATTTCCCGTGGTTGTGGACTGAAACAGAACAGGTTGTTAAGAAGCTGAATGACTCCGAAAAAAGTATTTGCTTCATGACACCTCTGAGCCGCGTGTACACAACATAAGCCAATGGCAAGCACATAGAGAAAATTTTGCAAGAGGGTTCCACTGAAAAAAGATGCGTCGGTGCTCGTTTATAAGACAGTCTGATATTACTTCTGTTGTTATAACCTTGTGTGCAGCATTTACTGATAGGAATTTAGTTTTTCACAAGTACAGATCGAATTAAATGTGCAATTTGTTTCTGCCCTGCTATGGACTGGCGCTTCCCACGAAACTCGTAGCAAGTAGAATGTGTCATCTGCAGACGATTCTACCTGCCTTCTAGTGGAGACGTGAAAGAACTTATTTTCTCTTGTAGTTCTACAGTTCTTAGCTATGTATACGTTTACGAAGAGATTTTGTGTTTTTACCGGCAGCGTACTAAACTTGTTGAAATTAATAATTCAGCTCCGGTATTGTGCTAGATTATTATGTGCACGTAGTTAAGAGACACAAGAAGTAAAAATATGTCTTTAAACTCCCTGCACCGGATGTAATTCATATGGATATTAATGTAATCGTCGTATTCACTCTAGCTCCCTCTCGTTGCGAGTCGGTTGTTGCGCGTGTGCTTATGCTCAGGCAGCAATCCTACATGCCACATTTCAACGTATTATTCCATTTCATACGTTATTGTTTATTCACATAAACATTCCGACGTGTCAGTTAAAACTACAGTTTAACGAGCACTCTCATAAAAGTACAACTGTACGTGTTACACGATAGGCAGTATCTGGTGTAATCTGAGTGCATGACGAAGTCGGTAGACCATGGCTATATGGCACGGACGACTGGCAACTGGGCTACCAATTTCTCCAGAGGGCTGGAGTGCCTTTATTTATGTGGCCATCTAGTACCATGCCAATTCCAACCGATGATCTACGAACGCAAATCTAGATCACATGAAATTATGTTTATTTTCACATTCAAAGTTTCCTCATTTAGCAAGTAGTCTCAACACCTCTATATTAAGGCCAATTTCTATTAGATGCTGCGCAATTTAGAACTGCCTAACTCTCACAATCTCAGGGCCTCTGGATCGCAAGTTATTGGCCGCAGGATAAAGGACGGCCTTCTCTTTTGTTCGCCTACCTCCGCAAGTCGTTGAAAGGCAGAAACCGCGCAGTGCTCTGATGGCGAATTCTTTCAGTAATAATTTTTTTTGGGCACCGAATTCTCGATTGTGAGCACACTCTTAAGAACCAGCTGTACGGAAAAAGAAAAAATTCCACAGTAAGCCACAAGTACCATGAAGGAATAACAAACGGTGAGCTGAAACGACGCCTCGTGTGACTGCAAGTATTCTAGACTGACGACACGTTCTATGTGAGGGTGTACTCTCCAGACCTATACGTTCAATGCAAAAGAATTTTTCTATCTGGCAGAGCTATTTAATACGCTAATAACTAATAATAAAAAAGACATTCCATTACAATCGAATGCACGTATCCGTTCTCTCAAGTATGATACCTCGCTACAAATTTTGTAAATGATATACGTGTGTTGCAAGTGGAAAATATCGAGCAATTACAGCAAAACTTATGTAATGGTTTACATCTATTTATTTTTCTTATAGTGCCAAGTTCAAGGTGTATCTCAGTGTCTTGCCTGTTGTGTAATCCTTTGCAGAGACCGTACTGTATTCACCTGCTATCATTTACTGAAACTATCGGCTACCTACATCCTGTAAGTCATGAGCGATTCACGGCCTTAAATTCAGGAAGACCCTCTTTCAGCCCCAATATCCATAGTGAATTTTTCTGTATGTAGACTGCAACGGATCCATTCACGTTGATAAGTGCGTCCAAGGAGTTGTTTGAAACAGAAGTAGTAGCTCTGAGTTCATGAAATATATGTCCATTACCCTAGATGGAAAAGTGAAAACCGCGGCAGCCTGGTAACAAAATGTTCGGAAAGTTTCCTCGACTTTCAGATCTGGCATGAGGAGTGAATGAATTATTCCCATGCGAAATTTGCAGAGATATATCAGCACAATCTCTCTCTGTTTCGTAGCGTTTATCCCATCTTACAGGGTCCTCAGTTTTTCACGACTTGGCAAATTTACTTTAGTGTAAATTTGAGGCCGGATGCACTTCATGTCGCCATTTGACAATTAACCTGGCAGGGAGGGGAATGGGGATGGGGGAATCGTGTGTGGTCTCTGTCTGTGTACAACGGTAACTTTATTCTGTGGGGTAACAGATTTAAACTGTTTGTGGATCGTATTTTCTGGTGTGTAAATTGGGGAACGGCCCAGTATTTGCCTAAAGGAGCGTGGAAAACCACGTAATATCCACACTAAGACGGCTCTGTATACCATACCAACGATCGTTATTTTACGGTACGGATTCGATCTCTCTGCTCTCGCAACCACCCACAGTCTCTCAAGCTAGCATGGTGTGTAGGTACAGAGTCTACGGTGCTTGCAAATAATTGTTAGTGGCTATATATCTCTATAATTCATTCGTGAGAATAATGTAAATATTTCGCACCCGGACACGGAAGATATAACTGACCGTGCCTAAAGCTATAAGTCGTCTGCGTATGACAAAACAATAGGACGAATCCAAAAAAATCGTCTTAATTTTTGATCGTCCATGATTTCTAAAAAAATTAACTTAAAGCTGAGTTCTTTTTCCTCGAGAGCGAGCTATGTCTTATTTTTGGAATGATCACCAGCAGCTTCTAAAGAATGCCAATAGCAGCGAAAAGCAGAGCAAAACTACGGCTGTTAGTGTACGAGGACGTGCTGAAAAGTAATGTCTGCGAACTTTTTATTCCATTCTCAGTAACAGACGAGGTGTTGCATGTTATGCATTATATACTCGGCGTACTTCCAGCTTCGCTGACGCAAGTTGCAGCCCTCTGCCGCGAGAGAGCTCTGAAATGTAGCGTCCAACATGGCGGCTGTAACGTAACTTTGTCGGTGCGTGAAAAACGGGGTGCTGTTCGAGTTTCGAATTTGAAGAGTTCATCCATACAGGGAGCACCCTCTCCTTCAGTACGATATTGCTAGACC
This sequence comes from Schistocerca cancellata, assembly GCF_023864275.1. Classification (NCBI taxonomy): domain Eukaryota; kingdom Metazoa; phylum Arthropoda; class Insecta; order Orthoptera; family Acrididae; genus Schistocerca; species Schistocerca cancellata. The sequence continues at coordinate 680,976,740 of NC_064627.1, forward strand.
ACACACTATAAAAAAAAAAAAAATGGTTCAAATGGCTCTGAGTACTATGCGACTTAACGTCTGAGGTCATCAGTCGCCTAGAACTTAGAACTAATTAAACCTAACTAACCTAAGGACATCACACACACCCATGCCCGAGGCAGGATTCGAACCTGCGACCGTAGCGCACACACTATCGCTGCGACATCTGCGACAATACATCATCTTGGATACATTGTCCTTACAAGCCCGACTTGGCCTCATCCAATTTTCATCTGTTTCCAAAATTTAAAGGCGACCTTCGAGGACTTCCCTTTGATAGCACATACATCAAAAAAGTTTTGCATCACCCCGATTCCCAGAATTCCTAAAGATACTCGTTGACTGTGGATATTGTATTACAGACCCAGTACCTTTGACTGTTCGAAGATGTCACTAAACCCGCCGAAAGATGTAAACAACCATGCATGAGCAGCGCCTATTAGACGGATGGGGTCCGACAGTCGATCACTTCCAGTCATTCCACCAGGAAGGAGGTACACGGTGCGTGTTGTCTGCAGTTCAACAGTGCCTAGACGATCAATACCGCGAATAGATCGCGTCCGCATTGTTACTTTGTGTCAGAGGACTCTCAACAAGGGAAATATCCAGGCGTCTCGGAGTGAACCAAAGTGATGTCGTTCGGGCATGCAGGAGATAAAGAGAGACAGGAAATGTCGATGCATGCCTGACTCAGGCCATCCAAGGGCTACTGCTGCAGTGAATGGCCGCTACCTACGGATTATGGCTTGGAGGCATCCTGACAGCAACGCCACCATGTTGAATAATGCTTTTCGTGCAGTCACAGTACATCGTGTTACGACTCAAACTGTGTGCAATAGGCTGCATGATGCGCAACTTCATTCCCGACGTCCATAGCGAGGTCCATCTTTGCAACGACGACACCATGCAGCGCGGTACAGATGGGCCCAACAACATGCCGAATGGACTGCTCAGGATTGGCATCATTCTCTCTTCAATAATGAGTGTCGCATATGCCCTCAACACGACAATCGTCGGAGACGTGTTTGGATGACACCCGGTCAGGTTAACGCCTTAGACACACTGTCCAGCGAGTGCAGCAAGGTGGAAGTTACCTGATGTTTTGGGGTGGCATTGTGTGGGGCCGACGTACGCCGCTGGTGGTCATGGAAGGCGCCGTAACGAGTGTACGATACTTGAATGCCATCCTCCGACCGATAGTGCAACCATATCGGCAGAATATTGGCGAGGCATTCGTCTTAATGGAGGACAATTCGCACCTACGTCTTGCATATCTTGGGAATTACTTCCTTCAGCATAACGACATCGCTCGAATAGAGTGTCCAGTAAGTTCTCCAGACATGAATCCCATCGAACATGCCTGGGAGAGACTGAAAAAGGCTGTTATAATATGCACGACGTGACCCACCAACCACTCTGAGGGATCTACGCCAAATCACAGTTGAGGAGAGGGGCAATCTGGACCAACAGTGCCTTGATGAACTTAAGACTAATATGCCACGACGAATACAGGCATGCATCAGTGCAAGAGGACGTGCTACCGGGTATTAGAGGTACCGGTGTGTACAGCAGTCTGGACCACCACCTCTGAAGTTCTCGCTGGATGGTGGTAGAACATGCAATGTGTAGTCTTCATGAGCAATAAAAAGGGAGGAAATGATTATGTTGATCTCTGTTCCAGTTTTCTGTACAGGTTCCGGAACTCTCGGATGCGGATGATGAAAAACTTTTGTTGATGTGTGTAATAAACCGGTGCAAATAGAGGTGAGGTAGTGGCTGGGTTAACAAAGTCAAATATTCAACACTAATGGTGTCAACAAACTGGTCTCTCACTGGAGAAATGTGTCCGTCGGTTCAAATGGCTCTAAGCACTAAGGGACTTAAAATCTGGGGTCATCAGTCCCCTGGACTTACGACTACTTAAGCCTAACTAACCTAAGGACGTCACACACATCCATGCCCGAGGCAGGATTCGAACCTGCGATCGCAGTAGCATCGTGGTTCCGGACTGAAGCGCCTAGAACAGCTCGGACACATCGGCCGGCATTAGGGTTACTACGTTGAGAAACAAATATGTAGACATGATGGATAAAGATGTAGTTTGTTAACGAAGTTTGTTTTACTTTATAAGCTTAAAATTCGTAGGTATCACTGTTCCGCACGCCCTCGTATTTGGCTTAACAGCAGCACATTATGATACTATTTTCTCATGTAGCTATTATGTTGTAGATGATTTTTGTCGATACGTGTTACCTCGAGGGCCCTCCACGTGTGGAGCTCCACAGACATTAAACGGGAGAGAAATGTGGCTAGTGAACAGCGCCTCTTCGGCCAGCCCACAATTCAGGTCGTGTATCGTCCGGATAGTGAATTGAGGTACAGCTTGATAGCTCAGTGGTAGTTACGGGATGTTATATTCATCAAAACAAGTCTGATGCCCAACATCTATGGCAGTAGGAAGCAACGTAGTTGGCTAACATGTTAGGAACTGATGTGTTTACAGGACATCACATCGAAAACATACGTAATATGGGCGACATCATGATAAACAATGAATATTATTTATTAAAATATTGTATTTTATGCGGAATAAAGCACTCACAGCTTTGAGTGATGGATCATGTGTCGACTGCAATCTAACCTAACGCAGCGAAAGAGAACTATGTAACTTATATACGGTTGTCCTGCACTGCTGTATCTAAAGATTTGGGTTGTGGCTGGGGATAAGGATATCACTTCGCCATTCGGCAGTTACTGTCTGACGAACACTCACTTACTGCCTCTGGTCATAACGACGGAAAATGACAAGCACCTGCTGGAACTGTAGGCTACTGTTTCTGGCGAACAGCAACTGTTCCTGCCACTGCGCCAACTTCTCCGTCCTTCTTTATTTGTGAGGGGCGGAATAATCTTGCATCCGCGACCTCGCTGGGGAAAGTAGAAAGTAGTTACCCTTGTTAGCGCCCTTCGTGGCGCTGTCGTAACTGTTAGCGGAAGAGCCGGCCGGAGTGGCCGAGCGGTTCTAGGCGCTACAGTCTGGAACCGCGCGACCGCTACGGTCGCAGGTTCGAATCCTGGCTCGGGCATGGATGTGTGTGACGTCCTTAGGTTGGTTAGCTTTAAGTAGTTCTTAGTTCTACGGGACTGATGACCTCAGAAGTTAAGTCCCAAAGTGCTCAGAGCCATTTGAACCATTTTGTTAGCGGATGGAGCAGGCTATTTGACGATTTTCATCAAAAAAATTAATAGGTTGCTGTTTATGAGTGACATCTACGCGGCGACGGATGGGAAATGAGTGGCGCCAAGCGCGAGGAGAGTGCGGCTGGTGGCGCTGTCTGCTGCCCTCGCCATGTACCGTGGAGGCATTCAAAGCACGTTTCATCTCTATACTGGGTCTGGATAGCAAGCAAAATCCATGTGCAAAGTTTATCAATAAACGTCTAACCAGTTACGGTATCGTCGAAGAACGGACCGAGGAATTCGTGTGATAAGTGACCACAGCGCACATTAAACCCCAGTAGTTTCACTGCTTTGTCCACATGAATGAGAGGATTTTCGAGATCCCAGTTCATACAATTTTGGCAGTTCACAGTACTGCTAAGTCTCAGTTGCGTCTCATGAAGTCACAAAAATCGCGACGAATAAGAAACAAGTGTCTGTGCTGTTAAGATGTATGATGAAATATTCCTTCGGACAAAGGTATTTGATATTTCTTCGCCAATACCAGGCACTCGACTCTCAATAAATATGTTCTTCTTGGACGGGAATATACGTAAGAGTGCAGATTGTGACACATGGAAGACGACATGCGGAAGTTTGGGTGCGGCCGTGATTCGTGCACTGATAGCCGAAGCAGTTAAGGCAGCAGCTCGCGTAAAGCGGGAAATCAGATTACGAATCCCGGTCTGGCACAAATGTTTGTTGTCGTCGTTCCAATATACAGACTATGGTGGACCTTACTCGTGATAGCGAATACGTTTCGTGCACACTAATTTTCCTGAAGTAACCTCATCCTCGCGAAGACTGTGCTTAAGGCGCTCACAATATTCAGTTCTTCGTTAGGTGTCGTCCCCGTAGCAGTCTTAGGATGCACACTCTCGACCTGACTAGTTCATTCTAATTTCGCACCCTCCGTGGTATACTGAAATCTGCGTTGATGGGATAAAATGTTGCAACACCACAACACTCGACTTTGGACTTTTTGTTGTGGCGTAGCAAGACAGCCACGCCACTCGGAGTTAGCCGAAAGGCACGCGTACACACACGCCGGCTGGCGTGAATTCTGGAACAGGATACCTAATTAATGCTATAAGAAAAGTATGCAGCTCCTTGAATACTTAACTTTAATGCATCCTTGTGGTACATCGCTATTGACGATACAAATGAGTCTATCTCCAGATACGGTTAATTACAATCACTGTAAGGCTAATGGCGCCTTGCTAGGTCGTAGCCATGGACTTAGCTGAAGGCTATTCTAACTATCTGCTCGGCTAATGAGCGAAAGGTTTCGTCCGTGTAGTCGCTAGCAAAGTCGTCGTACAACTGGGGCGAGTGCTAGTCCGCCTCTCTAGACCTGCCATGTGGTGGCGCTAGGTCTGCAAGTACTGACAGTGGCGACACGCGGGTCCGACACGTACTAATGGACCGCGGCCGATTTAAGCTACCACCTAGCAAGTGTGGTGTCTGGCGGTGACACCACACTTTTTGTTGTTAGTGATTGGTCACATCTAGCCTCCCCAAGAATCCCAACAATTACATCGGCTTCGAACTTATCACAAATACGGGAAACTGTATGTCTTGTTGTTGGTCGGGTTCCAAATCTTTCTGCCATTGTCGTTGTACCTCATGAATGTCCCTGTACTTCTCGTACCAGTTCAATACATCCTTCCGTTCCAGAAATAGTAATGTCACTTAGATCGCTGTTACTGCTAGACTGTCTTCGGCTGTAGCTCGGTACGGGCATTTGTCAAAGTTTCGAGAACATACCTTCACCGAAGAGTCAAGCAGTATATTGCTCCCTCCTACGTATATCATGCGAAGAGACCATGAGGATAAAATCAGAGAGATTAGAGCCCACACAGAAGCATACCGACAATCCTTCTTTCCACGAACAATACGAGACTGGAATAGAAGGGAGAACCGATAGAGGTACTCGGGGTACCCTCCGCCACACACCGTCAGGTGGCTTGCGGAGTATGGATGTAGATGTAGATGTAGATGTAGCAGTACTGACTCAATGGGTCGTATCGTCCAGCGTTAATGTATTTCAATGTGTCGTCATTGACTTTGCTACCATCGAATAGGGTTTATATCAGTGACGGACTCTCTGTATTTCCTATATTATCTCACCGTGGCAGTGGGCCTCACATTTTACACACTCGTATCCATTACCGTCCATATACTCCACAATGTACATAAAGGAAACCTTGAATAGAACACCAGCCTAACGCATAATGCATGGCTAAAAGGTCGCAGAATCATAAGATCCATAATAATAAGTTACACCTCATTAACTTTTATATGTTTGTTTTACTCATTTTGTGGTTGCTTAATGTTTCCCCTACATGGGCGTGTTTATCACGTATATGGCGGATATACTGGTAATCAGGACGTACCGCTGCGTACAGTAGGAATAACGCCAGTGGAAGCGCGCCTGCCGAATCTGCGGCAGCGGCAGTTAGCCCGCGGGGTGTTTACATGGGTCGCGTCGGCCGTAAAGATTACAGCCTGAGTTACGACCTTAATGCTTCGGATAACAAAGAACGGCGCCTGCGGCTGGTATGTATATTTACGTGTATAAATGTTTCTGAAAAGTGCAGTCTTGAAAATGTGGACTTCTAGTCGACTAAATGACTATCTGCAGTACCACTGGAGCGAACGTGAAGAATAAAAAGATTAAGTTAAATGTTCACTTATACTGAAGATAAGTGGATAACCATGTTTAATAAGCTAAAATTTCTTCGAATGTGGGCTCACTTTTATTCAGCAGTACTGTTTCACTGCTCGCCGAATAATTTTTGGTTTTCAGCAGCTCCTAATAAAAGGTAACCAATGCTAACGACGTTGATGCAACTTCCAGTCTATTAAAAACCAAAATATCGCTTACTGCTGACAGTATCTGGAAATACGTTGAAATAAACGCTTTTTAGTAGCTGGTACTGGATGGACAAGCTATAAAGTCTTTCCTTCACACAGGTGGGTCGCGTTTGTTTCTACAGCTTCCAGAGGACACTATAAATATCGTTTTCAGCCAGTCGACGGGGAAATATGCGTGAACGAGCTTTGCGTATAAGCATTAGTCACATTTGTTTAATCCAGGTGTCAGATATTTATTTCCATCGGTGTTGGAGCTGTTGGTCTAGTGGTACAGCGGGTGCGTGGAAATCGGAAGGACTGGGGATGAGATCCCGAATTCAGTCTGCCTTTAATCCAGCATTCATCTCTCAACGATGTGAGCAGTCGTCACGAACTTCGGACTTCACGGTAAACTGAAGATGGATAACTTGGTAAACGAGGGACACGGAAGTCGCCGAATTAGCGTCCAATTGAAAGAACTGTACTCGGCCATTGAGGCACATGAAATTATTTTTATTCTTATTATTATTATTACTTCATTCTTTAGAAACGACAAGATAGTGCAACCCGGACCGTGGACAATAAAGACTACGCTCTAGAGACCACGCTATAGCTTCCAGTTCAAAGCTTCAGGAGAGTGATTATAATGACCGTCCTACACTTTTTGGACACCAATAATGTTCGAAAATTGCTTACTATATTGAAATAATTTGTCCGGTAGGCAGCTGTTGAGTAGTTACCGAGATTTGAACAAGTATTCTCTGTGACATAACCTACGCTGACATTAACGGAGAAACTCTTCGAAGGTTAGTAGAGAGGTCAAGCTACGGAAGCACGTGTTTTTGCAACTGTTATCGTATCTTCAATAACGTCCTAACTTAAATAATGTATCGTTTTATTTAAAAAAATCTCTATTGACAAAATTACGGGTAACACCCTCATATAAAAATACCTGTCTCAATGAACGTGTCACTAACCGAAATAAATTTTTACATACTTAAACGATCTTGACGTATTAGAGCTGAAAGCATTTCATATACTAATCTGTGTAGTTACATACTGCAGAAATTCTAAATTAGCTAATATACGTTGTATAATTTGCTCAGGTTAAGTCTTAAATAGGTCAGCTCTAATCTTGAATGAAGGAGTTCATTACGATTCCAAGCTTAATGTGTATCAAAGCAATAGTCTTTTTCAGACTCCACATTTTCTCAAGATGAACGACTGAAGGGGGTAAATATGTTTTGGAGTTGCTAACTATATGTTCAGTTGTTCGGATATTAATCTACAAAGGTCTGATGACTTACAATCTTCATTACATGTTTTCTGCAAAGACTATGCTGTATATAATTGTGTCAGTGGCCCAGAATATTTTTCGGCATAATGTTAACAAACTGAACTACGCCACACAATCCACTATCTCATACTTCCATAACAAAATTCAACAACCACACGCAGAGTAAATGTTCCTGAATATAACCCTGTCACGGGAACAGTGATGTATGATATCTGCTTCAAGTTCTTATCAGTGTCCATGTTGAAAAATAGATGAACATAAATTTTATTATATTGACTTCAGACTATATCCTACTTTTAATTCGCTTCATTGTACACAACAATATGAATTCATTTTTTCTAAGTTAAAATATAGCCCTTTCAGAAAATAATGTACAATAATTTTACCAAAAAGTACATTTTTCTTTCTTATAAATATGCCATGGGAAGGTACTTATTTAAAAATAAGAATAATGGTGGGCCCAGTATCCGATACTACGGTAAGGCCGTAAGGCACTAAAAAGACAATTTTCGATGCCACTGCTCTCGATTAGACAAAGGCGAAGTAAATTTTCGAGTGGCGTGCCAAAGAGTGTGGCTCTTTCAAACAGGAACTATTTACTATTATCAAGTGATCAGATATCGAAGTTTCAGTACCCATTTACCAAACACTGGCTATATCGCTCAGGAAAGCATTAGAGCTGCGTAGTTACAGACGCTATAATTATGGCACAGTGTGAAAACCGTTAGAAAAGCTGAAAATAGGTGACATACGCTTGTAATGGTGATGCCGTGGAACGAGTCACGGATAGAATCAGCAACAAAATTGTGATCACTAACAGCCAATTTTAACAACATCACGTTTCTTCGAAACTAGTCAGCTATTCACTGGCGCTGGATGACACTTTCATGTTGATTCCGGAGAGGTTTCGTCTCACACGTTTTTAAACGATGACATATTAACTCAGCAGCAAATCAGCGGAGTGTTCTGACTCGAGAAAAATTCTTCGATAGTCTGGATAAGTAATGATCAAGTATTGAAGAGTTTAAATTGAAGCTCAGGAATATACTGAACGCAAAGTACTGATATGCGCGAGTAAAACTTCTGCGTTTCAGAAGCGGCTTTACGAATGTGTGGAGTGTATGTTAGCCTAGATCGCTAACGATGTCGAAGACACTCGGAGCTATTATGTTTACTGTTTATACGATGTGACGACCGCCAGAGACAGGAGAAAAAATGACTCGCTCAATCCAGATGTGTCACTGCGACCAAAGGTAGATGAAACCTCACAATGTTATTATTTGGCAGCTCGTAGTTCAGTGAGTACTTCAGTCACATTGTAGCATCCGTTCAGAAGTGTTATACACGGCGGGGAGCTCTGGTAATCCGTAGCGTAACGTTCAGCTATTATGGAGAATCGTGAAGCATCATCTGTAGACCGTTAATCGCGAAATAAGTGATTTCACGGGGAAGTTTTAAATACAAAGATTTTACCTCTATCGTCACAGGGTTTTATTACAAGCCAACTAATCTTTACAACTAATGTTGTGCCAAAAAATTTGATATCTGTATTCCATGTGGCGCAACAAATGAAGCATGTATCTGAATAGTACTTCCTTTACACATGTTCATGCATTTAACTGTAATACTACTAGTACTACTACTACTACTACTAATAATAATAATAATAAAACTGACTGTATAGTGTAACTTCACCTGAGGACTCAGACAGGAACATAGGTGTTTACCTGAAAAAAATGGAGAAAAGAAAGACATTTTAAAATTTATCACAATGAGAAAGGAACGTGATAAAACACTAAGTATCAAATAAATCACGACAATATTAGTCATATGAGGCGCTATTTTTAAAATATCGAAATTTATTTAATACGAAATTTGATAATGTTTGGTTATAATTGATAATGAACAAGAGAATCGATCATCTAGATAAAATTGTGTGCACACGCAGAACACAATCATGAAAAATTCCTTAAAATTGTGTATATGCATAATTCACATTCAGAAAGGTAAAATTCTTAAAATTGTGTATATGTATAATTCACATTCAGAAATGTTATATATTACTTAGTGACTGATTTGAAATGATCTTCGGATGGTGAACGGCTTCATTTACTTTTATACGATAGTACTACTAATTCACCAACGAGTGGGTTAGACTTCCATTCATTTTTTATTGCTATTGGTTGTCGTCAAGTTTATCTACAACTATTCCTTCACTTCTTCTGCATATAGTTTCCCTCATTCATTCAGTAGTGTGGGTATTACTATAATCCAACAATCCTGTACTAATTCTATCTTTGATTTTTTTTGCTACTGTAATGGTCGCGATTTTTTGGAAGTATGTACACCTTCAGAACTGAATAGTTTTCACACTCTCAACAAGGTTAGTAACTAAGTATGCACATAGACACACACACACACACACACACACACACACACACACACACACACACACTCTTTACAAGTGTCGAACTGTTCAAATGGTTCAAATGGCTCTGAGCACTATGCGACTTAACTTCTGAGGTCATCAGTCGCCTAGAACTTAGAACTAATTAAACCTAACTAACCTAAGGACATCACACACATCCATGCCCGAGGCAGGATTCGAACCTGCGACCGTAGCGGTCGCTCGGTTCCAGACTGTAGCGCCTAGAACCGCACGGCCACTCCGACCGGCGTCGAACTGTCCTTATCACGTTGTTGAGGATGTGGGAAGCTGAAGCGATTTTTTCCAATGAAAGAGCTGGTTGAAAATGAAGAACAACGCACTCAAAGCACTGGGTCCACATGGACGCCAGTAGATTAGTCAGTGATGCCAGTAGTCAGTCACGGCGGTTTTAAGACGAAGTTAATCTTTCGTCAGAACAAAGTACAAAACAGAGGTGTAGGAGAGGATTCGTGTCACTCATAGCTGAACCTGGGTCCAGATAGAGAGTCCACTGCGTACCATCGATCCAGGCTGTGGCCAGCAGTTAACTCATGATTTCACTCTCTTGCACACCACGGACAGACATACACACATGCTCACTCCGTCAGCTCAAAAAGTTTTGAGACTGGGTCAATAAAAAGCAGATAAAAGTTAGATGGTTTGAGTACAATGCACAGAACGTTCAACCAATCCCACAAAACTATCATAAAAGTCCTTCTTTTTAATGTTGTTCAGATCTTGTTATGTCTTCAAAACGATTACCCTTCTTGTAAATTTATGAAGTTTGTGGTTATGTGATAGGTTCGTATTGGTAACGTGCAGACCAGTGGTGATTCTTATCCAGAAAAGATTTGGCATCGCTTTGCATTTCAGTCGAGTGACGGAAGGCCATTACGTGTCGTTGCTTTTGTTCAGAAACCAAAGTAGATGTTGAAGAGCAATTTGGGGATGACGATTGCATCTTTCAACACGATCGAACACCTGTTCATAATGCGCAGCCTGTGGTTACAGGACAATATCATCCCTGTAATGGACTGACCTGCACACAGTCCTGACCTGAATCCTATAGAACACCTTTGGGATGTCTTGGAATGCCGACATCGTACCAGACCTCACCGACCGACATCGATACCTCTCCTCAGCGCAGCACTTCGTGAAGAATGGGCTGCCATTCCCCAAGAAACCTTCCAGCACCTGATTGAACGTATGCCTGCGAGAGCGGAAGTTGTCATCAAGGCTAAGGGTGGGCCAACACCATACTGAATTCCAGAATTACCGATGGAGGGGGCCACGAACTTGTAAGTCATTTTCAGCCAGGTGTCCGGCTACTTTTGATCAATAGTGTATGTTTCGTAAGTCACCGGCGCAATGTAGTTTACAGTAAAGTGGTATACATTCATTTCATATGTTAACCAACATTGTAACTGTAACATAGCTTTAACGACATCAACTTTTTTCTCTTACTGACAGATTTCCATCCAAGAACTCTGAAATGGTTTTTAACTATCATCTACACTTGTTTCATCCCTTCCAGTCTCTCTGATCTTACATTTGCGCCACATAGTTATGTAAAAAAGACTTTACTTGCTTAAATATCTTTTATTCGCACAATTTTTGTTTGCGTAGTATTCCCTTACATTTTCAACTTCTTTGACAACTTTGATTTTACCTCCTCAACACATTTCACTGTCTATGAATGTCTTAAACTGATTTTCCATTACTGTATTTAATTAAACCTTGCTGTATTTTCTACAACGATACTGCTCAGTTAAGTGACCATTGCCTTCAATATCGAATTTTAGCAGAATTTCGCAGCTTAGTGACATCTTGCTTACTAGAACATATTACTTTTTAATTTCATTTTACGTTCCAGTATTACTGTGTTGCTTTGAGATAGTATTTGTAGACGAGAATGCTTTTAATATTTCTGTACTAATAGTCCTGATGATATGTTTGAGTATCTCCTACTATGACGAAATAAATTAATCTAATTGTCATGTTTGAGATGTCTTCGTGGGTTTCCAAGCGCTCAGGTATACACTTTATGGATTCGATTTTATTTTACCAGACAGTTCTGTGAATTTTGGAAAACAGGACTGAAGATTTGTGAAATGAATCACAGGCGGCGAGAAAGCCATGAAGGACTGTTGGACACCAGATTTCTGACTTAGCCAGCTTGCTTGAATTTCTAATACCACCACTTAGCACAAAGCTGTCAAGGACAATGCTTCTGTTCACACAATTTAAACGATACTTTCTCGTAATGTGATGCGACAGCTCAGTGTTCTCAGAAGACAGCAAACAATGTTGGAGTTGCAGTCTCCTGGGATGAAGCTGAGGGGAATCTCAATTGCCCTGTCCTTGTGTGGCTACTGTGACTATCAAAGTCTTAGAGACACTCAGTTATTACCAGCAGTACACAACGACCAGTTATTATGAGACTGCTTCAGGTATAAGTTTTATTTAGTCTTTTTCATTTTTTTTCAAAATTGTTTCGAGGAGAGGGATTGTACGGTTGTGCCTCCTTTGAGTTATCTCTCATGTCGAAATGACACACATACTAATTAGGCGACCGCAGGACAGAAAATCGAATAAATCCACTTAAGGGGGGTAGGACGTCAAACGGGCCGTCTTGGAGCAGGAGAGACACCACAGGACATTTTAATTTCCACTGTCTATACTTTTACGAATAAATTCATAAAACTTTGTCAGCATGACCAGGAAGGATTCAGGTTTCACAATCATAGCAGTGGAATTTCAAAAACATAACATAATAATTTTTTTACATGTGAAAGTTCATCACTTTTTCACTTCTATTGACTGCGTTTGTTGCTATAGGTACACATTGCTTCATAAGTAAGAGAGATTCTTCGATGAACAGCATACAAGCCATACTTACAGGTGTATGAAACTCTAGAAAAAATGAATGTGCTGTTATATTTTAAACTTCATGTTTAGAAAAAAAATCAAATTTTCTAGTTAATTATCTCACTTTTTACCACAGTTTTTAATAGACTTGTAAAATTCTAGAGTTTCATACACCTGTAAGTATGGTTTGTATGCTGTGCAAAATTCATTGAAGAATCTCCCTTATTTATGAAAAAAAGTGCATCTATGCAACAAATGCAGCCAATGGTAAGTGAAGAAAGGTGAAATACAAATGTAAAAAAATAATTTATTTTCTTATATTTTTGAACATCCACCACTATGAATGTAAATCCTGAATCCTTTCTGGTCATTCTGACAAAGTTTTATGAATTTATTTTTTAAAAGTATAGACAGTGGAAATTAAATTGTCCTGTGGTGTCTCTCCTGCGCCAAGTCGTCCCGTTTGACGTCCTAACCCCCTTAACCAGAAAAAGAGAGCTGACGCGCTTATGGGATATACATACGACTCTACAGTCAGTACTCGAAACAATGTAGTTATCTCCGAGCAGCAGGAGAATACAGCGTGCTTAGAATTGAAAAAAATGCACAGGTAATTCCTGTTTTCAAAATGGGTCGTAGGATAGATGCGCATAAGTATAATACGATATCGCTGAAGTAAGCCTCTTGCAGAATTTTGAAACATGTTTTATACTCGCAAGTTTTGACCTTGCTGGGGACCAAACATTTTCTATGTAGCCATCAATACAAGTAGTGTAAACCCAGCTCGCTCTGTTCGCCCACGAGACCTAGAAGATATTAGATACCAGCGTCCAGGTTGATACCGTGTTTATTGACTGCCAGAAGGTTTTAGATAGAGTTCCAAATCTCCGCTTAATTAACAAAACGAAAGCATACGGAACATGGGACCTGATGCGTGATTTCATTGAAGAGTTCCTAGGAAACGTAACACAGCATTCTTAACTTCAGATGTAAAAGTAATGTCGGTCGGAAGTTCAAAAAATGGTTCAAATGGCTCTGCGCACTATGGGACTTAACTTCTGAGGTCATCAGCCACCAAGAACTTAGAACTACTTAAACCTAACTAACCTAAGGACATCACAAACATCCATGCCCGTGGCAGGATTCGAACCTGTTACCGTAGCGGTCGCGTGGTTCCAGACTGTAGAGCCTAGAACCGCTCGGCCACTCCGGCCAGCAGGTCGGAAGTTCCATGAAGCCTTTGTACATAGAGAAGTCACAATGCTGAAAAATTGTAGGATCAACTTGCAGTACAAGGAATTGCAGCTAATTCTCAGCATAAACAATTGTAACACGTTTCAGATTACAAGGGGAAAATTCGGTATACTACGATCATATGATTGTCGAAGAATACGTGGTAGCAGTCACATCAACTATAGAAGGTGGTCAGAAACTGTCTGAAAAGCTTGTAAGGATATTGCAGGGGAGAATACGCTGAGAAACAGAAAAAAATTCTGTACGTTGCACTATTTCCGAGTTAATTAAAACGGAAGTTAGCCAATCAGGTCTCCGCGAGCGCAGATTCATGCAGTCTGCCAGATACAAATCGTGTGAGTTGTTGTAGCGTAGATGATAGCTCACGGGGTTGTTCATCCTTTGGCTCTGTTTCGATCCTTACTACTGTCTACTACCGATTCTTGTTCGGTTTTAGAAAACCAAATGAAGAACATGTTTGGCAACCCGTCTCTGGCGGGTCACTTGAATTTGTGGCTGACTTCAATGCAAAGTAATTCGGGTATCGGTTTTTTTCTCAACAATTGTTTCTCAGTATCACCTCCCTTGCAATACATTTACAAGATTTTCATGCTGTTTCTGACCACCTTGTTATATTTGGGAATATGTGTACAGAGCGGTATAGAGTGGAACGATCACAAAAAGACTGCTAGACCGAGTTTTATTGGAAGAATCGTCAGGAAATGTAGCCAAACGACGGAGGAGGTAGCTCACAAAAACTTCACACACCGATGTCGGAGTACTGCTCGTCAATGTGTGACCCTTGCCAGGTAAGACTGTCAGAGGAAATCGAAGAAGAGAGGGGAGTTTCGTCATACCTGCTTTTAATAAGCACAAAAGCATCACTATTATGCTTATCCAGTGGCATATGCTATAGAAAAGGTGTTGTCGAGAAGGAGTAGTTTACGGCTAAAATTACGAGAGCGTACAGACGCAGAAGGGTCACCCGAAAATTTCTCTTGCTCCTTAGCAAGTACATCTCGTGAAGAGATGATGAAGATACAATTACAGATACTGGCGTTCACATGGAAGCATACCAAAAGACGTTCTTCCGGTGCACCATTCCCGACTCGAACAGGAGTGGGGGTGGGTTGACAGAGGTACTGCAAGTACTCTTCGTCACATACCATTATATGACTTGTGGACTAGAGATATAAATAGAGCTTCGAAACATTCTCGTCTGTACTTAAGTTTTAATTCTAAAGTGTTGTTAATAGGTAGAAATAGTGCTGTAAAGTATTTCATCGGTCTGTGGAACTTGTGTCGAACGCCGTGTAGCGTGTGCATCTCTCACAGACATTCCAGTGTAGCATCTGTGGCGCATCGTCCTCTTTGCGGTTGACATCCGCGCTGTCAGAAACATGCATGCCGGGCCCGATATCCTGCCGTTAGCGAGTCAAGTGGGGCTGGGCACAGTCAGGTCCTGTCAAATCACGGGTTCATACGAAATTTGCTGGCGGCAAACTGTTCACTCCGTTCTTCAGCTTTGGCATTCGACGTTTGAAATATTGGCAATCACTTATAGGTCGACTGTTTTCAATGAACACTTGAGAATCGTCATAACCATTTCAATCTTTCGCAGTAATCTTAAGGTCTCGCGACAGATAAAAATGCTTTTTTTCAGTATATCAGCTATTGGCAACATTTCTGTACGAAGATTAGTTATATGATTAGAAAAAATGGAATGTCTCATAATACCACTCTATTTTGTTAAAAGAGATATCAGCTTAAAAGCCCAGCATCTGACTATAAATGCCTACCGCCTTTAAAGAGGATACAGTAATGGCGAAAAACTTTGAAAATGGCGTTTTACCTAGAGAGAGGTGAAAAGTAAATGTCATGTTTGACAGTGCAGTTATAATCTAACTCAAAGTCTGAGAACACAGGTAATAGAAGTGCTTCTGAAGCGAATTGAGTTAATGATTGACAAAGTAAAACGACTATTTATAAAATACATGAGTTTCTGTCGAAACATCAGACATCTTTTCGTAATCTCTGTTGGTCCGTTATGGACAGGGGACATCGGCTGGTTAAGTAATTGTCAATCTCAATGAAATTCACCAACACCCATGTAACTTACGGTGTTATTTTATTTCATTTTGAAGACTACCAGTTTCAGAACTTCATTATGCCATCTTCAGGCCCAATATGCATCTCTCTAAATACACGAAAATGTCATATAGAGCCATAAATCTCTGGATGTCGTGAATTCAATCGTTGCACTAGTGCTTCATTCGAAGACATCGAGAGATTTATGTATCTGTATGACATTTTCCTTTATTTGGAGAGATGAATGTGGGGCCTGACGGTGGCATAATGAAATGTTGAAACTGGTAGCCTTCAAAATAAAATAAAATAACATCTTAAGTTACACGGCTGTTGGCGAATTTCATTGACTCTGACAAATCTTTTCCTAATGATCAGTTAGTCTGTCAAGTTGTAGGTATGGTTAGAGATTGAAGTGCCTCTGCGTTATTTTTATGCAATAACAAAAGTCTTGCATCCTAAAACTTTTTCAAGTAAAACAGGTACAAGTGTAAAACATTTCATGTACGGTGCTTGAAGACTTTTTGGTATACACTATATACACAGAACAATAAATATTCAATTGTGCAATACTTGTTCATTATAAAACAAGAATATGTGAGAAATTAAAGCGAAATTAATATAACAAGATAAATAGCAATAGATATGTGACAAACAAAATTAAAATACCAAAACGGAAATGTATTGGTCTGGTTCCAACACATACGAGCGATTATTCGTAATCACTTTCTATATACCCTCATAGTCGGTGTCTACAGAATTGTGATCATTCCCTTCTGTGGCATCTCTTGAAGAATGCTGTATTATTACTCATGCTGAACCATTCTATTATGCAGTTTTCACTCTTCCTTGTCCCCTTCTTTGACCACGTCCCGTTCTTTCTCCACTCCTCGCTTCCTATATCCATGGTAACAGCTGTGTGGCAATGGGATGTATTGTTGCGGAACTGATAAAGTGAAAGGATATAGTTCTCCATCTACTGAATATTTTATCTTTTCTCTAATTTTATTTCAAACTCATCTTGATGCAAAGGCAGCAGAAGATGTATTGGTAGGGCCTCACAAAATCCGCTTCTACAATCTCAAGATTATGGCTTAGTGAATTCCTGACCTGCGTTGTTAGAGGATATTCTTTTTTCTGATTCAGATCCATCTGTTATTTCTTCGTTGTTTTTTGATTCCCTCTGTGTCTTTAGCAACTTTATCATTTGAATGGCAAACATAATACGTAGATTAATTGAAAGAAGGTTTTCTGTTTTCATTTTCACTAATGGGAATTTTCTCTGACCTGCGTCACTGCTTGCATCCTGTCTTGGGGAAGAAATACATGTTGAAGTGTTTCTTTGCCTCTTCAGAGAGACCAAAGTCTTTATCACGTTCCTTACATATATGACCAGGTTCAAGGACCTTATGATCTGTTATGTCAATAAGCTGAGTTTGCCTCAAGATCTACGAGTCGCGTGGGGTAGCCGCGCGGTCTGAGGCGTCCTGTTGATGCATTTAAAAAGAAAATCGCATTTTAGAAGAGACAAATTCTGACAAACACAGTCCAGTTCTCTGAACTTATTGCATTAAACAAAACGCGACGTCTGAAGAATTCGTTGTGACCTTGAAAGAATTACAGGGACAGTTTTCTAAGCGTTTTCACTACACTGCCAGTGTTACGTCTACTTTCGAGTTGTTTACGAGTGTGTTTGCCATTTCTGTTGAAAGCGCCACTGTGCATGTGCAGACTGATCTGCAACGTAATTCTGATTTTAGAAACAAATACTTTCAGGTTAAAACACTCCAGAATGTCTTCATTATTTTCCTCAGGTTTAGTTTCCAATACGGGTTTTTGAAAATTGAAAAAAAGAAATGTCATCAGTATTTTATAGCAGTATATTTACATAAGTAAGGAAACCTTAAGAAATATTTTACGTCGTTAAACTTCTCGCTACATTAAGTGTGGGTAAGGAACATATGAAATTACAGAACGGCTAATTTGGCAATGCCTTAGTTCTTCTGCTTCCTCCGACATGATTCTTAGTTCTTGCGTGAACACATTATTTTATTGATGAAATTATGACAGTGAAATAATCTGTTAACTGGGTTTCTTTAAGATAAACTTTCGTTACAATGTTATCATGGTAAGTTGTAATTCATTTGTATTAATGTAGTGTATATAGACTGTCCCAGGAGGGATGGTAAGTACTCAAGGATATGATAAGAACTATCATTTGAAGCAGAAAAGCCGGTAACCATATGGTCAAAAATGCGTCCTGAAGAGCTACGAGCATTTCTTCATCTCCGATACTGTGAAGCAAATCTCTTCTCCAGCAAGCTCTTTTTTATCCATATTTGGAGAGGTCGTAGTACGGACTAAATCAAGAAAAATATGGGCCCTAAAGTGGGCGCTAATGTGCACACCTTAAGAACTACGAGCACTTTTTCACCTTCACTACTACGGAACACATCTCTTCTACTGAACAGTAGATCATTGCTCTTAAGATGTGCACCTTAAGACGCCATGTTCACCAACTATTTTTGGTTCAAATGGTCATTCCTGTAATATACCTAAATATTGACCATTTCTGCAGGGACACCTCGCACTTTTCAGCAACTTTTTGTTAGTTACTTGAACAAAACAGATAAAAAATAAATGAATTAATCAATACCCAATATATCCTCTCTCCTTATTTGAAACAGGCTGACGACAGGCAGTTTTTCTGCACCACGCCTGTGGAAACCTGCTGATTCAGAGTGAAAAAGTCGTCAAAACAAGTCTAAGGCACATTTTCATCCACACACAAAGTTTTTTGATAGTTTTCCGATAAGGAGCGACAAAAACATAAACAGCTGGGGTCTCAACCACTATTTCCCTTTTTTAAGTTAACGTATGGTGGTTCAGATCCCCGTTCGGCCATCGGTTTCTGTGATTCCTTTAAATCGATTAAGGGTGCAGTCGATTTCCTTTTCCATCCTTCCCAACCCGAACTCCAACTTCGTCTCTAATGATCCCGTTGCCCACGGAAAGTTTAAGCTTCATTTTCTTGTGTGTTATTTTTCCCAAATATTGTCCACTGAAACACTGAATGCAAGTGTCGCATGAAGCTTAGCTCATCATACTTGCCAATTATCGAGTACAATGATGTTGACCATAGTTAGGAACAGTAAAAAGTCGTTCATGATTGCTTGCCCGGAATGTTTAGAATATTTTACGTGAAAATTATACTACTCTGTGCGAGAAAACTATTTTCTCTTCGAATAACTCTCTCCGTAAAAAATACAAATGTTTCGAGCTACTTCCACTGCCTTCACCCCATTATTAAATTCAAGGAGAACGAAATGTCACAAATGTCAGATTTTTCACCGTTTCCAAAACTTAAACAATGCTCTTCATAACCTTAAAATATGACAGATTCAATAACGCTCTGCATTGACGATACTAGAGCCTCAAATAAGATATGAGAACTGATAAATGCACTTATAGCATCCAGTTCGATTTTTATGGACATGTACACTAAGGGATATTAATGAAGTCTGGTTTTCAGATGGAGGACGCTTTATAATTTGTTTACTGAACTATACGACATAATATATGAAGTGAATCGCCACCAAATAAGAAAAGAGTCTATGGTAAGGTAACAAAATGAGGTTTCGAAAGCAAGACGAGTGAAATCTAGACTAATTGATTCCCTTTATCAAGGAGCTGTTTTGTGAGTGATTTAGTACTTTGCTTGAATAATATCACTAATGCAGTGGATGAGGGTAACAGAAAATGCAGATGGCCTTAAATAATGTGTTTCACATCTTTTTAAAGACGGAAGTAAAATTGTAAATATTACTTTGGGTATCTAGTATGTCATACCATGTGTGTGTGTGTGTGTGTGTGTGTGTGTGTGTGTGTGTGTGTGTGTGTGTGTGTGTGTTTTTCTGAACATACTGTACAAAAGAGATAACTTCCGTGGGTGGAGCGAAACAGTGAGCGGGAGGAAGGATTATCCTTGGGCATTGAATGTAAGTACGTAAGTAACAACTAGATCCAAGTTAGAAGTATGATGTTTATACATTTTTCTTCTGTGGGATGTAGACTTATGGTTTGAGTGTGTATCGGAAGTTTTATTTAATTAAAAGATTAGCTATGTGTCCTAATGCTATTTCTAAGTTGCAGGGAACAGAAGAGAATGTAATCGCAAAATGAAAAGAAGGAATAAAAGGAGTGCGACCAAAAAGAATCGAACATCCTCAAAGAAGGAAATGACAGAAATATAATAGTAAAGATATAAATGGAGGAAGTTGGAGCAATATTCCTGTGGAAGAGAACAGTCTGTATATGTTAGACTTCAATTTTCATATGGTAATCCATTCTTGATAGAAGTATGTCGGATGTTTTTGTTCATCCGCAGATGAGTGATTAATAATTAGGGTATTGGATATTTTGTTTACCCACAGGTGAGTTCGATGTAAATAAAATTACTGTTTGGTTGCGCCGAAGGGGAATTAATGTAATGTGACTGCTTGATTTGGAGGTTTGGTATATAGGTATGGGAATGGTATGACAAGTTGGTCCAGGCAATAACTCTGGCATGCTATAGAGTGTAGGCAGTTATGGGATGGCATGTAGAAGTGTAGCTGCATTGTAGGAACGTAAGAACTATGAACAGAATTTGTGTGGTTGATATGTGGTAATTTTACTTCTAACATTTGTCTACAATAAATACATAATGCATTCCTACTTAATGCACAGATTATAGGGATATATGATATTGTTGTGGCTTTCTTTTCCAAGTTAATTAATGAACTATGTCAATCAGGATAGATGCTCCAATTGTTTTACAATTTTACGGGGTAAATTTGTGGTAAGGAAGTCTGTATTTTTGTACCTTTATGTATTTTTTATTAGGATTGTTTTCTGTATGTTGAGAATGACGAGGTGTTGCGAGGGAAGCATGTGAACCAGACGAGAGTGTCTTTGCCTCTCCTCGTGCGCGGTTAAAGAGCTCGGACTGGAACGGGTTCGGATGGTGAAACACCGTCATCCCCGAGTGGGCCAAGGGCTGTCCAGAGGGTGCTTCAGCTGATCTGGCGACTAAGTTATCTGCGCCACTGCACCCTTTTCTGCTAGCGTGACACTGTCACTAGAGAGAGAGAGAGAGAGAGAGAGAGAGCGATAGAGAGAGAGAGCGAGAGGGAGAGAGAGAGACAGATAGACAGACAGACAGACAGAGAGGGGGAGGGAGGGAGGAAGGGAGGCAATGAGGGAGGTTGTCTGCTCCTTTCAAACAAGAGCCACTGGCCTTCGTCAGCAGCTGCACAATTGACAGAACCATGTCGCCCGATGACTGAGACTGCGACAGGACGATCTAAAGGCCTGCGTGGAGATGAGAATGACTTATTCACGTCTAGTTGCAGCGCACGAGTCCCAGGACACGTGACATACTATTAGCCTGTGCAGCATATTATTACGATCCGGAGATGTGTGCACTGGACACAGAGCTGTGCTACAAACCTCATTTTGCATTTATGTAGAAACAAGGGTGGTACAGATGAGAACCTGCAGCTCTAGGCAGGACTCTATTGGTACGTTCTGTTTCATAAGAAGAGGCAGTACCTGAATTTTGGCACAAGTCTGAATATTAAGGAAGATCTATTTTGCCATTAGTGGACAACAATAACCCGATGACGAGGAGAAAACATCTTCCCGGTCCTCGTCATGAGCGTTTCTGAGCAGAAAACATGGTGGCTGACATGGCACATGTGGCTGTCGACATGCGCTCCATTCAGACACAGCGTCGTCATTTGCTGGGTAGCGGATGAGGCGCGGTTGGTCGTGGCGATGAGGTACGATGCAGCTGGCCGAGATGAGTGCTGTCATCGTGGATCAGCGGTCCACCTATACAGGGATGTAGCGCCAAAACCTTCCCAGGCGATCCTCCAAGTCGCTTACTGACAGAGTTACTCTCCAATTGTCCCAGTGACGTTTCTCCAGCGCCTAGTGTAAGGGAACAATGGTGTGTGAAAGGTGAATTTAGTACTATTTACGTTTTGTGAGAACTTGCGTATATTTTGCTTGCAAAGTCAATGCTTCTGCTTCTTTGTATTAGGTGTTGTACATGTGTAAATATGTTTTATATCTTGTTCTCTGTGGCAACTGTGTTGTCATTAACATGTTTTGTTAAATAATGCCGTCTTGTGGTTTTTAAGGTGGTGTAAAAACAGCTCTTGCATGGCAAGCCATTTTCAACTTAATATCGAAGAGAGGTTCTTGTATATTTATAGTATGTATATTTGTAGTATGTATAAATGGTTCAAATGGCTCTGAGCACTATGGGGCTTAACATCTGAGGTCATCAGTCCCCTAGAACTTAGAACTACTTAAACCTAACGAACCTAAGGACATCACACACATCCATGCCCGAGGCAGTATTCGAACCTGCGACCGTAGCAGTCCCGCGGTTCCGGACTGCAGCGCCTAGAACCGCACGGTCACCGCGGCCGGCGTAGTATGTATATTTATAGTATGCTCAATTTAAATAATTGTTTTACTTGTGCATTATTGATTTAAATTTCACTAATACTTAGAAAAAGTAGTCAGTTTTCTTTGTACATTAGGTTCAATATGTGAGTACACATTCGCATTTGCCGCTTTTTGTTCTTACACTGTGAACTTTCAAGAGTTAATGACTTCACTTTTCGTTGTATATTATTTTAATTTGTTCATGTTGTTCCCTATTTAATATCTTTTTGTGATTTCAGTTTTGATTATGTTCGTATGCATTGTACTTTTTTCTTTGTAATAATATCCAGTGATTTCCTTTGTTACCATTAGGCCATTCTGGGCCAAGTCTACGATCTCACTGAACAACTACGATGTTAATAGATACTAAATTTAAATAGCTCATTTTTTCTTTCTCTCATTTCACCTTCAATTGTTGATTAATTTTACACAATCACGATTTCGGCTTTGTAGCCATTCTCAAGTGCCTGTTCAAATGTTAAAATATGTCTGATGTGTCTGTGACATGTCGTCGTCGAAAAAAGATTCTTCTAGTATTATTACAGCGATCAACGGAAGTGACGAACGCAGTTAACTGTTAAATACGCCATTGTGTCTGTTAATAGTTTCTCAATGTGCACAACGTCAGTCGTATTACGTATGTTTGGTACGTATTCGTATAATGTAACACAACAACTGGTCTACAAGAACAGCAATATGAGTTTTCGTCTATGACAGAATGGCTACAAAGCCGAAATTACGATTGTGTAAAATAAATCACCAACAGTCAAATGGCAGAAATTTGTTTCAATAAATTCTTCACGACTGTGGTTCCCCACGAAGGGAAGATTGTTTTTAGTTGTGTTTAAAGACGTTTACTCGTGTAACTGAAATGCTTTATAGATGCACTGAGTTGATAAAGGTGAAGGGACAGCTCCTAGTATCGTGTCGGACCTCCTTTTGCCCGGCGTACTGCAGCAGCTCGACGTGGCATGGACTGTACAAGTCGTTGGAAGTCCTCTGCAGAAATGCTGAGACATGCTGCCTCTATAGGCGTCCATAATTGAGGAAGTATTACCAGGATTTTGTACACGAACTGACCATAAACGCTCGATGCCTGGCAAAACCATTCGCTCGATTTGTCGAGGATGTTCTTCAAACCAATTGTCCACAATTGATGCCTGGTGACATGGCGCATTGGCATCCATAAAGATTCCATCATTGTTTCGGAAGCCCATGAATGGCTGTCAATGGTCCACAGGTAGTCTAACATAACCATTTCCTGCCAATGATCAATTAAGTTGGACCAAATGACCCAGTCCATTCCTCGTAAACACAGCCCACACCATCGTGGAGCCACCTCCAGGTTGCACACTGTCTTGTTGACAACTTGAGTTCATGGTTTAGATGGCTCTGCGCTACACTCGAACCCTACTATCAGTCCTTACCAACTGGGACTCATCTGACCACTCCACGGTTTTCCTGCCGTCTACGGTGCAACAGACATGGTCACTGGCCCAGGAGAGGCGCTGCATGCAATGTCATGCTGTTAGCAAAGGCACTCGCGTCGCTCGTTTGCCGCCATAATCCAATAACGTCAAATTTCGCTGGTTTCTCCTAACGGATACGTTCGTCTTGCATCCAACACTGATATCTGTGGTTCTTTCACGCATTGTTGCTTGTCTGTTAGCGCTAGCAACTCTACGCAAACGTCGCTGTTCTCGGTCATTAAATGAAGGCCGTCGGTCACTGCGTTGTCTGTGATAAGAGGCAATGTGAAATTTGGTATTCTCGGCGCATTCTTGACATTGTGGATCTCAGGAACCTGAATTCCCTTAAGATTTCCGAGGTGGAATGTCCCATGCTTACAACTGCCATTCCGCGTTCAAAGTCTGTTAATTCCCGTCGTGCTGCCATAATCACGTCGGAGGCCTTCTCACAAGAATAACCGGAGTACAAATGACAGCTCCGCCTATGCACTGCCCTTTTATACCCTTGTACCCGATACTACCACCATCTGTATGTGTGTATGTCGCTATCCCATGACTTTTTTGGTCATATCACTGTGTATTGAGGTTTCGTCCATATTTTTACAGCCAAAGTTGATTGTGAAGACATCTTTTTTTTAAATTTGTTATGATATTGAGAGTATTGTGAAAGAAGCAAATAACAATATATTTTTTCAATGTTTGGAGCTAACTTCACAGTGCAAAGGTAGTTCTAGGGAATTATTTCTTTTTCCCACGTTGTCATGATAAAAGAGATCTGACAGATCCGTCTCATCTCTTTCTACTTTTCTAAAATGTTCATTGGCTTCTGTATTTTGCCAAATGTTTGTTATAGTAACCAACTTCTCAGGAAGAAGTGTGCTATCGTGTACTTAATATTTACATGTGTGCTTAATGATAATTTGGGTCCGCGTTCCTGACTCTTTTCCTAATGTAGCTAATATTAAAATATAATCTAACAACAGACGACGAAGAGGTAGTCTCATGAAAGGATTGTGGGTAGATGCTGGCGTGTCTCTCACTACTTGCCCTTTGGCAGAGGCAGCCTCCTGCTGTTATTAGAAGTTAGTTGAGATCGGTCTCCATCAGTAATTTCAGTGTAAGCAGAGCAGAAACAACTGAAGTGACCATCATAATTAGCTCTTTTTAATAGATCCTAGATAGACAATTCGATACTCAACAGGTCAACGAACAAGAAAGTCAGATCTTATTGAAATAATAGTTACCGATTCGTTTGAGATAATGTTAGTATGTCCAAGATTCACACGTGCGTCGTGCGCCTTTGTAGGGAAGCAGCCTACTCACGTCGTAAAAATTCACATCAGTCTTTCCATTGTGTGCCAGCCTAGTCCGCTGTAACTAGCTCTGACGTCATAAATGTTGCGCAATACTTGAAAAATCAAGTAAGTAACCTGAAACGTTTCTAGCATGTCAGGAGTAATACTAAATCAATATGTGTTGAATGTCAGTTCAATAACTTTAACTATTTTCGAAATTTGGACGATTTTCTGTAAAAATCATTGGCGCAACAGAAAAGAGCTAGAAACTTAAAAATTTGTATTTAGATTCCTTTTGCATAATAATTTAGTAGAAACAGTATTCTGGATCTCACAAATTAAAATTTTAGTTGAAATTCATGATTTTCTGGTTTTTGTCTTAAAAATTAAGGAAGCAAGATAGATTAAGGAGGCGAATAAATAAGGCTAGGATGTTTAAATTTAAGTAGAAGGGAAATCCGCTATAATCATAAAGATGCGAGAAATTAAATTAATTCTCTCGCCCAAATTATTTGACTTAGCCACGTCAGACTTTTATTATGATTACTTACCTGTATGCTGATTGCACATTTAAATTGAGAGCTTCATCGGCCATCAGCAAAGGAAGCGATGATTTATTCAATAACTTAAAGTGGTGCATTACTAGCCCAGCGGCTAGTCGGGAGAGCGGAATTGATCAGGCGTTCCCTTAGCCGTCCGCACCGCAGCTTTATATATAAGAACGCTGCGCGAGAGAAGAAGGCCCCAGTTCTCTCCAGACGCTGAATAGCACGCCACCTGTGCCGGGAGTCGCGTCGCGTCGGTATCATTGCTATAAACAGCCTCGGATGCCGTAATAAGTTACTCGGGATATGCGTAACCATGAAATCGTTTTTGAGTGAAGTGTTAACTCTGGGATGACTTTAATGATCTATCTTCAGTTGGCGTATGTCGTATTTTCATGTACTGTCGCGGGACAGACATTCTACCATTATTTAGCGTGGCGTTTGATGAGCATTATCATCAAATTACGGCGAGCATTCACTTAAACATTTAATTTGTACAGTTATAGTTGCATCAGCGCATTAGACTCTGAACTGCTCTGTTAGTTGGATTGTGTGGATTCTTTTTGGTCTGTGACTTTCAGAATATAGTGAACATTTTAGACAAAATCGTTTTTGATTATGAAGAGAGCCAGTGTTTAGAACGGCAAACAACAACACAGCATTAAATGCATAATAGGAGCATTTTAAATAAACAATTAATTCCACCTGCCGCCCCACATATGTTGCTAATCGGCCGGGAAAAACAAAACATTTTAAATAAACAATTAATTCCACCCGCTGCCCCATATATGGTGCATCAGCCGGGAAAATCAAAACAAAACATTTTAAATAAAAACATTAATTCCACCCGCCGCCCCACATATGGTGCATTGGCCGGGAAAGGAAAACTGAGTAAAAGTGAAAGTGATTTTTAAATATTCGGATTTGGGGGTGAAATGGGACACGCAACTGAGTAATAAAACAGTGATAGCGTTACGTGTGCATGTGGGCGACTCAATTGGATTAAGAACGCATCTGGATTGACGGAACTGCCACTGAGTCTAGCGGCGCTGCCGGCATCTCGAGAAGCCAGTTTCGCCTCACAACAGTTGTCCGCCGGAGCAACCGGAGCCGCGCCTGCAGTTGCGGGCCACGGAAACACACAGCAGCCGTTGAAGTGCCGTCTGCGGTTCAACGCCCCGCGTCGCATCAGTAATCCTGGTACGCCGCGCCGGCAACGCCATACGTTGTGCAGAAGGAACTAAGTTAAGTGAAAAGCTGTTAAAAATTTTACTAACCTGCACTAAATGACTGTCGGCGATGGAACTGCCAGAAGAAACTGAGGTTAAACTTAAATCAGAACCTATGTCTGTTGAGGGAATCGTAAATCCAGACAACGGTTCAACTGTGAATATGCATGAAGATAGTAATGTTAAAGTGAAATCTGAAGTATTGTCTCCTGACAGTAGTGTGAAAAGGGGCAATGATTCAATAATAGAGACCCCTGTAGTAAAGCAGAAATCAGAAATTGTTAAGTTATTGGATGATAGTTTTTCTGATGAATTAAAAATGAAACAGTCATCAGAGGTGGTAGAGTTTAAACAGGAGAAGTTAGATATGACTGATCAATCAGAAGTTTCATTTAGTTTTGATGATTCTGGTGCTGGAGCTAGTTTTTCGTCACCTGAGTGTGATAAAAAACTAGCTACTGAGCAATCCAAAGATACTGGGGCTATTGATTTAAATGTTATATTACAAGCCATAGCTACCAGTAATGCCTAATTAAAGTCTGAAATTGTGGCCAGCCAAACAAATTTTAATAAACGGTTTGAGGCAATGGACAATAAATTAGAATCCAATAATGCTGAATTAAAGTATGAGAGAGTGGCCAGCCAAACAAATTTTAATAAACGATTGGAGGTAATGGACAATACATTCAAGTCTGGTTGCAATAAGTTGAAAGAGGATCTGGACAGTTTGAATTATAAAATTGATTACAATCATGAGGATATTAAGAAAAAGGTTGCTCAACAGTTATCTGAGATGTATAAAACAGTAAAATCCGAAGTTTCTGAGGTTTGCAAAGACTTCCAAATGGAATATGCGAAGCTGGAGCACAAGTTAACAGAAAAGATCGAGGCGGAATCTGAACTGGGCTCAGATAGATTTAAAGATGTTAATATAAAAGTAAACATATGTCAAGCAGAAGTAAATGCAATCAAAACTCATACTACTCATATTGTGCAAAGAGTAGATAATGTTGAAATGAGAGTAGAAAATATTAGTACTAACATTGCTAACATTGAGAGTAAAGTAGCTTCGGTAACTTCTGGTAATGGTAGTATGCAACAAGTTGTAGCTGCAAACGCCGCTTTTATCTTATGTCGGCAGTTCTTGCGGTTTGATCCAGATAAAAATATCCACCCACTAGATTTCTGGAACGATTTTGAAGATGTGATTCCACCAACTTGGTCTGAACGAGAGAAAATCTCATTTATTAGAAGCCATTTAGCAGGTGACGCCATGCGTTGGTCAGTTGATGTTATGTTGAAGAGTAAAACATTAGCGGAATTTAAAACAGCTTTCATTAATGAGTATTGGTCTAGCAATAAGCAAAATGAAGTGTTCAGAGAATTTTGGAGTGGAAAACGCTTCAATGCAGGCAAGGAATCTATTAAAGAATTTGCTAGGTCATGGACCTCCCGTTTGTCACATTTGGCCGAAAAGCTAAAACCTGAAATGATAATACTAGGTCTTGAAGCCAAACTGCCATGTTATTGGCAAACTAGAATTATATCTGCCCCTAGAGACAATCTGGATAGTTTCATTGAATATTTGGAACGTGTAGAGCGTGTGGCTGCCAATGAGGAGCAAGCACGTAATAACAGAAATGGTAATAACGCTAGTAGTAATTTTAAGAACGAGCAGAATGGCAATGTAAACATCAGAACAGTAGGTGTTCGCCATCCTAAGAGAGGTAGGAATTGGAGAAATAATTATCAGAACCAACAATGGCATCCAAATGATAGTAATTTTGTTCTGAACACAATTATGCAGGTAAACAACAGTGCTGAAAGCAATGCTGTGCCAGTTAACTATAGTGGAAATAAAGGGAACAGTAGTAGGCCGAGGCAGGAAAACTAGTTCCCGTCTATGAGGACACTGGCGCTCACCATGCGGTTATTTTTCCTAAGCCAGTAGTTACAGTAATTGGTAAGACAGATCAGAATACTCAGACTGTACATGTGGATGAAGGGTCGGTAGCATCTAAGGATACAGCAGAAATATTAGATCACTCACAGTATTAGAGAGATACCGTGTTAGAGACGCTTTCTAAGTGGGAAGAGAAAGAGAAGGCGCAGCAGTGTAACGGTAGGGAAGAGCTACATGATACTGAATTGTCAGGTGAAGAAGCAGAAGAAATTCATGCTTATATTTACGATGAGGATGATGTGCTCTCACCTAAAGTGCCTGTGCAGGATGTTGATACTGTACTAATAAATTTAGGACAGGAGGTAAGTGAGAATGTAGAGGATAGCCTGTTGGGGGTCGATGAACCCAGTAGCTGTGACCAGTTGTCACTTGAGAAGGAACCCGACGATAATAGAGAAAGTGGTTTAGCTGTAACTAGTGTTATGCCCGGTCTGGAGGCGCAGAATCGCGCAGACTACAGTAATTTGGGTCATGTTCAGCAAACTAAATGTAATGAAGTCGTGCGGTGTTTCGATTTGAAATTAATAGACCGACTGGAAAAGGCAGCTGAAAATGTAATTCAGGAAACCCCTACACACTTTGACCTAAATGTAATGAAGACAGATGTCGATCACTTTAGTTGGAGACAAATCCAAAAGGAACTATTGGATGAGTTTGAGGATCCACCTGTACAACCTAGAATAAGCCACCCTATAATAATAGTGAATATGTTGGGTATCAATGTACGTTGTCTCTTAGACAGTGGAAGTGAGGTGAGTGCAATATCTCAGTCCTTCTTTGATGCATTACCTGGTAAAGACAGGCTTACAGTAATGAGGGTATCAGGACTGAGAATAATTGGTGCTACTGGCAAGGTGTCAAAAACGGTAAAGCAAGAAGCTTTGCTGCCCTTTGATATTAATGGTAATATAATTGATCATCCATGCTTAATTGTAAACAATCTCAGTATTGAGGTTTTAATTGGCATAGATTTCTTGTCAAAATATCAGAGTGTTGTTGACTTTGAAAGAAGCCAGTTAAAAATGGTCTTGCCGATAACCGGAGTAATTACAGTACCTTTTATTGATAAACATGTAGTAACTAGTGATGAAACTTGGGAGCTGCCTTTACGAGTTCTGAAAAATAAGAGATATTGGGACGAAGGTGTTAATCTTAGTAAAAGTAAGCTAAACACAGAAGAAGAAGAAGCAATTATTTTGGACAAAATAGAAGCTAAATTGCACGAAATCGATAAAATGTCAGTTGATCAAAAGGAAGAACTGAGACATGTTTTAAAAAGGCATAATAAGGTATTTTCAAATCGACCTGGCGTGGTCAAAGGTTATGAATGTCAATTAAGGGTGAAACCTGGCCAAGTGTTTTTCAGGAAGCCATACCAAATAGATGTAGCTAGGAAGGAGGCGGTTCGAAAGGAGATACAGAGAATGCTAAAGTGGGGTGTGATTGAAAAAGCGGTCAGAGAGTACAATAATCCTCTTGTTGTTGTACCAAAAAGAGACGGGAGTGTCAGATTGGTCTTGGACGCTCGTTGGTTGAATGAAATAGTGGTTACAGAAAGTGATAGACCGCAGAACATGGACGAGTTATTGCAAAAGTTCCGGGGAGTAAAATTCTTAACTTCTATGGACATCACGTGTGGATATTGGAATTTGCCACTGGCGGAAAGTTCAAGGAAGTACACAGCTTTCTTGTACGAAGGAGTTAGTTACCAATACCGTGTGGTACCTTTCAGACTTAATATCTGTGTGTGTGTGCCTTCGTACGTGTGATGTGCCATGTTTTAGGACAAGCCTTAATTAATAAAATAACAATCTACGTAGATGATCTGTTAATAGCAACTCCTAGCTGGGAAGAACACATAGTTTTATTAGAGGAAGTGTTAGAGGCTATTGAGAGAGGTGGCATGAAACTAAAGATTGAAAAGACAGAGTGCGTTAAAGAGGAAATAGGTTTCTTGGGATATATGATAAGTGGAAAAGGTATTCTGCCTGACCGAGGCAAGCTAGCAGTCATTGAAAAATTTGAGGCTCCCAGAAACAAGAAGCAGTTGAGATCGATGTTCGGTCTTTTCGACTTCTATAGGCGTTTTGTTAGTAAACAGGCTTTTATTGCGCCCTGTCTTCACCTCCTGCTGAAAAAGAATACCCCTTGGGTTTGGACAGCAGAATGTCAACAGGCGTTCGAGGTGCTTAAACAGTCTTTAATTAATAGTCCTATTTTACATCATCCTGCCTTTGAAAAACCATTCTGTATGTCTGTTGATGCTAGTGGCTATGGTATAGCTGTGGAGGTATTCCAAGTAGAAATAGAGAACGAACAAGAAGTGCACAAGACTATAGCTTTCGCAAGTCGATCTTTACAGGCAGCAGAGAGAAATTATGGCATTTCAGAACTGGAAGCATTGGCAATTGTATTTGGGGCACAGAAGTTTGAGCACTATCTATTAGGTCACAAGATAATTGTTTACAGTGACCATAAGGCGTTGACCTTTTTAAAGACCTGTAAGTTGAGGAATGCTCGTTTGGTAAGATGGTCATTGTATCTCCAGCAGTTTGACCTTGAGGTTAGATATATTCAAGGAAAAGATAATTTGGTAGCTGATGGGTTATCTAGAAGAGCGGAACTCTGTGACGTCGCGGGAATTACATCAACAGACCTAAGTGAAGTACAAATGTTTGCGTTGCACGAAGTAAAGGAAGAAAGTGCATTAAAGAGGGTGATTACGAACTTGAGACGTGAGCAGAATGCAGATGACCAGCTGAAATTAGTAAAGAGCTATTTGGGAGATGCGAACTATCATAAGGTTTCGCAATACTACAGCCTAGTCCGCTGTAACTAGCTCTGACGTCATAAATGTTGCGCAATACTTTAAAAATCAAGTAAATAACCTGAAACGTTTCTAGCATGTCAGGAGTAATACTAAATCAATATGTGTTGAATGTCAGTTCAATAACTTTAACCATTTTCGAAATTTGGACGATTTTCTGTAAAAATCATTGGCGCAACAGAAAAGAGCTAGAAACTTAAAAATTTGTATTCAGATTCCTTTTGCATAATAATTTAGTAGAAACAGTATTATGGATCTCACAAATTAAAATTTTTGTTGAAATTCAAGATTTTCTGGTTTTTGTCTTAAAAATTAAGGAAGCAAGATAGATTAAGTAGGCGAATAAATAAGGCTAGGATGTTTAAATTTAAGTAGAAGGGAGATCCGCTATAATCATAAAGATGTGAGAAGTTTCAACTGAATAACTATAAAACTACAGCGATAGCGTATCTCCAAACAGCAAGTTCAGAGCTCGTCTACTGTGTGTAGTGTAATTAAATTAATTCTCTCGCCCAAAATATTTGACTTAGCCACGTCAAAAATTCTCTCGCCCAAAATATTTGACTTAGCCACGTCAGTCTTTTATTATGATTACTTACCTGTGTGCTGATTGCACATTTAAATTGAGAGCTTCATCGGCCATCAGCAAAGGAAGCGATGATTTATTCAATAACTTAAAGTGGTGCATTACTAGCCCAGCGGCTAGTCGGGAGAGCGGAATTGATCAGGCGTTTCCTTAGCCGTCCGCACCGCGACTTTATATATAAGAACGCTGCGCGAGAGAAGAAGGCCTCAGTTCTCTCCAGACGCTGAATAGCACACCTCCTGTGCCGGGAGTCGCGTCGCGTCGGTATCATTGCTATAAACAGCCTCGGCTGCCGTAGTAAGTACTCGGGATACGCGTCACCATGAAATCGTTTTTGAGTGAAGTGTTAACTCTGGGATGACTTTAATGATCTATCTTCAGTTGGCGTATGTCGTATTTTCACGTGCCGTCGCGGGACAGACATTCTACCATTATTTAGCGTGGCGGTTGATGAGCATTATCATCAAATTACGGCGAGCATTCACTTAAACATTTAATCTGAACAGTTATAGTTGCATCAGCGCATTAGACTCTGAACTGCTCTGTTAGTTGGATTGTGTGGATTCGTTTTGGTCTGTGACTTTCAGAATATAGTGAACATTTTAGACAGAATCGTTTTTGATTATGAATCCCAGACAATCTCCTAATTCCTCAGAGCTGTAAGCTGTAGCTATAAGTGTATTTCTCAGATGAAGTGGGCACTAGGAATTCTAATTACAGGCTTCACGTTTTGCTAATCACTTTCTGGTTGCCAATACTGTAGTTAGAGAGCCAGTGTTGAGAACGGCAAACAACAACACAGCATTAAATAAATAATAGGAACATTTTAAATAAACAATTAATTCCACCCGCCGCCCCACATATGTTGCTAATCGGCCGGGAAAAACAAAACATTTTAAATAAACAATTAATTCCACCCGCCGCCCCACACATGGTGCATCGGCCGGGAAAAACAAAACAAAACATTTTAAATAACAGCATTAATTCCACCCCCGCCCCACACCTGATAGGGCAGGGTACCTCTCTTTATGCCCCTCAGACAGTCAGAACCTTCACGTAATGCATCCAGAGGGGGCTTTTACCAAAACCTTGAGAAGAGTTCAGACACTTTCCAAAGTAAAACAGAATGGTGGGAAAAGAAACTAGCATTTTATAAGGCCAACCCCAGGACTAGGGTTCTCATTGGCTGAAAATACGTGACGCGGATCTTTCTGTTGCTCTTAAGATGAGGGCAGGGTAATTGTGCGGAAAATTGTCTCTCTTCCGGTAAGTGGAACAAATTAGCATGCACCTCGGTTGACTGACACGAGCTTTTGGCGGAATTATTGTCAGTGCGACGCCAGAGTTAGAGAAACAATGAGTTCAGAGAGCTTCGCTTTCGGAGAGCGGCAGACAGAAGATTCTGCTCTGATGGGCAGTGGTGAGTGTTGGAGACTGATGGCGAACAGCAGATCTTTGGTACTGAGAATGGTGAAGAGCAGAGGGTGTTCATTTAAGATCCGAGGTAGTAGCCAGAGTGGTGAGTGTTGTTGGTGCAGTACTAGAATTTAACGGAGATCGGCACTGCGTAAAGTTTAGGAACCTTGCGATCGAATTAGAATCGTTCTTGAGCTGTGGTAATGGTTCTTAATTTTATAATTTCATTTCTTTCACAATACGGAACTCAACGTTTCTTGCAGTGAATTTTCAGTTCATCGAAATGTTCAGTAAACTGTTCGCTGCTCGTGTTAATGTTGGTGCATGTCTAACCTCTCCTTGTGCCACATCTTTTAGTGTCGATTCAGTCACCATCTCTGGAAGTAACCCTCTTTTATTCTGTGTTTCCCAGTACTCTGTGGACCCACCATACGTACAGTATTAGTAACTAAAACAGTATAATATTTCACGAAACTTTTTTATGAAGACTTCCGCCATGTTTAGCTTCTCCCATGTGTGTAAATCTTTGTAAAATAGATGTGTAGTAATCCAATCCTTCTTATCATAATTTCCGTGGTTAATATATCCCATGTCATTCGAAACCAAATTAGCCGAGGCCTTCACCCATACTTATACACTCTTGGAAATTGAAATAAGAACACCGTGAATTCATTGTCCCAGGAAGAGGAAACTTTATTGACACATTCCTGGGGTCAGATACATCACATGATCACACTGACAGAACCACAGGCACATAGACACAGGCAACAGAGCATGCACAATGTCGGCACTAGTACAGTGTATATCCACCTTTCGCAGCAATTCAGGCTGCTATTCTCCCATGGAGACGATCGTAGAGATGCTGGATGTAGTCCTGTAGAACGGCTTGCCATGCCATTTCCACCTGGCGCCTCAGTTGGACCAGCGTTCGTGCTGGACGTGCAGACCGCGTGAGACGACGCTTCATCCAGTCCCAAACATGCTCAATGGGGGACAGATCCGGAGATCTTGCTGGCCAGGGTAGTTGACTTACACCTTCTAGAGCACGTTGGGTGGCACGGGATACATGCGGACGTGCATTGTCCTGTTGGAACAGCAAGTTCCCTTGCCGGTCTAGGAATGGTAGAACGATGGGTTCGATGACGGTTTGGATGTACCGTGCACTATTCAGTGTCCCCTCGACGATCACCAGTGGTGTACGGCCAGTGTAGGAGATCGCTCCCCACACCATGATGCCAGGTGTTGGCCCTGTGTGCCTCGGTCGTATGCAGTCCTGATTGTGGCGCTCACCTGCACGGCGCCAAACACGCATACGACCATCATTGGCACCAAGGCAGAAGCGACTCTCATCGTTGAAGACGACACGTCTCCATTCGTCCCTCCATTCACGCCTGTCGCGACACCACTGGAGGCGGGCTGCACGATGTTGGGGCGTGAGCGGAAGACGGCCTAACGGTGTGCGGGACCGTAGCCCAGCTTCATGGAGACGGTTGCGAATGGTCCTCGCCGATACCCCAGGAGCAACAGTGTCCCTAATTTGCTGGGAAGTGGCGGTGCGGTCCCCTACGGCACTGCGTAGGATCCTACGGTCTTGGCGTGCATCCGTGCGTCGCTGCGGTCCGGTCCCAGGTCGACGGGCACGTGCACCTTCCGCCGACCACTGGCAACAACATCGATGTACTGTGGAGACCTCACGCCCCACGTGTTGAGCAATTCGGCGGTGCGTCCACCCGGCCTCCCGCATGCCCACTATACGCCCTCGCTCAAAGTCCGTCAACTGCACATACGGTTCACGTCCACGCTGTCGCGGCATGCTACCAGTGTTAAAGACTACGATGGAGCTCCGTATGCCACGGCAAACTGGCTGACACTGACGGCGGCGGTGCACAAATGCTGCGCAGCTAGCGCCATTCGAAGGCCATCACCGCGGTTCCTGGTGTGTCCGCTGTGCCGTGCGTGTGATCATTGCTTGTACAGCCCTCTCGCAGTGTCCGGAGCAAGTATGGTGGGTCTGACACACCGGTGTCAATGTGTTCTTTTTTCTATTTCCAGGAGTGTATTTCCGTGAATTGTTTGTTATGACAATTCGGTGGAACAAATCACCTATTCACCAACATATTACTTCTGATCAGCCTGAGGGCCAAACGATATATTCCTTTACTTTGTATTAGTCATTGATACTCAGCAATGTGGCGACCCTTATATTGTATCAGTTGTAGAAACAAATACCAACAGCTTACTCAATCCCCTCACACATACTTAGTAACAGAAATGCTTTGGGCAGTCGTAGCATTACTTGCGTTTTTCCTCGAGGGATTTTGAGTTAAATACAAATGACGGAAAATCACTAATACTTTGTCGATAGTGTAACTTGTTCAGAACCACATTGCCGTGTGCAATGAATGTGTGATGTGTAGTGTATTAAATTCTACTTTTTCCCCCTTTGTAAGATCTTCTTCGGCTAGAGTTAGTTACAGAGGGGGGGAGGGGGAGCTGCAGTTTGTCCTTTCATCGGTGCTTGGTAAATAATATGAGGGTGGGGTGAACATGCAGTAGAGATATATTGCAATTCTTCCAGCTATTCAGTGGAGGACAATCAGCGTTATAAGAATCAGAGCTTAACAAATATCCGCAAAATATCGTATAATGGCCAGTCAATAATGCATATAATGTTTCTGTGATGCACTAGGATAAGCAGTCAGTAGCCGTTGCTTCATGTACCTTCGATACACTATAGTTTAGCGACACTGGAAGAGCGCTATGTAGATCGACAAGAGGTGGTTAGGGTGGAATACTGGAAGTACATTTCACGTACAGTTGCTTCTGAATAACTGTAGTAAAAAATGTTGTATAAAAGTCATACTCAAGCAATAAACTGTGTCAGTCACATTAACGTTTTGCAAGATAGATTTTGAGGGCTGAAGTCCTTATCCTCATGTTCGTCAACGGTTTGCACGAGTATTTTCTTTCCTGAGTACAGACAGTGGTCTTCCTTAAACATCACTTCACTACAGATCAGTTTTTATGTGTTATTTGTTATTATAATATGCCACTGAAGTCATGCATTATCAATGATAACCAAGCTACTAACAAGATGTTCAAGCAAAATCAGTATCACAAACATGAAACAGACAAAATGCATGTCAGTGATTACACAACGAAAAATTTGTTACTGTAATACAGCGTTATTTAAAAGAAGTGTGTACATACATTTCAGTATGTTTCTTCGATAATGAAACGGTCTGATTGTTTAGGCAATGAATTATGGATTTCGCTACGGTCGCAGGTTCGAATCCTGCCTCGGGCATAGATGTGTGTGATGTCCTTAGGTTAGTTAGGTTTAATTAGTTCTAAGTTCTAAGCGACTGATGGCCTCAGAAGTTAAGTCGCATAGTGCTCAGAACCATTTGAACCATTTTTTGAATTATGGATTTCTTAATTTGTCTCACTAAACACTAGATGGGAGTTATTGTGTATCTTGTACAGGGTTGGCAAAATAAAACAGGCCCGAAAAATTTATCGTACACCTTAAGATAGGCAACACCACTTACACCATTCGCATAAGGGGAGGATATTGAAAGTTGGGTTGCATATCTTAAGGTGCACGATGTATTTTCGACGCCAGTTTTATTAGTGTGTGTTTGTGTGTGAGAGAGGGAAAGGTAGATAGTTAGAGAGAGAGAGAGAGAGAGAGAGAAAGAGACTAAGAAGAAAAGCTGAGGTGGACTTAAAATCTGTTGGTGGTGTTTGAAAGGGAATTTAAAGATAAACAAGAAGATTTTCATTTCCAGTGAAACTGAAAACTGTTAAAGATGTACTAGAACAGAGGTTTTTTTGACCTCTAAATGACGCAACGAAAATGTTTCACCTGTTTAAAGAAAACGGGTTAAAGAGCGTCAGTGAAGTGAGCGAAGTGCCTGCAGAATTTGCAACAGTTTTCATTTCCACCTAGGGCCAGAGTGCTGTTAACAGGGTGGGTCTGAAGCGGCGGGCCAGGGCTTGTTGCCAGCCCTGAGAGACAGCAGCTCATCCCCTGCAGCCCTCGGCGCCTAAGCGGATAAGGCGCGCCCAGCCGGGCAGATAGCGTGGACAAGGGCAAGGGCAGGCTGCCGCCGGCCCACAGCCGCCCTAAGTCGCCCTCAGCCCGTGCTGCGGCGCCGTCCTTTGGAGAGCGCTCCATTCGCCTCGACAGCAATACCGGACACAAAGGCGGGCACGTGGCGAATACCGGAACACGACCTTCGCGATGTATTTCACAGACGTGTCGACTGGTACATGAAGCATCACGTTTTACGTCTCAGGCACATTTGTGGCTTCTGGTGCACACCATTCTGCACGATTGAAAATATGTATGCTCTCACATTCTTCTGCTTATTTAAAACTGTTCATAATGTTCTTTTATCAGGTACAGATTTTCACAGTGGAATGAATTTTTTGTTTGTTTTTAGTTTTGACAATTTTACTAGGACGGAAGACTGGGTATACGAAAATTCTCTGTTTTCCACATGAGTGGGGAAGCTGGCCAAATCAAAAGCATTGGAGTGCAGTTTTTAGGCCAAATACGAGAGACATTTTCCCTGGGATTAAAAGCGTCTTACAGAAGCCACGAAACAAAAGCTACACGATCAGACCATACAGACCACGCGACGTCGACCGACCGCCGTGTCATCCGCTGCCATGTGTCTTCATGCGGATGCCGTATGAAGTGGGATGGCGTCAGCACATCGCTGTCTCAGCCGCTCTCGACGTTCAGATCCCTGGAGCCGCTACCTCCAATCAGGCAGCTCCTCAGTTGGCATAACGAGACTAAGTGGACCCTGGTCCAGGCCTCCCATCTGCGAAACAATTGTGGCAGTACCAGGAATCGAACCCGGGTCCTTTACAGGGCAGCCATCTACGCTGACCACTCCGCTACTTTTTTTCGGAACTAAAACATCTACATCTACATCTACAAGGTTACTCTGCAATTCACACGTAATTGCCCGGCATAGGGTTCATCGAACAATTTTCGTACTACTTCTCTACCATTCCACTCTCGAATGGCGCGTGGGAAATTGGAACACCTAAATCTTTCCGTTAGAGCTCTGATCTCTCTTATTTTATTATGACGATCATTTTTCCCTACGTAGGTGGGTGTCAACAAAACATTTTCGCATTAGGAAGAGAAAGTTGGTTGAAATTTCGTAAACACATCTCGCCGCAAGGAATACCGCTTTTGTTTCAGTGACTGCCACCTCAACTCGCATATCATATCAGTGACACTCTCACCCCTACTGCGTGATAACACGAAACGAACTGCCCTTCTTTGCACTTTTTCGATGTCCTCCGTCAATCCCATCTAGTAAGGATCCCGTACCGCGCAGTAATATTCCAGCAGAGGACGGAAAAATGTAATGTAGGCTGTCTCTTTAGTAGGTTTGTTGCATCTTCTAAGTGTTCTGCCAACAAAGCGCAGTCTTTGTTTCGCCTTCCCCACAATATTATCTATATGGCCTTTCCAATTTAAGATGCTCGTAATTGTAATTCCTAGGTATTTAGTCGAACTGACCCAAAATTTATCGGATTTCTTTAAGTACCCATGTGGATGACCTCGCACTTTTCTTTGCTTAGTGCTAATTGCTACTTTTCGCCCCATACAGCAATTCTCTGTAGGTCAGTTTTTAATTGGAATTGATCGTCTGATGATTTTACTAGACAGTAAATTACAGCGTCATCTGTAAAAAATCTAAGGCGGCTGCCCAGATTATCACCTAGATCATTTATATAAATCAGGAACAGCATAGGGCCTATGACACTACCTTGCGGAACGGCAGATATCATATCTGTTCTAGTCGATTATTTACGCGTCTACCACTACGAACTGTGACCTCTCTAAGAGGGAATCACGAATCCAGTCACACAACTGAGACGATACTCCATATGCATGCAATTTGATTAATAGTCGCTTGTGAGCAACGGTATCAAAAGCCTTCTGGAAATCTAGGAATATGGAATCGATCTGAGATGCCTTGTCGATAGCACTCATTACTTCATGCGAATAAAGAGCTAGCAGTTTTGCACAATAACGATATTTTCTGAATCCGTGTTGGTTATGTATCAATAAGTCATTTCCTTCAAGGTGATTCATAATGTTCGAGTGCAGTATATGCTCCAAAATCTTACTGAAGATTGATGTCAGTGATATGGGTCTGTAATTCAATGGATTACTCCTATTTCTTTTCTTGAATTTTTGGCGTGACCTGTGCTACTTTCCAGTCTTTAGGAACAGACCTTTCGCCAAGTGAGCGGTTGTATATGATTGCTAAGAAAGGCGATATTGTGTCTGCATACTCTGAAAGAAACCTGATTGGTATACTATCTGGACCGGAACACTTGCCTTTCTTAAGTGATTTGAGTTGTTTCGCAACACCTAAGATATCTACTTTTATGTCGCTCATACTAACAGCTGTTCTGGTTTCGAATTCTGGAATATTTACTTCGTTTTCTTTCGTGAAGGAATTACAGAAAACTGTATTTAGTAACTCCGCTTTAGTGGCACCATCATCGGTAACATTTCCATCGCTATCGCGCAGTGACGGTATTGACTGTTTTTTGCCACTGGTGTGCCCAATATCGAATGAAAAGGGAAGCCACGATCAAGACTCGAACACGAACCAGCAGTTTGGTAGTCTAATTCCGTGACAACTTTTTTCTTTCATTGAGGTTTGTATCCACGGCACAACACGTAGTTTTTACGTTTTTAGGAAACTGAAAATGCTTGTTCCGGCAGGAACGAATGGACACTGTCAGCTTCAGGCTGGGTGGAGACAAGATGAGCAGGGGCCAAATTCCGGGGCCTCATCAAGGTGTCTCCTCGCCGCCTGTCACTGCACAGGTCTCTCACATCATACTGGCCCCTCCTTCTTTTTAACAAAAGGAAACTTGGCAAATATAAGTTCCTCAATTACGGGACTAAAAGAAAACAAGTTTCGTTTCTAGAAAGATCGCAATGAGGGTAGGCTCCAGAACAAGGGGAAAAGTTACCTAATACCTAGACGATTAAAGACTAGGTGCAACATACTCACATTTTTAATGCACGTTCGCCATATATTGGCGAAAAACAGGGTCGTTATCACACCTCACTGCACAGAGGGCTAGTGCCCGAGGAGCCATACGATCGAATTAAGTCTTCGTTCTGAGAGAGAAGAAGTTTAACCGAGAAAGCAGCTTCCGCTGATTTGGTAAGGATAGCCAGATGTCGGCGAATCTAGTGCCAGTGTTATCGTCCGCAGGACACAAGCCTGTGTGGTAATCTACACTCCTGGAAATGAAAAAAAGAACACATTGACATCGGTGTGTCAGACCCACCATACTTGCTCCGGACACTGCGAGAGGGCTGTACAAGCAATGATCACATGCACGGCACAGCGGACACACCAGGAACCGCGGTGTTGGCCGTCGAATGGCGCTAGTTGCGCAGCATTTGTGCACCGCCGCCGTCAGTGTCAGCCAGTTTGCC
The DNA here is from genome assembly GCF_023864275.1 of Schistocerca cancellata. Taxonomy (NCBI): domain Eukaryota; kingdom Metazoa; phylum Arthropoda; class Insecta; order Orthoptera; family Acrididae; genus Schistocerca; species Schistocerca cancellata. The sequence continues at coordinate 681,018,073 of NC_064627.1, forward strand.
GTGGCATACGGAGCTCCATCGCAGTCTTTAACACTGGTAGCATGCAGCGACAGCGTGGACGTGAACCGTATGTGCAGTTGATGGACTTTGAGCGAGGGCGTATAGTGGGCATGCGGGAGGCCGGGTGGACGTACCGCCGAATTGCTCAACACGTGGGGCGTGAGGTCTCCACAGTACATCGATGTTGTCGCCAATGGTCGGCGGAAGGTGCACGTGCCCGTCGACCTGGGACCGGACCGCAGCGACGCACGGATGCACGCCAAGACCGTAGGATCCTACGCAGTGCCGTAGGGGACCGCGCCGCCACTTCCCAGCAAATTAGGGACACTGTTGCTCCTGGGGTATCGGCGAGGACCATTCGCAACCGTCTCCATGAAGCTGGGCTACGGTCCCGCACACCGTTAGGCCTTCTTCCGCTCACGCCCCAACATCGTGCAGCCCGCCTCCAGTGGTGTCGCGACAGGCGTGAATGGAGGGACGAATGGAGACGTGTCGTCTTCAGCGATGAGAGTCGCTTCTGCCTTGGTGCCAATGATGGTCGTATGCGTGTTTGGCGCCGTGCAGGTGAGCGCCACAATCAGGACTGCATACGACCGAGGCACACAGGGCCAACACCCGCCATCATGGTGTGGGGAGCGATCTCCTACACTGGCCGTACACCACTGGTGATCGTCGAGGGGACACTGAATAGTGCACGGTACATCCAAACCGTCATCGAACCCATCGTTCTACCATTCCTAGACCGGCAAGGGAACTTGCTGTTCCAACAGGACAATGCACGTCCGCATGTGTCCCGTGCCACCCAACGTGCTCTAGAAGGTGTAAGTCAACTACCCTGGCCAGCAAGATCTCCGGATCTCTCCCTGTTTGGGACTGGATGAAGCGTCGTCTCACGCGGTCTGCACGTCCAGCACGAACGCTGGTCCAACTGAGGCGCCAGGTGGAAATGGCATGGCAAGCCGTTCCACAGGACTACATCCATCATCTCTACGATCGTCTCCATGGGAGAATAGCAGCCTGCATTGCTGCGAAAGGTGGATATACACTGTACTAGTGCCGACATTGTGTATGCTCTGTTGCCTGTGTCTATGTGCCTGTGGTTCTGTCAGTGTGATCATGTGATGTATCTGACCCCAGGAATGTGTCAATAAAGTTTCCCCTTCCTGGGACAATGAATTCACGGTGTTCTTATTTCAATTTCCAGGAGTGTAGAATGGCGAATTACCTCCAAATTACAAACTTGAAGTTTAGGCCAGATCGAACCCAGCACCAATTCCTAACTTCTGCCATGAAAAAGACTGGAACTCCCGAAGACCCCACTAACGCTATAAGGCGCCTCACATTGAACCAGTTGTTACAGAAGCCTCAAAATCATATGGTCTGGTCGCTCCCCAATTATGCTACTGTTATGAAGATGTGGAGGTCAGTCACACCTATTTTGGCTACACGAACAGATAAAACAGTACAGGAAATCTGCTACAACACTTGGTCTCTATCGTCTGCTGTTTGTCGACGTGGAACCGGGCTGCTGTACTGAAAGATCTGAGAATATATCGCCTTTATTTGTCTTTCTGTCGGAAGAGCATATCAACTTCTAGCTTTAAAGTACTGTAATTTTGTGTATATGATGATGTTCAATGCATTAACTCTTTGTTCTTCAGTGGTGGTAAACTTTATGTGTATGATGATGGCTGTATGAGTTTTCTTCTTTTTCTTCTGCTTTCGCTTGAGTCTTTATCCCACAAGTTGCGCAGGGTCGGCACTGTTACAATCGGATTTGGCAAGGTTAGTGCGAAGGGGTGGCCGGTTGCCCTTCCTGCCACCACCCCGTACCCCCTGGGATGGAATCAGTGTACCCCAACTGTCTGTACGCAATGTAAATCATGAAAGAGTGCAAACGTGTTTCATATGTCTGCTCGTCGTGTAACTGAGGCGGGACGTGAGGACTAGCCCGGTATTCATCTAGCGGTATGTGGGAAACCACCTAAAAACCACATCCAGGCTGTCCAGCACACCGGCCCTCGTCGTTAATACTCCGGGACCGGCGCGATGGCTGTATGAATCCTGTTCAGAAAAACCTGGAAGAACGCATGCTAATACGAATCAAAGGGCGCTGTACACGGGGAAGTCACAGTCGTCTGTAGGAAACGCGCAGTCTGAATATAGAATGCAGCTTCCTACCTCATTTTATATGTACTTTCTTGTATCGAGAGCCCGTAAATGGAATTAATACAATAGCTATTACAACTTGAAGGATACATGGCATGTGGTATTACAGAAGTGCGTTGATGATATGATGAGTAGGACCTAGACGGAATATCAGATGAAAATATGGTCCATCGAACTGAGGAGAAAATAAATTTAAGGTATAACTTGACTTCAAGAAAGGAACGATTGACTGGACGCATCCAGGGACATCAGGGAACAGTGAGTTTCTTAGTAGAGGGGGGCTTAAAATGTAGAGGGATACCAGTGCTTGACTACAGCTGGCAGGCTATAATGGATTTAGTTCGCAGTAGTTAAGCAGAGATAAAGAGGGTTACACAGGTTAGGCTAGCGTGGAGAGCTGCATCAAATGAGACTGAAGACAACAACATCTACTATTACTACAATAACAATAACAACATCACATGAAACAGATACAGATGTAGAAAGGACAAATTCCAACTGTGCAGTAAGAAAGAGAACATAAGACTGCCGACACGTGGCAGATGTATGAAGTAGACGGCCACTTGCATGTAAAAAGTTCATAAATCTGGGATTGTTAAACACTGATTTTGTTTGAGGTGGTATTCTCGGGAAGAAATACTCAGAGAAAGAGGAATTTGTAACATTTCACTACGTTAGTGCACGAGCGTATTAGAGGTTGAGCGGAGAGATAGTGTACGAAAAACGAAAGAAAGTGCATCTTAGGACATGTATGCGCGTTTTCCAATCAAATCAAAAATCAAGCGCATGATTTTCATACTTTCTCGATCAGTAAGCGCTAACTATTAATGTTAGGGAGAGAAGAAAAACAATTGAACATGCCTTTTGTGTAAGAAATTTGATATAGCTAAATTTTGCGCTGGATACGTTTTCGCTGGAGCCCACGGTTTTCGAGTTATTCAAGGGAAACAGGTTTGAAGTCACTTCGTTCTTCCTGATTTTTAAAAATAATTCCACAGCTACAGCGTCTAGTGAAAACGTACCCCAATACAAAATTTACTACATTAAATTTCCTACAAAAAGTCCCTTTCATATTTTCAGTAGGACTAATAGCTTGTGCGTAGTGAGCGAAAGAATATGAAAACATGTCATATGGCGGCGTTGTGGTTTGCATAATACCCATGGATAGGGAAATCTGAATCGTCCTGTATAGCGTTGGATTTCGTGAGTTTTGTCTACAGCACACAAAAAGGTACCAACGGACAGAAATATACACCAAACGAGGCTAAAACGGAAGGCAAAAATACTAGGAAAAAAAAGACCACACACAACACAGTGTATGCTGCAGTATTCTAGTCATCAGCACCTTATTCTCTCTCTGTGTGTCACAGCGTTAACTTTTCTTCCTTTTTTGTCGAATGCATATATGTACGTCGGGGGCCACGATGGTTTGCTGCTGTCTCTCCAGCGATACGTCTGTGTAAATCACACTGCTGCGTGCACGGCACGGCCGACCAGAGACACTGTGAATGGCACAGTGGGTCTCATCAACGACTGATGGCCCACAGCGAGCAGTGCACAGTGGAAAGGATCGTTATACCGGAAACTCGACACCGCTGTGCAAACTAATTTCCCGCACGAGCAGCGGCAGCCGAGCGAGCCATCATTACTTTTACGGGCAGGTTCGGAAAGGGGCGGGTGACAGTGGGGGGCTGGAGGGGAGGGGTGCTGTTCGCTTCCACCTGCCTCCTCTGCACACCACTCATCCTGCTAGCTGAACGCCAGCAGTCGCTGCAAACAACAGGCTGACGATTGGGAGTACGTTTAAATTTTTGGTCAGCATGACCGTTTTGGCGAAAATCGGAAGTAAAATACAGTATACACAACGAGACTGTGCGAAAGGGTCACGAAATACCCCGTAAGTCCAAAAAACTTACTGACTGGATCAATTGAAAATGGAGAAAAGTTATGATTGTAGTTTTAATGCTTCAGATGGTTTACATAGTCTGACCCTACTTCAGTACGAGGCACAGAACGTTCACACAACCAGGTGAAACTATCAGAAAAGTACTTCTTTGGGATGTTGTTCAACTCGCACATGGTCTTCGCACCCTGTTGATTTTCGAAAGATTCGTATTGATAACACCATGATTTAAGAATCATGATAGAAGGTTGTATACATGGAAGAACCCTGGAGATACTAAAAGGTATCAGATAGATTATATAATGGTAAGACAGAGATTTAGGAACCAGGTTTTAAATTGTAAGACATTTCCAGGGGCAGATGTGGACTCTGACCACAATCTATTGGTTATGACCTGTAGATTAAAACTGAAGAAACTGCAAAAAGGTGGGAATTTAAGGAGATGGGACCTGGATAAACTGAAAGAACCAGAGGTTGTACAGAGTTTCAGGAAGAGCGTAAGGGAACAATTGACAGGAATGGGAGAAAGAAATACAGTAGAAGAAGAATGGGTAGCTTTGAGGGATGAAGTAGTGAAGGCAGCAGAGGATCAAGTAGGTAGAAAGACGAGGGCTAGTAGAAATCCTTGGGTAACAGAAGAAATATTGAATTTAATTGATGAAAGGAGAAAATATAAAAATGCAGTAAATGAAGCAAGCAAAAAGGAATATAAACGTCTCAAAAATGAGATCGACAGGAAGTGCAAAATGGCTAAGCAGGGATGGTTAGAGGACAAATGTAAGGATGTAGAGGCTTATCTCACTAGGGGTAAGATAGATACTGCCTACTGGAAAATTAAAGAGACCTTTGGAGATAAGAGAACCACTTGTATGAACATCAAGAGCTCAGATGGAAACCCAGTTCTAAGCAAAGAAGGGAAGGCAGAAAGGTGGAAGGAGTATATAGAGGGTCTATACAAGGGCGATGTACTTGAGGACAATATTATGGAAATGGAAGAGGATGTAGATGAAGATGAAATGGGAGATACGATACTGCGTGAAGTGTTTGACAGAGCACTGAAAGACCTGAGTCGAAACAAGCGAAATACCCTCAGACTTCAAGAAGAATATAATAATTCCAATCCCAAAGAAAGCAGGTGTTGACAGATGTGAAAATTACCGAACAATCAGTTTAATAAGCCACAGCTGCAAAATACTAACACGAATTCTTTACAGACGAATGGAAAAACTAGTAGAAGCCGACCTCGGGGAAGATCAGTTTGGATTCCGTAGAAATACTGGAACACGTGAGGCAATACTGACCTTACGACTTACCTTAGAAGAAAGATTAAGGAAAGGCAAACCTACGTTTCTAGCATTTGTAGACTTAGAGAAAGCTTTTGACAATGTTGACTGTAATATTCTCTTTCAAATTCTAAAGGTGGCAGGGGTAAAATACAGGGAGCGAAAGGCTATTTACAATTTGTACAGAAACCAGATGGCAGTTATAAGTGTCGAGGGGTATGAAAGGTAAGCAGTGATTGGGAAGGGAGTTAGACAGGGTTGTAGCCTATCCCCGATGTTATTCAATCTGTATATTGAGCAGGCAGTAAAGGAAACAAAAGAAAAATTTGGAGTAGGTATTAAAATCCATGGAGAAGAAATAAAAACTTTGAGGTTCGCCGATGACATTGTAATTCTGTCAGAGACTGCAAAGGACTTGGAAGAGCAGTTGAACGGAATGGACAGTGTCTTGAAAGGAGGATATAAGATAAACATCAACAAAAGCAAAACGAGGATAATGGAATGTAGTCGAATTAAGCCGGGTGATGTTGAGGGTATTAGATTAGGAAATGAGACACTTAAAGTAGTAAAGGAGTTTTGCTATTTGGGGAGCAAAATAACTGATGATGGTCGAAGTAGAGAGGATATAAAATGTAGACTGGCAATGGCAAGGAAAGCGTTTCTGAAGAAGAGAAATTTGTTAACATCGAGTATAGATTTAAGTGTCAGGAAGTCATTTCTGAAAGTATTTGAATGGGGTGTAGCCATGTATGGAAGCGAAACATGGACGGTAAATAGTTTGGACAAGAAGAGAATAGAAGATTTCGAAATGTGGTGCTACAGACGAATGCTGAAGATTAGATGGGTAGATCACGTAACTAATGAGGAAGTATTGAATAGGATTGGGGAGAAGAGAAGTTTGTGGCACAACTTGACCAGAAGAAGGGATCGGTTGGTAGGACATGTTCTGAGGCATCAAGGGATCACCAATTTAGTATTGGAGGGCAGCGTGGAGGGTAAGAATCGTAGGGGGAGACCAAGAGATGAATACACTAAGCAGATTCAGAAGGATGTAGGTTGCAGTAGGTACTGGGAGATGAAGAAGCTTGCACAGGATAGAGTAGCATGGAGAGCTGCATCAAACCAGTCTCAGGACTGAAGACCACAACAACAACACAACACCAAGGCTCATCATCCGAGATGACTACACTCTAACGGAAATGAAATTCACCACGAAGGAATTAGCCAGATGTGACGAAAATGGATAGATGTGATCTACATATACAGACAACCAAATTATGACAGTTTCAGATAATGCGGATGATTTAATCAAAAGAGAGAACTTCAGAAATTGGTTAAGTCAGTAAAGTGCTGGTACACTTCTGGCCCACATGCAAGCAGTCACTGGGCTTGACATTGATTAACGGAGTTGATGGATGTCCTCCTGAGGGATATCGTGCTATATTCTGTCCAAATGCCACGTTAGATCGACAAAACCCATAGATGGTTGGAGGGCCCTGTCCGTAATGCTCCAAACGTTGTCAGGTCCGGCGATCTTACTGGCCAAGGTAGGGTCTGGAAAGCACAAAGACAAACAGTAGAAACTCTCCCCGTCAGCAAGTATACATCACGTGGCTGAAATGTAAGCCTAGAATTGCTCGTCATGAAGGGCAACTAAACGGGGCGTAGAATAGCGTCGACGTACCGTTTTGCTGTAATGATGCCGAGGATGACAACCAAAGGGGTCCTGTTGCGAAAAGGAATGGTATCAGGCCAGACCATCACTTCTAGTTGCCGGATCATATGGCGGGCGACAGTCAGGTTGGTATCCCACCAGTGTCTGGGGCGTCTCCAGATATATCTTCGGCCTTGAATCTCTTTGAATGGAGTAGAAATATCTTCAGTTTCGAACTGAGCCTCGATGACGAGTGAAGTCCTAGACAATGGTAGGGCGCGCGCCGTACAGCCCGACAACCAGGTCTGATGGTCTGAGGCGCCATTAAATTTCACAACAGGACTCCTTTGGCTGTCATCATCGGCACATCACAGCTGTGCGTCGACGATATTCTACGCCCCGTTTTGTTGCCCTTCATGGGAATCCATTCTGGACTTACATTTCAGCAACATAATGTCCGGCCGCACACGGCAAGAGTTTCTTTTGCTAGTCTCCGTGCTTTAGAAACCCCACCTTGACCAGCATTGGTCGCCGGATCTCCCCGAGCTGAGAACGTTTGGATCATTGTGAACCGAGTCTTCCAACAATCTCAGGAATTGGTCGATCTAACGCGGCAACTGGACTGAGTTTTCCACGGTATCCCTCAGGAGGACATCCAACAACTCCGTCAATCAATGTCAAACCAAATAACTGCTTGCATAAGAACCAGAGGTAGACCAGCGCGTTTTTGATTCGGTCAGTTTGTGAAGATCTTTCTCCTGAACAAACCATCCAATTTTTTTGAATAATCATTTATTTGTCTGAACATGTACATCATATCACCGATTTCTGTCCCATTCGAATAATTTATTCGTGGCTCGACGTTTTCATTTTATTTATTTTTTGTCTTAGAGTGTACTTCCAGAAGAGATCTGTTTCTAATTTCATTTAAGTAGTGGCAGGCGGCCAAGTACAAAGTCGAAGTCTGCGGGACATACTTTTGCACACCCCTTTCTCTTCTCTTCTGGAGAATATCTTGAGCACTTGATACAGAAATGTTCAGTTCGTTACACAGCTGCGATTTGCGAAGCACAAGGCTCACGTCCGCTACTCAACATTACCTGTCCACAATTGACACATCGAATGCACATTTGTTGTTTACAGTTATTAGTCTAAGCTACCTCCGTAGCTACAGAACCAACGTCGCTTGCAAAGAAAATCAGTCTCGATTCTTTTTGGATGGGTGGTGTACGGTAAGTTGTTAAGCCTTGACAAAAAGCTGTAGAAATGTAAAATGAACGTTTCATTCTCCAAGTTGTAGTAAACAAGTACATTTTCAAACAAGGTAGTGATAATCCGTAAAATTATTTCACAATCATATACCTCACCGATAGATCTGTACCTACAGATTGGAAAATTACGCAGGTCGCACCAGTGTTTAAGAAGGGTAGTAGGAGTAATCCATCGACCTACAGATCTATATCATTGACGTCGGTTTGCAGTGGGGTTCTGGAGCATATACTGTATTCAAACATTATGAATCACCTTGAAGGGTACGATCTATTGCTACGTAATCAGCACGGTTTAAGAAAACATCGTTCTTGTGCAACGCAGCTAGCTTTTTATTCGCACGAAGTAATGTCCGCTATCGACATTCCGTATTTCTAGATACCCGGAAACCTTTTGACACCGTTCCTCACTAATTCCGTATTTCTAGATTTCCGGAAAGCTTTTGACACCGTTCCTCACAAGCGACTTCTAATCAAGCTGCGGGCTTATGGGGTATCGTCTCAATTTGTAACGCCGGAAATGCATATCAAATGCATATCCTCCTATTTCCATCTGCTGCACTATAAATTTTTTTCCTTATTTTGTTACCTGAAGATATGACATTTCTGTGTCTTTATATATTGTAATTGTTTTACTGTTTGTATATATATATATATATATATATATATATATATATATATATATATGCATTTATGTTGGTTTGTTTTGTGAATATTATTTGTATTTATACACTTGGTCTGGCGTAGGGAAAACTATGCTATCGAACGAATACATCGATAGGTCGTGTGGAGAACCAAAGTGTTTCGGATCATTGGTAGTGTTAACTCTGTCGCGTGGAGCGCGGGCAGAGGGAGAGGCTGGCTGGGGTGGTGCAGTGGAGCAGGTGTGTTGTGTGACGCTCCCGCGAGTTGCCGCGCTTTCGGGGTTGGGCAGCATGTAATTGCGCTCGACTTGCTATGATAGTTTCTGACACGGTGTCGCGGACGGGAAGCATTAGCTGGCGCACATCAAGAGCTCGTTTCGCCTGGTGACCGTGTCGAGAAGAAGGCACGCCAACATCCAGCTTCTGCAACAGCGACGGCCGACAATGAGTGACTGTCGCCACCTCCTCGATCGACGGCTTCAAACCTTCAATCAACCAACAAGGAAGACTGGAAGCACGTAAAGTTTTAAAACTGTATGGCAGACCTCAGCTTTTCAAACTATTCCATTTTCATAACTAAATTACAGCAACGTAGCATGAACCTTTGTTGCTCATTGTCCCAATTGCATTACCAAGCAGGGTACCTTCCTTTTCCAGAATGAACCCGAGTGTCGTTGAAATTGAAACGCCAGCATCATTCGATTTCACTGCTTTAATTTCAAAGTTCAGTTAAGGTATTCATAGCTGGCTACAATATTTAGATTACACAAGCACAAATTAAGAGTGCGAGTTCTGTTACCGTGTTTTAGCTTACCTGTGACTGCAGCTCAGCTTCGTATGTACTAAATTTTACTATTGTTAATTGTTCAGAATCATTTAATTCAAGTTCAAAGTTAAATCTCTTATTTCTAAATTGCGTGGATTCAAGTAGCTTTTGAAATGATTGTTGAGGTAGTCCAAGACTAACCGTATTTTACTGAATTTCGATGTGCTTCAGAATGGAAGCTCACTATTAACTTCAGTCAATAAATTAACTTTCGATTTTCCGGTTTTATTAATTCTTTTGCTAAATTAAGTCAGAGTGAAGCGGAATTTATTACTTCTGACAAACTTTCAGTTTTCACACTACACGTGTCAACCTTCAGTTGCCACGCTTCTAGTGCTAATTATATGTGTAATAACCTCTCTTTTTCAGTTACTATAGTAATTGTCCTTAGGACTGGCGACCGTAATTTCCCCCAAATATCAAATATCTAATTACCGCTAGTTAATTGTTAACGTAACGGCCGCACATTTACTTTCTTTATTAACTTTACCACTTTTCAAAATTAATTTCCACCAGTTTCATTTGCATTTTTCCTTTCATTTAGATGTAACCCTTTCCTCCCTCTTTACCGACAAATTAACTTCGGTGACGATTCCTTTTCCTAAATTTCCATTAGGTACACGCGGTTTAATTTTTCACTGTCATTAAGGTCGATAAGTGAGGGGAAGGTTACAGGTTGTGCGACTGCATTCGTGATTTCCTGTCAGGAAGGTCGCAGTTCTTAGTAATAGACGGCAAATCATCGAGTAAAACTGAAGTGATATCAGGTGTTCCCCAGGGAAGCGTCCTGGGACCTCTACTGTTCCTCGTCTGTATAAATGACCTGGGTGACAATCTGAGCAGTTATCTTAGGTTGTTCGCAGATGATGCTGTAATTTACCGTCTAGTAAGGTAATCCGAAGACCAGTATCAGTTGCAAAGCGATTTAGAAGAGATTGCTGTATGGTGTGGCAGGTGGCAGTTGACGGTAAATAACGAAAACTGTGAGGTGATCCACATGAGTTCCAAAAGAAATCCGTTGGAATTCGATTACTCTATAAATAGTACAATTCTCAACGCTGTCAGTTCAACTAAGTACCTGGGTGTTAAAATTACGAACAACTTTAGTTGGAAAGACCACATAGATAATATTGTGGGGAAGGCGCGCCAAAGGTTGCGTTTCATTGGCAGGACACTTAGAAAATGCAACAAGTCCACTAAAGAGACAGCTTACACTACACTCGTTCGTCCTCTGTTAGAATATTGCTGCGCGGTGAGGGATCCTTTCCAGGTGGGATTGACGGAGGACATCGGAAGGGTGCAAAAAAGGGCAGCTCGTTTCGTATTATCACGTAATAGGGGGGAGAGTGTGGCAGATATGATACGCGAGTTGGGATGGAAGTCATTAAAGCAAAGACGTTTTTCGACGCGGCGAGATGTATTTACGAAATTTCAGTCACCAACTTTCTCTTCCGAATCCGAAAATATTTTGTTGAGCCCAACCTACATCGGTAGGAATGATCATCAAAATAAAATAAGAGAAATCAGAGCTCGAACAGAAAGGTTTAGGTGTTCGTTTTCTCGCGCGCTATTCGGAAGTGGAATGGTAGAGAGATAGTATGATTGTGGTTCGATGAACCCTCTGCCAAGCACTTAAATGTGAATTGCAGAGTAATCATGTAGATGTAGATGTAGACATTTAACAGCAAGTCGCGATGTGAGTCATGAACTGATGTTTCAGAACAGAAAAGCTAGTAGGCGCTGGGTTCTGAGGATTTCCCGACCCTAGTAGCAGACGGAATATTCCTGATTGTCTACCTGGGTTAACAATTTCAGTTTTGCTTACAAAGCAGTGTGTTTCAGAAAGTTCATGCAACTTAACGAAATGATATCTATCACACGTACGAAGATTGTTATTTACGGTCAATCTGAGTTTACTCTTTGGGTCACAATGTTTTAAATTTTCAAACCAAACATCCGATTTTACAGGGGTATATGTTTTACAGGTATGCACGTACAGGCTACAGGTACTCCTTGTAATTACACTACCTGAGTAACTAGCATTGCCTAGGTACACATTTATTCCAATCTTGTATTTGTCCATATCCTCTCCCCCCCCCCCCCCCCCCCCCCCACTGTCAGTTTCCTTCTTCCCACTACCTGTCTATGTCCTTGACTCTCCACTCTCTGTCCATCTCATCCTCCCCATCTAAGTCGATATCATCCTTCTCCCTATCTGTCCTCATCTCCTCGTTCCTTGTCTCTCTGTCCATAGCCTTCTACCTCACTACCTTTCCATCTCCCCCTCCACCTCTCACTATCTGTTTCCTCCTTCTCCACTTCCGTTTACATCTTCCCTTTCCTTCTCTCGACGCCCATCTTCTCCTCACTCTTCTCTCTCCTCACTCTTCTCTCTGTCAACTGAGCGAGGTGGTGCAGTGGTTAGACACTGGACTCGCATTCGGGAGGACGACGGTTCAATCCCGCGTCCAGCCATCCTGATTTAGGTTTCCCGTGATTTCCCTAAATCGCTCCATGTAAATGCCGGGATGGTTCCTTTCAAAGGGCACGGCCGACTTCCTTCCCCGTCCTTTCCTAATCCGATGAGACTGATGACCTTGTTGTCTGGTCTCCTTCCCCAAAAAAACAACCAAACAACCATCTTCTCTCTGTCCATCACCTCTTTCCTCATCTCTCCGTCTATCTCCTCCTTTTACATTTCTCTGCCCATCTCTTCTTCCCCTTTCCCTGTACATTTCCTTCTCATCCCTTTCTTTGTCCATTTCCTCCTCCCCCTCTCTCTGTTCATATCCTCCTCCCTCCTCTCTCCACCCATTTCCTCCATAACCTCCTTCTGTCCGTCTTTCCTTCCTCTGTCCATCTTTTTCTTCACGCTCTCTCTGTCTATCTCCTCCTTTCCATTTCTGTGCCAATTTCATGCTTTACTCTCTATCTCTATGTCTCCATCTCCTCCTCTCCTCTCTCTTACCAAACCGTCACCCCCATCCCAGCAGGAGGTTGCTGGTTCTTAACCCAAAGTATTCCTCTATACACAGCGTGTATCCGCAAGTGCTTTGAAACTGTAACAGGACATAGAGCACGCTCCACTGAACACTTTGTGGTAGGGAACTGGGGTCGGAGAAGCCAGCTTAAGGAGTCATGGAAGTAAACGTGTCTCCCGCCTCGTCGACCATTACTGTTCCCCAGCTTATTTACGACTAACGTGTGTACCAGTTTACACACACTGTGCTGTTTATTTACATGTACATTCTTCATTTCCTGCAAGGAAACGAGCAGGCCGAGCCTGATTACTACGAAGTATTTCCTGGTCGCTGGACTGGAAGGGGAAGTCCTTTACCATGTCCTGCGAGGTCACCTGAATTGAATGCCCCCGATTATTTCCTAATGGGTATCTAAAGTTACTAGTGTATGAGAACCCAATGGATACAGAATTGTAGCTGCCTGTGATGTGATTCAAAACACAGCAGGGATATTTTTGAGGGTGCGTCAGAATCTTGTGCGCCGAAGTCATGTTTGTATTGAGGCTGGTGGCCGTCAGTTTCAGCACATTCTGTGAGATACGGTACAAATGGTACCGTCATTGTGTCAGTGATGGTATTTGCAGCTAACTGTAACTGTTGTTGTTGTTGGTCTTCAGTCCTGAGACTGGTTTGATCCAGGTCTCCATGCTACTCTATCCTGTGTAAGCTTCTTCATCTCCCAGTACCTACTGCAGCCTACATCCTTCAGAAACTGCTTAGCGTATTCATCTCTTGGTCTCCCTCTACGGTTTGTACCCTCCACGCTGCCCTCCAGTACTAAATTGGTGATCCCTTGATGCCTCAGAACATGTCCTACCAACCGATCCCTTCTTCTAGTCAAGTTGTGCCACAAACTTCTCTTCTCCCCAATCCTATTCAGTACCTCCTCATTAGTTATATGGTCTACCCATCTAATCTTCAGCACACTTCTGTAGCACCACATTTCGAAAGCTTCTATTCCCTTCTTGTCTAAACTATTTATCGTCCATGTTTCACTGCCGTACATGGCTACACTCCATACCAGTTCTTTCAGAAACGACTTCCTGACACTTAAATCAATACTCGATGTTAACATATTTCTCTTCTTCAGAAACGCTTTCCTTGCCATTGCCAGTCTGCATTTTATATCCACTCTACTTCGACCATCATCAGTTATTTTGCTCCCCAAATAGCAAAAGCCCTTTACTACTTTAAGTGTCTCATTTCCTAATCAAATTCCCTCAGCATCACCCGACTTAATTCGACCACATTCCATTATCCTCGTTTTGTTTTTGTTGATGTTCATCTTATACCCTCCTTTCAAGACACTGTCCATTCCGTTCAAGTGCTCTTCCAAGTCCTTTGCTGACAGAATTACAATGTCATCGGCGAACCTCAAAGTTTTTATTTCTTCTCCATGGATTTTAATACCTACTCCGAACTTTTCTTTTGTTTCCTTTACTGCTTGCTCAATATACAGATTGAATAGCATCGGGTATAGGCTACAACCTTGTCTCACTCCCTTCCCAACCACTGCTTCCCTTTCCTGTCCCTCGATTCTTATAACTGCCATCTGCTTTCTGTACAAATTGTAAATAGCCTTTCGCTCCCTGTATTTTACCCCTGCCACCTTCAGAATTCTGTCATTCCATTCCTATTATCTCCTTAAGCTGACTTCTCTGACAACAGGTTCCCTACCTCAAATTGCTCTGTGGAGCACCCTCTGTGCCGTGTTAAATTTTTGCAAGCTCTTACTGAAACACCCAGTATAGTACGTAATTTGTGTACCAAATTTGGTTGAAATCGATCTAGTGTTTTAGGAGGAGAAATGGAACACACATACATTAATTTTATAGTATGGATGTAGGATGAAAGATTTTATATACCTTTCATGAACGCTCAATTTTCCTTCTACCAGATACATGTCAAAAACCCAGATGACAATCAGACTGCTCGAAGACTTTGTTGGGTAGCAATATCAGGAGTTGCTGCATTCGCTATTGTTGCTGTACGGCTCTCAGCTCACCTGTAAGTTGCTGTGATAGGAGGGCGACACATGTGATGTCAAGTGATCTTTGAGGTTAATAAAATGTCCAAATGTGTGTGTATTCCGAAGGGACAAAACAGCTGAGGTCATCGGTCCCTAGACTTACACACTACGTACACTAACTTATACTAAGAGCAACACAAACACCCTCCACGAGGGAGAACTCGAACCTCCGGTGGGAGGGGCCGCGCAATCCGTGACATGGCGCCTCAAACCACATGGCTACTCCGCGCGGCGAAGTCAATGGACTAATTCGAGATTCGTACGACCCTCATGCTGTACAGGATGAGTCACTAACGACTGCCATCTAGAATGATTGGGAACGTATGATAGGAGCTGAAAACTTTGTGGGACAAAAATTGCACAGGGCAACGGGGGCATAATATGACGTTGGTATTTGTTGCGAGGTGGGAGCACGTCAGAGATATGAAGGTCAACTTTGTTTTTTTTTTTTTTTTTTAAATGGGATGATATAATTTGGTACTTATTTTCTGATAGAGGCTATCGAGACGAATCCAGTGATGTGTAACAATAAGATCTTTGAAGGCCAACGGAGGTAAAAATAGTGGCATGAATGTCTACTTACACAAGGTGTTCGAAGCGATGACCATTGGTATAAACGCAGTGTTGCAATCTTATTATCATGGATTGAGTGGTATTCCTTGTCACATCGGCACCTATCGAAGCACATGTTCTGACAAATCTCTCTCGCATATCTTCCGGTGTAATTGGAACGTCTTTATAAACAATGTCTTTTACGAATCCCCACAAGAAAAATTCCAGAGGCGTCAAGTCTGGCGAAAGAGTCGACAACGACACATCTCCTACGCGTCCAATCCAACGAATTGGGAATTGTCTCTGCGACTCATTTCCAGCCATTAGCGAAAAATGTGCCGGATATCCATCGTGTTGATACCACATTCTGTTCCTTGTTCCTAAAGGTATTTCTTCCAATAACAGACCTAATGTTTCTTGCAGGGATGTGGTGTACTTCCTACCATTAATTTTTCCTTCGCTGAAATAGGGGCCTATAATTCTGTCTTCCAGAATCCCACACCATACATTCGCCGACCACGGTTTTTGGTGTGTAACTTGCCGCAGCCAACATGGATTTTCAGTTGCCCAATAACGCATGTCATGCAAATTAACATTTTTATGGTTCGTGATTATAGCCTCGTCAATAAATAAAATCAAATTCATAAATGCGTCATTCCTCTGAATTTGAAGTTGAGTCCATCGGCAGAATTCAATGCGACGGTTGCAATCCGTACCAGTTAATTCTTAGTGGAGACTGATGTGGTAAGTGTGATATTTATGGCGCTTCAGAACACGAACAACAATATGCTGGCTCATGACGGATCCTCTTACTATTTGACGAGAAGTAACACAAGGATCTCGCGCCACAGTGTCAAGAGTACTAATTTTCGTTTCCTCGTTAGTAACTTTCCTTTGCCGGATATGTTTGCGATGCGTTAAAGATACAGCTGTTCTCAATTTATCATACACATATTTAAATGTACGACGTGTGAGTACGTTGAGGATATCTTTCAGCACATAAGTCTCTAGCTCTCACTGAATTTCGTTTGCATTCTCCTTAAATGAGAAGCATATTGGCTTGTTCTTCGAAGGAATACATCATTCACATTCGCTTGATTCGACGATACCAGTCTTATCGTTCCCATTAGTGTTCTATTGCGAAACTGTCGAACGGTGTTTACATGCCAATGGCACGTTAGATGGATACGCCGTATTCGGCGAATACTTACTATTTGCACGATATACAAGAGAGAATTGTTGGAGCATGTACCTCGATAAGTGCCGAAGTGACAAGGAATACCACTCAATCCATGATAAGAAGATTGCAACACTGCATTTATACCAACGGTCATCACTTCGAACACCTGTGAATGGACGTTCATGCCACCATTTTGACCTCCGTTGACTTTGAAAAATCTTACTGTTACACATCATTGGATTCTTCTCGATAGCCGATATCAGAAAATAAGTACCACACTAAGCATGTCATTTAAAAAAACAAAGTTGACCTTCATATCTCTGACGCGACCCCACCACGCAACAAATACCAACGTATTTTCAGCTGCTATCTTACTTTCTGAGTTATTCTAGGTGGCAATAGTTAGTGACGCACCCTGCAGCTCAGGAGGTCCAGTGCCATACTGTCAACGGAAACGAGCCGGCACAGCTGTAACTGAAATACAACAGCTCAAATGACGAATGCAAAAAGTATTTTTTTTTAGTACTGAGTTATGGCCATCTCTACTCAGAACCACTGGGTAGTGAACGAGTAGGCCAGCTGCATCATGGAGACGTGCCGGCAACCACATGAACTGGCAACTTTTAATTGGCGTTAGTTAAAATTCACCACAAGCTTCTGCCTTCAATCATGTAGAAGGTATGGGCATGAGAATTCGGATGTGGCCGTTTGAAACACTTTGTATTTCTACAACTGGCCGAATTATTTTCATAGCAAGTTGCAAGATATAATCTTAAGTGGGGCTAACGAGAAATAAAGCAAAGACTGTAAAAATATATTGCACAACACAATAAACACACTTCACAGAAAATTTCTTACTGCAACATTGCGAGATTTACGAAGTCTCATCTGCGTTTCGGTAAATTTCGAATTGTGCGCCATTACTTGCTAGACAGGAGGCACTCACAGACCATATGCTGTGGAACATCACGGAAGTTACTAACAGAACTTTCAGTGGTAAAACCGCCAATAAACTAGATACGTGTGCAAGCTTCGTGACTAGTGAGTAGACGGAAAAGAAGGTGAGTGAGACTAATTTAAATGCTGATTTGTTAGTTCAACAGACGCAGATACTCGCTTTCGAGATAGAAATCACTTGGACGTAATTTTAATTTGGCTGAAGAGAGAAGCAAGTAACATACTCAAATTCCAGTAAAAAGATTTGGTACCTAATTTTCATCACAGAAAAAAGAATTTTAAAGTGAATGCATTGTTAATTGTAGGTAATGACCTGTAGAAAAAGAATTCCACACAAATTTAAAGGTACAAATCCACATAAAGAACAAAATATGACGCCGAGGAACAGACTTTTAGTAAACCAGAAATTGGCCATGATAGGAAGAGTACCAAATACGTTCGTCTATACCCTGGGTAGGTATCTGTCATGCATGAACAACTGTGATAAAACAGTCTTCCATCTGCAAACCTCTAAGGAGTGCAGTTTGGGAGAGGAACATATAACAGCAATTTAAATGCAAAAAAAGGCCTGAGGATCTATGAGGTGTAGATCGTTACTCGTCGTTTCCCCATGATGCAGGCAGCAAAACTAGCATACTATTGAAACAAATACAGCACGCATCAGTGCAACCATATATCACAGGAGCTGGTGTAGTTGTCCGGAAACGCTTCCATTTCGAATGCATTCGTGCTGGGGTAGCTTATACATATGTATGATATGGAGAAAGAGGAAACGAGGAGAATCAGAACCAAAAAGGCACCTGTGGCTTCTCGCAGTGCATAAAGTGCGATTAAGTAGCAGAACTGCTCTCCAACCTCACAGTTACGAGATACAGCTAGACATTTACTTTTGTGTTTCACGTATTATTTTCGTGATAATTCTCTATGATATATACAAATTAACCAAATTAGAAGATTACTACATTTTCTTATCGACTAAGAGACTGGATGCTAATCATTTGCATTAGAATTTGTCTTCATATTTATATTATACTTAAGCGATTTTAAAATGAAAACTTGTCCTGACAGAATAGTTAAACTTACTAACTCCTCTGTGATGTAATGTCATGGTTTTATTACAGTTGTTAGGTAACCCAACGTCTCGGCTGTCTCTGTGGAGAACATCTTCAGAGGTCGTCATGCCTTCGATTTGGTCAGGAACACATGGCAGGTCACCAATGACTGAGATAAAACTACTCTATCACATACTGCGGCGCAGAAGCATGGGTTTTGAACATGAGCACAGTTCACCTGTTCTTGGTTATTGATGTCACCATCCTTGTCATCCCAGTGAAGAAGGCTTACACGTTTGTTCAGAATCAGAAACCGTGTGTCATAGTGTCTGACACCTACTCCCATCCAGTTAAGGTTACTGGTGTGTTCAACAGTCACTGTGGACTCTCTATACCATTGTGATACCGCTCATGGCTGTTAGAACGTATGATAAGGAGCAGAGTGCAGGTATGTATGTATGTCCAGGAGCTCCTCACAAACCACTGAATCGATTTCAGCCGAATTTTGCACACAAACAGTAAACTTTCCAGTATCAGCACTGTGGGGTTTAGAACATCCTAGCTTCAAAAGGATCTTAGATATGTGCAAAAATGTGTTCTTTCAGCACCTGCCATACAGGCTACCCTGCATTTCAGGCAGTTGTGTGGGAATAGTACCGGCCTGCCTCATCAACCTGGTCTGCGGAACAGCCAATGCATCATGAATAAAATAAAGTTTTCAAGCATCTCCAGTGTAGATAATCCTGCCTGATAGTAATGTGGAAGTAGTCGCAGCCTACTTTAATGTCTTTTTCTGGCTACACTTGCAGGAGTATGGCTGGAGGAAGGCTGAGATGGCTAGAGAAGTGGATGGACACAGAGAGGGGTTTAGGGATATCGGTATGAAGAAAGAGGAGGGTGAGATGGACAAAACATAGAGGGGAGGGTGTGACGGACAAGGAGAGGGATAGGAGAAGGCAGTGGATTTAAGAGATGTGTGATGAGACGATGGACAGAGGGAAGGGAGGAGAAAATTATGAAAGAAGTGGGGGGAGGAGGGGGACTACAAAACTCAGCCAAGCCGTAGCCAAAGGGCTGATCTGAGGAGTTCTGACCAACACCACTCCGTTATTATCTGAATGTAATTATACACGACCTAGCTGATGTGTAATGAAACTGAAAGACAGAATGGGTGTTCAAAAATCATATGTCTGAGGAAGTTGTTAAAATTTATATGCAACTCCATTGCCGATATACAGGGCGTTCGAAAAAAATTGCAGAATACTTTGAGGTGAGCTAGTACTCATCATAACAAGGAAAATAAATCCAATAGACATTGGTCCAGAAATGCATCCTTTCCTAGATGAACATGTGTTTATAGGAAGGGCTGCACGACGCTTGGCTGCGGATATTAACACAGTCATTGTACTGGCGTTCCGTCAAATGTGTCTACAGGGTATTACGATGTCTTTAGTCACAGTACTCTAGCTAGCATTAGGTCGTCTGCAGTCTGTATGGTTCGAGTCGTGTTGTAGGCTACGGTATTTTTCGTCGTGTTCGTCTGCCTTATTGTTCATTACTGTCAACCCTAGGTATGTGTCAGTTGTATTTTAGCTTCTTTCAGACGCTTATTTGTTTCGCAAAATTTTGTACATGCCTGCACGTTCGGAGCCCGTGAATAGTTACAATTGAAAGAGAACAGCCTCGTTCCATTTTTATACTGCTTCTTTATGTTTATTCAATGAAGTATGGACGTACACTTCGGTCCGAAATTAAGAATTATGTTTCATGACACCCGTTTCTCAAACCGTCCGCTAACAGAACTGAATCTGAAAATAGTGCATTACCAATAGAAATGTTAATCAAAAGATTTGTGTCGATAGTATCATTCAATACAATGACGATATTTTTAATGATTTTAATAATACAGGGAGGGAGCTGTGGTTTCCGAACTGGACGGCTACGCGGCTCCGCTGTCACTGACATAGGAAGAAAATGGCAACAACTGCTTACTTTTCATAAGGCAACCATACGCCGTCGTGTTCACAATAAAATTATCGATCTGAAACTTCAGTTACTGCCTGGAAGGAAGTAGTAACATAGGTAACTTTACTTTGAACTTTTATTTTCATCTATTCAAATGGTTCAAATGGCTCTGAGCACTATGGGACTTAACTTCTAAGGTCATCAGTCCCCTAGAACTTAGAACTACTTAAACCTAACTAATCTAAGGACATCACACACATCCATGCCCGAGGCAGGATTAGAATCTGCGACCGTAGCGGTTGCGCGGTTCCAGACTGTAGCGCCTAGAACCGCTCGGCCACCGCGGCCGGCTTTACATCTATTCTTCTAGGCTATTTTTTTAAGAAACTGCATGAGAGTAGCGATCGAAAAAATTTTCTTTAAGTAGATTTAATTAAAAACACCTGTTTAGCGATATGGGACAGCGACTGTGGCACGTTTTACTTATCCGTATTTTACATTGTATAAAATATACGTTTCATCAGGAAACTCGAAGAGAGAAGGCCGACTAAAGGTGGGATGTTGTACTAAATGTAGCGATCCGCAGTAAATCAAGCTGATTTGCACCACCTGGTATGTAGAAGTTCCTGGAATATATTAATTAAAATTATTGCGCCCTACCTAGAGCTTCCTCTGTTCTACAAAATTTCAAATTGTTGCCTTGGGAGGAAACGCGCCGAATCCTTCCTAAAACGTTTGGCACTCTTACGATTCCAGTTGTCTCTCTTCCACTGCATCAAATCTTCGGCCCTATAACTTTATTTTCGTCTTGGGGAAGAGCTAAGTCTGGTGAATATCGCAGGTGGAGAACAAGTGTAATCTTGATTTTAGTAAAATGATTCCTGAATAATTAGTCCGTATGCGATCGTGCTTTGTCATAGTTAAGTACCCGGTCGTTCCTTCACCATTCTGCAGACGTTTTCTCCTCATGTCCTCCCTCAGCCTCGAGACATAGCTAGTTATTCGACGTCTGCCCATGAGAAAAGATCTTAATGAACAACCACGGTAATAATTTTTAAAAAGTGAAAAAGGAGATTAATACAAACACCGTTACTCCTGATTTGACAAAATTCCTTTGGCCGAGGTGAAGACGGACTCTTCCGTTGCGCGGATTGCTGCTCAGTGTCATGTCCATAAACACAAATGCTAATGCTGTTTCAGTGATACTGTTCCAATGTTTGGAAGACAGTTGGTACCGGTTTGGAATAGTTATTGCAGTTCCATGCAGACTGCCACGCGATTTGCGACTTTTCTTCTGATCGTCTTGAAGCAGCCGTTGCTCACATTTTACGGTCATGCTTCTCAAGTTAAGTTTTTCTGACAAAATACGTACACATGTACCGTTAAGTATTACCGAGGTGTTTCAGAGGTTCTCGGTCATCATTTAATGGCCTTCCTTAATCAGGTTTCTCACTTTCTGAACATTTTCTTGTGTGATGACAGTCAATATTCGCCTGCTTTTGAATCCTTATGAGTCTGCGTCTGACCTATATCATTTCCTCAAAAAGGATTAAAGTTGGGTGCTTTTCTACAGTGGTTTCGCCAGATGTAGGACAAAACTATGTGCAGACACAGTGCTCTTTTAGGTCAGCCAGTGCCAAACCGCAAAGTCAAGCGAGCACGACAAAGGGAACACTCTCACGAGCAACTAACCAAACCACTCAGCTAGCAGCCCAGGAAGAGGAGAAGGAAGAAATTAGTGTTTAACGTCCCGTCGACATCGAGATCATTAGAGATGGAGCACCAGCACGGATTGGGGACGGATGGGGAAGGAAATCGGCCGTGCCTTTTCAAAGGAACCATCCCGGCATTTGCCTTAAGCGGTTCAAGGAAATCAGGGAAAACCTAACTCAGGATGGCCGGGCACAGGTTTGAACCGTCGTTTACGTGAATTAGAGTCCAGTGTGCTAACCGTGCTAACCATTGCGCTACCTAGCTCGGTCGCAGCCCAGTGGCACACTGACTTAAGGTGGATGTGTGGGGAGACAGGTATGTCAGTGTACTCGTAACCATTTTCATACCACATCCAAATTTGGGGATCCTTTGGATGTCATATCCTACGTCAAAGAAGTCTCTGCACCATATTAAGGAAGTATTCGTACGACTTTGTCAAACTCCTGAAACATTATCTAGACTATGCTTGCAGTAGCGAACTGCCATGCAAACGATCCATGAACCAAGGAACTAACAAGTTTATTAATTTTTTGTTGTATTTATTTAGCCCAAAAGCACATTAAAACAATGAAAACAAACCGAAAAGTGTAAAGTGATTGGAACAAAAGGCCTTCGTCTTACATTTACGTTCCTATGCTTATGTTCTTTCAGGAAAATCACATTTCCGTTCGACGCCCACTTTGCCGATCACTCTTCAGCAACGCATCCGGTCGTATTCGCCTGTTGTCCTTCCAGCTCATTTAGCGCAACAGCTTGTTCAGTTACGCTGGCGCACAGCACAACATCAGTGACACGGTGCTGACAACCGACAGCCCCCCCTCCCAATTCAAAGATGCATGATTACTGGTTATCTCTGGAAAATGTCGCTGATTCGAGTTGTTTCTATTTACTGGTTTCGAAATGGTCAGTCCGGGGATGAACGCGAGCTTCTGCAAACGTACTCCCATGAGTTTCCTTTGTCATAACGTGACTGAGTGCTAAAGAAATACGACAATTCACGTAGCAACCATTACCTGTAATTTATAAAATGGATAATATTAATATTAACATGTGATACTATCAGCGAACTGCGGTGAACTGTCAATTATTCGGTTAATTTACTTATCGCTGTGCACTACTGTCGCTGAACGGTTGTTGCCCTAAGTCAACTGGAGAGATAACAAACAGATCCGACCAGAAGCATCGCTGAAGACGTGTGTGGACCGCGGGAATCTGGCGGCAGTGTGATTAATCTGAAAGTACGCGAGTGGGTGAATGTAAATGCAAGCGAAGACTGTACGACCTAATCATTTTACTTCATGACTGCTATTTGTGACGATCGCTTTCTCTCCAACTGGTATTATTTAGTGGCTGTTGTTTTGCGTGTTAGTGTGTACCTGTTTAATAATTTAGAAATGGACAGCCACATAATCGAAGCAGTACTCTCGAAACACGTTGCTGTCTGTTTTCATCGTTTTAACATGGATGGCTATTTGCTAAATTAGTACACAGACTAATTTAGCAACGGGTGCCTCTAACACATAACAACAGTAAAAATGCAATTTCAGGGCTTGCTATCTGTTCACCGCAGCTGCGTCCGCGTATCAGTAGTTTTATTACGATGAGTGATGATGAGTAAGTAATCTGTTGCATGTACAGTAGCGTCAGCTGCACCCGAGTGCCTGTCTGTTCGGCTAAGCTCTGCGTAGCCGAGCTGTGCATGCAGGAGGGCGTGGGCATCTCTACATTATACTACGTGTAAACATTATGCAACACATTTATTGGTTTTTTAACATGGTTTTCTGTTTACTGATGGAAAAAAGCATGGTCTATCCCTTGCTTCATCCCATTAGGTTCAAGCTGTCTCCATCCCGAATTACATCAAAATATAGAAAACGGATCAACAGTTACGTCCAGCAAAGACTTTTACCTTACCACGATTGTTGTCGGCCCTGATTGAACTGAAACTTGTATACCGTATTTTACGGACTATAAGAAGCACTCTCTTCTTCGAAAAATTGCCTACGAAATTCAGGTGCGTCCTATACTCGAAATTAATATAAAAATGCCAATCGTTTGATTTAAAATTTTCGCCAGTCTTAAAATGGCATATCTCTCTCTGGCAACACTGGATTCAGCTGGCAGCAGGTATACACCGATGCGACGAACATGGGTTGTCGGGATTCACAAGCTTGCTAACACTGTCTCCCTCCCGTGCCGCCTTCAGAAATCCAGAACACTGTCCAGCCCGTGCTGCGTTATTGGAATCATCGGTGCCAGTGAACTTGAATTGGAAGTGATTTGTGTTAGCAGAAACAGTACAATATTTTTGTGAGTAGCTAGTTTCCTAATGGAATGAAATGGTATTCATATGATGTGGCCTATAAACTGAAATTAATAGCATATGCAGAAGAACATGACAACAGAGCAGCTGAGTGTCATTTCGGCACTCTACCAACATAAAAACAACCATTCGCGATTGGAAGGCTAATAAGGAAGAACTGGAAAAATGAGGAAGATTAAATGTGCAAATAGAGGACTGAATGCAAATGGCCATAACTAGGAGATGACGTATTGAAATGGATCCAAGGACACCGTCAGAATGGCATTGGATTTAATACAAAAGTGATTCAAATTCACTCTCGTAAGCTGACGGTACACTGGCAATTAAAAGACTTTCAGGGTGGAGTTGGATAGTGATACAAATTTATGAAGCGTGATGGACTTAGCATGCGGACCAAAACCAAAATACCTTAGAAAATGTTCAAGAGTATGAAGAGAAAAACATTATCTTTCCATTCCTTTATTACAACATCGAAAGAAAACATCAAAAGGAAACCAGTGTGGAGCAAAGCAAAACAGCGAATATGGATGAAGCTCCTCTGACATTTGCTGTGCAGAGTAACAGAACTGTTGCCATGATGGGTGCTAAAACTGTAACTATAAAAACAAGTGGACTTGAAAAAATGCCCGTACTAAACTTCATCTAACAATCATTTTCAAGCGCAAAACAATGTGAAAATATTTTGAAATACCACCATGTGTTGTTGTTCACGTATATGACAAGGGTTGGATGGACGAGGCTGGTATGAAATTATGGATTAACAGAGTGTGGGAGAGAAGCAAAAGTGCTTTGTTGAAGAAGAGTCCTCTTCCTGTGCTAGATCAGTTTGGTAGCAATTTGAAAAATTCTCTGAAAGAGAAACTGAGACAGGAAAATACAGAGCTTTCTGTTATTTCTGGAGAACTTACTTCACAATTGCAACGTCTCGATGTCTCGATAAATAAACCGATTGAAGCGTATATGGGAGAGGAATGGAACAAATGGATGAAGGATGAAACCCAACATGAATTTACGGCAAAGGGAGCTTTACAACGACCTAGAATCAAACAAGTATGACAGTGGATAAAACAGTCGTGGTCCAGAATGAGGGGAGACATTGTTGTTGAATCTTTCAATAAGAGTGGCATAAGTAAAGCTTTCGATTGCAGTGAAGACAAGAAAGTTCAGATGACGATTTTTAGGGATTTTGAAGGTCAGTTCGGTTTTATAAACTAAGAACTTTTTATTTTGGCCAGGCTTTGCAATCTAACAATAAAAATGGTAAAACTGTTACTTTTTTTTTTAACTGTTTGAAACTTAAGGTGCGTCTTATAGTCCGTAGCGTCTTATAGTTCGTAAAATACGATACTTTGTCAATGCAAACCAAAACAGATGATTAAAATCGTTCAACATATTTTATGCCGCATCTTTGTCACGTGATACGATGCTGCTGTTGCAATCAAGATAGCAGTCTAATGCATTCGAAGTAATTGTGGTAAACGAGCAGTGAGTGAAATGAGCCAAGCACAGAGCTTGCGACCGGTGTTGTCCCTGGGACTATGAGTCAGTTCGTTTGGGGTAGAGGTCGTTCTAATAATTAAAACCTGTTTGTTCCTTTACCTCTAGCAATCTCCGTCTTGATCTGAGCAAATGAAACTGTGTGCGGGGGTATCCTGTACCTGGCTTTCTGCAGAGAGGATTTGGTGTCAGATTGACGAAGTGCAACTTCACTGCAGTTCAGGCCTGGCAAAACAGCGCCCAAGCTACGTTCCTGCCTGGCCTCTGAGCGATTAGGGCTGAGGAACGACGGGGAAGAGGAACAGACAGCAAGCGGATGCCGGTACAGAAAGGCAGTCGCTTTGCCAGACACTAGCCAGTTTACTGATGGTACTACCTGGGGTAAAGTAGGCTGAAATTCTGCGTTAGGAATACTATGGCGTTTACGCAGTCGCCGAAAAAGAAAAAAACCGGGAAGCCACATCGTTCAATGCCGAATGCGAACTGTCTTATTTTCGTATCGTTTAAGCAGGATGCAGAGTGTTTAATGGGCCGTTACACTATTATGAGTTGCCAAAAGACTTACTGAAACGTCATTGCAACAGTCTTAAAGGCGACATGGTACACTTGTTTTCTGACGAACTACGTTGAATTCTGGCTGAACTAAAGGCGGCCATTATGGGAAAAACCTGCTTTAATGCTAAGTATAGTGGTAGCAAAATCTGTTACGGTCGACATCATCGATCATCTGAATTCATTAAATGTCTGAATGTACGGGAAGAGTCATTTGGTAAAAGGTATGGAGGACAAGATTGATACAATCAAACTAGAAGTAATCCTATGGAAAGATCAGCTTCATGTTCATGTCATAGGACATTTCACGCTACTCATGTCAGTCATTTGTAGACCAGACATGACTGACGACGTTTCAGTAATTGAAAAATTTCATCGTGAGTTCTCAAAGATACTCCGAATCAATATCACGACAGAAGACGAATTTCGATTTATTTGTCGAACAGTTCTGGCTTCTCACTGCTAATGTGCCTCATTATCTCAAGCTTGAGCTGATAGACGCAGAGTGAAGCAACTGGCTTAACGAGCTGTTTGTCCAATACAGGAATTTACAAGTCTTTAATAAAATGTACCTCAAATCAAAATGGTTCAAATGACTCTGAGCACTATGGGACTTAACATCTGTGGTCATCAGTCCCCTAGAACTTAGAACTACTCAAACCTAACTAACCTAAGGACATCACACACATCCATGCCCGAGGCAGGATTCTAACCTGTGACCGTAGTGGTCACGCGATTCCAGACTGAAGCGCCTAGAACCGCACGGCCACACCAGCCGGCCTGTTACCCCAAGAACAATATTATTTACTGCACAGGCAGGACGATAATGTTATTTAAATGTTTGCTGCAACAGATGTGTGAAAACGTTTTCTTCTGTTACGAAATTAACAAACTTCCGCCAACGTTGACGTTTAACATATTTTAACCTGCGTAACTCCATGTCTTTGTATCACGAACCTGAGCCTTGGTGTAGTGCTATCGACTCCTCTTTCTATCGGGTTACGGTCTTTGACCGACAGTCGAGTGTTTGGCACGATGGCGTCTCGTCCGGGGGGGGCGGTGACCTGCGAGTCACGTGTATAAAGGTGTGAGCACACACTCCGCAGAGACAGAGCCATTCCTAGTCGTGTACGCGGATCGAACGGACGTTGTTGTAACAGCACTCGCGCCGGCTTGTGTGTGCTGCGACTAGGAAAAACTCAGACTGCAGCTCCTGTCTCGGGCAGGCTGCCTCTCTTTTGCTTGGAGCTCGTTTACTTTATCGCCGCTGACTCAGGATTATGCCTCCGGGCTAGCCGGACGCTAGGGCGTTAGATAGGAAGTTTGGAGTACCAGGGCCCCATTCATGTTGGGTAAACCCGCGCACTCCGAGGCAAAGGTAGATTTTCTTCTCTTCCGATAGAATAACCAACCTTAGCGAATAGGGCAACACCAGCACTCTCGCCATGGCGTCCCATGGGACTCCCATGGCCGAAGGGGACACAACCCCCCGATCATTCATATCATCATCATCCACCTCACCTACACAACATGAACAAAATCCAGAAACGGACACTCACAACACAAACATGGTACTGGCTACCAACTCAGCACCAGGAAAGAGAAAGGCAACCAATAAAACTAGTCGATGACACGGACCTCCGACAATAAAAAGAAAACTCAGGACACAACCGAAGACACTACTCCTAACACTGAAGATGAAAATGATGAACTAACGGAGTAAGAAGTTCCCGTCTCCAGCAAATTTGAGTCACTTCCAGACAACGACGAGGGTAATTCCCGCACAGGCGAAAAGCAACAATCAACACAGATGAAGCGATTGGGTATCCCACCAGTTGTAGACAAGGAGACTTCCCAATACCTGGATATAGTAAAAGCACTCCGCAGCAAACTCAAAGGGGATCTCAAAACCAGAAGTCAAAGTGGCGGAATCACTTACCAATTTTCACAACCAGATGACTTCCTAACCTTCAAGGAATATCTGAAAGTGAATAATACACAACTCTACACTCTTGACATGCACTTCTTCAAGCCATTGAAGGTAGTAATTAAACGACTATTACCAATCATAGACCCCAATCTCATTCATGAGGCCCTCCTAGAGCATATCTTACCAGTCATTAAAGTTGCACACATGACATCAATTGATGAGAAAACCCAGAAGAAAGTAACGCTACGCCACTTCCAGGTCACACTCGAGAATACTGAAGAGGCAAAGCGAATATACGACCTTAAGGCAATGTTCCACATGCAGGTGACAGTCGAAACCTACTGAAGCCCACAGGGACTCACCTAATGTCACAACTGCCAGGGGTTTGGACACGGATCGCGCAACTGCACCCTTCGTCCAAATTGCGTAAAATGTGGGCAACAACACAAAACGGCCAACTGCCGGAAGAAACCCGAAACGAAACCGACATACTACCACTGCAAAGGGGAAAATACGAGTAGCTACAAAAATTGTCCAGTATATCTGAAACTCTCGCAGACACAACAAGAGAAACGGAATGCGAAAACACCGGCAAAGGATAGGCTGGAGTAAGAAAGAAGCAGACAAACCGCACAACTGAATCCCACAGACTTTCCAGCATTACGAAAAACAAGAGGATGGGCACAAACAATCACAGCGCCCACAACAGAAAACAACACTAATACCTCATAATCATCCTCGCAACCAGCAACAGCAATAGGTGCATACGTTGGACAACTCCTAGGATTCATCACCCAATTTGACATCCCAAAAATCACGACCACGATCAGAACAACTGTAGTGCAACTAAGACAAGCACAAGACTCCTTCAAAAATCACAATTCTATTTCAAGCTGCTTTGGCCTTCTCGGCGCAAATAGATCAATAAACATCATGAACTGGAATGCCAATGGCATAATAGCTCAGAAGAATACCCTAGCGGAATTCCTAGACGTGCATGAGATAGATATTGCTCTCATCATGGAAACACACCTTCATCCAGACTTTGAAAATCATAAACTACAAGGTCAACAGAAACGACAGACCTAACAGACCAGGTGGAGGAACAGCCATCCTGGTCAAAAATAAAATGGTTCACAGACCTATCACCTCATCTCATCTCACTCTGATGGAGTCAACAGCAATAGAAACAAGAATCTTCAATAAAACAATCATTATAGCCGCAGCCTACAACCCTCTAGCTGGGTGCATGTCACAGCAAGACCTCGAACTCCTATCTCATTTACACCGACATGTTCAAATGTGTGTGAAATCTTATGGGACTTAACTGCTAATGTCATCAGTCCCTAAGCTTACACACTACTTAAGCTAAATTATCCTAAGGACAAACACACACACCCATGCCAGAGGGAGGATTCGAACCTCCACCGGGACCAGCCCCACAGTCCATAGCTGCAGCGCCCTAGACCTCTCGGCTAATCCCGCGAGGCTACACCATGTCCTTTACGGTGGCGACCTTAAGGCGAAACACAAATCCTGAAATTTCAATGCAACCAACACCAACGGCAGAACGCTACGCAGATTCTTGGACAATAACCCAAACATTTCAGTCATAGCTCCAGACAGACCAACCCACTATCATCATGACACAAGATGCCTCCCAGCTATACTGGATATCTTTCTCTCTAAAAATCTCACGTGGAACACGACAACCAAGGTGGTCAACGACCTAGACTCGGACCACAACCTGGTAATACTTGAAATAAATGGGAATCCAACAAATTTTCATGACAATCGAACCATCAAGGACATCGCCACAAACTGGATCAAATACAATCAACTACTCGAAGCACACACCCCAGAACTACCTCCCCTTCAATCAAAAGCCCAAACCAACAGAGCCATAGACGAAATCACCACAATCAAAAAATGGTTCAAATGGCTCTGAGCACTATGGGACTTAACTTCTGAGGTCATTAGTCTCCTAGAACTTAGAACTACTTAAACCTAACTAACCTAAGGACATCACACACATCCATGCCCATGGCAGGTTTCGAACCTGCGACCGTAGCGGTCGCGCAGTTACAGACTGTAGTGCCTAGAACCGCTCGGCCACTCCGGCCGGCTCACCACAATCATAAATGACTGCAGCAAAAAATCCACAACAACAATAACTCACACCACGGGAAGAGATACACTACCACCACACGTCCGCAACCTAATAGCAGCAGAAAGAAACACCAGAAAGAGGTGGCAAAATTACAGAGACCCAGCCGACCGCCGAAAAACAGAGCAGAGCAATTGGCCAGGAGGATTAAAAGAGAACTATCGTAGTGAGGCTTGGGAGGCAACCCTACGTGAAGCAGAAAGCAACGAAGAAAAATTCTGGAAAATTCTCAAAATACGAAAAATGAATGAAACATTAGTACAGCCCCTCCATGGGGAGTGTGGGATAGTCTATGACTCCAACGATCGAGCTGAAGCACTCGCGGATTCACTGGAAAGGCAATTCAGGCACCAGAAGTGGACGACGAAAGTGATGACCACCAGGAAATGCTACTCAGGAGGTTGAACCGCATCCTAGGCGCCCCGATCAGAACATCCTTCAATCCAGTACATCCAGATATCATCTGTCACCACATCAAAACATTCATCTAAAGAAAGCAGCAGGCCCAGACTTCATCCAACTACTACATCACCTACCTCCAGCTACAATCACATTCTTGACGTCCATATTAATGCCTGCTTGAGACTTTACTACTTTCCCAAACCATGGAAGCAGGCTCGCATAATCACATTATCCAAGCCAAACAAGGACCTAGTATTTCCGCAAAATTATAGACCAGTTTCACTGTTAAACCTTTTAGGAAAGATCTTCGAAAAACTCAAGCAGAACTGAAAAAATTCCTCAAGGGGAATAATATAATCATTCCAGAACAATTCGGATTCCGTGAAGAACATAGCACAATCCACCAGGTGACCAGACTAACTTAACACATATGTCAAGCCAGAAACATCAGACACAATACTAGAGCGGTTCTGCTTGACATCGAAAAAGCATTTGATAGGGTGTGGCATTATGGCCTCATCTTCAAACTTCATCAGTACAACTGCCCCAATCATCTCATTCATACCATAGCATCATTTCTCCGCATGTGCATGTCCCAGGAGCGACTAGCAACACCAGAACAATAGAGGATAGGGTACCACAAGGACCAGCCCTGGGACTTATTATCTATTCTATTTACTCAAACTACAGCCCCAAACAACTAGGAGGTCACTTACCCCTATTTTCTGATGACACTGCAGTGTACCGCAGTAGTTCAAACCTCCAATAAATAGAAAAATAAAGCAGCACCTCCAGACCATCCAGCAATGGGCAAACCAATGGAAAATTACCATCAACACGGAGAAAACACAGACCATACTTTTTACTTATAAAAGAATACCTACTAACCTCCACATCTGGTTCAGCGACAAAAACCTTCCATGGGCAGACACAGTAAAATATCTTGGCATCAAGCTTGATAAAAGAATGACATTTAGAGACCACGTCACAGACATCTGCAATAAGGCTACAGGTACGATTTTCAGACTCTACCGCATCATTAAAGGCAACAGAATCAACATACAAGAAAAAAAAATTCAAAACCATCATTGAAACAGCCATCACCTACGGTTCCGAAATCTGGTCAATGGCCGCAGACACCAGTATCGTGAAAGTACAAAGAGCACAAAACAAATACTTCAGAATTGCTGCTGATGCTAGCCAGTATGAATAAACAGAGACATCTACACAACTCAAGGTATACCAAAAATACCAGAAATCATACAAAAGAAGTCCATTAAATTTTTCCACCAAACCTCAGACTCCAATCACCTGCTCATCGGGAATCTTTTACAAAATCCACACGACCCCTAGGACTAAATTCCCCATCATGACCACTACCAGGAGCTATAAAGTACCATTTTAATTACAGCATATAAGCTACAAACACCGCAATACTCACAATCAGACACTAAACACATACACACAATCATGACGTTTTCATCTCATCATTTCGTTACCATCATCACCAGACAAAAGGCAGGGATCACATCAGATCCGATCCTTTGAACACTCGGGGTACATTACCCATCAGACCACCTCCTGCAGAGACAGAGCTGTTTTATTTGTCTCCATTGGCGGAAGTGGTTTGCGGTACGACGGTGCAGTGCGGGTCCAGTGGGCCGCGGTGAGCATTACACAGCTGACGATTGTCCATATTCGCAACTGTAAATACATTTGTTACGTCCGAGGGATTGGCCCGCTGAAAGGTTTAGGTGGTTAGTGTGTAGCGGACGCGTTTACCTCCGGTGTGGTTGTTGCCCCTTGGTAGGAGCCGTTGATTGCTGCCTGTACTGTTGGGAGGCCGCATTACTGAAGCCGAGACACCAATTACTCTGTCAGCTCTAAGTGTTAAATTGTGACCACTTGGCCCTGCGCTGTTTTTTCCAGGATTTATTTATTTCATTTGATGAGCATTTACCAATCATTATCGCGTACTGGTGAGGGTTTTGACCCCTCTACTGTATTGTCAGGTTCTACAGTCCTGACTTTTAGTACATCATTGCTCTGCTATGTTCGAAAAATGTGAAGGATTGACTTCTTGCTTAGCCATGCTCGCTGTTTTCTTTTCTTGGAGGTGGGGGGTGAAGTGCTTGAGTAAGTAAAGAACTGCATAAGCTGCATTGTGGTTGTGATCAGTGCAAATGTATAAGTTTACCAGAAGAACCATTTACGTTTATTTAGACTGACGTTTAATTTCTTTTTGATATTGACGGGTTGCTTAGTTACCTTCGTACGATGCTGTTGGCCACATCAAATATTATGCGTTAAATATATTTGCAGTTATTAATATGGACAACCATCAGCTGTATAATGGAATGACGAAATGAAAATATGTGCCGAACAGGGAACACAAACCCGGACATACCACTTAGCGCGGGCAGACGCCTTACCATCACGCTATCCGAGCACGCTTCACAGCCAGTCTCAAACTTCCTTATGTCGTCCACCAAATGTGCACAACCCGCTCTCGTACACCCAGTATGGATGTTCTCGTACCGGGGAGACATTTTAATTGAAAGTCGTTTGCCTGGTGTTGCCGGATGAATATTATACTGCAGCGACTTTAATACGGGCCGCTTGTATACATCAAATATTGGTCGAATTGATTGCTGCCTTCAAACCTATGAATGATAAAATTAGCTCTTTTAGTGATGTTAGACTTAGTTCAAACTAATATATTCGTGGTTCTTGCCTTTAAAGATTTTAGCGTGTTGCGTGCAGGTTCGTTGCACTTCACAACGAAGTAGTTGAAATTAAAAGTTGTTTACCAAGAGGCTGCTGCATTTCAAAGTTGCTCCCTATAAAGGGGTTGGTTGTCGCTGGATTGAAACCTGGCCTTAAAATTTCGATAGCTGACTTACATAATAGGCTGGAATTTTAACACGATCTGCTCGTAACTTTTATACCTGCTTCGCCGTTTTCAAGGCTGTTATTTTACTATATTTTAAATTTAACATTCAAGTTTCATTTGTCTCTAACTAAAATATGAAGTGATCATCATTGTTATTTCTGGAGGTTCTGCCAAAACGTGTTTCTATGTTATAGGTTATTAATGGTAAATAAATGGACGTTAAAGGTATATTAATATTTAAATGGCTACCAGCACCTGGACACTCCAACGTCTAGCTTCCTATCGTCACAGAACCACACTTCCAGACATACTACATAGGCTATTCTAAAATCGAAATGTGTAAATTTTGTAAACATCATTATAAGGATGTAGAGGCTTATCTCACTAGGGGTAAGATAGATACTGCCTACAGGAAAATTAAAGAGACCTTTGGAGAGAAGAGAACCACTTGTATGAACATCAAGAGCTCAGATGGAAACCCAGTTCTAAGCAAAGAAGGGAAAGCAGAAAGGTGGAAGGAGTATATAGAGGGTCTATACAAGGGCGATGTACTTGAGGACAATATTATGGAAATGGAAGAGGATGTAGATGAAGATGAAATGGGAGATAAGATACTGCGTGAAGAGTTTGACAGAGCAGTGAAAGACCTGAGTCGAAACAAGGCCCCGGAGTAGACAACATTCCATTGGAACTACTGACGGCTTTGGGAGAGCCAGTCCTGACAAAACTCTACCATCTGGTGAGCAAGATGTATGAAACAGGAGAAATACCTTCAGACTTCAAGAAGAATATAATAATTCCAATCCCAAAGAAAGCAGGTGTTGACAGCTGTGAAAATTACCGAACTATCAGTTTAATAAGTCACAGCTGCAAAATACTAACACGAATTCTTTACAGACGAATGGAAAAACTAGTAGAAGCCGACCTCGGGGAAGATCAGTTTGGATTCCGTAGAAATGTTGGAACACGTGAGGCAATACTGACCTTACGACTTATGTTAGAAGAAAGATTAAGGAAAGGCAAACCTACGTTTCTAGCATTTGTAGACTTAGAGAAAGCTTTTGACAATGTTGACTGGAATACTCTCTTTCAAATTCTGAAGGTGGCAGGTGTAAAATACAGGGAGCGAAAGGCTATTTACAATTTGTACAGAAACCAGATGGCAGTTATAAGAGTCGAGGGACATGAAAGGGAAGCAGTGGTTGGGAAGGGAGTGAGACAGGGTTGTAGCCTCTCTGTCAGAGACAGCAAAGGACTTGGAAGAGCAGTTGAACGGAATGGACAGTGTCTTGAAAGGAGGATATAAGATGAACATAAACAAAAGCAAAACAAGGATAATGGAATGTAGTCAAATTAAGTCGGGTGATGCTGAGGGAATTAGATTAGGAAATGAGACACTTAAAGTAGTAAAGGAGTTTTGCTATTTGGGGAGCAAAATAACTGATGATGGTCGAAGTAGAGAGGATATAAAATGTAGGCTGGCAATGGCAAGGAAAGCGTTTCTGAAGAAGAGAAATTTGTTAACATCGGGTATAGATTTAAGTGTGAGGAAGTCATTTCTGAAAGTATTTGTATGGAGTGTAGCCATGTATGGAAGTGAAACATGGACGGTAAATAGTTTGGACAAGAAGAGAATAGAAGCTTTCGAAATGTGGTGCTACAGAAGAATGCTGAAGATTAGATGGGTAGATCACATAACTAATGAGGAAGTATTGAATAGGATTGGGGAGAAGAGAAGTTTGTGGCACAACTTGACCAGAAGAAGGGATCGGTTGGTACGACATGTTCTGAGGCATCAAGGGATCACCAATTTAATATTGGAGGGCAGCGTGGAGGGTAAAAATCGTAGGGGGAGACCAAGAGATGAATACACTAAGCAGATTCAGAAGGATGTAGGTTGCAGTAGGCTCAAAAATGGCTCTGAGCACTATGGGACTTAACTTCTGAGGTCATCAGTCCCCTAGACTTAGAACTACTTAGACCTAACTAACCTAAGGACATCACACACATCCATGCCCGAGGCAGGATTCGAACCTGCGACCGTAGCAGTCCCACGGTTCCGGACTGCAGCGCCTAGAACCGCAAGACCACCGTGGCCGGCGTTGCAGTAGGTACTGGGAGATGAAGAAGCTTGCACAGGATAGAGTAGCATGGAGAGCTGCATCAAACCAGTCTCAGGACTGAAGACAACAACAACATCATTACCTTACTGTATTTCTTCAGGCTTTGCCGGCGAGCCGTCGTCGTGTTGATTATCTGGTTTCTGCCGGTTATTCGCGCCTTTCCTGCACTGTGTGACTCGCAGTCTTCCACAGGTGTTGTCCGATACTGATTCCAGTGCGTTCCCCCTGCGGTCCGCGCCGCGTCTGGCGCTCTGTCCGTGGTGTGGGCCGACCAATAGCAGCGGCTGTAGAGTTTTCTACTAGCCGAGGCTGTTCCGAACACAGTGCGCGTACTTTGTGGTTATTATCCGTTGTCAATACAGCTGAATTAAGTTCTGAATGGCGTCCAAGATGTGATAGCGTTTTATCTTCCGATTGTCGTCATCTGAGTCCTTCTGTGAATGAGGACGTTGTGTTACCGTGGTGTGCCGTGTTAGGCGTTCCGTCCGAAGTTCGTGCCCCCCCCCCTCCCCCCAGGAGCGGTTGGACCGTTATTTCCATGTCGATTCTGTTCAAATTGTCGCTTGACACTCGGAAGAACGTCCACAGGTATTGCGTCTGTTGTCTGAGGTACCATTTCACATACATCCTGTGTTACATGTACTGAGCTTTTATCTCTAATACCATCTTTATATTTGTGTCCTTTGGGGTCTGAATGTTGCCTACGTTGCGTTTTCAGAAGATCGAGTGCTGGATTACAAACCGAGCTCAGTTTGAAATCGGTGTCCCGGTTACTGAGATTCTCCGCGACCTAAATCTCAATAGATTCTTTGATGACGCTGTCGCAGTATCTCGCTGTTTGTGTTAAAATCTTAGCATCATTATACTTCGTAGAATGATTGAGTTCTAAACAATACTCGGCAATCTCTGACTTGGTTGCCTGTCTCAGTCAGGTGTAACTTTGGTGCCCTTTGCACCTGATGTACACAGTCCTGGTCGTCTGGCCGATGTATGAGTATGCCATACCACGTTCACATGGTACGTGATAAACGTCCGGTTTCTGTAGACGCAGGTGATCCTTCACACTGCTTACCAGAGTTCGTGGGTGGATAGAACACGCTTTTAACGTAATGTTTGAGGAGAATTCTGCTGATTTTGGCAGATATCGGCCAAACGTATGGCAAATGTGCAACCTTTTGCTTTTCTTCCTGTATCTCCTCAGGAACCGCTGGTGGGAAAACAGGGCGCAGTGTCCGAGTATCCATTTTTGTAGAACACGGTTTGTAGCTGTTCTACTCCGTTGCCAAGTTATCCGATCTGACAGAGTTGGTGCCCGGTGAACCAGTGTCCAGAGTACACCGTTTTTCTGTGACGGGTGGTGGCAACTGCTGGCTTGTACGTACATGTCGGTGTGACTGGGTTTGCGGTACACACCGTGAATGTAGGTACCATCTCATTTCCTCTTAACTAGTATATCTAGAAAAGGAGTAGTCCATCTTTCTCCAGTCCCATGGTTAATTTAATATTGGGTGGCGTGAGCTTTTCCCTGCCGTGGGGTCTTATGACAAAGGTGTCATCCAAGCATCTACAAAAGCATTTCGGTTGATCTGGGGCCGATGTAAGTGCGTGCTCTTCAAATCGTTCCATAAAGAGCTTGGCCACTACTGGTGACAGTGGGCTGCCCATTGCCACCACTTCCATCTGCTCGGAGAATTGACCCCCATACGGGAAGTAAGTCGAAGTCTTAACCCGCCAAGGTCGCTGATGTTCCACTTGTCGCAGCCATCGTGGATTTTCCGTTTCCCAATAGTGTATATTATGGCCGTTTACATTACCGCTGTTGGTGAATGACGCTTCGTCGCTAAATAGAACGCGTGCAAAAAATCTATCTTCGTCGCGTAATTTCTCTTGTGCCCAGTGGCAGATCATTACACGACGTTCAAAGTCGTCGCCATGCAATTCCTGGTGCATAGAAATATGGTACGGGTGCAATCGATGTTGATGTAGCATTTTCAACACCGACGTTTTTGAGATTCCCGATTCTCGCGCAGTTTGTCTGTTACTGATGTGCGGATTAGCGGCGACAGCAGCTGAAACACCTACTTGGGCATCATCATTTGTTGCACGTCGTGGTTGACGTTTCAAATGTGGCTGAAAACTTCCTGTTTCTTTAAATAACGTAACTATCTGGCGAACCGTCCGGACACTTGGATGATGTCATCCAGGATACCGAGCAGCATACATAGCACACGCCTGTTGGGCATTTTGATCACAATAACCATACATTAACACGATATCGACCATTTCCGCAATTGGTAAACGGTCCATTTTAACACGGGTAATGTATCACGAAGCAAATACTGTCCGCACTGGCGGAACGTTACATGATACCACGTACTTATACGTTTTTGACTATTACAGCGCCATCTATCACTAAGCGAAAAAAGTGGTCCAACAAAAGCATTCATATTTCTTTACGTACTGCACGAATATGTAATTAAAAATGGGGGTTCCTATTAAAAAAAACGGAGTTGATGTCCGTTTGACCTGTGGCACTGCCATCTACTGGGCCAACCATAGCGCCATCTGGTTACCCCCTAGAAGCTAGACGAGTTTCGTTCTTTGTAGTTTTTTCGTTTGATGCATATTTTGTGAGATATTTGGCCCGGTCACTAACAATGGACCACCCTGTAGATGTCCGCTGTGAGGTTTCGCCTGATTTCATGCATCTCCACATAACGAACCTGTCATGCATTTCTTTTTTCTTGACAGTCCTCGACCACAGACTGCAGGGGCAATAAGGACGCCCCTCAGCATTTTCGATGGGAAGTGTTTGATTGCCCACCATTCATGTTCATCTCTACACACATGAATCGCCTGCAGCGGAGACAACACTTTGGCACAGACAACGACCTGCAGATCAGCGGCGGCCTTCTATGTCAAGGGTATTGGAAACTTGTTACGATGCCGGAGCAGTGACTACGTAGAGAAATAGCTGGAAGATGCAGCAAACAGTTGCAAATAAAACATTTTCGATTTTCACTGTGGTCTCCATTATGCGACCTACCGGACCTCACTTTCCACACAGACCTCGTAGCTTTTTCAACGAGTAATTATTTCTGCATGTTTCCCTTTTATATCCTTATACTCACTTTCTGAAGTAGCCTATGTTCTTCGTCAGCATTCAAGCTATCTCCATGCCAGATTTCATCAAAATCGGTTCAGCGCTTTAGTCGCGAAGACGTAACAAACAGTTAGTATAGATAATTTTGGTATTGGAGCTTTGCATATCTAATCAGGACTTGACAACTACTGTTTTCTTGGATACTGCTCGTAGGTAAAGTGGTGTGTTCTGAGCAGGGAAACATTCAAACGGACTGTCAGCAAGTGGCGGGTAGCAGATGGTCCGACTGCAGTATCGTTGCAGCTAAGTGCTGCTCGGTAGTGGACAACCTCTACGTACAGCGTGTTGCGCCGTTCCGCGCCTCTGTAACTAGGACGGTGCACGGGGATATCGGCCCGCGTAATGTCACCGCAGCCCATCAGCCAACTGCGGCGCCACTGCAGCGGATGCCTATCGCACTTTCGGCTGCACGCGCCCCTCTAATAACTCCAATTTGTTGCCGCGTGAGGCTTATTAGCGACAGCCGAATAGGGCCGTAATCTACGGCCGGTATCGGACACTGTCCACAACTGGGACGAAATTAGCTAGCGAAATACTTGTGGAAAACCAGAAAATGGCAGGATTTCGTTATCAGTGGAGTTTCACGAGCATTTTGAAAACCCGAGGCTGCGTAGCGGAACAGCCCATCACAGTCGCTGCTCCCGGGTTCGATTCCCGGCGGGGTCAGGGATTTTCACCTGCCTCGAGATGACTGGGTGTTTCTGTTGTCCTCATCATTTCATCATCATCCAGGAAAGTGGCGAAATTGGACTGAGCAAAGATTGGGAAATTGTACGGGCGCTGATAACCACGCAGTTGAGCGCCCCACAAACCAAACATCATCATCACACAGTCGCTGCTCGCCCAGTCGTTTCCCGCAGACTGTCGTTAAAAAAGAATTGGTGGCACTTATACGAACTGCCATATGGTCTATCGGCACTTTCTGTCTAAGTGGGAAACTAAAATATTTGTACCACTCAGAAAAATTTGATACGGCCTTTGTTTGGATCTCTAGAATCACTAATAATAGTAATAATAATGGGAAATTTCATCCACTCAAGCTGTTACCAGTTTCATTGTTACATTTAACAGTCAAAAGCCAAGTTTACCATTTGTTATGACAGCGGAACTGCAATAAAGTATGACGTTAGTAGCACTCATTAGAATGTTTCGGAATTCGAGCTCCACAGGCGAAGTGGCTTGAAGACTCATTTCAAGTATTGAGGAAAAATTGATGACAGACCACGTAGAGATCCCATAGCACTTCGGAGTCTTGGTAAAATAAAAGAATATTAATTATTAACCTCCGACGTCATTAGATACTCTCACTAGCTTAGGTAGACGTGAGTTTGAAAGCGAACAGAGCAAGGACATTTTGAAACAAATAGCCGGATAATTCACCTGCGATAGCTTAGGAGGCTGTAGTATGTGCTGTCTGTTAAGCACATACTATGGACTGAGAGAAAACCAGGGAAAGTCGACAGTAGCAGTAGACATGAGATTAGCAATAAATTCAGCATCAAACCTGGGAACCAGGTAGAGTTCTGCTACCTTGGAAGCAAAGTAATATATGATAGACGGCTCAAGGAAGACACAAAACGTAGAACAGTACACTCGAAATGGGCATTCCTTCAAAGCGAAGTCTTCTATTAACATTGCTCTTAATTTGAGGAAGAAATTTCTGAGAATATACGTTTGGACTCCAGTACTGAATGGATGTGAATCATGGACTGTGGGAAAAAAGAAAAGAAAACAATCGATGAGTTCGAATGAAATGTGAAAATTTGGAAGACTGATAAGTAAGGAATGAGGTGTTCTCGACAGACTTGTACAGGAGAACAACATGTGGAAACGATTGAAAAGAAGAAAAGACTGAATAATGCGACTTTAGTTAAAACATCAAGGAATATCTTGCGTGGTAGTTGAGTAAGAAGTGGAGCATCAAAACTGTGGCGGGAGACAGAAACTGAAATACTGAAACGTGACAGACGATCTATCTTTCATATAATTTTGTGGTTTTATAATTCTGCGATTTTGTCAAGTTCTGTAGCGCGTCTTTCCGCTGCCCATGTTTCCTCATATTTTTCCATGGCAGGGAGTACCGAAATTGAGTGTGTTTTATTCTCGCTTTCATTACATTTGATATTTAACACATCCTGTACCTGTAACCACATGTTCTGAACATGGATGACTACTGGATTGATTGAATGTGGGTGTAATTGGAAGCGAATGGAACTGGGTGACTTCAGGAGGACCTTCTTGGCTTAGTTTTGTGACAAAGGCCTGGAAACAATGGTTTAGTTCAACTTTCAAAGCTGTCTTGTGGCCCCACTCAAATGGCGCGTCGGGACGTTACGTGCGGGGGTTTACGCAACGGGCGCCCTCACAATTGACTCTTTTAAGTGTCACACGCGGAGGCACGTTCGTTCAGAATTCCCTAAGTTGACCTATGCAAAATTTTTGAGAACGAGTAAACACGCTTCGTCTCTCCTGTTTTACGACTGGAGAAGTGGTTGGTCAGTTCACCCCCGCAGGACTTTTCAGCCGTTGCTTGGAGGCGAGCAGATTGGTTTTGCAGTGAGAAGTCAGACAGTCACAGGTTAGTCGGTCTGCAGATGATTCGCTTCTGTGTGCACTTAGGTGGTGCCTTTTGGCGGAAATTAGATTTTTGGAGTCGGGAACTTTCAGTAACTTTAAAGTCATACGTTATATGCATTTCGGGGTTCTCGTGAGTCACACTTTTGCTATTATTCAACTTAATTAAGATGGGGCAGAACTTTTTCTTTACCGATTCACAATTAAATCCATGTATCAAGATTCCGATTATGGTTCTCTTTTCTCTTCCACTGCGATAGACAAGCCATTTCTGACAACTTAAATTTGGCTAGAAAATCGTGAATATTATCTCCGGTAATTCTGTGAATGTTTGAGACTTCAGGTGTGAGTGTACGTAAGTCCATATTGCCCCCGTCCCCCTGACCAAACTAGTCCTTGCTGAATGATAACGATTCGCCAGTTCTTATGAAACCGTAGTGTTATGACTGGACTCGACCCGCTCAGAAAGGAGAGTGGCTACTCAAGTTCGCAAGCAAAGCCGCGGTCTCGCGGAATTCCCACCACATTCGCAACCCTCTTGAAAGAAATTTCCACAGTCACACTGTAAATTACTATTCATTTATTCTACACAATAATGATATCAACTTTATAGCCATTCTAAAGTGCAAGTTGAAACGTCACAAACTGTCTGACTCGCCTAAATGACAGAAGCAAGGTCTGTACCGATATAACGACTGATTTGTTAGCAGTAAATATTGATCTATTTTACTTACGTTTGTTTTTCTAAGACTGCTGTAACACGATTTTAATATTTAATATATATTTAGAGAATGGGTAACAATTACGTTGATGTATACATACTTTGGAAAAGTCACCGACCCTGTAACAATATCGTCAGAAACCATGACATGAGATTGAAGAACAGTCTCTAAACGGCGATGAATTATTAAAATAAACTACAGAAATGAATGAAAAGGTGCAGAACTCACTGTTGGTCCATAAATGCTTTTTACTATGACCAAATGAATCTAGAAAAAGCGCGTTTTTTTTTGTCGTAGTGATATAACGGTATTCCCCCTAGCGATATGACACTGTTCCTTTGACATAGAACATATGTTTTCTC
The DNA here is from genome assembly GCF_023864275.1 of Schistocerca cancellata. Taxonomy (NCBI): domain Eukaryota; kingdom Metazoa; phylum Arthropoda; class Insecta; order Orthoptera; family Acrididae; genus Schistocerca; species Schistocerca cancellata. The sequence continues at coordinate 681,060,996 of NC_064627.1, forward strand.
ATGATGGAGGTAGAATACACAAGAATACGGATATTTTGTTTGCACTGGACGAAATTTGTAACTTTTCGTCTTAGGCGTGGACTACAGCTTGAAAATAATTCCTCTAATGGAACACATTTCGCAATTGCGTACTTTCAATCAATTGTTTTTTTCGTCTTACACCCTCCACAGTCTCACAAAACAAAGTTTCTTAAAGATCATCTGATCCCGACAGTCGACCATTTTGCGATGTCGGTGCTAGTTTACAGCAGCAAGACCGTGTACTCACCTTCCTTACTAACAATGAGTCACGACTAGCCTTAAACTCCTGCACGATTCAGTAAGGGAGAACGAGTCACGTATGATGAAGCGACCGCAGCGCCACAGTTCTCAGACAGGTCACACACGTGGAACTACAGCGGGAACGATGAAAGTCCATTAGTGCTGATGTAACAGCGGCACCTTAAGCATGGAACCCGAACGTTAGACTCGTACTCACACAGTTTCCAATACCTACAGTACACCACACTTCCTCCTGTGATCACGGACCTCACGTACCCTGTAAGAGGAAGTTACTGAGGAGCATTTAATAAAATTCGGTCATTGAACACTTTTATTTACACAAGTCGGTCTTGATCACATAGATTTCTTTACACTTTATGACCGGTTTCGGCTTATTGCCATCTTCAGATCGTTAAAATATCCTGCTACAAATCATTGTCAAGTTAAACATATTTTGGGTGTCCAAGAAACAGTGGGCGTCTTTTAAATGAGAATGGGTGCAAACGGTATTCCAAGACGAAGAGGTTGGCACAGGAGATGAATTCGTGACGTGCAGCACCAGACCAATTAGAAGACCCACGACGTCTTGAAAGAGAGAGAGAGAAAAAAACTGGTTGAAACTGATTTGAAACTCATTCCTCCCAAATACAAGTTGAATGTCCCAACCGACGCACGATTTACACCGCCGAACAGCCTTTGCTAAATCATTATTTGAAAATCAGCAACAGACATAACGAAATCTGCTGTAAACCTAAAATCAGTGTAACATTCGGGGTTAGAACGTCTCATTTATAAATTCAAAACTTTTCTCCTCTGTAATGATAGAAGATGCTCGTTGAACATCACAATATGTTAAGTCACTAGGGGTTTAAATTAAGAGCAACGTTTGATACTAGTAGACAGCTTTTGGTCAGGAATGCCATCTCCGGCTGTGCTAGTCTGCTTTCTAAGTCCTTGATTCATCTGTCACACATTATTTTGCTCACAATGCTGAACAATTCCTTCACTTCGTGTGCTTCGTGGTTGCAGTTTTGGTGTTGAGTTTATCGTTTATTTCATCTCAGCTACTCCCAGTCAGATGCGTCTTCCTGTGGCCTACTCGCAATTAGTTCCTAACTGCGGCTGGCGGAAATGGTGAGGACTTACCGCCTCACTCACGGGGTGCAAATAGAGTTCGGAATTAGCAGTATACGACCGAGAAACGACCCTTTCGTTCGGAGCTGAGTGGGAGGCCTCACCCAGACCTAGCGTCGATTGTTTGACGCTCTTGTTAGCAGATTTCTGGACCTGCGTTAGAAGGCGGAGGACTGTAGAATTCACCTTTATGGGCTCAGGTGCACTAACACAGCAGGCACCTGCCTGGGTGGTACACTATTTGTGCAGAGCATATGAATTTTATAGGGGGTTAGGTGGAGGGTTAAAGAAAACTATGTACAAAGTAGAGACACGTTGAATGTCAAAATTTTTACAGTAAATTGCCGAAGCTTTCGTGACATACTTTCCCAGTTTATAACCCACCAGGAAAGCTATCGCGCTAAAAATTATACTCAGAATCTAAAGATGGACGAAACCCGAAATAAAAAGCACCGAAATATTTTACGAGGCATGAAACACACATGGAAAAGACAGGTTAGGTGCCATGGGAGGGGGAGTATTCACTGGCGTAGACAAAAATATTGTGTATATTGAGGTCGACATTGAGTCTGCCTCCGAAGTTTTCTGGACAGGTGTAACCGGCATATGTGAACTCAAGTTAATCACCGGATGTTTTTACTGGCCACCTGATTCCGCTGTAACAATCGAATAATTATTCAAAGAAAGTCTAAAGCTAAGTAGTGCAGAAGTGCCCTGATCGTGAAATTTTAGCTGGAGGCAGCTTCAGCCTACCAGGTACAGACTTCAACGTCTATGTATTTTTTTGCAGTTGGTATGAGCAGGCCATCTAGTACAGTAGTTCTGAACATGTTTTCCGAAAGTTTCTTTGAGGAGACAGTTCGATAAACAACATGCAATGGAAACATTTTAGAGCTACAAACATTCCTGACCTATCGACACTGTGGGTGTACGGACACCGATCACCGATGATAACGTCATCATATCGACGATGGTTAGTGAAGTTAATCAAACCATTAAAAAGGCTGGCAAAGATATATGCTGGAAAGAGAAGATGAGCAGTTGTTAGCATCATTCTTAAACCATAAATGGATATTATTTAGTTCTAATATGATGCACGTAGAGGAATTGTGGATGTAGATTAAGCAGAAAGTGAACTGTACTCTGATGAAGTACGTGACGAGTCGTGCGACTATAGAATGATCTATGTGCGGATCATACAAAAATTTCCACCCTCATACATTAGTGAATCACCTTGCCGGGAATCTGAGAAGATTGTGGTCCTACGGAAAGTCACAAAGCAGGCCGAACGGTTCTAGAGTCATTTGTTGATCACTCAGGTGTTGCAACAAAAGACACCAAAAGGAGAGCTGAAGTTTAAATTCCCGAAGGAATATCGTACAAGCCAAACCCTCATTTGACCACCACATAGACTCTCGTGTGGAGGACCTAGAAACAGGTATCCCTGGCGTCAAGAAGTAACTGAAAGAGTCGTTCGATCCAGATGGATCCCAAATATGTTATACAGAAAGCATTCTTTGGCATTGGCACCTTACTTAGCCAGCACGTGTCACTAATCTCTCACCCAGCGCCAAGTCCCTAGCGACTGGAAGAAAGCCGCGCGGTTTGAGGCACCATGTCACGGATTTCGTGGCTCCTCCTGCTAGAGGTTTTAGTCCTCCCTCGGGCATGAGTGTGTGAGTTGTCCTTAGCGTAAGTTAGCAGTTTGGTCCAGCAGGAATTCACACACATTTGAACATTCGACTGGAAGAAAGAGTGAATCCTCTGTATAAGAAGAATAGAATGACGGACCCGCAAAATTACAGATCAATAACAATAAAATCAGTTGGTGCAGTACTCCTGAGCCTATTCTTAGTTTGAATTCAACAAATTTCCATGAGGTACAAAGGCTCCTGTCGACAAATCAGAAAGGTTTTAGAACTCACATGAAATTCAGCTTACGTTTTCCCACACGATACTCTGCGAACCATGAATTAAGGGCAACAGGAAGATCACATATTGCTAGATTTCCGGAAAACGTTTGGCACAGTGCCGCAATGCAGGCTGTTAGTGAAGATCCGAGCTATGGAATAGGTTCCCAGATATGGAATGGATTGAAGACATCTTGAATCATAGAAAATAGTGTAATGTTCTGAAAGGGTCCGGGCTGTAGATTTGTGTGAGGCCTTGCTATGTCATAGAGAATTTCGTTTGCAATTTTGTGGCGACGAAACCGATTAAGTAGTTTTTTCAATTTTCTGAGGGTAGCGTAATACAACTCCGAGTCGATCGTTACATCAAGAGGGAGTGCATCAAACCGAATAATCCCTCCTTCTGAGCCCAGGAAGACACTGTCAGGTCTCCGTAGACGTTCTGCAAGCTCTATGAATATCTGTTATGCATTATTTCCCGCCGAAAAGAAAGTCAGACAGTTTTCTGCTTGGAACGCGCCCCCGTTATAGAAGCCGTTTTGAAAGCTATGTATAGTGCCACCACCTATAGGAACTTCATGAAGCTATAGACGCTGAAGTGATAACATTCGACGACGTCCCGCATCAAATTATACATTTTTTTCAGCCGAAACTGGCCGCGAAAAGAAGTGTTGCGTTACGTATTGAACGCCTTCCATAAAAAATTAAATTAGTGCAGATGGGTAGGAATAACATTCCTCTAATGTTCGAATAGTGTAATAGTAGTGTGCTGCCTCACACAGTTGCGTCGATCACATATTTAGGCTTACATTGCTAAGCGACATGAAATGGGACGAGCAAATAAGATCGGTAGTAATGACGCCGAGTGGTCGATTTCGGTTTATTGGGAGAATTGTACGGAAGTGTAACTTAAGTATCAAGTGTAGCGGCAGCCTCCGAGCCGGGAGGACGCACAGCAGAGCAACAGCAACACTTGTGTGATAAACTGTAAATTAAGTTAGTCTTTGTTTTTAGTTCACGTGCTTCTGCAAAGAAGTGAATCTACGTGTGTATTTTACTGTGTAGACTAGTGGTTAGAAAATTAATCGGGGTCTTTGTTGTTATATAAGTTTTGTGAATATCCTTTTGTAGAGCGGCTTCCTAGTGCAAATTTTCCGTGTAGAGAAATTTGTTTCAGTTTAATAGCTTGCGGTCTCAGAGAACAGTGAGAAATCTTCACACCAACTTTTAGTGTTACTTTATTCTCGTTTTCAAACTCAGTAGCGCCGTTTGAGACTTATATCTATTTTATACACAGTACTACACTCCTGGAAATGGAAAAAAGAACACATTGACACCGGTGTGTCAGACCCACCATACTTGCTCCGGACACTGCGAGAGGGCTGTACAAGCAATGATCACACGCACGGCACAGCGGACACACCAGGAACCGCGGTGTTGGCCATCGAATGGCGCTAGCTGCGCTGCATTTGTGCACCGCCGCCGTCAGTGTCAGCCAGTTTGCCGTGGCATACGGAGCTCCATCGCAGTCTTTAACACTGGTAGCATGCCGCGACAGCGTGGACGTGAACCGTATGCGCAGTTGACGGACTTTGAGCGAGGGCGTATAGTGGGCATGCGGGAGGCCGGGTGGACGTACCGCCGAATTGCTCAACACGTGGGGCGTGAGGTCTCCACAGTACATCGATGTTGTCGCCAGTGGTCGGCGGAAGGTGCACGTGCCCGTCGACCTGGGACCGGACCGCTGCGACGCACGGATGCACGCCAAGACCGTAGGATCCTACGCAGTGCCGTAGGGGACCGCACCGCCACTTCGCAGCAAATTAGGGACACTGTTGCTCCTGGGGTATCGGCGAGGACCATTCGCAACCGTCTCCATGAAGCTGCGCTACGGTCCCGCACACCGTTAGGCCGTCTTCCGCTCATGTCCCAACATCGTGCAGCCCGCCTCCAGTGGTGTCGCGACAGGCGTGAATGGAGGGACGAATGGAGACGTGTCGTCTTCAGCGATGAGAGTCGCTTCTGCCTTGGTGCCAATGATGGTCGTATGCGTGTTTGGCGCCGTGCAGGTGAGCGCCACAATGAGGACTGCATACGACCGAGGCACACAGGGCCAACACCCGGCATCATGGTGTGGGGAGCGATCTCCTACACTGGCCGTACACCACTGGTGATCGTCGAGGGGACACTGAATAGTGCACGGTACATCCAAACCGTCATCGAACCCATCGTTCTACCATTCCTAGACCGGCAAGGGAACTTGCTGTTCCAACAGGACAATGCACGTCCGCATGTATCCCGTGCCACCCAACGTGATCTAGAAGGTGTAAGTCAACTACCCTGGCCAGCAAGATCTCCGGATCTGTCCCCCATTGAGCATGTTTGGGACTGGATGAAGCGTCGTCTCACGCGGTCTGCACGTCCAGCACGAACGCTGGTCCAACTGAGGCGCCAGGTGGAAATGGCATGGCAAGCCGTTCCACAGGACTACATCCAGCATCTCTACGATCGTCTCCATGGGAGAATAGCAGCCTGCATTGCTGCGAAAGGTGGATATACACTGTACTAGTGCCGACATTGTGCATGCTCTGTTGCCTGTGTCTATGTGCCTGTGGTTCTGTCAGTGTGATCATGTGATGTATCTGACCCCAGGAATGTGTCAATAAAGTTTCCCCTTCCTGGGACAATGAATTCATGGTGTTCTTATTTCAGTTTCCAGGAGTGTATATGGCTAGGGACTGTGCTTGGTATGAGCGGACACAAGGAGAGTTGGCTGCTGTCCGTAAAAGCTGGAAGCTGCGTTGGCTTCCTTCGACAAGCTTATAGTTAATGCTCGAAATTACAGTGACATCGGGGTGCCAGTTGCGACATCTACGACACCTTTGGTGCCACTGGAATTCCCTGCGGCTTCTGATACGCAACATCTGACCGGTCCGTCCTCATTCCAGTGTGGGTGGCAAACAGTGGCGGATTCGCGTGTCACTGGGCAGAAGTCGAAAGAGGGAGCAGGCCGTGAGGTTAGCTCCCTAAGTCTTAGCAACAGGCATGGCTTGCTACCGTGTGTTGATGATAATTCTGAGTCAGCACGGGATGCCTCTACGGTTGGGCCAGCGGTCGATTTACCTGCCCGGTCCGGACAAGTACAGAGGGTGGGTATGCTTGTCATTGCGAGCTCTAATGTTAGGCGAGTGATGGACCCCTCAGGGAGAGAGTTGGCAAGGCGGGAAAGAATTACAGTGTGCATTCGGTATGTTTACTGGCAGGTCTCATCCGTGATGTGGAGGAGGCCCTGTCGGCGGCTATCGAGCACACTGGGTGCAACAGGCTGTATGTAGTGGAACATGTCGGCACGAATGACCCCTGCCGCTTGGGTTCTGAGGCCATCTTCGGTTCCTTTCGGTGATTGGCTGATTTGGTGAAGTTAACTAGCAACGTACGTGGGATGCAGATTAAGCTGTCTATTTGTAGCATCGTATTCAGGGTTGATCAGGGACCTCTGGTTTGCAGCAGAGTGGGAGGTCTAAACCAGAGTCTCAGACGGTTCTGCGACGGTACCGGATGCGAATTTCTCGACCTCCGCTATCCGGTGCAGAATTGTAGCGTTCCCCTTAATAGGTCAGGTGTGCACTACACGCAGGAAGCGGCTACTAGGGTAGCGGAGTACGTGTGGCGTGCACACGGTCCTTTTTTAGGTTAGACACCTCTCTTGGGAGCAAACACGATTTGCCTGTTAAATCAGCCATAGCGACTTCAGAGAATCTTGGACGTTGCAGATCAGAGATAGAAAAGATTAATATGTAGTATTGGGAACAGAAAGCTCGTTGAAGCCAGACGTCAATGACAGCGAAATCCTAAGTTCAGGCTGGAACGTTTATCGCAAAGGTAGGTTAGTCACCAATGGTGGCGGCGTGTTTATTGCAGTGAAAAATTCGATAAAATCGCGGGTTCCGAATGTGTATTAGTTTGGCTGAAACTGAGTATCAAAGAACAGTCAAAAATGGCGATCGAATGCTTTTATAGACCACCTGGGTCAGACAGAACTTGCAGAATACCATTATTAATTTTCCTTATCATGCTGTTGTAATAGAGGGTGACTTCAACTTGCCTGGTATAGATTGAGAGTGTTATGCCATCAAAACCGTTGCCAGAGACAGGGAATCGTGTGGCATTGTTCTGGATGTCTTGTCCGATAATTACCTTGAGCAGATAGTTAGAGAGCCAACTGGTGAGAGTAACTTCTTAGACCTCCTGGCAACAAACAGACCTGAACTTATCGAATCAGTTATCGTAGAGGAAGACATCGGTGATCATAAGGCTGTGACAGCATCTATGACGACAGGTCCTACAAGGAATATTAAGAAAGGTAGGAAGGGTGATAGGATACAAATTTCAGAATGTCTCAGCAGTCAGCATCAAATATTCGGTGATGAGGACGAAGATGTGGAGAACAAATGGAAAAAATTCAAAGGCATCGTTCAATATGCCCTAGACAAGTATCTTCCGAGTAAGGTCTTAAGGAATGAGAAAGATCTACCATGGTTTAATAGCCGTGTTAGAAAAGCGCTACGTAAAGAAAGAGCACTTGATCTCAGATTCAAGGGAAGTAGCTGACAAACAAAAGCTGAACTAAGTGAAAATGAGCTTAAGTAGAGCAATGAGAGAAGCGTTCAATCATTTTTTAAGTAAGACGTTGTCAACCGACCTGAGTAAAAACCGTAAGAGATTTTTGTCTTATGTAAAATCAGTAAATGGGTCAAATTTGTCTATTCAGTCTCTCAGCGAACACTCCAGCACCGAAACAGGAGATAACAGAGAGAAGGCCGAAATACAGAATTCGGTCTTCCGCATCTGTTTCACCGCGGAAGATTGTAACACTGTCTCCCTTTCAATCGTCGTGCAAACGTCGAAATGGCAGATACTGAGATAACTGATCGCGGAATTGAAAAGCAGCTACAGTCACTTAGTAGTGGAAAGGCTTCAGGACCAGATGAGATACCTATAAGATTGTATAAAAATTATGCGAAAGAACTTGCTCACCTTCTAGCAGTAATTTATTATAGATCGCTTGACCAACGAAAGGTACCTAACGACTGGAAGAAAGCGCAGGTCATTCCTCTTTTTAAGAAAGGCTGTAAAACAGACCCACACAATTATAGACCGGCATCGTTGACGTCAATCTGTTGTAGAATAATGGAACATGTTTGATGCTCAATTATGACGCTCTTGGAAAATAAAGATCACCTCTATAAAATTCAACATGGATTCTGCAAACAGAAATCCTGTGAAACTCAGCTTGCTTTGTTCCTCCATAAGATCCACATCGCAGTGGACAACGGCGCTCAGGTTGATGTCGCCTTCCTTGATTTCAGTAAGGCATTTGACACTGTCCCACTTTGCGCTTTAATGAAAAAAATTCGAGTTTACAGAGTATCGGAGCACACTTGCGGTTGGATTGAAGACTTTCTTGCAGACAGAACTAAACACGTCGCTCTTAACGGAACAAATTCGACAGATGTAAAGGTAATATCCGGAGTATTACGGGGAAGTGTGATAGGACCGTTGTTGTTCACAATATAGACAAATGATCTAGTAGAGTGCGTCGGATGCTCTTTAAGGGTATTCGCAGATGATGCAGTTGTTTATACCAAAGTGGCAACGCCAGAAGACAGTAAGCATTTGCAGAACGACCTGCAGAGCATTGATGAATAGTGCAGACTCTTGGCAGTTGCCTTGAACGTAAATAAATTTAACATGTTGCTCATACATAGGAAAAGAAATCCACTACTGTACAGCTACACTATTGATGACAAACAACTGGAGATAGCGTCTGCCGTGAAATATCCAGAGCGACCTTAACTGGAATGACCATATAAAACAGATAGTGGGAAAATCAGACACCAGACTCAGACTCATCGGAAGAATCTTAAGGAAATGCAAGTCATCCACGAAAGAAGTGGCTTATAAGGCGCTTGTTCGCCAAATTCTTGAGTATTGTTCATCGATCTGGGATCCTTATAAGGTAGGATTGATAGAGGAGATAGAGAAAATACAACGAAGAGCGGCGCGTTTCATCACGAGATCGTGTAGTTGGCGAGAGAGAGTTGTGGAGATGCTAAACAAACTTCACTGGCAGACGTTTCAAGAGAGGCGTTGTGGATCACGGATAGATTTACTATTGAAATTTAGGGACAGTGCTTGTCAGGAGGAGTCAGACTACATACTACTCCCTCGAGCATACATCTCGCTTATTGACCACGAGGAAAAAATTCGAGAAATTAGAGCCAATACAGAGGCTTACCGAGAACCACCCTTCGCGACTGGAACAGGATTGGAGGGATCAGATAGTGGTACCGAAAGTAGCCTCCACCACACACCATGAGGTATGATGTAGATGCTACCCATTCTTGAGTATTGCTCGAGTGTCTGCCCCGCATCAGGCCAGATTTAAGGAAGACGTCCAAGCAGTTCAGTGACATGGTGCTTCATTTATCACCGGTAGGTCCGATCAGTGCGAAAGTATCAGGAAAATGCTCTACGAATCCAAATTAGAATTCCTAGAAACACCTCTCTTTTCGCGAAACAAAACTGAGAGAATTTAGAGATCTGTCATTTGCAGTTAACTGTAGATGCATTTTGCTGCCGACCACGTTCATATGGCCTAAGGACCGAGAAACCAAGATAAGAGTAGTTAGGGCTCGTACAGAGAAATACAAACAGTCGTTTTTCTTTCGCTCCGTTTGTGAGTGGAAGAGAAAACGGAATGACCAGCAGTGGTACAAGGTACACTCAATCACATGCCGTGTGATGGCTTGCGGTATGTGTGTGTACATGTAGATTTACAATGAAGTTTTAGATACAAGATAACTTTGTTCTTCATCTTAAGTTCAAGATGTTAGCAATTTTGAAATAGATTTAATTAAAAATGTTCTCCAACAACGTTGTCCCATAATTTTCAGGCCTTACGTTAGAAACATAGTGCATTTTAGGTGAAAATCCTATATTATATGCCTTGGAAGTGTGGAATTTGTGTTCAGATCACTGAAAAATACTTGTACTATAGTTATTGATACAAGGACGGCAAATACCTAAAATACTCAAATCGCCAGTGCCTTACTGTGGTAGTGCGTAAGTCAATTGGTCACATAGGCCGTCACATATTTCACTACAGTTAAACAGGTCATTTACTTTGTGGAACAGTGTGATTGATCATCTCCTAAATTTTCGTGTTCCATATTTAATATCTTTAGTAATTCAGCCTTTTCTGAATCAGTAACTGACTTTGTTGTTATTGTGTTGGTATAAGATCATTTTATGGTATTTTCGTGTGGAATTATGTATAATCTTGACGAGTGTTTACCAGATTCTATTACTATTCAATCGCTTCGAGCACTTTCTTCATAAATTTGTGTTTCGCACACAAAACGTTTGCTCACAGTTAACCGTGCAGGAATGAATACAATTTCAGTATTTACGTTACTATCTATCATCTGGCAAGGCTTTTACTACAGGAAAATTTCACGGTGGACGATGGCTATCCCATTACTAGTTAAACTAAATCTTCTTTTAATGTCATTGGGTGCTGGAGGCGGAGACAAGGAAGCAGTCCAGATAGATACTAAAACCCGGCAGGAAACCACTCTCATGTTGATTCCCGCACCATACCAACGATCCCTAACACGATATGAAGAATAGATCCATGTATGAAGGTCAAAACTGACGCGTAAATAAACTCTACATCGTAGAGCATAAGATACCCCACGTAATGTGGATATCCCACATCTGTCAAGAACAGTTTGTGATACTGAACGAAATTTTATCCCAGTGGCGACCCTTGGATGAACGCCTCCACCAGCAGCGCGCCTGGCGCTCCCTACGGAGTCGTTCTGACGGGTGGGAACGTTTCAAACGCCATCTGCAGACCTGACTGTTGTGCGGCCCATTGCAAAGAGCTAGGCTGGCTTTCTGCCCACGTTAGCTGACGATGGGGTGACCTAATGGCAGGCGCTTCCCTGTAACCTTCGCGCTCAGTCCGGAACCGCGCGACTGCTACGGTCGCAGGTTCGAATCCTGCCTCGGGCATGGATGTGTGTGATGTCTTTAGGTTAGTTAGGTTTAAGTAGTTCTAAGTTCTAGGGGACTGATGACCACAGATGTTAAGTCCCATAGTGCTCAGAGCCATTTGATCCATTTTTTGTAACCTTCGTGCACTTTGGCGTTGCTGGTTGACGTCTATGGACTAGCGGTGCTACCTCCATTTGTTCCTTACGACGTCTGTCAGTGTATTATAATGGCAACTTCTGCCACCGAATGTAGGAGCAACACCAAATGTAGCTGTAAGAGATATAAGGCACCGTATTAAGACAACGCTGAGCTTTCCAATTGATTTATTGTTTCCAACTGCAGTGCCCCCATTCCTCTCAATCTGTGTCATTGGGTCCCCCAATGCTGAGGACACCACTTCCCTGTCTGCGAAACGGCTTGGCACTGAGTGGCTGCCTCAGCGACCCACGCATGCACTGCTGTGTGTCGGCCTTGTACGACAGCACAGTTGCGTCACACTCGGTGTGAGCTGCAGGTGACCAGCTGCCTGCTTCTCGCCGGCATGGCTAAGATCACGGAGACAACAAGCGCCTGCAATCTGGTGTCTGAGTCTGCGGCCCTCACTTCTGGATGCCTCTGGCATGTGTTCGAAACCAGGACGACTGCCCACAGTACTGAGCCATGGAGTGGCCTGCCGTTGTCTGGCTACGGACCCTGCATCGGCCTCAGAGGGTCGAACCAGCGACCCACTGTGGAATGGAACGCTGTCGCCCCATCTGCTGCTGCGTGTAGGTGGTGGTGTGACACGTCCTGCAGTCCAGGAGAGCTGCCACACCTGAATAAATCTCGTTATAAACCCACACCTATTTATACTTGGCTGTGCACCTCTGTTTTGCCATTCACACTGCTTTGTGTCACCTACTCATAACGTGCGAGGTTGGCCAGTGGGTCCCTTCTGCCTGTGATCCGCAATATGCAAAACCGCTACGTATACTCTTTCAGAAATTTGATTACCCTGTGGCCTCTATTCTACTTCGCAACTGTTGGTATAGGTAACTCACTGCAATCCAGCCTACACCCGGCTGTAACTTTTGCTCAGAATATTGCACTAAACTAACTTTTCCTCTCCTGAACGGTGGTGCCGCTACAGTATTTTTGTTACATCTTGTGCTACAGATAAGTCTCGTAACATATAACATTCCTTTTTCTGTGAATGGTTGCAGATATTGGGAAGAGGTTTTAGAAAAATAATTATAGTAAGATTACGAGGAAAATTCATAGCAAGTTTTATTCTCTGAACTATTATATCATTCAAGTTACTAAAGGAAGTATAATTCCTCTAAATGGAATGGCACACCTTTTTTTAGTGACTTTATGAAACTCTTGAATGCACGAGTATAGAGATACAATGCTCGTTAATGATGGTGTTGAACTTTCGTGAAAGTATTCCATATATGCCATATAAAATTCAAAGGCAGGACTCACATACTGCAAACAACGCGAAGTGGACCACTTACGCCAGGCTCTGACAGTCTCTATGCATCAAGAAGACTACAGAACTGAGATGAAACGTATTTTCTCTTTGCTGCATTTCATACAAAGTGCACTGCCTCACAGAAAACGTGAAGCACTCAGAAACAGAGGAAGACACAAAATGGAACTTCACTTGTTGGGAGGGTACGTAATGTCACTTCGGTGATTACAAAATCCAGTCAGAATTACAACGAACTTGGCAATACGAGCCCACTTAGCAGTATGACGTAGTATACTCTCTGGTCCAGATGCATGCACTGATTCGGTTGGGAAGGATGTCATAAAGGTGTTGTATGTTCTCCGCAGGCAGGATAGCCCACAGCTGTTGTAACTGGTCTTTGATATCCTGGACATGGGAAAGAGTTGACGTCCATGCTGGTCCCACACATGTGTTATTGGGGAGAGATCTGGGGACTTTGCTGGCCATCAGAGTACCTCATCATTACGCAGGTATTTCATAGAAACTGCTTCCATGTATGGGCGAGCATTGTCCTGTTGGAAAATGGCACTACGATACTGTCGCTTGAGAGGTAACAAATGAGGACGCAGCTTGTCCGTGAAGTACCGTTGTGCTGTCAGAGTTTCTCACTCACTAGCAGCCATGACCTGAACCTGTGACCCGATCGCACTCTATATTATGACGCCATGAGTAACACCGCTGCGGCTCTCCAAAATACTGAAAGGCTGGAGCTTCTCTCCAGGTCGTACCCATACTCACAGACGGTGGTCATCCAGGATAGTGCAGAAAATTGTGCGGTGCCATTCATCAGCAATCCATGCTTCCTGGTCGCGGCATCATTCCAAACGCAGCTGCTTGTGTTGTGCTGTTAACGAAAACCAATGAATGGTAACGTAGTTACCTAGTCCGGTAGCTGCTGGTCTCCGTCCACTGGTGCAGGATGACACAGACTGTTGCAGGGGTCCATTAGGGGTTATTGTACGGCAGCCGCCGATATAAAGGGGCTACGCTGTGCTTGCTGTAGAATACAGCGATGCTCCCATGTGGTAGTCAGATCTTGTCAACCTAAACCTTAATTACAAGTAAGCCTGCCCTCGTGTTACCACGCACGCCAACATCAGACCGCTGCCACACCCGAGTGCCCAGCAACTCTGGATATTGCACGATTCGACCAGCCGGCCAAAGAGTGACTACTTTCTAAGAATGTCAGATGCTGATAACCAAGCCTCACGTGTGTGCGCGCCATCTCCGTGTCGTTTACAGTGGTCACTCAACGTCTGACGCTGTTCACTCCCTTTATATACCCTGTCAGGCCTGATAGAGATATTGTATACGAGAAATAATGATGTACGCTTGTGTTAGTTCTAGTTTACACAGAGGAATGCCATTCTCGTCATTTACATACGCGCCGATGGCGTGGATACCTGTACGAAGTTGCCCTGACGCCCGAGCATGTCTTCTGAAGGTTCCACTTTTCTGCCGGGCCGAGCAGCTGCAGCTCCAGCTGCCACTTCTGTAAACTGCACTATGAGAACAACGGTAGTGTACGAGAAGGCGCTTAAGAGGACTATTTCAAACTTGTGTTCGTACTGATGTTTACGTGAACAACTTTAGTAGAAACAAGAAAAAAATAAAACAACAGAGTCGTGAGAGCCTCGCTTGACTGTCAGTTGTTGATTCCAGCCACGTTGATTTCAAATTTTACTACATTCTTCAGATAATTTTGCAATAAATATCAGTGACAAAATTAAGAAGCGCTATACTCATTTCAGTATCTTGGCTGATACAGTAGTAATGAGAATGAAGCTTACATTAAAATACGTGCCCTACTTGGTCCTATTATATGCCAGACATCTTCTTTCCATATCTTAAACCATACACGAAATATATTCCGCGATTCACTTGTGTATGCCGATCCTAGAGGAAAAGCGTATTATGAGTGGCTCTAAAGAAAAATAACATACTAACACAAAAGCAAAGTGAAGGACCGAAACATGTAAGCTAAAGTGGGAAACACATTTCTCCTTTGGGTAATGGACCTCACTTGATACCAAGATATATGGTATCAAAAATGTAGAAAGGCGGAAGAAGTGCTGAGGAGCTATAGCGACTAGACAGGCAGGTAGTTTTACGTGACATTGTTGGAAAAAGAGAGAAGCTTATCGTTATAATGAATAGCTTTTGCTAAAACACTGTCTCTACTCTTACCGCTGCCCTAACAGCTGCGTACAAATTACGCTGACATAAATGGTTCACGCGTTGCCGGACCTCACAAAATATGCTATGTATTCTGAACGCTTGGCCATTTTGAGCTCCCACTTCTATTACTTCCATTTCTGGTCAAGCCGTGTGTACTGTAAATCTGGACGAGATCGGTGGAGACGAGCAGGTGCGTCCCACCTGTCAGTCAACGTGCCGATAAGAACTAATTGTACTCCTTACGTTTTCCACTGCACGTCTATTATTCATGCACACAAATGCAGTTTTAAGTATTTCTATAATTACAAATATCATTTGTTGGGTATCAAAGTCACATTCAATACGATGGTAATAATTCAGCAATAAACACGCTGAAGCCCCAAAGAACCTGGTATAGGCCTGCGTACTCATGTACACAGATATGTAAACAGGTAAATTCGGCGCTGCGGTCGCCAACGCCTATATAAGACAACAAGTGTCTGGCGCAGTTGTTAGATCGGTTGCTGCTACTTCAATGGCAGGTTATCAAGATTTAGCCGGCCAGAGTGACCGAGCGGTTGTAGGCGCTACAGTCTCGAGCCGCGCGACCGCTACGATCGCAGGTTCGAATCCTGCCTCGGGCATGGATGTGTGTGATGTCCTTAGGTTAGTTAGCTTTAAATGGTTCCAAGTTCTAGGGGACTGATGACCTCAGAAGTTAAGCACCATAGTGGTCAGAGCCACTTTTTTAAACTGAGATTTAAGTGAGTCTGAACGTGGTGTTATAGTTGGCGCACGAGCGATGGGATACAGCATCTCCGAGGTAGTGGGGATTTTCCCGTACGACCATTTCACGAGTGTACCGTGAATATGAGGAATCCGGCAAAACATCAAATCTCCGACATCGCTGCAAGAACGGCACCAAGGGATCAACGACGACTGAAGAGAATCGTTCGTTGTGACAGAAGTGTAACCCTTCCGCAAATTGCTGATCAACAAGTGTCAGCGTGATGACTGCGCAACACAAAGCTTTACGACTGGCCTGGGTCCGTCAATACCGACAGTGAACTGTCGATGACTTCAACCTTCTTGACTGGTCGGACGAGTCTCGTTTCATATTGTATCGAGCGGATGGATGTGTACGGGTATGGAGACAACCTCATGAATCCATGGACCGTGCATGTCAGCAGTGGACTGTTGAAGCTGGTGGAGGTTCTGTAATGGTGTGGGGCGTGTGGATTTGGAGTGATATCTGACCGCTGATACTTCTAGATACGACTGTGACTGGTGACACATACATAAGCATCCTGTCTGGTCACCTGCACCCAGTCACGTCCATTGTGTATTGCGACGGACTTGGGCAATTCCAGTAGGAGAATGCGACACCTCACACGTCCAGAATTGCTACAGACCGGCTGCAGAAATACTGTTCTGAGTTCAAACACTTCCTCTGGTCACCGAACTCCCCAGGCATGAACATTATTGAGGATATCTGGGATGCCTTGCAACGTACTGTTCAGAAGAGGTATCCACACCCTCGTACCCTTACGGATTTATGGACAGCCCTGCAGTTCTTTCCAGCATTACTTAGACATTATTCGAGTCCGAGCCACTTCGTGTTGCGGCACTTCTGAATGATCGCGGGGCCCTTCACGATATTAGGCAGGTTTACCAGTTTCTTTGGCTCTTCCGTGCAATATCTGGGTCTCTGTCTTGTATCCTGCTATGGGAAAATTTTGCTAATATCAAGGGAAGAGGAGTCAGAAATCAGAGAGCAGATACCAAGAAATCCCTCTATCAGTATTGGACGTTTGGACTTCATCTCGACAAGCGTGATATACGTATTGTGGTGGAGAACAATTCTGATGCTACGTTCTGAATAGTGTAGGGGAGCGAATAAGGGCGTTCGTGTCAGATGTACCACAAAACTCTTTCCGGTACGCGCATGGCTCCGGTTCCACTACTTGCACTCTGCTACTTGTCCTCAAGAGGTCTTCTGGTGCCGTCCGCCGACGGCAGGGGTCTGTGTCAGTACGGCGTTTCGCGCAGGTAGCTCCTCCTCTTCCGCCTTCGTGTTGCACTCACTTTCTTTGTTTTTCGTCTTTATGACAGCGGACGGAACAAGTTACGGGCTGGCTTCCCGCGGACCCATAAGTTCTTCAGAAGTTCCTGCGCGACGGCGATTTTTTTCTCGTGGCGGGAACTTGAGAATGCGGCCAGCACTCCCTCTGCGGCGGAATTAACGGCCCGGCGGCGGCAGGAAACGTAGCTGCTGCCACGGAAACTATGCGGCAGCCGCCTAGAGCTCTTCCGGCCTCCTAACGACCAGCATATTTCACGAGACTGTTATTACTTGCCGCGTAGGCCGACTCTCTAAAGTTTTTTGCTGCACAACAAAGTTATAACTAAATTATTAAAAAAAATATAAGACATTATTGCTTCTGAAAATGTAACATTTAGAATACCTGGCAAGGAAGGCTTCAGCTAAAAACGCCTTAATGAAGAGAGAAAAAACTTTGGATAAAAAACTGGTGAGATCTGTCGAAATGAAACAACCTGTCGATCACAAGCTACGGCTTACAGCCGGCCTTGTGTCGCTTGCCACTGCTACCATAATAGGAGCGTGAAGGCAGTGTTTATTTACGTCATCTAAAAGCTGGCGTATTTACTTCGTGTCCATGTGTTATCTGAATTTCCAATGAAAAATACCGTTTATACAGCTTTTTTCAACAGGTTAATTTATTTCTGTTTTAAAAGTTTGCGTGTTTTGTGAAATTAGTGTAGAGTGAGCCGTGCGGGATTAGACGAGCGGTCTCAGGCGCTAAAATCATGGACTGTGTGGCTGGTCCCGGCGGAGGATCGACTCCTCCATCGGGCATGGATGTGTGTGTTTGTCCTTAGGATAATTTAGGTTAAGTAGTGTGTAAGCTTTGGGACTGATGACCTTAGCAGTTAAGTCCCATAAGGTTTCACACAGATTTGAACATTTTTTTTCAGTGGAGAGTGAGAGCTCTGCAGAGCAGATTTAGTGTTTGTTTATTCCTAACGTTTACATTATGTGTTCACCCCAACTACAATAGTACCACAGTTGCTAATTTTATCTCTTTGGTGAGATCTGTTGGTTGTTTTTTAATGAATCCTGACGGCTTTGTTTGTAGATTTTTTTACCATTTATGGAATTATATTTTTACACAGTAAGATATAGACAGGGGCTGTGCTTGCTGTGTGCACATACATGGAGCATTGGCTACTGTGCGTATTCAGTTGTCTGCTGATCAAGCTGCATCTGTGACGAGACCTGAGACAGCATTGGTGCCATTGGAATCCCCTTGTAACCCGGTTATCACTGCGTGTTCTGGTACATAACATTGATCTGCCTTCTTCACTTGAGAGAGAAAGAGAGAGAGAGAGAGAGAGAGAGAGAGAGAGAACGATAGAGAGGTGTTGAATTTTGGTCAGAGGGCGAGAGTGGGAATTGGAATCATGGCAGGCTCGTTACGCCCTAGCAACAGGTACGAGTTGCTACCCAGTGTTGATAATACGTGTGAACTAGCAGGTGATGTCTCCAATGTTCGACCAGCGGCTGATTTACCTGCAAAGTCTGGACTAGAGCAGAGGGCGGAAACGCTAGTCATTGGGAGCTCCAACGTTAGACGGGACGTGGAGACCCTCAGGGAAACAGTAAACAGGACGGTAAAGAAGACCAGTGTTCTCAGGGTATTTTTGTCAGGTGGTCTCGTCCGAGTCATAAAGAAAGCTTTGCCGGCAGCAGTTTAGTACATTGGTTGCTACCGCCTGGAAATCTTGGCTCATGTCACCACGAATAACGCCAGTTTCTTTGGCTTTGACACAATTCCCGGTTTCTCTCAGCGGTTGGCTGATGCCGGCCGCGGTGGTCTCGCGGTTCTAGGTGCGCAGTCCGGTTAGTTAGTTTTAAGTAGTTCTAAGTTCTTGGGGACTGATGACCACAGCTGTTAAGTCCCATAGTGCTCAGAGCCATTTGAACCATTTGGTTGGCTGATACGGTGAAGGTATTTAAAATTGCACTGGGGCAGGGGGAGATTCATCTTACTATTTGTTGTAGCATCGTACGAAGAGTCGACTGTAGTCCTTTGGATTGGAGCTGATTGAAAGGTTGGTCTCAGACAATTCTGTGACTTCTGTGACGACATCAGATGTGAATTCCTGTAGCTCCCATATTGGGTGAAAAATTGTAGCGACCCCTCCAATAGATCAGGCGTGTACTACAGCCGCTAGTAGAGCAGTGGAGTGTGTGGCATACGCATGGGAATTTTTAGGTTAGAGGAACTCCACTTTGGGACCAGTGATAAATTAACTGCCGAAACAGACGACAGATCAGTCACATTATCCTCAGAGAACATTTGTTCTCAAGGATCGAAACAGAAAGGGGTTAATACGATATTAGTAAACTCCAGCAGCATCCGTGGTAAGGTTCCAAAATTAATATCGCTTATTAAAGGTTATAAAGCCCACATAATATTGCAAACACAAAGTTGGTTGAACAAAATTCTAAATGTGGTTCGATATATTTGTCAGATGGATAGGTAGACGCAATGGCGGGAATGCATTTATCGTAGTAAAGAGTTGGATAAATCTAGTGAGGGTATTACGGATTTCGAATGTGAAATAATTTGGGTGATGCTAAGCATCAAAAGTGGATCAAAAATGATAATCGGAAGCTTTTATCAACAACCTGCATCAGGGGTAGTAGTAGCAGAGCACTTTGGAGAATTTGCGGAATTCTGTGAAAAAGTTTCCTGATCACGTAATTGTAATAGGCAGACATTGCCTGGTACGGAATGGCGGAGTTATGCGATAAAAAATGGCACCAGAGACAGGAATTGGTGTAACATTATTCAGAATGCCTTCTTCGACAATTGTATCGAGCAGATAATTAGACAACGAAATGGTGAGGGTGAAGTCTTAGACCTTCTAACAATAAGTAGACCTGAACTTTTCGAATCAGTTTACGTACCGGGGGAGTATCAGTGATCATAAAGCTGTGAAAGCATGAAGTATTACGGGTGTTATAAGGGCTGTTATGAAAGACAGGAAAGTATTCTTTCTAAGCAGGAGTGTCAGGATACAAACTTCAGAGTATCTGAGTAATCAACAACAAATATTGTGCTAAGGACGAAGACATGAAGCACAAATGGATAAAATTCAAAGGCTTCGTTCAGTACGCCTTACGCGTGTTCCGTGCAACAGTTTTAAGTGACGGGAAAGACTCACGGTGGGTTAATACCCGTGTTAGAAAGCTGGTATGTAAATAAAGAGAGCTCCATCAAAGCCTAGCTAACAAACAAAAGTTGAACACTGCGGAAATGAGCGTAAGGAGAGCAATGAGAGAGGCATTCAATAAAACTGAAAGTAAAATTTTGCCAACTCCTCTGACTAATAACCCTACGAAGTAATGGTCTTATGTAAAATCAGTAAGCGGATCGAAATTATCAATTCAGTCACTCACTGACCACGCTGGAACCGAAACGGAAGACGGCAGAGAGAAGGTCGAAATACTGAATTCAGTCTTCTGAAACAATTGCATTGCGTAAGACTGTAATACGGTCCCTCCTTTCAATGATCGCACGAACGTCGAAAGCGTAGATATTGAGGAAAGTGATCGCGGAATATAAAAGCAACTACGAACACTTAATAGTGCAAAGGCATTTCGACCAGACTAGATGTGTGAAAGATTGTAGAAAGATTATGTAAAAGAAATTTCGCCCGTTCTAGCAGCAGTTTATTGTAGGTCGCTGGAACAACAACGAGTACCTAGCGTCTACAAAAGAAAAGCGCAGGCCGTTATCACTTTGAGGAAGGGTGTTGAGACACAAGCACGTTATTGTAGGCGTATATAGCTGATGTCAGTCTGCTATATAGTTATGGAACATGTTTTACGCTCATTTATCACGACATTTTCAAAGGGTGCCAGTCTCTACGAAATTCAACATGGATTCCACAAACAGCGATCTTGCGAAACTCAGCTCACTCTGTTCCTCTATGAGGTCCACAGTGCAGTAGATATGGCGTTGAAGTTGACACCATGTTGCTGGTCCTCAGGACACCATATTTGTGAGTGGATTCAAGACTTGCTCGAGAATAGAACTCAACACATCCGTCTCGCTCTTAACGAAACAGTGGCAACCTGCAGAAGGACCTTCAGGGGATCGATGTATGGTGTATGGTGCAGTGACCTACTGCTTACCAAGAGCGAAAATAAATGTAATGTATTGTACATAGACAAGAAAAGATATCCACTCGTGAACAGTTACAGTACTGGTGACAAATTGATGGAAACAGCAGGCATCGCAAAATATTTAGGAGACAGGATAACTATCCAGAGCGACCACCCAAAGCAGAGAGTAGGAAAAGCAGATGCGAGACTGACATTCATAGAAGGAAACTTAAGCAAATGTAGCTCATCCACGAGGGAAGTGAGTTGGAAAAAACTTGTTTGACCAACTCTGGAATATTGCCGATGAGCGTTGGACCTACCTGGTTGGATTAATAGAAAAGATAGACAAGATCCAAAGAAGAGCGAAACGTGTCCTTTAGTCGGTGCGAGAGCGTTACGGAGATGCTCAGCTAACTCCAGTGCCAGATGCTGCAAGAGAGGCACAGTGAATCACAAAAATATTTACTGCTGAAATTCCTCGACAGAACGTTCCGGGAAGAGTCGAACAACATATTACTTCCTCCCACATACAACATTCGAAATGACCACTTGGAGAAAATTCGAGGTATGAGAGCTAATACACAGTCTTCCCGACAATCCTTCGTCCCACGCGCCAAACGAGAAGATCGGTTAGTGGTGCCAGAAGTACTCTGCACCGCACCACGTCTGGTGGCCTGCGAAGAATTGACGAGAATCTACTGTTGGTCTTTATAACGTTTTTAACTGATTGCAGCTGCACGTAACATGTATCTTTTAATTTCTGGGAAATGAAGAAAACACTTTCCTAATACAGTTGTCTCGAGGCTGCACTACATATAACAGTATTTTAATTTAGCATGTTCCGTCTTTGCAGTCTGGTGAAGTTTCAGAGAGTTGGAAGATTCGCTGCTAGGATCTAACAGAGCGGTTACCTCAGATGAAAGTGGAACAGAGATTCGGGGGCCAGCCGGAGTGGCCAAGCGGTTCTAGGCACTTCAGTCTGGAACCGCGCGACCGCTACGGTTGCAGGTTCGAATCCTGCCTCGGGCATGGATGTGTGTGATGTCCTTAGGTTAGTTACGTTTAAGTAGTTCTAAGTTCTAGGGGACTGATGACCTCAGAAATTAAGTCTCATAGGGCTCAGAGCCATTTGAACCATTTTTAAGAGTTTCGCGGGAAGGTAAAATGAGAGTGTAGGGAGTAGTCCTACCGATGTGAGAAACCTGTAATGGAGGAAGAATACGCGTCAATTCTGTAGGCACCTTATGTATATCTCGCATGGCTACGACGTGAATAACACGCTACTTGAGGGGGCTTCCATGAGAAAAAATGATCGTAGGCCAGTAAAGCTTTGTGGAAACATTTGTAAGGACACGCAGAAGAGAAATAACGAATAACCAATTGAAAGAAACGTATTTTAATTTCCACATGAGAGATGAGAGGATAACATTTTTCAATTGCATACCATGTTTACGCTCCAGGTTACAAATATTGCTCAATGTGACGACCATCTACAACCACAACAGCCTACAACCGCATTTTATTTAACAGTGGGTGGAGCATAGAATGTTTCGCTATCGTGGCACAGATCGTGCACTACTTGAAGATCGCACATTGTGTCTAGCAGTCTCATTCATGCCAACAGTCACTTCTGCAACAGTATGTTGGACTTTTCCGGTAGCAATCGCCAAATAACCATTCAATTCGAACTCCCGAATTATGTTATTCATCCCAACTGCGGAAACAGCACCTCTTAGTATTTCATTACCGCGTCGATACTCGCAGAGGGAAGCAGCACCATTGCTGTTGTTTTGATGTGACAGCTTTACTAGCAAAGCCCTGCTCAGCTTGTCCAGAACCATGAGGACTATCTGCAACTGTGATGCGCACTGACGCTTGTCTTTCAAACCTACGTCGCCGTACCACTACAGGCGCCTAACGGCAAGTCATGACACTAACACTACTAAGAACGCAAATCCCACAGCGCACAGGCTGAATATCATTCCTGTGAAGTTGGGTCACCATACAGAAAATTGCCTTACACTTATACTGGCTCATGTAGGGAAAGTTTAATTATAACCACACTGTATTAGAACGAGTACAGAGCGATGTAGACCTTCACGTATCCACCACTCAGTGCGTGACAGGTAGGACAGAAAAACGCTTATATTGGTACATAGTAAACTCCGTCATGGACTGTAAAATTGCTTGTGGAGTAGGCACGTAGATATACT
This sequence comes from Schistocerca cancellata, assembly GCF_023864275.1. Taxonomy (NCBI): domain Eukaryota; kingdom Metazoa; phylum Arthropoda; class Insecta; order Orthoptera; family Acrididae; genus Schistocerca; species Schistocerca cancellata. The sequence continues at coordinate 681,084,420 of NC_064627.1, forward strand.
TTGTTAATCATATACATCGGTAAATTTGCACTCAGGCGTCGTTTGTTTAAGGTAGTCACGGAACATAATCGATTCAGGATTTTAAAATCCAGTCATGAGATGACCATAAGCTTGGTCTAATTAACCGACTCCTTCATGTCATCCAAATCAAAATGCATTATGTTTAAACTTGTGAAAACGACGAAGTTCTCATACGCGACTAGTCAGTTGGGTATTAAGAAATGAATCCTGGTATTTATAGTTCAGCTGGTTGGCTGATTGAAATTAATCCAATTTGTACCATTAAAGTCGTTGTAATATTCGGCGTAGTACCATCCACAAATAGACGATTTAAAGCGAACGTCATTAAATAAAAGATAGCTGGGTGGAAATTTCAAAAATGTTCAAATGTGTGTGAAATCTTATGCGACTTAACTGCTAAGGTCATCAGTCCCTAAGCTTACACACTACTTAACCCAAAATTATCCTAAGGACGAACACACACACCCATGGCCGAGGGAGGACTCGAACCTCCGCCGGGACCAGCCGCACAGTCCATGACTGCAGCGCCTGAGACCGCTCGGCTAATCCCGAGCGGCGTGGAAATTTCCGCATTACATAGGTAACGCTAGGCTTACAGTCCAAAAACTTTCTCGAGAACTCCCTGACGACAGGTGGTGTTATTACAGTACCTTCACTCATTCCACGAAGTTAATGGTCAAGGACACGACGGGCCACGGCGTTCCAAACTCCACGCGTGCAGCGTGTGCAGGCCGCGGGCGAGCCCGAGCCAAGGACCCGCCTGTCACTCGGCTCTACTCGGTCCTTCTCGGAAGTACCCGGAGCAGAGCGACATTTCATTTAGCACCGCGGCATTTTTCGGTCGGCACAACTTTCTGAGTTCGGCATTATCGTGCTGTCAGCGCAGTTTAGCCTTTTCTATTAGTTCCTGTTACTAAGGGCGCTGACAGGTCCAGTGGCTGATTGGACAGAAACAGGCGGTCTAGCGATCTGTCGTCACAATCCTCTAAAATGACTGGGAATGAGATGAAATAGGGATGAGAATTCTCAGTTCTCATAAGCGACAGGTGCTGCATACATGTATTGCTATAAAACGACATTACAATACTACGGAGAGAGAATTACAGATTTAATTGACAGTGAAAGAGCGAAAAATTGCAACGATCGGCAGGTGTCATTTATTGTTCTTGAAGAAATTGGTGGTACGAATATTAAAATTTCTGAAGTCGTGCCCATTTTTACATGAACGAAGAGTATGGAGACTTCATATATTACTGCTAAGTACGTTGGTTAAGTGAAGGGGCATGCCTGGAATGGTTTTTCGATTTTAAAACTCGCTATTAATAAATTTATGAAGAAAACAGGAGTGCAGGAACAAAAATTAGAACATCCGAAATTGATTGCAGACTTAGCTTTTAAAGTGGGCCTGACTACAAACTAGTCACAGTAAGACATTGCAAGGAAACTTCTTCCGGATTTGATGAGACCGCATTTAAAAAGAAAACCGCTAATCAGGAGGGACTCATTCTGACAAAGACAGTCCAGTCCCCTTAGTTCGCTGGTATTAAACGAAACACGAGGTTTGAAGAATTCATTTTGGCCTTGAAAGAATTACAAGAATAGCTTTACAAAGATTTTGAGGACACCATCAGACTAACATCTCTTTCATTGCTGTCTTTGAGACCGTTTGCCGCTTCTTTGGAAAGCGCTCTGTGTATGTGGCGACGTAACTGGAAGGTAATTTCAGTTTTAATAACAAGCATTTTTACGTTAAAATGTCCAGGACGTCTTAACTGCTTTCCTTACGTAGTTTTCCCAAGTCTCCATAATGAAGCTGCAAAAGTGCTACAATATATCGATGGATAAATTTTTGTGTAAGAGATTTTTTCAATTTGCAATTAAATAAATCACGATTATGTGCCAAATTGAGTGAAAAACTCTCTGAAATTGTCTGCGTTGCTCCGTATGCTGTCTGCTAGTACAAAATAAAAATTATATTCTGTCTTCAGTGCGCCAAATACAACTAGTTGATACTGAAAACTTTGTGACCTGTGTTGGTGAGAAATGCAGAATATAAAACCAAGTAGTATCAGTTCGACTGTATTTCCATTTAAATACCGCGCGTTTTCAGATCTTCCTCCTTCCCCTTCCTCGCTCTCAGGCAGCATAGCGTGGCGGTCGGGGAAATGTGAAGTAAGGCAGAGCAATTTGGCACTCATGTCCGGACACAGCCCGCGAGCAGAAATCTTGGCCGCCTGTAGTCTAGGATATTACCAACAGCAAGCATCGAATCTGCCCTCGCATTCTCACGTCTCGCAAACTCTCAACGTGGGACCCGTCTGGTGGATAGTGACGAATATCATTGAGAGCGCGATATGCGAGACACTACACTGACGTGTAACATAATATCGACATCGTCTACACTTATCTCAAATAACTTCTTTGTTTGCTTATATCAATTTGATCGCTATATCACCACGTTCTACGATACAGCATATTTGTAAATCGATTGTTAATAACTTATGTCTTTGTAACTAATATATGTGCATAGTTTGAAAAATAATGTTATGCAAAAGTACTGAAATGTTAAAAGTGTACCTGTAGAACTGGTTCATACTTAGTGCTCTTACGACTGTAATCATGTAATATTTGGAGGGAAGTCCCTCCGCAACGAAACTGACTTGTCGCTAATGGGAAAGGTGGATTTGGCGGTCGAGCTGCAAGACTCCTTTGTGGCACAAGGTAGTTGGTACCTATCATGCAAACTGTTCGCACCTTGTATGCTGAATAACGCAAGAGGAGCAGCAAGAATTGTTGTGGGTTGGCAGGAGAGCCAACCCGGTATGAGAGGAAGCCGAAAGGCACGCGTTTTAGCTCACGCAGGCTGGCGTGAGGTCTGAAACAGGTCAAGGAAATTAGGCTAGCAAAAAAGGACGTAGCTGTGGAATACTTAACTTTAATCCATAAATGGTGAACATCGCTCTTGACGGTACATGTTTAACAGTATCAATAGTAACTGGTAATGGCGCCTTGCTAGGTCGTAGCAAATGACGTAGCGGAAGGCTATGCTAACTATCGTCTCGGCAAATGAGAGCATATTTTGTCAGTGAACCATCGCTAGCAAAGTCGGTTGATCCACTGGGACGAGTGCTAGGAAGTCTCTCTAGACCTGCCGTGTGGCGGCGCTCGGTCTGCAAACACTGATAGTGGCGACACGCGGGTCCGACGTATACTAACGGACCGCGGCCGATTTAAAGGCTACCACCTAGCAAGTGTGGTGTCTGGCGGTGACACCACAAGAATAATTGATATTGCCTAAGACGTCGAAGCAATTTGGCTTATTATTCATGGCTTACGTCGAACTCCGCCTGCAACAGGTAACGATTGTGTTGAGTAGCTCGTCAACTGTTGTTGCCGGTCCCAAGCCGAGATAAAGGAGGAAGGTTGGCGTCAGGAAGGGCATTCGGCCAGAAAAAAAAACCCTGGCAAAACCAAAACAATGATGGATACTTGTCAAAGTAAATGTCTCCCAATCGGATATTCGGGTGAGACGTTTTTTGAAGAATCCAATAAAAGAAGAGGGTGCGAAACAAGGAATGAAGTGCAAAATCAGAGTCGGAACTTTAAACATTGGGACATTGAAGGGGAAGAGTCGAGAGATTGTAGACATGGTGCAAAGAAGGAAGGTAAATATCCTGTGCTTACAAGAGACACCTGTGGAAGGGTGACAAAGCCAAACTATTGGCAGAAGGATACAAGTTGTTCTATATAAATGCAGACAAAGAATCCAGAAACTGAGTAGGGATTATTGTGGATAAAGATCTAAAACAGGAAGTTTGTGGAGTGGCCAGAATCAATGACAGAATCATGAGCGTGTAACTTATTATTGGAGGAGACGTCATCACAGTTCTAAGTGTGTATGTACCCCGGATAGGGTGTTTGGAGGAAGAGAAGGACGAATTTTCAAAAATTCTAGATGGAGTAAGAATGGAAATACCAGACAATTAAAGAGTGATAATTGGGGAAGATTTAAATGGACATGTTGGTGAGAGGAGGAGTACGGAAGACAGAATTCATGGTGGATGGAGCTATGGAGATAGAAATGTAGCAGAGCTCAAGATTGCAGAATACGATGTATCTTTTGACCTAATGATCGCCAACAACCACTTCAATCGTAGAAGAGAACAACTTATAACGTACAGGAGCGGAGACCATAAAAGTCGGTTAGACTACTTGTTGTCCAGAAGGAAGCACATAAAGGAAATAAAGAATACCAAGGTTATACACAGTGAAAGTGTGGCTGCGCAGCACAAACTCGTAGTGGCCGATTATGAAATGGTAGTGGGGAAAAGACGTAAATGTATCAAGCGAGGAGAACAAAGAATAAAGTGGTTGAAACTGAAAGAAGAGGTGTTGCTAGAAAAATTCAAGGAAACAATATTAAGAGTAGTGAAATTACCAGAGGATGTACAGGAGAGGTCGAATTATAATGGCAACGTACTTACAAAAGATGGAAAAGACGTGCTGGGTGTAACAACAGGAAAGGGACCACCAAAAGATAAGAAGGCATGGTGGTGGAATGAGGAGGTTCAGAAAGCGATAAAAGTGGAGAAAGAGGTAAAAAAATGGGACTTAACAGGAAGACAGGAGGATAGGGATGTCTACAAGACTGCAAATAAAAAAAAAATGGCAAAAAGAGCAGTGGAAAAGGCAAAGGCTAAGACAATGGAAGATGCGTACGAAGTGCTGGAAAGAAGACAAGACGGCAGGCAACTCCTACGGATTGCTAAAGCAAGAGATAAGGTGACCAAGGATATAAAATGTTTTACACGACCTTGAGAAAATCCTGAATAGGTGGCGGGAATACTTTGAAAGGCTATTGCATGAGGAAAATGTTCGAGAGAAGTATGAGGATGGAGATATAAATGAAGGAATGACCCAAAGTATAAGTAGGGAAGAAGTCGAACACGCAATGAAGAAAACGAAAAATGGGAAGGCCATGGGGGCAGACCAAATCTCAATAGAGGCACGGAAAATTCTGGAAGAACAGGGAACTGATGTTCTCTGGGATCTAATTCAGAAGATCTGTAAAGTAGAAAGAATGCCGCATGCGTGGAGGAGCAGTATTCTGGTTCCCATATATAAGGTGAAATGCGATATCCAAAACTGTGGCAATTACAGAGGTATAAAGCTGATATCCCACACAATGAAGATCTGGGAAGGGATAATTGAGGAGAGGTTGCATTTAGAAACCGATGTATGTGAAGAACAGTTTTGGTTTATGCCGGGAAGAGGAACAACAGACACAATATTTTCACTAAGGCAACTGATGGTGGGGCACAGAGAAGTACAAGCCGAACTGTATATGGCCTTTATCGACCTTGAGAAGGCATATGACAGAGTTCTGAGGCAAAAGTAATAGAGATGTTTAAGAAGTAAATGGTTGCCAGAAAAATATATCTGGGTGCTAGAAGACGTGTATGAATGTACAATGATACAAGTCAGGAGCAGTGCAGGTTCAACAAAGGCATTTCCAGTGAGATTAGGACTACGTCAGATATCTGCTCTCAGCCCATATCTCTTTGACCTTGTCATGGATGTACTAGTCCAACATGTGAGGCACCTTGTAGCATGTTGTTTGCCAATGATGTTGTAATCTGTGAACCCACCCAGAAGGCAATTCAAGACTAGCTTGAACAGTGGAGAAAATCTTTAGAAGAAAGGGGAATGAGAAAGAGTAGGGTGAAATTAATGTGTACAAAGGATGCCAAAGACCTATGTATTAACCTGAAAGGAGAACAACTGACGCTGGTCACGAAATTTAATCACCTAGTCTCTTACATGCAACGTGATGGAGGACTGGAGGCCGAAACACAGCGTAGGATAAATAGTGGATGGATGAACTCGAGGAAAATGAGCGGAGTACTGTGTGATAAGAAGGTTAGCTGCAGAATGAAAGGAAAGCTTTACAAATATGTGGCGAGGCCTGCGATGCTGTATGGCGCAGACACTTGGCCAATTACAAAATCCCAAGAGAAAAAGCTAGAAGTGGCTGAAATGAGAATGTTAAGGTGGATGAGTGAGGTGACACAAAGGGATAGACTAAGGAATGAGTACATCAGGGGAAGAGTGAAAGTGGGGTCCATAGGGAAGAAGATCCAAGAAAGTAGGCTAAGATGGTACGGACATGTGCAGAGAAACGGGGATTACTACGTGGGCAGAAGAATTGAAGACCTAGAAATCGAAGGACCAAGGAGAAGACGAAGACCGAAACTGAGATGGAAGGACAATGTAGCAGGGGACCTACGGGAGAAAGGATGGCTCAGAGAAGAAACACTGGATAGACATTTTTGGAAGAGAAGGATCCAGCAAAGCAACGCCGACCACACATGGCGTGGGAAAAGGCTGAGATGATGATGATTCGTGGCATACATTGGTTAGCTCTGAACTACGAAATTCCGATGCTAAGAAGACAATTTTCAGAGCTTGTTATACAGCAAGAGCCATGGACACTTGCCTTCATTTCAGCACCTGCTGAAGCTCGCTATAGCCACCACGTTAGACTGAAATAATCAATTGAGTACCGTGGAACTGCATGGACCATTCATATGGTGTCTTATAGCGTAATAAGTTTTTTTTTTTCAAACTTTGTGTTGAGTACCTATATTTTATTCCTGGTCATCTACCTACACGGGGTCCTTTTCCAAGTGCTGCAATGTTTCCAGGTATCCAATTTTACAGAAAAGTAAATGCTTTCTTTAATAACTTTCATGTAGCTGTACTTTTCATAATCATTTAGTGAAAATTTTTTTTGGAAATTTGTGGTAAGTTGTGTGGGACCAAACTGCTGAGGTCATCGGTCCCTAAGCTTACACACTAAATCTAACTTAAACTAACTTACGCTAAGAGCAACACATGTACCCATGCCCGAGGGAGGTCTTTAACCTCCGACGGGGGAGCCGCGCGAACCGTGACAAGGCGCCTGAGACCGCACGGCTACCCCGCGCGGCTTATTTAGTGAGCCTTGTTTGTGAATTACCCCACGTGTTTTCCATAGAATGATACTTAAAATTTCAGCGACGTATAAGTGCCAAGTTTTGCTTAAATGTTATTCATACTGATATCTTAGAACAGTATTCAGAGTAGTTACTGGCTAGTAACCTTGAAGTGCCAGCAAAAGAATAATCATATACAGGTTTCTAATAAGATTGGTATTTTTCATATTTTTGCGGGTAAAAGTGTTTTTTCGTATTGTGTTGTAACAAATCTACACTAATCATTCAAAACATTACGACCATTTAGTTGATTCCCTGTATATCCACCTTTGGCGCGGATAAAAGAGGCGACGTGTTATGGCAACGAAACAATGAAGCCTTGGCAGGTCGCTGGATGGGGTTGGCATCACATCCGCACACGCAAGCCACCTGATCATGACAAACTGCGGGGAGGGGACCGCTGAGCTCTGACGCCACGATCAGTCACTTCCCAAATAGGTTAGATCGGTTTCAGATTTGGCGAGTTCGTGGGCCAGCACATCGACTGCAACTCGCCATTGTTTTCCTCGAAGCACTCAGTCACTTTCCTGGCCTTGTGGACATTATCTTGGTGAAAACTGCCACAGCCGTCGGGAAACATGACTGTCATAAGGGAGTGTATGTGGCCTGCAAACAGTTTACGACACTGCTCACCCGTCATGGTGCCTTGCACGAGCTCCACTGGACCCATGGATGTGAATGTTCTGGAAAGCGTAATGGGGCCACTACCATCTTGTCTCCGTCACACAGTACAGATGTCAAGGAGCTGTTCCCCTGAAAGACGTTCCGTCCAATCGGCATAATGAGGAAGGTGTCGGGATCCATCACACCATGCAACGATTTGGCACACTACCCTCATCCAGTGCCGATGGTCACGTGCCCACTTCACTTATAGTTGCCGATGTCTTCAGGTAAACATTGCCACATACATGGGTCATCGTCTGCGGATTCCCATCTTTAGGAGTGTCGGTCCACTGTGTGTTCAGAAACACTTGCATTTTTTTCATCATTAAAGTTTTATGTTAGTTCCGCCACTGTTTTCCACATATCCAGTTTTATGAGTCTGCCTAGCCTATGACGTCCGACATGTGTAATGAGGAGTGGCTGCCCAAACCCACGACGTTTGGACGTGGTTGCACCTTGTTTTCGCCGCTTGGATACTCACCACAGCACTGCTCGAACACCCGACAAGTCGTGCAGTTTCCGAAATGCTAGTGCCGAGCTTCCGTATCATCACAATCTGCCTTTGTTGAAACTCAGATAGATCGCGTCTTCCCCATTCTGTACAAGGGCAGTGCGCTCACTGAAAAATCTTGCACCGTGTTTGGCTAGCAGCCATTTCTCGCCATGTCACGCAGCTATTGCCAGGACGGGTTTATGTCGATAGTAGGTCGGCTGTCATAATGATCTCGTTGATCAGTGTCCTCAGCGTTGGTCTTAGTCACTGATCGAATCGCTTCTTGGTCTCCCTCCCCCCCCCCTCTCATGCTAATTATTGAGCTAGTCTTTTATTCCTTATACAACTAAAGTAAAAATGAAGTGCAACTATCATAATATTTGTGTGCTATAGTAAGTAACTGGCTACACCGTTCGGACAGATTCAAGGACTACACGTTTAATTTTAACTACACACAACGAAAAAAGGTTTCCATCACATCGTTTCCAAGAGTACCGCAACCTGTACAGAAAATTTGCTCATGAAAACCACACATTGCATGTTGTACCACCATACAGCGAGATCTTCAGAGGTGGTGGTCCAGATTGCTGTACACAACGGTACCTGTAATACCCACTAGCACGTCCGCTTCCATTGATGCATGCCTGCATTCGTTGTGGCAAACTGTCCACCAGTTCATCAAGGCACTGTAGGTCCAGATTGTCCCACTCATTAATGGCGATTCGGCGTAGATACCTCAGAGTGGTTGGTAGGTCACGTCGCCCATAAACAGCCCTTTTAAATCTATCGTAAGCATATTCGATAGGGTTCGTGTCTGGAAGACTTACTGGACACTATTCTAGCGATGTCGTTATCCTGAAGGAAGTCATTCACAAGATGTGCACGACGTAGGCGCGAATTGTCGTCCATGAAGACGAATGCCTCACCAATAAGCTGCCGATATGGTTGCACTGTCGGTAGGAGGATGGCACTCACATATCTTACAGCCGTTATGGCGCCGTCCATGACCACCAGTGGCGTACGTCGGCCCAACAGAATGCCACCCCAAAGCGTCAGGGAATCTCCACCCTGTTGCGCCGGCCTGAGTGGCCGAGCGGTTCTAGGCGCTACAGTCTGGAACCGAGCGACCGCTACGGTCGCAAGTTCGAATCCTGCTTCGGGCATGGATGTGTGTGGTCTCCTGTGGTTAGTTAGGTTTAAGTAGTTCTAAGTTCTAGGGGACTGATGACCTCAGAAGTTAAGTCCCATAGTGCTCAGAGCCATTTGAATCATTTTAAACGACCCTGCTGCACTAGCTGGATAGTGTGTCCAAGGCATTCAGCCTGACAGGGTTGCCTCCAAACACCTCTCTAACGATTGTCTGATTGAAGGCATATGCGACGCTCACCGGTGAAGAGAACGTGACGCCAATCCTGAGCGGTTCACTGGCATGTTGTTGGGCATATTTGTACCGCGCTGCATGGTGTCGTGGTTGCAAAGATAGACTTCGCCATGGTCGTCGGGAGTTAAGTTGCGTATCATGCAGCCTACTGCGCATAGTTTGAGTCATAATACGACTTCCTGTGGCTGTACGAAAAACATTATTGAACATGGTGACGTTGCTGTCAGGGTTCCTCTGAGCCCTAATCCGTAGGTGGGAGTCATCCACTGCAGTAGTAGCCCTTGGGCAACCTGAGCGAGGGATGTCATCGACAGTTCCTGTCTCTCTCTGTATCTCTTCCATGTCCGAACAGCGACGCTTTGGTTCACTCTGCGACTCCTGGACACTTCCTTTGTTGAGAGCCCTTCCTGGCACAAAGTAACAATGCGGACGCGATCGAACTGCGGTATTGACCGCCTAGGCATGCTTGAATTACAGACAACACGAGGCGTGTACCTCCTTCCTGGTGGAATCATTGGAACGGATCGGTTGTCGGACCCCCTCCGCCTAATAGGCGGTGCTCGTGTATAGTTGTTTACATCTTTGGGCGGAATTAGTGACATCTCTGAGCAGTCAAAGGGACTGTGTCTGTGATGCAATATGCACAATCAACGTCTATCTTCAGGAGTCCTGGGAACAGGGGTAATGCCAAACTTTCTTTGATGTGTGTATATAGGATACTAAGGAGTGGATGCTCCTTGAGAAAACAAAAAGTAATTAGAACAGAGAATACGAGTATCTGAATATCATTTCAGTGACACTATTTCCCAATAAATAAGCTAATAAAAGACCCTGACGTCCAAGTTAATAGTAGTCCATCATCAGTAATCGGTTGCATGTAATGACCCCTACCTTTCCTGCTTCAGTATACAGACAGTAAGTATTACTGACATCCAGTTTTTGCAAAAAACATTTAATGTTCCTTGTTCATGCCAAACCACTTTTTAAGTGCTTAATAAACTGTGCAGCTGCCTCGTGTCCTATTTTCATAACAGAGTGAACACTGCTAGTGCTTGGTACTATTTTGCCCAATTAGACTGGTGGAATTTTTCTTTTACGTAATTGCAATTTAATTTATAACTGATAGAGCACTGATTCGAATCCAGTTTTTTCTGCTGCTGCTTCTTTTCAGTAAAAATCTTTCCAGAAATGAAATAGCGATGAAGCAGTTTAGTGAAACTACAGAAAAACCACATCAGGACAGCCAGATAAAAGATGTAGCCTCCACCCTCCCAAATACAAAGCCAATCTTTTTAATGACTGTGTATTTTTATATTTGTCTGTTGTACTATCCAGCTTTCGGCTTTTATGCCGTTATCAAGTACAATGTTAAAACTTCTTACACCATTATTAAGTCATAGCTGTTAAGGCAGTCCAAGGCACCTGCATTATTATTGACGAAATAATGGTCTAACTAGTTTCAGCACTGCACCTGAGAAGGGCATAAAAGCCGAAAGCTGGACAGTACAAGGGATAGACATAGTAGTACCCAGTCAAATGTTGATTTACTCTTAAAGAAAAGTATTGGATGACTGTAGTTGTTCAGTGACACCAGATGCTGCTGGTGACAAGGAAGGTTAGGTTCATTTACTTCTGTTTCACAAGATTTATTACTATTTGCTTGTGTTGCATTTTTTTTACCACAACCACACTCCGTGCTATCTAAGTAATTGTTCACTAATAGAATTTGTTGCATAACGTGCACTTCGTACAGATTTTTTAAATAAGATCATTTTAGTGATATCTACATTAAAGCTCCAAAGAAACTGGTTTAGGCATGGGTACTCAAATACAGGGACATGCAAACAGGCAGAATACGGCGCTGCGGTCGGTAACACCTAAAAACTGTTCAGATGTTGGTGAATTCCTATGGGACCAAACTGCTGAAGTCATCGGTCCCTAGACTTACAGACTACTTAAACTAACTTATGCTAAGAACAACACACACACACACACACACACACACACACACACACACACACACACACACACACACGCACACAATCTGTCACATGTCGCCTCAAACCACGCGGCCAGGCAACGCCTATATTACACAAAAAGTGTCTGACGTAGTTGTTAGGTTGGTTACTGCTGATACAACTGCAGGTTATCAAGATTTGAGTGAGTTTGAACGTGCTGTTATAGTCGGTGCACGAGCAATGAGACACAGAATCTCCGAGGTAGCGATGAAGTGGAATATTCCCGTACGACCATTTCACGAGTGTACCGCGAGTATCAGGAATGAGATAAAACATCAAATCTCCGACATCGCTGCGGCCGGAAAGAGATCCTGCAAGAACAGGACCAACGACAGACTGAAGACAATCGTTCAACGTGACAGAAGTGCAACCCTTCCGCAAATTGCTTCAAATTGCAATGCTGAGCCATCAAGTGTCAGCATGATAATCATCGATATGGGCTTTCGGAGTCGAATGTCCTTTCGTGTACCCTTGATTACTGCACGACACAAAGCTTTACGCCCCTTCCTGGCCCGTCAGCATCGACATTAGGCTGTTAATGACTGGAAAGATGTTACCTGGTCGGACGAGTCTCGTTTCAAATTGTATCGAGCCGGTGGACGTGTATGGAGACAACCTCATGAATCCATAGCCACCGCAAGTCAGCAGGGTATTGTTCAAGTTGGTGGAGGCTCTGCAATGGTGTCAATCGTGTGCAGTTGGCGTAATATGGGACCCATGACACGTCTAGGTACGACTGTGACAAGTGACGTGTATGTAAGCCTATCTGATCACCCGCATCCATTCATTTCGATTGTGCATTCCGATGCTTGGGCAATTCTATCAGGACAATGCGACACCCTTTGCGTCCAGAATTGCTACAGAGTGGCTTCAGAAGCACTCTTCGGAGTTTAAACACTTCGGATGGCCACCAAGCTCCCCATTATTTAGCATATATGGGATGCCTTGCAACGTGCTGTTCAGAAGAGATTTCCATCCCGTCGTACTCTTCCGGATTTATGGACGGCCCTGCAGGATTCATGGTGTCAGTTCCCTCCAGCACTACTTCAGACATTAGTCGAGTCCATGCCACGTCGTGTTGCACCACTTCTGCGTGCTCACGGGGGCCCTACACGACATTAGGCAGGTGTACCTGTTTCTTTGGATCTTCAGTGTATAATGTACTTGAGCAATTTTTGGGCATTTTTATTTCGTGGTAGAAATTGCTATTTCGAGTTTTAGGTTTATTCATTGTTGTTAAACGTAAATTCAGTTTAGATCTTGGTCCATGGTCACGAACGGGGTTGTTCGTGCAGTAATTGTTTTAGTTTCGATGCGCACAGCTGACTGGCAAATAAACTGCTATGGCTTAGTTAAAATCCCTAGTGTTTTGAACTGATATTTACGATGAGCTCAACTACCATTTTACGATATCATTCTTATGACACTTTTCCACAATTTGAAGGGTGTGTTCACATTTTGTGCATTTGTTCCCAAAAACAAAGAATACCATAGCAACGAACTGAATACAAATGTGAATAGTAACGTAGCTGAAAGGTACTGGACGTTATGTAGCTATAATGGGACTCTAATGGCACAACGTGGTGATGACATTCCATTTGCACTAAACTAACTAAATAAATAGTAGCCATTGTGGAGAGAATATGAAAGTAACTAAATTGTGAGCAATGTTGGAAGAACTGGGCGCGGGCAACGTATATCACACAATTGTGGTGTAGATAGTTTTTCCAAGTTGACAGAGAAGATACCAAAAGGTTACCAGGAATAGCACTAACTGTTCTCGAAAGCACGCCATTTTCAGCTTGCAGAGAGACCCTGCGTTCAGTCTCACGATGATAAGAGGTGGCATCAGTGCAGCGGTTTACTTGGAAGAGCGCCGTGGGTGCTTCAAGGCATTCCCTGTTTTTGTTGCAGGGTGGAAGGAAACCGATAAATGCCAAAGAGGTGTTTTGATGTATGCAACCATGATACCCTCTTCTGCAAAAGCTCCCTCTCTTGGAAGCGTTGGGTGAAGGAAGGAAGGAAGATTAGATTTTAACGTTCCGTCAGCGTCATTAGAGACGGAGATTTACATGAAACACCCTGAAAATAGGAAAACTGCTGTTTGCTTTTGAACTCTGTCTGGCGTCACATGAATGCTAGAGGGTCCTACATTTCTGGAATTAACTTGCCTCACTATCGTTCACATGAAAGGTCTTGCACATCACGTCCGCTATCGCTAAAGAGAAACGGGAAGGGAAATAGCTGAAGTACTTAATCTTCTGTGGAGTACAATGATACAAATTGTGAAAATTGCTTGCAGGTACCTCACAGTCTCCAGCTGCCGACTTGAACTTCCGTAGCAAAGGTTACTTCCTCATTTTTTCTCCTGTGTCGACTCTAAATAGTATATTCCCTTTCAAAAGTTTTTAACAACATATTCCGATTCCGTACCCATAAAAGTGTCCCTCTTTCATCTCAAAGAATTTTCCTAGGCACTGGAAGGTTTCCGATCTTGGTAGGTCACACAGCGCGACCGCAGCTTGGACTCGGCAACGAAGCATACAATATCATTCATCAGCATTAATAATTTTAAAAATATAACGTTTTCCATTCTCTTAATAACAGTAGTTGAGATGTCGGGGAAAATGTTCTCATAGGTATTTAAATATGTACTGAAGTGAGTTGGAATATTATTGCTGTTCGCGCACGAAGGATCCATGTAAGTTGATGCTCGGGCGCAAACTATTACGGCTGACAGTAATATTTTCTAATCAACGGTGTTTTACTCATTGTACATACGTCCTGTCGTTGTTGTCGAAGAAGCACACGCAAACCGTTTGTGTTGCCATGCTATTTAGCTGACTATTTCACGTCATTCTTATGTGTTTCTCACCGTACAATCATATCAAGGCGAAAATGATGGATTAATGCAACTAACTAATATGATTCTAGCACATGAAAACAAATAATCTTTTTCGATCTAGTCCTTCAGAAACAAGCATTTATAGGAGCGGTTTAATGTTTGTTGCATTAAGGTACCATTATACAGGTTGTGGTGATGGTGTGAGTTGATAAGATTGGCGGAGAGTTCATGGAAACCTGTGGATCTCCGCTGATAAATCATGGACGTGGAAGAAACACATTTATATATAACGGTTGACTTGTTGCGGTTAGCGGCCAGCGTCAGACGCCTTTCATGGAGTATGGAGAGGATGCTGAACTCACAAGTGGACCGGCCCCAACGTCATCCAAATTTATGGCATATACGAGGATTGGCCAGAATGGAAAGTGACAAGTGGAAGCTCCAAATGGGCAAGAATTTAGAAACAAAAATAGCACTTTTGGCGCGTGTTGGGCGAGGCATCAGCTATTTACGTTCACATCGTTTCCAGCTAGCGGTTGGCATATTGGAAAGAGTTCGGAACAGTAATTCGAGAGTTGTGGGTTCGAACCCTTTTTCAAACCTATTACGCTTACACTACAAATAAACCGAAATAACTCTTAACATATTACATTTAATAGCATTATCGTAAAAGGCATCAAAAGAAAAGGCAAAGGAAAATTTTGTATTGGAAATAAATTTCCCTCGAATGCACTCCGCTAGCACAACTCCAAGATGTCTTTTTTTATCGTCAAGTAAAGAATTGATCAAAGTGCTTCAGAACTGCTCTAATCTCATTGAGAGAGAAAAAAATCGTATTCAGAGAAAACTGCATCAAAATACATTCCACTGTACATGATCTGCTACTCTCCCCAATACTTGGCCAAATTATGAGTTACGTACCGTTTGCTGCCAACCTATGCGATGAAAGCGAACCAGCTATGAATGTAAACTGGCGCGGTGATCCACATATGAGTTAACAATAGTTTAAGTTGAGTGTAAACCTCGTAAGTGTAGCGATCACTTTAATTGAATAATAAATGACACAAGTTAAATTCTTCAATGGTATTGGTACCAGAAGGAGGGGTGAGCAACACACCATTTAGGTGGTGAGATTGTGGCGTTATTAAAGTAGCGCTACTGTGCGTGGTATGACGTCGTAGCATGCTCAGTAAAATTTTTAGATGTGTTACTAACAAATATTCAGCCAATAACCATCAAATGGTTCAAATGGCTCTGAGCACTATGGGACTTAACATCTATGGTCATCAGTCCCCTAGAACTTAGAACTACTTAAACCTAACTAACCTAAGGACATCACACAACACCCAGTCATCACGAGGCAGAGAAAATCCCTGACCCCGCCGGGAATCAAACCCGGGAACCCGGGTGTGGGAAGCGAGAACGCTACCGCACGACCACGAGCTGCTGACCAATAACCATCATCCATCAATATTGTTTGGTGCGGAAGGTATCAGACAGAATCGAAGCCTGACGGAATCATTGATCAGAGACGAATGGTCGAATCATTCACAGTAAAATCGAGCACGAAATAAGAGCAAGACACATTAAGATTATGGGCATATAATGTCACGGCCACGATTTGCAAAGAGCAGTAACAAATTAATGACAGAAAGCAATACGCGTTCTCCCATTTCGTTTCTTCACAATCATCTGTCAACTTTAGTATTTAAGCGAAAAACGATCCGAAACAGTCTTCATTTGTATACAAACATATAAATATTCACACTGGAAGAACATATGATAAGAGTTATAGCCAAAGCCTTCTTGCATCTGATTCAGTTTAATTCCAAGAATAAAACCAGCATAAATCGAATGAACTTACAATATGCGTCTGCTCGGTAAAGCTAAGCCACAAGAAAAGTATGCAGAGCTACGCTCCTAAGACAAGGCAGATGAAAGACAACTTTGAATATCAGTTTTGTTTCGGCCGCAGGCTGATTTTAAATCATCGATTTTCTTTTTAACTGCGTTTACATTACATCTTGAGTTACAGAGATTCACAAAAACATTTATGTTTTCAAAGAAAATAAAGGGCACATACCCATGAGACATAGGTTCCTACTGAATATTACAAGATAAATAAGACATTTCTGTAAAGCAATACTTCAAAATCATTCTGTTTTTCTACTGAAATTAAAAAAAAAAAAGAAAATGCGACTTTCATAACTTGCGCAAGATGGCGAGAAAATTACTGCTTCCCTGTTTTTACGATGAATATCACTCCAGTACGTGTAAATCATCAACGGTAAAATAATAAAACTAAGTAATTTTATACAGGGTGAATCACGTAAAACTTGCGCACAGATTGCGGAAATAGCAAGTGTTGCTGATGTGGGGCTTTCACAGAATTGATTGGTAGACAGAGGCGCGTGTTGTTAGCCAATAGTCGGCCGTTGTGGACGAGCGGTTCTAGGCGCTTCAGTCCGGAACCGCGCTGCGGCTACGGTCCCAGGTTCGAATGCTGCCTCGAACATGGATGTGTGTGATGTCCTTCGGCTAGTTAGGTTTAAGTAGTTCTAAGTCTAGGGGACTGATGACCTGAGATGTTAAGCCTCATAGTGCTTAGAGACATTTGAACCATTTTTGAACCTCGTAAGTGTGCGTAATTTGTAGAATTTTACTGACGTAAACAATGTGGATGGGTCTTGAATGACAGTAATATTGTTTGTTCAGATATGAGACAACTGATGATAAAATTTACGAATGAACTAAGAAATGCTCATTAACTTAGCTAAATGTTCCGTCGGTTCTTGGTAGAACGGGTTCATGACCAAACATTAAAGTTATAAAGTAGTTGATATTCAAGAGCATAGTACTCTGAATTCCTTGCTTTTCATTTATAATTACTCCTTAAGTATAATTTCCTATTAAATCGTGCAAACTCATCTACTTCTCAACTAACGTGAAGACATAGTTCTCTTATACAGTCTACTTGTCTGCCAACGTTATATAGCCTCTCTGTCACAGACACATGTAGTGCAAATGTGACGATGTATTTGTCCTAAGAGGTCATTAACTATTAAGACTTAAGAATGTCTGCGCTTCTCCATATTACGTATGGTCTAATTTCACACATAAGTTACATGTACAAGGTGACTGACATACAATGTGTTTCTTGAATAATGTTTAAAAATTTATCAGTTCCCTGTAGAGAATAGATAGGCAAGATGCAAAGCACATTACACATTCCGCATTAAATTTGCTGTGACCATTTTCTGCTACAAATACCACGAGAGATGGTAAAATTCGTAGCATTTGGAGCACTAAGTCCTCTGTGAGCATTTTCTGGAGCAAAACCACTAGAGAGATAGTGAAATTCATACGTTAAGAGACTGAAAGATTATTTCTCATATGTATTTTTGCAATGTTGTGCTGATCTGACAGTGCTTTGTTTCAGATAACGCTAGAGTATATGGAACAAGGTTCATATTCACAAATAATTAAATAGTTCTTGATCAATTAACGTCACCGAACGGTATTGTCCACCGTAACCGAAATAGCGGTGTAGCGAATAGGAATGTGTAAATACGCTGAATTTCTACGCTTCAGAGGCCATATTTCTACGTACCGCTAGTGTAGATATATCGGGCCCAGGCATCTAAGGGGTACTGTATCTTTGAACAGCAGAGGAGGTAATACACTTCAAAGACGATACCTTCCTTAAGTGAAAAATGACACATCGCTAAGAAGTGTGTGTCTATCTTAACGTCATTTTTGTATTTTGTAACACGTTATGATTATTAGCCACTATAGTTCGAGCCGAATACAGTTAAATACTGTTTCCACATTCACACAATTTCTCATAAATTAATTACTGGTGGTCATCACAGAGAACAAGAGAACAGAAGCTTTTTGAAGTGTGGTGTTAATGAAGAATATCGAAGTTTAGATAGGTAGAGTGCGTAACTAATGAGGAGGTACTGGGCCAAAATGAGCACATGCCAAACCCTTACTAAAAGAAAAGGGGTGATGAAAGAACGCGTCCTGAGCAACAGTCAGTTTCTTGATGTTAGAAGGAAGTACCTTCGTAACAGTTCTAGATTGAGGCCAAGGATTAAATAAACGGGTTCAACTCAGTCCAGGGTTCATTTGCCAGTAGAATTTCAAAGACTAGTACAACATAGACTGGTGTGGATAGTAGCAGCAAACTAATCTGGAATTGATGACTGTAACATCTGATGACGATCATTTAAAGCAGTGTATGTTTCTTTACTAAGATGAGCTGTCGTTGAACTTATTTTATGACATCAAGGAGTGTGTCTTATTTATCACTCTTGGGTATTTGACACAACTGCATATGATACAAGCGCCAGTTACCATTTTTCAGCCGAAATAGAACAATGAAATAATAAAATAGTCGTCTTGCCTTACGCGTCAGCTTCATCAACTCGCCATAACCGCGCGGAGTGGCCGCGTTGTTTAAGGCGCCATGTCACGGATTGCGCGGCGCCTCCCGCCGGAGGTTCGAGTCCTCCCTCGGGCATGGGTGTGTATGTTGTTCTTAGCATAACTTAGTTTAGGATGGTTTAAATGGTGTGTAAGTCTAGGGACCGATGACCTCAGCAGTTTGGTTCCTTAGCAATTCACACATACACAACTCGTCATCAATTAGAATTTTCAACAACCTTAGTAGCTTATAAAATGTACTAGGTATTTATTTGCTAGTGACTGTAAGTCATTGTTTTTACAAATATGTTCCTCCGTTCTTCATTAATTTTAAACTAATTTTGTAGACTAACAGTGCTTAAACAAACTTACACCACTACTAGAGGGGCTTTAATGTTGCAGATAATTGAAAGAGGCAGTTAGTATCGTGTTACTTGTGTTACTCAGGGTAAGGCGTAAGTGTAGGTGACACTGTTATTAGCTTTGCAGACATCTTCAATAATCTTTACGAGCTTCTCAGTCGTAAACAATGAGCATGTGTTAAGCAGTTTTATTGGTGTAGTGGCTTTTATATATTAAAAACCTTCACACTGACTAGAGTCATGATCTGACATTTAAGATAAAGATTACTTCATGGCCGTGCAGATTAATTTTACTGTACATTTGACATACTGAAAATGAATGTAAATGTTTCCTGCGATCTGAAATGGACTACAACGTGGAAGGCTCAAATACTCCATGAATTCTTTTATATCTCACCTGGCTCTATAGAGTCTGTCCGCCTCTGAATCTCAGCCGTCAGCGTTTCTTGACGCTGTACACTACTCCCAGGGATTTTTCATTATGGGAGGCGTGGAACGGGGTCCTCTCAACGTCGTTATGCAAATTGAGAAGCTTCCTGAATGAGAAGTAGCGGTTGCAGGGTCAAGAACAGTGGCCGGGAGGGCAGTGTGCTGACGTCGCATCCCTCCATACCGCATGCAGTGACGTCATGGCAGAGCATGACACGGCGGTCGGCCGGTCCAGACTGGCCCATGACAGCCATAATACGAAACTCTTATTTTTGGTATCTAAATGATATGTTTCATTTTTGTAATTAATGAATTTTATCATCCGGAACACTTATCACAGCTTACTGCTAATGTAGTCTCGTTGAAAACGGGTCTGAAGCTAGTTTTGCAGCACCAGGGCGACAACTTTAATTAAAATAGTTATATAATTGGTACTCCATTTCCGAGTTTTAGTTGCGCATTATTTCACTAAATGATTGGCGAAACACCTGTGGAATGGCTGTATGCGGGCATTAGTCCCGGTTTTGTACGCTTGCTGATAATTGTTTTCATAACTCGTCATAAAACGTTCGAGAACGTTCTGAAATAGCCTGCAAAGACAGGTGGGGAGAATATTTCCCTTCGATGTTCTTAGTTTTTTTAGCTTAGTCACTACTTTATGTATTTATACAGTAATGGGCTTATATTTAGAACAATTTTCAAGCGCCTCACTGAATAGCTTTCTCATAATATTCCATATTCCTACCTTTTTTTAATAATCTTGAAGTACGTTCTATAAAAGTTTTTATTTAATGGGATGTATGTAGTTTATGGTTCCTTCGAAACAAGATTTGTCTTTTCTTTACTAACGCCATGTGTTTAAATTGTCGTTAGATGAGTTTACTTCTCGTTACTTTATGTGAAAGGAAAGGTTACTTCCAGTCGCAAAAAGCTTATCTCTACATTTCTGGATGTGACTATTTGCCCCATTTAACTGAGACACGAACTTTAAGTTCTTCGACGCGCTGTTTACATTACCGCATAAGTGTCAGTGTTCTACTATGCTGACATGTTTAGTAGTGTAACGTCACGGTCTCATTTTTTAATCACTGAGAAACGAATCGTTAACATCTACGGATCTCGGATGAGGTATTAAACTAGTGTTGTACTCACATATACACTGCAGCTCTCATAAGGCCTTCGACTGTAACTTCCTACATCTGGAGAAAATGCTAAAACAACGAGTGAGTGTGGTGCCCATTTTCCGTACACGTTTGCTCTAGCACCTACAATATGTTATTTTTTGCTTATCATTTATGTTAAGTGTTATTACATGTTGTATTGCTTAATGTAGTACATTATCTGTGCTGGAGTATTTTTTACTTCGACACGTTCAATGTTCGCACTCATCTGCTAACTGCCAGCATTGTGTATGCCTATTGCCACTTCATAGTTATTTTACATTCTACAGTTTGTCTTTGCTAATTTTGGTACGCTAATGTTACTGCCGTCAGAAACATACATTTTTGATCCAAGATACGTATAATTTTTCTTCCAGTGATGCTTGAACTAGCCGAAATCGGTTAAGAATAAATTTAAATATTTACAGCAGATTGAAAAATTGCTTCTATTAAAGTATCTTGCAGCTGTTGATAATTAACTACACAAATTATTTATTCAATATTACATCGAAAGCTTTTCTTGCTAACGCCGAGCTTTCTCTATGTGATTGTCCAACTCCATATTTGTAAAAAGAAATATATCCATTTATATTACGCTTTAATAAAACTTCTGTGATTAAAATTGTGGCAAACTTTATTTCTAGCATTATACTGGTATCACGCTCAATTTTTGAGCCAAAGTAGCCCAGTGACAGTACTCGCTCCAGCATGGCATTGCTTCTGTCTTATCATTTGAGATATCAGTGTAATGCATTTCACGTAAATGATGTAATGGCTGTATTATTAGTTACAAACCGTCGGCTATGTCGAAATATTAACGCATGTGTCAAACATTATTGACAGACATGGACTCCGGTACTATTTGGCTTTTGCAACCGTCATCTTCGTATATAGCTGATCAGCTATGCAAAGCATTGATGCTCTATTCAGAGTATAATTTCCAAATTGTTATTTCCAAATTATTATAATAATAATAATGTTAGGTTCTATACTACGTAGTATCAATCATTAAGGCATCAAACTTCAATCTTATATAAACGTCAACGGATTTACCGAACACCAACTAGAATTTAATTATTACTCTTGAAAAGCGCAACTGGTTCTTATAACTAGTCATCAGATCCGAAACATATAAAGGAAACTACTTGTTCTGCTCGAACGTTATGTACTATAGCAGTCATGTTACCATTTTATTAAATTTATTTACCTGTTATTGGAGTTTTTGTTAATACAAATATTCTGCTTTTTCTTTTTCTCCGTCTTCTCGCGAAGATAGGTATTTTCTGATTCTTTTCAAGCCAGCTGAACCAAACGATTCATTAACGTAAAGGAAGAAACTAATAAAGAAACTACACTAAACTCAAGAATATAATAATGAGACCAGCTATAGTCTATAACTGTGATTCCTTTGCCTTTGCTGCGAATAACACACAGTTAAATTACTATCTTTTAAGAGCAAATTGCTACGATGGGACCGCAATTCTCCACACTGTTATCAAAATACACACTAAGCGCAATAAACAGCTACCGACCCAAGTGTGTTCTCCACCGAAATCCACGCCAAAACATACTTTCACTGCCACAAAAAAAAGGGCGAAAATATCGTCCATGAATGCATAAGGGGTCATGTAACTAAATCTGTTATACAAGCCAAATGCGTAAATGTACCAGTACAGTAATTCATAGAAATAAATGTCAGATGTATCGGGAGTGTAACCGTATTACCCACACACGATCTGAATCGTATTTTCGATGGATGAAGGTCCTTTAACGCGGTGGTTTTAATACGTAGGAAAGAGTGACGTAAACGGCCAACTGAGGGCAAATCTGCCGCACGGACACCAACCACGTGCGATGTTGTCCGAACGGAAGTCAGGGACGGGGCTTGGGGGGGGGGGGGGGGCATAGTGAGGACTGACGTGGCGGAATAGACGCCTGGCAGTGAGGTATGTCACAGACTTTCTTCTCTCGCCAGTGATATATAAACGGGCGACAGTGGGTGGCTTTAGAGCTCACGGTAAGCTCTGAGAACGCGTCTAGTGAATCAAAATAAAGTGATAGCGTACGTTTCAGTAGAACGTAGAAGGAAAAACTGCTAAGGTAGAAACAAAGGATTGAGCTTATTTTACATATTTTACGGAGCTTAGCAATCCTGTGACCTAGAATTTATTATAAATACAACTCTTCCACTATTCTAAACACAATTTTAGATATTTTTCCCTCAGGAGTCAGTAACTTGATCAATAATAGAGCTAAAAAGAGATAAGAAGACGCATGTGAAGAATATTTTCTGAAATGAAAACCTCTTCAGCTGTTACAATATGTTAAATGACGATTAAGCATGATCAGCTGTTGGTAATAACCATCGAAAGTTTGCTTATTAATCCTCTATAATGTGAAAGAGAATGAAATTATTCTTCCTGATCCTTAGCATATTAGCCTACGACACATGTTTGTAGATAAACAAAAACCCAGGTAAAATTGAAAAGAGGGTTTATTTGAAGAAACGTCAGGGACAGACACTACTCCTTGAGATTTACTACCATGGATCATAATAAAAATATTTAAATAGATATAAAACAAATATTGGTATTAGTTTCTCATACAGCCGCAATGACAGACAACGTTATCCTTAAAAATCGTGAATGTTTTCCTTGTTATGAAGTAACTCTAAGAAGTATACTTCTCCTGTAACATACACCACTAATAGCTGGTATGGCGTGATAATTTCTTTCTCAATGTCAGGAAACGGAATTTTGGCGGCACTAGAACGAGTGTTCTGATCAACAAAAAGTCCTGATGACGTATTCATGAATCATCTGAATGCTGTATCTGAAAAATTGTTCTTAATTCATTATAGGCATTTATAACATGTACATCTGTGTTTACTTTTGAAACTCACTCCTCAAACATTAAGCAAAAGCTGCAGTGATGTGGAGTGAGACATCGCAAGTATACTGTGCGTATCTCTATTGCCAAGCCAATGAGCTGCTAGCTTCTTGTATTGAAATTACAAGCAGTTCTTCTTAGAGTTATTATCATTTTATCAGACATTGAAATGATTAATGTTTCAAATTTTATAGCAACTCTCCATGATTTTTTTGTACAGTAACTATGCTTTCTGATTTACTAGATTGTGCCTCATGTCAACTCATTCAAAAGTACTTGTGCAGTGAAATGTTTGAACATGTGTACACTTCTTTTTCATCTACTAGATCTAGCATCATGTAAATCCGTTCGAAAGAACTTTGTGCAGTATGATGTATAAATACGTTTACCCTTAAGAGTTGTCCTCAGTTTCTCCACAAAGCAATATTATCACATCCAAAAGCACTTCACAGGGTGCACAAAAGTATCCAAACGCTCTGAAATTTTTTTTGCATGTTCAGAAGTACTTTAGAGACCATTAATAAGAAACAGTCAATTACTAAGTAGCAATCTTCACCGTGCTCAGAAGTATCCAAATGCTGTGATTTTTTTTGTCGAAGGTCCAAATGTACATATCCCAAAAATTATGCAACGCAGCAGTTGCACATGTGCAAAGTTTTATTTCTGTACCATAGACAGTCTAATGTACAAGGAGCCTCAAATTAATTATTTTACACATCTAAATTGTTCTATGGCACATATTAAGTGTCACAACGCAGGCAGGTTTTGGAAAGACTGAACTCACCAAACGAGCGTTTTGCTTGTGGTGACAAGTCTTCTCATTAGGCACCAGAAATCACGAACTTGCAGACTTGGCATTTTGCTTTGGGAACAAGGCTCAAGTTGTTCGGACTTGTGAAGCCGGAAAATTTCAACAATTGCTGACTCAGATGGAAAGGGATTATAGATTCTGGAGCAGACACTCCTGGCAAATTATTGAAGCCTGGCCATCAGAGCTGTCGTCCAGCACTTTCTTCTTCTTGGAACACATGTGCAACTCCCCAAAGAGTGTAAGAATAACATAAGGGATGTTCAAAAAGTCTCTCCGCTGTGCCGTATGATAGTTACCCGCGCGTGCCGTATGCCGCAGTGAATATACCGAAATGAAACTCAGTGAAATACAACTTATTAATTTATTGAATATTTATTTTTAGTTACAAATTTTCACATTGAATGTTGAAAGTGCTCCCCCTGTTGTTGAATACACAATTCAATTCGTCTAATCATGTTTCCAAACACAAGCTATAACATTTCTTCTGTAACAGAAGCAGTGAAAGCGGATATTGCAGTTTTCAATTCATCGGTGGATTTTGGACGGTTTTTATAGACAGTTGCTTTCGCTGCACCCCGGAAGAAAAAGTCAGGTAGTGTTTGATCAGGCTATGGTGGGTGTCAAAGTCCCTGTGAAATTATGCGATCACCAAAAACATCAGCAAGCAGTAACATTGAAACCCGAGCTGTATGGGCGGTTGCACCATCTTGTTGAAAATAACCGTTCAGTATTTCACTTAACACAAGTTCTCCTATGAATGGGTACAGAATATCACTGCAGTATCGTTGTGCGTTTATTGTTTCGTTGAAAAATGTGGGACCCACAATCCGACGTCTAGAAATTGCAATCCAAATTCCTATTTTCACAGAACGAAGTGGTTCCTCATAAATACACAATGGATTTGCAGTACTCCACATACGAGAAGTTTGCGAGTTCATGTACCCCGATAAAAGAAACCACGCCTCATCAGTGTAAAACGTTTCATTAAGAATATCCCTTCAATTTGTGGAACGAAATCTTTGAAACATTGACAATAATGCAGTCTCTTGCCAAGATCAATATTTTTCAGTTCTTGCACGACTGTCACTTTGTATGGGAAAAGCCGGCCGGTGTGGCCGAGCGGCTCTAGGCGCTTCAGTCTGGAACCGCGCGACCGCTACGGTCGCAGGTTCGAATCCTGCCACGGGCATGGATGTGTGTGATGTCCGTAGGTTAGTTAGGTTTAAGTAGTTCTAAGTTATAGGGGACTGATGACCTCAGATGTTAAGTCCCATAGTGCTCAGAACTGTTGGTTTCAAAGAACACGTAAGTGCTACAGAGATGCTTCGGGAACTCGAATGGGAATCCCTGGAGGGGAGGCGACATTCTTTACGGGAAACACTATTGAGAAAATTTAGAGAATCGGCATTTGAAGCTGACTGAAAAACGATTCTCTTGCCTTCAACAAACATTACGCCCAAGGACCACGAATATAAGATACAGGAAATTAAGGCCCATATAGAGACATACGGACAGTCGTTTTTCCCTCGTTCTGTTTGCGAGTAGAACAGGGAAAGAAATGAATAGTAGTCGTGTGGGATACCCTCCGGCACGCTCAGTATGGAGGGTTGCCGAGTATCGATGTAGATGTAGTGTACGTTCGGAGCACAGCATCGTATGTAAGTCAAACACTATGTGTTAGAAAACTGAAAAAAAAAGAATCGAGGCGTTTTTAGAAGTGGTGGTTATTGAAGATGAAAAGTAGACAGACCGATGAGGTAAGAAAAGAGAATGTTCTTCGCAGATATGGCCAAGGAACGGCCATGTGGAGAATACCGACAAGGGTAAGAGACAGAGTAACATGACATATGACATACATTCGCAAATTGTGAATACGATATACACCGGCCATACGATGGGACATATGGAAATTTGTGCTGGGCATGGACTCGAACCTGGATTTGCCGCTTTACGCTACCGGTCGCCGTTACCGCTTTGGCTATCAGTGCATGATCGTGGCCATACCCAAACTTACGTACGTCCATAGCGTTCGCATACAAATCTTATAATTCCTACACTGGGAGAAATATTGTTTTTGCACTTCAGATTGTCTTGCTTTGGCATGAAATAGAGTTGGGCAGTGTCTGCATTTTACAGTGTCTGTATAGCTCGATGCAATGTTCCTTCGGACGTGCATGCATGTCCGTAGGGCAGTATCGAGCTATACAGACACTGTAAAATGCAGACACTGCCACAATTTATGTGTCATGTGTTAAGACAGTAGGAAAGAAGGTCCATGATACTACAGGGAACTGAAAAGGGTAAGAGACTGTAATATATCCAAAATATTATACTGAAATCGTTTCCATGTGAACCAAAGCACCCCGTAAAGGTGCTAGGAGCCTATGAGTGTTATAATACAAGAAATTTTCAAATGTTCTTGTCTTGAAATGATAGACGCTTTTGTGAAAGTGAGTCTCTCTTACGTTGCAATGCAGGTGACTGACGATATTCAGTGAACATAAGTTGTAATGGATATTAAAGCATTTCTTAACAACAGTTGACGTGGTGTTATATACATATATAATTTAAAATTCTATCTATCTGATAAAATCAAATAGCCACCAAATTCCTACGTTCTTTCATGCAAGGACAGGCGTCACTCATTCACGAAGAGGCTTTGATAATTCTTGTAGACGTTAATCATTTTCCTGTTTGGTCCATTGGTCACGGGAAACTGCTACTTACGAGCGTTTTAAGGACGTCAGCGTCCATTTTTAACTTTTACAAAGTACTTGGCCTTCCTTTTGCGAGTAATCGGGAGCAGCGCAGGGCAGCGTCGAAAGTTGGCTGGA
The DNA here is from genome assembly GCF_023864275.1 of Schistocerca cancellata. NCBI lineage: Eukaryota > Metazoa > Arthropoda > Insecta > Orthoptera > Acrididae > Schistocerca > Schistocerca cancellata. The sequence continues at coordinate 681,111,788 of NC_064627.1, forward strand.
ACAAAACAGCAGACAGCGAGGGGAAAGTTTTAATTGGAAGCTTATCGTGGCTGGACTCAGTAGAAGTCGCACTCTCGCAGCTACTGTGCGTCGCTACTCGGTAGGAAGGCAGCCTGCAGTCAGCCCCCGTCTCTCAGCCGTCGCCACTCTGCGCCGCTGACAGATTTATGCGCCGCAGTCCGACGGCGTGCTCCTGCGTGCTTCCAGAAGCAGTTGCCAATACGAGGCTGGCGCCGCGGCATCTGTATTGGCTGCACCGGTAGCCGCTACCTAAATCCAATCACCAATGCGTCCTTCCTTCCCTATTCCACCCCATGCCACCCTCCCTAACAGTGCTTATATCCACTACTAATTTATACAGGCTTCTTTTGATGATCATCCGCCTTTTGACTTCCACGACCTCCTCTCTTGCGAGTCTCTTTGTCCCGGAGTGGTGCTTTCATTCAATGTCATAAGGTATTTCTGCAATGTATTACGAAGTATGTGTATGTGTACTTCTAGGTTCGGGGCGCTCAACGACGACGTTATAAGTGACCATATGAAATTTGTAGAAAGGGATGTGGTTAAAACATGTGAGAAACGAGATGAAACGCAAGCTGAGATAGAATCGCACTCGCCGTCCCCAGTCTCACCCATAATCACCCGCACAATCGCACTAGCTCACGTCACGGAGGATAGCGTCAAAATTATTCAGATGTTGTAAAACTCGAGTAATCTGAGTAAGACTAGAGGAAAATTAAAATATGTTCACAGTAACATGTGGCTCGACGATGACACGATAAACACGGATGAGGCAGCCACCCCGATAACACACTCAAAACGTCAATCTACACGGCACGTTCAATAAGTACCACGAAACATTTATTTTTTCGGCCAATTTTGGTTGAAAAAATACAGTATTTGTTGTGGGACGTTGTGGAATATTCCCGCTTCAGTCCCTACAGATTCATGACGTAGCTTTATACGTAGCTTCAAAATGGCACCTGGAACGGAGATCTGTTCAAGCACAGCGCTGTCATTGAGTTTCTTTTGGCAGAAAACCGGAGCATCGCAGACATTTATAGGCGCTTGCAGAATATCTACAGAGACTGACTCTGAACAAAAACATGGTGAGTCGTAAGGCGTGGCGTCTATCATCACAATAAGGTCGCGCAAATTTGTCAGATCTCCCGTGTGTCGGCCAAACGCACACAGTTGTGGCTCCTGCAATGTGAAACTTGAGGACACTCTCATTTGATGTGATCGACGGGTCACAAACACATCGCTGCTCAACTAGACAAAGAAAGACCTCATACAAGTATGCGCACCAGAGAGGAGGCCTGAAACTTCATTGGACTGTTCTTCTTCATCCACCTTATATCACAGATCTCGCACCTTTCACTGCACATCTGTTTGGCCCAACAAAGGATGCATTTCGTGGGAAGCAGTAAGAAAGATTATTGATGACGCCCTACGTTGGCTCCGACGTCGGCCAGTAGAGTGGTACCATGTGTACATACACACCATTCCAACAAGGTGGCGTACGGACATTCAATAAATGGAGATTATGTTGAAAAATAGGGCTTTGTAGCCAAAAGAGTGGGGAACAATACCGTTTATTTTGAGTCCTCAATCAAACCAACCTGCACTCAGAAAGAAATATCTCGGCATTACTTTGTGAAAGCCCCTCATAAAACTTCGGGAAAAGTCGGACAATTCACAAAACTTTAAATGTCGGACCACAGTCATTTGATTGTCACTTAAAATAGAGGGCATATCTGTAGGCATATCAGTTATTACCCTTTGGTCTAGAAATTAAACACAGTTGAATAAAATGTGGTACACTGTGATTTGTACGTCATAAGCACCTTTCACTGTCTGGTCCTCTCTCTGGAACATGAAACCATGCGTTGTAGGTCTGTGGTCTGTGGGAAGACGAGTAAGGAGGACCGCATCCTGCCTGTGTGGCTGCGAGGAGCTACGCCACAACCACGTTGTCAGCTCTACTAGATGCAGCTTACTGTCTGTCACTTCCATTCACTCTTCTTCCTATTGATACATGGCTGTGTATCTCAGGAGCGGGGCGACAGTATGTAGGCGGAAGGCACACTGTAGTATACGAGGATCACGATACACCCCTTCACCGCTACATCTGCCCTTAACATCTCCTTAACTGCCACGTATCCAGATGCTTCGCAGAAAGGTACCTCCTTCCCCAGAGAGTTGGAAGAGGGCGTCGCGGATATTCTGGACTTCTTTATATGCTGGATACAAGCGTTGTAGAGAGTGAAGGACAGTCACAGAGTCGGAATTTGGCACTCGCAACACGTCAGAGCTATTTCAGTGTCTTCAAGGTCACTTATAATGCTGCGTCGAAGGCAACAAAGTCTTCAGGCAGTCAGATCTTGAGGACTCGATCAGGGAAGACAAGAGAGCAACCAACGGATTCCCCTTGTTTATATCCACCCGAAAACACAGCTACAGAGTTGTGGTGCTCAGTCAAAATGTCACACAATTACGTCCTATCAGAAAATATTCTTATCAGAGCACAAAAAATGCGAATATATTCCTGCTTGTTTAGCAGATTGTGAACGGAAATTGGGTACCAGATGCCTCATACTCCCTTCCTCAGTATCATTGAAAATTTTGCGAAAACTTTTCGCGTTCCAACATATTCACGCATTTTTAACATGAAATTCCCCTCAGTCTCCCAGAAGCTCCCCTAAATGTAACTCACTCGCCTCCACTAGTGCACCGCTGTAGGTAGGTCATACCCGTCCACTCCCAAGTGCGCTTTCTCACCCACTCACCCACTAATTCAGACCAACTCATGGTCATTATCTCTTTGTGTCTCTTTCTGATTGTGTCCTCTGTCACTGTCACAGTTCATTCCATTTTATCTTGCTACTACAGTCTCCTCTCACTTTCACTTTCTCCCTCTTGCTCTCCCTCACTGCTAATATCTCATTCCTTCCTTCCTACCACTCTTCTCGCTGTCGTTATCTACCTCTTCATCGTTGTCATTGTTATACACGCTGTCTCTCATTATTGCTGGTTCTCAGCCACTTCCATTTTCAGTTTTTCTTTTTTATGATCTGCCCCATCCTCCTCCGGCACTCGCTCCTTTACTCTTTTCCTAGTACTGTTCCGTCACTGTCAACTATGTAAGACTGCCACTATGTCTCTCTTTTTCTCTCACAATGCTACTGTCTCCTTCGCTATTTCTATAACATGGCCACTGTCTACTATCTTCCAGTACTTATCACTTTTCCGTCTCTTTGCCATTGCCACTTCTTCTCTCTCATCATAAGAAAGCACGAATACGTTCACATGCCAACATTTTTTTAAAAATATAGACAAGAAAGTATTCGCATCTTTTGTGCTCTGATAGGAACATTTTCCTCCTGATTCCCATCTTTTCCCTGCCGCAGCTGGGCACGTACTTCATATGAAACGAAATGTATGGGTCAGTAAAATCTAGATATTTACTAACGTGAAATTAAAATAACGTAAAACTAGTTTTACTCTTAGACAGGCTTTAATGTGCACAAAATTTTTGCATATGTATCAGTACTACAACATAAGAGTTCCCAGAACCCTTCTGATGATAACGGAGACACTTTACAGCATGTTTCCCTACAGCATATTTCCCCATGCTACGTCACTTTATAAACCATGTTTCACCTCACATCGGATTTCATGTGCGTATTTTAAGTGTAACTTTGAAACTCTGTGTCTCGGAAACAGATAAAGATACGAAAAAGATTGCAAGGTTGACTAGAATCGGCATCTTACGAAAATAACGTAGACATTATAGCTATTTTATGTGTATAGCCGTCTCGAGATCTGCGGCTGGGTTTTGGTGCACAAAGAACAAGTTTCAAGGGTGTATCTTGTTGACGGATGAAGATTTTGGAAACGGTGAGATGGCTCTTCTAAATAAATGCCTAGGGAAGATACCAATAAAATCTGAGTAATTTGCTGCGGTAATTTATTATTTAGATTTCATTGAAAGACTATCGTTAATAAAGTAAGAGATCCTGGCAGGGGCCACCTAATGAAAAGCTTCTACTTATATTTCTAATCTTGACTGTAATAATAAAATGGGAAGGAACTGTTAATCAGAACTCAGTGAGAAGTTGTCATCTAAATGACACTAGATTTAATCATTCTTAACATTACAAGACAACATTAATGACGAAAGAAACATTACACAAACGCTTTTACTAACATAGGGTCTATGGCGTACAAAGTGATCACCTGAGGATCGACACACGACACTAACCAGAACGCTAACCGCTTTATCGGACTTCATACACGTGAATCCGAGTTATGGCACAAAACCACACCACCAGCAAGCATCTATACTCTACTATTCAAACAGAAAAATATATTAGAGCCCTACACGGCAGCAGCGAATACTTTACCCTCCTGCTGGTCAAGGCGGCACACCACGATGCCTACGACGTCTGAAGTCGTGGGCGGCGGCAATCTGTTATTAACGGCGCGTTCCCGAAAAATGTAAGTACGCGGTCTCGCGTTCGGTTAATTCGGAACGCAGTTACTTTCCTATGAGCCTCTGAAAACCCGGTGGATTCCAGTGTGCAGGTGGACCGGTTTGCTGGTCTGCCCAACCAATTTGACTCCGTGACATGGCTGTACGTGATGGAATATGTGAAACGTTTAGACGGCCAACTCAAGACAAATAAATACGCCCAAGCTTCACTCGTTGTGAAAATGATTATATAAGCAGTACCTCTGACGGTTCAAAATGTGACTGGCACAGGCTCTAAGTGGCACACTAGCAAAGGACATCACCGTTTAGGTAGAGAATTGCAGTTCTTTACTAGTGAAGCGCCAGTACAAGAGTCTTCTTCCTTTCGGCTCGCTTCCTCCTCAGCTCGGTACCAAAAGCACATTTACATTTTAGACTCCCCCCCCCCCCCCCCTCCCCCACGTTCGCACAAGCCAATCACGAGCGGCAGCCTGCGTATTCTTAGCTGGGAGAGCGGCCTTTGCCATGCAAACACTGATTTGACCAATCAGAGACTTTAAATATAATTGCGAGAAAAAAGGAAAAAAGATTCAGCTTCACAGCCTCTTTCCCACGCGTTTGCTGTGTCTTTTGCTAACAAAATGCTCCGGATCGAAGCACAGCCCTCCACAAACAGCTTGTTATCTCCCCTGTTGCGTCCATTTCAAAGTTTCCAAAGAACGGCCATAAACTCACTAAAAGCCTTATACTTCCACAAATATGTTTTGAAACAGAGTCTGGACATCTGGGTGGCAGTCGTCCTGTCCCGCGGAAATTCGCAGAATCTTCACAGTTCTTTTGTCGGCTTCCTGCCAGTCTACAATGCACTGACCAGTGCAGCGGCAACTTCTCGCCGCTGGTCTGTATACCTGGACGCACCTGCCTTCCGTCAGGAGCTATCTGTTGTGGGTTGGCAGGAGAGCCAACACCGTATAATTAGAGGAAGCCGATAGGCACGCGTTTTAGCTCAGGCAGGCTGGCGTGAGGTCTGGAACAGGACAAGGAAATTAGACTTTAGAAAAACGGACGTAGCTGGTGGAATACTTAACTTTAATCCATAAATGACGAGCGTCGCTCTTGACGGTACATGATTACAGTATCAATAATAACTGGTACTGGCGCCTTGCTAGGTCGTAGCAAATGACGTAGCTGAAGGCTATGCTAACTATCGTCTCGGCAAATGAGAGCGTATTTTGTCAGTGAACCATCGCTAGCAAAGTCGGTTGTACAACTGGGCGAGTGCTAGGAAGTCTCTCTAGACCTGCCGTGTGGCGGCGCTCGGTCTGCAATCACTGATAGAGGCGACACGCGGGTCCGACGTATACTAACGGACCGCGGCCGATTTAAAGGCTACCACCTAGCAAGTGTGGTGTCTGGCGGTGACACCACACTAACTAATGGGTCTTCACAATGTGACTGCAGAATTCGGCCATCCGAAAATGTCTCCACACTTTCTGCAAAGAAACGTGGTTTGCTCGGTCCACCATTGCCGCAGCCTTTACTGCAGTCGTCTAAATCAGCACCATATTTCTTTGAATGCAGGTAAAGCATACCGTCATTCCTTCCCTAGAGCATGCAAACAAGACCATTAACTACTGCCCACCATTTCATCGTATTGGATGAAGTCAAATCACAGTAAAGATCATATTCTGTAAGAACATGACGCGACATAACACTGAATCAGAGCTGAGAGTGCTTGCAATCTCTCATCGCCACATACCGGATTGTACTCGTAGGGTAACTTTTAACCTCTGTATCTTGGAAACAGATAATGATATCAGTTTCAAATGTTGTTCAAGATCGGCATCTTAGGAACGGAGCGTAAAAATTCTGGGCTGGGGTTTGGTCCGCTGGTGACTGCGAGAATACAGTAACAAACGCTTTTTGTGGTGGTTTCTGAGGAACCACACATGAACTAGTAGTACCTCCATAAGTCACATCAAATCCACTGTAGATGACATCAAATGTAAAAAGAGCCAATCGATTTGCTCTATTTGCCTAAGCAGGTCGAAGTGCGTAATATTCATACTTTCAACCCGTAGTGAGGGATACGCATCTACAGACACTGATCCTCTGATGCACAAGATGTTTAATGGCTACTACTTGCAGGTAAGTAACCAAAAGGCGAGCAGAGGATTGGTATGTGTTATTGACTAACACAGCAACCCATCCCATTGCTCTTTCCCTAGTCAGGTCATCCTTGGATTGGAGGTTATAGACGCAGTGGACGGGGGCGTGAGAAGCTTTAAATGTGATCTTACAAACACAAGCACTGGAAGTGTGCCTTTTCTAGGAGTTTCAGTTCGTCCACATGAGTTCTGAACTCATTCATGTTCCACTGTACTACGATCCATTTATCTCGTGAGTTACACTTTCATCCTGGCTGTTTGCCAGGGGAGCCTGCAACGGTTTGTGGCTCATTCTTGGGACAAGATGGTGCTCTGGGCATATTCCACTGAGTCTGAACCAGAACCATCAGATCAAATGACGCCGCCATTGTCTGATGGTTTACTACCTGTTTTCACCTGTGGTTGAAGTTTCCAGTTTGCTTTTCTCGCTTGGGAAGTCTTTGTAGGGACTGCAACAGCCTTCGAGTGGAGTCTGTGGGTTCTGAAATAGCTGTAACTTTAGACGTCCGTTGAGAAATTCGGGTTCTTTAATGACACTTGAAACCTCAGTCTGTGTAAAGGCGTCAGCTTTTGGAATAGGCTTTTGAAGAGCTGAAGCGACGGATGTAGTGAGTGTGGGAGGTTGCATGGACTTACAGATCATTTTGGCCTCACCATGGGGCATGAACTTTATTGTTTTAAGCTCCTGTATCATCGGTTCTTCAAGGAAGAAGTTGCGGTCTCTGCACCAGACAGGGTGGTCTCTAGAGCAGTTTAAATACTTCGAAGGAGAAATCGAAACATTTGTTGTTATTTCACAAGCAGTCACAAGTAGGTACATGTTTTAAATTATCTAGTTTGCATCAACACGTTTCGTTTATTTTCTCTTAGAATGGTTGATAGATACATGTAATGACATCATCTTACATGCAGACATCTGATACTCCTATTTCAGTTTCTTTTACCGAATGATCATACTGTACTTCCTCGATAGCACAACCCTGCGATTCCAAGTACCAAGTAAAACTGCCTATTATCTTCTTCAGAATCCACAAGTCCAGGGGAACAATACGCTACACTAGATGAGCATTCCCATTGATTAAAGACTTATTAATAATTATTTAGTGCCACAGTTGCCTTAATAATTAGCTGTACCGTTTCCACGTCAAGTGTAATGATGTGTAACGGCCGATTCGTCACTTGGTTGCCAAGAGACCAAGGGTCCTCTTGGTTAACCTGCGTGCCGAAGACATAAAATTAAAAATGGTTTCACATTAATTTGGTGCACCCTTTGATATCTGATATCTGGACTGAGAAGAAAAGGCCTTTTTACACCAAAACATTTCATTACAATATTTAGCCATCGATGACTCCTAAACAGTTTGTGAAATGTCAGTTAATTCTAAAGTCATCTCCAGTATGCAATTAGTTTCAGTTGTTGGTTCAGGAAGGAATTGATGATGGGGGATATCTTACAGTGTTTTAAGTGTCTTTTCTATATGCTACAGTTTGTAGAGTGACCAACACAGCAATTCAACACAATCATTTGCTGAAAATGAGGAGAACACATCACAGTCTCACAAGGATAACCACCGCCAAAGAAACCAAAGTAATGTAACAGGGATATGAATGAAGTGCAGATGTAATTTGATATCACTTCTTCAACAGTAAAACTTGAATAAATACCAGTGCTTATATGGTCAATAACAGCACAATTAATTTACGTTAAAACACGTGCTTGGGACAGTACTCAATGTTCCATTTTGATTTGTAAATTTTATTCCAGTACAAAGCTTTTTGTACTATATGCTGCAACCACATCCATTTTAACTAGCTTATTGCAGTCAAGTCTTGGTCTCCATTTTTAATATTTAATTCCCGCAGTTCCTTCCATTGCCAAATTGATAATTCTTTCATGCATCGGTATACGTTCTATAAACCAGTCACTTTTTGTTTAGTCAAGTTATACTATAAATTCCTTTTCTCCCCACTTAGATTCAGTACCTCTTCATGTTTTATATCTACTGTTTTAATCTTGAGCATTCTTCTGTATCACCACATTGCCGAAGCTTGTATTCTCTTCTTGAGTGAACTGTTTATCGTTCACATTTACTTCCAACAAGGCTACACTCCAGGCAAAAACCTTCACAAAATATTCATAACATTGAAGTTCATATTCTCTCTCAACAAAGTTCTCTGTCTTGGAAACGCTTCTCGTGTTACTGCCAGTTTGCATTTGATATCCTCCCTACTTCTGCCTTCTCGACGACTGCTTCCGTTCAAATCCTTCACCTATTACAACTTCAGTCCGGTTTCTGTACAAGTTGTAGATAATCTTGCATTCCTGCGTTCTATCCCCGCTATTTTCAGAGTTTCGAAGCGCGTATGCCAACAGTATTGTCTGAAGCTTTAAATATATTTTTCATCTCTTCAGTGCATCTTATAAGATAATTACTACACTCACGTGTTCAGACATTTCATAGGAGTCTAACTCTGTTTACCAGTTGGCTGTAGAGCCGCTCCCATTCACACTACTGTACATGCTGTTACAGAACGATACTGTCAAACTTCGAGGGGTTGTAGAACGTGTGTTGAGGAACAAACTGAGGATTGAAATCGATGTTCGAAAACGTCATCCAAGATACAGGCACTGGCGCCTGGCACCAGGCCACTCCTTCAGCAACAAAGGTGCCTTTGTACTCTGACCGACCAAGGGCGGAACGTATCGCAGTGTTGTTTGTCATTCAGTGATTGCCATGGTCGCCAGTGGAGCAGACAGAGCTAGATGCTGTGCAGACATCTTGTCTCCTATGAACGTGATAGTCTGTGGCGTCAGTAGTTGATGGTTTCTGACATGGGTTCCATGTGCAGTTTATGTTTTTTCTGTAACCCTCTAAAATTTACAATGTTTTTCTGTTCACAAGAGTCAAATAAACTGCATATGAAAATCCGAGTCCAAAATGGTCATCTAATGAAGTAACAGAGCATCGCACTCATAGGAGAAAAGGCCTGTCTTTGAAGCAGCTAGATGCTGCGAGACATACTGCCTTCGGTCTCTCATCATGGAAAGCCACATTTGCTGCTGATGGGGTGGCCTGTTGGTAGGCGCCGTTGCGTTTAACTTCGACGCTTTGTAGCGTCGTTGGATGGCGTTTCTGGACACAAGTTCCCATCTTCAATTTCTTTCTCAATCCACCTTCTACAACCCCTTGAAGTTCACTGTTACAATTTTGTAATAGCCTGTATACTATTTCCACCTTCCTGCCTTCCCTTCTTTACTACAGTGTTGCTTGGCATCTGAGCTCTTGATATTAATACAGCTGCTTCTCTTCACTCCAAAAGGTTTCTTTTTTTTTAATTTAATTTTGCTACATGTTGCATCTAGCTTTTCGATGCATACTGACAGACTTCCTTTTTTCTCGAACCATACTAGCTTTGTCACCCTAAACATTCACTTCTTAGGCATCTGTATTCCTCTTTTGTGTACTTAATTTGTGGCACTTTCATATATTTCCGTTCGTCAGTTATATTCAGTACCTCCTGTGTTATCCAAGGGTTTCTACTGTACCTTTTCGCTACTTTGATTTTCTGCTGTCTTTACCGTCTCATCTCTCACAGGTAACGTTTCGTCTAGTACTGATTCGTTTTGCCTGTTTATTTTGCCTAATACTATATTTGAAAAACTCAATAACCTCTTGTCCTTTTCTTTATCTAGGTCGCATCTCTTTAATTTCCTAACCTTTTATTGTCTCCTTAGCTCTTATCTGAACTTTATAACCAGAAAATTACGGTCAGTCTCCGTCTGCTACTCGAAGCGTCTTCCAGATTATAATCTGGTTTTGAAACCTCAGCGTTGCCCATATTATATAATGCATATATTTGATGCCTAAAGGTGTTTCCGATGTATATAAACTTCATTTATGATTTCTAACACAGCTGCTAGCGATGGGTAAATTACATTCTGTGCAAGATTCTGCTAGATGGTTACCTTTTCCATTTCTTCCCCTGAGTCTACCTTCTCCCACTATTATCCCTTCTGTCCCCTTTCCATCTACCGAGTCTCAGTCCCCCAGCACAATAAAATTTTTGTTTCCTTAACTATCCGAATAATGTCTTTGTCTCATCATACATTCTTTCAGTCTCTTTATCATCTGTTGTGTCAGGAGGCATGTAAACGTGTACCACTGTGCAGGGCTTTGGTTTTGTGTCTGTCTTGGCTACGATAGTGGCAGTTTAACGATGGGGGTGAGTATTGCGATACTACTTCACAGATTGTTTCAATAACTAACACTTGCAGAGTGGTTGGAATACGTGATTTTGATATACTAAACACTGAGGTGCAACTGACAAACATTTTCAATTATAAGTAAATACATACTGCATAACAGGTAATATTCTATTGCTGTAGTAAAGTGCATTTAGGTGTTGCTAATTGCAATATTAAAAGCTGTTATAAGAAGGAAGGAAGATTAGCGTTTGACATCTCGTCGACAGCGTGGTTATTAGAGACGGTGCACAAGCTCGGGTTACGAAAGGAGAGGGAAAGATATCGGCCATCTTTTTGTCAAAAGGACCATCTCGACATTTGCCTGGAACGTTTTATGGATTCATGGGAAAGTTAAATATTGGTGTCTGGATGGGAGCAGCTGTTGTGAGAGTCACAACAAATTTTTCTTCTGGAGCAATTGGTTTATTGAATATTGGCTAGAGACTACATAGCGAGATAAGAAACAATCATGAAAGGTAATTCATACAATGTGTTAATGCACAATAATGAAACATGAATAATGAAGTACATGAAACAGTATATCATTAAGAAAAGAAAATGATATATCCAAAATGACCAACTTCTTCTTCCTTTTGTGCAGTTTCATGGTATAGTTGATCATATACACTACCGTCCTTGCAACAGTCATTAAACCAACTTAAACGAATTTAAAACTGACGCAGGGACATATTCAAATTCGCCATTCCAAGACATACTGATATGTATACGTCTGCCTGAGGCGGCAGTTGGTAAGCTAGTATAACTGGTTCCCACCCATAGCTCTGCTCTGCCTGTCACTGGTTACCGCTAGCGGCTCCTGCTTCAGATGATATTGGAAAGACAACTCCGCGTGCCGCCTCGACGCCACGGGAAACACTTGTCGCTGGCGCAGCCGCATGCTGGCCTCCCACGCTCTTAAGGGAACCGTGGCATCAGTTTGTCTTTGGCTCATGTTTGGTGCCCTCATCACTTACGCAACCCATTAATCAGCGCTGTAAGGTGGATTTGGGGGCTACGTCAGATAGCTTTCCTGCACATACGTTGCTCCTTCGTTGTCGGCATTGTTCGATAACAGCGTTGTGTGCCAACACAGTAATGTTGTCGATTACATCAGGATAAGTTACAGTCCGCAAGCAATCAACTGGCGAATTCAGGTCCACAAACACTGAAGTACTTTCACGGCGATCTGACGTTAGGGCACCTGGGATCTGCGAAGACTTATCTTCGGACATGTCTCTACCGTCTATCTGACATTACGTAAGGTACTACAAGGAATGACAACGACGGAAGTTTGTGACTCATATACTGCCAGGACATCATCAACTGCAGTTTTTCCGTGTAACCTTACTGGAAGTGAATTCTTGGGGAGGTTACATCTGTTGACGAATGGGAATAAATCGATTACATCTAAATATAATACGTTTTCGCCGTCAATCTCATCGTCTCAGATCGGCAGCGGCATAGATTCACTGTACATATTGACCAACTCATTAACGCTTCGTTAACAAATACACTTACTTACAAAGCATGTTTTGTTCAAAAATGTTCAAATATGTGTGAATTCCGAAGGGACCAAACTGTTGAGGTCATCGGTCCCTAGACTTGCACACTACTTAATCTAACTTAAAATAACTTATGCTAAGAACAACACACACACACACCCATGCCCGAGGGAGGAGTCGAACCTCCGGCGGGAAGGGCCGCGCAATCCGTTACATGGCGCCTCAAACCGCGAGGCCACCAGTGGCCGGCCCAGCATTATGCCTTCAATTGTTGGTCACTGTAGTCCTTCAATTCGACTTCATTAATGTCTCACTGACTCTCAGTTTTGATACATGAATATCTCCGTATCAAACAGAATGAACTACAAAAATAACAATTCGATGGACACAAATTCGATCACCGCGCTTTACCAACGCCTTGAAAAGTTAGGTACCGACATTACCGACACCACTTTTAGACGCGTCTGGCTGCGTTGCTAGCCCATAGCGCCGGGCTGACGCGGAATCACCGACATCGAAAATGCTCGTATACAAAGTTTGCCTTGTTGAACTGCCATTACTCCGGTAAACCGATGTTAAAGCGGCATTTTCAACGCTATCATTTTAACGCTGATAAACAACAGTCCTACAGAATAGCTCTACGATGTAGAGCTCAGAGGTCCGAGCGCAGCGGCGAGTGATGCTCAGCTGTGAGGAGGAAGGGGAAAATCAAGGCTGCAGGTGGACGCCGTTACAGCAAGACAACCGCCCTGTAACACGCCAAGTAGTTTGACAGTAATGCTACTAAGGAAAAAGTGATGGAGACACATCATTCAACGCGGAATTGGAATGGTTTTGTTTCTCGTATTATTGAAGGCCATGCAGAGTGCTTCATATGCCATCGCTCTATTATGGGATGGAATAACACTTATTGGAAACTCTTTATAACTCAGCTACAGAGTCGATATGCTCATGCACTTCTGACGAAAGAGAGAGAATGTTGGCGTAACTGAATGTGGCCATAAGGGAAAAAAGCTGAGTTACGGGTAAGTAAGAAGTGTAGCGGCAAAATCTTTTATAGTCGACAGTACTAACTATTTGAATTTATTAATCTGTTTTCAGAAGTGGAGGATCATTGCATATCAGATATGGCGGACAAGACTGATGCTATTTCCTGTGGGAAAACAGCTTCAAGTTCTATACATGGAACATTCCCTGGAACTCAAGGCAGTCATTTGTGGATCAGACATGACTGACTACGTTTCAGTAATTCAAACATTTCATCGTGCGTTATCAAAGACATTCCAAGACACTACATTTTGAAAACTAATTTCGATTTATTTCTCGGACGATCCTCGTTTTAGGTTGGTTCAAATGGCTCTGAGCACTATGGGACTTAACATCTATGGTCATCAGTCCCCTAGAACTTAGAACTACTTAAACCGAACTAACCTAAGGACAGCACACAACACCCAGCCATCACGAGGCAGAGAAAATCCCTGACCCCGCCGGGAATCGAACCCGGGAACCCGGGCGTGGGAAGCGAGAACGCTACCGCACGACCACGAGATGCGGGCCCTCGTTTTAGGCCTCTGAAGTATATCGCCATTACCTCGAACTTGATCTGATAGATGTAAAGTCCAACACCCAGCTCAATGACCTGTTTCTCCAATCCAGGAATTCACAAGACTCCTATAGAAATTACCCCAAGAATAATATCCGCGACTCCACTGACAATCTGCTAAAATTATATCAAAATTTGTCCGCAGCTCGTGGTCGTGCGGTAGCGTTCTCGCTTCCCACGCCCGGGTTCCCGGGTTCGATTCCCGGCGCGGTCAGGGATTTTCTCTGCCTCGTGATGACTGGGTGTCGTGTGATGTCCTTAGGTTAGTTAGGTTTAAGTAGTTATAAGTTCTAGGGGACCATAGATGTTAAGTCCCATAGTGCTCAGAGCCATTTCTTTTATATCAAAATTTAGTTCAGCGTATCTGTTCCAACGGTTTCCTTCCATTACGAAATTGGCGAAGTCCCACCAACGTTTGGGTTTAACAAATTCCACTCTGCATATTTCCATGTCTTTAATCTTTAACGAAACAGTACGAGATATCGGTATGCATGCGATAGTCCTTGGGACAGCGACTATTTGTATACGCAACAGATGGGTCGTCTTAGTGTCACTGTCATATAGTACAGTCTCAAGTACTAATATTACACACTATCTATAGATCACGAAAATGGATCATATCGGCTGCTTCTATCTGAATCTAATATGATCCACGGTGGGCTTGGTTGGATTTATGGAGGCACCATTAGTTCACTGACAGTTCCTCGGAACACCTCCAAGAAAGTACTTTTTACTCCATTTTCGCCATCACCAGTGGATCAAAAATCAACAGATACGTGAAATTCTTACGATATGTTCCTAAGATCCCGTTCTAGAACAACCTTGAAAATTTTCTTTTTATCTTTATCGGTTTGGAAGATACGGAGGTTCAAATTTACCTGACTTTTTAAGAGAGAGTAAGAGGAAGGCAATCACAATGAGAGCAGACACTATTAGTAGGACAGAACGAAGGACATTATGGCTGTGAGACATGCGACGATGATAGTTAGGGAGACACAAAGAGATAATGAAAATAGGTTGGCATGAATGAGCGAATGATAATGGGGATGTGGGAGCGACTTACAAAGTTGGAATAGTGGGTCTGAGTGAGTTACAGCTAGTGGACCTTGTGTGAGTGAGATGTTAGTTGCATTTCAAAAAGATCAACATTATTTTCCATACCAAAATTTTTGGGAAATTTTTAATGGCGCTGGGGAAAGTAGAAGGAGGTAGCTGGTAGCCCACTTTTCAGTCTGAGTACTTTAAAACCGGAGCATACTAGTCTTTTTGTCCTCCGATAGGTGCATTTCTTCGCTGATAAAAGTATGCTACAACATTCGCCTGTTAGGAGCAGTCACACAGAGTTCCAAACAGGTCTTCTTAATTTTCTCGCGAGTGCAGCCTTCGTCGTATTCGTTTAGCCGTCTCACTTGACACACACCTGCTCAGCATAGCCCTCAGGTTGGTGAAGTCGGAGTGTTAAACAGATTCGGCTGCGCTAGAGAAGCGTGACGGCTCCCTGGCGGTGCAAATCTTGGCCATGCCTTATTTGTAGACTCTTCAGCCTTCCCGGGAGTAACAATGGATTTTGGGTGGGTTGTAAATCGACCTCTCAAATATTTCCAATATTGGAAATCCCTATGCCTCGCTACCTGGCTGAAAGTCCCTGGGTCTAGAAGGGTGCAGAACTCGAAAAGCGCGCTCCACCTTTTCGGTTAGAAAACGAAAACTGTAAAAAGGAAATTGGTAGACATGCAATGCTGTTCTCTTCACGCACTTTATCAGTATCATCAGTTTGGATTGTTTTGTAATTCTGTGACACGAGATGTATCCGATTCAGTTAAGGATTCCTATTAAGGTGCCTTACCTTTTTTGTCCAGAAATGCTTTGTCGTCCGCGAATCATAGCCACAGTAGGTCGAATGAACAGAACGCATTAGCAGCAACAAAATCCCAAGGATGCTAGAATGCGCAAGATGATTCAGTCAATGGATACATCTGATGGAGAATGTGCACACAAAGAAAGATCTACTCTATTCAAAAGCACAAATATTGAAATGAAACTCAAAAACTTGTACGTGGATCTGTACATCTGGGTCACATCACGCTATAAAATTGAAGCGTGGAAAACAGAAGAAGATAAAAGCACCTAACGGAAATAGCAACACAGCAGAAAGATTGCGAAACTACATGTTATGGAGCAATACAACCGTTAGATACTCTTATGCCGTTGTAACGAACTTTGAAAAATTCTAAATCTTCGATTAGCCCGTGCTACTACCTTTCTTTTCCTTTGATTGCGGTTGCAGTAAGTTTTTTAAATCATGATACTGTTTTCGGAAGTTAATTAATATAATCTAAACAGGGATTGTGGCATTGTTTATTTTGTTTCTCTGCTTTTTCAAGCATTTACCTGGATTAAACGACCTCTGTCACACAGTTCAAAATGGCTCTGAGCACTATGGGACTTAACTGCTGTGGTCATCAGTCCCCTAGAACTTAGAACTACCTAAACCTAACTAACCTAAGGACATCACACACATCCATGCCCGAGAAAGGATTCGAACCTGCTACCGTAGAGGTCGCGCGGCTCCAGACTGCAGCGCCTAGAACCGCTCGGCCACTCTGGCCGGCAGTCACCCAATACATCATTTTCAAATCACTAAATGTTTCAGCTTTTACTTATCTGGGATATTATTTTCCAGTTGATAGTTTCATCATCAACGAACAATCCGGAAGACCTGTGCTATAGCTTCCGTTACCATTGCAGATTGAGAAGAGGCGAGACGCGAAATGGAAACTTCTACATAGCTGGTCGGAAATCGATCGTTACAGATTCAGCGCACCTATGAGTGACGCACAGAGCTTTGTAGGCTAGGATCTCACTTCTCTACCATCTTCCCCTGATGTGCAGACGGGCTGCGAACTCCGCACGGCGAAAAGCCGAGATCGTCACGGAGCTATCCGACGTGTGCTCATCTTCCCTCCTCTGTCGAGGGAGGTTTACTTGCCTTGCTTGGTATAAATACAGTTAAAACAATAAATTGTAGCCTGTACGGCCGGTGTGCCCCCTTCCCACCCGTCCTCCCCACTGTCGATACCCAGCTTGAATGCCTCTGCTCTGTGCTCCCAAACTTAGAAGACTGCTAGGTTATAAGTTCGCACTAGTGGAAGCTATCAACCATGCGGAAAACCTCGAAGTGACAAACAGAGGCAAGTCGCTTAAAGTAATAGTTGTCTGCAATTGCTCCTGCCGGACGACGTAGTTGGGTAGTCCCAACGATGAAACTGCACTCAGTGGCACCCACAGGAGAAGCGTTTGCGTTACTGCTGTTATCCAACAATATCAGTTCTCGCTTCTTGTTTCGCTTCTCGGTTTCTCCCAGACAGCACATGTGGCTATTGTTACGGAACACGGCATCAGACACGTCATCAAAATTCATTTGATATTTTAAATTTTCTCTCTCTTTTAAACTTTCTCGCCCCGAAAGGCATACTCATCGTAAATTTGCACTTAAGAAAGTTCTTTTGTGTTACTAGTGCTTCCGTATTCCACAGGCGTTTAAAAGTAAATGTTGTATATAGTGGTTGGTTATAATTAAAGAGCAGCTACTCACAAAGGTGCAGTGTGGAGTGTAATTACCGCTTGGCATCAAAAACTGGTACATATGCTTATGCTTTAACACGGAAGCGGTTTATGATGGGGAAAAATTTATTTGAAATTTTGGCCATCAGGTGCAAATCTGGCAATGCACAGCATCTCGTCGACGTCTTCTGATATTCAACAAACTGGGTAAGTGGTGATTAATAATAAAATCAACATTACATCTTTCTCACTTGTTTTATCTTTTATGCCCATGTCCGTTCCCAAACCATTACACATGGAAACATTTCTGTAAGTTTTTTTTTGCATTCACAGCGCCAGGTTTTCACGTGGTGGGCGAAATGGAAACTAATTTTTTCCAGCGTAAATCAGTTCCGCATCAATGGAATAAGCTATTTATCAGGTTTCGCTGACATACAGTAATTACTGCCCACACTTGACGGTTGTGAGTAGCCGCAATTTAATTATAACTACGCGGTATTTCAGCAAGTACCGTGTGTGCCATATTTCACAATGACTCACGCATAGACTAACACATACCATACTCGCAGATGCGAACGTACGAAAACGTTCAAATACAACCCTAACATTGCCTAGAAATAAGATGAAAAATTTCCAATCACACGAAGACTTCTGCTCGTCAGGCGTCTTCTGAAGCTGCAAATCCACTCCAAACCACGGCCCACTGCCCGTATACTGAGATTCTTGGCTGAAAAAAACCACGAAGTTAATGAGCCGCATCTCTAACTGACCTCTATACTTCTTGGAGTGAAGTATGTGTGTGTGTGTGTGTGTGTGTGTGTGTGTGTGAGTCAGAGAGAGAGATAGAGAGAGAGAGAGAGAGGAATTCAAGGCGCTACGTCACTAATGCCGTTTTTCTCGCAGAGTTTGTGTTCTGAAATGTAATATCCAAAGTATCTTGTATTTTCATATGTTTCTTGCCTTGTCAACGCTCTACAGTGAAGCATAATTTGTAAATATTAACACCCGGGCACTTATTAAGAATTTTATTTTCTGTAGCCACCCGAGTTTATATTTTCAGCGCGTTCTTCGTCTGAGATGATTGTGTAAAGGCGCCTTCCCAGGCGACACCACTCTCTCCCCTCTCCTCTGCCGGAGTGTCTGACTTTCTCCGACAGAGCAGAGCGACTCTGTAATTAAAGTCCTCCTTGTTTAGTCGCCGCTCTCCTTGACCGAGCAAATTTGCAGAGTGCAGCAGCGGAGTCCTTCGCCCTCCCCGTGGTGCCAGAAGTTGCTTTATACAAGACCGTGCGGCGTTGCGCGACAACTTCTTTCAAAAGTTTGCCCAGTTAAATTAAAAATGTGTGATGCAGCATTCTGAAACTAGAGATTCAACTTTTCCTTCGGACTTCATAAAATTCGATATACACTCCTGGAAATTGAAATAAGAACACCGTGAATTCATTGTCCCAGGAAGGGGAAACTTTATTGACACATTCCTGGGGTCAGATACATCACATGATCACACTGACAGAACCACAGGCACATAGACACAGGCAACAGAGAATGCACAATGTCGGCACTAGTACAGTGTATGTCCACCTTTCGCAGCAATGCAGGCTGCTATTCTCCCATGGAGACGATCGTAGAGATGCTGGATGTAGTCCTGTGGAACGGCTTGCCATGCCATTTCCACCTGGCGCCTCAGTTGGACCAGCGTTCGTGCTGGACGTGCAGACCGCGTGAGACGACGCTTCATCCAGTCCCAAACATGCTCAATGGGGGACAGATCCGGAGATCTTGCTGGCCAGGGTAGTTGACTTACACCTTCTAGAGCACGTTGGGTGGCACGGGATACATGCGGACGTGCATTGTCCTGTTGGAACAGCAAGTTCCCTTGCCGGTCTAGGAATGGTAGAACGATGGGTTCGATGACGGTTTGGATGTACCGTGCACTATTCAGTGTCCCCTCGACGATCACCAGTGGTGTACGGCCAGTGTAGGAGATCGCTCCCCACACCATGATGCCGGGTGTTGGCCCTGTGTGCCTTGGTCGTATGCAGTCCTGATTGTGGCGCTCACCTGCACGGTGCCAAACACGCATACGACCATAATTGGCACCAAGGCAGAAGCGACTCTCATCGCTGAAGACGACACGTCTCCATTCGCCCCTCCATTCACGCCTGTCGCGACACCACTGGAGGCGGGCTGCACGATGTTGGGGCGTGAGCGGAAGACGGCCTAACGGTGTGCGGGACCGTAGCCCAGCTTCATGGAGACGGTTGCGAATGGTCCTCGCCGATACCCCAGGAGCAACAGTGTCCCTAATTTGCTGGGATGTGGCGGTGCGGTCCCCTACGGCACTGCGTAGGATCCTACGGTCTTGGCGTGCATCCGTGCGTCGCTGCGGTCCGGTCCCAGGTCGACGGGCATGTGCACTTTCCGCCGACCACTGGCGACAACATCGATGTACTGTGGAGACCTCACGCCCCACGTGTTGAGCAATTCGGCGGTGCGTCCACCCGGCCTCCCGCATGCCCACTATACGCCCTCGCTCAAAGTCCGTCAACTGCACATACGGTTCACGTCCACGCTGTCGCGGCATGCTACCAGTGTTAAAGAGTGCGATGGAGCTCTGCATGCCACGGCAAACTGGCTGACACTGACGGCGGCGGTGCACAAATGTTGCGCAGCTAGCGCCATTCGACGGCCAACACCGCGGTTCCTGGTGTGTCCGCTGTGCCGTGCGTGTGATCATTGCTTGTACAGCCCTCTCGCAGTGTCCGGAGCAAGTATGGTGGGTCTGACACACCGGTGTCAATGTGTTCTTTTTTCCATTTCCAGGAGTGTATGTGAATAGATAGGAAAATATGCACAAACGCTTTCTGTTGATAAATAATACGAATACATTGTTCTGTGATATTTATAGTCCATACTTCAACAAGCCATTGATGTTCAATCTATTTGATTTCAGATGCTAAACATTGTTAGAGCCATTTTATCTCATACTCTCTTTTTGTAAGAGTATCTATTTCGATTCATTATTACAGGTTTGTACAACAAATTTTTCTCGAATAGTAATATTCAGTACTTCTCTTCCGTTTCGGTCGAGAAGTATCTTTAAGTCCTTGTCTATAAATATTCGCCGACGTGCAAAATCATTATTCACATCAGTGCTTGAGCCTCCGGCGAAATTACAGTGTACTGCTCTTATGGCGAATGGAGCTTTTACATTTGATCGTAAGTGAATGTTACAGCGAATGAGACTGTCGTCATTTCATTGTCGACCGAGATTAACAGAATGAAGGACGACCAAACACTTCTTTCCCTATCAGACGGCGAGAGAGTCACTCACCTGTTGATCTACTGTACCTAAACAGCGTAAATATCTGTCTGCGTCCCCTGCTTGCAGGATTTTGTTGTGTACTCGATAACATAATTAATAAAAAACGACAGGGGGAAGCTACAGTAAGTGAAAGCCCTTCAGTGAAGTTTAACATGAACTATACAGGGTGTTCCACCTAACTTTGCCACTTAATGCATTCCCGAAAAGAAACCAGCTGTGAAAAATGAAATTGTCAGGGATGTGCCTATATCACACGCTCACACAATGGGCATGAATGCAGTATCCATTCAAGTAAACAAACATAGATTTCACCACAAAGTTACATTACATACAGTTTTTTAAAGGCACATGTACGTGTTTTTTTTATAGAAATGGGAACTAAAAGTATAAGTAGTGATGCCAGACTTGGTTCCAAAGCTCTAAACCTTTTTCCATCTGGAATAACTTGACATTATGTGATAGAAACGGTGGCACAGTTGCCGCCTTAATGCGGGTTGCCTGCACTGTCCCGAAGCCTGCTGTAGGCTGCCCTTGCACTACTCATTACGGCATAAACTGCGGCGCCGTTGCCATCCTTTAAAGTCTATGTATTTGCGTACGTATTAGGTTTAGAACAGACTATATGTACGTCTGCTTTCCATTTACGTAGAAAAAATATATATGTGCCATTTAAAAAGCGTAACTTAGTGTTGAAAGTGTTGTTGTTTACAGTTATTGATTGTGGGTTCCTGCCTACATTGTTAGCCCCTGACATATGTACAAGCCTGTCCGATTGCATTTTTCACTTTTTTTCCGCTTCGGAAATACGTGACTTGGCAGATTTGGATGGGACACCCTGTTTTGTACACCTTAAGAAACGTAAATTGAGGAAGCCCTGGCAGACAATTACACTTGTGCATGCAAAGTTACGAAGTTTCGCGTGATGTCTTCTTGCAGTAGGCTAGGTATAACACAAGAGAAACGCATGAAGGAGTTCAGTAAAAACAATGAAGTTGGAAACCTGCACTTAGAGACAACGGTAGATAATGGCGAGAGTTCAACGTCGGAGGTGAGAAATGCAAGTCACAGAAATGGAGATATTTTAGCAACAAATGGGGTGGCACGTATAAGATTACCGCATTACTGCTGACGCACTGGTGGTGCCGAATGCGAGAGTATCGTTCAGTACGGCTGCACATAAGCAATACCATAGTTGTATTCTTCAGTTTCTCCCTGCGTATTTGTTGCTCGAACAGTCCACGGGTATACTGCCGGTTAATAGTGTCCAACGGGCACAATAATTCGGCGATCAGACATGTCGCCGTCGTCAGGAGTGCTGACGAACTGAGCTCCTGTGGGCGGCAGTATGAACCGGCAGTATACCCGTGGACTGTTCGAGCAATACCATAGTTGCTGCAAGCTCCCGACTATCTGTAATGTTACTCGACTGCCATCTGCCGCATACACGTTGTTGCATCCTGGTGATAGAGCCATCATGTTCTAAGATGGCGGTAACTCCCAGCTTACGCTCACGTTTTGTTCTTACTGATTGACAGCAATACTTCATTTAAGCTCTCTTGCGCTGCATATTTCTCTTTTTTATCCTTTCAAGCAAACTCTAAATTTTCGACAGCTGTTTCTCTTGCTTTTTTTTTGCGTGACAGATATTCTAGATTCTGTTCTTGGTTATCTCTTTCGTCCTATAGCATGTAATAACCACATTCTTAGCAATCTTATTTCCAAAAGCTCTTGTCATTCAGATTAAGTACAATAATAACTATCCGCACTTAATTGTATCTGGTTTTACTTTATGTTGTGAATATTCTGCATTACTTAGCGCCCACGTGAATAAGGAAGTATCATTATGTGATTCATAATTTTAGTGATTACCTGATTTCACAACTGTTCCATATTATGTAGAATACGTTCTTTGAATGAACGACATATGGTCAGTTCTATTTGAGAAAGAGGTTTAGCTTAAAATGATTCTATATAGAGGTCTTATGGTATTGTGAGATAATGAGATTATGCTTTTCCACCTTTATTTGTAGCCTCCATAAATCTCGTTTTAAAATTGCATCTTCTTGTATTAAACGATTTACACGAGATTCAAAATAGTTATAAAATTACGTGAACCATTCGCGTAGTAACGTTAAATAGTCTGTCAGATATCGGAAGTGACTAATGATGAACTATGCCTTCGTTCTATTTTTGTTATCTTCCAAGAGAGATGAGTCACCTATTTAGCCACTAGACATACATTCGAAATAATGAGTAGGATAGAAATTTATCTTTGGCCATGGTACTTTAGATTTTCTATGGTTTCCCCTCAACTATTGCATGCAATCCTAGGGACGACATCTCCGAACAAGCTGAAACAGTTTTATTTACTTCTTCATTACTCTTTCTTTCTCTCTCTAATGGCTCTTCCCAATATTAAAATCTATCTTTCCTTGTTCCTTTTGCGAATGTTGCACGCGTAGAAACCACTCAATGTGAACGCTTTCTTATCTCTACATGTACTGGTTTCTGATACTGAAGTGGTTGTGATACAAATATTTCCATAACAATGATAAACGTTTCCCCCGCTGACTGATGACAAGTAAACGGTTATAAATTGGAATTTAACTATATTCACATTTGTTCCGTCTCAGTAAATCCACGTAGTTATATTTGTTTCCCGTTTCACGTTGACTTTACCAGATCGTGAAAATGTGGCATCTTCGTTTTCAATTGACGCCGTGTTTTGCTGTGCCAGTCGCCGTGATGTTTTTGCCGAACGGTCAGCAACCGCAAGAAGATGAGATACGCAACATCAAGAGCCTGGTTATGCTTTACTATAACAATCAAAAGAAAAGACTGTCTGAAGCAATATGACTGTACTATTCACTGATATAACATAAATGAGCAATTTTCCATTAATATCATAAGTGTCAGGAGTAGTACACAGTAAGAGAAAAGCCTCTAATCCTTTTTCCCACAGGCATAACTCTCCATGCCTCTAGCGGCAACCATAAAAAAAGTAAGACTGAAATTTTGTGGGCATATCCAGAGACTCCCAGCAACAAGACTCACTCTTAAAATTTCGATGTACAAAGAACAACTCAAAACTATAACCTCGATCCACAAGGCCAAAAAGAATTTAGGAAGAGGTCGTACAAATGCATCACACATTTTCTAAAATAGTTAGTAACGATAAAAAAGTAGTATATGGGAAGTACTGGCAGAGAGTGAAGACACCACCAGACCAGCCCCAAAGTGGACTGAAGAAAGTAACAGAATCTGCGGAGTAATAACTTTACGTGATCCGACAGGGTTCAGCTGCACCTAATGTATATATTAAAAGCATGACTAATATGATTTGAGAATACTTACAGCAAAATAATTAATAAAGAATTCCTAATTTTTTATATAAGCAGGATTAAATAATTTGCATCCCTGAGCATTACAAAACTTAAAAATCCATCGTAAATGACGCATAGTGAACGCATATATTACTCAGGGATACATTGCCACTTAAGGTATATCATCGGTGAACGTGGGACATCTGGGACGCGGTAGTCAATAACTTCAGTAACAGAGAGCTGATCATAAAACATTTTCCTGTAATCTATATTCAGTCGTATCAAGAACCTGATTGCGAAAGTACTTCAAAACAAACAGAAAATCAATATTATTACCATTTATTTTACACCATTATTACAGAAAAGAAAATTATTAAAAGTTGCGGAGTTTTCTCGTATTCTTACAAAGACAGATGCAGTTGAAGTAATAATTAAAAACCACGAGGAACACAGCAACTTTAAAAATACTGCTAGCCGGTGTGGCCGTGCGGTTCTAGGCGCTTCAGTCTGGAACCGCGTGACCGCTACGGTCGCAGGTTCGAATCCTGCCTGGGGAATAGATGCATGTAATGTCCTTAGGTTAGCTAGATTTAAGTAGTTCTAAGTTCTACGGGACTGATGACCTCCGATGTTAAGTCCCATAGCGCTCAGAGCCATTTTAACCATTTGAAAAATACTGAGCTGTATCTTACGTTAATTAGTATCCTCGTAATTCGGTGCACTTCCTTCCCTAGGTTGGAGCCACCCTCAAACGATTGTAATATATGTATAGCATAGAAGCACAGTGTGTAATGGTATAAGCACGGGGAACAATGGTGACGCTGGCATAAGTTGCGCACACGTGTGGGTGTAGGTAATAACTTTTCGTAAAAGTCTTCAAACGGCAATGTCATAAATTTTACACAAGGCGATGTTGTAGATAGGTAGCTGCTCATATGGCGACACCGAACCGCTGCAGAATATTCAGCCGCTAACTCCGATATGGAGGTTTGCAGTCGGCATTAAATAACTTCACTCGCGTTTGAGCATCAAAGAGATGATGATACCGAGTGCAATGTAACAGTCGTTTCGACTGGTAGCTGGCGATAGCGACGTAATAACGCCAATTCCTGTTAAAACGGATATTACTGGGTGACAGGTAGAGAGGACTAAAATGCCTGGCAACCGCAGTACAATTGCTCTCAAAATTACCGTGGCGAAGGTCAAACAAGAGATATTCAAACGCGTGTCTCGTAATGTAACAGAAACTGTGCCTAAAGAGGGGTGTCTAGGAGAGTAATATCTGACATTCGAATCATACAGTCTGAAGCCTTTTAAAGGAGCAATTAATTATAACGCCTGATTCTCACTCTCGCTAGTTTCAAAGTAAAATGAGTCCTCTCTCTTATGGAAGCTACTACATGTACAAATGGAAATATCGAAGAATGCAACAGCCTTTTATTTTACGCCAAAGTTGAATACATCTTTTAGTATTCGCAGTGATCGTTCACCAGCAGATACCCAGGCAGCATCCCCGCAGTGTACCGTCTCTGTGAAACCCAGCCACTGCCTTAGCTATCACGATCAGGGAAGGACTTGGTTGTTCGCTGCACCATCCCTCGAACAATGATCTCGGTTTTGTACGCTACGCTTCCCCCAGTGATTGCCTGCATTTCATTCAAACTGCACTCTGTGTACTTAATTACTTACACTTTTTGACAGCAACTTTTAACGAACCATTGAACCGACCACTATTTTTGTTGATTGTCTTACTGTGTTTGATGTCATCGTTTAGTTTACATTCGTAAACCCAGATTCTACTTAAAGTCTGAAACAAATAAATGAAGATTTCTTGCCCATTACTATTCACGTTTCGTCATTTTTGTGAGACTACTTCTCATGTCAGAAAGTGAATACTTAACATATTTTAAACATGTAACGATTACTTGGGGAAATTATGGGTGTAAACAGAAATCCCCAGCTGGAAAATTTGATACTGTTCTCCCGACTGTTAGAATAGTATTTAAATCACTATACACAGTAACATTATGGGTTGTTATTAAAACACACGAACCTTAGTTCACTAAATCTGTTTTAAGTTGCAGTACTTTGCGATAGGACTATTGTGTGGGTGAATGGAAATTTACCTATGAGAACAATTTTTTGTCAGAAATAACACAACTTCAAGAAATTTAAAATAAATGTCATAGCACTAAATATATCTAAATCAGATGACGATAAGATAAGGTAGTCAACAATTACCGTTATGAATCGTAGCACCAAAATACAATGTGGTGTAGGAAACCGTAAGTAGAATAAACTCTTTCCTCAAAATTTGCCAGTTTAGAATGCAGAGATGGTGCGACGTTTATAATCTTCAAAACAATAACTTTCAGATTAAAAAGCCGAAAAACATGACTAGCCTTGAAACGCAAACTATATTAATCTATATTATGAACTTATATCTAAAGTTAAAATACTTTACCAGAAAGAAAACAGGAAAAACTTTCGAAGTGTCTTCAGTGCCGAGGTTACTGCCTTGTTTATGAAACGATTACGGTTGAACGGCCACATGATAAAATAAACCCAGTATAATTTAATATAAGTTTACTCAGCTAAACCAGATTCGAAGTCTTAACTAAATTTTCTTGTAGAAACTAGTCGGTTTACCGATGTGATGCCAAATGCCATCAGTACCTATTTTTTGGTATTCTTTACATCGCTACATACTGATTGAAAGTAACACCACAGATAATACTACTTACATATTCTGTATGCGTCCTGAATATATTTCTCTTCTGCTATTAATTCTAGTGAGCAGTTAACAATGCACACCGTAATACATACCACTATCGTATGTTGCTTCTTTACGTAAGAGTTTTCAGTGGACTTCACCCACCACGTCTTTCTTCTGTAACCGCTTCATTTTATACCTCGTTTCAAACTCTATCTTTTTAATACAACTTTCCAATGTTCTAAGTTCAACAGAAGCAGTCAATAATTTAAGGAAATCCGTATATTTCCTTACGACATCCCGATAGGGTAACAAAACGCTAATTATATGCTTCTGTTTCCTATTTCTAGTTTTACATTTCACCATATATTTTGTGTTGCATGGCACGTGGTGAAAGGTCTCTGTTTGTGACAGACTAAATAATTACACGTATTGCATCTACTGAATGACGTGACAGCTTTATATAGTATGTGAACGGATCGCCTTTTACGTAGAAGTCCATCCACTCAGCTCTGCAGGCAACAGAGAAAGCGACATGTTCACGTTTTAATACAACGTAAATACAACATAGTCGTCTAGGCAAAGGTGATAATTATTAAAATTCACTACTTTATAAGGTGAACGCAAACTTATCTATAAAGCCACGTTTTTTATTTATGTACTACCATTGCGAGAAATAAGAAAACTTACTGAGATGTAAAAGTGCATCGGCCTTCCCCTCCCTCCCTTCCTTTTATTGTGTCAAAACTACTCGGAAACATAAAAGCTCGCAAGTCAGAACCTACAGAGCAATGTCGGTCACCACTCGTCCAAATTGCTCAGTGATGCAAGAGACGAAAAGCAATTGTAATACAGTTCAAACTGATCGAAATTCCTTTACTTCTAGAAATCGATCGATCACTGTTCCAGCCAACAAACAAAATAAGTGTGTAAGGAAAAAGAGAGTAGGCACGAAGGTAAAGACTTTTAGCAAACGGTATTCATTACTTTTATCGTTTCAGAACTTACTTTCTTGCTTGCAGTGAGTTTACAATGTGTTCGGAAATTCCCGCTATAAACTTCTAGGACTTGTGAACGGGAGTGAATTGGAACACATGTCCGTAAACGTACCGTTTCCGTGCTGCAGTCGTTTGAAAACATGTTTGCTACGTGGATCTGCAACAGGGTAGAGATGATGTCGTTGAACGTCTGTCCGGCCTCTCTGATCTGGTTCGAGCCTTATTTGCGAGTCTGCGAGTGTTAGAGCAATATGGCTGAGTACACGTTTGCAGGATACACCGGCGTGATCCTTCTGAATGGCGAAGCACATGGTAATGGAAGAGCAGCTCGTCGCCTTTATCAAAATTGTTCTTCACGATTTCCTACTCCACCGCATACCCTTTTCGCCAAAATTACGCAACGGTTTCGAGAAAGGGGTCCCCTCAGCGTCAGTAGGCGGAACTGTTATGCTCCAGGGAGACGAAGCGCATCCGAAATGGAAGGGGCCGCACTGCATCACGTTGAAGAGAACCAGTGAACGAGTACACGAGCGATTTCTTTGGTTATTAAGTAATGATCTACTGGGTCATGTCTAACCAATTATTTGTATAAACGGTCTTGTTGCCAACATGTTTTGAAATGGTTGTAGCACGGAAGTGATAGGTTTCCGGACATTGGTTCCAGTTCAAAATATCATCTACCCACTCCCGACCACAAGTCCCAGAAGTTTCTAATGAGAATTTCCGAACACTGTATAGACGTGTTGTAAGACGTTGTGGTCTCCTGACCTTCATTGCTTATATATTCCACCCTGACAATCATATTCCGCACATCAAGACGCTTCATTCGAACCCAAACTTGATAAGATAAAGTCAATGTTGCATGAATTCATCTAAACGATATGCAATTAACAAGTAAGTCCACCGTGGTTGAAATACTCGAGGCTGGTGTAGACACATACATTCCAGACACGACGGTCACAGAAGCTTTTAGTTTGAGAGAGAAACCGCACAACAGATCGCCGGTCTCTTCAGAGGACGACCCAGCCTATATCGGCCGGTGACCGCCTGTGTAGCGGACAGCGTGGGCCCGAGTGAAAGGGGGCAACAACCGCGTGTTCGGCTTAAAAGCAAATTCCGCTACATTGTGTGGGAGCGGCCAGCCTACACATTATTTACACATAGAATGCAGTTTCAGAGATTTTCACAGGGAGACAGCAAATGCCAAACGCCAATGCTACAAGTTTCCGGATTTGTCGTCTTAAACGAAACGTCATTCTCCCATTTTAGAAGAGTAATGCTGATTGGCAGACGATATTTCTGACGCTTTGAGCTGAAGGAATAATGGAAGAGACTGAAAGATATACCCCTTCACGTCTGGTGTGGAAAGGCGCCGTTCCGTTGTCGCTCTTGGAGCGAGGAACAAGTCTCTCCTCAGTACTTCACTGGGAGAGTACCTCTGTCGAGAGCCAATTGAAGTGCTACTCTATATTGAGTCCTTGCAATTAAGCGTTATTCACTGTGTTGGCTGACACACTTATTGTGCGGTGTGAATGGACAGAGTTATAGTTAAATGCCTGTGAGTGAATTTAGAGTAGCATCGTGGTGGGCTGGTTATCTGACTGGTGTACCACGCATATAGTTAGACTTGGGGCAAATAGGAGTCCTTGACTTCATCAAGGCGTAGGGAGAGTTTGATTGGCGAAGGTCAATCCAGATAGAGCGAGAGTTATCTTATTTGTCAGCAGTGAGCAGTGCAGACAGCAGTCATCACAGCTTACGGTATTGTGCGCTACAGCTATTGCGAGCACCATATTTCCTCCACAACAGTACACTTCACTGCATTTCTCACGCAACAGCTTCGACCATACCTAGCAACATTCTGAAGGATAATTATTCAGGTTGAGTAGGCGTGCCTCTCAGCCATTCTACCAAGTCAACAACCATGTTAAACTTTGTATAGAAATTTCATTAGCGAATCCTATCCTTGAGAGGTAACTTCACATTCTGAAAAGAACCAGGATATAACTTGTTCAATTCATAAATAAAAGTGCCATTGTGATATCTCACAATTTTTGCAAAATAAATAATAACTTTCGTTAGTTTCATGTTTTTCTTACACTAACTAGCACCACTCCAGTACCCAAGTATCCTACTAGTTACATAATAAAGTTTGTGAATTTTTGTGTCATTTCCTTACAGTGGACGACTCCAGAAGATATTTATTGCTGAAAGTTTTTCAGGCATTTCTCTTTAGAACGTTAGGAGCGTCTGTCTGACTTCTGTAGTAGTGTGGGGGTGGAAATTGCATCTTGTAGGAGCCAAAGGGTAAAGGGTACATCTGAGATTAATCCATTGCGCAGAATAACAGAATAACAGATCAATCCCACACCTCAGAATGTGAAGGAACGGAATATGCGATCAAAGTGACACCACTGCTTCCACTAATGGTACACAAAACGTGCATGATACACCGGCTGCAGGGGCAGATCAGAGTAAGGAATGACAACTGGTGATAAATACAGTCAGAGGATTCGCAAAGAAAGGAAAACTCTGATATTATTTGTTTACAACACTCCCTGGAAATCACGGACTCAGATTCAGTCACTGTTTTCAAATGTGTAGGATTGTCTGTACGAGATCATTTAAAAGCAGCAGCTGGATCCAGATCTGCAAGAGGTTAGCCCCAACAGGTTTACTGGAAGAATCCTTAAGGAAATTTTACTTATTCACGAAAGACGACGGTTATAAAGAGTATTGGAGAAAATGTAGCTCTGAAGCGCGCGCACCTTCT
The DNA here is from genome assembly GCF_023864275.1 of Schistocerca cancellata. Classification (NCBI taxonomy): domain Eukaryota; kingdom Metazoa; phylum Arthropoda; class Insecta; order Orthoptera; family Acrididae; genus Schistocerca; species Schistocerca cancellata. The sequence goes on from NC_064627.1 coordinate 681,142,477, forward strand.
GTAAGACGTACTGCGATGCGCCGCCGAAGAAGTTACTCTTTCAAGAGGTCTGGGCTTCTTTGGGTGACAGTCTGGCCGCTTAAATCTGCAGACGGTCTGGAGAGTGCGGAGCTGTGGCCTCCCCACAATAGCCGACATCAATTATTCAGCGCGATGCCGGAATACTCTTCCAGGAAGTCCCCCGCAGAGGCCGCGCGGCGAAAGCAGTGCCTGTCCGGGGATGAGGTCGAATCGAAGATGGCGGATTCCCCGGGCTGCTCTCAGAGCACGGGATAAGGGGCTGTGAGACCCGGAGGACGCCGAGGGAAACCCCAGGGGAAGACTGCGTGCAGAGAAAAAGCAGTGCGGAGTATTGCTGGAGGACAGTCGAAGGAATTGGAGCAATCAGTTATTCCTCCGTGTCGTCGTGCTCTGAGAAATTAAGGTAGCGGAAATGCTAAGTGCACCGCCTACCTTATAAATTCAGTAGAGAACCTCAAACGGTCCTGTCATACCGCAATATAAAGAAGTAAGGTGAAAAGTGAGGAATGAAAAACTAATCCGAAACCTACTGCCAGTAGCAGGAAGCGCTATTGTTATACATGCACACATAAACGTGCATCTGTTACGAAAATAGAGGGAACAAATTACTGGCCGACATTTATCGCCGTTGCTTTGTAACGTCTATGTCTCTTTAGTTCACCAAATCACGTATAAAATATTGTATTACAGCCGAAAAGTGAGCCGGAAACTCTTAAAATACAACTAGACACATGACTTGCTGTAAGTTCTGATGCATAGTGGTTGGATACCACGGTGCCTGTCTCACTCCTGCGTTCCTACAAACCAGAGGTGGTCCTGAACAGTCAAGCTAGTGAGGTGTGTGCGCTTTTTAAATTGCGAAAAGAAATATTTGCAGTGGCATTTTGTTCTTCCCTTTGACACTAAGCATCCTTGGAGTTTAAGAAGTGAGAGGCCCACTTTACGACTGTCTACCTTGGTCAACATTTGGAAACTACCTGACAAACCCAGCATTGCCAGGGTATTCGTTTTACCAGTTTTCTATTAAAACCGAAAACGAGATATGATCTGTGTTTGTAGTATAATACTGAAACAAAAAAATCCTTATATGTATACCTGCAGCAGATTCGCAGTGGTACGATGCTGGAGTGTTCCCGTAAGCTGGGCGCAGCTGCTTCGCATGTCTGCAACACGGTTTTGTAAACGTCTCTATGACAACGCCTCTTCGTAAATCTAGAGACGGCTACTGTTTTCGCTGTTTGCGCTTTGCAGTTAGAAGCTGTCAAAAGCGCTGACACCGTGACAGCTACTGTGCGAGTTCTTCAACAGTGGCAGCATCAAAATATAGGCCTCTGCGTTGTTAAGCTAATTCTCCTGGTACTTAGTATTCCAGGGGAAGACCAAAGGCCAATTAAATGACAGCATCAAGACGAGCTACTCTGCACAATATGCAACACGCAGCCACTGTGTGTCATTACGTACCTTCTATCTGTACGTGTCTGAATACTGGCGTACCTATACGTGTGTGTGTAATACAAAACACTGGTACTTGTAAACTGAGCTTCTGTTCTGTCTACATGGTACGTATAGGTCTACAGCAATATTCAATTCTTTCCTCGCAGATTTTGAAACAGTTGCTACAGAACAAATAACACTTGATCGTAATCTTAGATTATAAAGTCATGGATATGGACTGAATTGCGAATCTCAAATGTGGGCCAACGGCGATTTCCCGTGTCTTATTGCGTTACCAGCAGGCGTTTATATACCATACCACCACTGTGTATCCTCTGTTACATTTTAGTCTGTTTACTGGTTTTACTATACGCTGATTGTAAAACTTATTTTAGGTCGAGTCGGTCCTTTGTTAAGCCTATGTAATTTCTTACCAAGGTACGACTTCAAATAATGTCTACCATGAATTGTCAAAACCAATTTTAATATAACATTTTCTGTGTTTCGATGGCTGTATGGCGCGTTCCGAAAGCCAATAAATTTAAAAAAAGCGCTTCCAGGTGCAAGGGATTTCCTTAAGTTGAATCTGGTGTAGGAGCGTCTTAGTAGCAGAGGATGAATATATTAAAACTTGGTGCATGATGCAGCATTTCTCCACGCATCTCAGTGTTTATGGCGCCATATCTCTATAATCATACGTCGTACAGTGACATTTTTGTGTAATTACTTTCAGAGGCATATGTGGATATTGTCTGTGAATTTCTTTGCGAATAGATTCGGTAGCACAGAAGCAATAAATTTAAACGTCATGCGTCACGTTCCAGTTTCCCGCGCATTTCATGGTTCATGGCGTCATGTCTCCTGAAGCATGACAGGTAGGCGGTTCTTACCACGACAGCGATTATTGTCTGACAGTTAGGGATATGGGTACCAACGTTGGATGAGACTGGTCTAGTAGTTCAGGAGGGGATGTAGAACATAACACAAACATATCTCCATTTTATAATATGTATAGGTATCAATAATGATCTATTTGTTTAATGATAATGAACATATGTGATGTTTTCCGACATTAGTTTTCCACTTCAATTTACATGCCGAAGTCTTTTGCTGGATTATAATCATGAAGAAAGCTGTTAATACCTCCTAGGGAGTAATTATATTGTAATAGTTTAGTTATTATATCAAATCAGTGTGTAACACACATTCCACATTGGAGTGTCATTTTTTCACGGTAAATAGACCTATGTGTAAAATGTCGTGTTATGCAATGTGCGCAACTAGCTTTAACAATTAGCCGGCCGTGGTGACCAAGCGGTTAAAGGCGCTACAGTTTGGAACCGCGCGGCCGCTACGGTCGCAGGTTCGAAACCTGCCTCGGGCATGGATGTGTGTGATGTCCTTAGGTTAGTTAGGTTTAAGTAGTTCTAAGTTCTAGGGGACTGATGACCTTAGAAGTTAAGTCCCATAGCGCTCAGAGCCATTTGAACTTTAACAATTAATTGCCTGTTGGTGACTCTTAGGAAGCAAGGAGGAAGATAAAGGTTTCTCATCCTGTTGACGACGAAGACATTAGGTGCATAAGCCCGAGTGACTGAAAGTGTTCTTTCCAAAGGTAGCATCAGAACATTTGCCTCAAGAGACTGAGGGACCGACAGAAAACTAAAACCAGGGCGGGAATTTGTACCGTCACCCTTCTGAATGAGAAACCAGCGTATGGCCACTGCGGCACCACACTCGGTGTGTTAGAAACGACTCTTCTGTGAAAAGAGATCGCTTACAGTGTGGCTCCTCATTAAAAGCAGCAGTTTGTGTGTCAACGTAGTACACTTTACTGTGGTCTGCTTTGTCACTACCCTGAGCTGAATCTATCTGACATATAGACACGACCTTTAACAGCCAATCAGAACTATTTTTGGTTGGCCAGCCGAGGTGGCCGAGCGGTTCTAGGCGCTACAGTCTGGAACCGCGCGAGCACTACGGTCGCAGGTTCGAATCCTTCCTCGGGCATGGATGTGTGTGGTGTCCTTAGGTTAGTTAGGTTTAAGTAGTTATAAGTTCTAGGGGACTGATGACCTTAGAAGTTAAGTCCCACAGTGCTCACAGCCATTTGAACTATTATTTTCGGTTGGTACCAGCTGTCATGTTTGCTTCAATGGCGGGAAGTGTCTATAGATTCGGTGAAGTACTATACCTGAAAAAATTAGGAATTCTCATGATACTATAATAAAGGAAACTAGGAGATACATGTCGAAATACACTGCTCGAAAAAACAGTACATCTGGGCAGACGACATCAGTTTTGATCCGATGGAATATACAACTTGGGGGACAGTTGGTGAACTGATAATGGTATCCACTTCGTCCACCAACAGGCAGCGTAGAGGCATAGTTACCGGAGCACCATCGGTGTCTACCCTTTCATAGGGAATGCTCACAGCCAGAAGACACAGTGTGCTGCAGTCGTGTGAGGCAAGCAGGCACCAATGCCACGGAGCTGCAACCGACTAATCAGGTTAGAAAGGATTCCAATTGCGACCTTCCGAGTGGCGGGATGGTATTGCTCTAGAACGTGACCCCACGCTGGCTAAAAGGAGTTCTTATGGTAGGACGTTCCATTTATCCACCAGCATGGTTGGCAACTTCCGCGTGGTACATACTTAGGGCATGTGGACATGTGGACAGACCAGTCCACGAGCCTAACATCGTTTCGCTCCAACACATCGTTCACCTGCGCTGATCAGTGGCGTCGAGCATTGTCTTCCTCAAACATGACGTCAGGGTCGAGCGCATCACTGGAAACACGCTTATGGAGAAGGAGTAAAGCGTGAAAATGACGTTGATTGGTGAATGTACCGTGTTCAATGACTGGTAGGTCAGTAAGCCCGTGCAACGTTACGCCTGCCAACACCATAACACCTGAGTCCTCATTCTGGAAACATCCCCCAGGCTGTGGCTAAGCCATGTCTCCGCAATATCCTTTCTTTCAGGAGTGCTAATTCTGCAAGGTTCGCAGGAGAGCTTCTGTAAAGTTTGGAAGGTAGGAGACGAGGTACTGGCAGAAGTAGAGCTGTGAGTACCGGGCGTGAGTCGTGCTTCGGTAGCTCAGTTGGTAGAGCACTTGCCCGCGAAAGGCAAAGGTCCCGAGTTCGAGTCTCGGTCGGGCACACAGTTTTAATCTGCCAGGAAGTTTCACCATAACACCTGGATCACCAAAGCGATGATGTGCGACAATTCTGGACGTACTTTCATATGGCGAGAGATGGGGGCACGTACTGCACACAGGAACATCGTAATAGGTATTAAGAAGAAAGAATATGAGAAATAAAGAACTATGCGAGGTAAAGGGAAAGGAAAGAAACACAGTTGGGAGACAGAATAGTTGTATGATTGCAATTGGACAATGATTAGATCTTGTTTAAAGTCATGTCTCTCTGCTAATTTGCATGACATCATCATTAGGATCCTTGGAATACTCCATGACTTATAAATTTTAGTTTTTCGTCACCTTTAAGTCAGAAGATATTTTACCGCCTTCAAAATGTCTTTGCAATACGAATTTTCATCTTCAGAGTGACAGGCAAACCGAATCGTAGCAGTATTTCGCGTTCCGTAGAAGAAATATGTGTGAGCCTTAACTTGCGAAATCGTAAGAACTGAAGAAAAGGAGAGAGGTAGGGGAGTAGATGGATAGTGGGTAGGGGGGGTGGAGACAAGTGTCCTGCGCGTTGCTGTGTTGGCGAAAGGCGTAGCTCGGGAACTCAGACGGCCAATAAAAATCTTGTCTGAGGGCAAAACGACGACGTTATACAAGAAATTTTTCATATAAAAATGGCTTCACGCCGGAGAAATTTCATTCTGGACTCGAACATTGGAAACATATAAAACATTTTACACACAACGGGTCGCAAGCGACTGGTATACCGAGGAATTGTGCCGTCGCGCAAGACTTATTTATGAAGGTGACTGAAATAGCAGTGCGAAGTATTACGTTTTTATGCTTGTAGACCGTTCCGTGAAAAAATGCTTTAAAAGTACACGAAGCAGAGGTAAGTCCACGGTTTCTGATCTCTTTCCGGTAAATATTTTAGTTTTCGTACACACACTGCTTAGCGTTTTATCACCGTATTTTCATTTCACGTTCGTTCTTATTCAAGCAGTTCAAAAACAACGTAGTTAAATGTGTTTATTCTGCAACATTTTTTGAACTCATATTCCCGCTTCGTGATAAAGAGATATTCTTTTAATTACAGGTAACTATTGTTATGATACGTAAAGTAGCCGACACATGGTCAAGTCATATAAATTTGAACACCGCCCATGTCTGACGTCAATGTGCAATAACCTCTCACAGAGGCAGGTGGTAGCAACAGCAGTGGAGGGTATGTAAACCGTATCAGAAGGACTCAGAAAACAGTGCAGCTGCTGTAATGCGAAAGTGCATGACGTCCAAAGGGGCAGGATCGTTGGCTTTCCGCTCAAGGGCAGAAGCAGTTCCGAGATGGTCAAGTTTGTGAACTGGTCTCGTGCCCACGTGGTTAAAGTATATTGCGCATGGGAAAACTGCGCTACCGAAAACCGGTGCCGACGCAGCTGTGATTCAATACGGGCCATATATGTCAGGGATGAACGACGGCTGCGGAGATGTGTACGGCTGAATAGGAGTGCAACTGTTGAGCAACGGACCGCCAGCTGAACAAAGGGGCCTCCTCAACGACCGTTCAGCGAACGTTGCTGCGTATCGGTCTTCGTAGTAGGAGCGTAATTCTTGTACACACGCTAACTGCTGTGCATCGGAGATGAAGGCTGGCAATTACGCACAAATACTGCAACCCGGTGGCCACTGAGTGGGACAGGCGGCCTTTTCAGATGGATGACGCTCTATGCTCCATCGGACAGATGGCCTTTGGCGAGTACAGCGTGAAGCGTTGAAAGCAAACACCCCGCTTGCAACAATTGTCAGATGGGTCAAGGCCGGAGGGTACTTCCTCGATGATTTCCATCTCCTGGAAGGCTCAATGGGTCAGCACATACATGCATCGATCACTGGGGACTATGTGCGCCTCTACGTGCGATTAGGTTTTATTTCGGACGATAGCATCTACCAGCAGGAGGACGCAACGTGTCACACAGCTGGCAGTGTACGTGCGTGGTTTGAGCGGCACCAGGATGAGTTTACCGTACTCCCATGGCCACCAAACTTTCTGGATATAAATATAATCGAGAGTTTGTTGGACCACCTCTATCGGGCTGTTCGCGTGATGGTTTCTCAACCGAGAAATATAACGTGGGTTATAACACTAACTTGCCGTGAAAGAAGCTGATACTACGCTCTGGGAGGAGTTTTAAGATTGGCCGCACGTACGTGTAATGGAGAAAGGTATAGGAATATAATTTTGAATTTGGTGAAATTAACAGAAAAAAAACGGACTTTAACCTTGGGAGTTAATGGAAGTGATAAAATCATAAGTGAATGGAAAAAAAAAATGAACGGTCGCCAGTCCAGTTAGGCACATCAATTTGGAAATATACGTTTAAGAAAATGGAATGTTGGTTATTGAAGTTACTTTCATTGAGATTTCCCTTTGAATAGCAAACAGGATAGGAACTGACACAGAACACCCTGTACTGTGTGTAGCAGCAGTTACCAGCAACGCACATATCAGTAAATTATAAGAAGTAATTTTGCACCAAGCTCATACCAATGACAGCTACTCTCAAGAGCATTACTTAATCAAATACTGAAATGGTACTGCATGAAGTGCAGAACTAAATTTGAACATGAGAGTCTTTTATCTTAACAGACACGAAAAAATCAATAAAGACGAATAATCTCATAAATGCACTAATTAAGCTCCTCTACATACATCAGTTTTCCTTAGCAACAGTAACAGTTCGATTTTTACCTAATACGTGGAGAATATGATGGGGACCCATAAAGTAGTATAGTTGGTCTAGTTACTTTCTCTGATTATTACAATAGAAAAGACTAATTCAAAAAGATAATCATTCACTTCACTTGGAGATGCTCATAATTTAGTTTGTAAGACAATGAAACACAACACTGGGCTTAATTAACTTGGAAAAGGGAACCATTCATGATAGAAATCAAAACCACACTATTTTTGAAAATAAGCCTAACTTAATTTCCTTTTTATCACCTGTGAAGCAGGCATTTTCGACAATAATATTTACACAATTTAGCATTGTATTCCTCCAAAATTATACTTTGCAATATACTAAGTATACTTTTTCAAAATCCTATCTAACTTTCCTTTTTTCATTTTAACCTTAACTTTTATTACTCCTTTTACATTAGGCAAAAATCACTTTAAAACATTGGAATGCAAGAATTATTCATTTAAATCAGGATACTCGGTTTTAGTAGCACTCAGGTGAGGACCCTCCATAGGTTCGTGTAAGGTTAGAAAATATGGTTCTGAACACAAATTTGTTTTTGTGTTTATTATTCAAACCACACACAAATTAACTGGTCCACGCCCATGTACATTACTGATTGTAGGAAGTCAGTGAAGCATGGCGAAGATTGGTGGCAAGTGACATGGCGACTAATTGTACTCACGTCTCTTGATGTTGGAATGCTCTATAAAATCTCTTCTTGGCGTCGGATATTCACCATATTAGAGCTATTCATTTTCGCCGAGAGTACCAAACAATAGCCAGATCCACATCCGAAACAAATCCATTGTAAAGTAGTTTCCAATTGCCTCCCTTAGCACCGTCGAAGTGTACCATGCTACTGCTGGCCACATACTGCGTACTGTTCACACGGAGGAGCCGCTCAGTTCGACCGCCAAAACCACCTCTTACATTGCGCCATGCCACTTCCGTTGCGGAGGGACTTCCGTACATCTTTTATATCTTACAAGTACAAGTGCCCTAAGCATGAACCAACTTCCAATAAACATTTTCGTTTCATGCACATGCACATATTATAATAATTTATCATTTTAACGAATCATTTTGCTTTTTACATGTATACTTTACAAAATCTAATTTTCCTGTCACAAACCACGGACTTTAAAAACAAAGAATACCCACTCCATAACTGCAGATACACAGTTACATAATATAAACCTACTTCTAATCGATATAAGTGTTACAAAGTGACTGCTGCTCTGGAATCGGCACTGCTTCACGTCCCTGTCAGTATCTTCCAGAACCTCACTCCCTGCACGTCTCAACGTGATCCGTGCTGGTGAAGGTAGCTACTCAGGATTTTGACAGGTGGTCACATTAATGTGAATGGACCGTGAATCTTCTTGTGGAGCTCGACTCATACGTGCCTCTTTAATTATTTTAATTGACGGTGATGTTCCTCCTATTTAAGAGGGCTAGGTTCAAAAATGGTTCAAATGGCTCTGAGCACTATGGGACTTAACATCTGAGGTCATCAGTCCCCTAGAACTTAGAACTACTTAAACCTAACTAACCTAAGGACATCACACACATCCATGCCCGAGGTAGGATTCAAACCTGCGACCGTAGCAGTCACGCGTTTCCGGACTGAAGTGTCTAGAACCGCTCGGTCACCAGCGGCGGCTTAAGTGGGCTAGGGATCCCGATAATTATTTAGGAATTTTTCCCCAAATAAATATTGTGAAAGATGGACCAGATATCTACCACAGCTCTACAGATGTGTTCACCAGATAATTTGATTTGGTGCCTCTCAAGATACTATACTCTATATGCCTCTTACAAAATGGTTTTTTAAGCTTAAAAGACAGCGTCTGGGATTTGCAATGGAACGGTAGAAATAAATAGGAGACAGCGAGTTTAAGGTCGGATGCTGTGAGAATGTTCATATCAGCGAGGGGGAAAAGCCCAGTATAAAACGGCACGCCAAGCTGGCAGACGGTGCAGGGACAACGGCCCTTTGTAAACTCCTGTATGCAGAGGACCATGGAACCCGAACAGCGCCGTGAAAGCCACCGACATCCCGCGATTCCCGACACACGGGGTGGCAACGCTCGAAACCCAGGGAACAGCTCGAGTACGGTATTCACGAATGACAGTCAGGCATTTGAATTGTGTAAGTCCCATTTACTGTAAAGAATTGTTATTACAGTCAATACAGATAAGCGAAGAGATTCGATCTTCCATCAAGTCATTTGGGGGATGGCATTTATTGCGCTTACAGTGCTGCAGTTAAAAAAATAGTATTAAACACTAAAGTAGCGCGGATGGAAGTACCGGCTCCAGATTGGCTGACACAATTGCAAGGTGGTACGAACTTGCCTACGGATAGGAGAGATCGGACAATGTACTTGTTCCTGGACCATTATCATCAGTGGACGTGGAAGACTTTGCCATCGATAAGTCTGTGTCTAGTGATGTGCAGCATTGGTGAGAAACTGTATAGCTTGCTCTACTGGCAATGTGTCTCTCTTTCAACGATCAGTTTCGTAGCATAACTATTCCAACGTGTATGTTTAGTGTAGGATTTAACCTGTGTTTGATGTAATTAATTAATCTTTTGTGAATGGTAAGCGATCATAGTAATAAAATCTAGTCTTAGCAGCTAGACTTGACTTTATTTATTCCTGCTTGGGATCCGGTGGAGACCTCTCCGTTTTTATTCTCCCTGCTGAAGTCGTTTCATCTGCTGCATGTTGTCACGGGATATCCTTCTCTAGCATTACTTTTCAACAGTAGTTGTCGATACCAGTATTATTTTTCGAATTTTGGACAGGTCAACATTATCTCAGTTGCTTTCCTGATAACTTTCATATAATTTTATACACAGTATGTTGCATGTCAAGCTAAAATTTTTGAAATGGAATTACTTTACAGAACATTTTAGTTTCGATGTTACAATCGATAACTACTAGTTCTGAATGTACACTTAAAATTATTTTTTATAAACATTTGAAATTACGAATTCTTTGCACACTTAAAATTCCTATTATTAATTACGCAATCCTGTACTGTTTACTATGTTTATTTCTGGATTCATTTATGAAATGATAATCGAAATTAAAAATGTAACGAAAACTAGCAAGGACTGATTTGTTAAGAAAAATTTTAAACCCTTTGGAATATTGTTATTTCCGCAGAGTATGAGAGTCGTAAGCGTGCTTCTGATGTGATCGGACGTATCTTTGTATAATAGGGGCGAACAATGTAATATCGGTTTCGTTAACGAGAAAATTAAAAATATTGTATTATATACTAAAATATGAGAAAAATCAGTGGAAAATATGTTTACGTAAAAAATCTTCAACGGCCATTTTATCAATTCATTTAATTCAAACCAATCGTGAGGACCTGGTATTAGATTTCAGCTCCAAGAATCAGACTCTTGGACTAGAAGAGGTGGAGCAGTCTCAACGTGACAAGGTAAATTAACTTGAAATCTTATTGTAATCTTAGCTCCTCTCAGATCTTCATGAAAGACTTTGCTTATTAATTGCTTGGACTGGGCATTGTTTAATGTGGACAATAGATGGAAGAAGTAAGGAGGGTCGAGATTACAATGTAGAGCGTTGAAAGTATCCTTTGTGCAACGGGATATAGAGGTGAAAGTATATTGTTGGTAAAAAGTATGCTGGAGCAACAAAAAACGAATCTCAGTTGGATGAAGTCGGAAGACGAAACCATCGGCACCCTGTAGTGCTATTAACAACTTGTGTCATCGCAGAATCTAGAACATCTTTTGTTTAAGCATTATCGTAACAGTTGATAGTTGCTTGTTAATATTTTACTTAAAAATTTTTGATAAAACATTTCAAACAAAGTGAAATAATTAAACAACTAAATCGACTCTTAGAGCGGTTACTAGTAAACGACATTAAAATCGTCACCACGAACACGAAATATTCTTAATGGGATGCACTTTTTCTTACCTTTTAGTGCCTATTTTAAGTAAAAATGGGATATAATTCGTTATATTTCGTATACGAAACAGGATGACAAGACTTTCAACAACACATGAACTTTTGTGTCGAAGGAGATAAAAACTAAAGCGTAGAACAACAAATCTTCAATAAAATCAGCAGAAACATTTACACAGCAAGAGTTTGAACGATTATAATAATGTCTTGTCAGTCTGGTACAGCAGAAAAATTTCGAATGTTTAGTTGCATTTTCAATGTTATCGGATTAAGATGAGAAATGCATCTATGCGTTGCTTTAAGAAACAATATAAATTATAAAAAGATTTTGATGAGTTCAAGAATTTGTTTGGCAGGACCATGGAGAATCAAAGGATAGGTGCGGGGAGTATGCAGAACATTGGCAAGTGAATGAACCATCCCTAGCTGCACGGCCGGTGCGGGCTGTCTATCCAGCGACCACCTGCACCATTAACTATGTAAATTACACAGCCGGTAACTTAGTTTACCTGTATCACCATTACGCAGTTTACAGAGCGATGGCTCACTGTCGCTGCATTTAACAAACAAATGGATGGCTGATGTTTGGTTAACGATGCCTAACGGGGCGGCGAATGACGCACAGGCTCGTGGGGTTGCAATTAATACTGCTTTCTACAGACTTTCACCTTTAGGTTAAGTCTCATAATAAAACTTAATAATTACCCTACAGTAGACTCAAGGTACCATAACATGTAACCACTATGAATAATACTTATTTGTTACGTACGTGTGCTGCAGATTCTCTTCATTTTTTCGAGAAATAACAGTTCTGAACTGTGGCTTCGAGATGACCCATGGAATCTGTCAATGTGATTTTTGCGTTAAGAGCCGTTATTCCATGGTCATGGTAAACGCTGCGAGCATATAGCGTGCTTTACTAGAGACAAAATCGAACGCTAAATATTGCCAGATAAGAGATACCCTCTGAATTTATTTACAAGCGCAGTAGTGTCACACTGAACAGTTTGCACATGTGTTAGTGTGGTACACCAACAGGTAGCGCCAACGATTTCTGATATTAAAGTCAACTGATAGCAGCTACCATCGCAAGAAGCTTTGCAGGTCAATGTTTTACCTTTATTATATTCCAGTAACATCGGACCAGCTGTTCAGCACGTTCACGATACTGTGCATAAGTTTCCTTCTACGATAGTCGTCTCGAACCAGCAGCTTTGTAAAGGCCACACACGTAATCATTCAGGCTTACTTTCTCTTTATCTGAAGGTCATTGCATCGAATTATTTTGAATGAGGTATGGCTTAAACAGAGGACAATTCAAGAAGATTCATTTTTAATTTTACTTTACATAGACAACACTTCATCAATTCCAAGTGGATTGAGCCCAGAGTTAGTAAAGGGATCTCCTACGATTGAGTATGATATCTCGGCCCAGTTGAATTATAAAGGTTTGGAAGGGGGCTAGATACCCAAGAAATGGTAAATATCTGTTATTACTTCAGTCCGCCGGCCGTTGTGGCCGAGCGGTTCTAGGCGCTTCAGTCCGGAACCGCGCTGCTGCTACGGTCGCAGGTTCGAATCCTGCCTCGGGCAAGGATGTGTGTGATGTCCTTAGGTTATTTGGGTTTAAGTAGTTCTAAGTTCTAGGGGACTGATGACCTCAGATGTTAAGTCCCATAGTGTTCAGAGCCATTTGAACCATTACTTCAGTTCATTAGAAAGGAAAATACAGGACTGTGGACACTGTAGGGACGTAAGTTTTATGGATAATTATACAGGAAAATGTTAAAATAAAGAAGAGAGAGGGAGGCTATAATATCTAAAGAACAGAATGGTTTGAGACCAGGGGGTTCATATGTTGATGAAGTATTCACATTATGGAATCACTATTATTTACTATGGAAAAAGGAGGAACAAGGGATACTGAACTAGATTTATTGAAGGAAACCGGGTACAAAATAACAGCTATTGAAAAGTTTCATGCTCTCAGTGCTGTATAAATAGTATATGTAGTAAACGAAGCAGTCATGTACACAGGGAGTAGTACATGTGATTCATAGAAATCATATCTTCAGTGATTAAGAAACAGTTAGTTGGCAGAGCTACTAGTGAAAGAACTGAAAATAAAAACGGTAATTAGTATGTACAGCAGGCCAATAGGAAAACAAGTGATATTGATATTTAAGATATACAACAACTATATTGTATCTAATCTTTTAATCTAGGTATGGACTCTTGAGCGTAAATATCCACGTACTTTTAATGGTAATGACAGAGAATTGGAATAGTTTGATTGAGGGTACGGGATTAGGATTAGATTAAATAGAAAGCTACGAGAAGAAAATAATACTGTACATATTGCCATAGAACACGAAAAAAGTGGGAAATTATTTTCCCTGGAACACATAAAAAGTAAGGTAGAGTATTAGTTTTATTACCATTATGATTTTTTGAAGGGTTATTTATTTATATACCACACTACTTTATCTATCTTTATGTATTACGATATGCTATGTCCCATTGGAGTAATTTTCAGCGTTTGTTGTTCACATATGTAAGCGGTGTAAGATGAGGTAGATGCATGCAGAACATTAATCATTGTAATCCTTTTTATTTTTTGTAAGTAGTTAATGGTAATATTTGTGAAACTTTGGGCAGACATTATAAATATTTTCAGCTCAATGATGACGACGATGATGATGATGATGATGTTTGGTTTGTGGGGTGCTCAACTGCACGGTCATCAGCGCCCGAACACGTTTCCAGTCTTTACACAGTCCAGTCCAGTCACTTTCATGAATGATGATGGAATGATGATGAGAACACAAACACCCAGACCCTGGGCAGAGAAAATCCCCACCCGGCCGGGAATCGAAACCAGGACCCCGTGATGCAGAGGTAGCAACGCTAGCCACTAGACCACGAGCAGCAGACTTCAGCTCAGTGACAAGAAGACCTGATGATGATGCAGTTTGCTTATGCTCATATATGATTGGCTGTGTGTCTTTGTATATTGTTCAGGGAAATATGTTGCTTGGGAAGCTGCATCGATGACTCCAGTTCTGTACGTAGTTGTTAACTTGTGATACAATTTAATGATTTAATTTAATTCCTCCTGGTAAAGAAACTACTGCTTTTTATGTTTTTGTGGTACACAGATGATTCCAGATTTCCAGATTATTCCATAATTTGAGAGCCAGGCTTATGTGTTTTTTTTTTTTTTTTTGTCGTTGAATTCAGGTAATATATTCAGGTTTCATACAGCAGTATAACGACATAGAATGTAAAGGTGTAAATATAACTGTAATGAACTACATCAGGATTTCTGGGTTGGGTTGTTTAGGGGAGGAGACCAGACAGCAAGGTCATCGGTGTCTTCGGAATAGGGAAGGACGGGAAAGGAAGTCGGCCGTGCCCTTTTAAAGGAACCATCCCCGCATTTGCATGGAGCGATTTAGGGAAATCAAGGTAAACCTAAATCAGGATGGGCGGACGCGGGATTGAACCATCGTCGTCCCGAGTGCGAGTCCAGTGTGCTAACCACTGCGCCACGTCGCTCGGTAGGATTTCTGTATTGTACCTCCATAGATGTCATACGAAAATGGGAAGATGGAGTGAATCCCTTTAATTTCATTTTACATCTGATGTAGTTAAAAAGACGGAACTTCTATGCAATCATTCAAGGTATTAATGTCTTGATGACACTCTTTTGGAATACTAGCTATGGCTAACAAGGGAAACGGTTTTAGTACGTGACCTGTGGGTAGACATGGGACTGTAGAGCTAAACAGCCACAGATTCTTTGCATTGTTTGGCTGTTTGACAGTATATTATTAGGCTGGTGAGAAGCTGTGGAGAACACTGCTTATTGCAAACACATGAAGGAAGGAGGGCAACAGCTGCAGAAAATGTGGGAAGCTTAGCGCATTAGTCAAGGAGTTGGATATTTTAACTGCACCATCAGAGTACATATATTCGCTAATGAAATTCGTTACAAATAATCCACCTGTATTCGTGAAGAACAGTGATGTTCATAAGTACTTTCCTATCCGGTATTGAAGCTGCTGAAGTTGCTCAAAAAAGAGTACATTATTCAGCAACAAACATCTTTTATCATTTGCACAACAACGTAAAGTATCTGGCAGGTGGCAGATCAAGTTTTAAATCTAGCTTAAAATCATTTCTTTTGGACACCTCCTTCTATTTCATGGACGACTTTATGTTTCAGAAAGGGCAAAAAGAGTACCTCTAACTGTAGTTGCGTGTGTAGAACAAAAAATTTCAGATATATTAATATTAGCACTGTTCGTATGTGTATACATATCTTGTAATCTGACTTGTTCCACATCATGTCGATAAAATAATCGGGAAAATGATCTACGGAACATGACATAGCTAAAACTAAGAAACTAAAAAATCAAGCGTGTTCGGAAAGCAAGAGGTCAGAGGAAATTGATACGTACATGGACAGTAACTTCTCAATCTTCGTTTCCACTACACATTTGTTACTGGGTTTTCCTACCACTGGCACATCGCTTATCCAGCCATCTGCTCGAGCGGCACACCATCGATCGTCCAGGTGGGTGGCAGGTTCCACCATCACTCCTATGGGTGCAGTGAAAACTTTTAGAACTACTTCTGCAAATGTTTAGCTTCCCGTCACACTATTCCCCGGCTCTTGTGGCTTTTAGTGGACGATACAATTGCGGCCTTCTGCAGAAACGGGTTCCATATTAATACTTCTCAGAATGTGATATGGCACTCTGGATGGAACCGGGCGTGCTGCATTGTTCCCGCCTCTTACTTTTAAGAGTGCGCGAGCTGCTTCGGTTGCGCTGTCGACGTTGCGTACTGAGCACACGAACGTCCTCCGAGGAAGGCGGAGAAGAGGTCCAGCCGTAGATTACAGAAGCTGCAGGGCGTCTCCTCGGGAACAAAAGGAGGGCCTTCAGGGTGACCTCGTGCAGAATGCCGTTGGAGATGAGACAGCCAGGTCTCTGGTGACTCCAGGGCTGCGGATCGATCCCCGGGCGCGAAACCCGGAGCGCATCTGACTCACAATGGGCGGGACGCGGGCACAATGCGCGGCCTTCAAAGAGCGGCGCGGCGACAAAAGACAACCGCCGCGTGCAGGCTGCAGGTGGCCTTAGCGGAAGGCGCCGCCGCGGCGCAGGCCTGCGAGGGCCCAGGCCGAGCGGCAAAGGGCAGAGGCGGGGCGCGGTTATCCGGTTTCATCTGCATGTAGCGCTGGCCGCGTCGCCGTATACCAGAGATGTGCATCAACGTGTTGGTTTGTACCGTCCGCAGACACGGACGGTCTTTTATTCAAACATAAAGTATGACGTGTAGCCGTAAGGTTTTAGTTAACGCGAGTCATTTGAAGGAACGGGAAAAGACAGTGTGTCAATCAGCGCAATGTGGTAGTGTTCTGAGTTAAATCATGGTCAGGAGATAACATTTGGATGACCTAAAACGGGAAAGAATTATCGGGGAACTGGAAGAATGACGAAGTATGATGAATGTATCCAAGGAATTTGATTCACGTTCATGAGGACCGATTCAAATCGCCGGCACTGCTGCCCTACGAAGAAGATATGGTCGACAACGGTCTACTACAGCAACAGATGACCGCTATATTGTTCAACCGGCAAAAGGACCCCCGTCAAACAGCGTGTGCAATTGGAACCAAATTTAACGGCACATGAAGCCACACAATCTCACGCTCCACAGTGCCACGGTGACTGCACTGGGGTGGTCTCTGTGCTTGACCAACAGAAAGTTGTGTTCCGTTGACACTCGCACATCAGTGACACTGTCAGCAAAGGGATTGGACCAACGAGGGGTAGGGTCATGTTCTCTTCTCGGATGGGAGCAGATTCAGTCTGTATAATGATTCTGGACGTATCCTCGTATGGCGAGAGTTGGGCAAACGTAATGCACCCACAAACATTGTCGAACATGATCGTTTTGGTGGTCAAGGTGTTCTGGTATGGGGGGACACAATGTTGCATAGGCGTGCTGACCTCCAAAAGTTTGATCACGGTACACTTACCGGTCAACGTTATTGTTACTCTGTACTCCTTCCTCATATGAATCTTTTTATGGGTGCATTAGGCTGTGAGTTCATTTTTATAGATGACGATGCGAGACCTTATCGAACAGTGCAGATGGCGGAGTTCCTTGAACGAGATGATACAAGGAATATTCGGAAAATTAGGTCCGATCGGTCGGAAACCACTGTGAAAATAAAAATAAATGTGTTATTTACAACAGTTCGCTACAACTTCCAGATACTTTTCTACACAGTCACCGCTCCGACTTAGACATCTGTCGTAGCGTTGTACCAACTTTTCAATGCCCTCGTCACAGAAGGCAGAGGCCTGTGCTTGCTGCCAATGCTCTGCGCTGGTCTGCAGCTCGTTGTCTCTGCCAAAATGTTTTCTTCATAGCTAGCGGTTTATGTGAGCAGAGATGAAACTCTGAGGGAGCAAATTACTGGCTGTGTTATGGGTGATGAAACACTTTCCAATTGAAATCACCACAGGAACATCTTCATTGCCCCTGAAGAATGCGGCCGAGAACTGTAATCAAGAAGGAAACGGACGACAGTTGTGTTATGTGGGCTGCATGATACCAGGCGAATTCTCGCACCAGGTCCTCGCACTTGGCGGGAGACACTATCTTCTAGACACCATTACGTGGGCGCTGCGCTCTGAGAACTGAAAAGAGCGACGTCACACGATCGACGGGAATACAGCAGACACTGCCCAACACATCTCTCCAAGGCTTCATCGGATGTTCACTGTGGTTTCAATTTCGCGCCCGATTTGGCCTTACTTTCCGAATAGGCCTCGCATTCCGTGAATTTAGTGTCCGCCCGTTTTCCCGTCTAAAATTCTATGGAGAACATGTGGGATGAGTTGAGGAATTACTGCTACACGTCCACATGCACCAACCACCATCCAGTCGTTGCCAACCATGCTGATGAAGCAATGGAAACACCCTACCACAAGAACTCATTACAAATCTTGTGGTTAGTATGGGAGCACATTGCAGAGCAGGCATTGCCGTCCTTGAGTCCGTGGTGATCACTCACATGTTAAGAACCATGTCCTGTCTATTGTAACGTCCAGGGGTCCATCATAAAACCCAGTGATTTCAGTGTAATTATAACCTTCGAATGACAGAGCCATTTTTGGTTGTCTCAGTGCGTATTTCTTTCGATTATCGTCTGTATTGTAGAAGTTCTTCCTATGTATGGTATAAGTTTCATCGAGTCATGTTACTTGGAATGCGAAAGTAATTTTCGTCCTTAAATTTTGCACATCAGTCTATGTTCGTAATTTTGTAGAAAGAGTCCACTTCTTAGGTTTACCTGTGTGTAAATATTGTTTTCGTAACTATTTTGTATATTACAGAGGCAAATACCTTTCTGAAACATCCAGTCGTATGTGTGAAGGAAAGATACTTCAAGAGCGTCTTTTATAACCTGTAGCTTCCGTATTTCTTAGAAATGACACTCTAAGTGTCTGCATTTACTGAATGCGTCGTAATTAGTGCGAATTAAAAAGGTCTGCCGAAAACACATTATTGCCTTTCAAGGACGCTTTACATCCATTAATTTGCCCGAGAACTCTCCAAGGACCTTCCTGTCACGTGTTCCTCCTCGTACCATATCTCACCGCGAAGTTTTGTGTACATTTCGTCTGCGAGGCTCCTGTTGAAATCGGCGATCAGGTTCATACTGGGTCACCTAGCTTCCAGTAGGTGTTCGGCTCAGTGCCACACTGTCACCTAATAAAAGAGATAGAAGCGCACGCAACATAAAACCAGGTATGTGACTGGACTGACGAGTTCCTAGAAAAACTTTAACACAGACAAATCTTCCGACGTAAAACTAATTTAAAGTGGAAGTCAAGGAAGTGTTGTGGGTCCATAAATGCTCAAATACATAAATGTACTGTTGTAGGACCATAATTGTTCAAATGTGTAAATTTACAGGATAGCGTTAGAAGCTCTAAGACGCTAATCGCTGTTGCATATGGAGAAATCGCAACGCCAGGCATTTGTAGCGAAATGTTGGAGAAATGTAAAGAACCGTAGCAAGGGGCAGCGATTGGTCTCCATCATGGCCAAATGCAAGGTACTGTGCATAAATAGGCAGAAACACGCGTTACAAATGGCTCTGAGCACTACGGGGCTTAACATCTGAGGTCATCAGTCCCATAGGACTTACAACCACTTAAACGTAACTAACCTAAGGACATCACACACATCCATGCCCGAGGCAGGATTCGAACCTGCGACCGTAGCGGTCGCGCGGCTCCAGACTGAAGCACCTAGAACCGCTCGGCCACCTAGGCCGGCACACGCGTTACCATATGATCGCCAAACAGACACTGTAAGGAGCCATATCCTTTCAAAAGTTAGTAGTATGCATACTGACCGATTTAAAGTGAAGCGGTCAGACGAAACTCATTACAGAAAATGCAACCGCCCTCATGAGACTCAGTGAAGGAATCCTCAAGAAGTGTGCTGTACCCGCGAAACAGGTAGCTTTCAAAACTATCGGTCGACCGGTGCTTGAGTATTGCTCATCAATGCAGGACCTTACGAGATCGATTTGACAGATCAAATAGAAAACATCCGCAGGAGAGCAGCGAATTTTCTCACAGCTTGGTGTGGTAGGCGCCAGAGCGTCACGGAGGTGCTCATCCACCTCGGGTAACAGGCGCTACAAGAGGGCCGTTGTCAATCCCGGTGTAGTTTACTGTTCAAACTCCGAGAACGTACATCTACATCTACATCCATACTGCGCAAGCCACCTGACGGTGTGTGTTGGAGGGTACTTTCAGTACCTCTATCGGTTCTCCCTTCTGTTCCAGTCTCGTGTTGTTCGTGGAAAGAAAGATTGTCGGTATGCCTCTGTGTGGGCTCTAATCTCTCTGATTTTATCCTCATGATCTCTTCGCGAGATATACGTAGGAGGGAGCAATATACTGCTTGACTCCTCGGTGAAGGTATGTTCTCGAAACTTCCAACAAAAGCCCGTACCGACGTACTGAGCGTCTCTCCTGCAGAGTCTTCCACTGGAGTTTATCTATCATCTCCGTAACGCTTTCAAGATTATCAGATAATCCTGTAACGAAGCGCGCCGCTCTCCGTTGGATCTTCTCTATCTCTTCTATCAACCCTATCTGGTACGGACTCCACACTGGTGAGCCATATTCAAGGATTGGGCGAACAAGTGTACTGTAACCTACTGCCTTTGTTTTCGGATTGCATTTCGTTGGGATTCTTCCGATGAATCTCAGTCTGGCATCCGCTTTACCGACGATCAACTTTATATGATCATTCCATTTTAAATCACTCCTGATACATTTCTAGAAGACACAATCTCATCAAAAGACTGTGAAGGAAAAATTAGACAGATTCAAGCCCAAAGGGAGGCGTACCGACAATCGTCCCCCTACTGGAACAAGGCTTAAATGACAGCGGTACTCAAAGTACTTCTGCCACACAGCTATGGTGGGTCGTAGAGTAGATACGGAACTGTAGAATAGAGGGTGTCGAAACTTCACTCTATGTTGAATTTTAGAACACAGATCACGCATATTTCCGTGATACTAGTAGTTTGTTGACGTCATCTAACTCCTTGTATTAAGTACATTTCAGACACATGTCGTTTTTAGAGTCGCAGTTTACGCGAATAATAGTTCCCACATGCTGCCCCACGCTTTTCAAGAGAACATGAATATCAAAATTTGATGAACGATTTCAAAAATCTTATTTTGTTTTGTTCAAACATCCATGCAGTAATAATATGGCACGAAAGCTGCTAGAATATTAGGATTTAACGAAAGAACACTCTTGCGTTAAGTGTAATTGCCACATTCCTTAGTGTTCTACGACGTCTCTCTCCATATATGAATTTCCTGAAGACGGCCGTTGTGGCCGAGCGGTTCTAGGCGCTTCAGTCCGGAACCGCGCTGCTGCTACGGTCGCAGGTTTGAATCGTGCCTCGGGCATGGATGTGTGTGATGTCCTTAGGTTAGTTAGGTTTAAATAGTTCTAAGTCTAGGTAACTGATGACCTTAGATGTAAAGTCCCATAGTGCTCAGAGCCATTTGACCCATTTGAATTTCCTGATTGTGTATCTACGGATAGTTTTCCAAACGGGTTTTCAGATGCGCTGTCACGCTTGTGTCTGCCCAGCATGCCTCAGCGCCGAACTCCAAGCTAAAAACTATGATAGGTGTTTCCTCTTCCCAGATCTCATCATGGACTCCGTGCGGAGTTTACTAGAGGCAGTGGTAAAGTTTTAATTACGAGTTCGAAAAAATAAAGTTATGTAATTAATTTTTTGTCTCTCTGGAGGTGCATAGATACAACTCTGATATACATTGAAATACTCGCGCCGTGGAGTACCGTAGCACGCCACCAAGGGAGCCAAAAAAGAAAAACATGGTGTAGCCCCCGGGCTTTCTTTAACACGACTGAGAGACCTCTGGCAACATGTTCCCTCATTTTTATTCATTTCCACCAAGTCGTTAATACGTTACGTTATTTTATCTACCGCGTCGTCAAGTTTTGCTGGGCTGTGTACTTTATTTGGTTATTTTTTAGACGTTGCAGAAAATACAACATTATTTTTCCTGTCATGTAGTTGAATTGTTTAATCCAACCGTGTACGAATCGATTTAAATCAAATTTGTATCAGTTTCCACCAGGGAGCCATCCACACCAGAACATTTATTTTAACACAGCAAATTATATGCAGCATGTTCATCTACCCTTGAAAGTTTGACCGTTTCTAACTCAGTAAGCAAAATTGGTAAAAATTTGATTTAAATTAATTGCACACTGTTGGTCTAAAGAGATCATCTACTTATTAGAAGAAAGTGAAGTTTCAATTAAACAATTACAACGTTTGTTATATTTCTCCGGAAATTAACTAAATAAACTATATTCCTAACCCACAGAAAGAGTAATGGTTTTCACAGTTACCTATCTTAATAAATGACACATTCCTTTATTACTTTTGTTAGCTAAAATAGTGTTTTGGAACCACCCGGTTTATTGGCGGAAAGTGTTCAGCATGAAGCTCCCGTCCAATACTTGCTAGTCTTTGTGGAGCTACTTTTACATAATTGGTATTAAATGATTAAACTTTCGATGCATTTTGGAACAGATGTCCATAATCAATGCCTTGTGATATGTGATCACTCGGGCACAAATACAAACTTGTATCTGTTTTGACATGGCAGCAGACAGACCCGGTTTATTGGCGGAAAGTGTTTCAGCATGAAGCTCCCGTCCAATACTTGCGAGTCTTTGTGGAGCTGCTTGTTACATAATGGGTACTAAATGATTAAACTTTCGATGCATTTGGAACAGATGTCCAAAATCAATGCCTTGTGATATGTGATCACTCGGGCACAAATACAAACTTGTATCTGTTTTGCCATGGCAGCAGACAGCCTCCGAAACTCGTCATCATCAGGAGTTTTCCATGTCTGCTTTGTTAGTTCATGAGCATTGCTAAACGGAGGCTAGTGTAAAAGTAAACGTCTTCCTAGTGCTTTACAACAAGCTGCAAGGGTGGCAAATGAGAGAACTTGACAGGACAGTCAAATTGCTTGAGGTCTCATTTCTTATTACGGAATGAACAAGTATTACTAAGTATACTCAGTAGCCAGAATACTAATGTGAGTTCTATGGTGAATGTTGACCTTACGATGCTGGACGTTATCTCATATTGTTTTCTTGGAAAAGCCTGAAATCAAATATGTTAACACCCTCTCTTTTTGTTATGAAAATTGAATAGTAATTGTCTCTCTAAATTCCTTGGATGACTGTGACGAATTCTTGTACAGTGTATTTCAATGATTTTTTTTTTTAGGAATGAGTGTGAAATGTGTGATAATGCTTGTGTTTGCTAGTGCAGAGTTCCCTGTTACAGCACTAATAAAGTGCTTGTACAACACTCGTGCTACTCATCGTACTATACTGCACATGTGTGTGCGATCCAATAAAGAACAACGGTGAATACTGAACATGTGCTAAGAAGGACACCACGAATGGTCCCTGGACTGTGGACTCACGAAAGAACATCACGGAAGTGTTTAAAAATTTGAAAGGTCAGAAGTTTGAAGAAAGAGGTCGCCTATACCGCGAGAGCTTGCTTACAAACTACGAGATTCAGTGTTAACTGAATAATCAAGGAAGTTCAAGAGCCAGTATTAAGTGAATAATCACGGAATATATAACAGTCGCCTGCGTATCGCTTCTTTAGGTACCGCAGAAAAATGATTCCTCCGCCACACACCGTCAGGTGGCTTGCGGAGTATGGATGTAGATGTAGATGTAGATCACACTGTGCACAGTGGCATTCCCGCACTCCATACGCGAATGGAACTCGAAGAAACTCTTACTAAGGTATGAACCTCCTCTAGACGTTTACCCGCGTTTGTGATTTAAAATTTGAATTATTTTGAAAATCCGCGTTATGCTAACACTATTTATTTCTTTTTACTCGTACAGAGCCTGTTTCGACATCTGTAGGTCAAATTTTAATACTATAAAGTGTTATATAATTTTTACAAACATTAACCTATTGTATGCCTATAAGTCGAAAAACAGTAAAACGCAAGTGTTATACACTCCTGGAAATTGAAATAAGAACACCGTGAATTCATTGTCCCAGGAAGGGGAAACTTTATTGACACATTCCTGGGGTCAGATACATCACATGATTACACTGACAGAACCACAGGCACATAGACACAGGCAACAGAGCATGCACAATGTCGGCACTAGTACAGTGTATATCCACCTTTCGCAGCAATGCAGGCTGCTATTCTCCCATGGAGACGATCGTAGAGATGCTGGATGTAGTCCTGTGGAATGGCTTGCCATGCCATTTCCACCTGGCGCCTCAGTTGGACCAGCGTTCGTGCTGGACGTGCAGACCGCGTGAGACGACGCTTCATCCAGTCCCAAACATGCTCAATGGGGGACAGATCCGGAGATCTTGCTGGCCAGGGTAGTTGACTTACACCTTCTAGAGCACGTTGGGTGGCACGGGATACATGCGGACGTGCATTGTCCTGTTGGAACAGCAAGTTCCCTTGCCGGTCTAGGAATGGTAGAACGATGGGTTCGATGACGGTTTGGATGTACCGTGCACTATTCAGTGTCCCCTCGACGATCACCAGTGGTGTACGGCCAGTGTAGGAGATCGCTCCCCACACCATGATGCCGGGTGTTGGCCCTGTGTGCCTCGGTCGTATGCAGTCCTGATTGTGGCGCTCACCTGCACGGCGCCAAACACGCATACGACCATCGTTGGCACCAAGGCAGAAGCGACTCTCATCGCTGAAGACGACACGTCTCCATTCGTCCCTCCATTCACGCCTGTCGCGACACCACTGGAGGCGGGCTGCACGATGTTGGGGCGTGAGCGGAAGACGGCCTAACGGTGTGCGGGACCGTAGCCCAGCTTCATGGAGACGGTTGCGAATGGTCCTCGCCGATACCCCAGGAGCAACAGTGTCCCTAATTTGCTGGGAAGTGGTGGTGTAGTCCCCTACGGCACTGCGTAGGATCCTACGGTCTTGGCGTGCATCCGTGCGTCGCTGCGGTCCGGTCCCAGGTCGACGGGCACGTGCACCTTCCGCCGACCACTGGCGACAACATCGATGTACTGTGGAGACCTCACGCCCCACGTGTTGAGCAATTCGGCGGTACGTCCACCTGGCCTCCCGCATGCCCACCATACGCCCTCGCTCAAAGTCCGTCAACTGCACATACGGTTCACGTCCACGCTGTCGCGGCATGCTACCAGTGTTAAAGACTGCGATGGAGCTCCGTATGCCACGGCAAACTGGCTGACACTGACGGCGGCGGTGCACAAATGCTGCGCAGCTAGCGCCATTCGACGGCCAACACCGCGGTTCCTGGTGTGTCCGCTGTGCCGTGCGTGTGATCATTGCTTGTACAGCCCTCTCGCAGTGTCCGGAGCAAGTATGGTGGGTCTGACACACCGGTCTCAATGTGTTCTTTTTTCCATTTCCAGGAGTGTAATTTTTAGGCCTACAATAGATAAGTGATTATAAACTTTACGCTATACGTTACAGAAGTAAAAATTGATCCTTTAGTGGCGAAACATATCAGGGGGAATAGAAAGAAAGAAATAGTGTTTGGGTAAGGTGGATTTCAAAACAACCCAAACTCTCATAAGTTATGTTAGGAGGAACACCGTGCCCCTACAGTTCACAGTGGTTTGCAGAGGTCGGATGTACATTCTGTTTTCCATATATTGGGTTAAAATGGAAAAATAGGTTGAAATCGTTTATTCTGCTCCCTCGTATAAGAGGCAGGGCTTCACTGACAGATGGACAACCATCCCCATTGTCCTTTACCTCCAGGGGGCATTCTAGAAGCGATGGATTAAATCCAAAATGTCTGACGACCGAAAAATTCACACCCTCGACTTCCTGGTCGTATTTTGATAGTAAAAGTGTCTGCCACCGAAAGAATTAGAATCGACTGAACCAACAGGGCATACATTTGTACCGTAGTGAGAAATTTCAAGTGGTGACTACTGCCAGAAGTAGGAACAATAATATTTCATGCTGGTTAATAAATGTATATTACATTTGTAGACAAGCAGTTTTGTTATCACACTGTTCCAAACCAATTGCACTAACGCCAGTTGTATTGCAGCTGGATTTGCAGTTTCGCCGCTGCTGCGCAGTTTCGCCACATACTACGTAGCGTTTCCTATCACGTAATGACATCTTCTCCAGGGCATCCAGCAGGTTTCTTGAGCGAGGGCTCCGCCTACACTCAGAAACAGCGGCAAGCCTAACGAAGTGAGGCGTGTTTGCTCTTCTGGGAAGGACGCTGGTCGCGACGGAGTAGGGGGAAGTAAGAAAATCTGCTGTTCCGGGAAGCAGTTGCACCTCGGCTGTCTTCCAGGAAACTCTTTTATCGGCAGACTGAAGGGCCATTTCCGTGTCTGGAAGTTTCCTTCCGCAAGCCATTCGGCTATCAGGCTCCCATGTTGTGTACAATGAAGGAAGATGGTGTTTTGCATATTAGTTTACTTAAAAGTTTTTTTGGTTTAGGCATCATAGACCGGAAGCTACACTGATGATTAAAAGAAATATTTGTAGGTACTCACACAGAAGACAAAAACTTTTAACAGATCGTAAAAAGACATCATGGTGCGGGCAACAAATGTAGTACTATTACGTGAGGAATAAAAGTTGGAGATACGTTAACTTGTTCTGAAGTGATACTGAGGCATTCGTTTCTGATTTTATGGTGGCTGAAGTGTAAGCAAATACATAGGTCTGGCACTATCTCATCAGAGTCTATGGCATGGTACAGAAATTCTCCATGGAAATAAGCAACTAATTACATCTGCATGTTGCAGTCTCTTAAAAAATTAGTGATGATTCAATAATCGTTGGAGCTTCAGAGTGCTTAGTCTTTTGCACAAAGTTGCCATTTGATTGCCACTGACAGAATATGTGATGTACCAGGTGTCCCAGGCGTCTTTTCCTGATTACAAACAGTCAAAAGGTATTAAAGGTGATACTCAGAGAAATACTTTTCATATTAAAGTGCACGTGACATATTCAAAATCTTGTGTACATACAAACCTAGTATGTTTGTTGCAGGGCCCAATGACGTAACAGCAGAGGTATCGAACAACATTTGCGAACAGCATGCACTCAAACAAGGAGAAAGCCCACGCTATCACGTGACACAGTCACCAAGAACGGTCCAGAGAGGCTCCCAGACGGCATACCACAGACGGCCACCAGGGTCAAAGGCCTCAAGGTGTGGTATGCGAAGTTTAAGGTTTTAAGGAAACAGCGAGCGCCCGCGATCACCCTATAACAGGCAGGCCTGAACCTAGAGCGCAGACAATGCAGACAGTGACGGACGCCTTCGTGTGAAGTCCCGAGAAGTGAGTCCGCACAGCCTCACATGAGCTGCAAATTCCGAAGAAATAAGAGCACCACGTGGTACAAAACAACGTCTTTTCCATGTGTATGAAGTCAGGATTGTGATGTCTTTACAACCAACGGATTACAGTGCCCATTATGACTTTGCTGTTGCCAAGCTGGCTGGGACTGAGGAACACGATGACCCCCTGAAACGTGTCCTTTTCTCAGTTGAGGCTACATTTCATATAGACTGGTTTTGTTGACTGTGTCTCGTGATACCAGAGGACACATTGGGCTTTCTCCTGGTTTGGGCACATGTTGTTTGCAAACGGTGTCCGATTCTGATTTTGTTATGTCACTGTTCCTTGTACTGTACAAATAACAGCAAGTGTATATGTACACAAAAACTTCAATATGTCACTTGTAATTAAAGATAAGAAGTATTTGTCTACGTATCTTATTTTATGCTCTACGAATGTTTGTAAGTAGGGGACACCTGATATGTTAATTTATGATGATGAGTAGCCTCCAGTGGAGGCGATTCGATTGAGTTTCCATCTTGAGACCGCCGCGAGGGATTAGCCGAGCGGTCTAAGGCGCTGCAGTCATGGGCTGAGCGGCTGGTCCCGGCGGAGGTTCGAGTCCTCCCTCGGGCATGGGTGTGTGTGTTTGTCCTTAGGATAATTTAAACTAAGTACTGTGTAAGCTTAGGGACTGATGACCTTAGCAGTTAAGTCCCATAAGATTTCACACACATTTTTTTCCATCTTGAGACCGCATCCTTACGATAACAATTAGGGATTGTGTGCTTTGTGTTTACTCCATAAACCTCGCTCTTCTACGGAGGAGCTGACTGCAGACTACAGTGCTGGTGGTGTCTCTGCAGTGTGTCTTCCCATTCCTATTTTCCATGTGTAATATTATGCATTCGCTTGAAGTTCCGGGGTGTGTTAAGTTAAGGAAAGTGTGATAGGACCGCTCCTGCTCTCTATATTCAAGGATGATCTGACAGGTAAGGCAAGCAACAACATGTGACTGTTTGCTGATGATGTTGTAGCGTACTTGTAAAATATCGTCATTCAGTGGCTGTAGAGGGATACAAGAAGACTTAGACAAAATCCCTTTTTCGTGTGATGAATGGCTGCTCGCTCTGAGTTGTAAGTAGCTGTTTATGTTTTCTTATTGGCAACGTTACGTAGCGCTCTGTATGAAAATCACTGGCTGTGCTGTGTGCAGTCTGTGGCTAGTTTGCATTGTTGTCTGCCATTGTAGTGTTGGGCAGCGGCAGCTGGATGTGAACAGCGCGTAGCGATGCGCAGTTGGAGGTGAGCCGCCAGCAGTGCTGGATGTGGGGAGAGAGATGGCGGAGTTTTGAAATTTGTAAGACTGGATGTCATAAACTGCTATGTATATTATGCTTCTTCAACACTATTAAGGTAAATACATTGTTTGTTCTCTATTAAAATCTTTCATTTGCTAACTATGCCTATCAGTAGTTAGTGCCTTCCGTAGTTTGAATCTGTTATTTAGTTGGCAGTAGTGGCGCTCGCTGTATTGCTGTAGCTTGAGTAACGAAGATTTTTGTGAGGTAAGTGATTTGTGAAAGGTATAGGTTAATGTTAGTCAGGGCCATTCTTTTGTAGGGATTTTTGAAAGTCAGATTGCGTTGCGCTAATAATATTGTATGTCAGTTTAAGCACAGTCTTGTATAATTGTTCTAAGGGGACGTTTCAGAGTCTAGAAAAATGTAAGTTAATGCTGATATGTAGGAAAAACAATCCTGTAATGTTCGAATACCTCGTTAGTTGTAAGTCATGTCAGTTAAATATCTAAGCGTAACGTTGCGAAGTAAATGGAAATGAGCGATTGGCGACATTGCCAGGTCCGGCCACCTTGGTGCAGGTCTTATTACATTCGACGCCACATTGGGCGACCTGCGCGCCGGATGGGGATGAAATGATGATGAAGACAACACCCAGAAAGTCCCCGAACCAACCGGGAATCGAACCCGGGACCCTTAGGACGGCAACCCGTCACGCTGATCATTCAGCTCTTGGGGGCGGACAACGTTGCGAAGTGATATGAATTAATGGAACGAGCACGTAAGGCCAGAAGTAGGGCAGGGGAATGGTTGACTTCGGTTTATCTGAAGAGTTTTAGAAAAGTGGCGTAAAGGAAGACATCGAAGCAATTTCAGAAGTGTGCTGCTCGATTTGTTGCCGGTAGGTTCGACCAACACGCGAGTATTGAGAGGCTCGGGGAACTGGAATTCCTAGAGTAGAGATCACGAAACAGTACTGAGAAAATTTAGAGGACCAGCACTTGAGGCTGACTGCAGAACGATTCTACTTCCGCCTGTGGATATTTCGCGTAAGGACCAAAAAGACAAGAGAAATTAAGGCTTGTACTGGGACGTATAGAGGGTCGTTTTTCCTTGGCCCCAGTTACGAGTGGAACAGTAAAGGAAATGCCTAGTAGTGGTACAAGGTGCTCTCCTCCATCCACCGGATGGTAACCTGCTGAGTATTTATGTAGACCTGAATGTAAAAGTAGGCGGATGTATTAAAATCGCTAATATGTAGTAAGTGCCTGTTGTGGGTTGTGGTTTTTGTGAGGTGGTCCAAACACTCGTTTTGTAACAGCGGCGAAATAAAAAGTCTGGGACGAAAGGGGACGGTGGGTATGTATTAAGATTGAATAATTTATTTCAGTGGTCATTATCATTGGCCTAATTCAAATTTGACTGTAACAAATTAATTTCATGGACTTACCAATTCGTATAGCTAGTTTTTTTAAGTGACGTCAAACAAAATAGTTGGCTAAATCTCGGAACAAAGTGCTACATTGAGGCACCAACCTGTTTCGTCAGATAGTGGTGTTTGCTGTATGGTGGAACGTACGAATCATTAAGATTTTACTGTTGTAATTGACAATAAAAATATAGAAATTTCTTCTTTGCAGGATAAAGTATATTACATCATTTGTATAACGTCTGGTAGTCTTTTATGTTTAGTCACTGTAGAAAATGAGTTTGCCAAAGAGCCAAAGGAGGTAATTGGATATTGTAGTTAGATAGTTTTGTCTCACAAACAAGAGTAAATGTCAGATTTAGCTAACTTTGATGATGCGTAATGTCTAACTCTCACTGAGACCTGCACAGCATACACAAATATAAGTGAGACCCGACTACAGGAATATGCGTTAGTACATTGTCGAAACTCCCCACGTCCTGACCTGGTTACTTTATATTAGGCTAGGATACAGACATATATCCCTTTTAGTGTGAGTCTCTTGATCATTTCCTCCCAGAATAACTTCGCGGGCGTCATGACTGACTCGTTCAATACAAAAACTTTCAAACTGTTCGTGTAGATATTCTCTATCGGACAACTGTCACAGATTTCTCCCACAAAAAATTGTTTTTCAAGCACCTGATCTTAATGTCTTTGAAAAAACATGAAAAGAACAGAAATAGGCATCCTTCGTGTTATAAATCAATAATTTTTTATTTCATGATGACGTTTTCAGTCTGTGATGAAATGGACATCCATGAACTTCGGAATATCACACTAAAACTGAGCTCCGATCTTAAGTCGGAACATTATCTATGGCTTCAACGCTGTGGAGTAATCCAACCACCCCCAATGTATGGCGCCGGTAGCATATAAATAAAACATTGGAATAGTTTAAACATATTTATTTGAAAAAAATTAAAAACGCACATTACGTTACTTCTTTGTATAGGGAGCAAGCAGATAAAAGAATTAATAATATCTGTTAACCCAGATATAAGCATTAATAATACATTTTAGTCGAGATTTAAGCATAAATAACATCTTTCGACGATATATACATAAAGTGCCTATTTGTTATGTAACTCAACGATTACAGAACTAGTGGTACCCAAACAAGTTATTAACGATCTCATCCAAAATCTGGCATGTATTCCTGTTATCGTCAACTATCGTCTTCCCAATCTAAAACATATGACTTCACTGCCACACAGAACCTTCACTCGTCGACTGCTATAAGCGAACGAAGACCAAAGTCGCTTTCCCGCTTTCGTAGCTCTAACCAATCTGACCTATTAGTTGAGTCAGTTTAGCCACTGTCCCCACCCGCAATGATCCACTAATTTCCATGTTACATGAAAATATAAATTAGTTTCCCAGTTTTCCTCCTGTTCCTTGCGGATGACCGACAAGACTGGGTTTCATTTCACTGACTCTCCGAGCGAGTTAAAATTATATCGAATTAGCATGTTCCCGTCTTGGTGAGTTCATCGAAATTGGGCGACGATTCGATGAATATCAGTCCTACCATCTTCTGAAGAAGAGTAGAATATTAGATGGTGGTGGACATTAAGTGTTGTACACAATTGAATTTACATTTAGCAAAATCAATAATTTTTAAAAATACTTGACAACACTTCACTACAAATATCGTACACAACAAACTATGTGTAATATTTGGTACATGCTTAATGTTACATGATTACGTCTCATACGTATTTCCAATAAAGTCCAAAACTTTGTAGCTAATACTGTAGCAGTTTGTCTGTGACGATGTGCCCATCGTATGAACTATAGTCTACAGATAGCCTCGTCTTCACTCAGTGCAATCAATACGGTAATTTACTTAATCATAATAAGTAAATTTAATTCCACATAACATCATTTAACACACTGAAGGCATCGTTACAGAAAGACTGAAGACTAATGAATCTTATCTTTCGATACCATTTCTATTTTAGAAACCTAAAATTTAAAATACTACAACGTTTACTTCACATTATTTATAATTCTGAATGAATTTTCTTTCTCTCTCATAGATAGGGATATTCGATACAAATTGATACTCGTAGGAATTTCAGATAAAAACCCGAAAGTGAAATGAAAATAATTCCAGCCACTACATTAATATTAGTGCTGATATTATTTACCCATACGACACAATGGATTCATTTAAAGTAATGAAATATAGACCCGAACTGGAGATGGAAAGTGGACCGACGTGCTTTTGGAATACTGAATGCCACATCCACGCTGTTTATGAAGCAGTACGTTCATACTCGAAGATTTCTAATCTCACTACATGGCCCTCCACGTGCAGTCCAACAAAGCATTACGAATTTATGACAACAAGCGGAAATATTTGGATGGTTGTAAATAAACCAGAGGAAAGATAATGAAGTACAGTTATGATATCCACATCAATATGAGCGGGGCAAATAGTGGGTGAACTGACGGATTGCGGACTACTGTAGTTCTTCTGCACGTACAGTTATGGGCCACAAGCTGCACTGTGGAATATAACATGGGCTGCTTTGTGTACCAACGTTACTTCTCCCTTTCCCTGTTCAAGTAGCGGACGGTAATCCTCAGTGCGAACTCGAATCTCGCTCATTTTACCTTCAAGACCTTTTCGAGACATAAACGTGTACATAGGAGGAACATCTATATCTGCATAGGTACTCTGCAAATCACATTTAAGTGCCTAGCAAAGGTTTCATCAAATCGCCTTCACAATAATTATCTGTTATTCCACTCTCGAGCAGCGCACGGAAAAATCGAACACCTATATCTACCCGTGCCACCTCTGATTTCCCTTATTTTGTTATAATGACCATTCCTTCCAATATAGGTCAGCGTCAAGAAAATATTCTCGCTTTCGGAGGAGAAAATTGATGATTGATATTTCATTACAAGATCCCGACGCAACGATAAATTCCTTCATTTTAATTATGTCCGTCTCAAATCCTGTATCATGTACGTAACACTTTCTGTCCAATTTCTCGATAACTCATAACGTGCTGTTCTTCCTTGAACTTCCTCGATGTACTCCGTTAATCCTGTCTGGAACGAATCCCACACCGCACAGCAGTATTCGAAAAGAGGACGGACAAGTGTAGTGTAGCCAGTCTCTTTAGTAGATCTGTTGCATCTTCTAAGTGTTCATCCAATAAAACGCAGTCTTTCGTTCGCCTTCCCCGCAGCATTTTCTGTGTGTCCTTTCGAAAATTTGTTCGTAATTCTAATTCCTAGATATTTAGCTGAATTTACGGCCTTTAATTTGACTTATTTATTGTCTAACGGAAGTTCAACGGATTTTAGCACTCATGTGGATGACCTCACACTTATCGTTATTTAGGATCAATTTCCAGTTTACGTACCATTTAGATATCTAACCTAAATCAATTTGCAATTGGTTTTGTTCTTCTGATCACTTTACGTAGACGAGAAACGACAGAATCATCTGCAAACAACCCAAGACAACTGCTCATACAGTTTCCCGAATCGTTTATATAGGTAAGGAACAACAGTGGGGCTGTAACACTACCTTGGGGATCGCCAGAAATCATTTCTGTTTTACTCCATGACTTTCCATCAGTTACTACAAATCCAGTCGCATAACTGAGATCATATTCCATAAGCACGTAATTTGATTACAACCCGCTTGTGACGTATGGTTTCAAAACGTATTGGAAATCTTGCTATATGGAATAAATTTTCAATCCTTTGTCTATAGCACTCAAAACTTCGTGTGTAAAGAGCTGGCTGTGTTTCACAAGAATGATGTTTTCTAAATCCGTGTTGACTATGCGTCGATACACTGTCTTTCCGAGGTAATTTATAATGTTCGAACACATTATATGTTCCAAAATCCCGCTGCATATCGACGTTAACGATATGGGCCTGTAACTCAGTGAATTACTCCTACTGCATTTCTTGACTATTGCTGCAACCCGTGCAACTTTCCAGTCTTTGGGTGCGGATCTTTCGTCGAGCAAGTGGTTGTATATGACTGTCAAGTCTGGAGCTACTGCATTGGCGTACTCTGAAAGGACTCAATTTGTGTAAAATCTGGAGAGGAACACTTGCTTTTATTATGTGATTAATGTTGCTTTACTAGTCTGAAGATATCTACTTTAAGTTACTCTTGTTGGCAGTTGTTCTTGATTCTAATTCTGGAATATTTATTTCGTCTTCTTTGGTGAAGGAATTGTTTTTATTAACTCTGCTGTAGCAGCACTGTCATCGATAGTATTTCCATCGCTATCGTGCAGAGAAGCTATTGATTGTGTCTTGTCGCTAGCACACTTTACATACGACCAAAATCTCTTTGGATTCTTTGCCAGGTTTCGAGACAAAGTTTCGCTGTGGAAACTATTATAAGCATCTCGCGTTGTTGTTCACGCTAAATTTCGAGCTTCTGTAAAAGGTCGCCAATCTTGGGGTTTTGCGTTCGATTAGATTTGGCATTCTTTTTCGCCGTTTCTGCAAACACGTGCTTCGTGTACCATGGACGAGCAGCTCCGTCCTTATTTGGTATAAACCGATTGCTGTCGATACTATCTCTGTGAACTTGAGTCACATCTGGTCTACACTTACATTGTTGATTTGGAAGGAGTGGAGATTGTCTCTCAGGAAGACGTAAAGCAAATTTTTATCATCCGCTTTCTTGAGTAACTATATTTTCATTTATTTTTGGCGGCATTCAGTCTCGTTACGAGAGCCCTGTGTTCATTAATCCCTCTGTCCGTTTTGATGCTCGTTATCATCCAGAATTATTTGTTGCCAAGAGGTCAAGTGTGCATTCACAAATGTTTATTGTTTGAATGGTCTCATGAACTAACTGCTCGAACTTATTTGCTGAAAATGCATTTGGCACAATTTCACCAACATGTTGAGGGGTTTGATATCACTACCAACTATAATTTTATGAGTCGGGTACGTGTTTGAAATTAGACTCAAATTTTCTTTGAACCTTTCAGCAGTTATATCGTCTAAGTTGTAAGGTCGGTAAAAGGGCTCAATTATTATTTTATTCCAGTTTTCAAGACTGACCTCGCCGACACTAGCTCACAGGAACTACGTACTTAAATTTCGCTACAAGGTAAACTACTTCTAACAGCAACAAACACGCCACCGCCAACTGACTTTCCTTTCTGAACAACGTTAGGTTCTTGGCAGAGATTTTGGCTGAAATTATCTCCGGCTTTCGCCAGGTTACAGTACCTATAACGATTTGAGAATCAGTACTTTCTGTTAGCGCTTGTTGTTCTGGTACCTTCTCAACGCATCTACGACAATTTAAACTCTTATACCGATGGTTCCTAGGCCTACATTTCTTTCTCTGTTCAATCTTTCGAGACTGGAGCCCTTTCTATATTTTCCCGAAGTCCTCTAACCTAAAAAGAAATCTCCGAATCCACGCCCACACAGTTGCTGCTACCCGTGTAGCCGCCGCCTACGTGTAATGGACTCCTGATCAATTTGGCAGAACCCGAAGTCCCACCACCCTATGGCGCAGGTCGAGGAATCTGCAGCCACACCGTTGCAGAACCATCTGAGCCTATGATTCAGATCCTCCACCCGGCTCAGTACCGAAAGTCCGCAATCGGCCATGTCGACTATGCTGCAAATGGTGAACACCGCTTTCATCTCAGATGCAACACTAATAGCCTTTACCACTCCTGATAGCCGCTCGAAATCAGAGAGAATCTCAACAGATGCTAAGGGACACACATCATCGGTACCGACATGAGCTACTACCTGCAGCTGCCTGTCACGAGTGCTCTTCATAGCAACCGGAAGGACCCGTTCCATGTCTGGAATGACTCCAGCCGGTATACACACGGAGTTCACATTGGCCTTCTTCCACTTCCCGGCAGCCTTGTGCCTAAGATGCCCCATAACGCGCCCAACATTGGAGCTCCTAACTACCAATAATTCCTCCCTCTGTGATTACCAGCGTTTCGAAGGCTCTGAAACAGGACATGTGTCTACATCTGGCTATATCTAGCGGGAACCTGTTTGTCAGACTAAACGGGAAGGCCTTACGTTCGGCCCCCTGGGGAAGTCTGTCACAGCCTGCCACTCCACATGGCGACCTCCTACTCGACTACAGGTGAGAGGTCAACCTCAATGCGAGAATTAACTGGGCTGGCAAGTGGTGCAGACCGATTGGCGGACTCGTGGGTCGTGCTGGACGTCCGTTGGATCTCCGCGGCCGGCCCACAGCAGTGATGCCCATCCACTGCAGCCTCAAGCTGTGTAGTCGAAGCCAACATAGCCTGGACCTGTGAGAGAAGTGTCACCAGCTCAGCTCGCCTCCACACACAGCAATCACAGTCCCTATACATACTAAATGCTGTGGAAACTGCACTACACAGACAAACAAACGACTGTCGACACGCGCTGCGGAACTCTACTGCAGACACTGACAAAACGCAAATTAGATTAATACGCAGAGATTCAAGACAAAACAACCAAAGCACGCAGGTGAGATTCAATAATTCGCTACTGGTTAGGATCATATAAAATGTTACAAAATCAGTTACATTCCAACACAAAAGGTGACACGGGAACATTGCCAATTAAATATTAAACTGACACACAGAAATTCAAAAACTAAACTTCCAAAGTCCACAGATGAAATCATGTTATTCGCTTCTAATTAGGAACTTGTAAAACGTCACAAAATCTGTTACTCCCCTGTTGCTGCTCCCTCCTGGACGGCAGCTTCTGCTCCTGCCTGTACTGGTCGACTCTTGTAGGAATATAAAGCTTACAGTAAAAATAAGACGGGAAATAGTTTTCTAAATGATGAAGTTGTAAGTTAATCCTTTTTCACAATTTTCGCGAATCAAGACAAATGTAACTTCTGAGACACACTTCGTGTTATATATGTACTTAACTAACTACAGTTATAATAATAGCAATACTTGTCAGAAAGAAAGCGTGTTTTGGAGAAGTCACAGTGCGAGATATCCAATACAGCGTAGGACGACTCTTGAGGAGCGAACGTTCTTGCGCGCGCGCGCACGCGAGTCTTTGACTGACTAGCAGTCGAAACGTGTTGGAACCCGGATTTGATCTCAACCAATGCTTGGATTTTAAATAAAAAATAATCATCAATGGCCCCGAAAGACTTCCACTACAAGGAGTCACCATAATTTTGCCAATTGTCTTTCCGAAGAGGGTTGCGGAGCGGATTAACTTTCAGCAATGATCTGTGGTATGAGGATGAAGAAGGCAATGAAAACAACTGTAGTGAAGACATAGAATGTGCCTCCAAAGGAAATGGGACCTGTATTTGAAAAAGTGTCTCGACGAACTCTCCATTGGGAAAACACTCTGCATTTCGCTGACATTTGGATCCCTGGAAGGGAACTGATAAGGGGGAGGTGGAGATGAGCAACAGACAAAATAATAAAGGAAAGGAGGTGTATCCAGGAGCACAGACAGACTGTACTGATAAAGGATAAATATACCTAAAGCAATCATCACGAAATTTCAGCAATTGAGGACGTGGGATACTGAATTCCTCAGTTATGTCGAAATGCGCTCGAAGAATTTTGAGGCTATGGATAAATAATGAATTCCAAAAGAGGAAGTTCAGTTGAGATTCAATGGAAATCTCTAAATAGGTTTATCACCGAAGTTGGACACACATGCAACAAAGGCACTGCAAGGGAGGTGTGGGCAACAAAAAGAAAAAAAGAAAACGGAAAGTATCTATTGAAAAAACGAATGTAGTAAACAGAAAAATTTTCAGGAGAGTAAAGTAAAATAGGAATATAAATTTTTATCATTTAAATTGATAGGAAGTGCAAGAAAGCTAGACCAATAAGACTGCAGCAAACTGTGAAGAAATCACAGAGACCAATGTCGTCAGAGGAGCGGATTCAGCACACAGAAAGATCGAAACAACTTTCGGAGAACCTAAAATCTAAACAGTCAACATTAAGAGTGGAAAAGGAATTACATTGTTAGAAGCAGCAGAGTGATTGGACAAGTGGAAAAGTACATAGAAAGCCTCTATGAAGAGAAGGATTTGTCTGCTGACTTCATAGGAGAAGAAAAGTGTCGAATCGGAAGATACAGGAGAGCTCGTGCTGAAGTTTTACCAAGTTTTGGAAGTTTTGCTATTTAACAACGTAACAGAGAACTAAAGGTGCAGGCCACCAGGAAAGATGTGAAAATAGTGATCAAGGCAACTAGATGGTGTCAGCGAGATGGA
The DNA here is from genome assembly GCF_023864275.1 of Schistocerca cancellata. Lineage (NCBI taxonomy): Eukaryota > Metazoa > Arthropoda > Insecta > Orthoptera > Acrididae > Schistocerca > Schistocerca cancellata. The sequence continues at coordinate 681,180,772 of NC_064627.1, forward strand.
ATCTTGTCCCTGCTACTCTCTAACATAGTGGTAAATGAACCGTAAATCAGCTAAATGTTAAAGACTACTTTTGTCAAGGATGCGAGGACGGATCAGTCACAGCAGTAGTTGGTAAATTACCAAGTATCTTTAGGACACTGACACAGTCCGCTCTGAACATTGTGGAAAACTAGTGTAGGAAACAGGATATAAGGGCTAGGCTCAGAAAACTGTTGTTGTACCGTTAACGAGTAGGCATGTCGAAGACACGTACTGAGATCTTAAGCTCTTCGACGAAATACTACTGATAGGGAGATACTGAAGCAACGAGGGTAAAGCCTGGACGCGAAACAAATATGGATCTCTCGCATAAAGAGCAAAAGTTCCAAGGCAAAAAACTCTATTCCGCTGAGGGGAAGTGGGAGCTATGGCCACTGGGCCACTATTGTTTTTGTTTCCCTGTCTAACGCCAAATGAAATTACATTAAATGTAGCAAGGGTAGACAATGTAGCACAGGAACATTAAAATTGTCGGAGAAAGTGGCAACCAAACGATGTTAACTTAGAATTTATGAGACTGTAACACCATAGCTCTAATGCTCTACTGATTTATTTTGCCTTTTGTTTTATTTAATGTTACATCGTTGAGCACCTGTAAATGTGTTTGATTGAATCGATGACACAAAATTGTTTACTCCTTTCTTTGTTAAGACTTTGATGTCATGATTTGATTCTATGCAATGTAATGTATCTGTCATTTAAATTCTTTGTCCCAATTGGAGGGAGACAAAACTTACTGTGTATAATTGTAATTTTGTTTAAATAATTTTTTGTAGAAATGTCAATATGTGCAATTCTTCTGTTTTATTTAATATGTATAGTTACTGTTATGTAAACTGCTGACCTTCACTTAGGATTCTTAGATACGTTGTGTGTAAGAGGTAGTGTGGTTCCCCTCGGGAACGGAACTGTGTAGCGCGCGCAAAAAATGGTTGGCCTGGATAAAAAGGTGGACCAAAGAGTTAGTCGGGGACGAGCTACCAAACTGTGCACTGCCCACGTAAAAGTTATATATTGTGCTGGTTCCGAGAGAGGCTTTTCCTGCCGCTTACCAATGCCTCGGACGGATGGATAAATAGCTGTAACTATTCTGGAATTGGTATCTATCATAGCCACCAAGAAGGGACAGAGTCCAGCAATTCTGCCTGCAAATCCACCTACCAACATTCAGTTGCCACCACATTGCGCAATCACTGTAACGGAATACAATACAGTGAAGGATCAGCTTATTGGATGTGTCAGTGTGCTCAAATATAAGGTAACTTATAATTGAATTCACTTACCTACCTTGATTTTTTCCCTACCACAACACCTCTCAGGTTCCTCTCCATTTGAACTATGATTACCGAGTGTCCTAGTTTGTGGAAAAAATTAAAGCCTCAAAGCCAAATAGTTAATTAAATAATGTTGTTTGATCTTTGGTAAGAAGGGAGTTTTCAGATTTACTGTGGATTTAGTGAAATTGTGGGAGGTAGTAAATGCAGTCTTGTGAAAGCCTCCCAGTGATGGAAACAGCCCAATTTAAAAGTTATTTTGGAGTTTCAAAGTCACCAATTTTATCATTTACTTGAAAGTAGAAGACTCTGATAATAAAGAAAATTTGCTGTTTCTTTCAAAAATTTAAAGTTCTTAAAACTGAGGCTTATAAAGTTTTGCTTAGTTAATAATCATAGTGCTGCCTGTAGTAAATTTTAAAAGGTGAGTCAGTTTCTTGTAAATTTGTCAAAATTGTGTCTCACTGCAGTAAAAGTCGTGAATTGCAGTTGTGGAAAGTTATATGTGCTTGCTAAGCACTTGTTTCTTTTGGGTATTGAAAGTTCATATTAATAGTGTAATAAGATCCACAGGTTATCCTTTACCACTATTTATGAAAACAATAATTTCTTTATTGAAAACACAGTGAGAAGTAACCTGTTAGTGAAATCCATTTAACTTTCATTCCAAATAGAATAGTATTTAGTTGAGAGATATGTAACCTGTGACCAGTTCATAATTTTGCAGTGAACTACATTTATAATTTTATGTGAGCTAGGAAAATGTTTGAACAATAACACTGAACCTATGTCCAATTAATGATTCTGCAGTGAATATTAATATTAATGTTATAAAGACCATTCAGTTTGAATAAGCCCTGAAAGTAACAGTGTGTTTCTTTATCTGTTATATTTATGCAAATAGTTTGTTATGCTCTGTCAGCTCAAATCTTACAGTGAACTTATGTAGGTGTCAGAGTTAATTGCACTCGCGTGTAGCAAAGTATAGGTTGTGTTTGTCCGTTAAGGTTACTCATACTTAATTTCTTGAACAAGAATGTCAATCATCCTCTTGCCTAATTAGGCTGGCGACCGTTTTCCTTGTTCTTTGAACAGTATAGATAGGTAAAATATTATTTGTACCGTTCAAATATTTACGTAATTCTGACTTTCATTTCCGATAAGCCACCCCCGTTAGGTACAACAAGGTTAACATAACAAAATTCCTCTCAGAGGGTAACACTGCTCTGTTGCTTTATACCATAATTGCTTTAACTAGATAGTTTTATTTCACGACCTGCCTCCTACTTTAAGGTTATGGTATAGCAGTAGCAGACGGTAGTGGTAACATAACGAAGATAGCAAGGGCAGATAAATCCGAGATCCGTCACATTATCAGCTTCACAATCGATGCAATTCAGTTGATGAACTTAATAATAGGTAGAAATACGGGAAAGGAAACTGAGAATCTCCTTGGCTTTTTGAAAGCTAAAGTCATCGAGGAGACAGTTCTGACGATGAGGTTAATAATCGAAGCAAGAGTTAATATTATTAATTCAGATACTTTCATCAGATTTGTCAACCTAGAAAACACCGTCGACAATTTAAAATGGTGTGTGGTTGGGAAAGATGGATAATATACAATTCATATAAGAACCAAGAGGGAACTATAAGAATGGAAGACCAACACAGAAGTGCTCGGATTCAAATGGGCGTAAAGCAACGACGGTCGACGGTGCGTTTTTCCGCTTCTATTCAACAAGTATAACGAAGAAGCAAAGAAATAAATCAAAAGTTCAGATATGGAATTAAAGATCAGGACAAAAGAATATGAGTGAAATGAATCACTTGTCACATTGTTATGCTTTCTCAAATCGAGGCAGAGTTGCAGGACCTGTTTAGTATAGACTGAGAATAAATGAAAAAAAAGTCGAAAGTATCAAGGAGCAGCAGAAATTATGTGAGCGTCAAACTCGACATCAGAGTGGTGGACCTGATAATATAGGATGTGATGGAATTCTGTTGCACTGTAAGCAAAATTATGGATGACGAACGAAACAAAGTAGGCATAAGCAGCAGACTAGCAGAGGCAGAGAGAGCATTCTTCCTTAGAACAAGTCGACTGGTATGAAACATAGGACTCGGTGTGAGAAAGATATGTCACAGTACACAGAACTGTACGGAAGTGAATCACTGGGCAAAATCAGGAAAGAAGAGAATCGAAGCTTCTCAGATGAGGTATTTAGTAATAGCTCCGAAAATTAAGTGAACTGGTAGGAAATGGGAATGATCTTTACAGAATCGGCGAGGAAAGGAAAATTTCGGATAAACTTACCGGAAAAAGGGACAGGATAAATGGACAAGTGTAAAGAGATCAGGAACTGCGTTCGAAACAGCTAGAGGAGTCAGTACATATCAAAATATTTCGAAGAATACAGGGATTCGAATACATGTAATTAATAACTGGAGACTTTGGGCATAAGTACTACTATGAAATAAGGTACGAATTTCTACAGACAAGATCACATAAATAGTTATTTATTTTTGACAACCAGTTTCGACAGGCTTTGAAGTCATCTTCTGGCCTCCAAAACCTTTTGTTATGACGTGTTCATTGTGCTCTGGAACATCATGCCAAGTTGTTATTATATTAGTAGACAGAATATAATACATTATGCCAAGCATGTTTGGATTGAGTATCTTATTTAAGGTAACGCGTAATGGATAAATATTTACTAAAAAAAGATATTGCGTGGACCAAAACAATGATTTATAGTGTGGGGTGGCGGATGGTTGGTAGATAACGATAATTCACTGCATTGCACAAATGAATCAGGGTAAGGAATTTTGCGGAATAATAAGATGAAAGGAAAAAAATTGTTGACTATTGTTTTAACAACTTTTCAACAACGATCTTTTTAATTAGAAAAGTAATTTTTAACGGCATTGCGAAGCTCATGAAGGTAGTTAGTAGAGTAGCACAGTCTTGTTAATTTTTGTGGTGAATTCTGTGGTAAACGTAGACAGAAGCTTGTCTCATGAGAAGCCTTACGTCAGATTGAATAGTACTGTCTCGGTTTTATGATGCGATGGTTACGTGCCAATAAGAGTGAACCACTTCTGAACTTCCATTCGTGATATTCACTTTCCTCACATCATATTAATTTGTTTTGCGCTTTGATCCAATCGAGACACGGACATTATTTGCAGAACTGTAATCCTATTTTCAGTTAGTTAATTCTAAAGGTGAAAATGTCCATTTATCAAGAAAAAATGCTTAATGTCTATAATATTTCATTTCAGAAACGGTTGGTACAATTTAATATAAGTGAGGAATATTCCACGCATAAAATGCTGTCAACTTGTCGAAAAACCCTGTTTAGGCATATTGAGCTACTTAGGACATGTGAGGAATGTCGACCTGACTGAGGATACACTCTATAGGAAAGAACAGGAAATAGCCACGAAATAGTGCTGAATAATTAAGAATCCGATTCGTGCGAAGAAAAATAAAGAAAAGGTACAGATCCTTTGTAATGCTCGATGAGTAAACGTTTTACTTCAATTTTCAGTATTAAACTGCGTCGGAACTCATCTCAGCGTGGTCTGGCAAGCTACTTCTTGCTGCGGCGTTCCGCCAGAATCCTCTCAGGACCGCGGCAGCGGCTCCTGCTGTGTGCCGGACTCATCAGAGCGCTTGCAGCAGCGCGGCCGTCGGACTGGGGCACTTAGTCGTGATGGGGCAGGAGGGGGGCGTCGCTGGGTGGCTGCGCTGCCTGTTGAATAGACTGCGCCGCGCTGACTCCGGCTTTATTTTGCTCTACTCGCAGGTCGCCCCTGACCTCCGTCGCCTCCGTGCTTCATGCTGCTCCGGACAAGATTACGTCAGGCGGAATTAATGTTCTCTGCTTCTCATCTGCTGTCTGCAGCAGAAACTCAGATGACGTGACATCCGCCTTCGTTTCCGGAATGTCACATTAGATGGTAGACTTCACCTTAGCAGACATAATTATAGTCACAGCATACTGTCCTTCGAATTCGCACGAATGTAATTTCGATCCGTATTTTTCATGTTGAGGGAAGTATAAGGTTTATCAAAAAGAATGATCCGATTTAAAAGAAAATAAAGAAGCGAAAAAAACGTAACTATTATGTTATTTGAGATATATGCATGAACAACCTACTTCTGGAAAGAGAAACACTCTAGTTTTTAAAGGATCGTGGTAGGTGGCAGCTGTATGCCCCTACTTCAGTTCTACACTACTGGCCATTAAAATTGCTACACCAAGAAGAAATGCAGATGATGAACGGGTATTCACTGGACAAATTTATCATACTACAACTAACATGTGATTACATTTTCACGCAATTCGGGTGCATAGATCCTGAGAAATCAGTACCCACAACAACCGACTCTGGCCGTAATAACGGCCTTGATACTCCTGGGCATTGAGTCAAACAGAGCTTGGATGGTGTGTACAGGTACAGTTGCACATGCAGTTTAAACACGTTACCACAATTCATCAAGAGTAGTGAGAGATCTGGAGAATATACTGGCCAGGGCAGCAGTCGAACATTTTCTGAATCCAGAAAGGCCCGTACAGGACCTGCAACATGCGGTCGTGCATTATCCTGCTGAAATGTAGGGTTTCTCAGGGGTCGAAAGAAGGGCAGGGCCACGGGTCGTAACACATCTGAAATGTAACGTCCACTGTTCAAAGTGCTGTCAATGCGAACAAGAGGTGACCGAGACGTGTAACCAATGGCAACCCATACCATCACGCCGGGTGATACGCCAGTATGGCGATGACGAATACACGCTTCCAATGTGCGTTCACCGTGATGTCGCCAAACACAAATGCGACCATCATGATGCTGTAAATAGAACCTGGATTCATCCGAAAAAATGACGTTTTGGCATTCGTGCACCCAGGGTGGTCGTTGAGTACACCATCGCAGGCGCTCCTGTCTGTGTTGCTGCGTCAACGGTAACCGCAGCCATGGTCTCCGAGCTGATAATCCATGCTGCTGCAAACGTCGTCGAACTGTTCGTGGAAATGGTTGTTGTCTTGCAAACGTCCACATCTGTTGACTCAGGGATCGAGACGTGGCTGCGCGATCCGTTACAGCCATGCGGATAAGATGCCTGTCATCTCGACTGCTAGTGATACGAGGCCGTTGGGATCCAGCACGGCGTTCCGTAGTACCCTCCTGAACCCACCGATTCCATATTCTGCTAACAGTCATTGGATCTCGACCAACGCGAGCAGCAATGTCGCGATACGATAAACCGCAATCGCGATACGCTACAATCCGACCTTTTAAAGTCGGAAACGTGATGGTACGCATTTCTCCTCATTACACGAGGCATCACAACAACGTTTCATCAGGCAACGCCGGTCAACTGCTGTTTGTGTATGAGAAATCAGTTGGAAATTTTCCTCATGTCAGCACGTTGTAGGTGTCGCCACCGACGCCAACCTTGTGTGAATGCTCTGAAAAGCTAATCATTTGCATATCACTGCATCTTCTTCCTGTCGGTTAAATTTCGCGTCTGTAGCACGTCATCTTCGTGGTGTAGCAATTTTAATGGCCTGTAGCGTAGTGAAAACGGTGTCGGAGACAACGGAAAGCATTTCGTGTTCTACGTTTGGCGTAGTGCGGGTCAATAACAAATGTTCAGCGTGGCTGTCGTACTGGCTATGGTGTGGATCCTCCTACAGCACAGAGTATTAGACAATGGCATGAAAAATTCCGAGAAACAGGTTGTTTGCGTACAGACAAATAGCCGGGCCGCGCCCGAGTGTCTGTCCTCGAACGCACCCGCCATAGATAGTTTCACAAGGAGTCCGCAGAAATCAGTTCGCCGTGCAGCTCGACAGCTCAACATGGTCCCTATGTCCGTCTGAGTGTGTTGCGACGATGTTTACACGCGAAACCACACAAAATTTAGCTACTGCAAGCTCTTCGTGAAGGTGACAAGCAGCAACGTGTTGAGGTCTGAAATTTCGTTCTTGGCAAGATGGCGGATGACAGTTTTCTTCCAAGCTTAGTGTTTAGTGACGAGGCAACATTCCATTTAAATGGAAAGGTGAACCGTCAAAATGTGAGAATATGAGGTACGGAACAACCACATGAAGTTATACAAAATGAGAGGGACTCTCCAAAATTTAATGTGTTTTTGTAGTTTCACAGGAGAAGGTGTATGGTCCATCTTTCTTTGCTGAGAACACTGTTACAGGAAGCACATATCCGGATATGCTCCCCACATTTGGAGGCTGATTCGAACGACTTCATTTACCAACAGTATTGGGCAATGCGTTACTGCCCCAAAATGAGACTGACGACATCAGTTACAGCATGCTCCGTCGTTGTCATGCCTGTATTGCTGCCAGAGGTGCTCATACCCTATAATGAGCACATTAACCAGATATTACACCGTGTGTGTGCAAATCCGTTACATTGGAGAAAACGAAGAACAATGTTGTCTATGCTTAAAGGTGTTGCAGTTGTTTACGTTCTATATTCTTTACATTGTTTTTACTTTACTGTCACCTGTTTACACCGTTTTGAGCCAAACTAAAAGTAGCCTTGCAAAATTTCTGATAGTTGCTTTAATTTTGGAAACCAGTGTAGATCTTCCTTCGGCTTCAATTTGTCGTATACTGCCTCGTTTAGCGACTCGTCTTTGTCGCGATTGTGGATTTTCAACATATGTACTTGTATTTTATGTGGGTATGTCTGCAGGATGCGAATATACGCTTAATATTCGCATATAAAATAAGAAAATTCCCTGAATTTGCTATACAAATGCGGGCTGCATAAAACAAATGGGCACACATTGATAACTGTATCAGAAATTTTACTGTGATTACCTAAAAGTGTGATTTACTTTTTAACCAAATGCTCCAGTTGGTGGTCGCAGAAATCAAATTGACCTTCAGTTCGATACATTTTAGAATAGGAGTCACAAAAAAAAATCGTAAGGTACAAAAGTCATGACTCAGTTGCCTTAGGCTGATAGCATACTTTTATCAGGGAATGCTTGCTCATCCTTATGATAATGTGGCATGGCGCTATCTTGCTGGTAATAAAACCTGCCTTAGCTTACATGGCATTCATGAAAAAGATCGTAATCAGAAAGCATCCTCAGGTATTTTTCTCCAGTTACAGTACCCTCTAAACGGGCAAATCGCATCACACATGTCCAGCACCGAAATTCACAGCTTTTTAAAATACAGTATAATGTGACAGTTACCTTTACCCCGGTTCACACATTTATGTGCCGATTGTATGAAGCATATTACATATTAACATGCAACATCGGTGCTAGGCTAGTGCTACAGTTCTAGACGATATTACTTCCTGGTAGACTTGAATTGCAAATTTTGTTGTTTTATTCTTTTTTCTTTTCGTTACGACCGTTTCAGATTGAACGAAAACCTGTCGCTAAAAGTTTCTTTACAACATTTTTGTACTTTTTCCCTTTCAGACAGACAATGGCAGTGACAATCTTCTTCCTGGTGTCAAAGTGAATTACAAGGCCTCGCTGGTAGTGTTACATGTTGTCTTACCCGCTCCTGTCTTGCAGCTACACTATTATTCGGCTGTGATAGAACTGTTCTGTCTGACTACTGTTCTTTTCTGCGAATTTAATTTTTTGTTGCTTTCTTTTCAACATTATTTCTATGTCCGACGTAAAAATTGTACGCTAAGCGACAAAAGTCATGGAATACCTCCTAATAATTTGTCGGACCTCCTCCTGCCCTGAGTAGTGTGGCAACTCTATGTGACATGGACTCAGTAAGTTGGTGAAAGTCTCCCGCAGGAATATTGAGCCATGCTGCCCCTATAGCCATCCATAATTGCGAAACTGTGGCCAGTGTAGGATTTGTGCTCGAACTGACATCTCATAAGTGTTCGATAGGATCCATGTAAGACGTCTGGGTGGTCAGATCAGGCCGGCCGTGGTGGTCTAGCGGTTCTGGCGCTGCAGTCTGGAACCGCGGGACTGCTACGGTCGCAGATTCGAATCCTGCCTCGGGCATGGGTATATGTGATGTCCTTAGGTTAGTTAGGTTTAAGTAGTTCTAAGTTATAGGGGACTTATGACGTAAGATGTTGAGTCCCATAGTGCTCAGAGCCATTTGAACAATTTTTTTGGTCAGATCATTCACTCGAATTGTCCAGAATGTTCTTCAAACCAATCCCAAACAGTTGTGTCCCGATGGTATGAAGCATTGCCATCCATAAAAATTCTATCGTTGTTTGGTAACCTGGAGCCATTAATGGCCGCAAATTATCTTCAACTAGCCGGACATAACTTGTCACTGATTGGTTCATTTCGACCAGAGGACCCAGTCCATTCCATGTACACACGAACCACACCGTTATGGAGCCACCACCAGCTTGTACAAAGCGTGTCGACAACTTGGCTCTATGGCTTCGAGGGGTGTGCACCACACTCGAACTCTATCGTCAGCCCTTAGCAGCTGAAAGCGGGACTCATCTGACAAGGCCACGGATTTGCAGTTGTCTAGGTTCGAACCGATGTAATCACGAGCCCAGGAGAGGCGCTGCAGACGATGTGATGTTAGCAAGGGAACTCGCGTCGGTCGTCTGATGCCATAGCCAAATAACGTCAAATTTCGTCGCACTGTCGTAACGGATATGTTAGTCGTACGTCATACGTAGATTTCTGCTGTTATTTCATACACCGTTGCTTGTCTGTTAGCACTAACATCTCTACGCAATCCTTGCTGTTCTTGGTTGTTAAATGAAAGCCGTCTGTCACTACGTTGTCCGTGGTGATAGATAATGCCTGAAATTTAGTATTCCCGGCCCACTCTTGACAATGCGGTTCTCGGAATATTGAACTCCCAAACGATTTCCAAACTGTAATGTCCTATGCGTCTAACTACAGCATTCATTCCGCGTTCAGAGTTTGTTAATTCCCGTCGTGCCGCCATAATCACGTCGGAAACCTTTTCACATCAATCACCTGGGAACAAATGACAGCTCCAGCAACGTTGTGATCTTTTATACCTTGTGTACACGATATCACTGCCGTCTGTATATGTGCATATCGCTATTTGATGACTTTTGCCACCTCAGTGTACATCTGTAAACCGTCGTGGGAGTGACTGATATCACGTGCGGGAATACAAGACAGATAATTACCCAGTAACACAGTTTGCACGCTGGACGGAGGCGTGTATTCTTTGTAACGTGTAATAAGTGAGTCGAACTTGGGCATTTCACGAATTACCCCCATTCACGACATGTACGCCTGGCTTCCAGCAAGAAAAAGAAAAAAGAAATTTCTCACACGTCTGCAGCATGAGCGTGATGAACTGGGACCGAAATTTTGCAGTCGCCAGGAGGCTTACAGATCATCTGATCGATATATTATAGTTTTTCTCTCGTGTTCTTTGAGTCAGTTGCTACTTATAATACTGATAAGTACATTACATTGAATGCGAACGTATCACAAAGCGTAAACAATATCTGTTAAGTAAATCTGATCCTGCACGTCTTGTAAAGACAATTTTATATTACAGCGTAATAGGCAAATTGGAGAAAGTGAAGTGTTTGTCTGTAACTGCACCTTTGCTTGCTTACAGGATTATAAATTAAATTGCTTACGCGACTTACGAATTCCGTTAAGGCAGTTGCTAACTGCCGTGTGATTTATAACACACCTTACAGCAGCATTGCATCTAAAAGATCGCATTTCTTCAGCGGTGAAATTCATTAACGGCGGAGTGGTAGTTGCGTAGTTTCCTAAGTTCTGTCTAAGGTTATATGTTCAAATTGTCTCTCGATTGCAATACTGAATCCTTCAAAACTGCAGAAATTTGACGATAAATGGCTAGCAAACTATTAATATAAGAATCTGAAATTGGTTTGTTGTATCGTCTCGCAGATAAAATTTTGGATTTAGATATCCTTACAATTAACGGTGTTCCAGTTAAAGTCACTATACTTTAACAACGGTAAAAGAGTAAGTTCTTTTATATTGACATTAGTTTGAGAGCTGTTAGACATACTGTCCAATATTCGGCTATGGTCGACAACACTCCTTGTTGACTGCAGTTCATTCACTCCTGGAAATGAAAAAAGAACACATTGACACCGGTGTGTCAGACCCACCATACTTGCTCCGGACACTGCGAGAGGGCTGTACAAGCAATGATCACACTCACGGCACAGCGGACACACCAAGAACCGCGGTGTTGGCCGTCGAATGGCGCTAGCTGCGCAGCATTTGTGCACCGCCGCCGTCAGTGTCAGCCAGTTTGCCGTGGCATACGGAGCTCCATCGCAGTCTTTAACACTGGTAGCATGCCGCGACAGCGTGGACGTGAACCGTATGTGCAGTTGACGGACTTTGAGCGAGGGCGTATAGTGGGCATGCGGGAGGCCGGGTGGACGTACCGCCGAATTGCTCAACACGTGGGGCGTGAGGTCTCCACAGTACATCGATGTTGTCGCCAGTGGTCGGCGGAAGGTGCACGTGCCCGTCGACCTGGGACCGGACCGCAGCGACGCACGGATGCACGCCAAGACCGTAGGATCCTACGCAGTGCCGTAGGGGACCGCACCGCCACTTCCCAGCAAATTAGGGACACTGTTGCTCCTGGGGTATCGGCGAGGACCATTTGCAACCGTCTCCATGAAGCTGGGCTACGGTCCCGCACACCGTTAGGCCGTCCTCCGCTCACGCCCCAACATCGTGCAGCCCGCCTCCAGTGGTGTCGCGACAGGCGTGAATGGAGGGACGAATGGAGACGTGTCGTCTTCAGCGATGAGAGTCGCTTCTGCCTTGGTGCCAATGATGGTCGTATGCGTGTTTGGCGCCGTGCAGGTGAGCGCCACAATCAGGACTGCATACGACCGAGGCACACAGGGCCAACAGCCGGCATCATGGTGTGGGGAGCGATCTCCTACACTGGCCGTACACCACTGGTGATCGTCGAGGGGACACTGAATAGTGCACGGTACATCCAAACCGTCATCGAACCCATCGTTCTACCATTCCTAGACCGGCAAGGGAACTTGCTGTTCCAACAGGACAATGCACGTCCGCATGTATCCCGTGCCACCCAACGTGCTCTAGAAGGTGTAAGTCAACTACCCTGGCCAGCAAGATCTCCGGATCTGTCCCCCATTGAGCATGTTTGGGACTGGATGAAGCGTCGTCTCACGCGGTCTGCACGTCCAGCACGAACGCTGGTCCAACTGAGGCGCCAGGTGGAAATGGCATGACAAGCCGTTCCACAGGACTACGTCCAGCATCTCTACGATCGTCTCCATGGGAGAATAGCAGCCTGCATTGCTGCGAAAGGTGGATATACACTGTACTAGTGCCGACATTGTGCATGCTCCGTTGCCTGTGTCTATGTGCCTGTGGTTCTGTCAGTGTGATCATGAGACGTATCTGACCCCAGGAATGTGTCAATAAAGTTTCCCCTTCCTGGGACAATGAATTCACGGTGTTCTTATTTCAATTTCCAGGAGTGTATGTACTGCTAGATTATCACCGACAGATTTGGAGATATCGTATACATGTTACGTACTTCCTAAATTCAGTCTTAGGTGTCACACATGTCGTCAATTACCGCTTGAAGTGCAAGTTGCATTCATGACCCGAGTTAGGGGGAGGGTTGTGTGATCGTATGGGCTTCGTGTTCCATTCCGGGTGTTGCACATCACACTATATACCAGAACGACATTTTGTTGCTTTACATTGCTGAAGATTGTTGAGAAAAATTTGTTGTACAATTTTAAAGAGAAATGGTAAACTGTTAGGAATAAACGGAATTTGGGGTATAAAAATTGGTTGCCTGCTCCGCTTCCCACCAAAATTTTCCCTACTAGTAACACGCAAGGAACTCCGCCCAGATGGTCCTTTGTTGATCTTTATCGTCTTTTGTCAGGCAGCGAGGAACCCGGCGGCCACGTACCTTTGAGTACCCCAGCTGGTGTACGAGTATGTCAGAGCTGTCAATAGAGATGAGCAGTTGTGCAGCGATATGTTTGACTGTGATCGTATTCCCGCATGGCACCACCATGCTGGTCGACGTCAGCGCCAACGTCTTTCTGCATCAAATCCTCGCCATCATTCACTTACTGCTTCCCGTGAGGTGCATCCTTCATTGCGCCAAAGACATGAAAATGGGAAGGTGCGAGGTCCAGACTGTAGGGCGAATGAGGAAGAACAGTCTGCTGAAGCTCTGTGAGCTTCTCTCGGGTGCGCAGGCCTACCGAAACGTTCAGTTGAGCAGCAAGGTCTTTGATTGTGATCCGTCGGTAGTCTAAAATTAGTGTGTGCGCACGTTCTAATATTGCAGGAGTCACAGCTGTGGGCCGACGGCCGGCACGCGGGAGATAGGACAGGTTTGCACGACCACGTTACGGTGATGACAGACGCCTCGCCTAAAGACTCACCGTGCTTTTGTTCACTACCAGGGCTCCGTAGGCACTCTGCAAGCGCCTATGAATGTCTGTGATGTTCTGGGTTTCCTTCAAAAGAAACTCGATATCAGGTCTCTGCTACGGACGCCATTTTGGTGGGTGTGTATAGTGCCGCCGTCAATCGGAACTTCAAGAGACTAGAGGAACTAACGCGGCGATGTCCCACAGCAAATTCCTCGATTTCAACAGAAATTAGCAAGAAAACAAAAAAAAATTGTTTATTAAACGCCTCTCGTATGTTGGGATAAATACTGAGCCAGAAACAAAGGCTGTAAAAACAGAATTTTTGTTTGCAAAAGACAAGTTCTCTCATTTTGTTATTATCTCGTAAAATAATTATTAAGTAAACTTTAAACTGGTGGGTTTTTTGTCTGCTGATTAGATGGTTCAAATGGCTCTGAGCACTATGGGGCTCAACATCTTAGGTCATAAGTCCCCTAGAACTTAGAACTACTTAAACCTAACTAACCTATGAACATCACACACACTCATGTCCGAGGCAGGATTCGAACCTGCTACCGTAGCAGTCCCGCGGTTCCGGACTGCAGCGCCAGAACCGCACGGCCACCGCGGCCGGCTGCTGATTAGACTAGCAACAGAGTATTGTATAGTGTAATCCTTTTTCAGAGATTCATCCTGAAATTTCTGGTTATTTAGCTAATAACATGTTTTGTACATTATATTTGCGGTGATATGGCACTCTTCATTGTTTGAAAAATAAGCTACAGAGAAACGGAGTCCCAATTACTATTGTGCTGCATGTTGGCCGCGTACAGCTGAAAAGCCTGCCGCTGTGGCCGAGCGGTTCTAGGCGTTTCAGTCCAGAGCCGCGCTGCTGCTACGGTCGCTGGTTCGAATCCTGCCTTTGGCATGGATGTGTGTGATGTCCTTAAGTTAGTTAGGTTTAAGTAGCTCTAAGTCTAGGTGACTGATGACCTCACATGTTAAGTCCCATAGTGCTCAGGGCCATTAGAATCATTTACAGCTGAACAAATAAAGAAGTAGCCCCGTTCTACCACTGTCCTGTTTCTCAGTATGTCTCTATGAGTCTCTCGGTCTGTCTGCGTGCCGCCCTGTCTTGTTATCCTCACTCATGTCTCTGTGGCAAGTTTCATTCTCTCTCTCTCTCACACTCTCTCTCTTTCTCTCTCTCTCTCTCTCTCTCTCTCTCTCTCTCTCTCTCTCATTCACTCGCAAACGCGCGTACTCATACGGACACGTTAACACACACACACACACACACACACACACACACACACACACACACACGCACACGCACGAACCCGCAAGCACGGGCGCACGCCAACAAATAAAGACACGCTCAAACAATCACGTTTTCCGTGATATCCTTCTTCCGTAACAGGCGACTGCCGGGATAATTCCTCAAATTCTTTCAGGCTCACTAAGTGCTAACGAGGAGTTCAGTCTTAAATTTGTTTCTGGTAGTTTGTTGCAAGTGCTCCAGTTTGTGGTTTTATCATCAGCACAGTTTATACTTACCTTTTCATTCCCTAAACTACATTCAATTTTTAAATGAAGGCGTTAATACGAAGATCACACAAGGCTCTAAATAATAACACTTTTATACGTCTTTAACCTCTATGTTACACAATTTCATAAGGAAAGTAGAATTTCTTTCAAACGGGAGTAATCTGTGTGCTGTATTTGTTTACAAGCTCAGGTTGTCGCTGGGCGGCAGTATCAAAGTTTTACAGAAGCGTACACTGGTATTAATAAATGTCAAAGTACTCCTGATGTGCGAATACAACACAGGACTGTGTAAGTTAAACTAAAAAGTGTACAAACAGTAATAACATTGTGACTAAGTTTGACCAATAACATCGATTTGCAGCCTGCCGTGACCTCTAGAATGTAGCGGCTATATTTTCCACATTCTGATAGACATGATAATGATCAAAGTGGCAGTAACGATTTTGATAGTCACTGATTCGTTTCACTGTATCCACTCACTCACGGTGTATGTGTTTATCTCTGTAACAAGCCTCTGAGCAGTTCAGGATCGTCTTTCGAAGAAGTACGTAGAAGAATCATGAGATAAGCATGGAATGGATCTAAAGTAGCACTGGTAATACATCGTTAGTGTGTCCATTGCAGGTAAGAATTGGTTTCAATGTGTTGCTACGTCACATTTTAGACTAACTTAGATAAGTGTTTCACTGGAAATAGAGCTGCTGTATTTGTTCTTACAGGAATAAAAATAAAAATAATCTCTAGTTTATTGCTATTACTGTAAATATTGCATACTTCTCGTTTTATACAATGCAGTGAATATAAGAGTTAGGGTTGACGAATTAACAATATTTACATAGCTGGTGGCGATTTAAATTGAAAGAATATTTCTTAGTAATCAGTAAGTAGTACTGCCATCACGGGCAAGAAACAGGTTTCTCTTTCATATTTTACTGACATTATAAAACAGTAATACCTCGAAAAGTGCCTTCTTGAATATAAAGTAAATCGAGATACTAGTCAATTCTGCAGTATGCGCTGTTGTATTTGACCACAAATGGCACCTGTGCAATGTCTTCATTACGTTAAAAGTGTTGGACGTAGTTAGATCACTGTTCTGTATAGTTGTGTGTGCAATATGCCAGAGCTAAGTGAATTTTAACGTGGGCAAATTGGTGTTGCTCGTTTATGGTGTGAGCTGGTGCGCTGCTGGCGCCAGTCTCCATCGATTCTCATCACGATCGTCTGAGTCGATTTCCGATGCCTGCTTGGCTTCGTATCTTTGGCGGATGGCTGTTTAAATGCGGCGCGCGCGCTCTCCGGGTCTTCAGTCGGGTATCAGCTGTGGCAGCGACAGTCACGTGTGGAGTTGTGCCTGTATGCAGCGTGGCGAGTGGCCGAGTCGGTTCGACGAAGGAGAGTGGGCCGCTGCTGCGGCGTCTTCAGCCGTTGTAATGCAGATCCGCTGTCGACGGTGATTGGGATTTCTGGGATATGTGAAGGACAGATTTCTTTTGTGTCTCTTGCATGTGATTCAAAGTCAACGAACTGGAGTCGTCTAAGTGCTCATCAGTGGGTTCTGTTCATGATGACTGAATACCCCTGTGCACTGAAAACTATGCTGCCTGTTTCAGTTACCTTCGATCTTGCTGCCTGATACGTTGACGGTATTTAAGGGAGCGCTAGCGACGCACAACCAATAGACATCAAGCCGTGTTTAATTCACACCAAGTAGTGGGTAAGTTTGCGCCTGGCGTTCAGAAGGGGGCCGAAATATTTTCCCTAATTCTTTTTTTATTTTGTTTGTTGTTATAGAGGTAGTCTAATCAGATGTTAAGACCCACTGTCACGTATGCAAAGTCTGCTTAAGGTTCATTTGTGCCGCGTACATTTAAAGGTTTATTGATAACTGGTTGGGTTAATATCCTTGTGTATCTGTTGCGTCAGAATGTTGTCTGCCGCTGACGTGTTTATGTTTCTGATAATTGGCGGTGGTCGAGGCGAGCAATCTCCGATCGGGGTATCACGGTGGAAGAGTGAAAATTAAGGACCTGGATCGGTGTCTATGGTTACGTTGTTAACGTGTCGTAATTCAATCTTGCCGGTGGAGCGTTGTGGTTTTCTGCAAGCTTACTTGTAGATCAAAGTTGAGTATATTTTTATTTCACCTTCTGGTCCGTGCATCTCCTGTATCTGTTAGAACGTTTCGGTTTGCTCGCGTCCGTCACCAACTTATCGTAAAGTTGAGGCGGTCCCATGTTAAGACGATTTCTTATGTTATTAGTATATTGAATGTATTACAATCCTGTTAATTCGTCAGATATTTTAAGAGTAGTTGTGGAAAGATCTGAGCTTATCGGTCTTATGTGGATTAATGTTCTTAGCCGGGTCCTGAGTTACATGAAAACCAGTTACTACGTTAGTTGAAGCATGTTTGAGATTTGATTAATTGTGGTTTTATAAATATTGTTTGAATTAATGAAAGTTGGCTATGCAAATTTTTGAAAGATTTGAATTCGACTTAATGCACCACCTTAATTGTGGAAGTAGCTTTAGAGTTTTGATGTGAATTGTATGAAAAACAGTTTCAATGTAATTTATGAAGCTTGTGAGGTTTAATTATGATAATTATATTTTATTAATAATGAGTTTATGAATATTGTTTTATTTAATGAAAATTGCTTAGTCAAATTTTGAAAGATTTGACTTTGTTGGACTTAATGCATTCTTTAGCTGTTGGAAGTAGTCAGAAGTTTGAGGTGAGTCATGTGAAAAACAGTTCTATCTAAATCATGAAGTTTGTGTGATTTGGTTCACTCAGTCTTATTTGATTAATGATGCTTTTATGACCATTGTTTTAATTAATGAAATTTGGATGAGACAATTGTGGAAAATATGTGGTTATATAAGGCAACCGCTTTCTATAATCGTTGCTACTATTAATTTGATAAGAGCAATATGTTTGTAATAAAGAAGTGTGTGGCAACTACAAACTGGTTATGTGCTTAATATCGATGCGTCGAAAGAGTTGGGTTGGGTTGTTTTGGGGAAGGAGACCAGACAGCGAGGTCAAAGGTCTCGTCGGATTTGGGAAGGACGAGGAAGTAAATCGGCCGTGCCCCTTGAAAGGAACCATTCCGGCATTTGCCTGGAGCGATTTAGGGAAATCACGGAAAACCTAAATCAGGGTGGCCGGACGCGGGATTGAACCGCCGTCCTCCCGAATGCGAGTCCAGTGTGTTAGCCACTGCGCCACCTCGCTCGTTGTCGAAAGAGTACCACATATCATTGTGGGTGCTTTTTCAACTAAAATAGAAGTGTTTGGTGTTTCAATAGGCACCGTTTCGAGGACTTATGCCGCATTCAGGAAAAGCGGAAGTACATCATCCGCTAAGTCACAACGCAGATTAAATTGTGTGTTGAATGATCGTGACGGACGGTCACTGAAAAGGACTGAGATGAAAAATAAGAGGACGACAGCAGCAAAGGTCACTCCAGAACTGAATGTAGCATTCGCGATCTGTGCCAGCACTAAAACAGCAGTACGGGAGTTCTTTACCCAGGGAACTACAGGACGAGCTGTAATTACAAAACTACTCATTAGTGATGCAAATGCTGGTAATAGTAAAACATGGCACAGGAGTCATAAAGCTGGACTATCGAGCAATGGAAGAATGTCATTTGGTCGGGTGAATCTTGTTTCACATTGTCTCCAATGATGGCTGACTTTATGTCCGTAGAGTGAAATTTGGCTGGTGTTGGGTGATGATTTGGGCAACCATATCGTGCCAATCCATGAACCCCATGGTTATCGATAAAGTGACATTATTGCGGAGGATTAGATGATCATTTTGGATGATCAGGTCCATCCCATGGTACAATTTCTTGTTCTCCAATGGTGGTGCTGTGTTCCAAGACGACAGGGCCGCTGTTCGCACATCTCTTACCGTCCAGGACTGGTTTTGTGAGCACGGGGATGAAACGTCACATCTTTCCTTGCCACCGGAATCAGCAGATCTCAGTATTATAACGCCATGGTGATCTACCTTGGAGAGAAGGATTCGTGATCGCTATCCACCTCCACCAGCGTTACCTCAACTTGCCACTATTTTGTACGAAGAATGGTATAACATTCCCTTGAAAACCATACAGAACCGGTATTGATCCATTCTGAGTGGCCTGCAAGCTGTTTTGAATTCTGACTGATATCCTATGCGATAGTAGGCTTCGAGTGTGTTGTGTTTTTAGAATTTCCTTAATTTTAGCGACCCTCTGAACGTGGAGTATGAAGTGATCAAGTAATTCACAATACCTATAAGATCGTCCTAGTGCTTATTCCAGAACGATATATTCTGTAGCAAGTAATTCTCGTACTAAACGTTTCATCTAGGAGTGAAACTACGTTTAGGTTGTGTACAAGAATATCTCAACACATCAAAAATGTGGAACAGTGGAACATTGGTACTGTTTTTTTTTATAAAAAATGGAACTTTTTCCATATGTGAATAAAATACCACGAAGTATGAAGTGTGTTTGTTACGTCTTTGCAGGTCTAAATTAATGGATACTTTTTGCTTCTTCTAAGATAGTTAACGTAATACATTTTTTGGCATTTCTTTAATAGGCTGTAAAACAGAAATGTGAATCATTAACAGCTCCATTTCTGTGAAAGAAGATATACAGGGTGGTCCATTGATAGTGACAGGGCCAAACATCTAACGAAATAAGCATCGAACGGAAACACCACAAACTGCGTATGTATTTCAGGAAACGAAACTTTGTGCTGAAGCAATGTTATGTGGCCGTTTTGTGAAAAATGTTTATCCTCGCCCTCTAGCTTTGAAATAAGGACATCTACATCTACATCTACATTTATACTCCGCAAGCCACCCAACGGTGTGTGGCGGAGGGCACTTTACTTGCCACTGTCATTATCTCCCTTTCCTGTTCCAATCGCGTATGGTTCGCGGGAAGAACGACTGTCTGAAAGCCTCTGTGCGCGCTCTAATCTCTCTAATTTTACATTCGTGATCTCCTCGGGAGGTATAAGTAGGGGGAAGCAATATATTCGATACCTCATCCAGAAACGCACCCTCTCGAAACCTGGCGAGCAAGCTACACCGCGATGCAGAGCGCCTCTCTTGCAGAGTCTGCCACTTGAGTTTGTTAAACATCTCCGTAACGCTATCACGGTTACCAAATAACCCTGTGACGAAACGCGCCGCTCTTCTTTGGATCTTCTCTATCTCCTCCGTCAACCCGATCTGGTGCGGATCCCACACTGATGAGCAATACTCAAGTATAGGTCGAACGAGTGTTTTGTAAGCCACCTCCTTTGTTGATGGACTACATTTTCTAAGGACTCTCCCAATGAATCTCAACCTGGTACCCGCCTTACCAACACTTAATTTTATATGATCATTCCACTTCAAATCGTTCCGCACGCATACTCCCAGATATTTTACAGAAGTAACTGCTACCAGTGTTTGTTCCGCTATCATATAATCATACAATAAATGATCCTTCTTTCTATGTATTCGCAATACATTACATTTGTCTATGTTAAGGGTCAGTTGCCACTCCCTGCACCAAGTGCCTATCCGCTGCAGATCTTCCTGCATTTCGCTACAATTTTCTAATGCTGCAACTTCTCTGTATACTACAGCATCATCCGCGAAAAGCCGCATGGAACTTCCGACACTATCTACTAGGTCATTTATATATATTGTGAAAAGCAATGGTCCCACAACACTCCCCTGCGGCACGCCAGAGGTTACTTTAACGTCTGTAGATGTCTCTCCATTGAGAACAACATGCTGTGTTCTGTTTGCTAAAAACTCTTCAATCCAGCCACACAGCTGGTCTGATATTCCGTAGGCTCTTACTTTGTTTATCAGGCGACAGTGCGGAACTGTATCGAACGCCTTCCGGAAGTCAAGGAAAATGGCATCTACCTGGGAGCCTGTATCTAATATTTTCTGGGTTTCATGAACAAATAAAGCGAGTTGGGTTTCACACGATCGCTGTTTCCGGAATCCATGTTGATTCCTACATAGTAGATTCTGAGTTTCCAAAAACGACATGATACTCGAGCAAAAGACATGTTCTAAAATTCTACAACAGATCGACGTCAGAGAGATAGGTCTACAGCTCTGCGCATCCGCTCGACGACCCTTCTTGAAGACTGGGACTACCTGTGCTCTTTTCCAATCATTTGGAACCTTCTGTTCCTCTAGAGACTTGCGGTACACGGCTGTTAGAAGGGGGGCAAGTTCTTTCGCGTACTCTGTGTAGAATCGAATTGGTATCCCGTCAGGTCCAGTGGACTTTCCTCTGTTGAGTGATTCCAGTTGCTTTTCTATTCCTTGGACACTTATTTCAATGTCAGCCATTTTTTCGTTGGTGCGAGGATTTAGAGAAGGAACTGCAGTGCGGTCTTCCTCTGTGAAACAGAAATTCCTGCGATTCATTTTTCTCTCTCATAGTCGGTCTATGTATTTGTTATGTTGTCTGATGTATTTTTCTTTAGTTTTCTCTTAATTTATCTTTGTTTCCATATTAGTGATATCTTTATTCTGTCAATACAGCGTTACTTTTAAACATTTGTCTGTGGTAGTTTGGATCTGAAAGTAGTTCTTTATTCCTACGAGAATTTCTTTCTGCCAACTACGAGTTTCTTTTCAGTTTGTTGCTTATTTCAGCTTCACAAACACATATTGATCTATTTTTCCGAGAAAAACTATAGTAATAGTTCGCGAATCGACCTGAACTCATTTTCCAGTTTGAAAAGAGGTCGTCTTCGGGTTGTGACTTTGCAAGGAACATTCTCTGCGAGTTTCGGTAAATTTCCACATACCTTCCCCAATTCCATCCATTTTCTGTCTATGTTACGCCTTTTACTTCTCTTACAGCTATTCTTTATGGCGAGTCTAGCCGATTCAGTTTAACAAATCATTTTCTGAATATTTCACACATCTACGTATCCTTGTGTGACCACGATAGTGTAGTAGCTTAAGTTTTTGATTTGTAGATAAACCTTTATTACAGTACGATATTTTGTAGTGACGTGGTACACTTCTGAGCTAAACTGCACGGTCTTTCCATTTTTCTGGCAATTTTTTTCTGTCTGAGATTCTTCTTTTCCATTTTCTTGCATGATTTTACCAAAACATTCTAACTTGTCCTACTTTATCGATAACTGTTGTTTGCACGTAGTTAGGTATACTTTCTATACATCCTCATTTGTATTTCATTAGACCCAAATTCTTAAACAAATACTATAGTCCCTTTTTGAAAAAGTATTATTTCTTCTGTTAGACGTATCAGAAATATTGCAAACGTATTTTGCAACAACTAAACAGTTTACATTAATTTCAGTCATTTTTCTACCTGGGTTGTTGGCTTATCTTTTAGAGTCCTAAGTGATGAATTCCACTCCTATGCAAATTTTATTGTGACGTGTAGTTAAACGGAACTCCCCAAGTATAACACCAGAATTTAATTTTAATCATTTACCCCCTACTTTTCATATTAGGTACTGTGTTAGCTGGGATGTCAGGAATTGTGACTGCAAATTCATTTACTACGTCTTAAACATCGGTATTTTAATCAACGTCATGTTTTCTAACTTCTTGCTTTACATGCACTCCTTTCTTCTGCAGCCACTCGTCCAATTGTTACTACATTTCTATGAAGCTTGTGAAACACCAACTATTGAGCTGCTGAGTAAACTGTACACAAACTTGTAGCATCTCGCAAGGCCTCCTATGTTATCTGCGACGGATGGAGGCCGTGCTGGGCCCAGAAGAGGACGGTTAATGGAACGACAGAGGCAAATGCCGACAGCCTGGACGCGTTCTTGCGCAAGACGGGGCCAGCTTTCGCCCTGGGGGAGAGCAGCAGTAGCAAGAGGCCACGACTGACGGCCCGCAACTTAGAGCGCGTGTCCGGACGGGAGACTGCTCCGGGGCGATCCCTGGGGACAGAAGGCTGGGGCAGAAGAGGCAACTTGCGTGGCGGCGTCTCAGGGGAGGATTCGGCTCAAACAGAAAAAAAACTCCTCCAGTGTGTCGCAGTGTCAAGTGCTTCTGACACACACGGTGCCGGTAACGACATTGGTTGTCTCACTGTGGACATGGCCGCGAGAGGCAACATTTTAAATTTATTACTTTCACAGCTGTGGGTATTTGAGACAGGAAGTGCCATCTATTTTGTTGGGCAGAGTAAAAGCTCCTTCTCTTATGTTTTCCATCACTCGCCTGTATTTATTGTTTTAATTTATTTGCTATCGAGTCGACGAACCTACGGCTTCATATTCAGTCAGTTTAGCACTGTCATAGATGTGACGTACACTTTCAGTACATCCTATTAACATACTCCATCTCCTAGTGTAGTAACTGTAGGACCGTAAGAAGATTGTCACTCTTACGGTTATCGCACTGCAGAATGCTAGCGTGCATTCTTGCAGAGGTACATCAGACAGACAACCAGTGTTAAACTGCCAGTCACAATTCAGTTTTCCATCTAGCGCGGATCTATCTTTAGCTGCAACTCCCCCCACCCATCCCCCCCTCTCCACTACAATCGTTCTCTCTCTCTCTCTCTCTCTCTCTATCTGTCTGCCTGTACCTTTCCGCCTGTCTCTCTCTCTCTCTCTCTCTCTCTCTCTCTCTCTCTTTCCCTCATTGCTGTGTGTGTGTGTGTGTGTGTGTGTGTGTGTGTGTGTATGATGGGGCATAAGCAGGATATAAATGATGGGGCATGTACAGGATATAAACCATAACTGTTTACATCGTACCACAGTGGTGTACTGCAAGTAGAGACGGCCGGCCGCTGTGACCGAGTGGTTCTAGGTGCTTCAGTCACCAAACGCACTGCTGCTACGGTCGAATCCTGCCTCACCACGCGGAATTAGCCGAGCGGTCTGAGGCACTTCAGTCATGGTCTGTACAGCTGGTCCTGGCGGAGGCTCGAGTCCTCCCTCGGGCATTGATGTGTGTGTTTGTCCTTAGGCTACATTAGGTTAAGTAGCGTGTAAGCTTAGGGACTGATGACCTTAGCAGTTAAGTCCCATAAGGTTTCACACACATTTGAACATTTTTGAATCTTGTCTCGGGCATGGATGTGTGTGATGTCCTTAGCTTACTTAGGTTTCAGTAGTTCTAAGTTCTAGGGGACTGATGACCTGAGATGTTAAGTCCCATAGTGTTTAGACACATTTGAACCATTTGAAGTAGAGACGAACAGTTTCATATAGGACACTTGCGATCTATCAAGCCGGAAAACAGCATCAAATTGGCTTACAAAAGCCACCTGAGTTACAGGACATTAGCGTTAACAGTATGGTTTTAGTATTTGTCGGGAAGGGAATAAAAGGAAAACCTTTCCTAAAGTCTAAGCAAAACGTAACTGCGTTTATAACTCGATTTAAACTTAGCCACTGCAAGCACAGTGGCTTCGTAGTAAGAAGGCCAGACAAATAAGACATTTAACTGTCAAATTTTTGCTGCTGAAATTCAATATTTTCTAGCAAAATCTACACAATCGTCTGTTTTACGTTTTGCAAGTGCGAGAACAAGGCTTCTATAAGGTTCAAGGACGATTTTACCCAAAATATCGCACGGGGCGCATGCTGTGTAGCTTAGGTCAATTTTGTAGCCCAATTTGTTGCTCGTTCCCGGCTTGATAGACCACAAGTGACCTACATCATTCAATGGCAACAATGTCCGTGTTTCTGCAGTAAATGCATTTATTACAGCATGTCCTTCAGACATGCGTGCATTAATGGCTACAATGTCTGTGTTTCAAAAATGGTTGAAATGGCTCTGAGCACTATGCGACTTAACATCGGAGGTCATCAGTCCCCTAGAACTTAGAACTACTTAAACCTAACTAACCTAAGGACATCACACACGTCCATGCCAGAGGCAGGATTCGAACCTGCGACCGTAGCGGACGCGCGGTTCCAGACTGATGCGCCTAGAACCGCTCGGCCACTCCGGCCGGCCTACAATGTCTGTGTTTATGCAGTAACTGCATTCATTACAACACAACGTCTTTCAGATATTCATGCATGTCGAAAGAACATTGTATTTTAATAAATCCAGGTACTGCATAAACACTGACACTGCACCCATTCATGATATAATCACTCTTAGTAGGGCTATAATGATGAATGTGCGAGCATTTGGATTGTGATTGCTTAGCTTACGAGGTTTGGAAAGGCACTGGGGCCGTGCTCGGACCGTCGAAATGGTTAAGGCGACAGCTCGTCACAAACGAGAAATCCTGGTTCGAGTTCTGCCCTGCTCCAAATTGTCATTTGTCACAAGTATCTGACGCTAGTACAATTCACAGTATGTGAATCAATTTCAAGTCCTGCATCAGTCTGTCCGCCTCGAGATCACCTAAACCTCTGTGTAGTGTTGCAAATGGTTATCGTTTAAATCCTGTATAATTACGTCAGATTGAAGGTAACCTTTCATCCATCATCATTGCTGAAAGAATGAAGAAAAGTGACTTACATTTAAATACGGTGTACAAATAACATTTTACAGCACACCATGAAGTGCTTTCTGTTCAATATTATTTCATTTTCTGTCAAAACGGGAGGAAGTTGTAAGATCACTTACCAATGTATCGTAAATACAATACATATCATAATTACTAGCGAGAAATGAAAAGCGCGAAATTGTACGATTATATAACCTAAAATGTCTGTCCGTGAGCGAGCCGCTTCCAAGATACACATAGGTGACAAAAGTATTGGATTAGCGATAGATACAAATACAGGTGGATTTAGTATCGCTTACACATGATATACAAGGGCAGTGTATTGGCGGGGCTGTCGTATCTATTTAGGTGATTCATGCGAAAAGGCTTCCGACGTGATTATGGTCGCACGACGGGAATTAAAAGACTTTGAACGCGGAGACATATAGGACATTGTGTTTTGGAAATCGCTAGGAAATTCAATATTCCGAGATACACAGTGTCAAGACTTTGCCGAGAACACCGAATTTAACGCATTACTCCTCACGACGGACAATGCAGACGCCGGCGGCTTTCACTTAACGTCCGAGAGCAACGGCGTTTGCGTAGAGTTTCCAGTGCTAACAAACATCCAACACTGCGTGAAATAATCGCAGATATCAAAATGGGATGCACGATGAACTTACTCGTTAAGACAGTGCGAAGAAATTTGGCGTTAATGAGCTATGGAAGCAGACGACCGACGCGAGTGCCTTTGCTAACAGCACGACATCGCCTATAGATCCTCTCTTGGGTTTGGGTAGGGTCGGTTGGATCCTGGACGATCGGAAAACGGTGACCTGCCCAGACGAGTCCCAACTTCAGTTGGAAAGAGCTGATGGTAGGTTTGGAGCATGGCACAGGCCCTACAAAGCCGTGGAGCCAAGTTGTGAGCAAGGCACTGTGCAAGCTGGTAGTGGCTCCGTAATCGTGTGCGCTGTGTTTACATGGAATAGACTGGGTCCTCTGGTCCATCTGAACCAACCACTGTCGGCAACTGGTTACGTTCGATGACTTGTAGACCATTTTCAGCTGTTCATGAACTTCATGTTCCCTAAAAACAATTCGCAATGTCCCTGGCCCACAACTGTTCGCGACTGGTTTGAAGAACATTCTGGACAGTTCCAGCGAATGATTTGGCCACCCAGACCGCCCGACATCAACCCTATCGCGCATTAATGGGACGTTCTCTAAAGTTCGTGCACACAGTCTTGCACCAGCAACAATTTCGCAGCTATGGACGACTATAGAGGCGGCGTGGCTCAGTATTTCTGCAGTGGTCATCCAACAGGTTGTTGAGTCCATGGGATGTCGAGTTGCTGCACTATGCCTGGCAAAAGGAAGTCCGACACGACATTACATGTGTCGCATGACTTTTGTGACCTCAGTGTAAATTCCAACATGTGATTACGTGTGAAGATTTCGGTTCAGACCCCTTCTAACTGGCTCAAATAGCACCCATGATATCTTGTTGGAGAATGTGGTGTATGCATCATGGTGCAACGGTACGTATTGCTGCTGTCTTGAGGCGATGTCTAAGGCCGCTATGAGGCCTAAAATGGATTGAGGCAAGAGTATACTGTGCCTTGGCCATCAAGACCACATAATCTCCATCCTCTGTGTGGCGTCGACTCAGATGTGAAGTGTACAGCACGCTTTTTGATACGATCGAAAATTTGGGACAGAAGAGTGCACAGTCTTGACAGGATTTTCGTGATGGCCAGAGGGTGTTTACAGGAATTTGTAGCCCACTGCTGATGCAGTGAAGTATTACATCCAAAATGGTTGAAATGGCTCTGAGCACTATGGGACATAACATCTGTGGTCATCAGTCCCCTATACCTTAGAACTACTTAAACCTAACTAACCTAAGGACATCACACACATCCATACCCGAGGCAGGAATCGAACCTGCGACCGTAGCGGTCGCGCGGTTCCAGATTGAAGCGCCTAGAACCGCTCGGCCACACCGGCGGCTATAAACTAGAAACTTGCTATTTTTAATGCTGTTTCTTCCATAATATTTGCGAGTCACTAAACGATTTTCCCAAAACGAAGAGGAAACCGTAATTAAAGCAATATATAGTTGGTTGGTTGTTTGGGGAAGGAGACCAGACAGCGTGGTCATCGGTCTCATCGGTGGAGGGAAGGATGGGGAAGGAAGTCAGCCGTGCCCTTTCAGAGGAACCATCCCGGCATTTGCCTGGAGTGGTTTAGGGAAATCACGGAAAACCTAAATCAGGATGACCGGAAGCGGGATTGAACCGTCGTCCTCCCGAATGCGAGTCCAGTGCCTAACCACTGCGCCACCTCGCTTGGTCAGATATATATAGTATTACATCCAAATGCGAAGAAGGCACGTTAAGCACCAGGTACTGGTATCCCTAAAATGATAACATGTAACGTGCTGAAACAATATTGAATTCCTTATGAATGTAGGAAATTGGTGAAAGAAGGTTGTGATTTAACAGAAGAGTTCACATTTCTGATACATTCGTATTCATTAGAACTATGTTTTATTCTGATGTCAGCGGCGACTGCCAGCCACAAATTTGCAGTTTTCTCGCAAACGGCTCGGTTGTGGACGCATGTTTACTGGAACGTATCTGTTTCTGTTATCGTTTGGTTTCATCCTTGTCAGTTTTAGCTATCAGTTATTAAATATCATTAACATCCTTATCTATCACTCATGTTACAGCCTGTAGAAACCTGGTAGTCAACGACCGCACCACTTGAGAAGCACTCTGCGCAAATCACACCCACCACTGCGAATCCATTCTGCCAGTGGAGGTGTCTGGTTGGAATCTGGTGTGAAAGATGACTTCTGGGCCTCGCGAAACCCGATGCTGTAATGGCAGAGGTTCAATGTCCTGCAGGCCGTGCCAGGCACTAAACAAAAAGCGTAACCTCCCCCTCCCACCCCCTCTCCGCCCTACAGGCTGGTACACCACCCTTCCTTCCCACCTCCACATCCTGCCACCCAGACGGCAGGCAGCTCGTTACGGCACGCTTTTGTCTCAGTCGCCGCCCACGTTCCTCCTTCCCCCCCCTCCCAACCCTCACACTGCTGTCGCCGTAATTCGTTTCTGCCGCCGTCCCTGAGTGCCGGGACGGGGCTACTCCTACGCTCTCAATCGAATCACAAAGAGCGGGCTCCTACGCCTGTTTCGATAGCGTAATCTCTCTCTTTGCGCTCGCGCCATCGTACTGACTGTCTGTCTGCGACTGCTTGTGCCATTCGGATGCCCGTCGGTTTATTCAATTTCCTTTATGAACCAGGGACGTTTTTCTGCGTCTTTGTGGGGCCTCCTGTAAACTCTAAGGCGAAATTACTAAACGGCGAGAAGGGGGTCTGTAAATACTTTTCGTAATTGGTCCTTCAGCAGAAACAACGTTAAAAGAGCGGGCCCGGCTAAGAGATTCAATTGAGATAAAGGGGACTTCCGAGTATTTTAATGCGGCGGCAGTGAAACAGAGATTCTGCACGGCTGTATTTGTTTTCGGCGCGGCGAATCCTGCGCTTAGAACGCCGCTCCATGTAATTACAGCGCCAGACGGCGTCTGCCGCCATTAAACTTGGGGCTGTTTGCGTGTCGGCTCGCAGTGCTTTTAGCCTAGAGCGGAGGGCAGGCAACCCCAAATCGTGCGCCGAAGTCCCGCCGCGCCTAGGCTAACTGAACAGTGCTGGGAGCTGCGTCGGTTGGGCTTCTGTATTCAATTCCCTTAACTCTTATCTGTATGTGAAGTATTTGCGAGGTTACCGTTAACAGTGATGCCTCCGATCATTTTATCCCACTCTCATTATCGGCTGAGGTATTTCATGTCATCCTTAGTACTCGGTCGACTTCACCGCTTCGCTTATGCGTAGCGCAACTCTCTACCCCTAGCGGACTCCGAATTGTAGTGTCTAACTTGCCGGCGTGTAACGTGTCTGTGACGATGTGTGGGAAGCAGCTTGCTGCGTGCACGGTGGGTTCCTCGAAGGCTCGTTCCTGACGTGAAACAGACATAATCGGACGTCTGTCAGTAATTTATTTTGCGTTTTGAGATTTAGTGTGATGGGTACCTTAACGACTTTATAACACGTGATGAAATCTCGGTTGCCGGCCGGAGTGACCCTGCGGTTCTAGGCGCTACAGTCTGGAGCCGAGCGACCGCTACGGCCGCAGGTTCGAATCCTGCCTCGGGCGTGGATGTGTGTGATGTCCTTAGGTTAGTTAGGTTTAATTAGTTCTAAGTTCTAGGTGACTCATGACCTCAGAAGTTAAGTCGCATAGTGCTCAGAGCCATTTGAACCATTTTTGTTTGAAATCTCGGTTACCATTCTGATACCGAAAACAAGAGTTCTTCCACAAAGGATCACCGGCGCCAAAAAAGTTCAAGACCATGCCGTCAGGTGGAAAAGTGAGGCTCATAGTTTTCTGGAATGCTTATGGTGTGGTGCATTTAGAATTCATGCTAAAGGCACCACCATAAATTCACTGAGGTACTCACACTGGACTCGCATTCGGGAGGACGACGGTTCAATCCCGCGTCCGGCCATCCTGATTTAGGTTTTCCGTGATTTCCCTAATTCGCTCCAAGAAAATTCCGGGATGGTTCCTTTGAACGGGCACGGGCGACTTCCTTCCCCGTCCTTCCCTAATCCGATGAGACCGATGACCTGGCTGTTTGGTCTCTTCCCCCGAACAATCCAATCCAAAATCCGAGGTACTCCGAGACCCTCATAAAACTGCAAGAACAAATGTGAAGAGCTACACTCCTGGAAATTGAAATAAGAACACCGTGAATTCATTGCCCCAGGAAGGGGAAACTTTATTGACACATTCCTGGGGTAAGATACATCACATGATCACACTGACAGAACCACAGGCACATAGACACAGGCAACAGAGCATGCACAATGTCGGCACTAGTACAGTGTATATCCACCTTTCGCAGCAATGCAGGCTGCTATTCTCACATGGGGACGATCGTAGAGATGCTGGATGTAGTCCTGTGGAACGGCTTGCCATGCCATTTCCACCTGGCGCCTCAGTTGGACCAGCGTTCGTGCTGGACGTGCAGACCGCGTGAGACGACGCTTCATCCAGTCCCAAACATGCTCAATGGGGGACAGATCCGGAGATCTTGCTGGCCAGGGTAGTTGACTTACACCTTCTAGAGCACGTTGGGTGGCATGGGATACATGCGGACGTGCATTGTCCTGTTGGAACAGCAAGTTCCCTTGCCGGTCTAGGAATGGTAGAACGATGGGTTTGATGACGGTTCGGATGTACCGTGCACTATTCAGTGTCCCCTCGACGATCACCAGTGGTGTACGGCCAGTGTAGGAGATCGCTCCCCACACCATGATGCCGGGTGTTGGCCCTGTGTGCCTCGGTCGTATGCAGTCCTGATTGTGGCGCTCACCTGCATGGCGCCAAACACGCATACGGCCATCATTGGCACCAAGGCAGAAGCGACTCTCATCACTGAAGACGACACGTCTCCATTCGTCCCTCCATTCACGCCTGTCGCGACACCACTGGAGGCGGGCTGCACGATGTTGGGGCGTGAGCGGAAGACGGCCTAACGGTGTGCGGGACCGTAGCCCAGCTTCATGGAGACGGTTGCGAATGGTCCTCGCCGATACCCCAGGAGCAACAGTGTCCCTAATTTGCTGGGAAGTGGCGGTGCGGTCCCCTACGGCACTGCGTAGGATCCTACGGTCTTGGCGTGCATCCGTGCGTCGCTGCGGTCCGGTCCCAGGTCGACGGGCACGTGCACCTTCCGCCGACCACTGGCGACAACATCGATGTACTGTGGAGACCTCACGCCCCACGTGTTGAGCAATTCGGCGGTACGTCCACCCGGCCTCCCGCATGCCCACTATACGCCCTCGCTCAAAGTCCGTCAACTGCACATACGGTTCACGTCCACGCTGTCGCGGCATGCTACCAGTGTTAAAGACTGCGATGGAGCTCCGTATGCCACGGCAAACTGGCTGACACTGACGGCGGCGGTGCACAAATGCTGCGCAGCTAGCGCCATTCGACGGCCAACACCGCGGTTCCTGGTGTGTCCAGTGCCGTGCGTGTGATCATTGCTTGTACAGCCCTCTCGCAGTGTCCGGAGCAAGTATGGTGGGTCTGACACACCGGTGTCAATGTGTTCTTTTTTCCATTTCCAGGAGTGTATTTCACCCATGTAGCACCCTGCGAAACTTGACAAATAGGGGACACAAATATTGTACAAGCACATGTTACGTGCTAACTTGGGACACACACAGATGAGAAATTGAATTTCCACGAACACATAAGGCTAACAGAAAAAAAATTTTGCTTAAACTGGTGAGGCTAAATTCAAAACAGAACAGACTACTAGTACCAATCATACAGACATACTACTGTGCGCTCTTCGAATCAGTACTCAGCTTCGCAGCTATCACATGGGCATCAACAAAGCATCAGTCAACCGGGGGAAGAGGAGTTACCTGCTTAGGATATCTGGAGCCGTCCGTACCACCTCAGTGGATGCACTGTGTGTGGTACTCGGAATATGCACCATAGGTATCACGATCAGTTTCAGAGCTGCAAGGTAGTTGTTAAAGATGGGGAGACTAGATAAGATAAAATAACAGGTGTACTGGTTGAGATAGCACGTCATCGTAGAAATTGGTGTCTGGACACATGTCAAGGTGAGTAGGATGTAAGACTGCACGAATTCCTACCTGACATAAGGGAGTGATTGAGAATGAAGCATATCGATCCCAGCCGCTGTGTGATACATTTCTCAAACGGACACAGACCTTATCCTATGTACTTAAACCGAGTGCGTCTGAGACAGACGCTATATGCACGTGCAGCGAACAAGGTCCCCAAGAACTCAATGCCTTCTTGTGTGGGTACTGTGCGAACAATATACATACATACATACACAGGAATAGTAGGAGAAGAATAATGAGCACAACAAAATGCATTGCAAAACAATATTTTAAAAACTGCGCATGAAGAGTACCTGTGGACACGACATAAGACACGCGTATATGCAACGTAAAAACAATCTCCAGAGGGTGGACAGTGACATTTCCAAAGACAGGGTAAACGGTGCCACTGAAGAGGAGCAGGAAAAGGAAGTCGATATGAAAGAGTAAATAAGAGTAAGGTTGTAGCGATCTAACCAAGAAAGCACAAAATCTTGCACGCCGAAGATAATGCACAGGATTAGCAATACTTTGTCTCTACTACCAACCAAACTTTTTTGTTGTGACTGGCGGATGACAGCTCAAAGAAACCACTTTGAGGTATTCACTATCAGTCACAAATGGTGATGGCACTAACAAATCTCTCCTCTATCCCATCATTTTATATTCTTCTTATAACAAGAAAATTTTATTGGTGTTTCATATATATTAAATATATTTTTATTTCATATATATATATATATATATATATATATATATATATATAGTTATTTTAAAAAGTATTACTCTTTGTAAAATGTTGGAGATTAAAACAAAATAAAATAAGATAAAAAGGCACTAGAATAAAAATGACAAACGGAAACTATAAGATGTACGACCTGTCTTAAAACATAGGGTAACACGTCTATAATTCTGCAATAAATAAATAAAATAAACAAATGGACATGAGGCAAACTTCACATTGCCTCCGGCATCGATCTGTAGACTGTTATGATGCGGGCATACAGGACCTGCCAGTAATGTGGCGTAAAGCTGTTGCATTGAACGGAGATTACGTTGAGAAATAGGGTTTTGTAGCTGTCTCAGTGGCTACATTTCTCAAACTTGCATTTTAGCAGGTTTGATGTTGTTTTCGTTCGAATTACGCCAAAAGCGAAAGAATGTTAGGACTTCTGCAAACTCTGCTACCATCTGTAAACCTCATAGTGAGCTGAAGTGCTGTAGCTCGGCACGGCAGATGTCGGTAGAAGGCAATACACCTCGTGCCAACAATTATAAATGAACAACGGTTTTATTCTTCTTAAACGATGCTACTCCGTATATGATAAAGACTGGAGAAGCACGTACAGTACTTTATCCTAACATAAAGCGCGTGGACGTGTAGCGAATGTGCTAAATGTGCTCCGTCGTGTAGCTGAAACAGTACATCTAAAATATGAGAATTTGAATATGCTGATATCCTCTAAAACAGGGTAAACAGACGCACAAAATACAGAGGTCTGATAGTTCTGACAGCATTAATTAACTCAGATGCTGACTTTTTCAGGGTTCCGCCACTCACTCGGAAAAAACAGAAACTTTATAGGATCACTTTGTTTTCTGCCTGTATATCTGTCTGTCCGACTGTTCAAAACCCTTTTTCTCAGGAACGGGTAGACATATCAACTTGACATTTACGTCACACACAACAGTCTTTAGTCACTTGGTGTTCTAATAAATATAAGCTTCTAAGCGGACACACTCATTAAACCCTATAGGATAGTTCCTCTTGACGAAAAACATGACACTTAGCAAGAAGAAAGTTTTCACAGCACAAGTAAAAGTAAAGAACCAGAAAATCTTTAATTTCTAACTGTCACACGAAAAAAAATTTCTTTCGACATTCGTTATCCGACTTCTAACATGAAATTAATACATTCTTCAAAGTCTTTGACTTGCTGGAAGCGATATCTTGTCAGTATCAATATCTATAACAGGCAAAAATCTTCAAGATCCTCGATTTTCGAAATGGATGAGGTGTCTTTATGAAAAATTAAGTTTGTACAGAATCGTCAGCGTGCGACTCCTATTTGCACCCGTCCAGTTTTTTTTCTATTGAAGGTATTTTTGAAAGCGCCGGTCCGTGTTACCGCATTCAAGGACATACTGCCAGATTTGATCTTGCAACCACAAGTTATTTTAGACAGATGGGGTATTGGGTAAATGCTGTCATCTTTTCCTATGATAACTTTTTTACAGTTAAGTCGGTAAGAGGGCCTAAATACCTACAGATCTGTTAAAGTTAACATGTGTTTCCTTCATTCTTTTGAAAACCCTGAAGTTACTGCCCACAATTTTTTTTTGGTTGCCGTGGACACTTTTGAAGCCACTAATGCAGTCAACGTTAAAATCGCGGAAGTGGCATTCAAGAAAACAGATTTGAGGAAAGACCTGATTTACTTCAAATTAAATTTTACTCTTTTGCATGAGAAAATAAGGAAGTTTGAAGCCACAGGTATGTGGTGGAATCTCTAAGAGTTCCTAGAATGGCCGGCCGGTGTGGCCGTGCGGTTCTAGGCGCTTCAGTCTGGAACCGCGTGGCCGCTACGGTCGCAGATTCGAATACTGTCTCGGGCATGGGTGTGTGTGATGTCCTTAGGTTAGTTAGGTTTAAGTAGTTCTAAGTTCTAGGGGACTGATGACCACAGATGTTAAGTACCATAGTGCTCAGAGCCTTTTGAGCTCCTAGAATGAAATTTTCACTCTGCAGCCAAGTGTGGGCTGACGATGGGAAGGTAGGAGACGAGGTATCGGCGGAAGTAAAGCTGTGAGGACTGACGTGAGTCGAGATTGGGTAGCTCAGACGATAGAGCAGTTGCCCGCGAAAGGCAAAGGTATCGAGTTCGAGTCTCCATCCGGCACACAGTTTTAATCTGCCAGGAAGTTACTCTGAGGGTTATTGAAGGGGTGGAAAAATCTTTGCAATGGTCCTATCGAGAAGTAGGTAGGGCAGCAAAAGGTAAGGTAAACGAAGTTAGAGGATCAAATCCTGATTTTGAGTTGATGATGCCGACAAAAGAATTAGTTGTGGTGAGCATGTAAAAGACTGTCAACTAAATCTGACTTCGTCCTAAATGTCTTTACTTAATTATGCACCTGCACTTCTTATGATGTGCAAAGGACATTATCTAGGTACAAAAATGTTCTGTCTGATTAACGTATAAGATTAAGTGCAGAGAATTTGGAGAAATAGTTTGTTGTGTCCTGGATTAGAAGCAAACAGAAATAAATAGAGGAATGAATTTTTATACAACATATATTTATTGTTTTTAGCCACATTGTGCACATTTATGGTACGATACTGCATTAATGAACGTAAGTTTTACGATTTGATAGAGCGTGATAATCCGGGCTGCACATATAACCTATTGACTCAAAATTTTCCATCTAAATCCCTTCTCAGACATTTACTCTATTGTATATAGTATCTAGCGCAAAGATATTATATATTATATTATAGCTACAAGGCAGAATGGTCCACAATAATGCGGATGAGTAGGAGAAACAAGCTAGTAATTAGAAGCAATTAGTAGCGTCCTGCTTGATACAGCGACGTCGTTTAAATATCTGGGCGTAGAGTTGGAAAGCGATATGAAATGGAATGATCATGTGAGCATTGTGTCAGGTAAGACGAATGGTCGACTTCAGTTTATTGGGAGAGTTTTGGAAAAGTGTTGTTCATCTCTAAAGAAAACCGCTTACGGGACGTTATTCTTGAGTACTGCTCGAGTGTTCGGGATCCGTACCAAGTTGGATTAAAGGAAGACATCGAAGCTTTTCAGAGGCGGGTTGCTAGATTTGTCACTGGTAGGTTTGAAAAACACGCAGGTGCTACGCCGATACACAAATGTGAATCCCTGGAAGGAAGGCGACATTCTGCTCGAGGAACAATATTGAGAAAACTTAGAGAACTGACATTTGAAGCTGACTGCAGAAGGGTTCTGCTGCCGCCAACGTACATTTCGCTTAAGAAACAAGAAGATAAGATGCGAGAGTAATGGGGTATACATAAACTTGTAGACAATAGTTTTTCCTTGCTCTGTTCGGCAGTGGAACAGGAAAGGAAATGACTAGCAGTGATAGGGGCTATCCTCCGCCACGCACCGTGCAGTGGTTTCCGGAATATGCATGTAGATGTAGACAGAGGGTGTGGTTTGTCCTATCAGTCACACACTTGATGCATGATGACGCACGTGGTATTGCTCGTGAGATAATAACAAGTATCCTTGTTCTCCATTGGCTTTGAGGACTCTGCAACAAAACGCACCACATTACAAGGAACCATGGTGTTTTCCAGGCTTTATCTTGGCTGGGTAAGGAAAAAAGAAAAAAGAAGTCTCTGATGAGCCAAAGAAACACAATGCAGTCACACCAATGGCAGTCACAGGGTGTGAACGTGTTGCACGCCTTCACGTATCTGTGTATAAAGCAGCTTAGTATGCACAGCTGTATCTTTTGTGTAAAATACACTGTGTGATCAAAAGTGTACTTTCACCTGGGTAAAAAGTTCTTGGCGCCCTCCATCAGTAATGCTGCAGTTCAAAATGGTGTTGACTCACCCTTGGCGTTGATGACAGCTTCAGGTTGTAATGGTCGCCTGGTCGTAGACATTGCTAATTGCTATAATCGCACTATTTCACTCCCATTTACGGAGCTTGCTAGCACTTTATGTTAGGTTGGCGCCATTAAAATGCATTGTGTTGTGGTAATCGCTGTTACTTGCTGGATCGCTGCTGTCTCTCGATGCTGATGCTGGCTCTACATCTGGTTGTCTAGGGTTAAAAACATGAGGTCCCGTGTTTTTTATGTGCTCTTGATGATATAGAACGAGCGAAACCAACAAATATGTAAACTTCAAATATTTATTACTCTGGTGGCCATCTTAATTCCACTGTCCACCAAAGACCATGACTCAACACAAAGTAGTACTTCCGTTACATGTTCTTTGCATTGTCTATCCACCTCAAACAATAACACACAAACACACTTTACCAAAGTGACATTCTGACTGCTTCCCCGACCGTTCTTGTTGCTTTTATTTATAACATTGTCAAAGAACTACTAAAAAGAGATATAGTTTACAAGTCACATGCACATCTGTTATCATAATTTGTGCAGAAAAGTTATTAATTTGCATCGAGTGACATAATTTAACATGTTATTAAAATGACAGATAGATTTGTTGACTTGACAGAATAATTCTTTGCTACAAGAAGGCCGTTTTTTAGAAGTTTGTCAATTGACTTCTCTAATTTGCATGAATAAGTAAATAACATGAATTATTAAGAATTACATTGGTTTTCGTCTAAAATAGGATTGATTACGTGAATACTGAGTGAAAACGCTCCTAGTGAACAAATAGGTTTCACTGGGTGATTTTTATTTAAGGAGATCCAAAATACCTAAGTTGGCCACTATTTTTCGTACTTCACATTAATTATTTAAGATGAACTTAGTGTTTTTACATGATGACATTTGCTGTATCAGTGATCAAGTGATATAAACTTTGTGTGGGTCAGTTACTCAGTATAGTTTAATGGGTTGACTGTTTATGCAGACATGTTATGCAACCATTGTTAACATACATATTAACTTTTCTATAATCATAAATACTCGTTGAACTGGTTGAATTTGGAGGGTATCGCATACTTCGGTACAGTAAAGCCTTTAATATGTTCCGTTACAAGGTGCAGGAAGCTTTCTTGGGGAATGACAGATCATTCTTCACGGAGTGCTGCACTGAGGAGAGATATCGATGTCGGTCGGTGAAGCCTGGCACGAAGTCGGCGTTCCAAAATATGCCAAAGGTGTTCTATAGGATTCAGGTCAGCACTCTGTGCATTCCAGTCCATTACAGGGATGTTGTTGTCGTTTAACCACTCCGCTACAGGCGGTGCATTATGAAGAGGTGCTCGATCGTGTTGAAAGGAGCAATCGCCATCCCCGCCATGCTCTTCAACAGTGGGAAGCAAAATGGTGCTTAAAACATCAGTGCAGGCGTGTGCCGTGATAGTGCCACGCAAAAAAACAAGTGGTGCAAGCCCACTCCATGGAAAACACGACCGCACCATAACACCATCGCCTCCGAATTTTTCTGTTCGCACTACACACGCTGGCACATGACGTTCACCGGGCATTCGCCATACCCACACCCTGCCATCGGATCACTACATCATGTATCGTGATTTGTCACTCCACACATCCTTTTTGCACTGTTAAATCGTCCAATGCTTACGCTCCTTACACAAAGTGAGGCTTCGTTTGGCATTTATCGGTGAGATGTGTTGCTCAAGAGCAGCCGCTCGACCATGAAATCCAAGTTTTCTTTCCTTCTGCCTAACTGATGCAGTTTGGAATTCTTGCGTGATGGTCTGCATAGATATCTGCCTATTACACATTACGACCCTCTTCAATTGTCAGTGGTCTCTGTCAGTCAACAGGCGTGGCCTGTACGCTTTTGTGCTGTACATGTCCCTTCACGTTACCACTTCACTATCACATCGGAAACAGTGGACCTAGGGATGTTTAGGAGTGCGGAAATCTCGTGTACAGGCTTATGACCCAAGCTACACCCGATCATCTGACCACGTTCGATGTCCGTGAGTTATGCGGAGCGCCCCATTCTGCTCTCTCACGACGTCTAACGACTACTGAGGTCACTGATATGGAGTACCTGGCAGTAGGTGGCATCACAATGCACCTAATACGAAAAAAAAAAATTTTGGGGCTGTCTGGATACTTTTGATCAAATAGTGTAAATGTATACTTTTGTGTGAACTTCTCAGTTATTTGTGTGTAAAAAGTCATTATTCACTGCGTCATCATAATAGGTTTTAGTTATTTTACGAGATGTATGGGTTTTTATAGCGCCCAATAAAAAAGGTCTACTCATCCTAAACCGTAAGTTAAAGAGCAGTATCATTGTAATCTAGCCCATTTATTCGTAGCGATCAACATGGCGTCAAAGGTGAGTGATTAACGAATCGGCAACCTCGCGCTGCCTACCAAGACAAGGGACACCATATGTAGATACAGAATGAGTGCAAATTACAGTGTAGCGATATGAACATGACGTGGATGCGTCAAACTGCGACCCTCTTGCGTGAACTACTGATCTGTTGGAAGTAGTGTCACTCTCTCGTCCGCGGCAGTAATACCGTACATACCGTACGGGGTTATTTTAGAGGAAGCATTACATGTTGCAGAAACTGGTCAACGTTTGTGTTCCAACGTTTTGCAAGTCGTCGACTTATGCGGAGATCGTCCAGACTTGCGTCTGGCGGTTTCTTCCTTCTGCATTTACGTCAGCACGCGGAGTCTCACCCAGTTGGTATCGAGGTGCTAGAGGGAACCTTTTCTTTCTGTTTCCATATGATGCAAGGCGTCTGAAGCACCAACGGTGCAACAAGGTGTTTAACCTATGACTTGGACTGTCATTCAAGTTATCTGAACCATGAGCCAGGCGGTATATTTAAACACTTGCTGAACACTCGGCATTACTCGGAAAGGTACCTACGCCAATCTTCCGTTACTCCGTTTCTTCCCTCCCCCTCTCTTCCCATCTCTTCCTCGCTTTGGTCTTTATCTCCTCCGCCTTTCTCTCTCTCTATCCATTTCCTCCTTCCCCTCTCTCTAACCTTCTCCTCTGTCTCCTATCTGTGTTCCTCCCCACTATCTGTCCATCTTCTGCTTCCCCCTAGTAGCAGGACAAAGTTCGTGTCACCCCACTCTCCAATGTTCCCAAATGTATTCAAGATGGCGGATCCAAGATGGCGGCGATAGATATGGCAATGTCACAATGATGTCATAGTGGGAAGTTGAAATTGGTAGGGAAAATGAGTCAGTGTGGCTATCTCGACTAACCTCCCTCCCTTCCCTAGAAAATGGTGAGAAGTTCAAATTTCAGCAAGACAATGCAACACACCATGGCTACCTTCACTAACCCAAGAAAATGGTGGGAAAATATGTCACTTGGGCTACCTCCACTAACCTAAGTCATCTGACCACCACCTCTTCCTAGGAATTTGTGGGAAAAGGACTCAGCCTGTAGTGGATAGGATGGATGCCTTCATTTTCAGTATTTATTTAAACAATTTGAAGTAGTAGCTACATTCAGTGTGTTCACCATGACATCTGGAGTCCAACTGACCTAGTACACAGTACTGCCACCAGAGTGCACTGTCATACCTCCTATGAAGAAATCCAAGATGGCGATCTGTGGGGGAAAATATATATTCAACTGTTCACTGCTTTATGCTCAATGTCAATACCATTATCAGTGCTGCTGCTGTTGTTGTTGTTGTTTTCGCCATCTTGTATTGGTTCTCAGGCTTTTCGTGATCTAATATCCATCAGTTATGTGCAGTATGTCATGGTACGTTTCTTTTTCATTAACTGAATAATTTATAGGTTTTTTGGTAGGTCTTAGGTAAATAAGATTCATTAAGCGAGGTGTTCTCTTAAACCATCTATCACCAATCTGTATTGTGTCTTCAGTTACAGTTATAGGATGTGTACCCAACATGTACAGTCTTCCCTTCCTAATGTTCTATCTGTCTGACCAGGGGTGTGACAGATAATGAATTCGTCAATGGCAACACCATCGTTATTGCCTATTTTTGTTTTTGCTGAGAGCAGTCTGAGAGATTCAGTAACCGGCTTAAAGGTTTTGTCATAGCGTTTGCTGTCGTCCCATTGACCTAACCTCAGCATCAGTAATTTCCCTCTAACTGCTTTCTGCGCTTGAATCACTTTCAGCTTTGTCGACATCTCGGTGTATACTAATCACACATCTCTGCAGCATGTGGCTTTGTATATCCGCTCTTCTTCTTCCTCTTACTATGTGCCTGCTCCTCCTTCTCAACAACAAGGTACTCTACATCCATTTTCCCTTCAATAGCTTCGACCTTTTCAGTTAAGTCGGTTGCTTTCTTACCGACTTCTTTAAGTACTAATTTAACACATTCACCATTATCAGAAGAGTCTGGTAATACATCTTCAGTTCCCTGCGCCTACCTCTGACTTCATGCAGAATAACCTGAATTTTCGCACCCGTGTACAGGCGAATGTTCTGTCTTTGTACACACATTCTCTCGGGTTGAGAGCTAGACATGCGCGCAAATTTGTCCATGGTATGGCGTATACTGATGTACTAACCTCTCTTACCATGCTATATATGCCGAAACTCTTGAGAGTTTTCTTGTTTTATCAATAACGAGAAACCTATACTGTGAATGATTCCAGCAATTGGCACCCAACTTTACAAAATCATTGAACGACATGTCATGTGCCTGGTAAATGTACTTTAAATTCAGATTGTCTTGTTTGAAGGCTATAATGAGGTTTGAATTATCCGTAACCAACTGTTTCGGGATTCTGGATTATGTTTGGCTTGGATAAAATACATCAGCACCCATATGACGACCGAAACAGAAATATTCTCAAATTTGGTCTTGATTTTCCACAGCAACATCGTAAAATTAGTAGATAAGGTTTTGCTTTGATTTTTCAGGTGGAGGAATATAACCACTTTCACTGAGTGTCGTGTATATAACACCATCTACACCACACAATATCTCCTGTAATCGTTGATAATTGGGTTGAAACAGAGTTTTGAGAATACACAAACATGTTGAAATCGGACTCCATCTCAATTGGATGGACCTAAAATAATTGCACGTATATTATCAGGAAGGAGAATTCCGTTCTTCTTCTTCCTCAAGTCTTCTTTTGCATTTTCACAGGACCAGTCACCGAAAACCAAGTCCTTGTGATGAGGATGTTCCACCCACCCTGCCATGATATTAACTACGATATGTACTGACAAGTAGTTGGCATATATAGAAGGACACACTTGAAGGAACAATAATAGTATGTGTAGCCACTATAGCTCAATCACTTAACCGACTGAGCAATATTGACTACACAGAGAAAACTATAATGAGAGAGTTATGAAGCAAAGCACAAACACAGTTTGAGATTATATATACATACATTATTTACTTAAATATCATACATAAGATGCAGTATTTCAAGAAAATCATAAGACTCCTTCTGTATCTTCTTCTTCCTCTTCTTCGCACCTGGACAGTAGTTCCCAAACAAAGCTTTTTGACATGCAATAAATTCCGCGCGTATCTCCCTGAAGCCAATAGATGCCTAAGAGTACTCGAGTTTTTTACGCACATGTTTAATTTGTTTCTCTTTTGGTTCAGCCTTCATGAGCAAACAAAGGTACTGCTCCAAATCATCAGCATGGTCGCTATGCACACGCAGGAAGTTTACAACATCATTATATGCAGAGACTATGCTCGGCAACCAACGGTTCAGTCTCTCCAATGCAGGACACAGCGCAATATGCAGATAGTATAATTTCATAACTAAGACGTGCCTTAGATAAATACAGTCGTCACCAAATTTCACACATAGTACACAGTCATCACACACTGTTGTAATAGATAGTGTCACACCAGTAAGGCGAATATCTGGGGGACAACGAGTTGATTAATACTCTGTAGTCATCTGCTGATTGATGTAGCGCTCTGCACGACATGTCTCGTCCCATTCAAACTCAGAAATTGGTACTTTAACACCCTTCGATGTATTTTCAATTTCTATTCCCGTATGCAAGCTCCACACATGATGTACTTCTATACCAACGTTTACACATTTTGTTCCACTGGGAGTTAAATTGTATGTAGAACTGAAAAGCATGTGTACATTCGATGGCTTCTTATCCACAACATGTTCACTCTATGCCTGTACTATGTTCTGCTGGGATGGGTAGTATGGTAGTGACCTGTACTGACCTCCACCTTTCTGTTGTTTAGGACCACCAGCAGCATTCGACGTGTTGGGAGCAGATTGCATGTTCTCATCATACAAATCGATGAGTGGGACAGACAAGTGCTCTGTCAAGTGGGCTATGTGCACTATATGATCCCTCATGTTCGCTATGGTTGCAGGTTCGAATTCTGGCTCGGGCATGGATGTGTGTGATGTTCTTAGGTTAGTTAGGTTTAAGTAGTTCTAAGTTTAGGGGACTGATGACCTGAGATGTTACGTCCCATAGTGCTTAGAGCTATTTGAACCATTTGTTGATGCCATAGTTCCAGAGGTCAGTGCAGGTCTCAACAAGATGGCACCCGAGGTTGCTACAGGTCCAGATGCTGTAGAGATTGGCTTGTTAGCACTTGACTGTGTGGGCTTTGATGCATCCAGGGCTATTGCTGAACAAAGACAAGGAAGCATTACATATGGACCAAGGCGCGAAAACAACCAATAATAATAATAATAATAACAATAATAATGCTAACCACAGAGAAGGATGTGATATGGGATACTTACTTTTCTGCTTGTTCCTGTTCTGCAGGGCTGTGCTGGATTGCGTCTGCTGTTGACACTTCATTGTTCTTCTTCTTCTGGTGCTGCTGGCTGATTGAGCAAGACTGAGGTCGCAGAGTGGATGAGCCTGCCCTATCTCCCGTCCAAAGACGTTACCAGATACCACCATCCTAATGGCTGAAGTCTAACACGTGACTGGATTAAGGGTTCCTATTGGTTCCCACCATTTTTGTCCCAGACCACCATCTCAGATTATGTCATGGGAGGGACGATGACATCCTCTGGTGGCAGTACTATGCACTAGGTCTGATCGACTCCAGACCTCATGGTGAACACACTGGGTGGAGCTGCTACATCAAATTGTTTAAATCAAGAATGTTTAAATAAAGACTTATGTCCATCCTATCCAGCGCATGCTGAGTCCTTTCATCAGCATTTCCTGAGAAAAGGTGGTGGGCAGATGATATAGCTTAGTGGAAGTAGCTCAAGTGACCTATTTTCTCACCATTTTCTTAGGTCAGTGGAGGTAGCCCAATTGACCATTTTTCCCCACCAAAATTTGAACTTACCACCATTTTCTGGGGGAGTGGAGTGGAGGGGGGGACAGGAGGGGAGAGTGGAGGGCATTAGGTTAGTGGAAGTAG
Organism: Schistocerca cancellata; assembly: GCF_023864275.1. Taxonomy (NCBI): domain Eukaryota; kingdom Metazoa; phylum Arthropoda; class Insecta; order Orthoptera; family Acrididae; genus Schistocerca; species Schistocerca cancellata. Next base: position 681,225,252 of record NC_064627.1, read on the forward strand.
CCCAATTGACCTATTTTTCCCTAAAATTTGAAATTACCACCATGACATCATTGCGATGTTGCCATATCTACCACTGCCATTTTGGATCCGCCATCTTTAATAAATCTGGCAACAGAGGAGAGTGGGGTGACATGAACTTTGTCCTACTACTCACCCTTATCTCCCCACTTTATCATGCCAAACAAGTAGGAGGCAGATGGTTCGTCCCCACACTATTTATTTCCAGGTTGTAATTAATATGTGTACAATGATAACTTTTTGTAGATACCTTCAGCGGTATTTATGGATACTGTCTACAAAAATTATCGTGAATAGAGTTTGTAGCAACGAAAAAATAAATTTAAAAGTTTTGCATAATGTGGCAAGTTTCTCGTGCGTCTTGATGTTGATGACGTTATATCTCCTGAAATATTTGTCGTGTTATGATATAATTTTATTGGCACGTAGAGTGGTATATGAGAATGCTGTCTGGGAATTGTGTCACTGAAACAGTCAGTAGCAAAGAAGTTATTAATTAAAACGTCATGCTTCACATTTTAGTTCCACTGCATGGACAGCGAAAATGCAGTAAGCGCTTAATTTTTTCGTTTCTTCACTTTGTGGGGGTTGTCAGAGGTAAAACGTTTCGTAAATTTTATAAATTATTTGTAAAGTTCGTTGCAAGTGACTCAGTGCTCTCATTCTCAAATAATAGGTGACTGAAGTATGTGTATTGGCGCGTCTTGGGCTAATTCGTTTTTCAACCCCCACCCCTTTGATAGGTACGAGATTCTTGCTCAACACAGTCTTTCCAGACAGTAAGTGATATGTGCAGCAAGATTGGTTAAAATCAATCCATTCATTGAGGATGGGTTATATATATATATATATATATATATATATATATATATATATATATATATATATATATATATATATATATGTGTGTGTGTGTGTGTGTGTGTGTGTGTGTTCTCGATTCCTGAGTACGGGGTCCCGGGTTCGATTGCCAGTGGGGACAGGGATTTTCACCTGCCTCGAGATGACTGGGTGTTGTTGTGTTGTCTTCATGATCATCATTCATCGCCATTATGGTCGGAGGAAGCCAATGGCAACCCACTTCCACTAGGACCTAGCCTAGTACGCCGGTGCGGGTCTCCCGCATCGATACCCCACGCTCTGTGAAGGGGTATGGGACTTCATCATCATATATATATACTAAGATATAAGGATTATCGATTATCAAGTTTTGACGTTTTATCTACATCTTCATACTACACTGTGGACAATCCCGTCGTCCAGAATTTGAGCTCGTGCATTCACAGGGCTGCACTCATATGTTCTTTGTCTCATTAACACTCAGACAGACTGCCACATCTCGACTGGAAGCTAAATCGCTCATTGTAATCCCATTTCTAACATCATGATGATCTCTCCATTGGCAAAAGATTCCAGAATAGTCCCCCATTCGGATCTCCGGGAGGGGACTGCCAAGGGGGAGGTTACCATGAGAAAAAGATTGAATAATCAACGAAAGGATAACGTTCTACGAGTCGGGCCGTGGAATCTCAGAAGCTTGAACGTGGTAGGGAAACTAGAAAATCTGAAAAGGGAAATGCAAAGGCTCAATCTAGATATAGTAGGGGTCAGTGAAGTGAAGTGGAAGGAAGACAAGGATTTATGGTCAGATGAGTATCGGGTAATATCAACAGCAGCAGAAAATGGTATAACAGGTGTAGGATCCGTTATGAATAGGAAGGTAGGGCAGAGGGTGTGTTACTGTGAACAGTTCAGTGACCAGGTTGTTCTAATCAGAATCGACAGCAGACCAACACTGACAACGATAGTTCAGGTATACATGCCGACGTCGCAAGCTGAAGATGAACAGATAGAGAAACTGTATGAGGATATTGAAAGGGTAATGCAGTATGTAAAGGGGGACGAAAATCTAATAGTCATGGGTGACTGGAATGCAGTTGTAGGGGAAGGAGTAGAAGAAAAGGTTACAGGAGAATATGGGCTTGGGACAAGGAATGAAAGAGGAGAAAGACTAATTGAGTTCTGTAACACGTTTCAGCTAGTAATAGCGAATACCCTGTTCAACAATCACAAGAGGAGGAGGTATACTTGGAAAAGGCCGGGAGATACGGGAAGATTTCAATTAGATTACATCATGGTCAGACAGATTCCGAAATCAGATACTGGATTGTAAGGCGTACCCAGGAGCAGATATAGACTCAGATCACAATATAGTAGTGATGAAGAGTAGGATGAAGTTCAAGACATTAGTCATGAAAATAAATACGCAAAGAAGTGGGATACGGAAGTACTAAGGAATGACGAGATACGTTTGAAGTTCTCTAACGCTATAGATACAGCAATAAGGAATAGCGCAGTAAGCAGTACAGTTGAAGAGGAATGGACATCTCTAAAAAGGTTCATCACAGAAGTTGGGAAGGAAAACATAGGTACAAAGAAGGTAGCTGCGAAGAAACCATGGCTAACAGAAGAAATACTTCAGTTGATTGATGAAAGGAGGAAGTACAAACATGTTCCAGGAAAATCAGGAATACAGAAATAAAAGTCGCTGAGGAATGAAATAAATAGGAAGTGCAGGGAAGCTAAGACGACATGGAGCAGGAAAAATGTGAAGACATCGAAAAAGATATGATTGTCGGAAGGACAGACTCAGCATACAGGAAAGTCAAAACAACCTTTGATGACATTAAAAGCAACGGTGGTAACATTAAGAGTGCAACGGGAATTCCACTGTTAAATGCAGAGGAGAGAGCAGATATCTAGAAAGAATACATTGAAAGCCTCTATGAGGGTGAAGATTTGTCTGATGTGATAGAAGAAGAAACGGGAGTCGATTTAGAAGAAATAGGGGATCCAGTATTGGAATTTAAAAGAGCTTTGGAGGACTTACGGTCAAAGGGATAGATAACATTCCATCAGAATTTCTAAAATCATTGGTGGAAGTGGCAACAAAACGACTATTCACGTTGGTGTGTAGAATATATGAGTCTGGCGATATACCATCTGACTTTCGGAAAAGCATCATCCACACAATTCCGAAGACGGCAAGAGCTGACAAGTGCGAGAATTATCGCAAAATCAGCTTAACAGCTCATGCATCGAAGCTGCTTACAAGAATAATATACAGAAGAATGGAAAAGAAAATTGAGAATGCGCTAGGTGACGATCAGTTTGGCTTTAGGAAAAGTAAAGGGACGAGAGAGGCAATTCTGACGTTACGGCTAATAATGGAAGCAAGGCTAAAGAATAATCAAGACACTTTCATAGGATTTGTCGACCTGGAAAAAGCGTTCGACAATATAAAATGGTGCAAGCTGTTCGAGATTCTGAAAAAGGGGTAAGCTATAGGGAGAGACAGGTCATATACAATATGTACAACAACCAAGAGGGAATAATAAGAATGGACGATCAAGAACGAATTGCTCGTATTAAGAAGGGTGTAAGACAAGGCTGTAGCCTTTCGCCCCTAGTCTTCAATCTGTACATCGAGGAAGCAATGATGGAAATAAAAGAAAGGTTCAGGAGTGGAATTAAAGTACAAGGTGAAAGGATATCAATGATACGATTCGCTGATGACATTGCTATCCTGAGTGAAAGTGAAGAAGAATTAAATGATCTGCTGAACGGAATGAACAGTCTAATGAGTACACAGTATGGTTTGAGAGTAAATCGGAGAAAGACGAAGGTAATGAGAAGTAGTAGAAATGAGAACAGCGAGAAACTTAACATCAGGATTGATGGTCACGAAGTCAATGAAGTTAAGGAATTCTGCTACCTAGGCAATAAAATAACCAATGACGGACGGAGCAAGGAGGACATCAAAAGCAGACTCGCTATGGCAAAAAAGGCATTTCTGGCCAAGAGAAGTCTACTAATATCAAATACCGGCCTTAATTTGAGGAAGAAATTTCTGAGGATGTACGTCTGGAGTACAGCATTGTATGGTAGTGAAACATGGACTGTGGGAGAACCGGAACAGAAGAGAATCGAAGCATTTGAGATGTGTTGATATAGACGAATGTTGAAAATTAGGTGGACTGATAAGGTAAGGAATGAGGAGGTTCTACGCAGAATCGGAGAGGAAAGGCATATGTGGAAAACACTGATAAGGAGAAGGGACAGACAGGATGATAGGACATCTGCTAAGACATGAGGGAATGACTTCCATGGTTCTAGAGGGAGCTGTAGAGGGCAAAAACTGTAGAGGAAGACAGAGATTGGAATATGTCAAGCAAATAATTGAGGACGTAGGTTGCAAGTGCTACTTTGAGATGAAGAGGTTAGCACAGGAAAGGAATTCGTGGCGGGCCGCATCAAACCAGTCAGTAGACTGATGACCAAAAAAAAAAAAAACATTTTGGAACAGCTTGTGAAACATAGCAATCTACATCACCACAGTTTCATTGTACTGCAGGATGTAAAGATCAATGAAACCCAGAAGCGGTATTTGACTCTATTAGTGTGACGTTTGCGGGGAGCTGTGCTTAGCTCAAGGGTAAAACAATAGAGCCCAAATAATAAACAAATAAGCAGAGGACTGGTTAACGGTTACCGAGGCACTTACTGCATCGAAATTTTCAGGCGTGCTAGTTGGAAGCTGGCACGTGTGTGATGTTGATTACGCCAAACAAGGCCGCATTACGCGTAAGGCAGTGGGGTGGCAGCGCCGCAGCCTCCGGCATCTGGCCGCGGGAAACCAGATTAGCTGGCGGTGAAAGCGCGGGCCGTCCGGTAATAAGTCAGGATTAGGTGGGGCCGGGCCGGACCGCCCGCTGGGCGGTGGGCGGTGGGCCGGCCAGCAGATTAAACCTGATGAAAACGTATGTGGCGCCGCGCCGGGCGCCGCCTGCCCGACGCACTTCCGGATTGTTAAACAGGGCCACGAAGACGGTGTTAAGGGTTAAAAACGCAACTCACTCTGCAGGAAAACTTTGTAATACACCTCCCAGGTGATTTTTTTGTGTCCACCGCCAGATGTGGCACTGCAGCGTACAGTACATGACGTACGAGGGCGTGCTGAAAAGTAATGCCTCCGAATATTTTATATGAACGCTCTTCAAGTTTTTAAAACAAAGTGAAATGTATTAACATTCTACATCTTGGAACCACAACTTCACGTCTGCTTACAGCGCTTAAACGCCATCAAAGTCAAATCGTCGAAAGTGTTCTTTAAGTTTTGGAAACAGATGAAAATCGAATGGGGTGTCAAGTCGGAACTGTATGGAGGATGATCGATGATAGTGAATCAGAGGCGTTGGATTGCTGCAGACGTCATGGCGTTCATGTGCAGTCTGGCCCTGTCATGCTGAAGGAGATGGTACTCGTTGTGTGGACAAACTCCTTGAATTCGTGCTATTATCTAGAAACTCGATTACAGCATGGTGCTTTTTATGCATCGACATATTTACGTTTGACACCACCATGTTACCCACTACAATTCGGAGCTGCATTTGTAGATGTGAGGAATAAAGATTTGAATTATTAATAACATGTGTTTCCTTTATCAGTCTTTGTTGTGTACATGGTTCCACGTAGTCAGCGCGTACACAACTTTCCCACTAGAGCACACCCCACTAAGCACAACAGCGCAGGCGCAGCGCACGTCCGTCTCCGAACTACGAGATGGCGCTGCCTTAGAGACGGACCAAATTCTGCTTCCGCCAATCCGCATCCTAATATGTAATGCAGAACCTTTTCTCCTCGTGGATCACACTCGCGCAGTGATACATGAACACGCGAGGTATTACAATGAGTGTACAGACCTCCGATTATTCAGTCTGCATTTGTCTGCACCAGTCTGTACCAGTCTGCATTAGTCTGTAGTCAAGTTTCAGTTGGCTTCAAATGGCTCTGAGCACTATGGGACTTAACTTCTGAGGTCATCAGTCCCCTAGAACTTAGAACTACTTAAACCTAACTAACCTAAGGACATCACACACATCCATGCCCGAGGCAGGATTCGAACCTGCGAACGTAGCGGTCGAGCAGTTCCGGACTGTAGCGCCTAGAACCGCTCGGCCACTCTGGCCGGCAGTCAAGTTTCAGTCTGCACCTTGTAAGATTACCATGTTCCTGTACATAGCCATGAAAATAAATGAATAGACACTTTGTCAAGTATCATAAATATGTGAGAATAAGGTTAACGTACCAAGACCAAAGGAATTTCAGATTGTCAATTGTAAACAGCATCCAGAATCAAGTTACGTAATGTCTATGCTTCTTATTATTTTAATAAATGTGTGTGAAAATTAATCAAATTCTGTTTAAAGTTGGTCACCGTCAATCTGCTACTCTAAGTGTACAGTTGGCATTTCTATCGTCTGAGCTAACGGCAGAAGATAAACACGCCACGATAAGACCACGAGACATATTTCTGACACTCGCCTACTTCGTTAGAGCGACAAGTCAAATAATCTGATGGTGTGTGTACCGAAGGTCTCACAGTACGCACACCACAGTCTTTAAGAATTTTCACATAAAAAATTTGCTGCCACTGCTTTTCCGCACGCCTTCGTATTTCACGATATTTTCTGAGGTTAAACAGGCGCACAAGGAGATTGACGGGATATCTGTGTGCGTTAACCGTTGCTGCCATGAGTAGAGGCATGGCCGTCCGGGGTGGCCGAGCGGTTCTAGGCGCTACAGTCCAGAAACGCGCGACTGCTACGGTCACAGGTTCGAATCCTACCTCAGGCATGTATGTGTGTGATGTCCTGAGGTTGGTTAGGTTTAAGTAGTTCTAAGTTCTAGGGGACTGATGACCTCAGAAGTTGAGACCCATAGTGCTCAGAGCCATTTTTAGTAGATGCACGAGCATAAAATGTAAGGGGTGTTCGAACGGATGAGAGGAGTTATTTTCAGATAACATTTAGTTTGTGTACTTTTTGCATGTGCCTGTCTTGAAAATGTCTCGCGCTATGCTGGATGCATTACGAACAACTCATATGGTAATTCGTCCACGTGCTATCGACGTGCAATGTTATCTGAAAGATATAGTGAACTTGGCTTACTAGAGTACAGTTTTGAAAGTTTGAAGATAGCAGGAATAAAACGAACTTGTGTACCACATCCGTCCAAAAAGTTTCGAGACACTATTAATAAAAGTAGAGAAACATTAAGATGATGACTTTACTGTTTCTGGTGGTCTGCATAGTCTCCACCCCACTTGAGTATAAAACAGAGGACGTTCATACAAGCATGTAAACCGGTCAGCAAAATCGTTCTTTGACATGTTCAACATGCGCGTCAAATTTGCTTCAATGTCGGTTACGTCGTCAGAACGTTGACGCTTTTGAGAATTTCTGTGCTTTGTACTGACTCGCCACCAGTGATAATTTGTTCAGATCTAGTGCCGCCTCTAAATTTCTGGCACTACTATGGAAATAGCCGATGGCCGTCGAGGCAGTGGTACGCCGATTTGATCAACAGGGCAGTTTACCTACCATAAGGGGGGTCGAGCCGCATCCCGCAACCCTGGCGACATAGCAGAAGTGCAGCGCAGATGCAGGATCGGGCAAGGAATTTTTACATAGGTGTTGATTCGAATCTCGTGAGTCGTGTGCCGCGCGGGGTAGTCGGTCTGAGGCGTCTTATCACGATCCGTGCGCCTTCCCCCGTCGGAGCTTCGAGTCCTCCCACGGGGATAGGTGTGTGTGTCGTCCCTAGCGGAAGTTAGTTTAAGTTAGATTAAGTAATGTGTAAGCTTAAGGAACGATGACCTCTGCACTTTAGTCCCATAAGACCTTACCACAAATTCAATTGTGAGTCGTGCATCGGCATGACAACGGTGTTATTAAGCAGCATAAATACTCGTTGATTTTAGCAGAGATATGGGCAGTCTGGCAGCACAAACCTCGGCCACCCTAGTCACCAGCAGGTTAAGGGGATACGGAATCACCTATCCCCGCAATGTTAATATATGCCTACTATAGGGAACATTTTCTCACAAACTACTGGAGACAGAGAGGTAAAAATTTTACTGTATGTGCATTCATATGTTACAACAATACTGAAACAACAGTTTATTGTCAAAGTATTTTCTTACAGAGATATTGTACATTTATTTTTAAGTAAATTTTTTCCATCGCTTTTTACTAGACTATCACCCCTAAGTCTTTTGTAAATCAAGTAATTAAAAAATTGTTGTTTCAGTATGTAATAGGGACCTATGTCACTACGTCATAAAAATTTCAGACTTCTAGGTTGACCAGTACCTGAGATAATGTTCCTAGATGAAGTAAAAAGTAAACTTACGGGAAACGGAGAAAGAAGATTAAAACATTCCTGATCCGTAGCTAATACCCCCTTCACAGTCTTCATAATCATCTTCAAGTCTTCTTTTGGCACCCCTCTGCACCTGTCTTGCTTTTTTCACTAATGTCTTGATTATATTATCAGCATGCCTTAGTCTGTGCTGATCTAAAAAGAACATAGCACGTACCGTACGGGAACCAACACACATACCCAACTTTTGAAGGACCTGGCATTTAGTTATATTTCCAAGATTGAAGGTTGCCACAGCATCATACACACCAAAATGTAGTGTATTAATTCCGACAAACACTGTTTTTGGGAGACGATGCCATATCACACTATTCAAGCACTCGTTGGGGTTCTGCGTTTTTCCGTGAAGACATTTCATCAGAAGACTTCTGTCAGCCAGATCTCTGAAAATGGGCTTTATTTCTGCCATGATGGCTGATGGTAGACTGTGGTGGTGAATGTATTTCTCTCCTGTTGTTAGTCCCCTATTGTATTTACACCAGCTGTTTTCACCTTTGGGGCACAAACCATGTTGTGGATGCTCATCCGTGGATGCGGTGTGGAAATATAAAGCCCATATAGCTCTCCTCATTTCTTCAAGATTGCCTGTATTTTGCCTGATTGCAAGGCCATAGCAGTTCTGAATGTGGTCTATTATGGAATCAGTCAATCTTCCTCTGCCATCCAAGGTTTTCCCATCATCTAGTTTTTTCCCTTTCATAACTGATTTTAACCTTCTCAGCCTGGCACCCATTCTCTTCTGCACATGTCCTATACATTCAAGTTTGCTTATATTTACACTGTTCCCATATGGTTTGCTTTCCAAAACTTCTTTTAATGCTTTAGAGTCACCATCTCCCAGATATTTGACATAGCGAACATTATACCACTGTGAAGAGCGATGAAAAATTTTCTTCACCCCAGCAACCTCCATGCCACCACTACTACCATAATAATTAGCAATACAGTCATCACTGTGTTCATTTTTCAGCCTGCCTGTGCACCTACAGTATTTAGACATTATTGCAACATCAATAACCTTGCCAGTATCAACACTAGTTGCTGTTACAACACCATTATTGGAGGTGTGGCCCCTTTTCTGCCACGTGCCATCAAACGCCACTGTGAGGTCACGACTGCCGTCATTTTCTTCCACTGCTTCTTCCACAGCAACCTGCATTGACTTCTGTGCTACATCTTCAACTGCAGATCCTAGTACATAATTGTAAGCTTCAAACTTTGAAGGTGCACTTGGAAGATTTAGAACACCACATAGCATATCACCAGCTGCTTTGCCCTTACCAATTGCTCGCAATCCATAAACTAACCTAATATTTACACTATAAAGTTCAGTTTTCTTGTATCCATTATTTACAGTTACTGAAACCGAACTTGGAAACTTACAGCTGTATTTACAAACACTGCATATTAAATTAAACTGGGCAGCCAGGCCAACATGGGATTCTACTTTCAGAGAAACGTTTCCATGACATTTTTTGCAGCACAAACTGTTTTCAAGAGCTTCACACAATATATTCGTATCAATGAGTTCAAAAACTTCATTCCCTCTATCAAGTAAATTATATTTCTCTTCCAAATCTCTTAGTTTTTTATGAGAAGCACTGTTTTCATTTGGTGTAAGTTCGTTCGGCAAATCAGTAATAAGTGGATTCACATTTTCCAACAGTGATGATGATGAACTGCTTTGCTTTGCTAATGAATCATTATTTCTTTTCTTTTGCCAGTTCACACGCTTTTTAAATACTTTTGCTTTAGCTCTAGGCATTTTCACTGCGAAAAATGAAGCACTAAATACGAAATAACTCAACAACAACTACTTTCTTATATCACACTGTTTACAAAACAGTCCCGCCACAAAGTCAAAGAGTAACTTGAGGAAACCAGAGAGAAACATTTTCGGGCAACTAGTGTATAAATAGTCGCTGGAAACCGGGATATTTGAATTCATGTCACTTTAAAGGTACTGCCAAAAAGTTCATGGTCAGCCACGAGAGACGTGTATAACTAAAGCGCAATACCCGATCTCACAAATATATAAAAATAAAATAGTTATAATTGTAGTAGAGCTATGTATGATACGTCATTTTAAAGAGGAAACATGGCAGAATATAATACGCCAATAAAAAAAAATTCGATTTTTTAACCCAAAATCCGATTCCGTATCCCCTTAAGGTTCAACAAGCACGTGACGCCAGACGGGGCCACTGCGTTTGCCAGACCAGCTCCGAGTCCTACGTTGGGCATCTATAGACTTGGTGTCGATTCATGGATGAGCCACTCCGTGGCTCACCATAGCAGCAGCCCATCTTCTGACTTGGTGCGCAGCGGTTTGTTACCGTGGGCGGTGCGGCTGTCCGCGCTCCACCATCTGAACGAGAGTTCCAGCACGAGGCATCGTCGCCCGCAGGGACGAGCTCTTCTTCCGGATCCTGACGTTTACATGAAAATTTGAATATCTGTAGACCACCGCACCGCTGTCCCTTGCACAGCATGCTACCGCATTGTGCCAACTGGGATATACGTAACTGGGTGGGCGAAACAAGTGTCAGCTGTACTGTGCGCGAACGTCAGAGCCAGGCGCGCGGCAGCGGTCAGCGGAGACTTCACCTCACATGTCCAAGCGGGCGTGTCTGCGGCGTCACGGCGCTCCGAATGTTGTAGCACAAACTGAATACAGCTGTTTTCGGCCTCAGATGTGTTTTTCTGGTCACCACTGGCCGTCAGCACCGTCTCCATGCCTTCCACACTTCAGTCACTATAGTGTACTGGCCTCTGCTGCCTGACCTGCTATACAGAAAAGAACTGTCCGCCCGTTGTATTTCAGTCAACTCGCGGCAGGTCTCCACGCGTCGTTGCCTTTATCTGGCGTCAAGGTGTGTGGGAGAAACTTCACACGCATTTTCCCTTCTTCAGAATAATCGGGAGAACTAACGAAATGCATTAGCAAATTGCGAAAAAACTGTAAACCAGCTGTATAAATGATTGGAGACAGGAAAGTTTGTGCTCGGCCGGGACGCGACCCATGTTACTTTCTTGATGATGGTCGCACATATTTCAGTGATTCTCGTCGATTTGCCTTGCTGCCGTATGGCCTTCAGACATGCAAAGTCTGAACCACACTGATATTCACAACGTGTATTTCATGCCACAACAAGGCAAAACGTCGATAATCACAATGTCTCTCCATGTGCTGGAATCACAGGAATATGTGAGAGCAAGGGACATAGGCACATTCACATATCGATGTTGGGCCGGAAGCTGTGACCGAGCGGTTCTAGGCGCTTCAGTCCAGAACCACGCTTCTGCTACGGTCGCAGGTTCGAATCCTGCCTTGGGCATTGGTGTGTGTGATGTCCTTAGGTTAGTTAGGTTTAAATAGTTAGGACTGATCACCTGTTAATTCCCATAGTGCTTAGAGCCATTTCAACCATACCGATGTTGGGGTGGGTCCTCTGGAAACGTGCACGGATTGGTAAAGTGGTTAAGACGGCAGCTCGCGTTAAGTGGACAATCCCGGCCCACAACAAACCATTGGTTTAGCACTAGATGAATACACTTCGTTGAATTAATACGGCTGTAGAACGTCGACAGTGTCTGTTCCTTCAGACAAGCGTGCGTGTCCGACGGACATTGCATTCGATCAGTGGCAGTCAACCTGGTTCATACCGCCCACTACTGGGCGTTCCAGCTTTCAGGGTGGGTGGCAGGAGAAATCGACTTTAAGAAAATTTTCATTTAGTTATCAAAAAATTTGACATGAAGTAATTGGTAAGTAATTATTATTACAAGCTTTAACTTGCTATAGCTCTGTTTCATAAATTTCATAAAATAAATTTACTTCCCTACTTTATGAACCCCCATTACTGTGTAAGCAGTGGGAGGTTAGAAAATGTTACTACCAGATAGATACAAAAGTGGACGGTAGTTAAAAAAGGTGACTACCCCTGCATTAGACCACACAGACACTGAAAAATATAGACATGATAACCTGTATTGTGGAGAATGTCTTGATCTTTTGATTTGGAGGTACTGCTTCATTGCTATTTGTAATACAAAACGCTGACATGGAATGGTCCCACGTCCACTATTTTACACAGCCTCCTCACAACTGACTGGCCGAATGAAAATCATTTATTTACAGTTATTAGTTCAAGATTCCATCGTTTTCACTCCACTAATGCCGCTTATCCACCAGGAATAAAATCAATCTCGTAACTTTTTGGACAGACGTGGTTGATACCAAACTGAAGTTAAAACATTCGAAGGACGTGAAACGGAAGCAGTTATTGATAAATGAGTGAGACAGAATTGTCACCCATCAGTTAAATTATTCAGTGTGTAAACTGAGCAGCCAGTCAGGAAAACCAAGGAGAAATGGAGAGACGAAGAAATAAAATCGTTGAGGTTTGCACAGTATATTGTAATTCTGTTAAAGACTGGAAAGGGCTAAGAAGAGCATTGGAATGCAATTGATACTGTTTTCAAAACAGTTTACGACCATTAAGAAATATAAAACAAGAATAGTAGAGTGTCGTCGAACTAAATGAGGTGAGGCTGAGGAAATCAGATTAAGAAATGAGACACATGAGATAGTATAGCATATGGGTTTCGCTGCATGGTAGGGCACGAGACGCGATAGTAAGAAAGGTGTCTGAAAACAGAAATTGTCAAATCTAACACAAATTTAAATATCAAGAAGCCATTTCTGAAGGTACTTTTCTGGACGTTAGCCTTGTAGCAAGAAGCAATACACCCAAGAACAGAACAGAACATTCAAACAACTCGGGGGATGCTGCTGGATGACATGGCAGGGTGTTCACCAGTTGAAATATCGGCGGTTGTCGAAGACGTCCGTCGGGTGCATTCCCGTAAGTTTTTTGATTATTTAATACGACAAGTGAAAGTCAAGCTTCACACAAAACAGAAGGTTCAGCAATGTTGCGCTACAGTGAATGCTGAATATTCGATGAGTAGCTCGGATACATGTCGAGGTGGTTCAGAATAAATTCGTGGTGAAAAGATTTTTAGGGCACAACTTCACTAAGAGAAGTAGTCGCGTGACGGAACACATACTGAGGCATTAACAAATGGTTAATTTAGTCATGGAAGGGTATTTGGGGCGGCAAAAATCGTAGAGCGAGATCAAAACTTGACTGAGGTTCAGCCAGATGTATAAATAGATTGTATTTGTTATGCAGAATCGAAGAGGCTTGCGTAGAATAGACTAGAGCGGTGAACTGGATCACCACAGTCGTCGGATTAATAGCCACAACAGCGATAGTGGGCCAGCTCATCATATAAAGGAACCACAATTCACCATATGAAGGAACCAAATAACAAGAAGACCCAATCCTACAGAACAAGTGGCTCTGACGCAGGTGAATGAGTTGTACATCCAATCCGACTGCAGTACATCAAAGACCTGAATTCGGTCAAAGTTAGTGAATAAACCGTGCCTCTCGTGAGCGATACGTTACTTTCCTTAACGAGTAATAGTTATTGTTTCATTTGTCCTTAGATTTCTGGATATCCGGCAATAAATGTAGGAAAACAGGCCATATCTATTGGTGAAGGACCGCGAGGAGGTAAGAGTAGAATTACGGTGCAGATAACGTTCCCGTAGCACTCTAATACCATTGACATAAGGCGAAGGAATTCTTCCCCCGTACTCAGAACTCATATGCTTTGATGATGCTCTTCGCCATTCAGGATCACACGATTTTTCAGCAAAATTAGCCATGTTGCAAAGGTACACGTGTGCTCAAATCACTGGAAGAGCTCGCTGTAGCCTTACAATGTACCTCTTTGAACACAGGACTCCTTGATTCTTAAGCCACGTGAGTATCAACAGGATGTTTTTGATCGTCATATCTACTGCGAAAATATTTCCAAATGCGATTTTCATTAGTTATGGGACTACTTTGAGACGGCGTCTCACTGAAAGATAGTCACTTCCAGACCTTTCAACAGCTGGGAGCGGTGCTCTCCATGATTACAAAAGGTGACCGCTGGAATATGACTCGACAGTGTATTTGAAAATGGTATTGTAGCACGTGGCCCGATATGTATCTGATTTATGTAAAAGACGGTGGTTGCTTAGGGTTACGAGAACGACGTCGCATGGCGCTAAGCAAAGTTATAAGTAAATAGTATCTCTGTTAATACCACATTACTGTTTGTCAAAACTGAAACACTCAGAAATAATGATCTGCAACACGCCACGATAAGGGGACACGTAGAACAGCGTAACCATAATAAGTGATTTAAAGGGGAGAGATATGAGGTGTACGTACACCCAACAGCGCTGTCTTTTGTGTAATCGGACAGGTCAGTGTTATTCAACGCTCAGTGCATGCGGAACCATCATACGAAGTGGAAACGTGTAACCAAGTGGCACCTGGCGTCGGCAATATTACAGGGTGGAGTACTGGCATTTGAGTGCATACGAAAGGGCAGAATGACTGGAACACTGTAGACAGGTCTGTCGTTGAGTGACAATGCGATTCGTACAGGGCACACTGCTTCGACAGTGAGGCGTACGTTCAACGAGTGGAGATAAGAGGATCATACACTGCGTCGATAGGGTACTGAAGGACACAATTTAACCACAGTGCGAGATGACCGCCGTCTAGTTTGCTTCACCGTAACGGGCAGAACAGCATCGTCCACAGTGTTAGCGCGATGCTGGAAAGCTGTAACGGGTGTGGACATGTCTGCTTGCTGGATTGATGGCATGCATGCCATTGCCACGGCTTCCATTGAGCAGAACGCACCAACGCCGCAGGCTGCCTTGGGAACCTGAGCACCGACATAGCATGCTGAGTGGCAAAATGTTTCCGACTAGTCCTACAGTGATGGCCGCATACGCGTTCGACGCCGCCGTTGTGAACACGACAGACAGACTGTAATGGTGAGCGGCATAGCGGAGAAACGTCTAGTGTGATGCTCTTGGGCGCCATTGCCTATAACACGCCATTCCGTCTCCTAGGTCATGAGGGCAATATGACGAGCTGCCGCTACATCAGGGAGGTTTTACAGCCCAAAGTAATGCCCCTCCTGTAGGCTGTTCCACATGCCATATTTCAACAGGACAATGCCCACTCACATATGACGAAAAATATGCAAGCCTTCTTCGAAGAACGACTAGTACCACTGCTTTCCCGTCCTACCTGCTCGCCTGACATGTCACCTTCTGAACACGTATGGGATGTGGTGCATGGGAAACTTGTTCGTTCAGGTCATCCTGCAGCCACAGTTGATGATTTGCGCCGACAAACCGCATGGCGGAGTGGGATCCTCCGCAGTACATTCAGGCGCTCTTTGATTCCACGCCACGACGCTTAGCAACTATGATTGCAGCACGTGGTGGCGCCACTCCGTACTGGATTTCCACAGTCACAATGCATGTACAGGTCTGTAATGCTAATCATTTGTGTAGTGTCAGGTACCTAACACGTGGAATAAATGTTATTGTGATCACATCTCTCGGTCTTGGTGTTTCACTTTTTGCAGTCAGTAGTGTATTTTTACGATTCTTCATGCTCAGAAACTGATTTGCAAATCTTTTCGTGTTTTGTTCCTTACTGGCTATTAGAACGTAAAATTGAAGCTTTGCTACAGAATGCAAATGTCCAAGAAATAATCTTGATGATGAAGCAAATTCGTACTTCGCAATTATGAAAACAGTGTGCAGCTATTGGCATTGCATTCTTAAATAAAATATATCGTTATCATAAGACATTTGTCAAAGATATACTGGCGCAGAGCACGCTGTGAACGGTAAACATAATAGATGAAAAATATCTGCAACTGCATTGCATTTGCCGAAGCATTAGTGAGAGCCGCAGTCAGCCTGATGACACCGTTGTCGCCTATCTGTAAAATTGGGCTAGTCCTTTCAGCCTCCTGTAGGCCCGTATATTAAAGCCAGTCTGAGTTTAAGTATTGGTTATGAGCAAATGCTAAGTACATGTTCTGACAATTCCTAAATACAGTTACTTTGGCAATGGAGACATTTGCTGTGTTAGTGAATTAGCTCTTCTGCCCTAGCCGGCCGCGTTGGTCTCGTGGTTCTAGGCGCACAGTCCGGAACCGCGGGACTGCTACGGTCGCAGGTTCGAATTCTGCCTCGGGCATGGATGTGTGTGATGTCTTTAGGTTAGTTTAGGTTTAAGTAGTTCTAAGTTCTAGGGGACTGATGACCACAGAAGTTAAGTCCCATAGTGCTCAGAGCCATTTGAACCATTTCTTCTGCCCTCTTTGCACCAGTGTCTGTCGCCTGTTTGTTTTGTCAAATCGTCGCTGTTCCCTACAGTTACTTCTTCATAAAAGCCACAACACTAAATACCGTAGAAGTAAAACGAACAGCGGCCACAAAATTTGAGACTCTGCGTACGTTAAGCTGATCCACTCAGAAGAAATGATGATTGAAGCTCTTGTCTAGTGTTGTTCAGCTGCACGACAATTCCCGGCAGAATAATGCAATACTAACAACTTCTTCAAGGACCAAATTCAAGTTCGATGGATCACCTTCTTCACAGGCCGCCTTTAGCAACAAGTGATATCCAAGATTTTCCGGAAGTTGAAAGAAGTTTGGTCGTACTTCGTTTCATCTCAAATAAGGATCAGCACAGTACAGCGCCGACGCGGCTCGGCAGAAAAAGGGTAGGAAAATTCGTCTTTAATGGGTTATGCATAATAGGCAGTTCCTGAATCTGAAACCTTTAATTGCACTGTTTAGTTTTCCTTGTTATGAAGCACTGTGTTACACTTATCACTTACCGTCTAGAAAGAAGCGCTATGGGAGTAAGAAACACCCCCTCCATCAAAGTGGTGAGGATGGGGGCGAAGAAGCAGTGTTACTCATGACACACTAATACCCACACTTTAGCCATCTATTATATTAGTATAAGAGCAATTAGAGTCTTGCAACAAACTTAGCACATAATTTCAAACATTTACGAAACTTTTTCTCGCTACCAAAAAAAAAAAAAAATGATGAAAGGAAGAACGTATATCACTTACTGCATGACGTTTAAATTTATTACTTCTTTGCTATTCACATCACATTTGGCAGACAGTAGCCACATATAACACCGGATATAATTGAAACATTATACCATTGTAAAGCCCATAGTTCAGCACGCTCTAAGCATTGTGTTGCATGAAAATGAAACTGTACTGCGAAATTCGCTGGACACACAGGTGAAAAATGTGTAGAAGTACGTGTGAAATATTCTTGACATGTACGTATGCCGGCAAAACCACAGGTAAAAAGATCACCCGAAACCCTTGGAACGATTCAAATAAAGTTTTCGTGCACGTATGAGTTATAATCTGGAAAATAGTACCTTAGGAATAAAAACCACCTTCTTCCTATTGCGGTGACCGTGATAATGGGGAGAAGGATGGGTGAGGAGGAGATGTGGAGATATCGAGGTGGTAAGAGCACATGCGCACATCTAGGAGTAGGTGGTGGACGGAGGTAGCGGAGGGGGTTACGGACAGAGAGAGAGAGACAGGAGAGGAGGAGATGGTCAGAGATGGAAAAGAGGAGGAGATGGGCAGAGGCAAGGTGATGAAGAGATAGAGAGAGGGGAAAAGTGGAGATGAACACACAAGGGAAGGAGAAAATGGTCAGAGAGAAGAAAAAGGAGGAAACAGACAGAGAGACGAGAGAGGAGGAGGGGTGAACACGGGGAGGGGAAGGATAAGATGGACAGAGAAATAGATAGAGGGACAGAGAGAGAGAGATAGAGGGGGGAGGAGCAGATTTATAAAGAGAGGAGGAGGAGATGGACAGAAGGAAGGAAGATCAGGCTGACACAGAGGAGAGTAGATGGAAATAGAGGAAGTGAAGCGCTAGAGAGACAGAGATAGGGAGAAGAACGAGATGTGCTAATAGAAGAATGGGATAAGTATATACCCCAGCAATGCTGGGTACTCAGGTAGTTTTATAATAAATATAGTATTCGTCAACCAAACAATGTATGTTACTGCCGCCAACTTACATTTCACGGAATGACCACAAAGATAAGATAAGAGAGATTAGGGCTCGTACAGAGGCGTATAGGCAGTCATTTTTCCCTCGTTCTGTTTGGGAGTGGAACAGGGAGGTAAGATGCTAGTTGTGGTAAGAGGTACCCTCCGCCACGCACCGTATGGTGGATTGCGGAGTATGTATGTAGATGTAGATGTAGGTGTGAGACTCAAATATTTTAGATACCATTTTTCTTGCAAATAAGAACAGCATTTGATCTTCTTTTGTGGCATCTTTATTTTGTTACTTAACCAAACAAGTTTCGGATAAGTGTTTTAAGATCTTCGACTGCGCTAGTATGCAATCGTTATTGTGATAGCTACTTGACTGAAACTTCTTGGCAGATTAAAACATTGTTCCGGTCTGGGATGCACCTGAGATCTTAGCCTTTCGCGGGGAAGTATTATTTTACCGACTGATACATCCAGGCACGACTCACGACCCCATCCTCACAGTTTTACTTCCGCCAGTATCTCTTCTCCAACGTTCCGGTCTTCACTGCATATCTCTCGTGGGACGAATTATACTGGAAATAAGTATATTGGGCAGAAACACCAATGCTGATGTCCCAGGTCACAGTGCCGGTCAAGTCTACAGTATCACATAATACGTTTCAAATCAGGAAAAATTCTGTTGCTGAGGGCAAATTCATTCTGGAAATGCATGATGACAACAAACATTTTATTTTGATTCGTTACGTATATACATGCAATGTTTCACCACACCACTTTTAGGTTAATTCATTGTTTACATCACGTCAAACTTCAGTGTAGAAAAGATTCCACTCTACAGCTCATACTGCCTTGCTAACAAACTCAAGGCAGGACCATGGAAAGTTGTGAACTGTTTAGAGCAGATATAACGTTTTGGTGTGGAAGGGTTGGTGTCGTCTTGGAGCATTATTGCGTAATAGTGTAATGTGCTGCGAATACATAGAAAGAAAGCTTCTTTATCATTTAGCTACAATATAATTCCATAAATTATCTGGGAGTAGGCATTAGGAGTGATTTAAAAAGGAATGATCATATAAAGTTGATCGTCGGTAAAGCAGATGCCAGACTGAGATTCATTGGAAGAATCCTAAGGAAATGCAATCCGAAAACAAAGGAAGTAAGTTACAGTACACTTGTTTGCCCACTGCTTGAATATTGCTCACCAGTGTGGGATCCGTACCAGATAGGGTTGATAGAAGAGACAGAGAAGATCCAACGGAGAGCAGCACGCTTCGTTACATGATCATTTAGTAATCGCGAAAGTGTTACGGAGATGATAGATAAACTCCAGTGGAAGACTCTGCAGGAGAGACGCTCAGTAGCTCGGTACGGGCTTTTGTCGAAGTTTCGAGAACATACCTTCACCGAGGAGTCAAGCAGTACATTGCTCCCTCCAACGTATATCTCGCGAAGAGACCATGAGGATATAATCAGACAGATTAGAGCCCACATAGAGGCATACCGACAATCTTTCATTCCACGAACAATACGAGACTGGAATAGAAGGGAGAACCGATAGAGGTACTCAAAGTACCCTCCACCACACACCGTCAGGTGGCTTGCGGAGTATTGATGTAGATGTAGATGAACGTATGTTTGTGAGTGCGCCCGTGCG
This sequence comes from Schistocerca cancellata, assembly GCF_023864275.1. Lineage (NCBI taxonomy): Eukaryota > Metazoa > Arthropoda > Insecta > Orthoptera > Acrididae > Schistocerca > Schistocerca cancellata. The sequence continues at coordinate 681,245,200 of NC_064627.1, forward strand.
TTGCGTACAGTAAACTTATCCCAGGGTACGTGTACCTGCTGAACAATATAGTTTTCGCAAGGGTCATCTTTTTCCAGAAGTCAGCAACACTGACTTTGCGAAAATTTTTGCATAAGTGAAAATGTGATGGCTGGATCTTCTCTCTTTCTCGTAGGCTTTTATAATTTTGTTTATTTAAACGTATAAATCTGGTAGTAACGAGTACCTAGAAAACTGCATGTTTTCGTGGTTTTGGACTGACACTTCACATCCAGCGTGGTTCCTATTGCACATGCAATCTGACGGGGTAGCACAATGGTTAGCACACATGACTCGCATTCGGGAGGACGATGGAAACCCGCGTGTGGCCATTCTGATTTAGATTTCCCGTGATTTCCGTAAATCCCTTAAGACAGATGCCGGGATGTCCGCTTTCCTTCTCCATCCTTCCCAAATCCGAATTTGTGCTCCGTCTCTAATGACCTCGTTGTCGACGGGATGTTAAACACTAATCTCCTCCTCCCCCTACTCCAGCCTGAGTGCTATGGGAATGGCACACGCATTCAGACTTTTTTTTCATTTTATTTCTGAGTTATCAGGAAAAGAATTTTCACGCTTGGTAGAGTGGTCACGCCGTTTCCTCAGATTTTAGATAGTGTCACACAAACGGTCTCGGAAAGGGAGGAGTGTTTTATCACTGCGCGCGGAAGGGCGAGATCTAGGTCGCTAAGGGTGTCGCGCGGGCTGTAGATTGGTTCACGGCCGGAGTAAGGGTGCAGCGTTTCCAATTCGGCGGGCGGAAATAGCCGGCCGCTATCTGCGGTACAGTCGGCGCCGGCGCCGCCGCCGGGTACCGTCGTACCGGGAGGGGCCGGCCTGGTCCCTCATGCTGGGAGCCGACTGTCCTTGGAGTGTGTGCCGGCCTCGCGGTGCACGCAGGGGTAAATTGAGCGTCTCGGGCCGTGGCGGGAGTGATTCGATAGGCGACTCGTCAGAGTACATTCCGTCTCGCATTCTCTCTCTTTCGGCCGTCAATGGAAAGAGGACAGGACCCCTCGACACTTTGGCTCAGCTAACCTGCATTCTTCTCACGATTACTGAAGCGCCGCCTTTTACATACTGCGTAAATAGAAGCTGTGGCGTATTGACACATGAGAAAAAAGATAGGAAACTGTCGCATCTTCTTTGACCCATTCGTCGTTATAAATTATTGTACTTCTATATGATAAGTAAGAGGTCAAAAACTGTCTTCGTTTGTGATAAATAATTCACGTTTGCCACCAAATAAATTTTGAATTAACCGATTCCGAAAATCGGTGAAGTGGGGCACGTGTGTCCCACCAGTCTAACTAGCTCCATGTTTTCATGTTCACCAAGGACTTTCAGAATTACATTTTTATTTTTAGAATTATTTTGTCAGGATGGCAATTATGGGAAAAATACAGCAACTCACTGCCAAAACACATTTATTCTTCTGACAGTGAAAAACATGAAATATCTCACACCAGTTTAAAAATGGTTCAAATGCCTCTGAGCACTATGGGACTTAACTTCTGAGGTCATGAGTCCCCGAGAACTTAGAACTACTTAAACCTAACTAACCTAAGGACATCACACACATCCATGCCCGAGGCAGGATTCGAACCTGCGACCGTAGCGGTCGCGCCGCTCCGGACTGTAGCGCCTAGAACCGCTCAGCCACCCCGGCCGGCCACACCAGTTTTCAGCATAACATTTGAAGTCGGCTTTGACACATCACTCACCAATGATTTCTGCACTCTATGAAGTCTTCTGGGGCATAAACGTCCCACTACATACAAATAATGTACAAACCAACAGAATTACTGAAGTATGTAATTGTGAAGTATGTAATTGTGTTTCGAAACAATGTCTACGATTTATAGGCAAAAATAATTAGTTACTTAAGATATTCTTTGAATGGAGGAGATAGTGTTTTGATCAGCTTTTCGTGAAACATAGGCACTGTGCCACCTGTAAACACGTGCGGCCCCATTTCATCGCTCACAGCCTTCTACATATCCATCGCGTGCTCCACTGTATTTCAACTTCGCAGTTCTAAAAACAGCTAGCTTCATTAGACAGATATGAGATATAGACGTCCGAACGCTCATAATTGCATGTTACTTTAGTGGGACATACACATCCCATCAATCACGAAGCATTACCTGACGCTGTTGTACAAATTCGAGACAGAAAGCAGGAAATCGTGTCCTTGGCCTATGCCACCGGAACTTGCTCAGTTGGGAGAAAAGGACTTAATATCTTCCTCTGAGCATCCTGCTTCATATTTTTCGTAATTTCCATAAACATTTCAGATATATACCGACACGTTTCATAAATAACACTTCATTCTCGTTCATTCAATTACTGTGCCAGTATAAAGTGTTTAACGACCTATCAGTCCACTAAACACCAAACTCATGCTTACAGTCTTATTATGACTCACAAAAACTAAGAAATCACTGTTGTCGGTTCCCATACAGTAGTGGTAAGATGTGGCCGTCAACAACATGTTTCAAGACCTGCTATTGAATCTTGGCCGGCGGCTGTGACCGAGCGATTCAGTCCGGAACCGCGCAGCTACTACGGTCGCAGGTTCGAATGTGATGTCCTTAGGTTAGTTAGGGTTAAGGAGTTCTAAGTTCTAAGGGACTAATGACTAGAGCTCTGCATTTCGATGAAAACAACCGCTCGAGCATTTCCCATTTCGTGCCGCTGCTCGACGGCTGAGAAAGGCCCACGCTGCGATACGGCTGTGGCCGTCTAATGCACCATGTGGCCGATTGTGCTCCACCTCTCGGTTATCGGTTGGACTGTCGAGCACTGCCGGGCGCTTGAGCGTAATCACACTCTCGGCCGGTGACAGTATAACTGCCGCGCGTTCTACAGTGCCGAATCGCATTAGAAACCGTGTGTAAACGCAGTTGACGACCTGGCTTTGAGCAGCGGCAGACAGCGTTATGGATAAACCAAGTATAGGTCGTAAACATTCCATTCATGAAACGAAGAGAAGTATTATGGAGAGAATTAGGAGCGGCTCATTAGTCCTGAAAAAGAAAGACATGTCGGAAGAGGAGGCGAAAAGTGAAGCTTGGAAATCGTTTGCACTTGTAGTGGATCCTGTCACGCAGGCTTCTGCTGGTTTCGTGCAATGTACCACATGTGATACCATACTTTCGTACCAGTCAAGCACAACTGGTATGATTCGGCACTGCAAAAGTAAATGCGGAACAGAAGTCCACGGGCCACTTGCAGTACCAAGTAGCATAAAGAAAGTTGTTATTGATAGGTTGGTCGATATGAGTGGAATAGATTAGCTACCGTTAAATACTTGTAGTAAGATTGGCTTCCAGAATTATTCGGAGGAGCTCATCTGTTTGGTCCCACTTACGGCAAAGTCCGTATAGAAGATGTTCTTCCGCACCCTACCACTGTATGGCGGCATATTAAAGAAAAGGCAGACAAAATTCGGGTGACAATGGTGCCCAAGCTAATATGTGCCTTAAAGAACAAAATGTGCGCTTTAGACGCTGATCTGTGGTCTGATAACTACAAGAAGAGAAATTTTTTGACTGTGACGTCGCATTATGTGAATGATAAGTGGCAGCTAGAAACGCTTGTTTTGATAACAACCGAGTTTCCTAACGTACCTAAGACAGGAGAGCACGTACGGCACGAAATCGAAGAGCGGATGTGTGGGTTAGGAATTAACAAGAATGATCTTACGAAATGTTACTTTGTCACCGACCAAGGAGCTAATATGAAGAAGGCACTTGAATCTTACGACCGTTTGCCTTGCTTTGATCACTGCTTGATGACTGCGCTTCGTCACACATTTCAAGAGACGTTTTTAGAAGACGAAGCCCCTGATATCCTGTCGTGTCTACTATCAGCAAGAGCTATAGTAGGCTATTTGAAGGGATCGGGTCACTCGGGGCGTCTGCGGCAAGAAGCTGTAACTCAGTGGAACAGTATACTGTTAATGCTCAATTCCGTCATAAGTGAAATCGACGATATTCGAGATCTACTAGAATCCCGGGGTCAATCGACACTCTTAGGAACCTTCCAAGAAGGGTGCGTACGAGACGTTGTCGCTTTTCCAGCCCCCTTTAAACAAGCGAGTTTGGATTTGCAAACTGCAAAGATAGCAACGCTGGAACGTGTGCTGACGTGGTACAAGAGTCTGTTGCACCACTGTGAACCAGTAGACAGTGACAACGAGGTAAGAACTCTTTCTATAGGTTACAATCCTTTATACAACTGTTGAATTATCCGAGTGCGGTTATGTATATTGGGTTTCCTTTCCAGCTCATGGCGAAAATAAAAAGGAGAGCAGCATACTTCATCACAGAGAAGTGCAAAATTGAGGCTATCCATTACGTTGCCACGGTTCTATGGCCATCACGGCGTCATTTGAAGAAACTCACAGCAGACGAAAAGCAAGTCGCGTATGCTGAAGTTCGACGATTGTACTCGGAACTGCCCGTAAATGGTAAGGTTCATTCACTGAAACCAATTAGTAAACGAATGTTTGTTTGTCTAATCTGCCATCCTTCGTTAGATCAGCATTTATTACGTCTACAATGTGATATTTGGGAAAGGTTTCGCAGCTTAAACATTCCACAATGCGTTTTGATGTAATCTGTGCGATATATATAAAATGTCACCGTAAATACAGTCGTTTAGCAACCAGTAATTCTAACTACGGTGTATACATATTTGAAGGTGACAGGAATACCTTACGGGTGTTTTCATTCATGTTTAGAGTCCATTCAAGCAAACAGTGGCCAAGTTCTTCCCATGAAAAAGTCCAGGATGGACTGGAGTTCGGATGAGGACGACGAAGATGGACACACAGTTACTTGACAAGTACCTTTCGCTCTCCAAATCCGAATGTAGCTGTGCCGAAGGACAAATTTTGCAGTGGTGGAAAACGCACGCGGGGTTATTTCCAAGGTTGTCGGTAGTAGCCAGAAGAGTTCTCTGTATTCCTGCCACTAGTGCTGCCAGCGAGAGAAATTTTACCCAGGCCGGTCACCTGCTGTCCAGCAAACGATCGTGCCCGGAATCAGACGAGGTGGATGATCTCTTATTAATCCATCACAATTACGTAAGTATTCACAACATACCACGTAATCACAAGGAAGGAAACATTCTTCAAAACTCTATAAATGTATGATTACACTTTCATTGACTTCACAGGAAGAAGTTCAAACCGCCAGCTATAGTAATAGCTCCAGGAACACAAATGACGCCTGTGTATCAGGGAGCACTAATGACGAAAAACGAATTGTATGGTCATGATTCACTTGTAACGTTATTTACGGGTCATAATTTGTTCAAATGGTTCAAATGGCTCTGAGCACTATGGGACTCAACTGCTGTGGTCATAAGTCCCCTAGAACGTAGAACTAATTAAACCTAACTAACCTAAGGACATCACACACATCCATGCCCGAGGCAGGATTCGAACCTGCGACCGTAGCAGCAGCGCGGCTCCGGACTGGAGCGCCTAGAACCGCACGACCACCGCGGCCGGTGTCATAATTTGTTCAGAAATTAACGTTTGCGCAACAAAATTTCGTGAGTATTACTTTTAACTCCGTCAGTCCATCCCGAACCTGCATTCAATATTAGTACAACGTATACGTGGCCGAGTTTGGAGATAGGCTACACATAGTCCACGATTAGACTACTGTGTTCCCGTTTGCCTACCGAACGGAACAAAATACTAAATACAGACATTACTGTTTTTAATATTGCAATTACTGGAATACATGATAACCTCAAAGGCGAAACTCCAGCAGTCTGCAACATATTAACAAACATCAAATGTAACATATACAAGTGTATTATTTAGGTCATAGAACTGGTAGTAAACAACGAAAGACATTTGTAATAGAAATAAGTGAGTGGTTAATGTGAAGCGGTGGCCTCTGATCTCAAGGAGTGTGACGAAGCGCCGCTCGCTGGCACTGAGTCCACCGGTTACTGGCGACCGGCCGAGCGCTGGCGATCGGCGGCCCACAGCCGGCGGAAGAGGGCGCTCGGCCGCGCACTCCCGAGAGCCAGAGGGGCGAGCGGGACTCGCCGGTAAAAATCGGGGATAATGCGGACCTCTACTAATGACCTCATATGTTAAGTCCCGTAGGGCTTAGAGCCATTTGAACCACCAGAAATCTTGTTTATAGTTGATATCACCTGTTAGTTCATTAACAGTCCGAATGCAAATGTATAGCAAATGTAGAAGCCCTGAGTTTGGTACAAAAACAGTAACTTATACAACCGTCTTTTCGGGCATTTCTCTAATAGTCTTCAAGAGTAATATTTTTAGTGTCTTCGATCTATCTTAATCACTTCCTTGTAAAGTCGCGCTCCTTCACAATCAGATAAAATTTCTTCTCATCAATTTGCGTCCTTACATATATATATATATATATATATATATATATAACCTTCCCCTCACTTACCGACCTTAATGACAGTGAAAAATGAAACCGCGTGTACCTAATGGGAGTTTTGGAAAAGCAATCGTCACCGAAGTTAACCTGTCGGTAAAGAGGGAGGAAAGGGTTACATCTAAATGAAAGGAAAAGTGCTAATGAAACTGGTGGAAATTAATTTTGAAAAGGGGTAAAGTTAATAAAGAAAGTAAATGTGCAGCCGTTACGTTAACAATTAACTAGCGGTAATTAGATATTTGAGATTTGGGGGAAATCACGGTCGCCAGTCCCAAGGACAATTACTATAGTAACTGAAAAAGAAAGGCTATTACACATATAATTAGCACTAGAAGCGTGGCAACTGAAGGTTGACACGTGTAGTGTGAAAACTGAAAGTTTGTCAGAAGTAATAAATTTCGCTACACCCTGACTTAATTTAGCAAAAGAATTAATAAAACCGGAAAATCGACAGTTAATTTAGTGACTGAAGTTAATAGTGAGCTTTCTTTCTGAAGCACATCGAAATTCAGTAAAATACGGTTAGTCTTGGACTACCTCAACAATCATTTCAAAAACTACTTGAATCTACGCAATTTAGAAATAAGAGATTTAACTTTGAACTTGAATTAAATGATTCCGAACAATTAACAATAGTAAAATTTAGTACGTACCAAGCTGAGCTGCAGTCACAGGTAAGCTAAAATATGGTAACAAAACTCGCACTCTTAATTTGTGCTTGTGTAATCTAAATAGTGTAGCCAGCTATAAATACTTTAACCGAATTTTGAAATTAAAGCAGTGAAAACGAGTTAGCTATATTACTTTAATGCTGGCGTTTGAATTTCAACGACACTCGGGTTCATTTCGGAAAAGGAAGGGACTCTGCTTGGTAATGCAATTGGGACAATGAGCAACAAACGTTCATGCTAAGTTGCTGTAATTATCGTGACGAAAATGGAACAGTTTGAAAAGCTGAAGTCTGCCATACAGTTCTAAAACTTTACGTGCGTCCAGTCTTCCTTGTCGGTTGATTGAAGGTTTGAAGCCGTCGGTCGAGGAGGTGGCGACAGTCACTCATTGTCGGCCGTCGCTGTTGCAGAAGCTGGATGTTGGCGCGCCTTCTTCTCGACACGGTCACCAGACGAAACGGGCTCTTGATGTGCGCTAGTTAATGTTTCCCGTCCGCGACACCATGTCAGAAACTATCATCGCAAGTCGAGCGCAATTACATGCTGCCAAACCCCGAAAGCGCGGCAACTCGCGGGAGCGTCACACAACACACCTGCTCCACTCGCTACTCCCGCCACACTCTCTCTGCTCAGCCCGCGCTCCACGCGGCAGAGTTAACACTACCAAAGATCCTACACACTTTGATTCTTCACACGACCTATCGACGTAATCGTTCGATAGCAGTTTTCCCTAGGCAAGACCCAGCGTAAAAATACAAATAATATTTACGAAACAAACCAATTATACATCGACATAAATGTATAAATATATATATATACAAACAGTAAAACAATTACAATATACAAACAGACAGAAATGTCATATCTTGAGGTAACAAAGCAAGGAAAAAAAGTAATAGTACAATAGATGGAAATAGGAGGATATGCATTTCCGGCGTTACAGTATTTTATAATGTTTGACTGTATAAACGGTTATTTCGTTGGAATACTTTTGAAGAAGAACGTGGGTAATTTTATCGATAATGTATTTAAAGATCGTTGTTGCGGACAGTCTACAGTTGTGTAAATTTCTTCCTCTTATCCCCGTGAAGTGCAGCGAACGTACGCTGATGTCTTTAACGTGGTGCTTGCAGTGTTAGACACGCATGAATTCGTTATTGGACCGAGTAATCAAACTCCTAGTAAGTAAAACATTCTGTTGGCGGACACTGGTCCACTTTCGAAAGCTGTATCCTTGTGAAGCGGTATCGATTTGCATCGACAACAGACGTTGTTCCACGAAACTTTATTCGGGCAAGTCCTACATCACCAGGATAAAGCAAATAACTGTCTAATTGCCCTCTGACTAATTCTTAGTCTAACCACTGGAGCTAACATAGTCTGCTAATGGTCTATACTCACCTTTACTGCGTCAATAGAATCTCTTAAAGGCCCAACGATTGAAAAAAGACTATACATAAAGCTTTGGTAATGCTTCCTCGCAACGTGCTTGAACGACGGAAAATAATTTATAATTATCAAAAAGTGTTGCTAGATGAATTCTCATGTCCGCTAAAAGTGTGTTCACAAAAGATATGACCCTTTCCTTGCAGCAGAAATGAAACACGTAGCGGAACAGATGCATTCGGCACTGACGGAGTAGGGAAATGTCTGGTACAGCCTACGTCACAAGAAATTATGCCTTGGAGTGGCTTCTGTCACACATATTTTGTATGAAACCATAGCCCGAAGTAAAATTCGGATAATCTGGACAATTTACTACACTAAAAATATAGCCCTCGGAACGATATTTTACAGTTTAACGATTTCTCTTGATCTATTGTTACTGTCGATCTCTTCCTGGATATTTTCACACATGAGCTTTTTCGTAATCGCATCTTCAAGTGACTCCTGCGAATAGATTAGTAACTTCAGTAATACGTTCGATAGTACGACCTTTCCCTACTAACGTCGGATATACAAGTTATCAGTAATGTCCCTATATCATTTCAAAAAGTCGTAACTTGGAAACTATTAGAGGATCGTTGTTTGTTTTAAAACGTTAGCAAGCTATCAAAGTTTTTCCTTTCCACTTCATTGCAGATTTGCCTAGGAATTTATCAATACGGCGGCGGACAACGGGAGGGGCAATGTGTCATCTGATATGCAGAATCCAAATCTGTGACAATGCTACTGCAGAATTATCGACGCCAGTATCGGTAGGAACTACAGGTACAAAGGAACAAAGGCACGATGAGATGATTAAAAAGCTGTAAAAATACAGGCAGTGTCGACGACTACCCCTGAAAGGGACGTTCTCCTGTGTCTCAAGCACGTGATGGCAGAGAGCAAGTTGCAAGTCAACGCAGTCCGGAGAGGCCAATTCGGCGTGCATCACACGAGTTAGAGGAAGACTGTCCATAAAGTGTTGCTTAAGCCTTACGCTTTTTGCGCACAAACCGCAAACGATCCCTGCGTTGCAGCCAAACGATCATCCTTTGTGGTATGCAATCGCGCTTCCACTCTGTCCTCCATATATCCTGACAGTGACTTCTTGAAAAAGTACTAGTTTTCAGATGAAGCATCTTCCAGCACAGTGTCACACCACTACGTTGGATTTTGCAAGTGCAGCATGTGCTGGATGACACATTTCGTGAAAGTGGATGGGTTGTGATACATCACGTGGCCCCCACGCTCTCCGGATGTCACGTCACTGGACTTCTTTTCGTGCGATTACGAGAAGGATATCGTGTGCACAACTTCAGTTAATGACCTTACTACCGCTCAATCAACGTGACAGTTAAAACGTTTGAAGTTGCATTGCTGACCCGTACATGGACAGAATTCCAATATCTCCTTGATGTTCTACGAGAGACGATTGGAGTACATAACGAAATTCTGACATAACAGGCTTTGAAAGCTACTAAACGTTTTACAACAAACCGCGATACTCTATCTGCAGTAGTTTCCAAGATATAGTTTGATACGATAGCGGGATTTCATGGACGCCCTGTATCGCAACTCCAGCTTTAAGACGACGTCTGAAGCAACGCATTTCGATTGAGTAATATAAGCGCCGACCCTTCGTCTTGAGAACTGACGGAGCAGCGACTTTGCTGTTGCCGTCACGCTTCGTTTTCGGTGCGTCCCTCGATATGCTGATTTTAGCATCTCCAATGTCGAGGAATTTCTTTCAAATATTGGTATCATTTAATTAATAAAGATTAAATAAAACTTTTTAGCCAAAATTTACATGCTTAAACTCACTGGGGTTATTTAGGTGATAATCAACACTCGAGATGGCAATTATATTTGTATATTTACCAGTTTCGGCTTACGTTAAAGCGATTTTAAGAATTTGTGGACCCCTATGGGTGGTGCTGGCGGCTCCTCGGTTTTCTCGCTATACCACGATCGTACACATGTTGTTAGCAAGGAGAACTGTCAGTTACATCCCCAAGGACAGGAGTCACTGTCCCCAAAGTTCCCGTTTATCGCTATTAGCCGATAATTCATTAATTAAAATCCACAAGGTGGTGGCAAATGAGACGCAGCCATTGCTCGTTTGAAGGTGGATTCTTGGCTGAGACTTCCTTTCTCTGTACACTTTGGATGCCAAGCGGAACAGGTACAACGGTCTCTCCCCATAGCGGTGGACGGCTGCAATTTTTCTTTCTTTCTTAACAAAATAAAATAAAATAAAACGTGCGAATAAAACAGCGCACTTAGCTAGCCTCGCTCTCACACTGTGCATGTGCTTCGTTCGAGTTACGTCTTGGTGGAGGCTAGTCGTCCTGTCTAGGACAAAGAAGATGGAACATTAATAGAGCAGCCGTCAGCGTTGCGCGTCTGTCTTGATCTGTTTTGTGGCTCAGACAGATGCGCAATTTTAGTAAGTGTTGGCTAACAGACGAAGTCATGCATTGATTTGCGCCTTAGCCCATGAATTTCAAGATATTAATTTTAACAACCGCATAGTGATTTAATTAGTAGTTCACCTCTGCCATAGCTGTCGCAACGAGAGACACTGTAGTGCTGCTTCCTACGCTCCAGAAGCGAGGACAGGTACAGAACCGAACACAGCTCTTCTACCTCCATGCGAATTCTCATCCTAGCTATTCCCAGCCTTGCTGTTTCCAAAAACTTAAAATTATTTCGTCCTTGTTGAATTACAATTCCGTGGTGTTCAAAGTGTTCTTCATGCCAGAGATAGGCTATGGCCAGAAACAACTTCCTTTCTGAAGAATACAACTATGACTTGTCATATGTCTGGCTACTTATTATGCTAAGTTGTAGAAGCTTCTATCCTTATGCTCCTTTCCCCTTTGTTGTGCATTTATGCAAGCTTCAGCCGTTTCTGAAACAAAACTACCACAAATGTAAGTAGGTGATAGGTTTGACTGCCAGTGGCCAACAGTTACTTTCCTGTTGACCAGATTTAGCCAGCGTGAACAGAGATATAAAAGAAGGAACATTACACAGGGCCATGACAGTCAAAGCGGCTCCCTGCTCGCATTCAGGTAGCGTTCGGCCGTGCAGTCACTGTCATGAAGAGAAGCAACCACTTTTCATGGGAAGTAAGGCCGTTGCCTCACCACCGCAAACGTAATACTACCTTCTCTGGTTCTTAATTGAGGTTTTTTTAGATTTATTGCATGGAGACCAGTTAGTTTCATGTTTTGTGGACTATGTCCATAGCCCATCAGTGACTTACGTACGTTGTACACAGCACATGTAATCGATTACTTGCTCTCAAGCAACGCTAGATCTTAAAATGCCCATTTAGGAACGAAACTAGCGATAATCGTAAAACTTATTTACCGAACAGATTGCATTAATAGATATTATAAAATAAATTTTTAGCAGCTATACACTGATTTTATCAGATAGAACTGTCAGAAGTTAGATGCTGCTTTTGATTAATTAACTGTAAATGTATGTTTTTAAGAACTGAAATAAAATACATGGTGCTGTAATTTCCTGTTTCGAGCGTTATATGGTTGTATTCTTATAATAAAAGAGTGTGGTACAAACTATTTCAAATGTAGATGAAGTAGCCTGGGTTAAGGTTACAGTGGAATAATTAACTATTTACATGACGGAGGCGCTGAAAGTAAGAACTGATGCAGGATGAAAAGAAAAATTTTGAGATTTACGTAAGATTGCAGGTACATTCGACTAAATGCAAGGTTATGCTTCCCACTACTTCCTTTTAATAACATCAGCTGTGAATAAATTTGTATCATCGTGGGACAAATTTTTCTAGATACGAGTAATTACAGCAAGCTCGTCCGGTTAGCCGTGCGGTCTAAATTCTTCACGTACGCTACACCACCATTACTCTATCACGCAAACGTAGGGGTTACACTCGTCTGTTGTGAGGCGTTCCCTGGGGGAGGGGGGGGAATGGGGGGAGGAATACACCGGGGCCATACCGCACAACAACTCTGAAAGAGTGGTTCGGTGTAGGGTGCAGGAGTGCAGGGCGGAGGAGTGCAGTGGACTGCGGTAGTCGTCGCGGGGTTGTGGACCACTGCGGCTGCAGCGGGGACGGAGCCTCTCCGTCGTTTCTAGGCCACCGGTTAACATACAATACAATACAATTACAGTAAAAAATACTAGGAGAAACAAGTCGTAACCTAAAAACCGCTGAAGGGATCGTTATGCTGTTCCTTACAGAAGAAGGTGTGGTCCTTATAACAATGTAGAAGTTTCAAACTCGCCGCTATAGGACCACCGCCGCACAACCCACAGGACGGCAGTGCGAGCACTCAGTAGGGTGAAAATAGAGACAAGGATGTTTAAAAAGAAGAGAAAATGGCTGTACTGCGTTTCAGTACAGCAGAACGAGTGTGGGAAACGGATATTTCTCAAGGAATGCACAAGTGTATGAAGAGCACAGCATGTTCATTGCAAGCGTTAATGCGTGGTACAGGAGATTCAAAAGAGGTCAGTTGCTTTTTATCGCTGATGCACGGTCTGGAACGCCACATCGCATAACCGACACCATTGTGCAGTAGGTGGATACTGTCATTACCGAAGGCCGGCGAGTTACGCTGGCAGACACTGCCCCAGAGATCGTACTGATCATCGGAACTGCTCTCCGTACACGTTTGCCATTCTTCGTTGAATTTCCGTTTTCCGCACTTCTTCTGCAGTCAGGAAGCAGACTACACCCGTTTGCTTTGACTCTGAAGCCTTCACTTCTCTGTTTTCAGTGTGACTGAATGCAATGGACGGCCGACGCTTACACGTGCTTGGTCTGCCGTCACCCAGCGGTGTGCCCATGTCCCTCCAGTGACGAGTTTAAGGTCTCAATCTGTTCTCTGTGTTTTTGTTATATCAGAGGTTTTTTTTGGGTAAGGTCCTACCAAAATGCAAACTTTATAGAGTATTTCTGCAGCTATCAATACCAATCACTGACCGCATCTAGCACACAGTGACCGTTTTCTCTCCCTCCAGCATTTGTCCTTAACACAATTTAATTTCGGTGTGTGTCAAGTGCGTTTAATTCACAGTAACGTTCCACTCCTTGGATACAGCGTGCGAGAAGTACAACAGTATTTCCTACATTCATTAACGTAGCTTACACCCAGGACGAGTTACACTAATGACGTTGCTGCTGACTCGAAAGACAGAAATGTATTCAGCGAAAGCAGGAGCAGTTAATCGAGAAATAAAGGAAACGTAGCACGCTACTTTGTCGTTCCTACTCTGGTGACTCCCGCAGAACTGCTCGCATACAGTTTAACTCTCACGGAAGACGGAGGCATTAGCCGCCTAACACGAGACGACGAAGGCTGCTCTCGCTGTAGGCGCGCGGGACCTGGTCGATGCGAGGATGGTGCGAGCAGGGTGTGAGGCGGGTTGCCGCACCCGACGCGCAGGGGCGCCTTCCGGGCATGCAGCCTCCAGGGAGAGACTAAACCCTCCTCCTCCACCCCTACTTTGGCCCCCAACACTCCCGCAACCTACTTCGCCCGCCAGCCCCCTTTCTCCCACCCTGGACTTTGCCGAATACTGGAGGACCAATCTGCTGTACAGCCTCTGGGATGAAGGAGCAGCAATCTACGATAGTATACTTGCTGCAAATAATTTCGTGGAGCAAGCTACAATCTAGCACACGATAGTATTTTGTACGTTTATCTGATGCCAGTCGGAAAGTAGAACCAAATTTTCAATTACTGCTTACATGAGTCTCATGTCAACGAACGTTGAGTTGAATTATGTTGATTAGAAATACTGGAAACTGCTTGCTACACGGTTTGTTGGTTTAATACGAGGACGTGAAGTAATTAATTGACTTCCTAAATTACTTTCTGGCGGAATATATTAATCGTGTACGTGAAACGGTATTCAGGTACTATTTCTCGATATAAGAAGGGCAGCATGTGTGTTTCTGTGTGTTTCGAGAGAAGTGAATTCACAGTTAAGAAACTTATTGGATACTTCAGGATTTAAAATATTTACATTTTAACGCCCTACTTTCGCTATGAACAGCGACAACATGATCAAGAAAATTTAATTTACTTTGTTCTAGAGATGCATTTTAATCTTGCGAAATAACATCCGCTGTCAGTACCAAAAGCTGCCTCTGTCTATCAAAAACGTCATAGCGCACCACTGCAGTAACCTACTTGGGTAAGCGACATTGATGACCGAGAGACAGGGGTTAGGGGATGCACTTTTACACCAAACTGCAGATATCGTATAAGAAAGCATTTCGTAAATTTTTCCTAAGCGGCATGACAATTAGCACTTCGATTCTTTTTGGAGAATTACTTAATGACAGAACTTAATACCGAAACTAATAGTCATATGACAAAATAAAAATGAGATGACAGATTAAAGCGATTAAAATTCTTCACACACTTACATTATTAAGTGACTACTGAAATTTTTATTGTTGTAGTATTACTGAATTATAAAACAAATCGTATGCCATTTGTTGTAGAGGCTAGAAACAAAGTGGGGGGGGAGGGGGAGCGAGGGAAAGAGAGAGAGAGAGAGAGAGAGAAGTGGGTAGGGAGGGAGTGAAGAGAGGGATTGCTGAAACTCGGTGAAAGCCAAACCTTCCAAGCAACACAAATATCTCTTGAACGTGGTGTCCTCATCCAAACGACGAAAAACGATGAAAAGTGCCTCATATCTCTTTTCGGGAGACTCTGTGCAGATGTTTTATATTTATCTCAGAGCACTGGTGTCCAATCTGGTGATAACTTCTGTTTCTGGTGGCTATTTACTGGTAGTTAAAATGTGATCCAACATCTGATTGCAAGCTTCGACTGTTATTGAAGCTAGTGTGCGATCTCTGCCACGGAAAAGGATTTAGCTGTGTCATACTGTTATCAATATCACCGTATAATATGTGTGGAGCATTTATTGAAATGAACATGCAATTTGTTTTTCTACACATCACCATAGTTCTCTCAAAGGGCTCACCACGAATGTCACCTCTTCTGACATGAACGGTAGAAGTTCTGTGTCCGACCTCAGGAAATTCTGGGATTCCAGACTTTGTTCCTCATTAATTTTAGCATCAAAAATATATATAGATTGGAAGAGAAACGATCTCCTGAGGCCAAGCAACGATTAAAGCAAAGTGATATTGGAATGAATCCGCAGCACTGGGCAGTAGAGATATTTTCTTCTTGGCCAAACGTCTGTGATATCCACGCTCACGGGGTGACGGGTGGAGTCCGGTAATGCAACGGAGAGTATGTTAGTGAAGCCACAATGTCTCAGTAGACTGACAGGCTTCTTATCCGTCAGAGTGGTGTCATTGTCGCTACATGTAACCAGCCTAACGTTACAGATGTCAATGTGAAGTTAAAATATCAAGCACTAAATCCGATCATCACTCTCGTAGACCTAGGATGTTTCCGACGGAGCGCGGAAATCAGTAGAGTTTGCTTTACAAGACAACCATCATACGTCTCCTTAGCAGCTTTTTTGGCGACTTCAAGTGTAGATGTGAGAGGCAGAAGAACTCGATAATAGGCTGTTAGGCTCAACTGGAACGGCCGCCCTGAGATCCAAATGCAGCTTGCGAAATCTCCCGAATGACTACGCCTATTATGATGGGTACAACGGCATCATTTTCACCTTGATGCTATGGATAATGGAATAATTCGTTACATTAAATATGTTAATCAAATTAACACGTACACATTTGAAATGCCTTTGACAAACGATGTTTAGCTAAGTGGTGTTGTTCCTGTGAAGAAACTGGGTGTTAATTGTGCAATGGCCCGTTGCTATATTGACCGGAACAGGCACTGCCTGTTAGTTTTGGTCTGTATCAGGACAGGCGGTGTTCACGGAAACACTCGAGACAAAATTATATCTCGTGACAACAGTTTGGTATCAAAAATTTTCTCTGCCTTCTCGCTGACATAAAAGGAAGAGCTGCTTCCGTAGTTTGCAGAAACTGATTTCGATGGACTGTTATGACTGAAACCTCGAGATGAACCCCATTGAATATCTATTGATACAGACAGAGTGTCATTTGTATACTAGAGAAAAATCTCCAAATGTTTGACAACAAGCGTTCATAACACTTTCGGGAGAACGGAAAATATTACACATTTAGTGCATCTGAATGTAACGGAAAGCCGATGAATAACCGTAGAGATAGTAGCAAAAATAGGTATCATACGTTGTTGACGTCTTCAGAAGGGCCTGAAACGGATGTTTTACGGCGACTTGGTATATTTGCCCTGTGAACCAAAAATGAAACATATTGTAATGTTCTACCATACGATCGTTGCAAACTGCGGCTTCGTCAACACATAAAAATTATCTTAAAATAAATACTTGTCACTTATCCCATCTTTCTCAAGTCTGAATAAATTATTATGTGTAGAAGCACCACTTAGATGGCCTTTAGAAACATATTTTTCTTTATTCATTTCAGCACTTTTCTCCCGAACAGCCTTTCTTAGGTTAATATAAGATGTGGGCCTTGGAAGAAGCGAGAAAGAAAAATAATACACAAAGTAAGGCTACACACCCACCATTTTAAGCTTTTACGTACAAAAATACAAGGTCCGTACACTGGAATTATAATTTGGTAATACAAAACTGTCCTCTACGGTTTAACTTTCATTAAATATTTGAAATCAACAGTCCTGTTTTCAGCACGAATGTATGAAACTGAAAAATCTTTTCCACTACATGTCTAAGACGTCAGTAGACATACGTAAATGCTCTCCATAAAGAGATTTTGTCTAAACATTTGATGGACGTTATTGCTATTCATTTTGAAATGAGCGCCTCTACGGCAATAAACGTTTATTTTTGTGGTTGTCAGTTTCGGTCAGTTTCTGACCATCATCAGATCTCGTCAGAAAATTGGTGGGTGGTGAGAGTCAACGGAGCAGGCGTACGGATTCCACCTACGTCAACTGCTCTGAAATTCTTAGGGTATCAGGGGTAAAATAGAGGCACAAAGAAGTTGTCTACCACTTACACAGAAATCAGACAGCAGTTATAAGAGTAGAAGGACATGAGAGTTTAGCAGTGCATCAGAACGCAGTGAGACAGGGTTGCAGCCTATCCCCGATGTTATCTAATCTGTACATTGAGACAGGTGTGAATAAAATTAAATTTCAGGGAGAAGGAACAAAATCTTAGCGGTCTGTCGATCACATTGAGATTTTGATAGAGATGGCAATGGACATTCAAGAACGAAGCTTTGATATCTCTACAAAAATGTGTTAAATGTTTTTGAGATGCCAACATAACTTGATGATGAGTTATAATCTTCGAAACATGTCGCTAAATAAATACTTCATCAACACATTTTTTGGCTGGTAGGGGTATCTGAAAGCCTTTTCATAAGAACGGTTGAAATGCGTGGATAATGTCCTGAAAAGAAATTATAAAACGAATACGAATGAAATTAAAACAAGTATAATCGAATGTTGTCGAGTTAAATTAGCTGATGCTGGGGCAATAATATCAGGAAATCAGACCCTAAAAGTAGACCATGAGTTTTGCTATTTGCGCAGCAAAATAAGCGATGATGGCTGAAGTACAGGGAATGTAAAAAGACTAGCAATAGTAAGATAAGAGTTTCTGAATAACAGAAATCTGTAAAAGGAAAATATAAATTTAAGTGTTAGGAAATCTTTTGTGATGTATTTGTTTCGAACATAGCCTCGTGCGTTAGTGAAATGTGGACTCTAAGCAATTCTTCCAAGAACAGCATAGCTCTGATTTCCGGTCGGCAAGGCGTGCCGGTCCCCGGTACGAATTTGCTCTGCGAATTAGTGTCGAAGTCCGGCGTGCCGGCCAGTCTGTGGATGGGTTTTAAGGCGGTTTTGCATCTGCCTCGGCGAAAGGGGGCTGGTTCCGCTTATTCCGCCTCAGTTACACTATGTGGATTCCCGCTCCCGGGTTCCCGGATTCGATTCCCGGCGGGGTCAGGGATTTTCTCTGCCTCGTGATGACTGGGTGTTGTGTGATGTCCTTAGGTTAGTTAGGTTTAAGTCGTTCTAAGTTCTAGGGGACTGATGACCATAGATGTTAAATCCCATAGTGCTCAGAACCACCCACTATGTGGACGATTGCTGCGCCAACACTTTCTCCACGTACGCGTGCACC
Organism: Schistocerca cancellata; assembly: GCF_023864275.1. Taxonomy (NCBI): domain Eukaryota; kingdom Metazoa; phylum Arthropoda; class Insecta; order Orthoptera; family Acrididae; genus Schistocerca; species Schistocerca cancellata. The sequence goes on from NC_064627.1 coordinate 681,263,918, forward strand.
ATAATTACTCTACCACGCAAACATTGGGGTTACACTCGTATGGTCTGAGACGTTTCCAAGGGGTCTACTGGGGGCCGAACCGCACAATAACCTTTGGTTCAGTGCGGGGCGGCGGTGGGGTGAGCGGACTGCTGTAACCTGTTGTGGGGCTGTGAACCACTGAGGGCTATGGCGGGGACGAAGCGTCTCCGTCGTTTCTAGGTCCACAGTTCCATACAGTGCAATACAACAGCATAGCTTCTGAAATGTGGGCTACAAGCAAATTCTGATAATTGCATTGGTAGATCGAATAACTAACGAGGAGGTACTGAATCGAACTGTAGCGTAACGAACTTAAAGGTGAGATAGGCTGATGCGGGAAAATATTTCGGTATCCCAGATTCGTTAATTTGGAAGTGAAAGGAAGTGTGGAGAGTAGGCATTGTAGAGTCATATCAAGGCTTGAATACAGTAATAGGGTAAGAAATGGATGTATGTTTCAGTAGTTGAGCGGAGATGAAGAGGCTGGCACAGGATAGAATAGAGTGGAATGGTATCCCAGACACGAAGCACTAAAGATGTGCAACTAGCATGTATGAAATACTGGCAGTCACAACATTTCAGTTACCGCAGACTCTGATCCTAGGCAACTGTTAGACTTCCGGCCTGAGACGAGCCTGTGAGACGAACCTCATAGATCAGAAACCACGTTGATGAATGCAACGTTGATGAATGTGAAACGGGAGCTGTTCATTTGTACGGCTGCCGCGCCGCGTCCCTCGGCTGGTTGTGAGAGGGGCGGTGTGTGGGTGTCGCCGTTATTTGCAGAAGAGGAAGCAGCAGAGCGCAGCCACGGCGGCGAGGAGGTGGCAGGGGAGACGGCAGGTGACGGACGGCGGGGCCTCGCTCGGCCTAGTGCTGTCTCCCGTCCCGTCCCCAGCCTCCGCTCTCTGGTCCCCTTTCCGAGAGGCCGCATCGACCGCCGCGACCGGCCCTGCACGGCACCGGCTGGCCCTCGGGACCCGACGCCTCCGACACGCGAATCCCGGAACAGGCACCGGGGACATCGCTCTCCAGTCCCACTGACCTACTTCTGACCCTGCGGGCCGGTGGGCTCCAACCGGAAAACTCCGCCGCCTTCGCAAACGCCATTTGCAAACGCTCGTTAGCATTACATGTCCAACTTCCTTATCCAACTTATGAGGCACTCAGTCGTTCTACATGGATTATATTTTACCACAGAAACAAAGAAAAAGTAGTCGGAGAACTGCAGGGTTTTATCATAATTCATTTTACTCACTTCTAAAGGTTGTATTGAGGAATTAGTAAATAAAGTTTTACATAGAAACACACGTCCGAAAACGTCATCCAACGACGCTACAGAGCGTCAATGTTCTAGGAGTCGGCACCTGCAGATGTGTCTATATATATACCGTCAAGAAAGCCATAATGCGGATTAGATCAGCATCTACTGGACGTGATGGCATCACTATCCAGATGGTAAATCTCATTATTGATCAACTACTGCCCTCTATAACAGACATTTTCAACGATTCATTAATCACAAGAGTTTTCCCTGAGGCCTGGAAACAGGGACAAATTAAGCCACTCCCTAAAAAGGACATCGCCACAGCACCCTTTGACTACCGCACTATCTGCACTATCAAAGGCCTTAGAATATATAGTCCCTGACCAGCTCACCAACTACCTAACTACTAACAACCTACTAGACGAATACCAACCAGGTTTCCGTAAACATCGAAGCACAACATCCGCACTGATAAAGGTGACAGATGACTTGAAACTTGCCATGGACAGACAAGAAGCGACTATCATTAGCTTCTTAGATTTCAGCAAAGCATTTGATACGGTCGACTTCGACATCTTACTAGCCTGACTTAGCGGTCTAAATTTCTCACCAAGTGCAGTGCAGTGGTTTCGCTCGTACATGACGTCTCGTCAGCAACGCGTCCTGTCCGGGAATATAAAATCACAATAGCGGCAGGTAGTGTCAGGCGTTCCCCAAGGCTCAGTACTAGGTCCCATACTCTTCTCTCTGTATGTCAATGATGTGTCATCGGTTCTGACCTATAGCAAATATCATATGTATGCTGATGACCTTCATTTGTATCTAAGTGCGAAACCAAGCACTCTTAAGAAAGCTATTGAGAATTTCAATAATGATCTCGATGCACTATCAAAATGGGCACAGGACATAGGACTAAAACTAAACCCATCTAAAACCCAAGCGGTACTTGTTGGTCACTCTAAGCTCATTAGCCCAAAACATCGGGAATCCGTACCATCTCTTATCCTACATGGAACAAATATTAACTTCTCTCCCTCAGCAAAGAGTTTGGGAGTAATAATAGATGAAAATCTAAATTAGACAGAGCACGTAACTGCAGTGTGCAAAAAAGCATCAACATCCCTTCATGTCCCACAGAAATATAAAAAACCCTTTCGATCTGAAAAAGAAATTAGTACAAACGCTTATACTCCCAATCATTGACTACAGCGATATTATCCTACAAGGCCTCTCTCAGGAAAATTCGCGACGTCTTGAACTGGTCATGAATGCCTGCGTCCGATATATCTGTGACGTTCGACTTTTTGATCACATTTCACAAGCATATGCCAAATTGTCATGGCTGCGTGCAGACAAACGCAGAGATTTCCATACACTCTGTCTCATCTGCTGCCTGATAAATGTACACTGTCCCTCATATCTCTCCTCGTCCTTAACGTTTATGTCGGAACATCATGACAGAAACACACGTTCCCATCATACGTTCCCACTGCATCGCTCAGTCACCTTCTCCAAGTCCTTTACAGTAGCGGGAACCCGACTCTGAAATAATCTCCCTCGTTAAGTTAGATAACTTAGAAACATGTCCTGCTTCAGGAAACAGTTAATGACGTATCTACTTAAGCAACAGTAATGCCTTCCTCTGTACATGAATGCACTTCACCTCATTACTTTCCTCTTTCCTCCTCCTTAAATCTCCCTTCCCCAAAACTCGCTATAGTAGTAAACATCTACTTTACACACCAAGATATTAATGTACATCTGCACAAATCTTCATTACTATTGCCAATGTTTCTAATGTTTATCATTATTATTTGATTTTCTTTTACTGTTACTATTATTGCTTTTATCATAATTTGTATGTATAGCACCTGTTGTAAAAATACTGCCAGCACTTACTTTATTAGGTCTTAGTCATTATTCTTTATACATATTGTCACTAAAGTAATCTACTTTTCTTATTTAAACTATTGTCATGATGTAACTCTGAAGTGTGAAATGCTGCATGTGTGAAACACTGGTCTGATGTAAGGGAGGGCCCGATGGCCCTCATCTGATCAGGTTAAATAATTAAATAAATATAAGGTGATTCTCTGTTTATGTTAAATTCTTTCTAGGATGATGGAGAAATTTAATACATCAATTTTAGGTAAAGTTTCCTCTAACGGAAACGAACGAGTCGAAAATTATAAGCGAAAATTGTTGTGATACCTCTGACAGTGGGATAAAAATACTGGTACTGTTGTTACTAAGATCGTACGGTAGGCAAGTTTCAGAGGTGGTAGTGTGGAGCAAAACAAGAAAGAGTGTCTAGTAAACATGGCCTCTAAAATGCATACCTTAGTGGCTATGAACACTTCTTCATCTGTGCTAATGTAAAGTACATCCCCTCTATTGAACAAGTGCTCATAGAGAAGACCAAGTATGCTTTAGGCACTTTCTTTGGTAATTTGTTGCAGCATATATTTCTCACACAACAACACTCTCTTTTGTTCGCCTTCACCACTACATTTTCTATGCGATGGTTCCAGTTGCGGTTCTTAGTAATTGTAATCACTTAAATGTGTATGAGTTATCATGTAACCGAAATCGAACGCATTTTTCTGCTACTTATGAGAAAGACCTTTTGTACTATTGTGGACCAGTTGCCACTATTTGAACCACGTAGTTATCTTATATAAACATTTTCACGATTGGAGGACTTGTTTCAATAGTTGTCCACCTCCAATTTTATTAATTTCGAGATACTGAGGCTTAAATTCAGGTTAGTGATGCCAGTTCTCTGACTTACATATTTGATATATTACAGTCCAGCGCTTGTTGCAAGGGATTACCGTTTCATTCCACAGTCATCACTCAATTATGTTTAAGTCTCAGTGTCTTGAAAAGAACAATATTGGAGGTGTGTCAATATTGAAATAAGGTCTCCCATTGGTATTGATTTTCTGTTAACTTTACTAAACAGTAATTAACATCATCATCTGCAAACAATCTAAGAAGATCACTCAGATTGCAACCCTAAATCGTACATGTTGATTATGAATAGCTGATGACATAAAATCCTTCCTTTGCCAACCAAAGATATGCCTTCTGTTTCAGTCTATGAATTTCTGTTAGTTACTACGAACAGTTTTCCTTCTGAAAGGAAATTATGAATCCAGTCGTACAACTGAAACGAATTTGATCAGAAGCCGCTTATGAAGAGCGATGTTAAAAACCTTCTGTAAATCTAAAAATTTGTTGAGATCCCCTGTCATCGCATCTTGTGAATAAATAAGCAGCTGTGTTTCATAAGAATATTTTCTGAATCCGTATTGAGCGCGCGTGTTAACAGATCGTTTGCCACGACGTATTTCATAATTTACGAACACAGCATATTTTCCTACAAAAAGTGACAGTGATATGGGTCTGTAAATCAGTGGATTACTTCTACTTTCTTCCTTTTGAACAAGGCGTGAGGTATGAATATTAACAGTCCTTACGTACGGATCTCTCTTCGAGCCAGCGGTTGCATACCATTGCTAAAAATGGAGCTATTTCATCAATATAATCGGAAAGGTATCTGAATGGTACTCAGTCTGGATCGGAAGACTTGTCTTTATGAAGTAACTTTGGTTGCTTCGTGATGCCCAGCGTATTCACTTCTAAATTACTCATGCCAGCACCTGTTCTTGTTCATAATTCTTGAACATTTTCTGCATATTCTGCGGTGCACGAATTTCGGGAAACCATGTTTAGTAATTCCGGTTTACCAATCTGTCATCGGTAACTTTAACATTGCTATCTCGCCGTGAAGCATATCATTATGTCTTGGCCCTGGTGTACTTTACATACCACAAGAATACCTTTGGGTTGTGAGCCAGTTTTTTGAGACACCGATTTGTTGTGGAAAATATTACCAGTATCTTGCACTGAAGTTTGTGCCAAGTTACGCGCTTCTTTAAAACGTCAACGATCTTGAAGATTTTTCGTTGGGAGGAATGTTGTACAAAGGGCCCCTTCTTGGTACAGGAACTGGGAGCTGGAGCACTTAATTCAAACCTGTTAGAGAAGACAAAGTTATTGCCAGTCTCAGACCACATGAAAAATCGACCTATCGGTGAAGAGAGAGTGAGATAAAATTCTTCTTGTCGTTCCTTTGGGAGGACCATACCGAAGACACCAGCACACCAACTAGATTGGCAGTCTGGGATGAACCAGTGCAACTGATTCTCTGTGGCCAGCTGCCGGAGAAGGATGACCGTTTACAAAGTGGAGCACAAGTACTGTAAACGGACAGCCGGATAGGGTGGCCGAGCGGTTCTAGGCGCTACAGTCTGGAACCGCGCGACCACTACGGTCGCAGGTTCGAAGCCTGTCTCGGACATGGATGTGTGTGATGTCCTTAGGTTAGTTAGGTTTAAGTAGTTCTAAGCTCTGGGGACTGATGGCCTCAGAAGCTAAGTCCCATAGTGCTCAGTGCCATTTGAACCGTATTTTTGTAGACGGACCGTGTTAGACACGTGACGTGCTGTGCAGCCGAGTCCGTGACGGATGGGTCTCTGTTTCCGACGTCGGATCCGTGCGCCAATGAGTTCACTACCGCCACAGCAAACCACGTTGCAGTATACAGTTAACCTCTCCGTGCGTAGCACAATCCTGTGCAATTGTTCCTGTTTCTCCCACGCTCATCGGATTCCTGAGATTTTTACCATTATAACTTTTCCATCGAAACGCATTAAGAATATATCAAACTTACTCATTTTAGATGATTAGTTAAAATAATACATTGTGTGTTTCTGTCTGTACACCTTCTGAATATCTGGAATCGATCCATCATCACAAGATTGCTGTCGAACTTTGTAATTACCATCGAACAAAATACCTTTGATCCAGAGCAGCTTACCGAGCGAGGTGGTGCAGTGATTAGCACACTGGTCTCGTATTCACGAGGACGACGGCTGAAACCCGCGTCCGGCCATCCAGATACAAGTTTTCCGTGACTTCCCTAAATCGCTCCAGGCAAATGCCAGGATAATTCCTTTGAAGGTCATGGCCGATTTCCTTTCCCTTCCTTGACACAATCCAAGCTTGCTCTCCGTCTCTAATCACCTCGTTGTCTATGGGACGTTAAACTCACGCTTCCTTCCTTTCAACCAGAGCATATTTCGATTAATGCGCACAGTTTCTCCTTCAGAGGTCTCGCAGAGCTACACTAATCTGGCGACCATATTTTATGCAATTGTTTCAGATTGCCGTACAGTTGCAGTTCGGGCGATGAGTAAGTACACTCCTGGAAATTGAAATAAGAACACCGTGAATTCATTGTCCCAGGAAGGGGAAACTTTATTGACACATTCCTGGGGTCAGATACATCACATGATCACACTGACAGAACCACAGGCACATAGACACAGGCAACAGAGCATGCACAATGTCGGCACTAGTACAGTGTATATCCACCTTTCGCAGCAATGCAGGCTGCTATTCTCCCATGGAGACGATCGTAGAGATGCTGGATGTAGTCCTGTGGAACGGCTTGCCATGCCATTTCCACCTGGCGCCTCAGTTGGACCAGCGTTCGTGCTGGACGTGCAGACCGCGTGAGACGACGCTTCATCCAGTCCCAAACATGCTCAATGAGGGACAGATCCGGAGATCTTGCTGGCCAGGGTAGTTGACTTACACCTTCTAGAGCACGTTGGTTGGCACGGGATACATGCGGACGTGCATTGTCCTGTTGGAACAGCAAGTTCCCTTGCCGGTCTAGGAATGGTAGAACGATGGGTTCGATGACGGTTTGGATGTACCGTGCACTATTCAGTGTCCCCTCGACGATCACCAGTGGTGTACGGCCAGTGTAGGAGATCGCTCCCCACACCATGATGCCGGGTGTTGGCCCTGTCTGCCTCGGTCGTATGCAGTCCTGATTGTGGCGCTCACCTGCACGGCGCCAAACACGCATACGACCATCATTGGCACCAAGGCAGAAGCGACTCTCATCGCTGAAGACGACACGTCTCCATTCGTCCCTCCATTCACGCCTGTCGCGACACCGCTGGAGGCGGGCTGCACGATGTTGGGGCGTGAGCGGAAGACTGCCTAACGGTGTGCGGGACCGTAGCCCAGCTTCATGGAGACGGTTGCGAATGGTCCTCGCCGATACCCCAGGAGCATCAGTGTCCCTAATTTGCTGGGAAGTGGCGGTGCGGTCCCCTACGGCACTGCGTAGGATCCTACGGTCTTGGCGTGCATCCGTGCGTCGCTGCGGTCCGGTCCCAGGTCGACGGGCACGTGCACCTTCCGCCGACCACTGGCGACAACATCGATGTACTGTGGAGACCTCACGCCCCACGTGTTGAGCAATTCGGCGGTACGTCCACCCGGCCTCCCGCATGCCCACTATACGCCCTCGCTCAAAGTCCGTCAACTGCACATACGGTTCACGTCCACGCTGTCGCGGCATGCTACCAGTGTTAAAGACTGCGATGGAGCTCCGTATGCCACGGCAAACTGGCTGACACTGACGGCGGCGGTGCACAAATGCTGCACAGCTAGCGCCATTCGACGGCCAACACCGCGGTTCCTGGTGTGTCCGCTGTGCCGTGCGTGTGATCATTGCTTGTACAGCCCTCTCGCAGTGTCCGGAGCAAGTATGGTGGGTCTGACACACCGGTGTCAATGTGTTCTTTTTTCCATTTCCAGGAGTGTAATTTACCTCAGGCTAAGATTGACAGACGGGTCCTACCACATGTTCTTCACGTTAGTGTCTCATGTGTAAGGCCTGAATATCTGCGCGACTGCTGCACCGTGCGTTCATTTTAACACGCTTAACGTATGCAACGTATACCTCTGTTACCTCCCGTACTTTTCCCCAGCACAAAAAATGTTTGGTACCTGATCTTTTCTCTCAAAATCTATTCAGTACCGTTCCGTTATTTATCCCATCTAATCATCTAGACTGCAGTATTTCATAATCTTCTGTTGTCTTGTTGTCTCTAATGCTTGTCATCCACATTTCGCTTTCATACAAGTCTACCGCACACACAAATAATTTCCGAAAAGGCTATCTAGCACATTATGGTCTTCTTAAGAAAAATTTTTCTTGCTACTTCCTCTCTACGTTTCATATCCTCAAACAAATTAAAATAATATCACATAGCAGATAACGGGAAGAGGTGGTGCGATGCTCGAAGGGGGGAGGTACGAATCTCCATTTGGCCATCCACATTTGTTTTTCTACGTCTCCTCAAGTCCATTAAATCAGTTACATTGGTGACTCTATTGAAAAGGATGTGTCCGATTTGTTTTCCTTCTCCGTTCTCAGCTTATCCAAGTTTGTGCAGCATTTGTAATGACCTTTTAGATGACAGAACATTAAAACTTCAATTTTCTTCCTGAATTTCGCCTGTATATTACATGACAGTACTCACTGAACACCTTACGGTACTTAACCTTAATTTTATATGATATCATCAAAAAGTTTTGGTTCGGAGGCGGCACTAACCCCTTGCCTACATGTCTGTGCTGATAAACCCACATCGGAGTCGCGCTGGGTTGCATATAGTCGTACGCTGCAGCGACGCCCTCAAACAGAAACTTCTTAATCACCGCTTACATAATTCAATGTGAATAAGAAAATTACTCGTCAGAGGAAGCGCGAGATACTACAGGCTGAGATTAACGGATGAAATGATATGAAGAAAAGAGAAAGGGACTAAGAAAGTGTAGATATCTACAATGCGACATGGATACATGTTTCCCGTTGGGCAGAAAGATCACAGCTGTGATATGCCGAGAGCGAAGCTGTACTGATGATGATAGCTAATTTGCTCTTGAACGCTGAGTTGATTCAGATAAGATTCAAGTTGCAGAATTAGTTGTTCCACAGACGCTTCGTAAGATACAGAAGGAGATGGAGAAAGATTTACTGTTGTCCAAGATGCAGGACGTAGTCTAGTATTGCTGTATTTTCATTTTGAGGGGAGTACTGACAGCAGCAGTACCTAAGAAACGTATGAAGTGAACAGTGCGAATGAATGTCGCTCTGCCTATGTGGCCGCATCCAACGCAACCAAGTATGGCAAGCGTTGATACGATGAAACAGCCGAATATTGAACACATTATCTTACGCAAGCGACCATAGCTCAGTCGTGTTGTCCGGAGTTTTCATTGCACTGTGCTGAAATACATGACAGTGGCATAGATGTGGCAGGACTAAACAATGAACTAATTTTTGTTTAGTTTGAGGTGCAAATAATTTTATAAATTTTTGGATTTGTACACAGGCTGGAGAGAGATTTCCTGCACGCTGTAACAGTTTGTTGTTCCCAAATTAGATGCTCAACCAAGACTATTTCAAGGTCTGTTACTGTTTTAGAAAGCAGTAACCAGATGCCATTAGGAAGTAACAGAAAAACTGTTTCACGAAAAATCCGCTGATCAGTTTACACATGGAGCTATTATTTCTGCAGTTTGGCGCCATTGATGCGCTCTCGATGTACTTTCTGCAAAGCTTCAAATGAATATTTGTGTAAAACTTCCTGGCAGATTAAAACTGTGTGCCCGACCGAGACTCGAACTCGGGACCTTTGCCTTTCGCGGGCAAGTGCTCTACCATCTGAGCTACCGAAGCACGACTCACGCCCGGTACTCACAGCTTTACTTCTGCCAGTACCTCGTCTCCTACTTTCCAAACTTTACAGAAGCTCTCCTGCTTCTGTAAAGTTTGGAAAGTAGGAGACGAGGTACTGGCAGAAGTAAAGCTGTGAGTACCGGGCGTGAGTCGTGCTTCGGTAGCTCAGATGGTAGAGCACTTGCCCGCGAAAGGCAAAGGTCCCGAGTTCGAGTCTCGGTCGGGCACACAATTTTAATCTGCCAGGAAGTTTCATATCAGCGCACACTCCGCTGCAGAGTGAAAATCTCATTCTGGAATATTTGTGTAAATTACCCACAAAAATACCGGCCCTTATCTCTGAATCTTATGACCATCGATTTCTGAAACACTGATGGATTCCTTCCTTTATTGTGGTATCATTGAAGGAAAGTCCTTCAGGTGGCTAGTCATTAAACTTAATTTTATCAGTGAACATCGTATAACAAATGCCATCAAATACACTGGCTGATTGTGTTATAATGTTACAAACTTTCAGGTATGATGTAGAAACGTAAATGCATCAATTTGAGGTAAAGTGTTCTGGCCGAGAAACGACCGAGTCGAAAGTTGTACGCGATAGTCATTCTGATATCCCTGACAGTGGAATACATGTACCTTACCGTTGTTGCTAAGATCGTAGAGCAGGCAATGCCGATGAGTACTCTGATGTAGAAGTTGGGATGGTAACTAATCCAATGCAGATGGTTTACTGTGGACTAAAATAAGCAGTTCTTGTGTACAATGTATATACTGTAGTAGACTACAGTCTGTATTTACAGGTCGAAGCAATACCTCTTACCAGCTCTCTTGAATAGAAATTCATCAGGAACTTACTGGTGAGCCACCGTCGTTAGTCAATACAAAATAAAGGATATTTTCGACTAAAAACGGACGCGGTTTATTGATTCCATCCTGCAAGAGTTAATCAAGTGATGTGTTGCTGCTACAAAGCGAAATATAGGTGAAACTGTGAAACAATAAAAGAATATATTAAAAGGTGCTAAATTATACATTTTTGCAACAAAGTGTGAAATCTGAGGTAGTGGAATACCGGGAGGACTGTGGATACTACACTGCCTCTAACACGGTACAGCTGTTAGCCATAAAACACCCTACTTATTGAAGCAAAGTCTTGGAATTAACTAAGACCTATATGTATTGGTGTTATTTCGACGCTTATTATATCTATAGCTTCAAGCTTCATGGCTTCCCACCAACATGGAAGAATCTACCCACGATGGCGTCCCGAGAATGTACACACTCAGAAGGACGCGTCGATGGCACTACAAGTAAAATACTTTAGTAAAATTCCCCCTAGGTTTCACTAACGTTATTACCTTCTAAATGAAAATGACCGTCCATTGAGAGACCGATGAAAATTTACACAGTAGCTCTGCTTATTCGGAAAAAATGCTGAAAGAGATTGTCTTGTATGAAAACGCAAAACTGGCTTTCGACGATGTTCAGCTAAGCTGGGACAGCACAAGGCTCCTGAGGCAGATGCCAGGAGAGGGCTCGAAACGCTGAGTTGAAGCTGAAAAAGAATACGAGGCACTCTAATCACGCAGATGGTTTCATTGTCGTTAGGTGTGGAGGAGAAGCAAGCACTGCCTTCCTTACCCTACTCTCCGAGTTATGTGCGGCATTCTGTACCCGAACTGCGCCGCCGTAGAGTTCTGCTCACGAGAGCAGGTGTTGTCCGTGTCTTGCTAATCCTCATGAGGTCACGCGAATCCTCATGACGTTACGAATCTTTTGCAGCCAGTTGACAATACACCTAAGTGCCTTTAACACTTTTCTCTCATTAAATTGTTGTAGATAAAGTGAAACACCTTTTCATTAAGTTTCAAGAAGGTGAAATGAGGATTTCAGAAGTTAATTATTTTTCAATGTTTTGTTATGACTGGCAGGGTACTGAGACAGAAAATTTAAATTTAGTAAAAAGCAGGTACTATTCTGACGAAGAAAACATTTTCAACCGGTTTAATCTTCTCTGTGTACAATTTGAAATGAGTATATTCTGCAAAAAACTGTGCTTCGCAGAGTTTGGTGGAATCTGAATATATTAATTATGGGTTTGAGATGATGACTGGGATTCTTTGTGCATTAGTGAGTCACGGAATTAACGATGTGGTGTGGTTTTGACCATCGTGACTTAAATGCTTTAGGCAGAATTCACGTGAGAATGGATCTCTGAGAACATGCAGGATAGTAAGGGATATGACTCCAAGAGACAGCTGCGATTGCAAGCTCTTCAGAGCCATGTTGTATGAATGCCGACAGCGTCGGCACGCGATATGTGTCCCTGTGGACCGCCAGTGAAGCAGTTGAACGTATGAAGTGGATCCGTCTCCACATCTCTCCGCGCACTGCCTCAAATGTGCTATACCTTGATAAACTTTAGGACTGATGTCGATGGAACTTTTAAAGGAGAACGATGAAGGAGTTGGCGTGTCCTTCTTATTTGCTGTGTGCAATAAAGCAGTCCATGTGAAATACCGCGCAGCAAGCGTAGGGTTTTGCGTATTACGAACCGAATTAGATAATGATAGTTGATTAATAATCTGTAGTTAGGACGAGCAGCTTTCATGGTTGAACATTACCAACGTCATCTACTAGCCGACATTTCCACTTTACGTAAGAAATAGGGTTTACCGGCTCTGAGTGGCCATTGTTTGGCAGGAACATTTCTATTATTCTACTTTCACATCAATTAGAGAGTGTAGAGGAACTGGTCGTATTGGATGTGAACTTATTAATTCAAGAATATTAACTTGTTGTTACAAAATGTGTATTGGGACTACTACTAGACAACATTATTTATCTTCGTAGTATTTTATTCTTTTGCCTTTATGCTGTACCTACACAGGCCAGCATGTTTATTATTGGATGTGGCATTGTTATTATTAGACAATGGCAGGGTGCCCTTTCCGTCGCCACCTCTTTATCCCCCAGGACCAAATGTGTGTACAACAAATGTCTTCGTGTAATATTGTCCATGTGGAAGTGTGCAATCATTTTCAAATTATTTGCGAAAAGAGCAACTGAGGCGCAGCATGGGTACCAGCGTGGTATTCAGCTAGTCAGATATGGAAAATCGCCTAAAAACTATGTCTAGGCTGGACTGCCGACAGGCCTTCGTCGATAATCCGCTGGGCTGTTCGATGTGGGGATGGCGCGCTTGCTCGCATCCCGGAAGTGGCGCGCTACCACGAGTGACTACTGGTCGGCTATTTCCCTTCCTACTAAAAATTTATGAAAAGAATTTCTGTGACGGAGCAGTTACAGTTATCGGGCAAGACACCTGAAAGGAGCATATAGTACGAAGTAGAGAGGGGTACGGTTTTTCCCAGTATTTATCAGGTTTCACAAATGCATTTGCTGCTATTGTAGAGTGGAAAGCAAACTTAACGTCATAACAGAACAATTAGAACTCTACGAACATCACTAGGTTGAAGAATAGGACTAAATACAGTTGTAGAAACGAGGAGTAAATATATAATCCTCCCACCGCAACCCTACAGGGCGTACGCAACTTGTAATGATGGCCATAGTACTGAGTCAACAGTGCAAGTTGATTTGAGGTAAGATCACATATTATGCTAAGATTTCCCCTAATAACACTGCTCTTGCACTGCAAAAAAGCGAAGAAGTGAGAAATGAAGTGTTTCATTAGCCTTGAAGAAGGCTGCCTGCTGTCGAGGAACACGCACTTGGACGTTTCGCCAGCAGCTGTTCCAGAAACTGTTAGTTTGGGCTACATTATCTCGGCTCTGAGTTCCCCCTGAAAACGGCGGATGCTCGTCTCTGGCGGCGGGACAGTTTAGCGTGTTTGTGTGGAGCTGTCGGGGACGCGGCGAGGGTCGTCGTCGCCGGCTGAGCGTCGGCAGAAGACGCCCGCGGCGGGCCGCACAATGGGGGCCGGCGGCGGCGCGTCGCCCCATTGTGGCGCCGTCAGCCGCCGCGTCAATACAGCCACGCGACGCCACGCGAGCCACGCGTAGCCGGCACCGGCGCGCGCTCGTTAACAGCCGTGACGGCCGTCAGCGAAGCGCACCGCGGGCCGGCCGACATCCCAGGGGCAAAGGCTGGCATCCGCTGTAGCTTCCCTCAGTCGCACTCACGCTTGTCGTAAATCGGCTGTACACCGGCGGAAATTCACGTTCCTTGTACAACGTCACATATTTTATTTCTATAGGTTTCCCGTCCTAGGGGCATGAAAGGGAAGCAGTGGTAGGGAAGGGAGTGAGACAGTGTTGTAGCCTATCCCCCTTGCTATTCAATCTGTATATTGAGCAAGCAGTAAAGGAAACGAAAGAAAAGTTCGGAGTAGGTATTAAAATACATGGAGAAGAAATAAAAACTTTGAGGTTCGCTGATGACATTCTAATTCTGTCAGAGACAGCGAAGGACTTGGAAGAGCAGTTGAACGGATTGGACAGTGTCTTGAAAGGAGGGTATAAGATGAACATCAACAAAAGCAAAACGAGGATAATGGAATGAAGTCGAATTAAGTCGGGTGATGCTGCGGGAATTAGATTAGTAAATGAGACACTTGAAGTAGTAAAGGAGTTTTGCTATTTGGGGAGCAAAATAACTGATGACAGTCGAAGTAGAGAGGACATAAAATGTAGACTGACAATGGCAAGGAAAGCGTTTCTGAAGAAGAGAAATTTTTTAACATCCTTATTGATTTAAGTGTCAGGAAGTCGTTTCTGAAAGTATTTGTTTGGAGTGTAGCCATGTATGGAAGTGAAACATGGACGATAAATAGTTTAGACAAGAAGAGAATAGAAGCTTTCGAAATGTGCTACAGAAGAATGCTGAAGATTAGATGGGTAGACCACATAACTAATGAGGAGATATTGAATAGAATTGGAGAGAAGAGGAGCATGTGGCACAACTTGACTAGGAGAAGGGATCGGTTGGTAGGACATGTTCTGAGGCATCACGAGATCACCAATTTAATACTTGAGGGCAGCGTGGAGGGTAAAAATCGTAGAGGGAGGCCAAGAGATGAATACACTAAGCAGATTCAGAAGGATGTAGGCTGCAGTAGGTACTGGGAGATGAAGAGGCTTGCACAGGACAGAGTAGCATGGAGAGCTGCATCAAACCAGTCTCAGGACTGAAGACCACAACAACAACAGGGTTCCGTCATTAGACCCCTTACATCTGACAGCATAAAACTAATCTCTAAAGTTGATCAGCAGTCATTTTGGTCAATCAGTTCCTCTAATAATTGTAAATATTTTTCAGTTAACATTATTTTAAAAAAAAAGAAGCGGTAAAAGACCTAGGCATAATCTTGGCTGAACATCAAACCATTGTAGCGTCACAGTAAAGCTCTATCCTGCCTATAAGCATGTCAACGATTTTGAAAAAGAGATTTGTGCCACGAGTGAAATGAAAATACACTCCTGGAAATTGAAATAAGAACACCGTGAATTCATTGTCCCAGGAAGGGGAAACTTTATTGACACATTCCTGGGGTCAGATACATCACATGATCACACTGACAGAACCACAGGCACATAGACACAGGCAACAGAGCATGCACAATGTCGGCACTAGTACAGTGTATATCCACCTTTCGCAGCAATGCAGGCTGCTATTCTCCCATGGAGACGATCGTAGAGATGCTGGATGTAGTCCTGTGGAACGGCTTGCCATGCCATTTCCACCTGGCACCTCAGTTGGACCAGCGTTCGTGCTGGACGTGCAGACCGCATGAGACGACGCTTCATCGAGTCCCAAACATGCTCAATGGGGGACAGATCCGGAGATCTTGCTGGCCAGGGTAGTTGACTTACACCTTCTAGAGCACGTTGGTTGGCACGGGATACATGCGGACGTGCATTGTCCTGTTGGAACAGCAAGTTCCCTTGCCGGTCTAGGAATGGTAGAACGATGGGTTCGATGACGGTTTGGATGTACCGTGCACTATTCAGTGTCCCCTCGACGATCACCAGTGGTGTACGGCCAGTGTAGGAGATCGCTCCCCACACCATGATGCCGGGTGTTGGCCCTGTGTGCCTCGGTCGTATGCAGTCGTGATTGTGGCGCTCATCTGCACGGCGCCAAACACGCATACGACCATCATTGGCACCAAGGCAGAAGCGACTCTCATCGCTGAAGACGACACGTCTCCATTCGTCCCTCCATTCACGCCTGTCGCGACACCACTGGAGACGGCCTGCACGATGTTGGGGCGTGAGCGGAATTCGGCCTAACGGTGTGCGGGACCGTAGCCCAGCTTCATGGAGACGGTTGCGAATGGTCCTCGCCGATACCCCAGGAGCAACAGTGTCCCTAATTTGCTGGGAAGTGGCGGTGCGGTCCCCTACGGCACTGCGTAGGATCCTACGGTCTTGGCGTGCATCCGTGCGTCGCTGCGGTCCGGTCCCAGGTCGACGGGCACGTGCACCTTCCGCCGACCACTGGCGACAACATCGATGTACTGTGGAGACCTCACGCCCCACGTGTTGAGCAATTCGGCGGTACGTCCACCCGGCCTCCCGCATGCCCACTATACGCCCTCGCTCAACGTCCGTCAACTGCACATACGGTTCACTTCCACGCTGTCGCGGCATGCTACCAGTGTTAAAGACTGCGATGGAGCTCCGTATGCCACGGCAAACTGGCTGACACTGACGGCGGCGGTGCACAAATGCTGCGCAGCTAGCGCCATTCGACGGCCAACACCGCGGTTCCTGGTGTGTCCGCTGTGCCGTACGTGTGATCATTGCTTGTACAGCCCTCTCGCAGTGTCCGGAGCAAGTATGGTGGGTCTGACACACCGGTGTCAATGTGTTCTTTTTTCCATTTCCAGGAGTGTAGTCCAGTCCTGTGTACTGCCAAATTTGTACTATTATGATGTGGTCAAACACTCATAGATAGGACGTCTCCAGACATCTCGAGATAGCTATGTGTGTTTATCAAACACTGGACTGAGTGATCAAATTTTAATTATTAATTTGTTTTTGCTTTGGTCAGCAAATACCATACAACCAACAATAGGTTACAAAAGTACCATAATAATATAATCGCAATTTCCACAGTACATCGATACAAAAGGTTCTAGATGTAAAATAAAAACATGAAAAGACGAATACCAGAAAGCCAGCAATAGTTACAACAGTGCCAAGTTAACACAGCAGAACAATGATAACTTTTGAAGTACAAAGATAATTTCGTTACTAAAAAAAGGAACTACACACACACACACACACACACACACACACACACACACACACGCACACACAAAGAATTACAACCCAGGTTTCTAATCGGGCCGTTCCTGTGGACACAGCAACCTTTAATTGGAAACCGCACAACGGCGTAGTTTTCTTAATGTAAAGTAAAACTGATCACATTCGGATGCTCCTATGTTCATCCAGGCACATACAAACTGGTAAGCGAGTTGACTGTCTCATACTATGTTTACGCTATCGGCTTTATAGTTACTAGAGCCTCAGTACTTCTCCTCAGACGTAAGTATCTATCACCATTCCATATCAGCGATATAAGTTCCGTTACGCTCAGAATCCTGACTGCGACCTTGCAGTAACACTAAATCTTTCTGCAACAGCTCCTTCTCCATTTTAGACACGCGAGTCTTGAATGAAATACCTCGTGACCTGCGTCTTATCCGAAACAACCATGCATTCAAGAGCAGGTAAACAGTTTATGTGTTGTTATCGGCGTAGCTTCTCTTTCGGCGTATCAAAGCCGTTTTCCTTCTGTGCAACAACGTACTGTATCAGACTCCCTGGCAGATTAAAACTGTGTGCCATACCGCGACTCGAACTCCGCACAGGTCCCGAGTTCGAGTCTCGGCCCGGTACACAGTTTTAATCTGCAAGGAAGTTTCACATTAGCGCACACTCCGCTGTAGAGTGAAAATTTCATTCTAGGGTACTGTATCTTCTATACTTTTCGCATTCTTCATGTTTTTTTCCTTTCATTCTACCTGCTAATTTTATCCTATTAATTCTCGCTCTTCAGCTGACCACTTAAACAGTTGTCCACATTGATTCCCTCTGTATTATAGCCTCAAGTTTCTTTTACATGATATTACTCAAATTCCAGCAGCACGTAATGGGGAAAGTGGTTAACAAAATGTTGATGAGGTTAATATTCTCCCAGTCTCCACACAGTCATTACTGTACATGGTGGCCAGAAACTGTATGAAAAACTTGTAAGGGATTTGCAGGAAGGCTGTGCCGAGAAATACTTGTAAAAAAAAATCAATGTACTGCACCATTCCTATTTAATTTAATTAGCACTGAAGTTACCTCATCAGGTCGTTGTACGTGTAAATTGTAGCACCCTGCCAGAGACAGTGTTGCTAAACGTGTTCTTCGTTTGGCTTTCTCAAACTTATCTTGTGTGATTTGGAGAAAGCAAACGAACATGTTCAGCAACAGTCTGTGACAGCCTGCTTGAGTTTACGTGCACGACGACCTCCGCTATCGGGTGGAGAAATGTAGGGTCCCCCTGAATAGGTCAGGCTTGCACTACCCGCCGGAAGAGGCTACAAGGGTAGCGGGGTACGTGTGGAGTGCACATGGGGGTCTTTTAGGTTAGAGAATTCCCTCCCTAGGGCCGACAAGATGCCTCCTGAGATTCGGCAAGGTAGGAGTTGGCAAAATGCAACAGGGAATAACAATATTAAAGCGCTAATAGTAAACTGCAGGAGCGTCTATAGAAAGGTCCCAGAACTGCTCTCATTAATAAACGGTCACAACGCCCATATAATACTAGGGACAGAAAGTTGGCTGAAACCAGACGTAAACAGTAATGAAATCCTAAACTCAGATTGGAATGTATACCGCAGAGACAGGCTGGAAAGTGAAGGGGGAGGCGTGTTTATAGCGATAAGAAGTGCAATAGTATCGAAGGAAATTGACGGAGATCCGAAATGTGAAATAATTTGGGTGAAGGTCACGATTAAAGCAGGCTGAGACATGGTAATTGGATGTCTCTATAGGCCCCCTGGCTCAGCAGCTGTTGTGGCTGAGGATTTCCCCACCATGTTATACTTCTGGGTGGAGATTTTAATTTGCCGGATATAGACTGGGAGACTCAAACGTTCATAACGGGTGGCAGGGACAAAGAATCCAGTGAAATTTTTTGAAGTGCTTTATCTGAAAACTACCTTGAGCAGTTAAACAAGGAACCGACTCGTGGCGATAACATATTAGACCTTCTGGTGACAAACAGACCCGAACTATTTGAAACACTTAACGCAGAACAGGGAATCAGCGATCATAAAGCGGTTACGGCATCGATGATTTCAGCCGTAAATAGAAATATTAAAAAAGGTAGGAAGATTTTTCTGTTTAGCAAAAGCGACAAAAAGCAGATTACAGAGTACCTGACGGCTCAACACAAAAGTTTTGTCTCAAGTACAGAGAGTGTTGAGGATCAGTGGCAAAAGTTCAAAACAATTGTACAATATGCGTTAGATGAGTACGTGCCAAGCAAGATCGTAAGAGATGGAAAAGAGCCACCGTGGTACAACAACCGAGTTAGAAAACTGCTGCGGAACCAAAGGGAACTTCACAGCAAACATAAACATAGCCAAAGCCTTGCAGGCAAACAAAAATTACGCGAAGCGAAATGTAGCATGAGGAGGGCTATGCGAGAGGCGTTCAGTGAATTCGAAAGTAAAGTTCTATGTACTGACTTGGCAATAAATCCTAAGAAATTTTGGTCTTATGTCAAAGCGGTAGGTGGATCAAAACAAAATGTCCAGACACTCTGTGCCCAAAATGGTACTGAAACAGAGGATGACAGACTAAAGGCCGAAATACTAAATGTCTTTTTCCAAAGCTGTTTCACAGAGGAAGACTGCACTTTAGTTCCTTCTCTAGATTGTCGTACAGATGATAAAATGGTAGATATAGAAATCGACGACAGAGGGATGGAGATAAAATTAAAATCGCTCAAAAGAGGAAAGGCACTGGATCTGATGGGATACCAGTTGGATTTTACACAGGTACGCGAAGGAACTTGCACCCCTTCTTGCAGCGGTGTACCGTAGGTCTCTAGAAGAGCGTAGCGTTCCAAAGGATTGGAAAAGGGCACAGGTCATCCCCGTTTTCAAGAAGGGACGTCGAACAGATGTGCAGAACTATAGACCTATATGTCTAAAGTCTATCAGTTGTAGAATTTTGGAACACGTGTTATGTTCGAATATAATGACTTTTCTGGAGACTATAAATCTACTCTGTAGGAATCAGCATGGGTTTCGAAAAAGACGATCGTGTGAAACCCAGCTCGCGCTATTAGTCCACGAAACTTAGAGGGCCACAGACACTGGTTCACAGGTAGATGCCGTGTTTTTTGACTTCCGCAAGTCGTTCGATACAGTTCTCCACAGTCGTTTAATGAACAAAGTAAGAGCATATGGACTATCAGACCAATTGTGTGATTGGATTGAAGAGTTCCTAGATAACAGAACGCAGCATGTTAGCATGTCATTCTCAATGGAGAGAAGTCATCCGAAGTAAGAGTGATTTCAGGTGTGCCGCACGGGAGTGTCATAGGACCGTTGCTATTCACAATATACGTAAATGACCTTGTGGATGACATCGGAAGTTCACTGAGGCTTTTTGCAGATGATGCTGTGGTGTATCGAGAGGTTGTAACAATGGAAAATTGTACTGAAATGCAGGAGGATCTGCAGCGAATTGACGCATGGTGCAGGGACTGGCAAATCAATCTCAATGTAGACAAGTGTAATGTGCTGCGAATACATAGAAAGATAGATCCCTTATCATTTAGCTACAAAATAGCAGGTCAGCAACTGGAAGTTGCAAATTATCTGGGAGTGCGCATTAGGATTGATTTAAAATGGAATGATCATATAAAGTTGATCGTCGGTAAAGCAGATGCCAGACTGAGAGTCATTGGAAGAATCCTAAGGAAATGCAATCCGAAAACAAAGGAAGTAGGTTACAGTACGCTTGTTCGCCCACTGCTTGAATACTGCTCAGCAGTGTGGGATCCGTACCAGATAGGGTTGATAGAAGAGATAGAGAAGATCCAGCGGAGAGCAGCGCGCTTCGTTACAGGATCATTTAGTAATCGCGAAAGTGTTACGGAGATGATAAATAAACTCCAGTGGAAGACTCTGCAGGAGAGACGCTCAGTAGCTCGGTACGGGCTTTTGTTAAAGTTTCGAGAACATACCTTCACCGAAGAGTCAAGCAGCATATTGCTCCCTCCTACGTGTATCTCGCGATGAGACCATGAGGATAAAATCAGAGAGATTGGAGCCCACACAGAACCATACCGACAATCCTTTCCACGAACAAAACGAGACTGGACTAGGAGGGAGAACCGATAGAGGTACTCAGGGTACCCTCCGTCACCCACCATACCCAATGCAACAAATATACAAAAGAAAACAGGAGAAAAAATTGAAAAATACATCCAACTGGCTGAGGAAGTCAAGGACATGTGGCATCAGGATAAAGTTGACATTATACCAATTATACTATCAACTACAGGAGTCATACCACACAATATCCACCAGTACATCAATGCAATGCAGCTACATCCAAACTTATATATACAACTTCAGAAATCCGTAATTATTGATACATGTTCAATTACCCGAAAGTTCCTAAATGCAATATAACATATACCGCACAGTTAAAAGGAAGTCACGCTTGATCAAGGTCCGCGTCACTTTCCATTTTTGACCAGACATAACGTCTGAGAATAGAAAGAAATAATAATAATAATAATATGTTTTGATGGCAGATGGTTTGCTTTTCAGCGCAATCTCCCAAAGTAGGTAGCAGTCCCTGGAAGAAGGATAAACGCACACTAACACTTGTCAGTGGTCGACAGTCACAGGTTCATGGTTCCGCGATAATTGGTCGGTTTGCACCGCTGTCATGTCAGTGTAGAATAGGCAGGTTCAAGCAGGCCCTAAAGCCACGCAGGATATCAACGGTCCCAAGCGACCAGTGCCTAAGAAGACGGAAATATTGTCCTCTCGGCTGTATGGGATCGAGTAACCTCCGAGAGTGCGATGACGTTTGGAACACCATCGACTGCTGGCGGCGAATATCGTTGCAGGTTCCATTCGTCAACAGAGACGACCCAAACAGTGGTACACCACGTCTAATTTTCAGGCGAGTTACGATTCTGCGTAGAGCATCATAAAGCAGGTCTCCGAGTGTTGCGGCTATGACGACAAAACGACATCACCAGATTCAATTTATCGTCGTTAGACGGCCGACCACATAGTGTGATGTTGTGAAGTGTCACTGGCTAGCATCGGGCATGGATGTGTGTGATGTCCTTAGCTTAGTTAGGGTTAATTAGTTGATAGTTATAGGCGACTGATGACCTCTGAAGTTAAGTCGCATAGTGCTCAGAGCCATGTGAACCACTTGAATTTGTCACTGGCTACACAACACCTCAGTCGGCAGTTCGTACAGCAGCCGTTAGGTTTCTCACCTGTTACGGTGGTAGCTGTGCCTTATCTTCGACGTCTCCGTGAAGCTATCGTTCAAAAAGAAAACGCAAGACCGCAAGTTGCCCGTGCTGTTCTAACAAGCCTCGAAGAGAGGATATTCGAGTGTTTCCCTGGCCTGCAAGTTTTTAGTCTCTCACCCATCGAAACCATCTAGTCATGCGCTTACCATAGTATGTGCGCCACCGCTGACCATCCAGTACGTTTGATGAACTGTGGCATAGAGCTCAAATAGCACGAAATGGCACACCTTCATCTGCTGGTCTTCTCTCAGTTGGAGTCGATGGTCAGCCAGGTTAGAGGAGACAGCTGTGTGTACTAAATATCGAGCCCAAATGCCACCAAGAAATCTAGAAATTCATTCATATATTTATTGTGCTACATTATGTACGCATTATACTTAAAATTTCATTATTTTGTGACATACCGAACGTGGCAGTCTTAGTGGTAGAACAGTAATTTACTCACCATAGAAGTGACTTACAAACTCTCCTCGATCAATAATTGCTCTTTTAACTGTTACATTTATCATGGGGCCACCTTATGCCTATGGCAGAGATACAGCAGAGAGTTGTTCATCACGAAGCAGAAGCAGATTACTGTTGCAGTTCAGAAATCATATGTTTCAAGAACCATCTGGCAATTAATTGCCTCCTTCCACACAGGTCTCGTGAGTGAACTAGACGACGAAATACGGGGAATCGTAGTTCATACGCAGGTTTATCCGCACTTGGATTTCCATGCGTCATTCGCGAATGTAAAAGGGAAAGGGCGAATGGTAACAGATCACATGTACCCCCCCCCCCCACAAATATCGTAAGATGGCTTACGAAGTATAGACGTAGATACAGAAAAATATTATATTGTTCGCTTATAATTCACTGCGGCTCCTGATCGCTCATTTCCGCTCTTACCCGTTGAAAAAGTTTTTTTTTTAAATATCTGAGAATCCACCTAATTAAATATTACCTGTTTCTCTATTTATTTGACGAATATAGCTAGTCTGTGAGTGCCAAAGCAATATAAGATTATTAATTACCAGTAACCTGGGCACGTGTGTTATTTAGGTATTTCCGTTGAAAAGATATCTTATGGGTAGCTGGGTAGCTATGTGTTTTTTTTTTTTTATTTCAGTCGATGAGAGTCATTTTCATTCAGGCGTAGTTGGTTTGTCTGTCCTCTATGTTCTGCTACATGTGAGTCGTCGATCTCTGCCTGCCGTTTGTTTCTTCAGCTTTGATAATGGTTTGGAGATCTATATATTGCTTTCATGATACTTTATAACGCTTATAAAGAGCTCATTACGTACGAAGATTACGACCTTATCTCCGGCAAATACGCTCCGATCTGATCTTGGAAATACCACTGTGCTGAGGTGAAGTTCCATTAACTTTCTGATGCCATTTCAAACTATGAAGGATGACATAACGAAGACTAACAGTTCTGAAAAAAATATATATAATGTGCAATTTGCAGCCTCAGCTACTAGATGGAGAGCTTAGCAGGTGAATGTTAGTTGGTATTTAAATTACGTATGTTATACCACACATGCAATGTAGTATTTCGTGAACTTCAGATTCGATGTGTTGCAAAAAGGAATAGCGTATCAAAGTTATGTTTTATTTTGTGGCGTGTAGCGCAAAATTCCGAACATTTTGATAATTTTGTAGGTTTTTGGAGGGAGGGGGTTGCATGAGTATGAGCAAAAGTATCAAAATTCGTATGTAACAGTGACAGGAATTTGAAGCTCACAGTGAATAAGGTCGCGAGTACAGAACCTAGCTTCTTCCCGTGTGATGATAAAAACGCAGCCTCAAGAAATTCTAAGGGAATTCTATTCCATGAGGGCAGAGAGAACTAAAATATTGTAAGAGCTAAGACTAGAGAAACAAAGAAAATTTCCGATGTTTAGAAATAGCTTGTTACATTATGGCCGATGTTGGTCCTGTATGTACCTTTGATGCATAAGGCTCTCACCAACTGCGCTATCAAGAACATATCAGTGCCAAACTCAAATATTCTATGGTCCGTTATCTCTCTGATACACTCTCATTCCTTAATTATTAAAGAAATGTCATTACTACTTATACTCAATAATGCATTTTAAGTTCTATTTTGAGAGACAGACCAGTTCTATGGCTGCGGAGAATAACATGTTATTTAAAACTTAAATGCTGCACTCCGTGTTCTAGACGGCCGCGAGGTGCCGACCGGCTGCCGTGTCATCCTTAGCCATGCTGCGTCATTCGGATGCAGGTTAGCGCTTCGCTCTGTCGGCTTTTGCCAGCTTTCCACACCGTGGAGCCGAACTTCTCGTTCTATAGTGCATCAGTTGGTACCACGACGTTGAGAGGACACCGTTCCAGTACCCCAACAAGGAAAAATACCTGGTAGTACCTGGAATTCAACCAGGGTACTCCGTATGTTAGCACATAAGCTAAGTAAATAATGAGACTGAATTTATGGAAATTAAAGTTTCTCTACAGGCATTAAGGAAGGCGTGGGCCAAGTCATCTTCTCTCTGTCCATCTGTCATATCTAGCACACTGCACATAACTACGAAGAATTTCGTTAAAATTTTATTAATTGACGAATTTACCGCACCGTAATCCTATTTCACTACAAATAACAAAACTGTAAAATGAAATCAACAGGATGCGATATAAAAAACCAATAACTGTGCATTTAATGAATATGAATAGATTTTGGTGTCCATGAAAATTAGCTAGACTGTACAATACACTTTAGATAAATCAACTTAAGCTATTCCTATGCTACGATTTCTGTAACCCTTTACATTTTCACTACTTTATAATCTCAGTCTATTTTAATCTTTAATCCTGTTACGTACCAAGAATGAAAATTTTTATTACTTCGGACTTCAACGAACACTTGCAAATATGAAAGCGGTCTAATCAGTTTTTAAATTGGAAGTCATGGACAGCAAAGCACGGAAAAACAGAATTAGGGAGAAACTGGGTAACGCAACGACAAATAAGGTTACGTACATTTGAATTAGTATAGTATTTAGCTTATAACTGGAAATCTACAGTCAGAAGGTAAAATTATCGTGTTTCACAACGAGCGGCGAATTTGAGCTAATGAAGCTAAATGTTTCACTGGAACACAAATAAATGTTAAACTGGGTGACGTTGAGGTATGGGGCGTGTCTCGATAGAATGACTAAGAATCTGACAAAATATTCTAACAGAAGCTGCTTCTGCATCTGCCCTCCGTAGCTAGAAGAGCATTGTTGGGCACGACCATAGTCTTTGGTTTTCAGTAATGAAAAAAGTAAAAAATACTGGTGACTAGTGACCGTGGTGGTTCATCGGATGGAGCACTAGACTCTGGCAATGAAGGTCCCCTGTTCAATCCCCGAACTTTGCCTCATTCCAGTCCCTCCAGGACGACTCTTCGTCCACTCGACTTTTTATCAAATGTAGCTATGCCGTAAACCAGGTATACTTTGACCACTGCGGTTACTCTGACCTCTCATACACCAAACGTCTTACAGCTCTGCTGGACCTTAATTGGGTGTTTAGTTTATATAGTTTATACTTTTTTGTAGTAAAATTCCATCAATACACGCTAAATGGCGCCATTACCTGCTGAAGTCCTTGCGCAACAGTTGGCGAACCTCTTTCAACTTGTAATTGTATAGGAAAATGTGTGTTAAAGTCTGGTAGTGAAAATCCACCGATACTATTTAGCTATAAAGAGATCTGTGTTTTAAACTATACCTTTTCCATTAATAAAATATTCTTGGGTTTCAAGTCACATCGAGTGGCTAACTGTCCACGAGCTTTCGGCGGAAATCTTCTCTCCCATTGTCAAGTGGCCATCGTGTGAGTTCCTCTGACGTGCCTATATACCCACGCCGACGCCAGTGACGACACTGCTGCCCAGTCGTACACCACATTTGGCAAAGTTTTGGTTGCGAGGCCGCTGGACCGATTCGTCTCCCCAATTACAGGTTCAAATGGTTCAAATAGCTCTAAGCACTATGGGACTTAACATCTGAGGTCATCAGTCCCCTAGACTTAGAACTACTTAAACGTAACTATCCTGAGGGCATCACACACATCCATGCCCGAGGCAGGATTCGAACCTGCGACCGTAGCAGCAGCGCGGTTCCGGACTGAAGCGCCTAGAACCGCTCGGCCACAACGGCCGGCCAATTAAAGGAACCAAGGACGTATTCAGCTGCACTCTACCATCATTATTGATGGGGTTGTCCGATATTTTGATCTCTATTGCTACATTTATTACGCTATCCTAGAAGCCCTTGGTCCGTTTAATAATAAAACTATTGTCAGATGCAAATCGGTGTCCATTTCGCAGTGCATGCTCAGCTACCGCTGATGTTTTCGGGATAGTGTAGGCGGAAACACCTTTCATCTTCTATGCAGTGCTGTTCAAGAGCCGGCCATAGTGGCCGAGCGGTTCTAGGCGCTACAGTCTGGAACCGCTCGACCGCTACGGTCGCAGGTTCGAATCCTGCCTTGGACATGGATGTGTGTGATGTCCTTAGGTTAGTTAGGTTTAAGTAGTTCTAAGTTCTAGGGGACTGATGGCCTCAGAAGTTAATTCCTAACCTAAGGACATCACACACATCCATTACCGAGGCAAGATTCGAACCTGCGACCCAAGCAGTCGCCCGGTACCGGACTGAAGCGCCTAGAACCTCTCGGCCACTGCGGCCGGCCGTAGTAATCGACGACGTAGTGTAACTGAGGCGGAATAAGGAGAACCAGCCCGCATTCGCCTAGGCAGATGGAAAGCCGCTTAAAAACCATCCACAGACTGGCCGGCACACCGGACCTCACCACTAATCAGCCAGGATGATTCATGCTGGTGTCCGGCACGCATACCCGCCCGTGAAGAAGTGCGTTAGACCGCACGGATAACTGGGCGGGCTTTCTACATCTAACTAACGCAATATTATTAACTGTTTCACTATGACGATCAGCGGAATTCAGTCAAGTCAGGTTTGGGGAAAGGAAGTATTTCCGTTCACAAATTGAGAAACCAATAAAAAGTTAACAACGATATCCAAACTGACTATTTATTCGTTGTACTTCCGACCACAAGTCTTGGTTTTATCGCCCCATGAGTGTCCATGGTAAACTCATGCATAAACAGCATTATAAATTAGAACGGTTTACTGGGCTGAGTATCAAATTCGGAATATGCCATGCTCAGCGATCACTGAACTAAAATACAGACTGAAGGTCTTGCTGACTAATTAATAGTTTCAGCGATCCACTATACCTAACTCACTATCGAAAGAGCCTAGTAATTTCTGTGATATTTTCAAAGTAGATGAGTGCGTGTTAGAGGTGCACTTATAGCTTAAACACTAGCTTGCGGTACAAGGAGGGGCGCAAGAGCAAGATCGGACCTGGGCTGTGGATCAACGACTGCTAGTCTGGTATCCCCGTAGTGTGGTTTTCAGGCGGTTTTCCACAATCGTATGGACAAATGCCGCATGGTCCACAATATTGACTTTAGACAATGCTATACGTAGTTAAAGTAAGATGACACACAGAATAACGTTTTACCATTCGTAGAGAAGCAGTGCGCACGAATTCCATTAAATGAAATGAAGTATTGGTATGACATTACTGGCCGGCAGAGTCCACGTGCGGTTCTTCGGCCGCCTAGTGCATGTTTCAGTTTTCTTGCCACTTCCACGACCGCGGTTAGGTTTACTGACGACTGTAACCGAAGGGTGGCATCCCACAAGGAAGTTAAGTAAAGTAAAATAAATTTTCTGAATCAGGAAATCAGCGAGTACCGTACGATGCGATAAACGCCAGGAAGAAGGACAGCCAACCTCAGGCCGGCTGAAGTTGTGCGTTGGTTTTGATGCGGGAGAGTATAGCTCAGCGGCTTATCTACGGAACGCGTGCGCTGCTGACTCGAGTACCCCACTGGCAGCCGTAATACGTTGTCAGAGATTTTTGTGAATCACTTCGCTATACTTCAGTTGTGTGAACTTCTCTCTTAAGATTATAGTTTAAGTATTATTTTATCCACGCTACATCTTGATAAATACAGCGGCCGTTAAGGATTGGTGGTGAGGAATGCAAACACATGTTAAAAGATTTATTTCATCTCATTACTGATTGCGGACTAACTTGGCTATCCTCAGATGACAAATACCACCAATTCGAGTAATGCATTCATTAGCAGCTTACCGTTAATTCCTGCTCTTCATAAGAATATTTTCGTATTTAGCTCCTCTTTATATGTTATGTTGAAGGCGAATACATGCTAGTGTGCCTGAACTTATAACATATACAGTAGAACAGTTATATACACGCTGTGGTTTGATACGTCTGGTAAATTACAATGAAAAATGGACAGTTTTGAAGTGTCTTCAAGGTTTTTAATCCTGGTTATTTCAAGAATCGTATAAAGAATTTCAACAGTGTAAGGCATACTGTTCATTGCTGACAGCCGTCTAAATAGGTCAGTGTGTCTACTATGATTGAAAATGGAGAAAACCGAATTCCGTACTGATCAGAAACAATTTCGTTTGAAGGGTTGGACTGCCGCACAAATAAAAAAAGAATTGGGTGGAACTCAGATGGATTCTGCTCCATCACTGAAGACATTTACTTTTGGATTAATGAAGTTAAACGCGGTCGGAGAAGCACAGAAGGCGAAGCGCAATCCCGCCGTCTTATTGATCCATGATACGGTAGTGCAGGACTGCCGAATGAAAATGCGTGAGATTCCTGAGACTATAGTCGTCTGAACTGAGCGAGTGCATAATATCTTGCCCCGAAAATTTGCTATGAAGGAACTGCGAGTGTGAGGTGGGTGCAGCCATTGCTAACAGTCGACTAAAAGCGCAATCGAATGGTTCAAATGGCTCTGAGCACTATGGGACTTAACATCGATTGTCATCAGTCCCCTAGAACTACTTAAACCTAACTAACCTAAGGACATCACACAACACCCAGTCATCACGAGGCAGAGAAAATC
The DNA here is from genome assembly GCF_023864275.1 of Schistocerca cancellata. Classification (NCBI taxonomy): domain Eukaryota; kingdom Metazoa; phylum Arthropoda; class Insecta; order Orthoptera; family Acrididae; genus Schistocerca; species Schistocerca cancellata. The sequence goes on from NC_064627.1 coordinate 681,293,333, forward strand.
CCTGACCCCCCCCCCCCCCCCGCGGGAATCGAACCCGGGAACCCGGGCGCGGGAAGCGAGAACGCTACCGAAAAAAGCGCAATCGGCACATCATTTCAACAATATGTCTGGCGATGTTTAATCACAATACGCAAGACCTTTTTGCACCTTTTTTGTGACTGTTGATGAAACGTGGATCCATCATTACAAGCAAGAGTCAAAACGGCAGTCAAAACAATGGACAAAGGCTGGTGAAAGTGCAGCGAAGGAAGCAAATACCATTTTTTTTCTACTGTCGAGGTGATAGCCACTGTTTTTTCAGGAATTCCCAAAGGAATAATACCGATAGATTACTTGGAAAAAGGAAGAACCAAAACTGCACTCTATTATTCTTCATCGTTGGCTCGTTCGAAAGTTACGTTAGATGAAAAAAGACCAAGGTTGGGATGCAAAATAGTGCTCTTTCACCAGGATAATGCAAAATCCCACACATCAACAATAACAATGCCAAAAGTGCTTGAATTGGACTTGCAGTTGGTTTCTCATCCACCCTGTTCACCAGACTGAGCCCCAAGTGAATTCTTTGGGTTCCCTACCTTTGAACTTCGGTTTGCTGGGAAAGAATTTTCATCAGATGAGAATTCACTATTTTTCGAAATTCAACTCCTAATGGCGTGAAATAGGGCCAGACTAATTCATTGACTCATCATTGCCCAGCCAAAAACGCTGAGGACAGAAACTTGAAATTTGGAGGAGCTGTGGATTTTGTACTGTAAACATCATTTAACAAGGGAAAGTTCGAAGTTATTTTTGTAAGGGGGTAAAATAGGGAATGAAGAGCTTCTTGAAAACATTTCACCATTTTGACCATTTTGAAGCTAGAACTACGAATATTGGTAATTTCTTTTTCAGTCAGGAATAAAAAACATATCTGTTCCATTGCTTTTGGAAATTCAGCTACTAAGGGCTAGAAATAAACAGAACGTGTTTTATTATTTTTGAAAATTCAACCTTCTAAGGGACTGAAACAGGGGGAAAAAGTTTAATGAAATTAGTTCACTATGGAAACATTTTCAAAGCTAAATCTATAAGAATATTTATTTCGCATTTTTGTTAAAAACTAAAAAAATAAAAAAATCCAGCCCTAAGGTGATGAAATAGGGGATGAAAGTTTTTAAAGAAATATTTCATCATATTAAAAAAAAATTAAAGGTATTTCTATGAAAACAGAAATTTCACTTCACGGATAGATATAAAATAGTTTGTGTTACGAGGTGCAACTTTCTAAGGAATCCAAAAACCATGATTAACAAACACTTTGGATTCCAGCTACCAGAATCGCTTTTTTTCAGAAGTGCATCGGAAAAGACCTTGCTTCTATGGCCTAAATTGGCGTGAAAAGTTTAGAAGTCGTTGCAATTTCTGAACAATATAAAATTTCGATCAAGGAAAAAAAAAGTGCACTTGCGAGGAGCAGATGGCGCTTAGTTAGCATACAGTAATGAGCCATTTCACACTCAAACGGTTAAGAAACAAACTACTTTTAGGAGAAAACGAATGTTCGTAGAGTATGCGATCTTCACTAAAAGACCTTACGACTTTAGTATATCTATAATGATTACGCCTCATAGGTCACATGGTAGTAATTTAATTCAGTAAACTCAGCACTTCCGCATTCAGTAACACACGAGCAGTTACTGACTACAGTTGTAGGCTAGTGTCGTTGACTTGCCGATGGCGTCAAAAAACGACTGTGTACATTCGTATGAGACGATTATTCACTACACCTGTCACTAACGGATAGCACTTGGAGGTGGCTCTTTCTAACCGTAAGAACGTGATATTTTACTGGCAGTGGATTAAAGGGTCGCTGATTGCCTACTAAGAGTAGGCTACGAGTCGGTACAGAGTTTCACCCTCCGTTTCCTCTCGTCAACAACAACACGAGACACTACTTAAACTCATCTCCGTTTCCTACATGAAACACACCTAAGACACCTGACATACTAGATGCTCATCTGTGTCGGACTACAAACGCTTGCCGCAAGGTGTGAAAAAAAGAATGATACCTTTGATGCACGTAAGAAAAAAATGTCAGAAATAGTTTGGCATAAGCAAAGATGACTGTTTGCAATATAACAACGATACCTGTCTCAATACTAACAAGAAATGAGGAATAAGTTGTTCAAACATTACATCTGTCACGAAATTGTATGGCAGGGGAATAGTGATTGTGGATACCAGGAGGAAAATGAAGAAAAAGAAAAACTACAAGGTGATGCTATGAAGAAGGAGTTACAAATTTGGCTAGATAAAGTTTGTAGTACAGAAATGTTGAAAAGAATAGGGTACGAATGACATCTATAGACCAGTACGAGAGCCAGAGTAGTGGGCCATGAGCTATGGCGTACAACGCGATGCTGTAGTTAGCAGTCCAGTAGAACATAGATAGAGACGTAGGCAAGAATATGCAAAACAGACAGTAGAGACACTGAATGTAGAATTTAAAAGTTAAAAGTCGAGACACTGCTTGCCGACAACGTTAATATTACAGAAGCGTAGCAAGAAAATTCTGGTAAGGGTCCCCACGAAGATGTGTCTATGATCTTTCAGAGAAATACTCATGGGATTCAATTTGTAAATCAAAATAGGGATCAGCTTCGAAATGATAATAAACAAAACTACAGCAGATTAAAGGACTCATTGTGCCGATGGGGAAAGGTAGTTTGATCAGAATGTGAATGTTCTGGTAACAGGAAACCATGTATTATATTACAGCAGAACGCCCTTTATGACGACAGTCTGGCCAGCGACTCGTTTTCATCGCTGACACAAAATACAAAGGGATTAAAAAAAGAAGAATTTTTCTTGATGTTTGTAATGATCGTCCTTTTGGCTTTGTATGATCCCTTTATTAGTTATTGTGATCAAATGCGATTTGCTACACTTTCCCCTGAATAATTAAATAATATGGTCAATTAGGTAGTGCCATTTTAAATAGATGTATGCCGTTTCCAAGACTTTCAGGGACGGCACAAGCATGCGAAATGGAAATAATCATGTGCGAAGGAATACTTATATCGATGTAAGGTGGCTGTGGTGGATGTTTATCTGTCGCTACTGCAGTTAACGGTTTCGGTCTTCTCGACATAAATAAGCATTCGGTGGTTTCAGTTACTAGCTGGCTCAGTAATTTAGCAGAATTAGCTCGAGCGGTAAAATATGGACCACGATCTCAGAACCTGCTAAGTTAAATTGTGGTGTATGGCGAAACCACCTTACTTGCGATAATTACTGATTTCGCGGAAGCTTGCCACTACGTGAAGTGAAGCGCAGATGCGAATATTTTGAGATACGTGATGAAGTTTAATTTAAGCGCTGTGCTTCGCAGTAGGGCGGATGCGTTAATTTGAGCGTCCCCTGGCGAAGCGCAATCAGGAAATAGCGGGGCCGCGCGACCGCTGCCGCCGTTACTGGTGTAATATTGGGAATAATAACCCGAAACGGATTCCACCGAGTGTTTTCACGGAATTTCAATGAGATGAAACCTCTTCGTATTTGAAACCGCACCGTCGTAGCCAGGATACGTGATTACACGAGGTTTGTGCCACCAACGAAATTTGCAGCCTAAATGATACTGTCCCGCATCTTAGTCACATGTTACCGACGAAATATCTGTGCAATTGACGAACTAGTCAAGGTATTAAAAGTTGGTTAAAAATAATGTAATATTTGATTAAAAGGTACGTAAACTTTACTTCTTGCAGCCAAAACCGAGAACGACTACAAAAATTCTGCAATAGGGGTGTGTGAAAACTTCTTGAACTACCACTTACAATTCATCACAATTTGTTATTATACAAGTGCCTTTTACCCAAAATTTTTTTGATCACTTCCATTCCCACTTAGGTATTGTGGCGCTTCCAACCGTATTATCCGTAATCTCTTCAGACAACTTGAAACAGTCTCCAGCCATAAAGGCAGATACAAATGTTGCGAATGGATTACATTTTCCAACAATTAGTCCTTCACACTCCGTAATGCACTCACAGCCAAAACAACTTCGTGATAAAATGTGCTGATTAATTTTTTTTTCTTTTGCAATGTAGGGATCTTCTCACGCTTTTTTCCCTCCTAACAGTCCAAAAACCTTGTTTAGCGTTCGACGTTCTGTACTATCCCTTCTTAGCTAATCAGTATGAGTGAAATGCACTGATAGCAATTAAAACTATAACTCTAAGGATAGAAAATAAGGAAATTTCAGTTGTTGAGCACATATAGTATGATTCAAGAAACAAGAAAAGATTTCAGTTACTTATTACAGACAAACAATGCAAGACAAATACGTTACGTACGATAGAGGAAGTTCAGGGTTTCATGTTCACACAGACGCTATACCATACACTCAACAATTGTTGCTCAGAAACAACGGAACGGTAATCCATTTCATTTCCCGCGCGAATCAACGGGTACCCGTTTACAGAATCGGCAGCTTCAGCAGTTCGATTTCTCAACCGTTGAAGGAAAATGTTCAAATGTGTGTGAATTTCTAAGGGATCAAACTGCTGAAGTCATCCGTCCCTAGACTTACACACTACTTAAACTAACTTACGCTAAGAACAACAGACACACCCATGCCCGAGGGAGGACTCTAACCTCCGGCGGGGTGAACAGCGCAGTTCTTCAAGAGTAGCTTCCATAGGGGCTACACAGATTTAGACTTTTATGCACACGAAAAAAAAAATCGCACAGTGCGAGGTCTGGTGACCTAGGAGGCCTAAAGTAATGAACAAGATCTTTCTGACCACCTCTTTACTCCAACGTTGTGGGTGGTGTTGTTAAAATAACGCCGCGCGTCAACGTGAAAGTGAGATGGGTCGCGCCGTCACGCATAAAAATCACCGAAATCCTCTTGACGTTCGGAAACAATATTTTTTTTTTTAAAAGTTCCAGGTATGAGATTTCTATCACAGTTTGCTTCGCAACAAATTAAGGTCGATATACTTAGTCCGGCACGAAACAGATTCAGCTTCGGTGAGCCTCTGTCATGTTCAACGACGACGCCAAGACTTTGTGACCGCCAAATTCTTATATTATGGCGGTTTACTTTACCCGGTGCATTCGTCCTAAAAGATGAGCCATTCGGAAAAAGTGTCTTCCGCCATATCTTTGAGAACTGAAATGCAAAATTCGTACCTTCTGTTACGGTCACCGGGACGTAATTGCTGGAGACACTACTGCTTTTAAGGTTTCATACCCGGGAGGCATTTCAGAACAAGTCACAGCGTTGCCTAAGGAAGTTTAAGTGCCTCTCCTGCCCCTTTTGTCGACTTCCGAGGATCCCGTCTGAACGTATCTCGGATACTCTCCACACTTTTATCAGACATGCGTGGTCGACCAGTGTTTTTCGCTTTGTGTATGCAACCAGTTTCCAAGAATTTTGTATACCAGTCCAGGGGCGACCTCTTGCTGAATTGACGGTGGAATGTGTGTTGCGCAAGAATAATGAACTGACTTCGCGCAAATTTCAGCGCACAAAATGATGTCTCTTTTGGAGCAGTTGCTATAAAGAAACAACATTGCAGCTGTGTCAAAACTCTGAATATTCCTCTATCCAGCGCAATGTGTTTCTACTTTTAATTGTTTGCCTGCTATTAGCAACTGAAATCTGTCCTTTCCTTAAGTATCTTCCCGTGTAGTATCGTAGGAAGTATAAATTATGCAATTTGTACGTGATCTGGGGGTACATAGGATTCCACATTTAATGCACTGAGCTGCCACCTCTGGAAGAACAGCAGATCTCACCCGTCTGCACTTCGAGTCGAACTGAGCTTGTGTTACAGAAACGGGTACGTAATTTTCCCCTTCTTCAGCTCCATGCAAAAGCTCATCAACCACATTGGCTAGCAACTGATAGAGTGCCAGTCTTTTTACACAGTTGTTTGTAAATGGCGACAGATATGGAGAATCTGCTGGCCATAGCAACAGCGGAACACGCCCAGTGTGGGACAACACTGTGGACATGCGGTCTTCCGTTACCTTGTAAGATAATGTGGCAGGGTAAGATAGAGGGATCCACTGGCCTTAAAACGTCATAAAAGTAACATCTGCTACCCAAATCTGCATACAAAATACCAGAAATTCGAATCAGAGGTGATCACTTTGCAGGTCCAAAATGTTCAGATGTGTGTGAATTCCTAAGGCACCAAACTGATGAGATCAATGGTCCCTAGATTTACACACCACTTTAACTTATGCTAAGAACAACACACAGACCCATGCCCCGAGGAAGGACTCGAACCTCCAGCGGCAGGCGCCGTGTAATCCGTGGCATGGCGCCTCAAACATCGCGGCCACTCCGCGCGGCTTTGCGGTCCCAATGGCACCCCATACGATCATTTCAGGTGATGGGCCCATGTGCCGATGACGGTTGCGACGTGCTGCGAGTCTACGAATCTTCAATTGCGGATACGTCCATAAGGTTGCTGTACGCGGAAACAGGATGCGTCTGGAATGTCGTCGCCGTTGGGTGAGCCTCTGTCGGCGCAGCTCTCTCTACACTGAACTACAACAGTGGTCTTCGATCTGGCACTCCGCAGCGCTCCAGACGCTGTCACACTGTCCATATGGCCATTGCCTTATTTGATAAGTTAATAAAAATATGGCACACAAGATTTCATTTGCCACTTTCAGCGACCACGATGTACCACAACTGTCTCCTAGCAGCGACTGTGGGGCATGGCTGCAGTGTCTACAGGCTCGTTATGGTGAGGCCGGCCGTGACAGTGAGAAGAACAGAAAGGAGCGTTACCTTACGATGCGTCGGAGCAAATGACACGACGCCCACTGTTCGATTGCTAGTTATAACGTCGTTTTGACCACTCGATCTGTTTTTAAGATAGAATGCGGCCATCTACTGGCTAATGAAAAGAATTTTGATAAAGCAACACAAGTAATGGGTATACATTTAGAGATGTATGGCAACGGCGTTGCCGCAGTGGATACACCGTTTCCCGTCAGATATCTGAAGCGCTGTCAGGCGTGGCCGGCACTTGAATTGGTGACCATCTGCGCCGCCATGCGCGGTTTCCATTTTTCGGGGTGCACTCAGTCTAGTGATACCAATTGAGGAGATACTCGACCGAATAGTAGCGGCTCTTGTCAAAGAAAACCATCATAACGACCGGGAGATCGGTGTGCTGACCACACGTCGCTCATAACCGCATCCTCAGCTGAGGATGACACGGCGGTCGGATGGTCCCGATGGGCCACTTATGGCTTGAAGACGGATTGCTGCTTTTAGGGGCGTAAAAGGGTTAAAATCAGAACTAGATGATTGGTTGGTTGGTTTGGGGAAGGAGACCAGACAGCGTGGTCATCGGTCTCATCGGATTAGGGAAGGATGGGGAAGGAAGTCTGACCGTGCCCTTTCAGAGGAACCATCCCGGCATTTGCCTGGAGTGATTTAGTGAAATTACGAAAAACCTAAATCAGGATGGCCGGACGCGGGATTGAACCGTCGTCCTTCCGAATGTGAGTCCAGTGTCTAACCACTGCGCCACCTCGCTCGGTCAGAACTAGAGAACTAAAACAGGTACAGTGGAAAAACCTGACACCAGTAGACGAGTTTAGAACTTTTTTCAACACTGAATATCAAACACTTCCAACCAACACAAGGTGTGGTACACTTTCTCCTTGAACATGGCTCGTATCCTGGGTATTTGCATGAGATAAGAAGGAGGCCATGTGGCTGTGGTGCTCCTGAAGGAGCACTTGAGGGTGTGATCTATGACTGTTCAGATTTCGCACAAGCCGTCTCTGAGGAGAGGCTACAGTTAGGTGCAAATGACACTCGGGATGTCATCCTTGACCCAGAAAAATTTCTGACCTTTCAAGGCTCCGGAAATATATTATCTATAAAAGCTAAACAGGTATTGGTGCAAAACTATGGGGGATGGAAAACAAAGGTGAGAAAAGTCTGACCTCTCGGCACAGTCTGAGATGTATCGGCATCTAAAAAGAGGGCACTGCGAGAAAAGCTGCCGCCGTCAGTGGTTCGGTAGATCTTTGGCCTGGCCAACGCTGCTGAAGTGGGACTTCGCCAGCCGTCATCAGTGGACCTGGGGGCCTCTCGCCTGAAGGCCACTGAGCGAAACGCATCATGACTCACTTTTTATGACAGAACAGTGTAGGGGGCAAGACAGAGGAGTAAGAGAGACTCCCTTATATACTGGAAGATAGATATGGAGGATGTTTCGAGGTGAGTTCTTGCTGGCGATCGCCTTCGCACTCGTCCGCACTAAAATACCTATTCATGACATAAAGATACCTACTTCGACTAATAAACTATCATGATAGAAAAATTTTAAAAAATGTAGTTAAAGATGTAAGCAGGAACCGCAAAAAGCGCTTTAGAACTTGCAGATAATTTACGGCGTTAAGTCAAGTGCCGGCACGCTGGTCGGGAACGATAGAGCAGAGAGGGGCTGTGAAGATGTCAGCCAACTGCACGCTGACGGAAACCCTTTCCAGGACGACAACGTGGCAGCAGCGGTCTCTATGCGAAGAGAACATAAGAGTCGCGCCCGACCTGTCGCGGCCATTTCTACAGCAGCTTGAAGAGTAGCAACTAGGTAGAAGGGTCAAAGCTCCTTGCTTTCCTTGTACATTCTATGCAGCTCAAACCTGGAAGTGCAGTGCTGAAGAGATTTCTTATTTTGTCCGTCGCCCTTTCCTTGCGACTCATCTGTTTAACACAAATTTATGTATCGTCATTTATTTCTCGCAGTAAATCTCATTAATGCGATTTGTTTGAATTGTTTGTCTAGCGATCAGAGAAAGCATGTTTCCTAGACACCCCATATTCAACGACAAGGCAGGATTCAACAAGATGTAGTGTTGTAGGTCTTTGGTTAGTAGTTCTTGAATTCTTTACGGGTGGTGAAGGGATTTAAAATAAGACGTTTACTTGGTAGTGGTATTTGAGATAGTAGAGCAATCCACCTCTAAGTTGTTTAGGGATGGGCAACGTGCTGCAGATAGCCCAGGGCGTCTAAGAGGCCAACTGAATGTTATTGTAAAGTAAAGATGTAAGTACCTGTATACTCACTGTCCGAAGAAAGAGATAGTTTTGTTAGCAGTCGTATCATTGCTAACTTAATTGTGTCTTAGTCGCGGGATTTTGTATATAGTACACAGCGTGGTCCATTGATCGTAACCGGGTCAAATGTCTCACGAAATAAGCGTCAAACGAAAATACTACAAAGAACGAAACTTGCTAGCTTGAAGGGGGAAACCAGATGGCGCTATGGCTGGCCTGCTAGATGGCGCTGCCATAGGTCAAACGGATATCAACTGCGTTTTTAAATAGGAAGCCCCATTTTTTACTACGCAAATAAATATCAATGTTTTAGTTGGACCACTTTTTCGTTTTGTGATAGATGGCGCTGTAATAGTCAGAAACATATGGCTTACAATTTTAGACAAACAGTTGGTAACAGGTAGGTTTTTTAAATTAAAATACAAAACGTAGGTATGTTGAAACATTTTATTTCGGTTGTTCCAATGTGATACTCGTAACTTTGTCAACTTATCATTTCTGAGAACGCATGCTGTTACAGCGTCATTACCTGCAAATACCACATTAATACAATAAATGCTCAAAATGATGTCCATCAGCCTCATTCCGTTTGGCAATACGTGTAACGACATTCCTCTCAATAGCGAGTAGTTCGCCTCCGTAATGATCGCACATGCATTGACAACGCGCTGACGCATGTTGTCAAACGTTGTCGGTGGATCACGATAGCTAATATCCTTCAACTCTCCCCACAGAAAGATATCCGGGGACGTCAATGCGGTGAACGTGCTGGTTTCGACGACCAATCCACCTGTCATGAAATACGATATTCAATACCGCTTCAGCCACACGCGAGCTATGTGCCGGATATCCATCATGTTGGAAGTACATCAGCATTCTGTCATGCAGTGAAACATCTTGTAGTAACATCGGTAGAACATTACGTAGGAAATCAGCATACATTTCCCCTTTTAGATTACCATCGATAAAATGGGGGCCAATTATCCTTCCTCCCATAATGCCGCACCATACATTAACCAGCCATGGTCGCTGATGTTCCATTTGTCGCAGCCATCGTGGATTTTCCGTTGCCCAATAGTGCATATTATGCATGTTTACTTTACCGATGTTGGTGAATGACGTTTCGTCGCTAAATAGAACGTGTGCAAAAAATCTGTCATCGTCCCGTAATTTCTCTTGTGCTGAGTGGCACAACTGTACATGACATTCAAAGTCGTCGCCATGCAATTCCTGGTGCATAGAAATATGGTTCGGGTGCAATCGATGTTGATGTAGCATTCTCAACACCAACGTTTTTGAGATTCCAGATTCTCGTGCGATTTTTCTGCTACTGATGTGCGGATTAGCCGCGACAGCAGCTAAAACACCTATTTGGGCAAGATAATTTGTTGCAGGTGGTGGCTGACGTTTCACATGTGGCTGAACACTTCCTGTTTCCTTAAATAACGTAACTATCCGGCGAATGGTCTCGACACCTGGATGATGTCGTCCAGGATACCGTGCAGCATACATAGCACACGCCCGTTGGGCATTTTGATCACAATAGCCATACATCAACACGATATCGACCTTTTCCGCAATTGGTAAAAGTTTCATTTTAACACCGGTAATGCATCACGAAGCAAATACCGTCCGCACTGACGGAATGTTACGTGATACCACGTACTTATAGGTTTGTGACTATTACAGCGTCATCTATCACAAAGCGAAAAACGTGGTCCAACTAAAACATTCATATTTCTTTACGTACTACAGGAATATGTAATAAAAATGGGGATTCCTATTTAAAAACGCAGTTGATATCCGGTTGGCCTATGGTTGCGCCATCTAGCGGGCCAACCATAACCCCATCTGGTTTCCACCTTCAAGCTAGACGAGTTTCGTTCTTTGTAGTTTTTTCGTTTGACGCTCATTTCGTGAAATGTTGGTCCGGTCACTATCAGTGGACCACCCTGTATAATTATGAAAAGAATGTAATTGGCCTTATGGATACTTGTCTTGTTTTAGACATGCCCGTTTCCTAACACAACGCACGTGGCATTGCTGTAGATTGCACACGCCCGAGCGAACAACACGCCTGTCCTCTCGGGGGTTGTAGACCGTTCCACGAACTATGACAGTTCAAGCAGGTAGAGACGCAGGCGGTGATTGCATTCTTGTCGTGTCCAAGCGACAGTTGCTGTACGGGTATGCACCAGCATTACGCTTGATTGTAAGCGTGTATCCTCCAAAATATGTCTCATACTTGCCTGTGTAGAATCTGCGCTTACCACCACCATCATCCATGACATCTTGCTGCAAATAGAACAAAAATTCACTAAATAATTCGCTACGACGACGCTTAATGCTCGAACTGGCTATGATATTCACAGCAGAGTGCTTAGATCACTACTGAACGCTCATTGACTGTCAAACAATGCGTTACGTAGGTGTGCAGAAGAAGCCTAAACTCGACCGCCATCGTTTGTGACACCTAAGCTCACCAGACGTTTACGTTTAACGTGAAATATATTGGAAGTGAAAATGTGGACTACCATCAGCTGTCATTCCATGACGACAATGCATGACCGAAGCAACTTTACATCGTAATTCGGAATAACACATGCACTGTAATATCGTATTTATCCACCGACACCAGGAAAGCGACATTCAAGTAAAATGTCTCGCTTGTGCGGGAATATACATAATGGATGTAGGAGTACAGGTTGTAGACACATGGCTGACGACATATGAAAGTTTGGGTCTGGCGTGAGTCGTGCTCGGATAGTCAAATGGTAAGGCGACCGCTCGCGATAGGCGGAAAATCCGGGCTCGAATCCCGTTCCGGCACAAGTTTTCATTGTCGTCATTCCATTGTACAGCTGATGGTTAACCCTATTCGCAACTTCGAATACATTTCATGAATTTCATGACGGCTGTAGTCACTGCAGTTCCTGTACCTGCGTGCGTGTTGAAGGGAATTTTACGTTGTAATTTGGAACACCACAGGCACTGCAATGTCGTGTTCATGTTTCAAGCGGACTTTGTTGTACGTAAACACGGGCAAATGTAAGTACGTGACAGAGCGGCTGAAATGGGCAACTGTGTTTGGCCGTGCCCATAGATTTACGGTGTGAGATGTTGCTGGATTTGTTGGTGTTTCGCGGTGGACTCTTCAACGCATCTGCAGGCAATAGTGCGACACATGTGACCACGAAACATGGCGTCAGAAGTGTGGTTGGAAAAAGTTCCCGATTGAGAGGAATTGGTGACGCATTTCATGGCTTGTGAATCAAAATTGCTTCCAAACCCGACAGGAACTTCTGCAGGCATTGAATGTAGGTCCATCCCAACCTGTTAGCGAGAGAACGTTGCGACAGAAATTGCATGCAATTGACATTTCGAGCCGGTAATCTCGCACAGGCCTATAAAGCTATGCGTCTTCAGTGGGCATAATTGAATGTGGACAGTAGCTGACTTTCAGAAAGTAATGTGGGCTGATGAACCAATGTTTTACGTATACTGAAATGAGGCACGTCGTCGACAGCACCGACGGCCAAATGAAACATTTCGTCTTGAATGTGTGAGAGGTCACGTGCAAGCAGAAGGCGGATCTACGATGTTGTGGAGGAGTTTTTCTTATCATGAATTGGACCCACTCTCCGATTTCATCAATAAACTGAACCAAGATGTGTATTTAAACACATCGAATGATGTCAACACATGCATGGTGAGTATGCTATTGAAACCCCTACTTTTACAAGACAACTTCGAAGTTCATCGGCTTGCAAAAATATGTGACTGCGTTTCTGAAGACACCCCCACCGTATTACTTCTCGACTGCCCTGCAGAATCACTAGACTTGAACCCCATAGGAAATCTGTGGGACATGTTGGAACAGCTGGTTAGACACCGACAGTACCACTCATTTTGATGGAATTGCTCGGTCAAATCCTCAGCTAGAATCTTAACTTGTATGCGACGTACCTGCGCAACCATGTGAACTCATTTCCTGGTAGAATACAGGCAATTATCAAGTCCAGATACGAAATTACACGGTGTAAAATGATTCTTGTAATGATATGTGTAGGAGCTGAGGAGCTGACAAAAACCGGGTGAACAAAAAGTCAGTATAAATTTGAAAACTTAATAAACCACGGAGTAATGTAGATAGAGAGGTAAAAATTTACACACATACTTTGAATTACATGGGGTTTTATTAGAATTAAAAAAAACGAAGTATTGCTAGACGTGTGAAAGATCTCTTGCGCGCGTCGTTTGGTGATGATCGTGTGCTCAGCCGCCACTTTCGTCATGCTTGGCCTCCTAGGTCCCAAGACCTCAGTCCGTGCAATTATTGGCTTTGGGGTTACCTGAAGTCGGCAAGTGTATCGTGATCGACGGACATCTCTAGGGATGCTGAAAGACAACATCCGACGCCAATGCCTCAACATAACTCCGGACATGCTTCACAGTACTGTTCACAACATTATTCCTCGACTACAGCTATTGTTGAGGAATGATGGTGGACATATTGAGAATTTCCTGTAAAGAATATCATCTTTGTTTTGTCTTACTTTGTTATGCTAATTATTGCTATTCTGATCAGATGAAGCACCATCTGTCGTACATTTTTTGAACGTTTGTAATTTTTTTTTGTTCTAATAAAACCCCATGTCCTTCCAAGCATGCGTGTCAAATTGTACTTCTCTATCTACGTTGTTCCGTGATTTATTCAGTTTTCAAATTTATACTGACTTTTTGATCACCAGGTATTTTGCCCAGTGAACTTTCTAGGGTGGCGCTGAGTATGGTATTCCTCAACCCATCGGTCCCATGTTTCCGTGGTGGTCGTGGAATCCCGGCTAACGCGAGCAACATTATCACCGAACGACGAACTGCAATTCCGACAGGTTAGGAGCTGCCGTTGTCAGATGCCAGTAGATGCTAGTAGATGGAGTGAAACACATTCTTCTCACCAGCAAAGTTGTCCGCGCACCTGTCAAGAACGATCTCTTGAAAAAAAATGGTATGTGATTCGGAACTAGACATTCCACTGCTACAGGAGGTGCATTTTGCAACGCTACCACGGATAACAGAGTATAACTTCTGTACATCTCGTGCAGATCATTTTGGCAGTGGTGTGACGGTGTATGTACGCCAAGGTATCCTGACTGACGGCATCATGTATCTCTCTCTGCCAGGTCTGTTGTGTTTACGATTCACTCCACGCGTCTATGTGAATTATGGTACCGGGCGTCGGCGTGAAAGGGCACAATTTTATGAGGAGGAGATTTCCCCACTGTCCTTAGGTCAACATGAACATCGTCTCTTTGGTGGGGACTTTAACTGCGTACTAGGCGTAAAGACCCATACTCAAATTTTACAACGTACCAGGAGCTGCGTCTCATTGTTCGAGATAGCTGGGATACCTCGGAGATATGGCGCGCAGACGTTTCACCCGAGTAATTCAGCAAGTCGGTTATACCACATTTATGTCTTCGTGGTCAGGTGCTCGACTTAGAACGCTGGCCTTTGGTGTTCTCTGACCACTGAGCGTACATGTGTGGACTACTCCTTCCCCGCCAGGAGGTCTGGAGGAGTCGGGCGCCATAGAAACTCAACACTCAGCATCTGCAGGATCCTAATTGTTGCCAACGTGTCGCTTGGACGTAGATAAGGTGCGAACGGCGTCTCCGATGCTAAGCGTCAGTGATGGACTGGTGGCTGGAACGTGCCAGACCGATGCTCCGTCGCACATTCATTACTTACAGCAGGGAGGGGGCCGCTTGGCAGAGTCACACTACAGACATCTACTTCAGCGCCCTCCTCTATCTTGATGGCCAACCACCTTCCCCTGAAGTGTAAATTGAACGCAGCATGGTTAAGGCGAAGCTACTAGCGATTACTCGCCGGAAACTACAGGGAGCTGTGGTACGCGGCCGCAGACTTGATGTGACGTGATGGGAGAATACCTCCATGCATCATATTGTGCACGATCGCAGACACCGCAGACAAAACTTAACCACTGAACTCTTAGATCACGGTACACAGCGGGTCACCTGCCAAGCGGACACAGTCGATGACTTTGTCAAACATTATCGCCGGGTCTACCGTGCTAATAATGGGGGCGCCCTGGACTTCAATCCTATCGCCGTGGACGTTCCACGCACTTTCACACTTGAGGAAGGATTTACGTTAATGGAACCTTTTACCTCTGAAGACGTCACTATCGCTATCGTGATTGGTGCACTGTGCAAGTCGCCAGGCATCAACGGACTTCCTAATGAATTTTATTGTACGTATTGTGATCTCATGTCTACATGCTGGACGGAGATGTATAATGAACTGATCGTATCTGCAGCTGCGATTCCACAAGTTTTTGTCGAGGGCGTTGTTGTTCCACTTCATAAACCGACACCTGGAATTACGGTCCATTACCACCCTATTACCTTATTAAACACTCATTACAAAATATTTGCGCGGTTGTTGGTGGCGCACTACAGATCCCTCTTACCACGTGTCCTCTCCACCCAGTAAAATACGCCAGGTGGAACAGTTAACGCCCAGACAGCCAATGGAGATTGTCGTGATGTGATTCCGCTGACTGAGGCGTGCAGACTTCGTGCGGTGACCCAAGCAGCAGATTCTGATGTCACGTTTGATGGGGTGATCCATGTATTTCTGTTTTCCGTCTTCTGTCTTAAAACGGGTTGCTTATTGTCCCGGTTCATCAGCGTCATCCGGCGTCTCTTATGCAGCTCACGTCCCTTGGTCCAGGCAGAAGATCTGTCGCCCCTGCCCAGTGTCCAATTTCTCTACTACCTTGTTATCCCCTTCACGTCATCAATGCACCGTATAGCGGTGGTCAATTTTCGTCAAGTTTTGAGAATTAGCCGTCTGATGATGTTACTACTCCTTACGCCACCTCCATTCTCGGCTTGCGTGTTGCCACAATAGGTTCTGCCGAAGATGATTACGACAGGACGTTTTATTCAAGGGGCATTCTGAAGGTTGGGTCCATCTTCAAAGTACGCTGTGACACTCTTACTCCCCCCCCATACATGCAGGAGGGCTTCGTCTTACGAATGTACGCTGTGGTGCGGAGGCAGTTTACATGGCACGATGTATAACCAATGGCGCAGTGTTGAGGACTCCATAGCACACCATTCACTAGTCTTCTTGTGGCAGTGTCCTTTTCTCCGCCGGTCCCGCGTTTACATACATCATGGCGTTCATTGTGGAACTGACTTAAGCTCGCGCCCAACTTCCACGGAAGCCCCGGTCGCGGCTAGTGTCAAAATAATGAGTGGCTCAGTGCCATATATCAGGCGGACCCTTCCCCCTTCGCCCTCTGTCGTAATGTCGACGATGATCATCACCGCTTCAATTGTGTAACGGTTACGGATGTCTGTTGTTGAGGCGACAAATGGTGCAAATGGCTCTATGCACTATGGGACTTAACATCTGAGGTCATCAGTCCCCTATAACTTAGAACTACTTAAACCTAACGAACCTAAGGACATCACACACGTCCATCCCCGAGGTAGAATTAGAACCTGCGACCGTAGCAGAAGCGCGCTACCGGACTAAAGCGCCTACAACCGCTCGGCTTCAACGACCGGCGGCGACAAATGGTCACGAATTTTCTACGAGTGCCGTCGCATGTTATTGGCCCAGAATCAATTCTTTACCCAGCGGTGGAACATTTTCCTGTCACAAAGTCTCGGGTAGTTCACTGGATAAAGGTCTGGACCTAGGCCTACCTATACGGAGATATTCATCACTCGCGCCTAGATTTTTGGCAATACTGCACATGCGGTTGTTTCGCGATATTCCCGTTACAGCACGTGTTTTGCCAATTATCTTAAACAGCGTTTTTACAGCACCCTCACTAAGTTGACGTGTTTCCGCAGTGGCAGGCGCCAACCCGATTCGTCTGCTATCCTTTAGAACCTTGTGGGGTTACATGGGTTCCGAATAGGTGGATTAGTTTTATTTTTCACTGTATATATGTGTAAAAGAAAATAAAGAACTAAAATAAAAATGAGCAGTGTGCTGGTGCTGAACAGTGATGGGAGGGGGGAGGCATCGTGGCCAGGCCTCGTAATTCGACCCCAGCCAACTTATCTCCTCCAGCCTATAGCTGACTGTGACTCTAATACAAGAAATAAAAAAATGAAACAAAAGAAATGAAAGAAAATGAAAAAAAATTTAATTAAACAGACGGAATGTTTACTTGCTTCAAAGCATAAAAACGTGGGGTGGGGGCATCTTTGATAAGAAAATGTCGGTAGAGTACTTGCCCGCAAAAGGCAAAAATCTCTAGTTCGAGTCTCGGCCCGGCACACGGCTTTTATCTGGCATGAAGTTCCATATCAGCACACACTCTGTTCCAAGTGAAAATTTCAGTAAGGGAAAAAAAAAACAGTTTAGACGTCACGTCGACAATGAGATCATTAGTGACGAATTTTAACTACGGATTGGGGAAATACCGCGAAGGAATTCCCACTGGTCTTTTCCATGCATGTTTTTGCCTTAGACCACGGACGTCTTTGCGTCCAACCCTTTAGATTACGTGTGTCACATTCGAAGAAGACCATTACTTTTGGGTCGCTGAGAAAAGAGAGAGAGAAAGGGAGGGAGAGAGAGAGAGAGAGAGAGAGAGAGAGAGAGAGAACGGGAAACGGGATGTACCGTGTGGAGTGAGTTCCAAATTGTAAATATTCAATTTATCAACAGTTTTCATCAGCAGAATGTTATGGGTTTTATAGATTTTTTACCGATTTTGTGACACATGCTCCCTTCTTGGGCCGCACTGTCCCTCGAGCCGCGGGTTCGATATCTTTTCCTTAGAAAACCTAAATATGGATGACCGGAAGGTTACTTAAGTTTCTGTCCTTCGCTATCAGCTACGAGAAATCAGTCCATGTCCCAACACAACTCAAAAAATATCTAACATCACAACTAATCAATGTGGCAGTAAATTTGTGGAAATCCATCTCATACGGAGGCATACTGACAGTGCTTCAGCCCGCTAATCTTCCGCGAATAGCCTAAAAATGCGAGACACTGGCGCTCTTGTGATAATCAGCGTTCGCCGTACTACTCGCACATGCATTGAGGACGACTCATTAGCAAATATCGGAAACACTCCACTCTTGCGACAAAGAATGACAGTAATTAATTCTGCTAATTAACACAGTATCATATCCCGCAGTATGACGGCATGGCGATGTTAATTTCAGTGACATTCTCTGAGGGCATTCTGTGAAGTTGACTGACGCGTCGCTGCGGATGTTTGTTACACCGTCACGTCGGCTGTACCGTTCACTGTGTGGCTGTAACATTCGTAACCAAACCTGGTGGTAGCTAAAGCCCGTGCTGCGACACTACTGTTCTGCTGCGAATGTTTTCATAATTTTGAACATTTACACCCAACAGCATATGGACGCTGACATACGGACAGAGCGCCTGCCGGGCCTCATAAATATTGGCTGCAGATTATTATGCATGGAATAAATCTAGTCCGCCGTTATTCAACGCGAGCGACATTAGGGCACCCATCATTCACGTATCTCATTTTCAGAGAGCTCCAGCCAAGCGCTTTGCTCGGTGAATCTGAGTTGCAGTAGGCACTTCGAGACCAGCTGCACAACTAAATTCGTTCGTGCAGAACTCTTGCAAGTCGTACACTTTTCCGTAAGGCGTTCTTGCTTATATACCTGTTAAGGGAGAACTTTCCACATCGGTGTGAAGGTATTTTTCGCTGAAATATATGTTAAGCACTAAAGTTAATCAGCCGAAGTCAGGAACCATGTGAAGCACATGTTACTAGGTTTCTAACGTAGCAGTCGATCATAAAACGACTTATATCTTTTCGCTAAGCATCGATCACTTTTGGTTTCTCGTTTTCTTTTCTTCCCTACACAAACTGGGATAAGCAGCACTCCTTGACGTAGAAAGTTGAGTGAACTTAGGAATCAACGGTAGTAAAGTGTTATTCTTATGTTCCCA
Organism: Schistocerca cancellata; assembly: GCF_023864275.1. Lineage (NCBI taxonomy): Eukaryota > Metazoa > Arthropoda > Insecta > Orthoptera > Acrididae > Schistocerca > Schistocerca cancellata. The sequence continues at coordinate 681,312,408 of NC_064627.1, forward strand.
AGTTGAACAGTGAGCGATTCCGATATGAGGCTCAGTTTTCCCTGTGTTATTGAGATTTTCGTTGTAAAAAAAGGATGTGAGGACATTTATAAAGAAACTTACTAATCATCCCTACTTCATAAGGGTAGCACAAAGCACCTATGACAGGACGCCTTGTCTGGCATAGTGGTAATTTGTTTACGGCCCATGGCCTAGAGTTATGCGTGAGATTCAGAGAACAATGTTAGCTAACTGAATACAATCACTCACATATAACGTAAAAGATCTAAGCAGCGCACACCAAAAAAGTTCTTGCCAGGCATGAATCTCAAAGGCTCCATATTTAATTAGCGTTTGAAGTGACAACTCGTGGCAATTATAAAAGTACATCATAATGTAATCAATCTGTTTACTACGAATGTAAAAGTGTGTGTGTATGTGTGTGTGTGTGTGATTGGATGTATATTTTAGTTTGTAGTATCGCATTTATAGGAGGCTGGAATGGTCACATAATCTGAATCGTAGGTAAATAAAGTGTCAGACTTCGATTCATTGGTAGGAAACTGTCTAAATGCAGTCATTCTATAAAGCTGACTAATTCCAAAACACTCGTTTGACCCTTTTTGGAGTATTGTTAAAGTGTGGGACCCATACCAGATGACACTAACATGGGGATATAGGCGGCACACAAAGAAGGACAGCAGCAATACCGAAAAGATCGTCTGATGGGTGGAAGACCATCACGGTAGGGCCAAAAAAGTCTGAACAGGTAGACGCTTGAAGATCGAAATCAGTGATTTACCAGTCGCGTTCCACACCAAGCAGTGTCACTGATACGGTGGTTGCGTTCAAGTGTGGAGGCAGTATTAGTTCCTTCGGAAAATAGAACTGAAAAGAGTGTGAGATGATAAAAAGCTGTTGGCGTCAGTAGTGGAGCTGGACACAGGACATAAGCTTTAGTTGCAGAAGGGTATGGGAAAAATGATCTTACTTTTAAAAAAATTAAAATCTCTACTTGACATCCTCTCCTTTCCTGCCGGAGTTCTGAGGTTCAACCACTGAATTGCCCTACTTTACATTTCGTAGCGCACAAACAGCAGCCTATTCATACGAAGAAGGCCGGTGTGGTCGAGCGGATCTAGGAGCTTCAGTCCGGAACCGCGCGACTGCTGCGGTCGCAAGTTCGAATCCTGCCTCGGGCATGGATGTGTGTGATGCCGTAGGTTAGTTAGGTTTAAGTAGTTCTAAGTCTAGGGGACTGATGATCTCAGATGTTAAGTCCCATAGTGCTCAGAGCCATTTTAACCATTTGAACTCATACGAAAGCAACCAATCTGAAGACGGCTTGTGCAGTAACGGCATGGATTATAAGGTAAGTATTATATGTAAAATGGTTACTAAATGTTGGGAAGAATCGTTAGGAGCAGTTGGTTCATCAAAACATATTTAATAGCAAATAAAATAATTTCAAAACCATTAATGACGGTACATTTTGACACCATGATTAACTCCCCGACAAAACCTGTAGTTTCTTTCTCTCTTTGGAACAGAAAAACCGGGAATACGAGAACGTACGACAGACAGAACATTGGCTCCACAATGACAATGGATCCCACGAACATGTACTCTGGAACACACAATTACCAGAAGGTCTAGTCTCAGCGAGAGTCTCAGTGAGAAAATGTCTGTAGAATTGGGAGTCATTACAGAGGATCTAGTGGCGAGATTCTGGGTCCGTCACTGAGATTTCCTGCTGGGCCTCAATGGCAGCATACTGTGTGGCAGTAATATTATGCAGCATCCGGTCATGTACAAAGATTCTCACATACCGTCCTTATACATGCGCCTGAAACCTCACAAAATATCGGATGAAATCCTCTTTTAGCACGTTCATTTGGTACAGAACGGCGAGATTGATGTAGGTGGAGTGGAAGATATTATTGTCAGGGTTGAATAAAAGTACGGCAACGGCCTTGCCGCAGTGGATACACCGGTTCCCGTGAGATCATCGAAGTTAAGCGCTGTTGGGCGTGGCCGGCAGTTGGCTGGGTCACCATCCAGCCGCCATGCACTGTTGCCATTTCTCGGGGTGCACTCAGCCTCGTGATGCCAATTGAGGAGCTACTCGACCGAACAGTAGCGGCTTCAGTCAAGAATGTCATCATAACGACCGGGAGAGCGGTGTGCTGACCCAACGCCCCTCCTATCCGCATCCTCCTCTGAGGATGACACGGTGGTCGGATCGTCCCAGTAGGCCTCATGGCCTCATGGCCTGAAGACGGAGTGCTTGAATAAAAGTCATAAATTCGAAGAAAATATCTACGTATATTGAAGTTTATGGTTTTCGGAGGGGATGTACTGATGCCCTATGTCAGTAGCATGGGCAGCATGTGACCAAAAGTTAAAAGATTTTTGAAAGAAGTAGTAATATTTCTGGTAAGAGATTTGAATAACAGAGGTAGGGGGAGACGCAAGCTACAATGGAGACTGAGCCCCGTGGAAAGCTCGAATAACAGAGATGCTAAATAAAAGTTAGCATAATTCAGAAGCGTCTCTGTGCAGGCACTCACATGGCCCTTCTTCCATGCCTCCTCATTGGTTATTGAAAGAACTCTGGACGATGCTGTTTATCAGTATGGGATTCGTATTGCCGTTGGACTCTGGTTTATCAATACAGCACCCATATGGCGGCACGTGTTAGGGAACTGGGTGGTGTATGTCAGATGTCACCGAGCTAGGAGCACAACAAAAACCATTAATTTGCAGGGGACCACGTTTTAACTGACAACAAGGTTTGGACAACGGTTATCGATAGCCGATGGCGTTTTTTAGTCAATTTATTAGCAAATAATCATTCACGTACACAAATTCGTTGACTAGGGAAAATCAAGCGGAGTGTCCCGTGTACGGTTCTTGATGAACGTTAATAGCGTATAAGACGGTTGCTCATCAAGTATAATGTGTATCGTAGCTTAATATCTTAGTATAGATTGCTCCATTCTGCTCTGGTTAATTCCGGTCCTTTCTACACGCCCAATTACTGAGTTGTGTCTATACCGAATCAGTTCGGCCCTGCGTTTATATTTGTATTGTTGGTTTTTGATAATAATAAACGTAAATGTTTCCTTGTTTCGTCATTAATTTGTATTTTCATTACATTTTCGCTGCCGATGGGAGCCATTTGCATTTGAATTCCTCAATTCTACTACATTTCGGCGCCCAGCATGTAGCCATTTGCATGTCATTATTTCCTTTGAGTTCACTATTACAGTTCCAACCGAATGAACGTTTAGGTCATAAATCAGTTTTAATATCACCCTCGCTCAGGGAGGCCCACAAAATTGCAGAATACAATAACTTTTATTTCTGTAATCATTAACTAAAATAGTTTAAACATCACGGGGAATAAGTTTTCAGGTTGAAAAAATAGCGTGTTGGAAATTACATGTACGTCATACATTGACGTGTAAAGATGTCCCTAATGATTAAAACTACGAATTTATTTTTGTCACAATGAAGTTACCTTTAAATTTTCTTTAGCGCTTCAAAATGGCTCTGAGCACTATGGGACTTCACATCTGAGGTCATCAGTCACCTAGGACCTAGAACTACTTAAACCTAACCTACCTAAGGACATCACACACATCCATGGCCGAGGCAGGATTCGAACCTGCGACCGGAGGAGCAGCGCGGTTCCGGACTGAAGCGCCTAGAACCGCTCGGCCACTGCGGCCGGCTTTAGCGCTTCAAATGGGAACTATGTACAAAGTGTGTAATATCGGGAATGTGTATTCTTTATAGCACAATGATTACTGTTGTAAAGCGTCTTCAAAGAAACTGTCTAGGCGTACCAATGCATAATTACACACACTGTATTATATGTCTTGGATTTGCCAAGAATGACTATAAGGGAAGTTTCCTAATTATAGTAGCAGTTTCCATACTCACTGCCATAAGTTTTGCCGAAAGCATATCGATTTCGTAGCGGTCGAATCACACGTGTTGAAATAACTCGGTCGCTGGAGTAGCGTTAATAAGCGCAGTTGAAGCCAAGATCGATTCTCACCATGGAACTACTTTGATGCAGATCTGTTGGACGAGGGCAGGGATACGGAAGCCGCAGCAGACTGGAATTGCGAAGCCTCATACACGCCCCTCTGTTGTTGTTGTGGTCTTCAGTCCAGAGACTGGTTTGATGCAACTGTCCATGCTACTCTATCCTGCGCAAGCTTCTCCATCTCCCAGTACCTACTACTGAATGTGCATGGTGTATTCATCTCTTGGTCTCCCTCTACTATTTTTATTCTCCGCGTTGCCCTCCAATACCAAATCGGTGATCCCTTGATGTCTCAGAACATGTCCTACCAACCGATCCCTTCTCCTAGTCAAGCTGACACACTCCCCTAGTGGCCTGAAAGCCGCTGCCCGGTCTACTGCAAACGGGCACTCCACGAACCTCTCGCACACGTTCGTGGGTCGTGTAGGAATGGCGCTCGCAGTCGACTTCTTGTACAGTCACGGGGCAGGCGCTTCATCGTGGTGTCAGCTAATCCATCCGCGGATGCACTGATTACCAAGGTGACGCTGTTGTACTGAAAGGCACATGAATCAGCGATAATTTTCGGCATGACGAAGACAGTATTGCGTGTGTAACTAGTCAGTCATAAGTGACAAGTTACGCCCAGTTTGTAATATGGATAAAAGTATCATCTTCAATTTTGAGAAGCTTAAGCGCTGTATTCAGTGTGGGCGATTCTTGTAACCCTCTGACGAAATACGTAGTACCGGCCGCGGTGGCCGTGCGGTTCTGGCGCTGCAGTCCGGAACCGCGGGACTGCTACGGTCGCAGGTTCGAATCCTGCCTCGGGCATGGGTGTGTGTGATGTCCGTAGGTTAGTTAGGTTTAAGTAGTTCTAAGTTCTAGGGGACTTATGACCTAAGACGTTGAGTCCCATAGCGCTCAGAGCCATTTGAACCATTTTTGAAATACGTAGTACTGCACGGTTGATGCGGGATTTTACTATTATCCTAGTAACAATTATGAGTGGGACAATTTAACGGTTCATGCTCAACAAGTGCAACAACTTATGGGTCACAAGTTTTTATACAGTGCAAGATAATATACCGTAGTGTTGATGACAAGGTAGTCCAACTGTCCCTATGGTCAAAGTACGTACAATGAACTGCTTTCAGGATATATTAATTTGTGGCATCACCCTCAGGCAATCTTTCGCCACAGGAGTGTGTAGCACACCCACCTACGTAACTGTGTAGCTCGGAGCTAAATTAATACCGGTGTAACGTCGTGCAACATGCCTTTCTACCGCAAGTGGTGAGCTAGATCGCTACGTGCTGTAGCGCAACGCTGCAGTCACGGAGCCGGGTACGTTATAGTAAGTGTACTCTGTCACGCTAAACCCAGCAGGAGGAAATGTAAAAGCTTTCCACCCAAGCATTAGCCGCATTTCGGTTTGGATTCCGACTTTCACCGGCCAGGTGACAGTCTCCAGGACAGCCATCGGTCAAATGTTTGGCTAAGCAGCTAGAGAAAAATCGAGGAGAATCGTCAAATAGCTGATGCCGCTGGTCTCCGAGTCGTGTCTGTGGTGTCACCGCCAGACACCACACTTGCTAGGTGGTAGCCTTTAAATCGGTCGCGGTCCGTTAGTATACGTCGGACCCGCGTGTCGCCACTATCAGTGATTGCAGACCGAGCGCCGCCACACGGCAGGTCTAGAGAGACTCCCTAGCACTCGCCCCAGTCGTACAGCCGAATTTGCTAGCGATGGTTCACTGACTACAGACGCTCTCATTTGCAGAGACGACAGTTTAGCATAGCCTTCAGCTACGGCATTTGCTATGACCTAGCAAGGCGCCATATTCAGTAATTAGAATGAATTCTGAACAGACAATATTATGAATCATGTACCGTCAAGAGCGACGTTCATCATTCATGGATTAAACTTACGTATCACACTAACTACGTCCGCTTTCTGAATTCTCATTCCTTGTCATGTTCCAGACCTCACGTCAGTGTAGTTCATCCCTCCTCGCGCCAGCCTGAGTGAACTAAAACGCGTGCATTTCGGCCTCCTCTAGTAACACAGTGTTAGCTCTTCTGCCAACACTACAGTCTCTTTGCCCCGATGATTCTGTACTACGAAATGGTGCCACTGACGCAAATCTGCCCATAGTTCGCCACAGCTGGACGCTCCAGACGGTCTCCGGGGGTCCTGGGTTCAATATGGGACATCGGCTCCCCTATTCCAGCCACTTGTGCTGCTTCCAGTACATGTAAGTCCAGCCGCGAACTAGCTGAGTCCAGTCTTGCGTCGGGAGCGTCACACACTCTGTCAGCCGCTGCGTGGCTCTGACGGCACCCCTCTGCCTCAACATGCACACTCGGGCGCCGCAGAGTCACTACCGGCTCCTGTCTGCAGTAGTCACCTCCTGTACGGAAGCCACGATTAATAAATAATGTTGTTACTGACTGGGCATTCTTGACATCGCGCTCTCCATGGTATTGGAAGATCCCAACCCACAGATACCACACACACCACTGTGGCTATACCGCAGCTCTGGTGTATGCGTAACAAATGGTTCAAATGGCTCTGAGCACTATGCGACTTAACTTCTGAGGACATCAGTCGCCTAGAACTCAGAACTACTTAAACGTAACTAACCTAAGGACATCACACACATCCATGCCCGAGGCAGAATTCGAACCTGCGACGGTAGCGGTCGCTCGCCTCCAGACTGTAGCGCCTAGAACCGCACGGCTACTCTGGCCGGCTATGCGTAACAGTCGACACGCACAAGTGTATTACTTTCTTGTAATACGAGTATAAACCCAGAGCTTCTGTATAATTTTAAATGATGCCATATTGCTTTTAGCTGTTACTGCTTTTATTGTAATATTGAAATCGCGGTATTTGTGACATTTTAAAGCATCAGAAAAACAAAGCATAACGTACTGAAAACAATGTAACATGCGATTAACAGCACGTATAACCAGTTTTCCGGTTTGCTTAACATTTATATTCTTACAGCATTTTTGACATGTAGTTTAACATCGGAAGAAGATTACAACGTAATATGCATACACTTCAAAGAACAAACACTCAGCGATAAATTCAATTATCGATCACAACATTTCGTTTTATGTACTATGAGTGGATTATGTATAGCATGACAGACTGACATATCTAATACTGTGCATTTACTCTACAGTACAGTGACCGTGTAAAACAATGGAGAAAGTTTTTATTACTTATAAACGTTTGTTCGTTGAGCATATATTGTTGCTGTTCTTTGAAGATGCTATAAATTTCAGTTTCTTCTAGAGCTTATATTTCTGCACCCCACGTAGGACCTGCAACGGTTCCTCGATGCTGCTGGTGTTATGATTGTAGTTTCAGAGATGTGCTCTAATTGAGGATATACGGCTCTCGCTTATGTTGGTGTGCTCTATGAATCTGGTGGAGAAACGTCTGCCTGTTTGCCCTGCGTATACTAAACCGTACAATAATAATCGTTGGCTATAGTGCTGATGTAGTAGAGAAAATATTGTGTCAAATGTTGGCACCATTGTGAAAGAGTATCGCTAAGGCAGGGATGTGGAATGGATCATGTGACTGGAGACGACGTGTGTGTGGAGTGAACTCGAAAGTTAGTGACTTTTGGACAGTCGCGTGGTACAGTTTTCTCTCTCTCTCTCCCTCTTCCTCTCTCTCTCTCTCTCTCTCTCTCTCTCTCTCTCTCTCTCTCTTCCTCTATTTCAGCGACTGACTACAGCGGTACGAGTCGTCTATGTTCAGAAGAGCGTGAATGGAACACAATCGTAATTCTTCACGCTGAAAGGAGCTACTGCTGGACAGTTGGTTGGTTTGCCGCGCCTGGGAATTTGTTTACATGAGTCACCTATGTTCGAGAAGTGAATAGTGGGTAAAAAGCGCACGTTTTTCCGACTAGAAGCAGCACTACAGCTACACGTAACGGGGTCAGTGTTCTACTGTAGACAAAGGGCGTGTTTAACGTCATGTGAAGGTTGTGGCTCGCTCCGTTACAGGTAGACGAAACATGACTCCGCATTTTCATGCGACGTTCTCCATGTTAACAATTACTGGCGTTTTATGTGTGTTTGTAGGTGAGCTGGAGTTGTCGATTCTTCCTACATGGATGCCGCTTTGTTAGACTAGCACTTTCATTACTTTTTAACGTGATTGTTTCATGACCTTTCTGGCTTTGTTCTTGTAATAGCGCGCAGTTAGTGTGATATGATATTTGTTGAAGGTATTCACTGTGAAAGATGCGTTGTCGTTGGGTGTAATCTGTCATTTGAATTGTGCCCGAAGTACTTCTGTTTCAGGACACTCGGCACTTAAATAAGAAATTATTTTGTATGTATAAGGGCAAGTCCTTTGACTCGATTTCTTGTTGGTGTTCAAAACGAAAGTAATTAATTCCAATCTTTCCAACTCCCAAGGCAAAGTTCAGAGTAATTTCAATAAGATGTAGCTACTACAAACAGGATACTGATGTTGTTTAATTCTTTATGTAAAGTGTTTTAAATGTTGGGATTTTAATTTTCTTTTGGAAGGGTGAGATTTAAATATGCATCTCAAAAAAAATTACTCCTCACTCCGGTTCCCAGAACTCCTGAAGATAGACGTTGACTGTGGATATTGTATCACAGACACAGTCCCTTTGACTGTTCAGAGGTGTCGTTAAACTCGCCCAAAGATGTAAACAACCATGCATGAGCAGCGCCTATTAAACGGAGAGGGTCCGACGGACGATCATTTCCAGTCATTCCACCAGGAAGGAGGTACACGGCTCGTGTTGTCTGTAGTTCAATCACGCCTAGACAGACAATACCGCGGTTCGATCGCGTCAGCATTGTTGCTTTGTGCCGGGAATGGCTCTCAGCAAGGGAATTGCCCAGGCGTCTCGGAGTGAACCGAAGCGACGTTGTTTGGACATGGAGGAGATACAAAGAGACAGGAAGTGCCGATGACATGCCTCGTTCAGGCCGACCAAAGGCGGATGACCGCTACCTACGGATTATGGCTCGGAGAAACCCTGACAGCAACGCACCATGTTGAATAATGCTTTCCGTGCAGCCACAGGACGTCGCGTTACGACTCAACTGTGTGCAATATGCTGCATGATGCGCTACTTCAATCACGACGTACATGGCGAGGTTCATCTTTGCAACCACGACTCCATGCAGCGCGGTACAGGCGGGCTCGACAACAAGCCGAATGGACCGCTCAAGATTGGCATAACGCTCTCTTCACCGATGAGTGTCGCATGTGCTTTCAACCAGACAATCGTCGGAGACGTGTTTGGAGGTAACCCGATCAGGCTGAACGCCTTAGACACACTGTACAGTGAGTGGAGCAAAATGGAGGTTCCCTGCTGTTTTGGGGTGGCATTATGTGGGGCCGACGTACGCCGGTGATGGACATGGAAGGCGCCATAACGGCTGTACGATACGGGAATGCCATCCTCCGACCGATAGTACATCCGTATCGGCAGCATATTGGAGAGGCATTCGTCTTCATGGACGACAATTCGCGCCACCATCATGGACATCTTGTGAATCACTTCCTTGAGGATAACGACATCGCTCGACTAGAGTGGCCAGCATGTTTTCCAGACATGAACCCTATCGAATATGCCTGGGGTAGATTGAAAAGGGCTATTTATGGACGACGTGACACACCAACCATTCTGAGGGATCTACGCCGAATGGCCGTTGAGGAGTGGAACAATCTGGACCAACAGTGCCTTGATGGGACTGAGGATAGTATGCCACGACGAACACAGGCATGTATCAATGCAAGAGGATGTGCTACTAGGTATTAGAGGTACCGGTGTGTATAGCAGTCTGGACCACCAACCCTGAAGGTCTCGCTGTATCGTGGTACAACATGCAATGTGTGGTTTTCATGAGCAATAAAAAGGGAGGAAATGATGTTAATGTTGATCTACATTCCAATTTTCTGTACAGGTTCCGGAACTCTCGGAACAGAAGTGATGCTAAACTTTTTTTGAAGTGTGTGAAAGGTTCAATTTAAAAGCCAAAAGTCAACATAAATATGTGGACTGTAAATTGTATATGCCTGACCACTAATAACAAAAGTATCGTTGGCTAACGCATCAGGTTAGATTTCCACATAGTTTCTTGTTTTTTAAAATTTATATCTAGCGAATTTCCTATGGTAAAATTTATTCTTAATGTAGTGGTAAGTGAAAAATTGTAAAATCTGCAAGTGTTATCTTATTTCAAGGACAGGGATAAATATTTTTACAGTTTTTTCAAATAAACTGTGGGAACCTAGGCGGTGTCACTGAGGTTGTAAATGGTAAATTCTGGAATTATTGTAGTATTCTAAGAAAAGAGGAAAATATTTGTATTTTTTAAAAATTCTTGTTATTTAATCTTTTTTCCAGAATTTGGATTCCTTTTGTTTTCCAATTCAGTTTAGAAATTGTTGGAACTTAGGTTGTGTCATTGAGATTTGGGCCCTGGACCGCTACAATATGTATTACAAAAATATGAGAACAAAAGTGACAATAAAGGTAAAGAAATAACCTTTACACTAGAGCAAAACGAGAAGAAACTGAATACATTACCTTACCCTTTTATGGAAACGTGTAAGATAGAATATCCCATAATTCCATAGTTTTCAAAAGAATAATGTACGAATCGTGTTTCGCACGAACAACAAAATAGGGACAGTAGTCAGACAAACCACCCACAAAACAAAACCATTTACATAATCAAGAATTTATAAAATCAGATGTGAGGAAGATGAAAGTGTCTTCGTGGAGCAAACAGGCAGATGTTCATCCACCAGAGAGCACACCATCATTAGCGAGAATTTTAAATTCCTATTCTATACACATCTATTATACTACAACCATAGCGCCGGCAGCATCGAGGAATCTTTGAAAGTACTACGTACGGAGGTAGAGAAAGACAGAGTAATGGACGCTCTAGAAGAAATTGAGATTTGCAGCGCCTTCACAAAACAAACATAATTTATATTCAATGGACAAACGGGCCACAGGAATGACAATTTTCTTGGTTGTTTTAGACATTTACTCTAATGTATGATAACAGCACACTTTTGATGCGTAAACCTGTTGTTATGTACTTACATTGCACACTCAAAATTACAGTATGCAAATTAGAATGTCATGATCGATAATCGAGTTTTATCGCTAACTGGCTGCTCTTTGACGTGTACGCAATAATTATGTTGTAATCTCTGCGCAACGTCAATCTGCATGACAAATACTAGTAAGTATATTAATGTCAACAGACGCCAAAAGTAGTTGTATGTGCTTCTAACCCCATATTACATTGTCTTCAATACGTTGTTTTACCTTTTGTAGGTACTCGAAAATTCCGCAATCGCCGAAATTGCAGTAGTAAAACAAAAGAAATAACAGCCCTACAAATATTAGCAGTTGGGTTGGGGTCGCTTGGGGGAAGAGACCAAACAGCGAGGTCATCGGTCTCATCGGATTTGGGAAGGAAGTCGGCCGTGCCCTTTCAAAGGAACCATCCCGGCATTTGCCTGGAGCGATTTAGGGAAATCACGGAAAACCTAAATCAGGATGGCCGGACGCGGGATTGAACCGTCGTCCTCCAGAATGCGAGTCCAGTGTGCTACCACTGCGGCACCTCGCTCGGTATTAGTAGTTATTAGTATAAGTTGTATCACCAGAAACCGTAAATCATTTTATTAATACTTTGAATAAATCTCGCACACAGTCATTACACGCACACAGTGCATATTGTATTTTATTTATTTATCTACGAATTTCCGTGGGAGAATGCCAGCCAAAGCTAGCTGGTCTTGGAAAGAGTCAATACGTAGTTTACAGCACACTAATTAGAAATGAAAATATATAAACAAAGGATTTAAATTTAATATAACACGGAAGAAATCCGAGTGTACAAATAAATCAGTGCAGCGAAAATTTCTCAAGTACTGCGAAGAGCTCCTATACAGGACAGGAGAAGCGTGCCTCAAGAAAGCCTTTCAACTTTTATTTGATACTTGGTGCTTATCACCCTTTTCTTCAGTTGTGCTGGAAATCTGTGGATATGGAACCTGCTGAATAGTGCACTCTTTCTATACAACGCTGAAGTAAGTGTTATCCAAGTGCAAATCATTTTCCACGGATCATTCTCTGAATAAATGCTGCAGTTTATTTCAGAACTAGTCGGTTTTGTCAACAAGAAAGCCGATGATGGAATGTATGTACAAGGACGGTGGCATCAGAATTTCGAAACACCTTAATGTCCTACACGAAGTTGGTGAACTCACAGTTTAGATCAGTCTGACCTCCCGCATACTTGGTGATTCTAGAGTTGACACAAAATACACTATACGAGATATCAGTATGGAAGTAAGGAAAGTAAACAAGTATTACTGTTGCAGTGTCACAGACAGTAGAGATCATTCTTACAGTGAAGACAGTACCATTCTGTTTGTGACAAGGTGTTCAACGTAGTACTTCCAAGTAGGCTTTCCATCTAAGAACCTTGCAGAACCAGCACGCCTGGAAGAAAGGATATTGCGGAGACATGGCTTAGCAACAGACACAGTCTGCAAGGTTCGCAGGAGAGCTTCTGCGAATCTTGGAAGGCGGGAGACGAGGTACTGGCAGAACTGAAGGTGTGAAGACCAGTCGTGAGTCGTCATTGGGTAGCTGAGTCGCTAGAGCACTTTCCCGCGAAAGATAAAGGTCCAGATTTCGCGTCTCGGTCCGGCACACAGTTTTAATCTGCGAGGATGTTTCATATCAGCGCACACTCGGTTGCAGAGTGACAATTTTGTTCAATAGAACAGAAGTTTTAAAACATGGAGCTACAGAAGAATTATGAAGATTAGATGGGTTGATCAGGTAACTAATTAGTAATTCCTGAATAGAAATGAAGAGACAAGAAATTTGTGGCACAATTTGACCAAAAGAAGGGACCGGTTGATTGGATACATCCTGAGCCATTACGGATCAGCAGTTTAGTATTGGAGGATAGTCTGGGGTAAAAATCATAGATGGACACCAAGAAATGAATACAGTAAGCAGATTCAGAACTACGTAGGTTGCAGTAGTTACCCAGAGATCTAAAGGCTTACACAAGATACAGCAGTATGGAGAGCAGCATCAGCCCAGTCCTTCGACAGAAGACCACCACCATTCAAGTTACTGGAATGATGAATAAGAACACATGTCTTCAAAACGAAATGGATTTTTTTGTTCCGAAATTGTTATCAGCTTTGAAAAGAACATGAAATGGATAACAACACTTAATATCTAATGACAAAACATAATGTGCAGTAAGAAACAATGTGAAGATACCAATACAGCAGTATCAGGTCTACTGGCACCCATTAGTCGATGTTCTGGCATGATTTACGTATGACATTTGTTGGAATTGGCGTTTTATACATTGAAAAGACGGCGATCACAGTGCCTGAGATGTGCTTTTACAGACTGATGTGGACTGAAAGATAAGAAATCAGTAGGTTCTATGCAGAAACGGGGAAGAAAGGAATGCAAAACACTGATTAAAACACGGGACATGTGTTCACACATCACGCCACGAAATTACTTCCGTGGTGCTAGAGAGAGTCGTAAACGGCGGAAGCCATAGGGGAAGAGACAGGCTGGAATATATCAAACAATTAACTTGGAGTGAAAGTACTCCACTGAGATGAAGACGATAAAATCCTGCTACCTTGTGTTACAGAACCAACCACTACTGACAAGTTTATCAATATTTTACAATTTAGCCAAGGGGCAGTGAAATCCGAGTTCGTAGTGTTAAACTCTTTTTTGTAGTACCAAACAAGATTAGCTGATGTAGTAACGTAGATTCTTATCTGTTTTACGGATATAAACCATCAAGCACTATTGATCTAATATGTTTCATATGAAAGAGCTGCTCGGCAAATACTGTGCATACAGACCGTTACACGGGCTGAATTGCGATTTAATTTTACGACTATTTCCCGAAACACGGTTCATGCTTACGCCAACCTTATGATACCAATATCACAAGAAACGGTTCATGAGGAAAACGTTGATGTGCAGACATATAATTGTTTAAATTATCAGTCTGTAGTTAGTAGTGGGAATAAGTTCTTATATTGCATCGTGGAGAAAACTAGTAGTGACCTAATGCCCTAATGTTCGATTATGAAGAGAGTGGCTTAAAATCTACAGTCTGAAAAGCTCATGTGTGAAATGGGAAAAAATGGGAGACCGATTGAAAATCTATTTCTCTAAAGACGCATTTAGTCACTGAGTACGTCAGTTCACTGCATATGACTTTATTAGCTGCTAGACGATTATTGCAACCATAATCTTTTCGGTAGTCCAAGAGAAGTAATGAGGATGTTTTTGGGTCTGTAAGATATTAAGTATGGGTGATAGGATGGATTCTTAGCGCACATCAACAACTAGGTGGAAAATACGGAACGCATGCTGTTAATCGTTTCGTTGGAGGCATGAAAACGTAGACACCCTGCAATGAGGTGGTTGCAATTGTTTTGTAGTTAGTACCAGAGAAGTTTCAACAGGAGACCGAAATGCCTCACACTCTCATAGGCTTTTTCGAAGGCTAGGAACAGGAATAGGGAGTGTCGGTGCTTTTTATGCTGTGAAGCCCTGCAAGGTAATAGTCCCAGAAACGACAACAAAAAGCTTGGCTTTTATCACGATATTTCTTGAACGCACTTCCTACAGAATATTTGGAACTGAAACGCACAATACAGAACAGGCTCTCTAGCAGATAAGCACCAATCTGTCGGAGACCTGAGGGAGGGAAACGACGTTATTCTCGCGTCTCCCTGTGTCTCTGCCATTTGTGAAGTAAACGCAGATTTTGTTACTGGACGGTTCTGCTCGACGCCTTAGTCTGCTCTCAGACAACGACTTTTGCGAGCGTTCAGCACACAAATATCTTAGCAGACACCCCTGGGCTTTTCAGCAGCAGTTACAAACATGAGCGAAAGTTCCTATTTATGCGTAATTAACTGAAGCAGCAAGCTGCAGTGTTTAAGTTCAGAGCGCCGTTTATTACTGTGAGTGTCGGAAACAAAATAAAATAAACGCGAAAGTCCTCTCGAAGCCCCATTAACATCACTGTATGATAATATCTGCAAGAACAAAGCTGTCTCCTAAGTCTGCACTATCGTACAGCGACGATTATTAGTGATTAACGTTCCCGGCTTAAGGCAAAACTGGTAACTACCAAGTATGGTACATCAAATTCCTTAGCATGGAGTTTAAATTGTGGGGATAGCTTAAGTCACGTCCACATGGCAACGACTGCGGCTCGGGAAGAATTAAACAACGAACGCAGGACTTTGGTCAACTGTTACGACGTCTTCCCGCACGTCGAACTAAATTATTCCGTGTGGACGTGCCATGTTTATTATCTTTCCTATTAACTGTTTAGGAACCTCACATGAGTCTTAATATCACTTGCAAAAGTGCTACCTTGCATCACACCGAGAAGATGATGAATGTGGAGTGACTCAGGTACACTTCTGTTCTTACTGTTTATGCATACAGATACGATTTATGCCTGGTCACTATGTCACAAATGACAGCTTCGTCAAAGTAAATGCAAGATGTGCAAGGGATTGTGAAAATATTTAGATTTAATAAATCTGTTAACTCTAAAAGTGTTAAATTTGTTATGCGCGACGTTATTTATATAAAGGCTAAAGGGATGAAACGATAGCTCCCCGTATAGATTTATTTGTATTCGAATCAGCGAGGGGGAGGATACACTGAATTTCAGCTGAAGTGCTGCATTGAAAATCGGACATCACGGTGGTGAATCGGACGAAAACATTGGCAGGCTAACACGCGATTCTCGGTAAAAACAGTGAAATTTTGAAGGAAAGTCTAAAAAAGTTAAGTCAAAAACTTTTACATGTGTTCGTCTCTTTCTGTAGTGGCTATTTTTAACTATTTATATTTCCTTCTTGCACTGCACAGCAAGTAGGACTTTTTATGTTGTTAGCTTCATTCTCAGTTTGGTCAGCAAATGTTTTTCTAAACAGTAACTGTGATGCAGCATTGTCTTTGTTTTAAAGCGAAATATGTATAGTGCAGTGAAGGATTTGGATTACGAACTGATACGCAAAAAGAAGTAGCTGGGTTTCTTATTTGGGAAGTAAAATAGCTAATGACGACGTGTGGTTGTACCTATGTGCTGAATGATACATTTTGTATACGAATCTGGCACGTGGCATCTAAACAGCAGGTTTGTCTAATTCAGTGAAACCCTAAATGAACTTGGTATTGCCATTTGTCGTTGAATAATGTGAAAATGAATTACACTATACTCATTGTATTAGTAAAAACCTACATGATGAGATACATGTAACGATATTATACGATTTCCACAGTCTAGTAATATGATGGATTTTGATATCATTTCTGAGAATGGCTTAGGAAACTCTTTCAGTTATATGCTGCAGCTGAGCGCAAGGCTTTACGCAGTTACGAGAAAAAGATACAGTTAAAATGCTTATTTGCCTTCAAGAAAGTAACTAAATTGCATTACGTCGAAGCACGTGTTCGTTAAATATGAATGAGGCAAAACACTTATAAGTTAAAATCTTCTGGTTATTAGGCCGCATCATCTTTTTTCTAAAATGTTCGACGTTTCGACCCCTCTGCTGCGATCTTCAGCAGGATCTTCTGGTGTCCACTACTGCTAGAACACTGTCAGAGACGAGTGTCGCGTCCACTTATAAAGGGGGAATTTTCTGACGTTCGTGCTGGAGAAGTGATAGTACTGGTTAAAATACATGTGGCTACCATTGGTGGACCACAGTCATAGGCTAATACAGAAGAAGAGGCATTGGTAGCTCATCTCCTGTGGATACCATTGGTAGTCATCGTCATTGGATAGAAAGGCACTGTTCCACGCTTACGCTGGAGAAGGGTTATTGGTTGAAAAGCCTGCAACCGCTATTGTTTGGTCGTCGTTTCGAATCTAGCCACTGATGACGACCAACCAATAGCGGTAGCAGGCATTTCAACCAATAACCCTTCTCCAGCGTAAGTGTGGAACAGTGCCTTTCTATCCAATGACGATGACCACCAATGGTATCCACAGGAGATGAGCTACCAACGCCCCTTCTTCTGTATTAGCCTATGACTATGGCCCACCAATGGTAGCCTCATGTATTTTAACCAATACTATCACTTCTGCAGCACGAACGCCAGAAAATTCCCTCTTTATAAGTGGACGCGACACTCGTCTCTGACAGTGTTCTAGCAGTAGTGGACACCAAAAGATCCTGAGAAAGATCGCAGCAGAGAGGTCGCAACGTCGAACATTTTAGAAGAAACATGACGCGGCCCAATAACCAGAAGATTTTAACTGTAGTGACAAAGGCCACGAATGCCTGCAGACTTACATAAAACACTTATATTTTCTAGTACAGCAAATATAATCGTGGTCTCGCATTCATTCCCCTTATAGTTGGCAATAGATAGTGCTTAGCGTGGAGTGTTTCTAAACTCAAGCGATACCACTGAACTGATGTTGAATGATCTGCCAACGATGGAGACTGTCTTTTCCTGCCAAACTCCGTGAATGGAGGAACGGAGCCGTAACAGAAGCAAATCACTGAAAAACGTGCTAACTGTTCATATGAAACAATGAAGACTATATAATTGAAAAAAATTCGATTAACGAAAGGTAATTTCCGTTCTCTTATTCAGAACCACAACTGCAACTGAAGTGTTAATAGCAATAGATAGTGCTTAGCGTGGAGTGTTTCTAAACTCAAGCGATACCACTGAACTGATGTTGAATGATCTGCCAACGATGGAGACTGTCTTTTCCTGCCAAACTCCGTGAATGGAGGAACGGAGCCGTAACAGAAGCAAATCACTGAAAAACGTGCTAACTGTTCATATGAAACAATGAAGACTATATAATTGAAAAAAATTCGATTAACGAAAGGTAATTTCCGTTCTCTTATTCAGAACCACAACTGCAACTGAAGTGTTAATAGCAGTGGCAACTGACACAAGACCAACGAACATTATTTTGTCCCCAGGCAGGTAACTTCCAAACGCGTGAAACAATGCACTCCTTATTCGTTACCGTAACTTCGAAAAAACTGAGAATTTTCGTACTGGAAAAGATTCTGAGGTAGTCTAAAGTCAAGGCAACTGCTCGCAAAGAGCAGGACATCCAGCACAGAATGCTGCTCCTGCCTCAGAATTCTTGTTTTCACTTCACATAAACTGTAGATACAAGTGGTATCAATAACAGCTTCCCATGATAGTATAGAATGAATGACCACTTAAACTAAACTGATTATCGGCTGCTCCTAATCGCATTCTAGTACGTTACTTTCGATGGTTCAAGCTAAGTACAGGATACCCATAATTGGAGTTTAAGTTTCAAAACGCTGCTCAGAATAACGTCGAACTTGAACAGCATATTACTGACGCAGCGGCAACCATTATGGGAAAAAAAGAAAAAGAAAATTCCATAGATTGCTGTAAGCGTCATAATATGCATACAGACGCCCGGCACACGGCTGTCTACAGTTTGTGTCCGAGACGCAGAACATGACTGTTTCCATTAAGGATAGCGCAATGCAGACAAAGCTCTTTTATAAGAACGGTGACTGTACGCCAGTAGCCCTGCAGTTGTTCTGGACGCTCAAGGATATGGAAGAAAAGGCACTGGTGCGATGTCTGTAAAGGATCTGGAGAAACTGGATTACAAAATTCGGAAGTCATGTTTTTAATTCAAAAGTCATGTTTTTTTGAAATGCAATGTGGCAGAGGCAGACAAGCAGTTAATCCGACGTCTGTCGAAGATGTGACCACAGCATTGCAGGTAGGGTCGAGCGGTGGTGTACAATCATACAGTGCATGGGGCCGGCGAGGGTGGCCGACCGGTTCAAGGGGCTACATCTGGAACCGCACGACCATTACGGTCGCAGATTCGAATCCTGCCTCGGGCATGGATGTGTGTGATATGCTTAGGTTAGTTACGTTTAAGTAGTTCTAAGTTCTAGGGGACTGATGACCTCAGAAGCTAAGTCCCATTGTGCTCAGAGCCATTTTTTTGAGCAGTGCATGGGGAATTGCTCGAAGGTTGGACATGCCTGCCAGCATGACGCGTAAAATTCTAAGAAGCATCCTGCATTGCTAGCCATACAAAGTAACTCATGTTCAGGAGTTGCTTTTTGCTGACCTGCAAGCAAGATAAACGTTCGCTCTGAAATTTCTTGCTCACTTGGAAGTGGAAAATGAATGGCCATGAAACATTACGTGGACAGAAGAAGCCTATTTCTATATCCAAGCACATGACGATGTCAGAAATGCAAAGTATGGGCAACGGAAAATCCGCACGCACATCAACCGGTACTACTTAATTCTGCAAAGGTATCTGTGTGGTGCGAGTTGATGGCATCGTTTACTGTAGGGCCGCATTTTTTCGAAAAGAGTCACGTGGGTTCTATTACCGTCATTGGTAAACGCTACCAGAATCTTTTGCGTACTAACGTCATTCCAACCGTTCAAACAGCGTGCATATGCGGGTAGGATCATTTTTATACTAGATTATGTTCCTTCGCATATATTTCATAGCCAGTGAAGCGGCTCGTGCAGGGGCATTTCGAAAGTGCTAGACTTATCAGCCGCTTTTCCCTGAAGCGTAGCCGTCCATATCACCTTATCTTAAAGCCGAGTGACTTCTGGATGTGGAGTTATCTGAACGACATTGTGTTCAGGGCTCCAATTAGGAATGCAGCTGAATCGAAGACAAGCAATGCGCAACGCATTCTGGTCGTGAACCCCGACGCACTCCGATCTGTTGCGGAATATTTTGTCTATTTCAACTTGTAGGTAAACGCTGGACAGCAAACTGGACACGTCTTGCGCCAGTCGCACGACAGTAAATGACGTCGTTTTGTTCTTTATGCGGGTTTTGGCCCCGGACAATAATAATCCCATGTTGTTTTGCTTCTTATACGGTTTTCAGCCTCACAACAATTAAAAAACGATATTTCCCAGCCGATGTGATTCGATCTTGCCGCGGTGGATATCTCTACCAAACTAACAGTACGGATGAAGTAATGTGTAGCTCAAATCATTGCTGTCCTACTGCGATTCGTCTGTCACCTGTAGCCGACCCCATTCACGTTAAGACGCTTACAGCGACATCTATTTGAAATCTATTTGAAAATTTTTCGTTAAGTTTTTAAGTTTATTCTTTACTTTTTACCCTGAAGCAATAAAATTCTGTCCAAATTTAACGTCTGAACAGTGGTTCTCATTCTACAGCGTTTTGAAACTGGAACTTTAGTAATTGACACATTGTACTGTGTAAATATTCTACTCATCAGTCATCTTTATTCATAGTATGGAGTAGTAATGAACAACACCTCATCAGTCAGTAGGGTATGATAATGGTTCATATTCCTGGAAATTCCTTACAAACTATTTGTATGGTAGCAATCGATACTTGTTACATTTTTGTTTTAAAATCACTAATTTGTAAATGGCATAGAAACACAGTCATCAAGTAAGGGCTTACATTATTCGCCACAGTATTTCAGCTTTTGCTACTTTGTTTATAGTTCTCTACAGCATTAGTTTCTAAGTTAAGTTTCAACCAACTGCGTCCATAGGAGAGTTGCGAGTTCTAATCAACATCACAGCCGGAATAGTTCGATTCAGGGAAATGGTTGCGATATTTCTAGGCCAAGCTCTAGAAATCAAATCAACAATGGTGTACCACCGTCGATGACTATAGTAACTGTAAACTGCGTGTCTGTAGGACTAAAGAAAATCCGTAACTGAGTTTTAAATGCAGCTATGTGAGTTATTTTCACTGTTCGTTACATATTAGAGAAAACTTTTCAGTTTTGTTTGTTGCACATCCGGTATCAACTGCATACGTTAATAACGAACTGGTAGAAAAAAATGAATCGTGTGGGATAACTGTAATCCAAAATTCGTTAATGACGTATAACTCATAATACTTACTTTCGATGGTACGAGTAGAAATAATTTTACGCTCAATGTTTACGTTAATTAATCCTTCATTCGATTCGCTTTTCCGCATAATGCGAACTGTGTCACGCACAGCAGAGTAAATAAACTTGACGCAAATGAGTGTATTTGTTACCGCAAAGACGTATTGTACGAGTAAATTACTTATGAACAATTCATTGAGGGAGCTGAAACTTGCGCAAGAATTACAGAGGAAACCCTACTGAGGGAACTAATACATGCACTGTATAAACTGTCCCGAGATGTTTGTATACTGTAAAAAGTGCTTTATATAGGTACATACCACCGCAGCGAATGTGAAGTGTTTTCATAAATTCATTCTACTGAACTGTAAATTATACTGCGAGATGTTGCAACAAGAATGGACATCAGTATCGAACCTGTTAAGCCAGCCATAAAGGTTCAGCAACCTTTATGTGTGCAGTGCGGATGTCTATCCATCTCATGGTCGATCAGCAGTTGGGCTATAACAAGGTCCTCGACCAAACTCTTAATCTGTGATGAACAACAAATTCACTGCTTCATCTCAGTGATTAAGCGACGTGATATGGAGTCAGTGAGAGAACCAAATCGCAGTGCACTATTGGAAATGAAGTGTTAACAAAGATCTGGGATACTGAAGTTTTCGGTCATACGGATTCTTTCAAACAAGGAACCACAATCAATGATGAACATTATTGCAATATGAAAAAAAAGACATGAAACTTCAACAGGAGTGCGAGTGTTATGACTTCTGGACTAACATCAACGTCAGTCCCTGTTAAATTTCAGACACTGACTCAGTAATCATCAACGAGAAAACGGAAAACAGGTATTCGAGAAATATGAAGCAGTATAGGCCTGCGTCTTGAAACAGGTACAGTGGCAGACGACAGTAAAAGACGACAGTCATGCGTGGTGTAGGCCATCACATGTTCCTGGCCACTTTATTTGGTAACCAGTCAGACAGTCGTTAATCACTACAGCACTGACAATGTGATTTTCTCTTATACAGTGAGTTATTTGAGTCGATCGGTGTCAGGCAATTTTCGAATTTGTTAGGCATTAGGAGAGTGGCGGTGGTGGTACGTTGAACAGTAATCGATAAGAAATACGAAATTAATGTTCAGGATGAGTAAGTAAGGGGAAACCTAGTAAGAAATATAGTAGATAATTATTTAATAATGTAGGTTAAGAGATTATTAAAAGGCACTTATTACAGGAACAGTGTTCTGATTAAAGTGGCTCAAATAGTTAAAGCTGACAATTTCGTGTGAGTAATAAGAAATAATAATTATTATATACTATTGTTAAAATATCGTGATCATATTTCCGGCGTTATACGACTGGCTCTGCACTACCAGTCGTCTTCTTGTAGTCCTCTGGTATCCATCGCGTCCCCGATATCTTGACTTCAGCTCCTCCTAGGTCGACCACGCTTTCTTCTTTCCACTGTAGTCTACTGCCACGCTTCCTTTGGTCATCGGTTATCGTCAATTCTTTCCAGATAACCATAACACTTCAGACGTTTCATCTTTATGGCGTCAGTTATTGATTTATTAACACTCATACCCTCTATGTTGGTATTTGGTACACGATCCAGCTTGAAGATGCCATAACTTCGCCTCTAAAGTTAGATATCTAGTGCAAGCAACCTCTTTTGTGCTAACCATTTTCTGCTCCGTGCGTAGCTATGTTACAACAACTGGACGATATACCATCTGCTTCGAAGCCTGTGCTCAGCATCATCTTGGTCTCCTGCTACAATGAGCTGGTCATCAGCGAAATTCAGTATGTATAAGTTTTCGTCCACCAAGTGGACTCCCATGCCTACACATTTGCTCTTCCATGCTTCAAGTGCTTAATCCACATACATTTTAAACACCGTCGGTGGCATTGGATTTCCTACTTTCAAAGGGCTCACAGAGTCCATATTGCACTGTTTAATTGCTTTACTGAAAGCAGTTGACACGTCAGTGTTCTTCGCACTTAACCACCGATTGTTTTGTGGGTCCGTGTCATATGACTTCTGCAAATACACGAAGACATAAGTGTCTCCAACCCTTGTAAGGGGTCCGTAGGCCCTTACTATAAGTTTGCACTCGGCACAGGTCGATAGGGCGAACAATCGATAGTGTCGTGTTGCGAGAGCGAGTGTGGAGTTGAGCCAGTCCCATGTTGCGGGTAGAGGTGTGTGGAGGCCAGTTGTTGTAATGAAAGGCTTTATCGACAAAGGGAGTTGCCATCGCCGTGGTTTAACCCCTTTGTACTAGAATAATATCGGGAAGGTGAAGAAGTATTATTACGAAACTGATTAGTGACATTCTAGTGCCGATATTTTGGTTTCGCGTCTACCGCGCCGGCATCTTTTTGGATTGCAGTGTTGGATTGCAGTGTTGGATTGCAGTGATGGATTAGAGTGTGACGATAATGAAAAACGAAGAAGCCTGTGCTGAGATTAGCCGTAATTAGATATGTATGACGAAGGCAGTGGCTGTCTCCTCCTTTTGTGTTTTTGCGACGAATATAGGTTCGTGATTAGTGAAACTGTGTTGGTGTTTTTCTTGTTACCAGACATTTCATTATTACAGCATTTGAGAAGGAGGAACTGGAAAGTAACAACTTCCGTAGCAGTCAATTCCGATTGCCAGCCCCATTAGGTACACGGTCACATTAATAATAATTATTTGGCTGCTATTCGATCAGATCAGGTCGGGATAAATAAACAGAAGTGTTACACCTTCTGATAATTCTTTTGTCTTCTGCATTAAGTAGTGTGAATATTCCATGAAATAGATTTTCGTAAATTTCGTGGGGAATAATACAAATGACACAAACCATAATACATGAGGTATAGTGAAAACAGTGACAAGTGGTATAACGAACTTTTAACTGTGAGGGTTGTTACTACTTACTTGTCAAAGATACAGCAAGGGATTTACCTACTTCGATCGGTTGAATTATACAGGATAAACCATTAATATACGATTGTCTGTTTCATTAGAACATTGAATAATGTCAAAACTATATTTAAAATAGAAAAAGGGACATAGAATAGGCACTAGGCACTTGGGTACAAGTCCATAAGTAACTTCTATTTCCCTCCTCCTCCGAACTAAATAAATTAAGATGGTTCGAATTAAATTTGCAGCTGATAATACGCTTGAAATGTAGGACAAGTATGGCAGTGAAAGCTTGTAGTGGACACTCATGATTAATAATTAGAAAAGCTAGACTGTTTGTTGGATGTGTCTCCTTCCATTTCCTACTTGATGACGAAAGCTTGACTGTCAGGTCTACTGTAAAGATCAGAAGCGTGACTTCGTTGACACACCGTTAACGAAACAGAAGAATATTTTCTCGGTACACATCTTAATGTCGAAAAGTAGATTCAGGCTTTGGAAGTAGGAGATTCAAAACGCTGTTCCATTTTGTAGTCTCCTTCGTTGCATTCGCGGAGTTGACCTGGCGTTAAGAACTTTGGTGCGGTACGCGGAGCAGGCGGACTTACCTGGAAGGCGGGCTTGTTGTGCGTGGCCTCTAGGAAGACGCAGGCGGTGTGGTGTATCTTCTCGAAGTCGTAGCCGACGACGCCGTGGCTGGTGTAGACGGGCGCGCACGCCGCCAGGATGACGACCCAGGTGACGGCGATGGCGGACAGCGCGTGCCGCTGGGTGCGCAGCCCCATGGACGACACGGGGTGCACCACGGCCAGGTAGCGGTCGAACGACATCAGCACCAGCGTGTACACGCTCGCGTAGCACGTCACCACGATCAGGTACTGCACCACCTGCAACCGAGCAAACGTCCAGCGTCAGCAACACTCGCAGCAACGTCATCGGCAGATGGGTGGGGGGAGGAGGAGGGGGGGGTTGCACCTCGGTAACGCACTATTCACTGGTGTCCTAGAGAGTCACTGTTGTTGAACACGCAGCTGAAAGTGGGTTAAAAAGTTTTCCTAATAAGACTATGTAGGAGCAAGAAATCAATTCTTGCATGTGATTCGCAATCAATAAAACATCCATAATACCTCGTTGGACGCTTAGGGATAGCAATTACTTTTAATTTATTCTGGGAAAACCTATGACACACCTATTCTTGCATTTGTATCTAACTGTGTACGAGAGTGTAGTACAAAATTTTCTGGTAATTTCCAAGAATGTTTGCCTATCGAAGCTCCAAACGATAGATATCGAACGTGCGATTCTAAATCGATCACGCCACTGTGGTGGCGCGTATTATGAGCATGTTTATAGTGGTCACTGCAGCAACAGCAAAAGAAGAGCGTTACTGAAATAGTTGAAATTACAAAGGAAACTCGACCTCACTCGACGCCGACGTTGTCATCATGAGGTAGTCCATTTGATGTGTATGCTACAGGAAGAATTCCCTTTTCGGCCTAACATGGGTAGACTCTGCAAGTGTCACGCAAAAATGCGGGTAGAGTGTGACATTTCCGTCAAAAATTCAAACAATTTTCTACATTTTATAAGCATGGAATTATATTCTTCCACGTGAGGTAATCGGCCGAAGAAGCGACTACAATAGCAGACATTCCACTCACTACCGTCATAAATCGTTTGGGTTTTCCTAGCATCTCACAAATAATTTATCATAACGCGCGCCACCATAGTTGCGTGACCGATTTAGAATCGCACGTTCGATATCTATCGTATGGAGCCCGCGGCTTAGATAGGAAAACATTCTTGGAAATTACCTTCTCGACATGTTTAACAACATTTTTAATCTACTTACTTTCGTAGATATACCATTCCCTGATGGTGAGATCAGCACGGATTGTATTATAGCTTCGTTCTTATCAGCCAAATATACCAGCAGCCTGGAAGAGGGGCAGAAGGAATCCCAATGTTTGAATATTTGTGAGGGATTTCCAGTTCCGGCATTCGCTTGATATCCAAGGGAAACCCCGCAAGAACCTTCATCGAAACTGAGCGATTGTAATTAATTTAATTTTATTTTGCGATAGTATTATCTATATTAAAGCCAAAAATAAAATGTGTTTGTTTGTTCAGTGCAAAAGCATAAAAATTTGTACCAGACTCTACGACAAACATTCGTGAAACTCTATAGAGCAACAAAAATCAGCCTCTTCACAGCTGAAGTGACATTAGCGCTCCAAGCGGTTAGCATTTCTAACAGAAGAATGGCACGATATAAACTAGAAACTTGCTATTTTTAATGCTGTCTCTTCCATAATATTTGCGAGTCACTAATCGATTTTTCCAATACGAAGAGGAAAACGTAATTAAAGCAATATATGGTCTCGTGTTGATGTCAATATATAACAATACAAAACTAGGTGCGCTATAAGATAGCCTACAATGAACACAGTAGCAAAGTCGTAATCGTATAACCTAAAATTCTTTGAGACGGGACGTGAGTAATTCTAACGTGGTGTGTTTATGTAAAAAAGTAACTGGGTACGAATATATCTGCGTGCTTGGAAGGTGCTTTGTGATGCATTGGGCCGATTGTAGTTCGTATCACGAGTATCTTCGCAGCTTTCAAGATCGTTCCAAAACATTCAAAACTAGACATTATTTTTACAGTCTTAGAGATCGGCTGCCTTAGCTTGTTGTAAACACGCATTTGGCCTTGTCCTTTCTTTTATGCCTTGCGTGTACCTATCATGTTCATGTACTCTGATTTCCAGATTTGGAAATATATACAAGGTAGTCAGTCAGAGTCTGAGAAGCTTTTATGGGTGTTTCAGAGTAGGTGGTACTGAGAAGTAACTGTTAAGAAAAAAATTCGATACGTTACGCCGTTTCCGAGTGAATTAGCGTTGTAGTTAGCCAGTACGGCCATTGCGCGCGCAAATTCAAGCGGTCCGCCAGAGATGGCGTCGGCAAGCGTGTTCTTCGTTCGCTTTTCTAAAACCGAACAAGAAAGCGCAACAAAAATTGTACATAGGAAAGGGATTAAGGATCTAACCCGGGGCCAAAGGCTGAGCCGTCTCTTGCGCTATCATCTACGCTATGATAACAACTGTCACTAATTGTATCTGGCGGGCCGCTTCAATTTGGCTGCGCAACTGCATTATTGGCTAACTTCGGTGCTAATTAAATCCGAAAGGGCAGATGTTCCGAATTTTTTTAATAATTATTTCTGAGCACAAACTATCCTGAAACACCCTTACAAGCTTTGCAGACTGTTTCTGACCACCATGTACACGTCTTCACATTTCGCTTTCGCGTCTGTAACATTTAATTCTTCAGCATGTCCACCTGTGCCGTTTTCTTCTTATCGCGTGCATGTCTTAAAAGTAATGGAACATGTGTTAACTGTAGTTTAACACAAGACATAATTCCTGTTCAGTTCCGGCTACCACTGCTGTATTATCAAGTAATCGTATTTCGCTATTTTTTTGCCCGTGATAAACAAGAAGGACTTTACTTCCCTTTTCCCATTTCCAGCTACAAAATAAATATCAGTGGAGACAATGAACACGTCTTACACCGCTCCTGGTTTTGACTTCTTACACGAAGCTGTCAGTACAGGCTCTTATAATGCGCTTTGAATAAACAGATGCTTTGGAAATTCAAAGCTGCTATTCCCTGTTATACACTCATATTCAGAAAAAAACAGAACACCTTGAATGATTAGAGATAGGACATTCATACCCACAGAACATATACGTTAGCACGCTTTACAGAAATAGTTAGCATCTGAGCCACGTCCGCCCGCGGCGCAACACCATCTACCACTAAAATGTGGCTGCGCCTCCCGTTGTCGCTGTAAACTGAAGGTAATGGATCAGTGTGACTCCAGCAGACGTTCTGAATGCCTCGCAAACTATGGGCGAACCCTACCGTCAAATCAGTGAGCACTATTAGCATGAGAGAATGTCATGCATCCATCTGGTAAATTGCTTCTCGTGCGGGACGAAGTGTTTCGGCAGTGAAACGGGTGTGCTCCGAATGGTTTATTGAAGGCCATAACACACGACGAAATGGGTCAGGTCGCACCACCCAGAGCCCCCCTGCCGCCTCAACCGAATGGCACTGCAGGACAGATCTGCGTTCCCCTCGGCTCTGGTGCAACGGTGGAACAGTGTAACGCATCGTATACTTTCAGGGATGAGAGTCGGTCGCTGTTTATTATGTATAATGGTCGCCTAGTCGTAGATATTGCTATAATCGCACTATTTCACTCCCTTTTACGGAGCTTGTTAGCACTTGATGTTAGGTTGGCGCCATTAAAATGCATTGTGGTAATCGCTGCTGCTTGCCGGATCGCTGCTGTGTCTCGATGCTAATGCTGGCTCTAAATCTGGTTGTCTAGGGGAAAAAGATGAGGTCCCGTGTTTTTGATGTGCTTTTGATGATAAGTAATGCGCGAAACCAACAACTATTTAAACTTCAAATATTTATTACTCTGGTGGCCATCTTAATTCCACTGTCCACCAAAGACAATGACACAACACAAGTAGCACTTCTTTTACATGTTCTTTGCAATGTTTATCCACCTCGAACAATAACACACATATACTTTACCAAAGTGACATTCAGACTCCACTCCCGACCCTTCTTGCTGCTTGTATTTACAACCTTGTCAAAGAACTACTAAAAAGAGGTATAGTTTATAAGTCACTTGTACATCTGTTATCGTAATTTGTGGAGAAAAGTTATTAATTTATATCGAGTGACATAATTTAAAAGGTTATTAAAATGACAGATAGATTTTTTTGCCTTGACAGAATAATTCTTTGTTACAAAAAGGCCGTTTTTTTGAGGTTTGTCAACTGACTTCTCTAATTTGCACAAATAAGTAAATATGGTTCAAATGGCTCTGAGCACTATGGGACTTAACTTCTGAGGTCATCAGTCCCCTAGAACTTAGAACTACTTAAACCTAACTAACCTAAGGACATCACACACATCCATGCCCGAGGCAGGATTCGAACCTGCGGCCGGAGCGGAAGCGCGGCTCCGGACTGTAGCGCCTAGAACCGCTCAGCCACACCGGCCGGCAATAAGTAAATAACATGAATTATTAAGAATTACATTGGTTTTCGTGTAAAATGGGAGTGTTTACGTGAATACTGAGTGAAAACGGTCCTAATAACAAATAGCTTTCACTGGGTGATTTTTATTTAAGGAGATCCAAAATACGTAAGTTGGCCACTATTTTTCGTACTTGATATTAATTATTTGAGATGAACTTAGTGTTTTTACATGATGACATTTGCTGTATCAGTGATCAAGTGATATTAACTTTTGTGTGGGTCAGTTATTCAGTATAATTTAATGGGTTGACTGTTTATGGAGGCATGTTATGCAATCATTGTTAACATACACAATAACTCTTCTATAATACTCGTTAAACTGGTTGAATTTGGAGGGTATCGCATTCTTCGGTAAAGTGAAGCCTTTAATAGATTCCGTTACATATGGCATGGGTTTCGTGCGTGTCGTTCACTTCTCCACCTGCCTTTGACAAATATGCAGAAACATGTTAGGCGGCAATGGTGCATGGAACGACGTCACTGGGAACAGGAACGGCACCAGGTAGTGTTTCCGGACGAATCGAGGTTGTGTTTCTTGGAAAATGGTGGCCGAATTATGGTTCGCTGCAGACAGGGGGAGCGGCATCATGGTGACTGCATTCACTTGAGACATACAGCGCCAAATAAAGGCAGTATGGTGTGGAGTGCTATTGGGTACAGCCTCATATCACAGTTGGTGCGTGTCCAGTGCACTGTGACCAGTGTGACCTATGTCAAGAACATCCTGCGACCCGTAGCCACACCCTTTTCTCCTGCACAACACACCTATGCAAGATCACATGCTGCTGTGCAAATCTGTGCCTTGTTGCTGTCACAGGATGTCAGCCTTTTCCCCTGGTCCTTCAGATCACCAGACTTGTCACCAACAGAAAATGTATGGGCTATCGTCAGACGACAAGTGCAGCGATGTGGCCCTATGCCAACAACCACAGATAAAATCTGAAACCAGGTGAATGCTGCATGGATGAATATGCCACAGGATGCCATTTGCGCCGTATACACGTCGATGCCATCACGCATGGAGCAAGTCATCAGGGCCCATGGCGGACACTGTGTCACATGCTGAACAAAGGTGACTGAGACGCTAAACATTTGTGTAGAACACATTCATCTACTTGCCCTGTGAATGTGAACGTCCTATCTCTAGTAGTTCATTCTGAACATGAGCGTGTTTTTGATTGCTGCTGCAATTTATAGTTCCACAATAAAATCCGAAATATGACTTCATTTACATGTTCTTGGATGTGCTTCTTCATTTCATACACAGACTACACAAGCGTGTCCCAGTGTGTTCATACATGCAAACCGATTAGCGGTGCTGCAGTAGTGAAACTGCAGAAAAGCTGTGAAACTTTCGTGACTCATAATCTTGGACTCTACTTCTAGGAGAAACATCTGCAGAGTGTAAAAAAGAGTGCTTCACTACGAGGTCATTCGAGATGAAAATATAAGGTTTATGACTGAACTTCTTCCTTTCTACGACAAACCTGTTGAAAATGAAACACGTGGACGACGGCACACCTTTCTGTAAATAATTATTTACTATCCAATTGCAAGGCATTGTTCCTCGTAATGATCAGTGAGTGATCAATGACGTACTTTCGAATGATCCCATATCCTGGACGCATATCACATTAGACAGGGACAATCATCTGAATGAAGTTCATGGAGTCAAACCACAGACAGTTCTCATCGCCATTTCCTTGCTTAAGAATGTCCTATGGGAATGTGCTAAGTTAATCCGAAATGTGATTCAGTCTACCATAATAGAGCGGAAATATGTGAAAAAAAGACATGTAGTTTCAGTGTCAGACACTACGAAGATAATTCTTGCAACGAAGGCAGCTGCTTTCAGTTTCCACACATGATCTTGAGTATGACACTTTCAGGAAACCATTTACTCCGTCTACAGTTCTAGTAAGTTAAAACATTTGATTTTACCTGTTACTTGAACACTTTGTTCTAATTAACTCTCACTTTTGACGATAATTGTTGCGGAATCCATTTTAAATGAGTTTTGCTGCAATAAACCGACAAGCACGTTTCCGTGAGGTGCGGGTCCATATTACACATTCCTCAATTCGCTATATAATTTACGTTACATTCTATTTTTTCGAGAAAGCGTACTTAGAAAAACGAAGATCTCAGCTGCTCTCTCCACCTTCCCCCCCCCCCCCCCCTTCTCTCTCTGTGCGTAGAACATAAAAAGAAACAATTACATAAGGTGTCTAAACTGTTTAAATGCCGTGTTCCATTACGCACAATGTCTTAGGCGAAACAAAGGCGAATGCAGTACGCAAAGTAAATTCTGATTTTATATTTCGAGGCTGTAGAGAGTCAAGACCGCACGTATATTATTTAGCGTCGCTTCATTTATTCTATATATACGATGTTTCTTTTGTGGAAATGTAACTTGCTTTTGAGAGTGTTACGTTGCTGTTAGATTTCGTAACTGTAATAGTAGGTAAAATTGTAACTGTTTCTATGGATATCAGCTATTGCAGCTTTCAAAAAAATGTGTGCTGTTAGTGGCAGTGGTAGAACATATGAATGCCACATAGCTCTTAAGGTATGCATTTTTGAGCTCTTGTTTACTAGACTTTTTGCTTCGAAAGATAGCTCCTTGGCATCCCTGAATTTTGACACTCCTTCTGGGATACACTGTACGTAACTGAGTTTTTTTTTTTTTTTTTTCAAAGCGATTGCGTGATGACGGATTCCCAAGTATCAGAATATCTGTTGTAAAATATTTACCTGTTGGAATTTTGAGAGCCATTACCTTACGTTGGGGGCAAATAAAAGACATTCCGTAGTAATCCGAATTAGGAGCTTCATCCGTAATTCTCCACCTGAAATGGTCATTTGTATAACTATGTAGCAGAAAAATAGTTATTTACAGCCTCCTTGTTATCTGAAGTAACAATAATCGACGGTGTAGGAAGAAAGTACTTCGCACAGAAAACGTGCTGTCCTCGAACTCCACCAAAGTTAGTAAACATTTCTCTCTATTGGTCGAAAGTTTTAGTCTTACGAGTTGATGAGCAGAAGCACTTTGATAAATACATAAATTTCATAAAATTGTCTATACAGGGGTCTACAAAAATTCAGAAACACCACGAGAGACGCATGCTTGAACGTAAATGCAGATGCATGCCACGCCTGCAGGTTGCGCTGTTGTATTTGCATTTTATCAACCGTGGTCACAACAGTGTTCTGCGTAGTTGTGAGTGCATTACGTCGCAGCAGTGTGAATTCGAATGTGGACAATGTGTTGGTGCTGGTTTGGAGGGTGCTTCCGTAACCAAGGTAGGTGAAGTGTTTGGTGTTACAAGAGGCACCGCATCGAAGATTTATAGCGCATACAGGGTTAGCGCAAAAACGTCATCCACTAAGTGACAACGTGGATGGAAGTGTGTGTTTAGTGATCGTGACAGACCGCCATCAAGGAGAATTATGACGAAAAATAAGGGACCGACTGCTGCAAAAGTCACTGCAGAACTAAACGTAGTACTCGCAATGGCTCTCAGAACCAAAACAACGCGAAGGGAGCTCCTTAAGTAGGGAATTGAGAGGCGAAATGGAATTCCGTAATCACTAATCACCGTTGCATAATACCGGAACAGGAAAACTTAGTGACGAAGCTATAAGAACCTCAATATGGAGCAATGGGAGAAAAAATTGGTTCGAATGTATCTGAGCACTATGGCAGTTAACATCTGACTGAGGTCATCAGTCCCCTAGCCTTCGAACTACTTAAACCTAACTAACCTAAGGACATCACCCACATCCGTGCCCGAGACATGATTCGAACCTGCGCCCGTAGCAGCCACGTGGTTTCGGACTTAACAGCCTAGAACCGCTCGGTCACCGCGGCCGAAAATGGACGAAAGTCACGTGGGTGGGTGAGTGTTGATTCACTATATTTCCAACTTCTGGTCAAGTTTACGTCTGACTTGCGCCGTCTCAGCGTCTTGCCAAGAGCGGAACATGACGAGGGGTTGGGCGGTAATTTGGGCAGTCATATCGCGGTGTTCCATAGGCCACACTTGCACTCTGCAAGGTCGCGTTGTTGACAAGGGTAATGTGACGATTGTGGCTGATAAGACCCATTACCTGGTACAATGTTTGGCTCTCGTTTACACAGCTCGCATCGTCCAGGGCGAGGGCGAATTATCGCAACTTCCTTGGACACCACAGTCACCATATCTCCATATTATTGACCCTTTGTGATCTGCATTTAGATAAGGGAATATGATCGCTATCCATGTCCGCCCCGATAGCTGAATGGTCAGTATGACGGACTGCCGTCCTGACGGGCCCGGTTTCGATTCTCGGCTGGGTCGGGTATTTCTCCGCTCAGGGGCTGCGTGTTGTGGTGTCTTCATCATCATTTCATCCTCATCCGGCACGCAGATCGCCCAATGTGGCATCTAATGTAATAACACCTCCACGAAGGATACCGGACCTGCCCCGTAAGGGACTTCCGGCCAATGACGCCAAGTGTTCATTTCCATTTCCATCGCTATCCGTCTCTATCGTTACTTGAACTTGCCACACTTTTGTAGAACAGTGGTATAAGATACCTTGAAAACGATACAAAACCATTATTTATCCATTCTGAGAAGACTGGAAGTTGATTTGCGTGCCAACACGTTTCCTATACCTTATAAGGCATGATAAGGAGTTGTGCTTTTGGCTTTTCCACATTTTTATCCAAACCCAGCCGCTGCTACAGCTGCAGACACGCACACCATTCCCGCCCTTATCAGCTAACAACAACGTCTATCGACCACCTTACGGTTCTCGACTGACACTGTTACCTATCGATAAAATACTAAACACTATCTTTCTCGGGGAACAACAAAAGAATTTCAACCTTTTAGAGTTTTTCGTACTGACATGCAATTTAGAGATACACAGACTGATAAAAAGAAATTTAAGGACCAAGAAGTGAAGGAAGAAACGAAATGAAACTTCAAGATTATATAATATTATGTCAGTCATTATAAAATCAATTCAAATTTACAAGAATTTCGCAATACGAGCCCACTCGTCATTATGACGTTGCACGCCCTCTGGCCAGTATGCATGAACTGATTCGATTAGGAAAGGTGTCCTGAAGTTGTTGTACCCTCTGCTGAAGGAACCTGGCTCAGAACTATCGTAGTGAGTTTTTGATGTCTTGTATACCTGCACTGAGATGGAGCTGAAGTACAAGTTCGGCCCACCACATGTTCTCTCTGGAAGAGATTTGAGGATCTTCCTGGTGATGTGTCCACCTCGACAGATAGTTGATAGACACAAATGCCACGCGTGGATAAGCATTATTCTATTCAAAAATGGTATCACAACACAGTAACTTGAGAGGCAACAGATGAGGATGCAGGATTTCCGTAGTGTACCGTTGTGCCGCCAGAGTTCGCTCATTGTCTACCAGCCGTGGCCTGAAATCATACCCGATGGTTTCATACATCATTACGCCAGAAATAACACCGCTGTGCCTCTGCAAAACAATGCAAGAGTGGGTTTGTTACCAGCAATTCGTCGCTGAACAGAATATGACGCTATTCCTTCTCACGGCACCAATGGCAACGCAGCCGTTTGTGTTGTGATGTTAAGCTATAGTATGCCTATGGGATGTCAATTCCTTAGTCCCGCCATTACTAACCACCGATAAATGGTGTGGAATAAGAGAGAATGTTGCATAAAATCCATTACTTGATCCCGTACTGCAGGCGAGGATGTGGAGGAGTTACGATGTGTCTGGTTCGAAATACTCTTGTGGTGGTCGGACATGGTCTACCGAAACCTTACGACGAGTATTCCTCCCTTCACGCATCCATGTATACCAACGTCGTACCACTGTCTCATTCGAATGTCCCAACGATTTGGATATTGTAAGATTCGACCACCCTGTCAAATGGAGCACAAGTATGCAGCATCTCCGTGTCCTTCAGATCACTTCAGTCCTGTCGCTTTTCACTCCCCTCGTAACCCTATCAGGCCTGGTAAATACACTAAACACGAAAAACACTACAGAACTCTACTGACCGTTCTCGTTGTCCCAGAGAATTGTATATTTGCCGGTGGTGTGTACGTTCACATTCTAACGTGTCTTCTTGCTGCTTCACCTTTTTTTGCCAGACGGAACATATAAAAATTATTGAATGAAGTGAAACATATTACTAAGTCAGGGAAAATAGCGACGTAAGGAGAAAGTTCAATATGTAAGAGTCAGAGAACATTCACAAACTCAGAATAAAAGGTTGACGTCTTTCAATAAAGACAAGCATTATTTCAAAAACAGCAAAAAGACTGGAGCGTGAGAGCAGACATACATCTACATCTACATCTACATGGATACTCGGAAATCACATTTAAGTGCCTGGCAGAGGGTTCATCGAACAACGTTCACAATTCTCCATTATTCCAATCTCGTATAGCGCGCGGAAAGAATGAACATCTATATCTTTCTGTACGAGCTATGATTTCCCTTATTTTATCTTGGTGATCGTTCCCCCCTTTGTAGGTCGGTGTCAACAAAATACTTTCGCATTCGGAGGGGAAATTAGGTGATTGGAATTTCGTGAGAAGATTCCGTCGCAACGGAAAACGCCTTTCTTTTAATGATGCCCAGCCCATTTCGTGATAATATAAAACGTGCTGCCTTTCTTTGAACTTTTTCGATGTACTCCGTCAGTCCTATCTGGTAAGGATCCCACGCCGCGCAGTAGTATTCTAAAAGGGGACGGACAAGCGTATTGTAGGCAGTCTCCTTAGTAGGACTGTTACATTTTCTAAGTGTCCTGCCAATAAAACGCAGTCTTTGGTTAGCCTTCCCCACAACTTTTTCTATATGTTCCTTCCAATTTAAATTGTTCGTAATTGTAATACCTACGTATTTAGTTGAATTTACAGCTTTTATATTAGACTGATTTATCGTGTAACCGAAGTTTAACGAGTTCCTTTTAGCACTCTTGTAGATGACCTCACACTTTTACTTATTTAGGGTCAACTGCCACTTTTCGCACCATTCAGATATCTTTTCTAAATCGTTTTACAGTTCGTTTTGATCTTATGGTGACTTTATTAGTCGATAAACGACAGCGTCATCTGCAGAAAACCGAAGACGGCTGCTCAGATTGTCTCCAGAATCGTTTATATAGATAGGGAACAGCAAAGGGTCTATAACACTTCCTTGGGGAACGCCAGAAATCAGTTCTGTTTTACTCGATGACTTTCCGTCAATTACTACTAACTGTGACCTCTCTGACAGAAAATCACAAATCAGTCACATAACTGAGACGATATTCCATAAGAACGCAATTCCACTACGAGCCGCTTGTGTGGTACAGTGTCAAAAGCCATCCGGAAATCCAGAAATACGGAATCGATCTAAAATCCATTGTCAATAGCACTCAACACTTGTCAATAAGGTTCCGGACAACCACACCTAGCCACCACAAGGGATGATCGCCGTCTCATCGTAACTCTATCACATCTGTGTCTACAATCCAGTACCATTGGAGAGAAAGAGACTGGCAGAAACCGCATAAGGAAATTACCATCCGATGCGTAGGCTGCCGTTGACATCACAACTCAAACGGCTGCGTTTAGTTTCTTGGTATCACTGAGCATTGATTGCCGATGAATGGCGTCGTCTTGTGCTAAGCGATGAAACGCGGCTCTGCACTACCCCAAATGACCGTCGTAGGTAAATAAGGTAGTGACCTAGGGAGAGTTTCCATTCTTCCAGTACTTTGGAGAAGCACAGTGGTGTTACACCTGCCACCACGGTGTGGGCAGCCATCGCGTATGACTTCGGCTCACGGCTGGTAATGATTAAGGGAACAGTGACGACATAGCGGTACGTCACGTACACCCATTTTCTTCATGTGTTACGTCTTAGGGGACGTGGGACGGAATCTTGATTCCTTATTTCAACAAGACAACGCTGATCCACATGTGGCGTGTGGCTCTATGATCTATCTGTGTGATGTTGAGGCACTTCCGTGGCCGGCAAGATCCCGAAGTCTGTCCCCGACAGACCGCTACGGTCGCAGGTTCGAATCCTGCCTCGGGCATGGATGTGTGTGACGTCCTTAGGTTAGTTAGGTTTAATTAGTTCTAAGTTCTAGGGGACTGATGACCTCAAATGTTAAGTCCCATAGTACTCAGAGCCATCTGTCCCCGACAACGTATCT
This sequence comes from Schistocerca cancellata, assembly GCF_023864275.1. Taxonomy (NCBI): domain Eukaryota; kingdom Metazoa; phylum Arthropoda; class Insecta; order Orthoptera; family Acrididae; genus Schistocerca; species Schistocerca cancellata. Next base: position 681,349,692 of record NC_064627.1, read on the forward strand.
ATGAGACCAGCTCTGACGTCAACTGCGTCGTAGTGCCAGTATCCAGCACATCAAAGACCAGGTACTAGAATTGTGGGCCAACTTGCTGCAGGAGAGGATACAATGGCTTTGTGACACCCTTCCCAACCGAATCAGTGCATGCATACAGGACAGAAGGATGCAACGCCACACTGGTAAGTAAGTTCGTAATGCAAATATTTTTGTAACTTTGAACCTATTTTGTAATTATTAAAATAATATCACACACCCTGTCAACCCGTGATGTTCCTCCTTCCCATCCGGGTAATTTCTGTTTTTGTCAGGCAGTGTATATCCATTCATACCAGCGCATTGCTGCTACCTTCAACCAAGTCGTGGAACACCTGGAATGGAAACGCCGTGTGGCTCGGGCCTTTCGTCGGGTACACCGTTTGCCTGGTGCAAGTCTTTCGAGTTGACGCCACTTCGGCGACTTGCGTGTCGATAGGGATGAAATGATGATAATAAGGAAAACACAACACCCAGTCCATAAGCGGAGAAAATCTCCGACCCTGCTGGGAAGCGAACCCGCGCCGTTAGGATACATTCCGTCGCGTTGACCACTCAGATACCAGGGGTGGACGTAAAGCACCTAATTACTAGGGAAAACTGATAATTTTCGTCGCTGAACTGAGCGTTTTGATTAGGTCACATACATTTTTACCTACATAATGCTCAACAGCATCAGCTTACATGTACTTGCGTCCTTCACTGACGCTGTTGCTGTGGATAAAAATTTAAACTCGACTGTTGGAAAAATTAATTCTTTCTCTATGAATGTAACTGAATCCAACGAATATCTAGAGAAAGAAGCTCGGGCTGTCAGGATTTGCTGCATAAAACGTCCTGCAATCGTCGGGTATTGCCGGAGTGGGACTGTGAAAACATACAGCAAGATCTCAGTTAGGCAAAGGATTGTTAACTGTCAGTAATGATTTCAGGCCAGTCCTTCAGAATTGGAAACAGTTGCCTCGTAATTTCGAATGGCGTTATCCAAAGCCTGGCACGTCTGACGCGTTATTATGTTCGGTCTTAGCAAGTAACTGATATGCAAATTCTACGCGTGAACTTCTTTGTACTTAGAAGACTGTGCGCACAATTTGTTCTGCTTGCGTGTGGAGCCTGAGGCGCCTCTGAGCTGCCAGCAGTTCGCCTCGCCACACAGCTCTCGTCGTGTGCAGCGCGCACGTTCGAGGGGCGTAATTACACTTTGCGTGCCGCGCTGCCAGCGTGACCTTCTAACCCGCAGAGCCCGAGCCGTGATTAAGTCGAGGCGACTCCCTCTGACACATGTGGCTGGTACTGGCAACGGCGCAAACTGCAGCGCATTCGCCGCAGCCACTGGATCTATAACGAACTGAACGTCGTGGCAGCGGTCGTTCGTATTCTCCAACACACGGAGTGATCAAAAAGTCAGTATAAATTTGGAAACTTAATAAACCACGGAATAATGTAGATAGAGAAGTAAAAACTGCTTGGAATGACACATGCTTGGAAAGACAGGCGTTTTTTTTATACAAAAAAATACACCCCATATTGCTAGACGCGTGAAAGATCACTTGCGCGCGTCGTTTGGTGATGATCGTGTGCTCAGCCGCCATTTTCGTCATGCTTGGCCTCCCAGGTCCCCAGACCTCAGTCTGTGCGATTATTGGCTTTGGGGTTACCTGAAGTTGCAAGTGTATCGTGATCGACCGACATCTCTAGGGATGCTGAAAGACAACATCCGACGCAAATGCCTCACCACAACTCCGGACATGCTTTACAGTGCTGTTCATAACATTAATCCTCGACTACAGCTATTGTTGAGGAATGGTGGTGGACATATTGAGGATTTCTTGTAAAGAACATCATCTTTGCTTTGTCTTAGTTTGTTACGCTAATTATTGCTATTCTGATTAGATGAAGCGCCACCTGTCAGACATTTTTTGATCGTTTGTACTTTTTTGGTTCTGATAAAACCCAATGTCATTCCAAGCATGTGTGTCAATTTTTACCTCTCTATCTACGCTATTCCGTGATTTATTCAGTTTTCAAATTTATACCTACTTTTTGATCACCCGGTACATACTCTGTTCAGCCAGAACATTATGACCGACAAGCTGCTATCGATATACGCCCTTCCCGGCGATAGCAGCGTCACCTGTCGAGGAGTGGCTGCTAATCAGACACACACAGAGTGCATGTAGCATCAGTGAACGTGTGTCCGGGTGAAGTCTGAGGAAGCTGTGCGATCTCTGAGTTTGACCGAAGGCAAATTGTGGTGGCCCGGAGGCTCGGTAGAGAATTTCGGACAGTGCACGACTTATCGGGTGATCGAGTAGTGCTATGGTGAGTGTCTTCAAAACGAGGCGAAACCAAAACGAAGCCACGTCCAGACGACGTGGTGTTGGGAAGCCACCCCTCATTGCAGTTGACGGACGTCGTAGGCTGGGCAGACAGGTAAACAGGACAGGCGGCGAACTGTGGTGAAACTAAAATCAGCCTTAAATGCTGGGCAGAGCACAAGTGTGTTTGAACACACACAGTGCACCGAATATCCCCTTACGATGGGTCTCCGAAGCCGACGATCTACATCTACATCTACGTGATTGCTCTGCAATTAACATTTAAGTGCTTGGCAGAGGGTTCATCGAACCACAATCTCTCTACCATTCCACTCCCGAACAGCGCGCGGGAAAAACGAACACCTAAACCTTTCTGTTAGAGCTCTGATTTCTCTTATTTTATTTTGATGATCAGTCCTACCTATGTAGGCTGGGCTCAAGAAAATATTTTTGCATTCGGAAGAGAAAGCTGGTGACTGAAATTTCGTAAATAGATCTCACCGTGACGAAAAACGTCTTTGCTTTAATGACTTCCTTCCCAACTCGCGTATCATATCTGCCACACTCTCTCCCCTATTACGTGATAATACAAAACGAGCTGCCCTGTTTTGCACCCTTTAGATGTCCTCCGTGAATCCCACCTCGTAAGGATCCCACACCGCGCAGCAATATTCTAACAGAGGACGAACGAATGTAGTGTAAGCTGTCTCTTTAGTGGACTTGTTGCATCTTCTAAGTGTCCTGCCAATGAAACGCAACCGTTGGCTCGCCTTCCCCACAATATTATCTATGTGGTCTTTCCAACTGAAGTTGTTCGTAATTTTAACACCCAGGTACTTAGTTGAATTGACAGCCTTGAGAATTGTACTATTTATCGAGTAATCGAATTCCAACGGATTTCTTTTGGAACTCATGTGGATCACCTCACACTTTTCGTTATTTAGCGTCAACTGCCACCTGCCACACCATACAGCAATCTTTTCTAAATCGCTTTGAAACTGTTACTGGTCTTCGGATTACCTTACTAGACCGTAAATTACAGCATCATCTGCGAACAGGCTAAGAGAACTGCTCAGATTGTCACCCAGGTCATTTATATAGATCAGGAACAGCAGAGGTCCCAGGACGCTTCCCTGGGGAACACCTGATACCACTTTAGTTTTACTCGATGATTTGCCGTCTATTACTATGAACTGCGACCTTCCTGACAGGAAATCACGAATCCAGTCGCACAACTGAGACGATAACCCATAGGCCCGCAGCTTGATTAGAAGTCGCTTGTGATGAACAGTGTCAAAATCTTTCCGGAAATCTAGAAATACGGAATCAACTTGAGATCCCCTGTCGACAGCGGCCATTACTTCGTGCGATAAAGAGCTAGCTGCGTTGCACAAGAACGATGTTTTCTGAAACCATGCTGATTACGTATCAATAGATCGTTCCCTTCGAGGTGATTCATAATGTTTGAATACAGTATGTGCTCCAAAACCATACTGCAAACCGACGTCAATGATGTAGGTCTTTAGTTGAATGGATTACTCCTACTACCCTTCTTAAACACTGGTGCGACCTGCGCAATTTTCCAATCTGTAGGTACAGATCTATCGGTGAGCGAGCGGTTGTATATGATTGCTAAGTAGGGGGCTATTGTATCAGCGTAATCTGAAAGGAACCTAATCGGTATACAATCTGGACCTGAAGACTTGCCCGTATCAAGCGATTTGAATTGCTTCGCAACCCCTAAGGTATCTACTTCTAAGAAACTCGTGCTAGCAGCTGTTCGTGTTTCAAATTCCGGAATATTCCATTCGTCTTCCCTGGTGAAGGAATTTCGGAAAACTGCGTTCAATAACTATGCTTTCGCGGCACAGTCGTCGGTAACAGTACCATCGGCACTGCGCAGCGAAGGTATTGACTGCGTCTTGCCGCTTGTGTACTTTACATACGACCAGAATTTCTTCGGATTTTCTACCAAATTTCGAGACAATGTTTCATTGTGGAACCTATTAAAGGCATCTCGCACTGAAGTCCGTGCCAAATTTCACGCGCCTGTAAATTTTAGCCTTTCTTCTGGATTTCGCGTTCTTCTGAACTTCGCATGCTTTTTCCGTTGCCTCTGCAACAGCGTTCGGACTTGTTTTGTGTACCATGGGAGATCAGTACCATCTCTTACCAATTTATGTGGTATGAATCTCTCAATTGCTGTTGCTACTATATCTTTGAATTTGAGCTTCATCTCGTCTACATTTGCATAGTCAGTTGGGAAGGAATGGACATTGTCTCTTAGGAAGGCTTCTAGCAACACTTTATCCTCTTTTTTAAATAAAATTATTTTGCGTTTGTTTGTGGTGGCTTTGGAAGAAACGGTATTGAGCCTAGCTACAACGACCTTGTGATCACTAATCCCTGTATCAGTCATGATGCTCCCTATTAGCTCTGGATTGTTTGTGGCTAAGGGGTCAAGTGTATTTTCGCAACCATTTACAATTCGCGTGGGTTCGTGGACTAACTGCTCGAAATAATTTTCGGAGAGAGCACTTAGGACAATCTCGGAAGATGTTTTCTGCCTACCACCGGTTTTGAACAAGTATTTTTGCCAACATATCGCATGTGTCAATGTTAACAACAAGAGATCGGCGACTACGACTGACGTTGTCACGTGACCCTCGACACTGGACGTCGGCGCAGTGGCGCAGCTGTGTATGGTCTGATGAATCCCGACACCTTCTTCGTCATACCGATGAGACAGCACGACTCCGTCGTCTTCAAGTGGAACAGCCTCTTACACCTGTACAGCGGGACGGAGACAAGCTGGCGGCGTCTCGATTATGTTCTGGGGAGCATTCACGAGTGCAGCCCTGGGTCCAGTGGAGCTCGTGCAAGGCACCGTGACGGCCGGAGTGTATCGTAAACTGGTTGCAGACCATGTACGCCCGTTCACGACTATCATGTTTCCCGACGGAAGAGGACGTTTTCGACATGATAATGCGCTATATCACAAGACCAGGAGTGAGATGGAGTGGTTCAAGAAACACAGTGGGGAACTCCAATTGATGTGTTGGCTCTCCGGATCGACAAGTTTGAACCAAATCGAACACACCTGGGATGTGATTGAACGTGGCGTCAGAGCTCAATGCCCCTCCCCGGAATTTACTGCAATTAGGTGACTTGTGTGTGCTGGTGTGGTGCCATCCCCCTCCAGTGACCTATCAGCGACTCATTGCTTCCACGCCACGACACGTCGCCGCAGTTATCCGTCCCAGAGGGGGCGGTATCGGCTATTAGGTAGATAGTCATATGTTCTGGGTGATCAGTGCATTACAACGATTGTCCTTCCACATATCTACTTGCTTGGAAAACGTTAGTCGTGTTTAAACATAATGGATAAGCAGTTTACATTACCATCAGCATTTATTTTACGTTTGCTTTATTTCCCGCAAAGGTAATGAAAGTGTATGAGTCACCCTGCTACACTGACAGCGAAGGAACACAACCACACGCAACTACTTGTTTTGGTGAATTAGTGCACTACTTGGGACTGTGTCGTTATTCTATGACCTATTTCATCAAACAGCCCCATCGGTCTTGTCGCAGTGGTAACACCGGTTCCCGTCAGATCACCGAAGTTAAGCGTTGTCGGGCTAGGCTAGCACTTGACTGGGTGACCATCCGGTCTGCTGAGCGCTGTTGGCAAGCGGAGTGCGCTCAGTCCTTGTGAGGGAAACTGTGGAGCTACTTGATTGAGAAGTAGCGACTCTGGTCTCGGAAACTGACCTACGGCCGGGAGAGCGGTGTGCTGACCACATACCACTCCATATCCGCGTCCAGTGATGCCTATGGGCTGAGGATGAGACGGTGGCCGGTCGGTACTGTTGGGCCTTCATGGCGTGTTCGGGAGGAGTTAGAGTTTATTTCATCAAACAGAAATCACACTGATCTTGTAAATACACATACCTACCAAATATCATCAATTAGTGGTCGCTGCTTAAAAATGTGAACCATTTGAATCAACGTAAGCCTGCACGGGTGACCCGTGGTCTAGGGTCAAGTCTGCTTTAGGCGGTGGCGCGGCACGGACCTGCTGTCCCGGCCGCGGGCGCGCGTGGACGAGGAAGTGTTTACACCGTCGGTACTCGCGCGTGTTGTTGTGTGACTCGATCGCCATGGCGCACAATTTTCGAAAGACTACGCTCCAATTTACGTTCGACAACGAATTTGCCAGACCAAAAGCTTTCGAAATAGAGCGTTTTTTGAGGGAAGAAGTTCGTTTACCTGCTACAGACATAATTGGAATACACCTGTCCATTGTAAGCAGTACAATGTACGTAAAGATGACCGATGAAGCTGCGTGTGAAAGAACTCTCTCCGCTGCTCAAAGAGGATTTAAATTTCGACACTCTGATGGCCATATCAGTAGCTCCTTCAGGATTGGGAGTGAGGATGATTCGGATCTTTGAATTGCCGTTTGAGATGCCAGAATCGATGGTTACTGAATCGCTGCGACCGTATGGAACGGTACTTAGTCATACGCCTGAACGCTGGGCAAGTTTTAGTACCTATCCTGTGTTAAACGGCGTGCGACAGGTGCGGATCGTCCTTACTAAACATATCCCGTCTTATTTATACATTGGCGGGTGTCGAGCTATTGTGATCTACGATGGCCAGCCACGCACTTGTTCTGGCTGTGGTGGAGAAGGACATATCCGCTCGGAGTGCATACAACGCCGCGTCGTGCAACTGCCACATGGAGACGCGTCACAGCGAGAAGTTCCCACGCAACTGCCGATGACGTACGTGTCGGTGGCTCGCCGGGAGGTGTTGCCCAGTTCGGAGCGTGACAAGGACGTGTTTATGCAAGAGCCGACCGAGTTACGGGAGCATGGAGGTGACTCGGAGAATGTCCCTACGCCCACGTCACGTCGGTTGAGGGAGGAACCTTCCGACAACTCACATGAAGCACGCGACGTGGAAGTAGAGGTCGAGACAGTGGCACCGGCAACGGACCAACGAACGATCGACGAACACAGTGAGGCAGCAGAGGGCAGGGCCCGCAAACAGCGATCGCCGAAGCGTCGCAAAAAGCGTCGCCATAGTTCGGGTGACACGTCCCCCCCTAGCCTAGGGTACACGGAAGGTATCCTAGCCGAAGAACTTTCTGACACAGAACACGTGCCTTTAGAGGACGCTGACAGGATTCCGTCAGATGGAGACCGGATGTCCTGCCTTTCCGATGGTTCCTCTTCATTGACACCGACTGACCCAGCGCTGCCGACGAAGGAGTCAGGGATACCAATGTCCCAGCAGCCTCGTCGAAATACATCAGAGGACGTTTCTCGGATGGATGACCACTGCGACTGGGCGGAACCAGTCGAGGACATACAGGACTTACCACCCCCTAATGATGACCACTCACCTACAGGATGCAAACCACGGAACGACAACAAAGGAGGGCAGCCCATTGGCGGGCACCCCTCTGAGCCCGAATAGTGGACTAACGCCCTTGGAGTTCTCAGTGACATGACACGAGCATGACAACGACAACGAACCAAGCATATAAGGTGGGCACAGTGAACATTAACACCGCACGTTCGCTTGCAAAGATGCAACTTCTCCGGGACATGATTTACGCCACTGACGTTGATATTCTGCTGATGCAGGAAACCTGCAATGCTGCTTTTCCCGACGTGCACGGATACAACACTTACCTAGCGCCGACTCCAGATGGAGGACGTGGCACAGCGATACTAGTCCGGGAAGGGATTCCGATGTGTGACCTCGATTACCTTCCTTCGGCTCGGGGTTTGGCTATGACCGTGAACGGCATTCGTATCGTCAACATCTATGCCCCCTCCGGATCTGACAATCGACAGGCGCGTGGACGATTCTACTCGGAGGACATTGCCCCCCTATTCCATGGGAGGTATGACCACATCTTGGTAGGGGGGGATTTTAACTGTGTACTCGCCCCGCAGGATCAAACTCCTAATTTCAACTCATGCCACGCATTGAACACGATCTGCCGGGACATGGCCCTTATGGACACGTGGGAAAAGATCCATGGGCAGCGCGAGGGCTACACGTATTTTACTAGCCACTCGGCGAGCAGGCTGGATCGGATTTATGTTTCTGACGGATTAAGAGATCACGTGTTGGCTGCTGAACGTTGGCCCACAGCTTTTACGGATCACCTTGCATATTTATGCACGTTAACCCTCCCACGGCAGAGGGTCTGGCGGAGTCGTAGTTCCTGGAAACTCAATTCATCCTTATTGGTGGATCTCGAATGTCGCCAGCGGATCGAAGAAACATGGCAGACTTGCACTCGCCGTTTGCCGCTGCACCGTACGGTTCTTTCGTGGTGGCTGCAGTGCGCAAAACCGGCGATACGAAGAGCTCTCATCACGTATGGCAAGGAAAAAGCGAAATGGCTCCGAGATACACTTGATTATTTCTACATGGTGCTCCGCGACCTGTCCTCCATGGCCCCATCGCTCGAGCGTCAAGCGGAAGTCCATCGCATTCAGGCCTGTATTTTATCGATCACGAGACGTCGACTGGAGGGACTTTCGATCCGTGCTCGGTGCTTGGACAACGTCGATGGAGAACGTATTGGCATGCATCATGTGTCCAAGGGACATGCGCGTAATCGCCGATCCCTAATCACAGTCCTCCATGATGACGATGGTCGGCCCTTGACGTCACAACAGGACATTGCTGCTGAGTTTCTGGAGCATTATCGCCTCCTATTCACTGGGACGCCGACGGACAATCGGACAGGAGAAGAAATTTTGCGACAGATGCAAACGGAGGTGGATGGTCCGGATGCAGAGGCGCTATTGGAACCCCTAACGGAAGATGACATCTGGGGCGCACTCGCGAAGGGTGCGGTGCATAAATCCCCTGGGCCAGATGGGTTGCCACTCGAATTTTACCGCGCATTTGCGGATTTAATGATGTCCCAGTTGGTCTTGATGTATAATGAGTTATTGAGCCCTGACACGGACGTTCCGTCGCAGTTCATGGCGGGACTGCTTATACCAATACCGAAATCGACAGCGAGTGTCAGCGCCCATCAATTTAGACCGCTCACAATGCTCAATACTGATTATAAGATCTTTGCGCGAATGTTGGCGGTAAGGCTCAAGACTGTAATATCCAAGACAATACCACCAGACCAGGCTTGTCTAGGGGTTCGGAGCAACATACATTCTATCCTCGGCGAATACCGTGACGTAATTTCCCTGACGGAAGCTTGTCGCATGCGAGCGGCGTTCGTATCGGTGGACTTTGATCGTGCCTTTGACAGGATCAACCATGATTTCCTTGACTCGACCATGCGACGGATGGCGATACCACAGGATTTTATTACCGTCCTCATGCGTCTCCTTCGCGGCGCTTCTTCGACGGTGAGAGTCAATGGCAGGGAGGTAGGACCGATTCCTGTTTGCAGCTCAGTTAGGCAAGGATGTCTCTTGTCGATGATACTGTTTACAATAGCGCTCGAACCATTGATGCAGACTCTTAGACGGACTGTAACAGGCGTCCGACTCCGTGCGAGCTCCTTCACGTGTCGTGCATATGCCGACGACTTGATGATACTCGTCCGGTCGGAGAACGAAGTAAATCAGGTGGTTACCCTTCTTACTACGTACGGAGTAGCTGCGGGAAGCAGGGTCAACATGAATAAAACCAAGATCATGCACATCGGTCGAGGGCTGGACGATCTGCACAGTCCGTTTACGACGGTGGACATCTTGCGATGCTTAGGTGTATTGTTCACCCGATCGCTACGGCAATCAGCGGCGGCGAGCTATCGACGTCTCCTCCAGAACGTCCGACTGCACATACGCAACAATTCACTCCGAACGCACGACCTGCTCCAAAGGGTGGACTACACTAATGTTCACCTGGCCTCGCGACTGCCGCACCTGGCACAGGAACTGCCAATGCCACATGGTATTGCTGACAGATTAATGGCGGCCTTTGGATACTATGTCAGCCAAGGAATGTTGTTTAAGGTCAAATACAAGACTTTAACTCTCCCACACCATGCTGGAGGACTTAACCTCACGGATGTGCGGAACAGGGCTCTAGCTCTATACCTGCGAGCGACGCTACGCACTTGGAACCAACGGCAACACGCCATCACGTCGGCCATCCTGGATGTGCTTCTTCCCACGTCCTATGAACCACCGGTGGCGGTAGGCACAATCTCGCCCTCTTTTTCTCACGTCGCGCGATTTTTTGTTGATTTTAGTTATGTTCAGTTACAGATACCTTCTACAAGACTCCCCACTATCCGTGAGATATATCGATACTTGCGGCGTCATCATGGCAGCAATGTTGTCGAACTTAAACACCCAACACGAAATTGGCGACAGATTTGGCGAGCTGTCCATACACCTTTCCTCACCACAGCAGCGCGATCGTCATGGTATACACTAATCATCCGCAAGACAGTCAACCGCCAACGATTGTGCGACATTCGCATGGTAGATTCCCCGCTCTGCCGTATATGTGGCATGCAGGACACCGACGAACATTCTCTGCAGTGCGGTGAGGCAAAGGATGTTTGGCGGCTGACGCAACGCATCATGGCCCTCCTCAGACGCACCGACGAATCCACGATCACGACGGACGCTTTATTTTTCCCTGACGCTGTATTTTTCCCCTCACAAAAAACTTCGGCAATCCGATGGATTGGTGGACACGCATCGCACTACGTGCTCTCGCGGACATTGATATCGGGCATGGACTATTGGCATTATCTACTAGAACAACACGAAATCATCCGACGCCACTCTAAATATAAAACGAATTTTGCGAACTTTCTAGGCAGCATGTTTCATAATCCCCCGAAGCGGTGGGGAGTCCCAGGTTTACGTTGTTTCGAGGGATAGGATGTACTCCCAGTGAAGTGACGAGGATGTCACTTCCGTCCTATATTTCTTTTTCTTCTTTTTTATATATTATTTTCCTTTGGGACATTAAAAAAATAACAAATAAAAAATAAAAAAAGTGAAAAGTTTACTTTCTTTATTTTCTGAAAAAAAGATGGATAGAGCGAAAAAAAACAAAAAAGTGGTTAAGGCGGAAAAAAAGGGGGTAGCGTCTTTGATTCACAATCAAAACGTCTTCGGTCCCGGATTCGATCCCCGCCACTGCCTAAATTTTGATAAATAATCAGCATTGGCGGCCGAAGACTTCCGGCATAAGAAGTCAGCCTCATTCTGCCAACGGCCTTGTCAAAGAGGGCGGAGGAGCGGATAGAGGTTCAGGGCACTCTCTTGTCCTAGGGGTGGGAAATTGCCCACAAAGGCGGAAGAATCAGCAATGATCAACGACATGAGGATGCAGAAGGCAATGGAAACCACTGCATTAAGGACACGTAACGTGTATCCACAGGACATGTGGCCTGTAATTGAAGAAGTGTCATGATGATCTCTCCATTGGCAAAAGATTCCGGAATAGTCCCCCATTCGGATCTCCGGGAGGGGACTGCCAAGGGGGAGGTCACCATGAGAAAAAGATTGAATAATCAACGAAAGGATAACGTTCTACGAGTCGGGGCGTGGAATGTCAGAAGCTTGAACGTGGTAGGGAAACTAGAATATCTGAAAAGGGAAATGCAAAGGCTCAATCTAGATATAGTAGGGGTCAGTGAAGGGAAGTGGAAGGAAGACAAGGATTTCTGGTCAGATGAGTATCGGGTAATATCAGCAGCAGCAGAAAATGGTATAACAGGTGTAGGATTCGTTATGAATAGGAAGGTAGGGCAGAGGGTGTGTTACTGTGAACAGTTCAGTGACCGGGTCGTTCTAATCAGAATCGACAGCAGACCAACACCGACAATGATACTTCAGGTATACATGCCGACGTCGCAAGCTGAAGATGAACAGATAGCGAAAGTGTATGAGGATCTTGAAAGGGTAATGCAGTATGTAAAGGGGGACGAAAATCTAATAGTCATGGGCGACTGGAATGCAGTTGCAGGGGAAGGAGTAGAAGAAAAGGTTACAGGAGAATATGGGTTTGGGACAAGGAATGAAAGAGGAGAAAGACTAATTGAGTTCTGTAACAAGTTTCAGCTAGTAACTGTGAATACCCTGTTCAAGAATCACAAGAGGATGAGGTATACTTGGAAAAGGCCGGGAGATACGGGAAGATTTCAATTAGATTACATCATTGTCGGACAGAGATTCCGAAATCAGATACTGGTTCGTAAAGCGTAACCAGGAGCAGATATAGACTCAGATCACAATATAGTAATGATGAAGAGTAGGCTGAAGTTCAAGACATTAGTCAGGAAGAATCAATACGCAAAGAAGTGGGATACGGAAGTACTAAGGAATGACGATATACGTTTGAAGTTCTCTAACGCTATAGATACAGCAGTAAGGAATAGCGCAGTAGGCAGTACAGTTGAAGAGGAATGGACATCTCTAAAAAGGGCCATCGCAGAATTTGGGAAGGAAAACATAGGTACAAAGAAGGTCGCTGCGAAGAAACCATGGGTAACAGAAGAAATACTTCTGTTGATTGATGAAAGGAGGAAGTACAAACATTTTCCGGGAAAATCAGGAATACAGAAATACAAGTCGCTGTGGAATGAAATAAATAGGAAGTGCAGGGAAGCTAAGACGAAATGGCTGCAGGAAAAATGTGAAGACATCGAAAAAGATATGATTGTCGGAAGGACAGACTCAGCATACAGGAAAGTCAAAACAATCTTTGGTGACATTAAAAGCAACGGTGGTAACATTAAAAGTGCAACGGGAATTCCACTGTTAAATGCAGAGGAGAGAGCAAATAGGTGGAAAGAATACATTGAAAGCCTCTATGAGGGTGAAGATTTGTCTGATGTGATAGAAGAAGAAACAGGAGTCGATTTAGAAGAGATAGGGGATCCAGTATTAGAATCGGAATTTAAAAGAGCTTTGGAGGACTTACGGTCAAATAAGGCAGAAGGGATGGATAACATTTCATCAGAATTTCTAAAATCATTGAGGGAAGTGGCAACAAAACGACTATTCATGTTGGTGTGTAGAATATATGAGTTTGGCGATATACCATCTGACTTTCAGAAAAGCATCATCCACAAAATTCCGAAGACGGCAAGAGCTGACAAGTGCGAGAATTATCGCACAATCAGCTTAAAGCTCATGCATCGAAGCTGCTTACAAGAATAATATACAGTAGAATGGAAAAGAAAATTGAGAATGCGCTACGTGACGATCATTTTGGCTTTACGAAAAGTAAAGGGACGAGAGAGGCAATTCTGACGTTACGGCTAATAATGGAAGCAAGGCTAAAGAAAAATCAAGACACTTTCATAGGATTTGTCGACCTGGAAAAAGCGTTCGACAACATAAAATGGTGCAAGCTGTTCGAGATTCTGAAAAAAGTAGGTGTAAGCTATAGGGAGAGATGGGTCATATACAATATGTACAACAACCAAGAGGGAATAATAAGAGTGGACGATCAAGAACGAAGTGCTCGTATTAAGAGGGGTGTAAGACAAGGCTGTAGCCTTTCGCCCCTACTCTTCAATCTGTACATCGAGGAAGCAATGATGGAAATAAAAGAAAGGTTCAGGAGTGGAATTAAAATACAAGGTGAAAGGATATCAATGATACGATTCGCTGATGACATTGCTATCCTGAGTGAAAGTGAAGAAGAAATAAATGATCTGCTGAACGTAATGAACAGTCTAATGAGTACACAGTATGGTTTGAGAGTAAATCGGAGAAAGATGAAGGTCATGAGAAGTAGTAGATATGAGAACAGCGAGGAACTTAACATCAGGATTGATGGTCACGAAGTCAATGAAGTTAAGGAATTCTGCTACCTAGGCAGTAAAATAACCAATGACGGACGGAGCAAGGAGGACATCAAAAGCAGACTCGCTATGGCAAAAAAGGCATTTCTGGCCAAGAGAAGTCTACTAATATCAAATACCGGCCTTAATTTGAGGAAGAAATTTCTGAGGTTGTACGTCTGGAGTACAGCATGTATGGTAGTGAAACATGGACTGTGGGAAAACCGGAACAGAAGAGAATCGAAGCATTTGAGATGTGGTGCAATAGACGAATGTTGAAAATTAGGTGGACTGATAAGGTAAGGAATGAGGAGGTTCTACGCAGAATCGGAGAGGAAAGGAATATGTGGAAAACACTGATAAGGAGAAGGGACAGGATGATAGTACATCTGCTAAGACATGAGGGAATGACTTCCATGGTACTAGAGGGAGCTGTAGAGGGCAAAAACTGTAGAGGAAGACGGAGATTGGAATACGTCAAGCAAATAATTGAGGACGTAGGTTGCAAGTGCTACTCTGAGATGAAGAGGTTAGCACAGGAAAGGAATTCGTGGCGGGCCGCATTAAACCAGTCAGTAGACTGATGACGAAACAAAAAGCCTGTGATTACGAAGGCTTTCCCGGCGTAATAATTGATGATATTCTTCTCGGGTGTGCAGCGGGATCATAACGTCATCTTGACACAATATTTCCGCGGTCCAACTGGCCGCCATCTTCAGGTGAGGCTGCTGCTTTATGATCTCATCGAAACTGACTTCTGAGCGCAAGCGGCGGCCCCTAGGCCTATATATAGGGGCCGCCGCTTACGCTGAGATGTCGGTTCCGGCGACATCGTGTACCAGCACTCTCACGTGAAGATGGCGGCCAGTTGGACCGTGGAAATATTGTGTCAAGATGACGTTATGATCCGGCTGCACACCCGAGAAGAATATTACCAATATAAGCCTGTAATTCCGTAAACCAAATCATTTCTGCACATCGTTTCCATTAAGTCACACAAAAACTGTACGTCCTCAATAAATATAATCATTTTTTTCCACTTAACTACCTTTACGCGAACTGAGCCTATCAATTGAAAGAAAATCTCAAGGAAGCGAAATATTATAGCTGGCGTTTCTCGGTCTATAGTCCTTTTTCTATTCGGAAATTGTATTTTACTTTCATCTCTGTTACTAGACATACGTGTTGCACACTATAAACACTATTGTCTAAACCTCTGCCTTGTTGTTTCTTTATCACTGTGTTTATGTTTCTCAAACAGAAATTACTTGTCTTTTACAGTTTTTTCGAATGATACTGTTAGCCGACTAATGGAATGCTGTCTGAGAAGGACTGCAGAAATATCCAATCAGATATTTTGAAACTGGTGCAAAGACTAGAATTGGCTTCAAAAATTTTAAACTGTGCTCTTCACAAAAATAAATATCATTATCAGTAAGTTGCATTATGATTTAAAACACCTGGGTGTAGTAGTTAGGTAAACCAGGCAGCAGATTTCGGCTCAGTGGTAGGATTCTTTTAGAAGTTAGTCAGTCACAAAAGAGACTGTCTACAAACCTCTCGTGGTTCCCATCTAAGAACATTTTCGAGAAGCGTGAGACACACACCAAGTACGACTAACAGGGGAATGTATACAGGGTCTCCGACGTAACTATGCCACTTCTTGTATTTCCGAAACGAAACAAAAAGTTAAAATTCGATGGCCAGGGATACACCTACGCCAGGGGCTCACAGCACAATGAGCGGGAATTGAGAATCCATAAATGTAAACAAACGTAACTTTCAACACGAAGTTACGTTCTTTAAATGGAACTTGTATATTTACTACGGGAATAAAAATTAAGAGGTACAGTTAGTGCCGGCGGACTTGTTTTCACTGTTAAAAACTTCACAACTTCCGAAATATCTACAGTGACGACAGACTTGTTATCACCGTTGGAAACCTTGTACCTTCTAAAAATATCGACTTGACGACAGACTTGTTTTCGCTGTTATAAACCTCATACCTTCTGGAATACCTAAACTTTGAAGTACTGGAAAGGCGCCACAATTTTCGCCGTAATACGCAGAGAAATGCATGCCCACAGTAGACTTCAGAACAGTGCAGGCAAACCGCATTAAAGCATTGCGACAGAAACTAGGACATCGTTTCCATTATTTAAAGTCTCCAGAAGGTATAAGATTTAGAGTAGGGAAACCATGTCTGCCGTGACTAACTGCACCTATAATTTTCAATTCCGTAGAAAAAGATACATGTGACATTTAAAGAAGAAAACGTAACTTTGTGTTGAAAATTACGTTTGTTTACTTGTAAAGATTATGCATTCGCGCCCATTGTTCCACTTGTCACAGTTTATTTCATTTCGGAAATATATGAAAAGACGCTGAACTGGGAGACCCTTGCCGGCCGTGGTGGCCGAGCGGTTCTAGGCACTACAGTCTGGAACCGCGCGACCGCTACTGTCGCAAGTTCGAATCCTGCCTTTGGCATGGATGTGTGTGCTGTCATTAGGTTAGTTAGGTTTAAGTAGGTCTAAGTTCTAGGGGACTGACGACCTCAGCAGTTAAGTCTCATACTGCTCAGAGCCATTTGAACCATTTTTTGGGAGACCCTTGAATATAGACGTGAACTATCCCAAGAAGGGCTACTTTCGTAGTTTCAAGTACCATTACTAAGTGCCTGGTAGGACAACATCAGACTAATTAAAGCATGCAGAGAGGCATTTGCAACGTCGTTCTTCCCGTGGTGCATACGTGAATGGAAGTGGAAGGGACCATAATAGGTGGCACGACGAAAACTACAGCGTGCCCTGCACTTCACAGTGTTTTGAAGAGTATACACATAGACACTATTCATCCACAACCTCTTCAGATTTCGGAAGATGTAAATGTGTTTGGATTATGAACTAGAGGAATCAATGAATGGCCTATTTTGAGGACCTCCTGCATTTCTGAGAAAGCTACTTGTCGCTGAAATCCTTCAATGCTCTAGTAAGCAAAGCTAAGACATTCATTACATGCGTGATAGTTCTCGATCGTTACTTTGTTGATCTTCACCCTTGAACAGTTCTGAGTACACACGAGTGATGGCATCGCAAAGGTGTGCGGAAGAATGATTTGGTTACGCGACCACAGAAAAAGAGGCACATGCAAATGCAACGGGGCAGACAACGACCAGTTAGAAACTCGTCCACTGTGCAAATAGCCTGGATTGGAAGCGCGAAGCTGCGGCGGGCGAGGCAGTTTGCACAGTAAACAGAGCGGCGCTGCGGCAAGGGCCGGCGGTCTGTCCGGCAGGCTGGCAGGAAAAAAAAAACGGCCTGTGTCCGAGACATCTGCAATGCAGACGACGGTAATGAGGGGGGGAGGCGGGGGCGGGGGCGGAGGGGAGGCTACTCGGTGCACTCCAGCCACTCCAACTTGGGACACGCGATGCTGCAACAGGGTGACGGAGCACCAGCAGTTTTAATTTTACAACTTCACTGGGGCTCGTCTTTGTGCAGCATTACTCGTTCTCCCCTTCATTTAGTGGTTAACTACGTCCTTTGGCTATCAATAGTAACATTGACGGTTTCGAAGGCCGTACAATACATGCGCGCTCATTCTATCACTATCTTCCACTATCACTCTCTCGCAGTGACTCTCTCTCCCTCTCCCCTTCTCCCTGACACACACACACACACACACACACACACACACACACACACACACACATTGTAAGAGTACCACATCTACCAGTCCTAGTTCTTAGGTAGCCCGACATATATTCGAGTGGCTTTAACATTTCTATACTGTGAATTTGCCTTTAGAGCCTCTTTTTTTGCGAATTATCAATTAAAATCGAGTAGTGGAATTACGTGATAGTATGGAGCAATAATTCGTATTACGCTAGCACCTTCGCGTGGGTAGCATCGACTGCTGCTTTAATAAGCTGAAGTGTAATGGTACTGGAGGTATTTTCCCGGCGTCTCTTCAGTCTTATCTTGAAAACCGAAGGCAGGTTTTATCAATCAACACAGTAAACTCCCAAGAACAACAACTGTATCCGGGAATTACTATTAGATGTCGCGACAGGTCGACGAGACGGTAAAAAAGTAGTCTGGGGCAGTACTGTCTTGTCGGTAGGAAAACAGTAACAATACATTAGGTCGATCAAGAGAGCTCACTGACTACAAACGTTGACTAGTCGTTGGATGTCAACCTAGCTAACAGATTCATCATGGACAGTTCAACCCCGTGTAAAACCGCCCAAGTCGATTCTTGCTGATTCTGAAGTGATACGTGAGGTAACAAGCGCAGACAGATGTCAGGTACCGACAGACAGGGGCTGTCGAGCATTGCAGATGGTGGTTTTAAAGAAATTGCGTGAAATCAGCGGAAGAAATAACATATAAGTTACAAAGTGTTATTACGAGCCATCTTGCACAGTGATGGTGGATGGCCAACAATGTAGTACGGAGTAATTGGTGTTACGGGGTGTTTCCTGTGGTTATGTTGCGGTTCCATATTGTGCTTAGTAAAACGCTAAATGCGGAAGGATATGGACACATTTTGTAGCTCATGTGTACTGCGTACAGTAGAACAACGGTTCTCAGACTATGATGGTATTAGAATGACAATGCATCCTATCACGAAGCAGCAGGTGTGACACAGTAGTTTCTGGTCAGTAACATACTTGAAATATCCTGACCTGCCCCAAGTCGCGACCTGAACCCAATCGAACACTTTTGGGATGCGTTAGTGCGTCAGCTTCTGTCCATTCTCCAGCGTCCATCACTCCTTTAACTGGATGCGGTGAAGAATCGGCTGCCATTCCTCCATGTACATTGATACGCTTCAGTGTAAGTGTTCTCAGTCGTCAGTTCCAGCTGTCATAATATATATATAGTGTGTGGTATTATTGATCACCATCTCATAGGGCCGCATGTGCTACCATAAAGGCTTACAGGAGAGCGATATCTGCGTTTCCTGGCTGCTACATTACCGGAATTGTTGAAAGACGTTAGGGGTGAATCATAAATGAGGAAAACATAAATTCGTTTTCCGCATTTTCATATCTCAATAAATGACTGTGCAATTGAATGGTAAAAATCTGGAAATATGAAGTTTGACTTTTGGGTGTTACTTTGCACCGACATTGGCCAAGGGGCAGATCGGCAACAGGGCACAACATGCCAGTGTTGCAGGTAGTCTAGACGCTCACGAGAAGGGGAGGCATGCAGCGTCAAGCGACGGTCTGCGTGACACAGCAAGCAATGACAGCGCCCACATCTATCTCGTACCGCTTACACTGGCCGGTATTATGTATCGTGGCTAGTTAGCATAGGGAAAGGAACGTGAGGAGGAGCTGCACTACTGTACATGCATGTTTTATAATTTGGTTTTTGTGTCCCAGACTCAGTTTTAAGAAACGAGTACATAGATGCAGAATTCAAAACACAACTACATAGGTATGTGGCAGTTTATACAGACGAATGCAGTACAGCTGTACAAATCGAAACTAACATAGAAACACATGACCAGAAGCTGCAGTGGCGGTTTATTCGTACTGTTCGAAATGACGGCCACGATGTGTGTGGCAAAGTTGAACTCTTCGCAGGAAGGATTGCTGAACGCAATACAACATGTCTGTCTCACAGGCGTGTTGTATTCTGCGTTGAAGAGTGTTGACATCAACAACCTCTCCTTCATATATCACAGATATCAGATGGCCGCACAAAATGAAATCCAGTGGATTCAGGTCTGACGATCTTCCTGGCAATATTAGAGGGCCTCCACGACCGATCCATTTCGGACGGAAGGCACTGTCCAGGTGGTGTCACACTGTGCGGCTGAAGTGAGAGGGGGCACCATCATGAATGTACCACAGGTTCATACGAGAGGCCAAACTAACGTCTTTCAACAATTCCGGTAATGTAGCATCCAGCAAATGCAGATATCGCTCTCCTGTAAGCATTTGTGGTAGCACATGCGACCCTACGAGATGGTGATCAATAATACCACACCAGATATTGACACCGCATCGTTGTTGGTACCTTCGTATCACTGTGCTGTGGGGGGTTTCTTCCGCCCACTAGTGCCAATTATGCGAACTCACTATACCGTTCTTGGTGGAATAGGCTTCGTCGGTGAACAGTATTGTTCGTGAAAGATACTGGTCGTGGGTCTAAGTTGCAGAAATCCAGCCTTCTCTGGTAGTCTTCCGGCAACAATGCTTGTACCTTCTGCATGCAAAAGGGATGGTAATGGTTTCTATTGAGTACGCGCATAATAGTAGATTGTGACATTCCGACCGAAGTGGCGAGAGGCCAGGTGCTTATTGTTAAGTCCTCCGCAACAGTTTGTAACACTTTTTCTTCGTCATCCGCACTGTACGTCGACGGTCGGCCACGACCACGAATTCCTGGAGGTGCTACACATGCACCATACTCCCTCAAGCGCCTGTCCACAGAGTAAAACGTATTTGCGGATGGAAGGCGCCGGCTAGGAAACCTCTCGTGATACAGTTGCTTTGAAACGTCAGCTCTTCCATCTGCAAGCCCTTAGGGGAGGTGGATGTCGGCGTATTCCTCGTTTGTGAACCTTGCCATGGTACTTTAGTAACACTGCGAAGCGTCTGTTAGCGGCTGTCGACACGGTGAATATCGGGCAGAGTGAGCAGCGCAGAGGTACTGTAAACAGGTCATGCACGCCGCGGTTTTACTTCCGCCACTGACCACTCTTTCCGCTTACAGGACACACATTCCCTAACATGGGACTGTACAATCCGTTACCGCCGGCAGCGCGTGATTCACAAGTTCTCATACAATTTCACATACATTACGATGGGATGTGTTCTTTCTCGTATCTTTCAAACGCTGGCATATACACATCAGCTCATTGATGTGTCATGTATTGTATCTATGGGTGAATGACATGTCGTGACATGTCGGTATCTCGCTCAATGGTTAACAGGTGTTTTCGTTTAACGTACACAGTATACCGAGGAGAACGAAATTAACAACGGTGCCTCAAGTGAGTGTTGCGCATAGCAGCATGCGGTCCTCGGCATATATATATATATATATATATATATATATATATATATATAGATATGGCCGGATACCTTTTCTCAGGAAGTATAAACGTAAAGAAGCCATTGTATTCTGGTTTTTCGAAGAGATCAATTGTTGTTATCTTTCATTTGGATATACACTCCTGGAAATGGAAAAAAGAACACATTGACACCAGTGTGTCAGACCCACCATACTTGCTCCGGACACTGCGAGAGGGCTGTACAAGCAATGATCACACGCACGGCACAGCGGACACACCAGGAACCGCGGTGTTGGCCGTCGAATGGCGCTAGCTGCGCAGCATTTGTGCACCGCCGCCGTCAGTGTCAGCCAGTTTGCCGTGGCATACGGAGCTCCATCGCAGTCTTTAACACTGGTAGCATGCCGCGACAGCGTGGACGTGAACCGTATGTGCAGTTGACGGACTTTGAGCGAGGGCGAATAGTGGGCATGCGGGAGGCCGGGTGGACGTACCGCCGAATTGCTCAACACGTGGGGCGTGAGGTCTCCACAGTACATCGATGTTGTCGCCAGTGGTCGGCGGAAGGTGCACGTGCCCGTCGACCTGGGACCGGACCGCAGCGACGCACGGATGCACGCCAAGACCGTAGGATCCTACGCAGTGCCGTAGGGGACCGCACCGCCACTTCCCAGCAAATTAGGGACACTGTTGCTCCTGGGGTATCGGCGAGGACCATTCGCAACCGTCTCCATGAAGCTGGGCTACGGTTCCGCACACCGTTAGGCCGTCTTCCGCTCACGCCCCAACATCGTGCAGCCCGCCTCCAGTGGTGTCGCGACAGGCGTGAATGGAGGGACGAAAGGAGACGTGTCGTCTTCAGCGATGAGAGTCGCTTCTGCCTTGGTGCCAATGATGGTCGTATGCGTGTTTGGCGCCGTGCAGGTGAGCGCCACAATCAGGACTGCATACGACCGAGGCACACAGGGCCAACACCCGGCATCATGGTGTGGGGAGCGATCTCCTACACTGGCCGTACACCACTGGTGATCGTCGAGGGGACACTGAATAGTGCACGGTACATCCAAACCGTCATCGAACCCATCGTTCTACCATTCCTAGACCGGCAAGGGAACTTGCTGTTCCAACAGGACAATGCACGTCCGCATGTATCCCGTGCCACCCAACGTGCTCTAGAAGGTGTAAGTCAACTACCCTGGCCAGCAAGATCTCCGGATCTGTCCCCCATTGAGCATGTTTGGGACTGGATGAAGCGTCGTCTCACGCGGTCTGCACGTCCAGCACGAACGCTGGCCCAACTGAGGCGCCAGGTGGAAATGGCATGGCAAGCCGTTCCACAGGACTACATCCAGCATCTCTACGATCGTCTCCATGGGAGAATAGCAGCCTGCATTGCTGCGAAAGGTGGATATACACTGTACTAGTGCCGACATTGTGCATGCTCTGTTGCCTGTGTCTATGTGCCTGTGGTTCTGTCAGTGTGATCATGTGGTGTATCTGACCCCAGGAATGTGTCAATAAAGTTTCCCCTTCCTGGGACAATGAATTCACGGTGTTCTTATTTCAATTTCCAGGAGTGTAGTTTTTAATGACCCCGTCTTTCGTCTTTTTGAACTTTTGACCTTTTACTTGTCGTAAGACTAATAAAAGCCGATCGTCCTGCAAAATTCAAGGTTCACATGAAGCATCTTCAGAAGGCCCAAAATAAAACAAAAGTTTATATGAATTCTTACAGGAATGTGAGCTATTCAGGAAACAGGACATATAAGAGTCGAAACACGTTCTCTCGCAGAGGCCTGAGGTTTTTAAAGAGCTTGTTTGTGTCGAAATCATGAAAATCAGCTTCGGGAGTCTCAGTCTTCAGCAAGATGATTGCCACGGCATTTAGCATCGTGTTTGTGTTCGCGAGTACCTGTTATCTGTGCTGTGTATTTACTATAAGTAAGTGTGAACGTTGGTGCGATGTGATACATTTTGCAACGTGACATATTCAGACAGTAAAACTTAGAGCTAGGGATTGACTTACATAGGTTCTGTACTCCTATTCATACTTAGACGGTGTGTATTATGCAGTGTGACGTATCCTTGTTTACAGACGGAATTACGTCTTCCGCTGTTCTTGTTTGGCCAAGGTTTAGTCATTAATTAACATTCAAATCTTTTTGTTGTGTTGTAAGCTTACTACTACTATTTTTGTTTTTAGATTCTATCTCACAATTTATGGTCAATGAATCCCCGATGACCGCCTATTGTTATGCTTGAGTTATCACGGTAGCTGCCATATAGCTATGGACTTCGATACTCACGTAGAGTTATGAACGACTGGAGCAAATAGTTACCACAAACTATGTCTCACTCTTGTGAATATAGCACACACTGTCGACCTTTGAGGACGATTTACGTATTTTATAGAAAACTTTTTTTTATTGTGCAACGGGACTTAAGTCCACTCACGAAAACTGACAACGGCCGGGAGTGCGGTGTGCTGATCACATGCCGCTCTACATCCATATCCAATGACGCCTCTCGACTGAAGATGACATGGCGGTTGGTCGGTACCATTAGGGCTTCCGATGCCTGTTTTGACAGTGACAGAACGGGACTTTAGTCCCTGTAATACGGCTCGGCTTCACGGGCACGTAATGCACGTCATGTAAACACCCACTGCCCATGAAAATTGGTTAAATGTTATTTTGAATCTAGATGGACTTGATATCTTTTATCTTTCTGGGGAATGACAATAAGACACGGGAATGCACAGCGAGGGTGAATATCTGGAAAGTGGTTCTGGTTAAAGCTGATGATTCATTATGAAGATCAACAGTCCACATGAAACACATGAACTATTATCAAACGAATGGGTTGAACGATAACCATGCTTAGATAAAATTATAGGGAAAAACCAGCGTGAATGACTTCAGAAGCATGGACATGAAAACTTGGAGGCAAGGGAGTCCATACGATACTTTTTGCGAAGGGCCTACACCTGGAGATATGGAGTATTTTTAACATTTGGAATACTACCGGTTTTTAAAACAGTGTCTTAAAAAAAAAGACCCTCTGACCAAGCTGTACTCTTTTTCCTTTACCAGAGAGCTCGTCCGGAGACAGGCGGGAAGGAGGGGGAGGGGAGTAGCAGGCGGCCGCTCCGGCTCTGCCCCCTCCACCTCCGACTGACGTTGAGCCCCCTCACTAGAAGATGACACAAAAAGCAGAGTGCCTGCACTGACTTTGGAATAATCATAAGCAACATAGTGCCTAAACGAGACAAGTCCTTCTCCACTACCAGACAGTCACAAAGGTTAAGGATACTAAGCTACAGTGTGACTGAAATCGATGACAGAGCCTTCCCACTAAAATTAATAAATTTCATTAGCTACTATTATGTATGAAAACGATCTGCTAATTCGGGTTCATTTTTTTGTAGGATCACTTATTTTACGCAGCAAGAAAGCTTGCGCTCACGATATCTTTACACACAAAGGTTGTCACACCAGAAACAGAGATACTACTTCAAATCCTTTGATCAGATTTACATAAATGCACATCAAAGCTACGAGTAGAACGATGAAGGTGACAATCGCGATCAAGAAGTTGCTCATCATACAAAATCTCAATCTGCTTACGCCGCAATAAATTAATTTATGCTAGCACCAATAAACTCTTAAATAGAAGAAAACACTACTCTGAAATAAATGCAGAAAGCTTCTCAGTTATAAATATACCAGTGCTGGTGGCACATTGACGTTACTGACATGAACGTATGAACAAAGGAAGAAATCAAATTCAAAGGTGATTAGTGAAAATTAATGGAAAAAACCCACAAATTCGAAATGAGAAACATTCCCAAGCATTTAATGGAATTAATCAAGCGACGTCCTAACAAAATACAGGTATCTGTCGTCACTAACCGGACTAGGATGTTTCGAGGAACATTCATGCTTGGCAAATCGGCAACTAATCCTAGTGAACCGTTAAAGAAAAACCAGCTAATGGTGGTTGCGTGAAGATCTGATTTTTTTATGTAGATATGGGGAGGATCTCATAGCCGGTAGTTCAGAGGGAAAAAGCGGGAAATGTTCTGACTCGCAAAGAAGCAACTTCGCCAGACTTCTCTGGAGAAGGTTTTCAAGGTTGGTACTACTCTACCACAGAGAGCA
Source organism: Schistocerca cancellata (assembly GCF_023864275.1). Classification (NCBI taxonomy): domain Eukaryota; kingdom Metazoa; phylum Arthropoda; class Insecta; order Orthoptera; family Acrididae; genus Schistocerca; species Schistocerca cancellata. Next base: position 681,375,050 of record NC_064627.1, read on the forward strand.
GGGAAGTCTCTGTTTCCCTCACTGACAGATCTGATTACACACACCTACACATGGATGATTGCACAGGTTGGTCTTGGATATGGAGTGGATGCTTGATTTACATAAGGAAAATGCTGTCGCACCATGCATATTTTCAAAAGACTAAAACACAAAGTAAAACCATGCGTGCAACATTTGGAGGAGGTTACAAGCAAGATCACACGAGGAAAAATGAAAATTGGCTTAGACAGACGGCCTCACACTGTGAACGACGCTCGGCGAACAGCTGCCTCTGGAAAAGGCATCGGAGTGCAGCTGTCGGCAGGGGCAGCAGCAGAGAAGACTTCACGGCCCCTGTTGGCAGTACACGGCGGACACCTGCAGGGAAAAGGATGCCGCATTCTGTGGACGACGTTTGTGTAACGCCTAGTCGCTCGGCCGGCCTAGCCCAGAGGAAACACCGTGTCTACAGTGTAACGTCCCTGTTTCCCTTGCTTCCCTACGGAACTATTCGTGCGTTTGGCGATAAACGTGCTTCGCATATACAAATCAGCTACATGATATCTTAATAATCTGATTACTTTCTCTAAGTGTAGTTATTTCTATTTACCGGTATTTAGAGTAGAAGTTTGTGAGCTACAGGCAAGTCGCAATAGCTCTGTTAATGTCTGTTTCCTAAATAAAAGTGTGAAGTCATCCACCTAAGGGGTAAAAGGAATAGATTACACGATAAATCAGTCAAATCTAAAGGACGTAAATTCAACTAGATACAAAGGAATTACAATTATGAACAACTTAAGAAAGGGAAATAAGACACAGAAAATGTTGTGTGGAAGGCTAACCAAAGACTGCTTTAATTGGCAGGACACTTAGAAAATGTAACACGTCTACTAATGAGACCTCCTACACTACGCCTGTCCGTCCTATCTTAGAATACTGTTGGGCATTGTGGGATCCTTGCCAAAGAGGACTGACGGAGTACATCGTGGCAGTTCAAAGAAGTGCAGCACGTTTTGTACTCTCGCAAAATACGAGAGAGAGTGCCACTGAAATTATATAGGACTTGGGGCGAACAGCATTAAAACATGGGCGTTTTTCTTTGCGGCGGAATCTTCTCACGAAATTTCAGTAACCAACTCTCTCTTCCGAATGCGTACATAGGGAAAAACGATCATCATAATAAAATAAGGGAAATCAGAGCTCGCACGGAACGATATAGGTGTTTTTTCCGCGATCTGTACGAAATTGAAATAATAGAGAATTGTGAAGGTGGTTCATACCCTCTGCCAGGCACTTAAATGAGATTTGCAGAGTATCCATGTAGATGTAGATGTAGGAAAATTGTACATAACTTTTGCGTCCTTTCACCACGTCATGTTGGATTTTCTGTACACATCCGAAGTACCCTTTATATATGTTCAGAGATATGATATGCTTCAGCATGCTACACTCCTGGAAATTGAAATAAGAACACCGTGAATTCATTGTCCCAGGAAGGGGAAACTTTGTTGACACATTCCTGGGGTCAGATACATCACATGATCACACTGACAGAACCACAGGCACATAGACACAGTCAACAGAGCATGCACAATGTCGGCACTAGTACAGTGTATATCCACCTTTCGCAGCAATGCAGGCTGCTATTCTCCCATGGAGACGATCGTAGAGATGCTGGATGTAGTCCTGTGGAACGGCTTGCCATTCCATTTCCACCTGGCGCCTCAGTTGGACCAGCGCTCGTGCTGGACGTGCAGACCGCGTGAGACGACGCTTCATCCAGTCCCAAACATGCTCAATGGGGACAGATCCGGAGATCTTGCTGGCCAGGATAGTTGACTTACACCTTCTAGAGCACGTTGGGTGGCACGGGATACATGCGGACGTGCATTGTCCTGTTGGAACAGCAAGTTCCCTTGCCGGTCTAGGAATGGTAGAACGATGGGTTCGATGACGGTTTGGATGTACCGTGCACTATTCAGTGTCCCCTCGACGATCACCAGTGGTGTACGGCCAGTGTAGGAGATCGCTCCCCACACCATGATGCCGGGTGTTGGCCCTGTGTGCCTCGGTCGTATGCAGTCCTGATTGTGGCGCTCACCTGCACGGCGCCAAACACGCATACGACCATCATTGGCACCAAGGCAGAAGCGACTCTCATCGCTGAAGACGACACGTCTCCATTCGTCCCTCCATTCACGCCTGTCGCGACACCACTGGAGGCGGGCTGCACGATGTTGGGGCGTGAGCGGAAGACGGCCTAACGGTGTGCGGGACCGTAGCCCAGCTTCATGGAGACGGTTGCGAATGGTCCTCGCCGATACCCCAGGAGCAACAGTGTCCCTAATTTGCTGGGAAGTGGCGGTGCGGTCCATTACGGCACTGTGTTGGATCCTACGGTCTTGGCGTGCATCCGTGCGTCGCTGCGGTCCGGTCCCAGGTCGACGGGTACGTGCACCTTCCGCCGACCACTGGCGACAACATCGATGTACTGTGGAGACCTCACGCTCCACGTGTTGAGCAATTCGGCGGTACGTCCACCCGGCCTCCCGCATGCCCACTATGCGCCCTCGCTCAAAGTCCGTCAACTGCACATACGGTTCACGTCCACGCTGTCGCGGCATGCTACCAGTGTTAAAGACTGCGATGGAGCTCCGTATGCCACGGCAAACTGGCTGACACTGGCGGCGGCGGTGCACAAATGCTGCGCAGCTAGCGCCATTCGACGGCCAACACCGCGGTTCCTGGTGTGTCCGCTGTGCCGTGCGTGTGATCATTGCTTGTACAGCCCTCTCGCAGTGTCCGGAGCAAGTATGGTGGGTCTGACACACCGGTGTCAATGTGTTCTTTTTTCCATTTCCAGGAGTGTATTTTTGACTTCAAGTCTTCATCACACCGGACCTCGACACCAATCCGCCGGGCGGTTTCGTGCTGGGGACCGGCACGCCTTCCCAGTCCGGAAAGCGTTTTTTAGTACAGTCATGACAGTAATAACATGTCGGTTGTCAGTTGGTACATACTCGCAGATATTTCTCCTCATACTTGTCCTCATAGATCCATTGTTATGTTCGCGATGCACACTTAAATATGAACATTTGATTAAAAGTGACTAATAATGGTGAATGATGCGTTTTATACAAATAATGTATAGCTTCAGAGGATCCATTTTATCGATGTCTGATAGCATTGAAACCGCACAGAAGAAAACTATTGAGAATTGTTTGTTACACCTAGAACCAAGCCTCGGGCGAGCTTCCAGCATACGCTCAAGTGATTCAAGTTAAGCTTATTTCAGAGATTACACAACAACTGTATCACTCTCTATTCTATCAGCAAAATTCAGTCCTCGGTTTGACCCTATCTTTAGTTGCTCACCATCTATTCTTCTCCTTGCCAATCTAATTATTGGTTAACAACTGTCCATTCCCCAACAATACATGCTCTTTACCCACGCCAAAAGAAAATACACTAACTAAAAAATAATTATTATTAAAGCATTCCAGCTCCTAATTAATTTTCATCTCTCTTCTAAAATCTACAACGTCCGTGCCCTGCCGGTCGTAAATCTCCTTGTTCAACGCTTTCTCTTGCGCAGTATTACCACAGACGCATAGATGAAACTGCTACTACATCCGCTCGCTTTCTGGAGGCTCACATGGAGCATATTTTCTGGCAGGAAACTTTCTCTTTTGTCTTCAGACATGACGACTTGAACGGACTGTGCAACTTTCTTAGTTTCCTGAGGGCACACTATAGTAATGGTGGGTACGAACCACAGAGAAATAATTTATGTAAATATTATGCACCCATAGTTGCACGGTGCACACCTTGGAAAAAACCAGGTATTGTGGTTTTCATCAGATGTAATCGGATATTGCACGGTATTTCGCTGCTTCCCGGTGTATACTGCTGATGAAATCTTCTCGGGCGTCCATCCGGGTAGCTGCGTCGAAAATCCGCGACGTTTCGATGAGTGTCATTCTCATCGTCTTCGCCAGAAGATGGCGAAGATGATGAGAATGACACTCATCGAAACGTCGCGGATTTTCGACGCAACTATCCTGATGGAAGCCCGAGAGATTTCCATCATCACATACATTGTTTCGTACTATTCTTATTCAACTTAATCTTCGCCAGTTACACTGCTGAAACAGGAGCTAAAGTCTCAAAATCAACACTAATGACGGCATTCAGGCTGGAAGACTGTTCTACGATTCCTCCAAACTCTAAATTGATCGCTTGGAAATTTAATAAAGGCACTAGGCTTAGAAACTATTATTGTCAGCTTTGCACTTAGTTCGCTGCTAATTACATCTCTCTGGCATACCACAATTACAGAGTAAAGATCACACAGTGCACAGTCCAAACGAGTGGAGAAAGTGCAGCTTATTCCTGTTTATAAGAAAAACTTCTGTGGAAATACACTCCTGGAAATGGAAAAAAGAACACATTGACACCGGTGTGTCAGACCCACCATACTTGCTCCGGACACTGCGAGAGGGCTGTACAAGCAATGATCACACGCACGGCACAGCGGACACACCAGGAACCGCGGTGTTGGCCGTCGAATGGCGCTAGCTGCGCAGCATTTATGCACCGCCGCCGTCAGTGTCAGCCAGTTTGCCGTGGCATACGGAGCTCCATCGCAGTCTTTAACACTGCTAGCATGCCGCGACAGCGTGGACGTGAACCGTATGTGCAGTTGACGGACTTTGAGCGAGAGCGTATAGTGGGCATGCGGGAGGCCGTGTGGACGTACCGCCGAATTGCTCAACACGTGGGGCGTGAGGTCTCCATAGTACATCGATGTTGTCGCCAGTGGTCGGCGGAAGGTGCACGTGCCCGTCGACCTGGGACCGGACCGCAGCGACGCACGGATGCACGCCAAGACCGTAGGATCCTACGCAGTGCCGTAGGGGACCGCACCGCCACTTCCCAGCAAATTAGGGACACTGTTGCTCCTGGGGTATCGGCGAGGACCATTCGCAACCGTCTCCATGAAGCTGGGCTACGGTCCCGCACATCGTTAGGCCGTCTTCCGCTCACGCCCCAACATCGTGCAGCCCGCCTCCAGTGGTGTCGCGACAGGCGTGAATGGAGGGACGAATGGAGACGTGTCGTCTTCAGCGATGAGAGTCGCTTCTGCCTTGGTGCCAATGATGGTCGTATGCGCGTTTGGCGCCGTGCAGGTGAGCGCCACAATCAGGACTGCATACGACCGAGGCACACAGGGCCAACACCCGGCATCATGGTGTGGGGAGCGATCTCCTACACTGGCCGTACACCACTGGTGATCGTCGAGGGGACACTGAATAGTGCACGGTACATCCAAACCGTCATCGAACCCATCGTTCTACCATTCCTAGACCGGCAAGGGAACTTGCTGTTCCAACAGGACAATGCACGTCCGCATGTATCCCGTGCCACCCAATGTGCTCTAGAAGGTGTAAGTCGACTACCCTGGCCAGCAAGATCTCCGGATCTGTCCCCATTGAGCATGTTTGGGACTGGATGAAGCGTCGTCTCACGCGGTCTGCACGTCCAGCACGAACGCTGGTCCAACTGAGGCGCCAGGTGGAAATGGCATGGCAAGCCGTTCCACAGGACTACATCCAGCATCTCTACGATCGTCTCCATGGGAGAATAGCAGCCTGCATTGCTGCGAAAGGTGGATATACACTGTACTAGTGCCGACATTGTGCATGCTCTGTTGCCTGTGTCTATGTGCCTGTGGTTCTGTCAGTGTGATCATGTGATGTATCTGACCCCAGGAATGTGTCAATAAAGTTTCCCCTTCCTGGGACAATGAATTCACGGTGTTCTTATTTCAATTTCCAGGAGTGTATAAAGAACGTCCATTCTGAGATTGAGTGTAACAACTTACTCAAAAAGCTATAACTAGCAATCAACATTTGTCTAGTGAACATCATTTGCTTGAAACTCAGGATGCTAATTTTTCATTGGTATTACGACATCTACGAAGAAGGCAGGCGTACATGCATATGAAAAGTACAGCACCGCTAACGCACGCTCGTAAATTGTAATAGGTCACAGGATGAAGAATAATCAGAATAACTACGGGCCATTTCTGGAACTATATGAAGTTTTCGGCTGTGTAAGCTAGGATAAGATATCACAGCCCTTAGAACACTGCCAATAAAATACAGAGAGAGACGAATAATTTGCAGCATATCACACGTGAGACTAACAAAAATGGAATGACAAAAATTACGAGTTCGTATATAAGAAGGGTCTAAGGCAGCGTCACAGCGTATAACCACTATTACTCAGCTGTCACTTGGATGAAGTAATAAAGAAAGTGAAAAGGATCTTAATCGGAATAAAAATTGAAGGGGGCAGATGTGGATGCTTAAGTACGTTGACGACAAAGCCTTCTGACCGTTGTATGAAAGACTTAGCAGACTGGACAACAAACTCCGTCAGTTTAAAGAGTTTAATAAAGAAATTAATAAAAATAGAGAAATTAAAGTGGTTCAAACGCTTCAGTTGTGCTAGATAGTCTCCCTACACTTGGTTAAAGAGCATAGAACGATCATAAAATCTTGTGAAACTATCAGAAGACCTTCTTTGGGACGCTGTTAAGTTTGCGTGTTACATTGGCTTTAGTGTTGATTATGTCACAGTAGTGGACCTTCATGTCAAAGTCTGCACTCTGTAATTATCCGAAAATTTCGCTTTGATGACAAATCGCGCGTCACGTTGGCTTGATTGTTGGTTGTGTCACATCACTGACCACTCGTGTAAATTTCTGCACTCTGTCATTTTCCGGGATGTTTGTGTTGACAGCACCACGTCTAGTTACCAGTGATGATTTTTTTCCAGAAAAGAATTACTCGTGTTTTGTATTCCAGTCAATTCGCGGCAAGCCTCCACACGTAGTTGCTTTTGTTCGGAAGTCAAGGTGTGCGGAACACACTTTGCACGCACTTTTCCCTTATTGGAGATATTCTAAAGAATGTCTTGAACTCTTGATTTAGAAATTTTGCTGCAGTCCCATTTGTGACTAAACAACATTGACACTTAACGGCCGCAGGTCCATTACATAACGCTGATCGCTCAGAACTGAATGATCGCGTTCACGTCTATTATTTAAGCTTACTGCTTACATCTGCCACCGTCGACGCTGAGCTGACGTCTTTTACAGCTACGAATAACGTTAAGTCCCGGAACTGTTTGGACGGAGGGTGTGCAACACAGTACGTGTATTAAGGGGTATACAGCACAACGGCGAAGATGATAATGAACAGTGGAAAGCAGAGTAAAGACTAACTTAATATCAAACCTTAGAACGGCGCAGTCGTGAAACAATTCTCGTATCTACAAACATCAAAAAAAGTTTTGCATCACCTCGGTTCCGAGAGTTCCGGAACCTGTACAAAACATTGGATTAGAGATCAACACGAACATCATTCCCGCCCTTTTCATTGCGCATGAAAACCACACATTGTATATTGTACCACCACACAGCGAAACCTTCAGAGGTGGTGGTCCAGATTGTTGTACACACCAGTGCCTCAAATACCCAGTAGCACGTCCTCTTGCATAGATGCATGCCTGTATTCGTCGTGGCATATTATACACAAGTCCATCAATTCACTGTTGGTCCAGATTGTTCCACTTCTCAACGGCGATTCGGCGTAGATCCCCCAGAGTGGTTGATGGGTCACGTCGTCCATAAACTGCCCTTTCCAATCTATCTCAGGCATGTTCGATAGGGTTCATGTCTGTAGAACATGCTGGCCACTCTAGTCGGGCAATGTCGTTATCCTGAAGGAAGTCATTCACAAGACGTGCACGATGGTGGAACGAATTGTCGTCCATGAAGACTCGCCAATATGCTATTGATATGGTTGCATTATCGATCGGAGGATGGCATTCACGAATCGTACATCCGTTACGGCCCCTTCCATAACCACCAGCGGCGTACGTCGGCCCTACCTAATGCCACCCGAAAACAGCAGGGAACCCCCACCTTGCTGCACTCGCTGGAAAGTGTGTCTAAGGCGTTCAGCCGGACTGGGTTGCCTCCAACAGGTCTCAGACGATTGTGTGGTTGAAGGCATATGCGACCCTCATGGATGAAGAGAATGAGATGCCAGTCCTGAGCGGCCCATTCGGCATGTTGTTGGGCCCGTCTGTACCGCGCTGCATGGTGCCGTAGTTGCAAAGATGGACCTCGCCATGGACGTCGGGAGTGAAGTTGCGCATCATGCAGCATACTGCGCAATGTTTGAGTCCTGTGGCTGCACGAAAAGCATTATTCAACATGGTGGCGTTGCTGTCAGGGTTCCTCCGAGCCATAATCCGTAGGCAGCGGTCATCCACTGCAGTAGTGGCCCAAGGGCGGCCTGAGCGAGGCATGTCATCGACAGTTCCACCGTCTCTCTGTATCTCCTCCATGTCCGAACAGCATCGTTTTGGTTCACTCCGAGACGCCTGGACACTTACCTCGTTGAGAGCCCTTCTTGGCACAAAGTAACAATGCGGATCCGATCGAACCACGGTATTGACTGTCTAGGCATGGTTGAACTACAGACAACATGAGCCATGTACCTCCTTCCTGGTGGAATGACTGGAACTGATCTGCTGTCGTACCCCCTCCGTCTAATATGCGCTGTTCATGCACATCTTTTGGGTGGGTGTAGTGACATCTCTGAACAGTCAAAGGAACTGTGTCTCTCATACAATATCTGCAGTCAACGTCTATCCTCAGGAATTCTAGGAACTGGGGTGATGCAAAACCTCTTCTGATGTAAGCAAGCTTACGTATTATGACTGAAGCAAGACTGAGGTAGAGTGATTCAAGCAAAGAAAGCGTCTCTCAATAAAAGTTCCCGGATGTACGGCTGTCGCATGGAACTGTCGAAGTGGGAGATGGACTACCAGTAATAAGGAGAATATGTAACTGGAAACATTTAAAATGTAGTACTATCGGATAATGTCAAAACTTAAGTGGACAGGTAAACCAAGAAATCAAGATGTTCTAACAGGTGAAGATACAAATTTAAGAAGTACAGCTACCACAGGAAGCGACAGGTTAGTGGAACATTTCTTCGGAGACCATAAATAGTTAACAGTGGACCAGATGGGGAAGGAGTAGAAACAGACCAAGGCTTTAAATTGCAGAAAAGATTGGGAAAGATGTTAGCGGTCATATACTGCCGGAAAAACTGCAATACAATAATTAATCTAGAGAATGAAATATATGGAATACATTTGCCTTGGAAATATATGAACGTGGATGACATTGCAAGATCACAGGTTAATACAAGCGCGTGATAAGAAATTACAAATGTGAAATGCTGGTACCACTAACAGCCAGTATAACCGCCAGAATGTGCATGTAAGCATACAAATGTGCATGCATTGTGTTGCACAGGTGCCGCATGTCAGTTTATGGGATAGAGTGTCATGCCTGTTACACTTGGTCGGTCAATACAGGACCGTTTAATATTGCTTGTGGATGAAGCTGAAGTTGCCGTCCTCTGATGTCCCACATGTGATCGATTGGAGACAGATCTGGTGATCGAGCAGGCCAAGGCAACACGTCGACACACTGTGAAGCGTGTTGGGTTACAACAGCGGTATATGGGCGGGCTTTATCCTGTTGGAAAACATCCCTGGAATGCTGAATGGCAGCACAACAAGCACAACCACAAGGTTCACGAACAAATATGTAGGCAGGGTGGTTGCAGGTCCTAAAGTGGCTTCTTCTAACCATCACATGGCCATCACTGACATCACAGAAGTACAATCTTTCATCAGAAAAGACAACAGCTTGCCCTCCAACCAGCCCTCACTTGAGACCATTGGAGTACCAAATGGCTGTGTTTTGGGGTTAGTGAAATGAACGCCACAAGGTGTCGTTCTCGAAGCTGTCCTTAAAGTAACCGATTTGTAACATTTCGTTGTGTCATTGTGTCGCCAACTGCTCGTCAAGTTGTTGCTGCAGATGCAGTACGACGGGCCAGAGCTACACGCATAACACGATGGTCTTCCCTCTCGGTAGTGCCACGTGACGTTCCAGAGACCTATCTTCTCGTGAGCACCGCTGCCAGCAGTCATGTACAGTGTCTACATTCCAGCGAAGCCTTTCTGCAGTAATGCTGAAGGGACTTCTAGCTTCTCGTAGCCCTGTTATACGACCACGTTCAAGCTCAGTGACGTATTAATAATGGCGTCTTTGTCGCCTCAGAGGCATTCTTGACTTACAACTCACCACGTCCTGTCTCAAAGGTAACTAACGCTCACGACCGTTACAGCGTGCTTTTAAAGGACAACTGATTTGCATGCTCATAGTGGCACTACCAGGGCCACTCTTGTGCGGCTGGAGCGAAATTTTAATAAACATCATCTTGCAGACCTAGAAACAGGTCTCTTAACTTTTGTTTATGTCCACAACCACTTCTTGGTTTTGCGATCTTTTTTCCGTCAGTGTTGTTATATAAATATGCAAGCACGTACTCTAGTGGTTAGCCTTGTTACCCCTAGAGCACGGCGTTTCGGCTTAGTTTCCCGGCCTGCTCGGAGATTTTCCTCACTCGGGAGCTGGGTGTTGTGTTGTCCTCACCATCATTTCATCGTCGTCGACGCGTAAGCCGCCGATGTGGCGTCAGATGGAGAGACCTGCACCAGGCGGCGGAAGTACTGTCGGCCACTAAACCTATACCATCATTTCATTCCATTAGTACAACATGGGAAAATGTGAATACTGGCGAATGACTGATGCATTTATCATAACTGCAAATGATATGGACTCTAAGACTGTATCACGCTACTGATATGGAACATAAGGTACACGTTTTTAAAATACCTGGTTGTCCAGCTCAATTCCTGACTAGCACATTATCCTGGATAATACGTGCTCATTAGTAAGAAGACAATTCCCAAGAAAGAGTCGTAGAGTCAGTTTCATTCTGAGTACAGTAGCACATAAGCAACAGTCTGACCCGTCTAGACAGTGCCCTTGAATTATCTGCCGGCGACGCATTTATCCATCGGAAAGCTGTATTTTTCAGAAGTGTAGGGAAAATTAGGACTGGGAGACATCACTTACGTGATCTAACAAATTAGAGCCTACCTCATATAATATTATATGCGAGGTAAAGTGCGTGAGTACAGCAATAACTCCGATCTCAAGCTAACCAGTTTAATGTGATTCGAAGAGTTCTGAAGGTTAACGAACTCGAGATCTCGGTTTATTGAGAAAATGTTAGGCTTCAGCGAAGGAAACAGCGGTTAGTGCTGTTCTACAGTAAATTCTGTTCCTGAAGAATTTCGCATTGTAATTACGTTGGCTGCAAGTTGAAGCTTAAATTTTTGCGAAACACATTTGGCTAAATACAGGATGACAGCTTCTGAACTATATGAAGAAAACTTAAATTAGTTGTAAACTACGGCGTGCACACACTTTATTTAACACGTAAACGTCACTACACATATTTGAATTTAGGTTATGACATGTTCGATATGTCTGCCATCATTGGTGATAATGTGAGGCAGACGAATAGCGAAATTCTGTATGACCGCTGAAGTGTCGGAACATCGATGCTGTCGATGACCTCCTAAGTAGCTGTTTTCCGCTCAGCAGTGGTTTTGGGGTTACTGCTGTACACCTACTCTTTAATATGGCGGCCAATCGAGGCCCATGCTTGTAACCTCTGGGTAACCCAGAGCCAGAATGCGATCCCCGAAGTGCTCCTCCACGACATCAACCACTCTTCTGCTTCTATAGGGTTGAGCTCCGTCTTGCATGAAGAACATCTTGGCGAAATCAGTGTCACTTTGTATAAACTTTGTACCCTGCCTTCTGTCTTGTCATGGGGGAAGCCTCGGCAGAGAGGTCCACGGCATGAGCGTCTAGGGAAGTGATTCCAGTGGGTGGTTTCCCGTTGCCTTCCATTGAGGATGATGAAACGATAATGAGGACAACACAACACCCAGTCCCGGAACGGAGAAAATCTCCTACCCAGCCGGGAATCGAACCCGGGCCCCTTGGCGTGACAGACCGCCGTGCTGACCACTCAGCTGTCGGGGCGGACTCACTTTGTATAGTGGGGATGAAATCATATTCCAAAACCTTCACGTCCCATTAAGTAGTCACAGTACCATCAAGGAATATCGCACCGATTATTCCGTGACTGGACACTGCACACCACACAGTCACTCGTTGAGGGTGAAGAGATCTCACGATCGCGAAATGAGGATTCTCAGTCCCCCAGATGCCCCAATTTTGCTTATTGAACAATCCATACAAATGAAAGCAGGCTTCGTCGATAAAGCAAACCATACAGCGCATACTAATTTCCATCATGCCCCGCGGTCAACCCCGCAGTTTGAAAGTCCTAAGGCTAACCGTTCAGAAGTTACGTCGGTTTTATTTTATATTGTTCAGTAAGTGTCACCCTGTGTAAAGAAAGTAACTTGAAACTGATGGGAGCAAGATGCAAGTGCCATCTACCTAAGAAGAGATAGGAGATTTTGGTTCTGATGAAAGAAGAGAGGCTGTCATCATTCCAGGGCTCCATGTGCGTATGGAACAGGAAAGACTAGAGAAATAACATCTCGAAGTAGTTCTCAATGCAATACAGTGAGATGTTTTCCCAGTGTGATTAATGAAGCTACCGTTCTTATGTGTTGAGTCGAGCTGAAGACTATTTCTGTGCAAAATATTTCAGTGGATTAGTTATTCACGTTCTTCAGCTGATGTATGCGGTGGTCTTCAACGAACATGCTTCTGGCAACAAGGAAGGCTGTGCGAGCGCACTTAACATTTCAGTGACATGATGGAAACCTGTCGACCATATCATATGGCGCGCACAAGAGCTCTTCGGATCGGCTGGACATAAGTAATCCAGAGATCTGCTGAACAATAGATATACGAGTAGAATTTTTTAAAAGTGGTCGCTGTGTGATGAGGCGCGAAAGTGAAAGGCAAAAGTAAAAGTTTTCTTGGCTTTGATGGCACGATTTTGGAAGTACTTGAAACGTTTGGTGATGTAAATGATATCTTCCTTCCTATTTGTGGAGACTCTGGAACGCACATGGAAGCGATAAAAATAAATAAAATTAAAAATTAAAATGAAACTGAAACTGAAACTCAGAGTGAAATACGAATGAAGATCAAATTGTTTCCTGGCAGACGTGCTTGAGGTGATATAATAAAGTATCTCATTCGGCATTCCTTATGAAGACTCTTATTAATTTCATAATCTTCCATTTACTGTTTCACATTAATACCAGCTACATTTGTAACTTCTGATTTTGTTGCTCGTACCGTTATATTTTTATAACAGGGATTGCATAGATAGCAACACTAAAATGTCTGCTTGACACATGACGATACATTTTATTACGCCCCCCTGCACCGTAGTGTATGTCACCGAAGAAAGAATTTTTTATTTTATATGCTCATCATGTGAGATATCTGCACGTTGGAAGAAGCTGCGAAGGGTATAGGGAATCTGATTTTTCTCCTTCAAGCCTCGCCTATTTGAGAGAGCAGAGCACGTCCCTCCCACTGCTCTGGTGAATAAGCTTCCTCAGGGGCTCGATTTCTTATGTACACCCCCGTAATGCCGTTCATCGGTCGCATTCTTTCGAGTTAGGTGCCTGGCGCGAAGAGGAGAACTTCGCGCCAGAAAAAGGAGAGGCTGCTATCGGAAATTTTTGGCGGATGTGTGCTGACGTTTTAGTACCACTTATGCTTTCAGTCTGGGAAAGCAAGACAACTTCTTGAATTTCTTCAAAAATATCGAGTCTTCCAGCACTCTCCCCTCTCATCGCGCTCTCTGTCTCTCTCTCTCTCTCTCTCTCTGTGTGTGTGTGTGTGTGTGTGTGTGTGTGTGTGTGTGTGTGTGTGTGTGTGCGTGCGTGTTTTCTGGAGATACAAGGGAAATGGTAAGACATTACAAGCGTGCCAAACCGTCTTCTTTTCGTACTTGTAATACTACGCTGTTGCCCCACAGGACTCGGAGTTCTACATCTACATCTACATTTATACTCCGCAAGCCACCCAACGGTGTGTGGCGGAGGGCACTTTACGTGCCACTGTCATTACCTCCCTTTCCTGTTCCAGTCGCGTGTGGTTCGCGGGAAGAACGACTGTCTGAAAGCCTCCGTGCGCGCTCTGATCTCTCTAATTTTACATTCGTGATCTGCTCGGGAGGTATAAGTAGGGGGAAGCAACATATTCGATACCTCATCCAGAAACGCACCCTCTCGAAACCTGGCGAGCAAGCTACACCGTGATGCAGAGCGCCTCTCTTGCAGAGTCTGCCACTTGAGTTTTTGTTAAACATCTCCGTAACGCTATCACGGTTACCAAATAACCCTGTGACGAAACGCGCCGCTCTTCTTTGAATTTTCTCTATCTCCTCCGTCAACCCGATCTGGTACGGATCCCACACTGATGAGCAATACTCAAGTATAGGTCGAACGAGTGTTTTGTAAGCCACCTCATTTGTTGATGGACTACATTTTCTAAGGACTCTCCCAATGAATCTCAACCTGGTACCCGCCTTACCAACAATTAATTTTATATGATCATTCCACTTCAAATCGTTCCGCACGCATACTCCCAGATATTTTACAGAAGTAACTGCTACCAGCGTTTGTTCCGCTATCACATAATCACACAATAAAGGATCCTTCTCTCTATCCTTTAGTGCTTTCAGATACTGCCTAGCAAAATCGTAACTGGCAATAACCGCAAGGAGGACTGAAATGTGCCCCTTCCACCCAAGTTATCTTGTACTTGTGCGGTCGAAACTCAAACTCAATTATCCACTAGGGCGCAGTTTCAAGCAGACGTAGGAGTTAAATTGCAAGCTGGAGACACCGCTGAGGGCGAGTTAGTAATTTTTCCCATGTAATTAACAACATAAAATTTTGTGAGTTAGGTGCCGTAGTTTGTTGTTGTTGACATAGTTAAATAATTTTCTTAACATATAACAACATTTCATATTTAAATAATGAACTACAACATCTACTTAAGAATATAAATTTTCAACTCAATCCTAAAATGAATTTTCGACTACATATTCTCAGCTTGTAATCGTAGCTGTAATATTAGCACAACAGCTTGACTATTTAGAAATCAGATTAAACAGGACTTTGCATGGATTTTACGGTCATATCTATTAAGCTGAAAATTAGTTCTCTACCAGAGAAAAAATGTTGAGTGTTATTTGGGTGTAAAGTACTCTTGAAGATACACTCCTGGAAATTGAAATAAGAACACCGTGAATTCATTGTCCCAGGACGGGGAAACTTTATTGACACATTCCTGGGGTCAGATACATCACATGATCACACTGACAGAACCACAGGCACATAGACACAGGCAACAGAGCATGCACAATGTCGGCACTAGTACAGTGTATATCCACCTTTCGCAGCAATGCAGGCTGCTATTCTCCCATGGAGACGATCGTAGAGATGCTGGATGTAGTCCTGTGGAACGGCTTGCCATGCCATTTCCACCTGGCGCCTCAGTTGGACCAGCGTTCGTGCTGGACGTGCAGACCGCGTGAGACGACGCTTCATCCAGTCCCAAACATGCTCAATGGGGGACAGATCCGGAGATCTTGCTGGCCAGGGTAGTTGACTTACACCTTCTAGAGCACGTTGGGTGACACGGGATACATGCGGACGTGCATTGTCCTGTTGGAACAGCAAGTTCCCTTGCCCGTCTAGGAATGGTAGAACGATGGGTTCGATGACGGTTTGGATGTACCGTGCACTATTCAGTGTCCCCTCGACGATCACCAGTGGTGTACAGCCAGTGTAGGAGATCGCTCCCCACACCATGATGCCGGGTGTTGGCCCTGTGTGATTCGGTCGTATGCAGTCCTGATTGTGGCGCTCACCTGCAGGGCGCCAAACACGCATACGACCATCATTGGCACCAAGGCAGAAGCGACTCTCATCGCTGAAGACCACACGTCTCCATTCGTCCCTCCATTCACGCCTGTCGCGACACCACTGGAGGCGGGCTGCACGATGTTGGGGCGTGAGCGGAAGACGGCCTAACGGTGTGCGGGACCGTAGCCCAGCTTCATGGAGACGGTTTTGAATGGTCCTCGCCGATACCCCAGGAGCAACAGTGTCCCTAATTTGCTGGGGAGTGGCGGTGCGGTCCCCTACGGCACTGCGTAGGATCCTACGGTCTTGGCGTGCATCCGTGCGTCGCTGCGGTCCGGTCCCAGGTCGACGGGCACGTGTACCTTCCGCCGACCACTGGCGACAACATGGATGTACTGTGGAGACCTCACGCCCCACGTGTTGAGCAATTCGGCGGTACGTCCACCCGGCCTCCCGCATGCCCACTATACGCCCTCGCTCAAAGTCCGTCAACTGCACATACGGTTCACGTCCACGCTGTTGCGGCATGCTACCAGTGTTAAAGACTGCGCTGGAGCTCCGTATGCCACGGCAAACTGGCTGACACTGACGGCGGCGGTGCACAAATGCTGCGCAGCTAGCGCCATTCGACGGCCAACACCGCGGTTCCTGGTGTGTCCGCTGTGCCGTGCGTGTGATCATTGCTTGTACAGCCCTCTCGCAGTGTCCAGAGCAAGTAAGGTGGGTCTGACACACCGGTGTCAATGTGTTCTTTTTTCCATTTCCAGGAGTGTATTTCGGTAAGAGTAGATACTGATACGTACGACCCCCTGGGTTTTCTCAGTAAGGGTACTCCATGCATAAGACCACGGTTATAATGCACCATATATTCATCGTTAAATAATATGTCTGAGCATTGTGAGTGATCTTCTGATAGTTTACCCCTTCTCCTTGTTCAACAATGAGAAGAGCTACAGTTACTCATGGATCTAATTTTACATGCCCTTTGTATTTTCAGCTGGAGAAGCCAGATGTTCAAGCACATGCGACAACAGTTTTGTAGATTACAAGCAATGCTCTGTGAAATCGGAGAGGCTTGATGTTTGAGTGTAGGAAAAATAGATTAGATAACATTCTGTTCTAATACTTTTAGTGCTATTGTGTTGTACTATTGTTGTTGCGGTCTTCAGTCCAAATGCCAGTTTCATGCAGCTCTCCATGCAATTCTAACCTGTGCAAGCCACTTTATCTCCGAATAACTAAATCAACCTACATTCTTCTGAATCTCCAGTATTAAACTGGTGATCGCTTGGTATCTCAGAAAGTGCCCCATTAACGGATCCCTTCTTATGGTCAAGTTGTGTCACAAATTCCTTGTGTCACCATTTCTGTTCAGTACCTCCTCACTAGTTACGTGATCGACCAATCTGATCTTCAACATTCTTCTGTAGCACTACGTTTAGAAAACTTCTATTCCTCTTCTGTCTAAACAGTTTATCGTACATCTTTCACTTCCATATATGGCTTCACTCCAGACGAATAAATACCTTCACAAAAGACTTCTTAAAAATTAAATCTATATTAGATATTAATAAATGTCTCTTCTTCAGAAAAATTTTTCTTGGCATTGCCAAGCTACATTTTATATCCTCTATATTTCGGCCATCATCAGTTATTTTGCTACCCAAAACTCATGTGTACTACTATAAGTGCCTCGTTCCCTAATCTAATTCCCTTAGCATCAACTTATTTAATTCGACTACATTTCATTATCCTTGTTTTTATTTTGTTGCTGTTCACCTTTATTCTCGTTTCAAGACCCTCTACATTCGATTCCACTGTTCTTCCCTGTCCTTTACGGTTTCTGACAAAATTACAATGTCATCAGATGACTTTTGTTTCTTCTCCCAGAACTTTAATTTGTACTCCAAATTTTTCTTTGGCTTCTTTTACTGCTTGTTCAGTGTACAGATTGAATAACATCGGGGATAGGCTACAACCCTGTCTCACTTCCTCCTCAACACTGCTTCCATTTCATGCCCAACCAGTCTTATAACTGCCGTCTGGTTTCTGTACAAGTCGTGGATAGCCCTTCGCTCCCTGTATTTTAGCCCTGATAGCTCAGAATTTCAAAGAGTATATTCCAGTCAACATTGTCAAAAACTTCCTCTAATCTACAAATGCTATAAACGTAAGTTTGCCTTTCCCTAACCTATCTTTCAAGATAGGAGGTAGGTTCAGTATTGCCTCTCCTGTTCCTACGTTTCTCCAAAACCAGACTGATCTTACCCTAGGTCGGATTCCACTAGATATTCCATTATTCTGAACAGGATTCGTGTTAGTATTTTGCAACAGTGACAGATTAAACGGATAATTTGGTGATTTTCACAGCTGTCCGCATCTACTTTCTTTGGAATTGGGATTACTACATTCTTCTTGGAATATGATGGTATTGTATCATACATCTTGCACACCAGATGGAAGAGTTTTGTCATGTCTGACTCTCTCAAGCTACATGTCATCTGCCTCCCGAGACACTGTTTCGAGTTAGGTCTTTCAGAGCTCTGTCAAATTCTTCTGGCAGTATCTTCATTTACGTCCACTTCCCTTAAATATTGCCTTCACGCTCATCTGCCTTGTATAGACCTCCATATTCTCTTTCCACATTTCAGCTTCCCTTCTTTACTTGGGACTGCTTTTCCATCTTAGCTCTTGATACTCATCCCGCTTCTTCTCCTTTCCCTAAAGGCTTCTTTAATTATCCTGTATGCGATATCAATCTTTCCACTAGTGAAATACGCGTCTAAATCCTTACATTTGTCTTCTAGCCATTCCTGCTTAGCCATTTTGCACTTCCTGTCAATATAATTTTTTAAACGTCTGTATTGCCTTTCGCCTACTTCATTTGCTGCATTTTTAAAATTTTTCGTTTCACCAATTAAATTCAATAACTCTTGTGTTATCCATGAATTTCTAGTAGGCCTTCTCTTTTTACCTATTTGATGTTCTGCTGCCTTCACTGTTTCATCTCTTAAAGCTACCAATTCGTGTTCTACTGTATTCCTTTCCCCCATTCTAGTCATTTGACGCCTAATGCTCCCTCTGAAACTCTCAACAACCTCTGGTTCTTTCAACTTATCCATGTCCGATCTCCTTAACTTTCTACCTTTTTGCAATTTCTTCAGTTTTAATCTACAGTTCATAACCAATAAATTGTGTGGAGTCCACATCTTCCCCTGAAAATGTCATGCAATTTAAAATCTGATTCCTAAAGCTCTGTCTGATCATTATATAATCAAACTGAAACTTTCCGGTGTCTCAAAGCCCCTTCCACATACACAGTCTTCTTTCATGATTCTTAAAGCAAGTGTTAGCAATGATTAAATTACGCTCTGTGCCAAATTCAAGGCTCCCCTCACAATTAAATTTTCGTCACCATTAACTATCTGAATAATTTCTGTTATCGCATCATACATTTCTTCAATCTCTACAACATCTGCGGAGCTAGTTGGAATATAAACTTGTGCAACCGTGGTAGAGGAAGGCATCACATCTACCTTGGCTACGATAATGCGTTCACTATGCTGTTTATAGTAGCTTACTCACATTCCTATTTTTTTTATTCATAATTAAACCCACTCCTGTATCACCCCTATCCGACTTGTTATTTATAACCCTGTATACACCTGAACAGAAGCCCTGTTCCTCATTCCACCGAACTTCACTAATTCTCACTATATATAAATTCAGCCTACCCTTTTCAGGTTTTGTAACGTGCCTGCGCAGTTAAGGAATTCAACATTCCACCCTCCGATTCGTAGAATGCCAGTTTTGTTTCTCCTGATGACAACATCCTCCTCAGTAGTCCTTGTCCAGAGATCCGAATGGGAGACTATTTTGCCTCCGGAATATTTTACCCAAGACGACGCCATCATTATTTAACCATACAGAAGAGCTGCATGCCCTCGGGAGAGCAGCTGTTCGCCGTTCCAGCACAGCAAGGCCGTTTTGGTTGATGTTACAAGGCCAAACCAGTCAGTCGTCCAGACTGTTGCCTCTCCAACTACTGGAAAGGCTTCTGCCGCTCCTCAGGAACCACAGGTGTGAGTGGCTTCCCAACACGTACCCCTCTGTTATGGTTGTAACTATGGTACGGCTATCTGTATCACTGAGGCACTTAAATTACACCACCGACGGTAAGGCTCATAGTTCACGGAGGAGCTGCAGCTTTAAGAAAGGGAAACTGCCATGCAGGAAAAAAACACTTCTATGTTTAATGAATCACTAATAACAAATTATGCTCACTCAAAAAATAATATAGAGAAAGTTGCGTTGTATTTGGACTGATTGGCTTACGTTTCAGTTATGAATCTTTCGAGTATAGAAATCAGTAAATCATGACTTCATAAGAATTTTAATTGTTATTCTGTGTGCATTAGTACAACAACGTTCAGTTCAATAAATGTATATCTAGATAACGAAATCTCTGTCTCACTCATTAATATACATCGTGGAACTAGCATGAAAGAGTATTGAAATGTGCTTATAGGTTTTGTGGCGATCATCAGCCCCAATGAGATAACTAGAAAACTTCGACGTAACACACTGTTAAATGAAGAATACCATTGTTATAATACCATTATTAGGTTCGACACTTACGATAGAGGCAGAAAGGAAGCTAATTCTCGTATTTACAAAACCATTAAAAACTTGTAATTTATAACACAAATTTATATACTGCCCTATTTTAAAGCAGTTATACGAAAATTGTAAGTTATACAGAGCAATACATTCATACTGTTCAATATAATTTACCTTGCTTTACATAAAATTATTGAGCGCGTCAGAAATTCAATGTGAAAGTTATAATTGATTAAATCATAGTATGGGATTAGATAAAAGTGAAAAAACCAGAACAAACACTATTGTGTAAGCATCACAGATGAAGCATATTTCGTGGCTCCGACATAGTCAAGGCGCGTAGTTAGTCGTACATTGTAGTCAGTCTGTCACCACGTTGCAAGAAGACTGTCGGTGTCATCCAGTCAGTGTGTTGATCGTTACAATTTAGTTTTTGAATAGAAGTACCTTCGAATATCTGAATGTCTAAACCACGTTTTCATAAGAATACTAACTACAATCATTGAATTAATTGCAGCAAAGGACACACCAGAGGCAAAGTAGATACTGCTTAATGTACATAGTCAACAGCGTTTCATGTCGGATAGTAATCCAGTAAAAGCGGACTATATCAGTGATATTGTAATTAAATGTAAATCTCATCGTCACATGAACTTTAAATCAGTTCATTGAAAACAGTTTGTACTTGAATTTCACTCAGAGATGACATATAGATTTTGATCTGAAGAAGAGAAACGGGGGGAGAAAATATGGGCGCCCTGAGCTAGAAAATATATTTATATTACGTATACTTCTTTCGTTGCGTTACTTATCAAAAGCTTCAGTGGTGCACGAGTAGTGAAATGAAGGTCAAATGTATCAAGAAGAAAAGAAAAATCTGTGGAAACACCTTCCATCTTTCTATAGTCGAATCGAAGCATTCGTGTGACCGCCCTTATGTTAACTGGCAATTAGATAATAATAGGTAGTACACACTGCGATGTGTCAAAGTTTTCATATACCACCCCACGGTCAGAGGCAGATGTCGTTGGGCTCGTCAGCGTTGCTGATATTTAATTATTACACAGTGATAAATAAGTAAGAAATGTATTGTATTAGAGGGATTAAATGTCTCTAGATATTATAGATATTTTATAGTGGTGTGCATGTCTATTTGTTAAAGCGTAAAAGTCAGTTGTACCTTACAAGCTGTTAATAGGATTGACATCTTGTTAAGAATACAATAAAATTCATTCACATGATTTTTTAATATATATGACAAGTGAAAAAGGTGTTGAAGGTGAAAAAAATACGAGAAAAATCTTGAAATATTATTAATGAACATCTCTGAAGAATTAATTTTACGTAAAATTACGTGACCATTGAAATAATTTTTCAGTGTTTAAGTTTAAACAAAGATACGAAATGAATAGTCGAAATTTTATGTTGTTACCTACTTATTTTTACCAACATACAGGAAAAGTCTCTTTGTGTAAGCCAGAATGCAGAAATGATTTATTGAATATCTTTGGAGGACCAAAGTCAGAGTATCGCTGTACGTTTCGATACCTACAGAAAAATCAATACGATAACTAGACAATTTTTAGCAACAAGAAGTTATCTCCTAACAATAGCTGACGAGTTTCCAACCTTTCCTCTGACGAAACAATTTGAGAATCCTGATACTTCGATAGAACACCTTGTTTATTTTGAAGATAATTAATTCTTATTTAAATGAAAAAAACTCGTTTTATCGATTGCTTCAATTTTAAATCATAAGTAATAACACAGAAATCATAACAAAATAAAAAAATAGTATCGTCAAAACGTCAGAAAGGACACCATGTTATTAATAGTTGTTCGAGGAGCATTCAGTCAGTTCTCGCGGAACATCAGTGTTCCGTGGAACATAGGTGGAGAACCCTGCATCAGTTCAATTCTGCGAGAGCCTAAGCAGAACTGTTGATAATGGAAACAGAGAATGGATTTCAAATGTCACTATGAAGAACGTTACAGAAAAAATATCTTAAATAGTGACCTCTCTGAACCAATTTACTGAACACACGAAGAAGGTCTTCTTGCACTGCTGCTGCGTTTACTGCTTACTGCTATTAAGACCTGATGCTGTAACGAAAGATACAACATACAGGCTGCGTAATCCTTTTTTCTAGAACATCCGCTAATTGCAGAGTTTAGAAATGTATCCTCTTCTGCATTCCAATGTTTGATCAATTTCTTTATAGGGCGAGAAAGCCTTCGATATCCCTAAAACGGCTTGAGGTAAGTAAGTCCAATGCTCTGTGGCCCAGCAACGCTTTCAGGGTAATTCCTTATTCGCAGAAAGATACTAATGGTGGCAAGAATCTGCCGCGAAACTAATCGTCGTTCTTAACATGCTCTGTCCATCGGACGCTGGATCACCACCACCAAGTGCCGAAGTAGTGGAAGCTTGCAACTACTCAGTCGGTAACGAAAGCTTGATTTCAATTTTGTGTTCTGTTAGTTTTCTGCCGTTACTTCCGAACTTCCTAACTGCGCTGTTCAATTGTCAAAAAGACATGCGTCATAGGTAAACCATTAAAAATAGGGATGAGGTGACACGGACAAATATTGACGTTGAATTATCTCCCTTTCATGTCCCAGAACATGTGCGAACAGACGTCAGCGCGTCCTGAGATCGCTGCCAATAACCAACGAGTACATTTTTCTGACGCGAGAAGTCAAGCACGTAACAAACAGGAGACAGTCGCGATGTTTAAAAAGGGATAAAATCATTCGAACTTTCATCAATATCTGCGACTGACAAACAATTAATCTATCTACAGAAGCATTTGTGTAGTTTTATTTACTATCAGACATTCTCTATCTAGTTCTCTCTTGTATGTAAGTTTCCGTTAGGCTAAGAAGTACATCTTAAGGCTGTATCATTTTTAATTACTTTTTAACTGTGCATCGCCAATAGAATGCTGTAAAAAGTAACAGTGTAAGAGAGAAAAGCTTCAAGGTTTATTTCAAAACTAATTTTCTTTCTAATGATGAATTTATTGTAGTTGAAGGGTTACAATAAAAAAAAATATTGTTTGTTCCTACTTGGAGTAGAGATATTGATATATCTTTTAATCATTAATCCTGTTGCAATAACTCATTAGTGAACAAACTCGACCAGAAGTGAGGACTATACACTTCTAGTTTCAATTGATCTACTGACAGACGAAAAGAATTATTCTAAGATGTCTTTCATCAGAAATTAGTGACGCGAACGTGACAAAAACATGATCTCTCTCTCTCTCTCTCTCCATATATATATATATATATATATATATATATATATATATATATATATATATATATATATATATATTCAAACACTTACCGTTAAGGTCTGCCAACATCCCCCAACATTTGCGGCTGATCACTACATCAATATTTCGAGGTAATAACAAATACTTTCATCACAACGTGTTAACGTATTAATAAGTTCGTTGCCTCGGAAACAACTGTCAGTAGAGGTTTCATGAACGACTTTGTGGCCACGATCTGTTCTTATAATTTAATTTTCTTGGCACTGTGTGAAGAATATCAGTTGACCTCACAGTAGGTTAACGCTCCACCTTCTCCGAGCTCTACTCATAAAGCTGAAAATATTCTTCATATCGCTGAAAAGCACATGCGACTAGCATGCTCTAGACGTGCTCACTATAACTGCAGGATGATGGTCACAAAGTTCTTTCTGAATAATGGAATTAGCTACCTGTACTCCGATACGTAGAAGCTAGATGAAGTTGATGGAAAAACAATCCCATCGTAATCTGTGCAAGGGAGCGGAAGGAGTTTCCGTCATTGTCCTTTACTGCAGCCCACACCCACAGAGCTGTAAACGAGTGGAGGACAGGTGTGTTCAACTATTAGTACTCGCTTATTGTTCTAGCATTTTCCGACAAAAATGAACAATGGTCACGAAGAAGACTACATTGGAATGGTGCTTGATTAAAATCTTCGCCCCCCCCCCCCCCCCTACTCCCTTTTACGTTCTGCGAGGATTCCGTACATCACTTCGGCTACACGTTGTGATAGTTTGTTCGGCACAGACTTAATCTGTTTTCTTCCTTACGTGTTTCCAACTCTGTCTCTATTAATCACGTTAATCGGTACTTTTCTTTTCTCATTTCTCTCATCCTTTAGTGCAACTACCAACAATAACGAGAACGTGTAGCAGTTTCAGGTATTCCTTTGGTGAGCTCAGGACAGATTTCTCAGTGTAAAGTCATGTCTGTTTAATTTTTTTGGCTCAAGTTAAACGTTAGTAAATCAAAACGGCTGTTGGAATGACAGGAAAAGAAAAGTCAGACTCTTATAATATTTTATTTGTTTATTAATTTTTCCCTCTGCGTCACCAGTTTTCTGACTGCTTTGATGTACGATGCGGCCCACCGCGAGCTCCTATCCTGTGCCATCTCCTTCATCTCAGAGTTGTATAATCTAAAACCCCCTCTAAAAACTTGGGAGATATTTCCTGGTGTCCTGCCATCGTGCCTCTTCTTCTTGTCAGCCTTCTCATATATTCCTTTCCTCACTCATTCTGCGGATAACCTCCTTATTCCTTGCGTTATCAGTCCACCTAATCTTCAACCTTTTTTTGTAGCACCACATCTCAAACGCTTCAATTCTCTTACGTTCCGGTTTTCCGACAGTCCATGTTTCACTAAAATACAATGCTGTACTTCAAACGTGCATTCTTAGAAATTTCTTCCTCAAATGAAGGCCTATGTTTGGTACTAGTGGACTTCTCTTGGTCAGGAATGCCCTTTTTGCTACTGTTAGTCTGATATTTATGTACTACTTCCTTCGTCCGACATTGGTTACTATTCAGCCCAGGTAGCAGAATTCCTTAACTTCATCTATGTCATGATCGTCAATTATGAAAATAAGTTTGTCGTTGTTCTAATTTCCACTACTTCTCATTCCTTTCTACTTTCTTCGATTTGCTATCAATCCATATTCCGTACTCATTACACTGTTCATTCCATTCAACAGATCCTGTAATTCTTCTTAACTTTTACTGAGTATGGCAATGTCATCAGCGAAACTTATCATTGATATCCTCCCACCATGAATTTTAATTCCAATCTTGAGCCTTCCTCTTACTTCCATCATTGCTTCTTCGATGTGTAGATTGAACAATAGAGGCGGAAGACTAAATCTCTGTCGTACACCATTTTCTATCTGACAACTTGGTTCCTGGTCTTCCAGTCTTATTGTTCCTTCTTGATTCTGGTACAGAATGTATATTACACGACTTTCGCCGGCCGCGGTGGTCTAGCGGTTCTAGGCGCTGAGTCCGGAGCCGCGCGACTGCTACGGTCGCAGGTTCGAATCCTGCCTCGGGCATGGATGTGTGTGATGTCCTTAGGTTAGTTAGGTTTAAGTAGTAGTAAGTTCTAGGGGACTGATCACCATAGATGTTAAGTCACATAGTGCTCAGAGCCATTTGAACCATTTTGAACACAACTTTCCCTATACCTTACCTCTATTTTTCTCAAAATTTGAACATCTGACACCATTTTACGTTGTCGAATGCATTATTCGGGTAAACAAATCCCATAAACGTGTCTTGATTTTTCTTTCCATCACCAACCACAACGTCAGTATTGAAGTATTTATTGTATTACCCACGGTTTCTTCACAGTTACCTTCGTGGTAATTATGTTTTTCTTTCCAACTGCTGTGATAGCTCTTCATCTTCAACTTAACTCGCTACTGATCGCAATATCTGTAGCCTCAGAGAACTTCAAGGTTATCTCTTTCATTCCTTAGTACTTCCGTAGCCCATATCTTTACGGACTGCTTCTTCCTAACTAGTCTCTCAAAATTCAGTCTATTCTTCATCGTTTCTAAATTGTGATGTGAGTCTGTATCTTCCGCTGGGAACATCTTTCAATCCAATAGCTGATTTCGGAATCTCTGCCTGACCATGATGTAATCAAACTGAAGTCTTCCCGTGTCTCTCGGCCTGTTCCATGTACACATTCTCTTGTGATTCATGAACACGTCAATTACCCCATTTATATCTAGATTGAGTCTTGTCATTTCTCTTTTTATATATTTCTAGCGTCCCTACCATTTTCAAACTTCTTATGTTCCATTCCACACCGTGACTCGTAGAATGTTGTCTTTTCACTGGTTATTCTGTCTTTTTTCGAGGTCACCTCCGCCTTGGCAGTCCCTCCGGTGGTCCGAATGGAGAACTAGTCCAAAATACTTTGCCAAGGGAGGGATCATCATGACACTTTGAATTACAGGTCACATGTTCCGTAAATCGCATGGGTGATTAAACTATAGGCAGGTATTCGTCTCCCTTTTTCTTCCAGTTTGGTTAAGTCTGGAAACTGTAGACACCCGTACTTCTATTGTCGTATGGTAAATTTAATATTCTTGTGGATGAAGTTTCACTGCATCAAGCAATTCTGAAGCTGCAGAAGCTAATGATTTCTCTTCCATCTGGTCTGTAAGGAATGTAGTCGCTGAAGATGGAATGGCTACACCATTGTTACACAAAATAATCCTTACGAATTACACTGTTAGAGGAAATTAGGTCGAACTGAGTTAATGACGTCATCTTCCTCTCGTATTTACTGCTAATTAGTCACGAAAACTTAACAAGAGACTTCTTACAAAATGACGAAACTGTATGTAATGTAGCTTATAAATGTCAGAACTACGTCTGAGGGTTTTTTGTCAGTTAACAAAATTAACAGAATGCATACGTGACGTTCACTTTTGTCAACTCAAGTTCTGAACTACGTGGCTATATTAAGTATCAACCTTACCAAAAAGAAGATGCGGAAGATGCGACGTATTGTTAACTACTTTTCTTCAAGGCAGGATTTAATCTTCGCGCAGTTTCTATTAGTCATATTTTTCTTTCTTGCAACCATTTATTTACCACTTAATAGCCCACTGAGTTCACTTAACTTGCAATCCGAGTCCATTATCCCTTCATCCTTTTGTCTTTCTGATCGATTAGTTCCTTCTTCGCACACAGTTTATATTTTTCATATTCCCCTGGAAATGACAAAGTGACACTGGGGAAGATCAGATAACGTTGGAGGCAAATAAACAGGTTCCGTGTATATTCTATTAATCTCAGTTGGTAGAAAGCTAGAGTGCAGAATCAAAACAGGTTTTCCTCAAACCGAACATTATGGTCCTCACCGCTATAGCGATATGTTGATTCATCAAACAGATTTTGCGGTTTTCCTATATAGACGTTTCTCATCAGTAAATAGCATATAATGACACCTCATCTATGGGGCAGCATGACAGTGCCACTGACTTTAGCTAGAAGAAAGTCACGCGGAGTGGCCGCGCGGTTTAAGGCGTCACGTCACGGATTGCGTGGCCACTCCCGCCGGAGGTTCGAGTCCTCACTCTGGCATGTGTGTGTGTGTGTTTGTGTTGTTCTTAGGGTAAGTTAGTTTAAGTAGTGTGTAAGTCTAGGGACCGATGACCTCAGAAGTTGGTCCCACAGGAATTCACACACATTACCTAGAGGAAACACAGCCGTCCAGGAATTGTTCTAGGAACCAGAGATCACTGCCCTTTCACGTTAGGAGTATACCGTACTGGTCTGACCTTCTGGTGACAAACAGACCCGAACTATTTGAAACAGTTAACGCAGAACAGGGAATCAGCGATCATAAAGCGGTTACTGCATCGATGATTTCAGCCGTAAATAGAAATATTAAAAAAGGTAGGAAGATTTTTCTGTTTAGCAAAAGTGACAAAAAGCACCTGACGGCTCAACATAAAAGTTTTGTCTCAAGTACAGACAGTGTTGAGGATCAGTGGACAATGTTCAAACCCATCGTACAATATGCGTTAGATGATTATGTGCCAATCAAGATCGTAAGAGATGGAAAAGAGCCACCGTGGTACAACAGCCGAGTTAGAAAACTGCTGCGGAAGCAAAGGGAATTTCACAGCAAACATAAACATAGCCAAAGCCTTGCAGACAAACAAAAATTACGCGAAGCGAAATGTATTGTGAGGAGGGCTATGCGAGAGGCGTTCAATGAATTCGAAAGTAAACTTCTATGTACAGACTTGGCAGAAAATCCTAAGAAATTTTGGTCTAATGTCAAAGCGGTAGGTGGATCAAAACAAAATGTCCAGACACTCTGTGACCAAAATGGTACTGAAACAAAGGATGACAGACTAAAGGCCGAAATACGAAATGTCTTTTTCCAAAGCTGTTTCACAGAGGAAGACTGCACTGTAGTTCCTTCTCTAGATTGTCACACAGATAACAAAATGATAGATATCGAAATAGACGACAGAGGGATAGAGAAACAATTAAAATCGCTCAAAAGAGGAAAGGCCGCTGGACCTGATGGGATACCAGTTCGATTTTACACAGAGTACGGGAAGGAACTTGCCCCCCTTCTTGCAGTGGTGTACCGTAGGTCTCTACAAGAGCGTAGCGTTCCAAAGGATTGGAAAAGGGCACATGTCATCCCCGTTTTCAAGAAAGGACGTCGAACAGATGTGCAGAACTATAGACCTATATCTCTAACGTCGATCAGTTGTAGAATTTTGGAACACGTATTATGTTCCAGTATAATGACTTTTATGGAGACTAGAAATCTACTCTGTAGGAATCAGCATGGGTTTCGAAAAAGACGGTCGTGTGAAATCCAGCTCGCGCTGTTCGTCCACGAGACTCAGAGGGCTATAGACACGGGTTCACAGGTAGATGCCGTGTTTCTCGACTTCCGCAAGGCGTTCGATACAGTTCCCCACAGTCGTTTAATAAACAAAGTAAGAGCATACGGACTATCAGACTAATTGTGTGATTGGATTGAAGAGTTCCTAGATAACAGACCGCAGCATGTCATTCTCAACGGAGAGAAGTCTTCCGAAGTGAGTGTGATTTCAGGTGTGCCGCAGGGGAGTGTCGTAGTATCGTTGCTATTCACAATATACATGAATGACCTGGTGGATGACATCGGAAGTTCACTGAGGCTTTTTGCGGATGATGCTGTGGTATATCGAGAGGTTGTAACAATGGAAAATTGTACTGAAATGCAGGAGGATCTGCAGCGAATTGACGCATGATGCTGGGAATGGCAATTGAATCTCAATGTAGACAAGTGTAATGTGCTGCGAATACACAGAAAGATAGATCCCTTATTATTTAGCTACAAAATAGCAGGTAAGCAACTGGAAGCAGTTAATTCCGTAAATTATCTGGGAGTACGCATTAGGATTGATTTAAAATGGAATGATGATATGAAGTTGATCGTTGGTAAAGCAGATGCCAGACTGAGAGTCATTGGAAGAATCCTAAGGAAATGCAATCCGAAAACAAAGGAAGTAGGTTACAGTACGCTTGTTCGTCCACTGCTTGAATACTGCTCAGCAGTGTGGGATCCGTACCAGATAGGATTGATAGAAGAGATAGAGAAGATCCAACGGACATCAGCGCCCTTCGTTACAGGATCATTTAGTAATGGCGAAAGCGTTACGGAGATGATAAATAAACTCCAGTGGAAGACTCTGCAGGAGAGACGCTCAGTAGCTCGGTACGGGCTTTTGTTGAAGTTTCGAGAACATACCTTCACCGAAGAGTCAAGCAGTATATTGCTCCCTCCTACGTATATCTCGCGAAGAGACCATGAGGATAAAATCAGAAAGATTGGAGCCCACACAGAGCATTCCGATAATCCTTTCCACGAACAATACGAGACTGGAATGGAAGGGAGAACCGATAGAGGTACGGAAGGTACCCTCCGCCACACACCGTCAGGTGACTTGCGGAGTATGGATGTAGATGTTGATTTATTTGGGGTTGGAGAAGGAACTACTTATTTCCCGAACTTTCAGTTAAAGGCCTTCTGAAGAAATAGTCAGTAGCTGCAGTAAAAGATTTTAATTGCATAGCCTTCCGTGTGGGACCGAAATGTTAAACCATTCTCCGAGACTACCAGTGCCACGTTGTCTAAATCTTTTTTCGATTGATTTAATTCGAAAATTATCAAAAACCATTCTTCGAGACTGCGAGTCTCATGTTCACATATTTTTTCGCCTGATTTAGGTTGGATATAATCAGCTAATGGAACTTTGCAACTTCGCTCGTGAATGAGTTTATATGCACGTAGTCTGGTTAAGGAGTATTATGTTACCAGAGTAATAGTTCCGTCTAGATGACTCTCAAGAAACTTAATACGCCAATTCAAGTGAATTTTGAAACAGGCTTCCTCTGCACGTAATCTCGATGAACACAATCGTGCAGTTAGTAACAATTATAACGGTTCAAATATTAATATAAATTTTTAGTCATATGGTGCGTCGGAAGTTGGAAATGACAACTTCCTGTAGCACGTACTGCAAACAATGAATCATTATGGAATTCTTAACTCTAATTGAATCGGTTAAGAAGAAGAAGGATACTGTTTGTCAAAATATCTTATTTATTTACATGATCACTTTAAGAAATGGGTGTGTTTCATTCAGTATGAGTTTTTAAAAGCCGACAAATACTGAATATTAAGAAAAGTGTTTTAGCAATGCCAGTGTTATCATTGAAAGTTAACACACAAGCGATTTGGCCTACAGTCTATGTTCAGAGCCTAGCGCGGATTTCCCAATTGCACTGTCAGAAAAAAAAAATGTGAAACACGCAGTAGGGGAAGATGAACCGAAATTAAAGTCTGCTGGTTTAGAGGGCGTATGAAGTTATTTGCCAACGAAACACTATCAAATTTACAAAGAATTTGCGCAATATGAGCCCAAACATCAGTACGACGTTGTACATGACGTGACCCCGACGCAGGTATTGATTCGGTTGTGGCAGGTGTTATGAAGCTGTTGTATCCTCTCTTGAAGCATGATGATCTGCAGTTGCTACAACTGGTCCTTGATATCCTGGATGCAGTCCAAGGGACGGAGCTGACGTCCGAGCTGGACCAGCTCTCGTATTACTGCGGAATCGTGCTGCCCACGGGCCATCTCACATCAGGCAGACAGTCCATAGAGAAACTTACCACGGATGGACGAGCATTGTCCTGCTGAAAAATGGCACCTTGATACTGTCGTGTAAGGACAAAGGATGTCCGTGATGTACCCTTGCCATCAGAGTTCACTCGACAGCTGTCGGCCGTGAGCTCATGTCATACTCGATACCTTCCTGTACCAAGACTCCGGGAGTAACAGAGTTGTGCTCACCAAGACACTGGGAGAATGAAACCTCTCCCCAAGTCGCCACCACACTCCGGGCTACTGCAGAACCACGATTCATTACCGATCACAGTGCGATGCCATTGATCGCAGTCCATGCTTCCCATTCATGGTAACAGACCAAACGCAGCCATGATTAGCAGCCGTTATACCTATGCATGGGACTGTGATTCTCTACATGGGTTTCTGCAAGTCTCCAGTCAATAGAGAGGGATGTCACAGAATGCAGCGGGGAGTACAGGTGTGACAGGGGCAGGTGTGAAGGGGCAACAATGTGCTTGGTAAACAATAGAGTTATCCTCCCTTGTCGTGGTCGAGAGATCGTAGACAATGTGTATGCATGACCTGACACTCAACGAAAGGGTTTTGCTAATTGCCAGAAGGGTCATTACATTGAGAACAACCTATACAGTCTAATTTCCAACCCCTTTAATAAGAAGGGGATTGGCAAAACAATGATAATTATCAGAAGCATTGAAGGAAAGGGTTCAATGAACCCTTTGCCAGACACTGATGTGTAAATTACAGAGCAGTCATGTGGATGTAGAAAGACAATGTATTAGATCATCCCCATCCTATCCCCTGATCTTAATGTAGCAGGATTTCCTGGTCCATGCTGGATACGAGCAGTATACGAATTCTTTAACGAGTAACGTAAATGTTGGTTCTCGGCCTCAGTTGTGCAGTGCGGGTGGGCCCCTTTGGAGGGGAAACACAGGTGACGGGCTCTCGACCCACTCGACCGCTCTGTCAATAGAAAGCCATTACGTTCTGGCTGCGCACGCTCTACGGGAAGCCGCTGTGACAAAACAGGTATATTTACGTGTCTTACGTAGGTGGCCTGAGGCGAGCTGGAAAGTAAGGCCTTCCTGCAGGTGATTGGCTGGCTGGCGACGCATAGCTGAGAGCCAAACTACAGCGACGCCTTTTCCTCATTGTCTAATAATGGGCGCTTCTTGCACCATCGAGCCTGGAGTTGCTTAAATGGGCGGAGCTGGAGGAATGACTCTTTCTGACATGTCTGTGTCTATATAGCGCAAAGGGAGACACGCCTTGTAATACCGCGGGAAATTTAACAATAGGAAATGGTCTAAAAATGATCCTAGTTCTCAGACAAACAGGTCCCAAGGCAGTGGGTTACGCAAATATGTACTGTCCCTCTTGCTTTCTAGTAATCATGGCAGTGATTTTCACTCGCTTCCACTGGGAGGGGAGGACGAGAAGTCTTCCTCTGAGTGCCCCATAGGCTAGTTTCCGAAATTTATTACAGAGAGTCTCTAGTCTCCAATGTGAAGGGGAAGCGGATGCCCGACTGTGATTTTTGCAGCCATCCATATACAGCATCTGGATTTGGGAGGATGATAGTGATGGGTGATAGTTCCGCCTTCAGAGACAGCCGCGGCAATACTGCTATAGGAGTTGGGTGTTACGTTCGATTAGCGGTTGTTCATTCAGAGACAGGAGTTCTTAGAATAACTTTGTCATTAACTTCCTGATTCGTGGTTCGTGAATGGATTGTGGATTAACTTCTCGTTTCCCGATACTTATCTTTCAAGAAAGCCTCATACACATGCCGAATGGGTGGCTGTGATTCCTCTTGGATGCATCCAGCCATAATATGATGATATATGCTGATATGTGGTATTAGCTCTCTCATCGCGATATTATTAATCATTTGATTTGTTTTATTAGTAGGTCAATGTAACATAGACTGTTCTTCATTTTTAACCCCAACAGAAACAGTAAATGACGAGAAGTAATAAAAATTAATCGTTTGGTCCTGTAAGCAGAAAGTAACTCTTCCTCCTCATTTGACTAAGTTTAACCGTAAAGCCTCTTGTACATGTATTTATATTTGATAATCATGTCACTTTCAGTCCACCCCATTCATAACATAGTAACATACACTGTGTGATGAAAACTATCCGGACACCTGGCAGAAAATTACTTCCAAGTTCGTGGCGCCCTCCATCGGTAATGCTGGAATTCAATATGGAGTTGGCCCATCCTCAGCCTTGATGTCAGCTTCCACTCTCGCAGGCATACGTTCAATTAGGCACTGGAAGGTTTCTTGGGGAATGGCAGCCCATTCTTCACGGAGTGCTGCACTGAGGAGAGGTATCGATGTCGGTCGGTGAGGCCTGGCACGAAGTCGGCGTTCCAAAACATCCCAAAGGTGTTCTATAGGATTTAGGTCAGGACTTCGTGCAGGCCAGTCCATTACAGGGATGTTACTATCGTGTAACCACTCCGCCACAGGCCGTGCATTATGAACAGGTGCTCGATTGTGTTGAAAGATGGAATCGCGCTTCCCGAATTTCTCTTCAACAGTGGGAAACAAGAAAGTGCTTAAAACATCAATGTAGGCCTGTGTTGTGATAGTACCACGCTAAATAACAAGGGGTGCACGCCCCCTCCATGAAAAACACGACCACACCATAACACCACCGCCTCCGAATTTTATTGTTGGCACTACACTCGCTGGCAGATGATGTTCACCGGGCATTCACCATACCCACACCCTGCCATCGGATCGCCACATTGTGTACCGTGATTATTCACTCCATACAACGTTTTTCCACTGTTCAATCGTCCAATTCTTGCTCTCCTTACACCAAGCTAGGTGTCGTTTGGCATTTACCCCCGCGTGTCTGTGTGAATTCCTAAGGGACCAAATTGCCTAGGTCATCGGTCCCTTGACTTACACACTATTTAAAGTAAGTTAAACTAACTTATGCTGAGAACAACATACACACCCATGCCCGAGAGGGGACTCGAACCTCCGGTGGAAGAGACTACGTAGCCCGTGCAGGACGCCTTTAACCGCGCAGCCACTCCGCGCGGTTTACCGACGTGATGTGTGGCTTATGAGCAGCCGCTCCACCGTGAAATCCAGGTTTTCTAACCTCCCGCCTAACAGTCATAGTACTTGCAGTGGATACTGATGAAGTTTGGAATTCCAGTGCGATGATCTGGATAGGTGTCTGCCTATTATACATTACGCCCCTTTTCAACTGGCGGGGGTCTCTGTCAGTCAACAGACGAGGTCGGCCTGTACATTTTTGTGCTTTATGTGTCCCTTCACGTTTCCACTTCACTATCACATCGGAAAAAGTGGACCTAGGGATGTTTAGGAGTGTGAAAATCTCGCGTACAGACGTATGACACAAGGGACACCCAATCACCTCACCACGTTCGAAGTCCGTGATTTCTGCTGAACGCCCCATTCTGCTCTCTCACGATGTCTAAAGACTACTGAGGTCACTGATATGGAGTACCTGGCAGAAGGTGGCAGCGCAATGCACATAATATGAAAAAGTATATGTTTTGGGGTGTTCGGATATTTTTGATCACACACTGTTGGTATAACACCATCTCTCTCTAGTTCACTTCTATGTACAGTTCGTACCCCACGTTAATATCCATTATCCATTTATACGTGGGCCATTCCATAAGTCATGGCAACTGTGATAGATCGTGTGAACATGTGACATCTCTGTAATTGCAGTAAATACATTATCGAAATCAAACGGCAGATTCCTACCGTATGCGAGGATGGCTAGGTACCTGTACTTCAAACATTCAGTGTGAGCTTGGCCGTGTTGTAACACGGATGAAAGCAGAGCGGATGTGGGCTTTACACTCTGGAACCGCGAGACCGCTATGGTCGCAGGTTCGAATCCTGCCTCGGGCATGGATGAGTGTGATGTCCTTCGGTTAGTTAGGTTTAAGTAGTTCTAAGTTCTAGGGGACTGATGACCTCAGAAGTTAAGTCCCATAGTGCTCAGAGCCATTTGAACCAAAGCAGAGCGGAACAGCGAGCAAACGTGAAAATTGCCTTTCTCGCTGGCAGAAATGCCACTCAGAAGTACCTCTACCAAAGGAACAGACTTCGAATTTGACCAGTTTATATATGTTGTAGTATAGGGCAAAATCGGAAACACATATATTTTTATACGTGCACATAGGGACGTTAATAGTGTGAAACACCCGCTTGAAAAACATGGGTTTTATATTTCTGAAGGAATACCCTCTAAACAGTAACATTAAAAAAAAAGTTCTATGGCTTTTATTGTAGGCTACAACCGTGCACCCAGATTCGTCGATAAAGTCATTTTCTTCTAAATCCCCTCCCCCCACGATTTTGTTTTTCATTTTGACATTCGACTGACAGCAAAACGTATAGTATCGTTAATATCAAATCCATCCCTCAGTGATGAAGGCTTTTGTCAGAAATAAGCTAGAAAAACCTTTATATCGCTGTACGCGCGCCCGATATGTGTCGGTTTTAATGCCAATAGTGATGTTAGGTTCTTTAACAACCCTTTCCCAGGTACATACATACACAACATTACTCTACATATACTATATTTATACCTACATTTCTAGCATTTGTAGACTTACTGAAAGCTTTTGACAATGCTGACTGGAATACTTCCTTTCAGATTCTGAAGGTGGCAGGCGTAAAATACAGGGAGCGAAAGGCTATTTACAATTTGTACAGCTATAAGAGTCGAGGGGCATGAAAGGGAAGCAGTGGTTGCGAAGGGAGTGAGACAGGGCTGTAGCCTGTCCCTGATGTAATTCAAGCTGTATATTGATCAGGCAGTAAAGGAAAGAAAAGTAAAATTTGAAGTAGGAATTTAAATCCATGGAGAAGAAATAAAAACTTTGAGGTTTGCCGATGGAATTGTAATTCTGTCGGACACAGCAAAGGACCTGGAAGAGCAGTTGAAAGGAATGGACAGTGTCCTGAAAGGAAGGTATAAGATAAACGTCAACAAAAGGAAAAAGAAGATAATGGAATGTAGACAACTTAAATCAGGTGATGCTGAGGGAATTAGATTAGGAAATGAAACACTTACAGTAGTAAATCAGTTTTGCTATTTGAGAAGCAAAATAACTGATGATAATAGAAGTAGAGAAGATATAAAATGTAGACTGGCAATGGCAAGGAAAGCGTTTCTGAAGAAGAGAAATTTGTTAACATCGAGTATAGATTAAAGTGTCAGGAGGTCGTTTCTGAAAGTATTTGTATGGAGTGTAGACATGTATGGAAGTGAAACATTGGATGGGTAGATCATGTAACTAATGAGGAGGTACTGAACATAATTCGGGAGAAGAGGAATTTGTGACACAACTTGACTAGAAGAAGGGATCGGTTGGTAGGACATGCTCTGAGGCATCGAGAGATCACCAATTTAGTATTAGAGGGCAGCGTGGAGGGTAAAAATCATGGAGGGAAACCAAGAAATGAATACAGTAAGCACGTTCAGAAGGATATAGGTTGCAGTAGTTACTTGGAGAAGAAGAAGTTTGCACATGATAGAGTAGCATGGAGAGCTGCATCAAACCAGTGTCAGGACTGAGGACCACAACAGCAACAACATATACTTCCCTTTTAACTTCATGGAATATGAAATATCTTGTGTTATATTTGCGTTTCCCTTTACAGTTGGTGTTTTTTTTCAGATTTAATACCGAGCGGAATAGCGCAGTCGTTAGCATATTTGTCTAGCATTTGGGAGGAAGACGGTTCGAGCACCTGTCCAGTCATCCTGATTTAGGTTTCCGTGATTTCCCTAAATCGTTTAAAGCAAACGCCGGGATGGTTCCTTCGAAAGGGCACGACCGATTTCCTTCTCCGTCCTTCCCCGTCCTTCCGTAATCGGAGCTTTTGTTCCGTGTCTAATGACCTCGTTGTCGACGGGACGTTAAACATTAAACTCCTCCTTTAACTATGTTATATTTGAAATTGTTTGTGTACATTATTGTTGTAAATCAATACAACAATCAGAGAGACGCTGAATTCTTTGGATCAAACAAATGCTGAACACACCTTCATATAACTTCTAGCTTATTTTTGACAAATACGTCTTTGAAATACCACTTCATTATATGGGACTGAATTTGGTACTAACGATACTATACGCCTTGCTATTAACAAAATACCGAAATGAGAGAAAAAATGGGAGAGGAGATTTCGAAATAAAGAATTTTCCTTCGGACCTGGATGCACCGCTAAGTTTCAACATTCGTGGATATTAACCTCAATTTTTCCCAGGCGGGCGTTTCACTCCTATAGCGGCCGTATGGGTGCATATAAAAAAAAGTTCTCTCATTTTTCTTTACACTGCAACATATTCAAAACCGAACAAATTCGAAGTGTATATGTTGAGTAGATTTACTTCTCAGCGTCATTCAGAACCACCAGCAGCTGTGGGTGACGGCGAAAATGTTCGACACCACATGATATCGCTACAGCCCACACAGTAGAAGTCCTCTCAAATTGTGTACAGTGTTCACTGTATCTAGACTGAATCTTAGCATTTCTCTTTTCACAGTTTCTATTTTATAACATCTGACCCTCCACGCTCCAACTTGTAGAACGGCACCCTATTGTTGGTTATTCAGTATTTCCCCTATGGTCGCCTCCCCCTTGGCATTCCCCTCCTTGAGTTGCAAATGGGGCACTAGTCCGAGATCTTTTGCCAACGGGGAGATCATCATCACACTTCCCAATTATAGGCAAATGTCCTGTGGATACACGCTAAGTGCCTTTAATGCAGTGGTTTCCACTGACTTCTGAATCGTCAAGCCGTTGATTATTGCTGATTCTTCCGCCTTTTAGGGGCACTTATCCACCGAGGGCAAGAGAGTGCACTGAGCCTCTGTTCGTTCCTCTGCTCTCTTTGACAAGATCGTTGACTGAACGAAGCCGACTCTGTACGCCGGAAGTCTTCGGCCAACATTGTTGATGATTTTTATTTAAAATTTAAGCAGTGGCGAGGGTCGACGCTGTGACCTAGAACGTAGTGATTTTATTCAATGACGCTATACTTTTTTCGATCCTATTTTTTTATTGATTTTTTCTTTGGGAGGAGGAGGTAGACGCAGGGCTTTATGTTCACAGAGCACGAAGCTTATCACTTTGTTTTTGAAGATGTAGAGTGGTTAGATTCGGGCCAGTGGACACATGATGGGCAGGGGTCGAAACCCGAGGCTTTGCCAGAATACAAACCCCTTCCCGTCCCTGAACCGCCCTCCTCTGGCTTTTTATAAAATTCGAAACAGAAAGCAGGTTAAATAAAACATGTTTTTTTGTACAGGCATAAATACAACGTAAAGGCTGTCTTTCTGGTCAAACCAGCACACTCAAATCTACTACCGACAAGACGTTCGCGAACCCTTCTAGCGCCTCTTCCGTTGTTTTTCTTCCTTAAGAAAAGGCGTACAGAGAACTTTAACAAGGTGTGAGGAAAATGAAAATAGATGGGGTCTGGGAAAGAGTGGGCTGGGGTCAACATGTGAGGTGTGGCCACAGTGTCCAGGGTGCCACCACCAGTCAGAAGCACAGGAAAATAGGGCGTAAGCCAAGGAGGTGGGGCAGTAGAATTGGGGGAATGCCCAACTTCGCATAAAAGAAAGTGGCGCGAGCATTTGCCTACTACCACACTGTTGTATACGATGTAGAAATGTAGCGCAGGGAGTCTCAGTCATCAGCAGGGAGTTGGGGTGGGGGGTTGGATTTTATGGCTGGGAGGGAGGGGGTCGACCGCATGTGGCGGCCATCCAGTTCAGTGGGGGTGACGTCAGGATCACTCGAAGGCAATTGGTGCAGAAGGTGCATTAATGTGGTCGGTGCTGGTTTTCATTGTGTGTGGTTTGTGAATACTGCCGGAAGTAAAAGTGTGATTTATCGCCTTCAGCATAAAGGTAACTGCTCGTGTATCTCTTGGCCCATATAAGAGTTTGATACATGGCGGCGGGGAAATGAGTCTCCCCAGGAGCCGGCCGGGGTGGCCTAGCGGTTCTAGGCGCTACAGTCTGGAACCGCGCGACCGCTACAGTCGCACGTTCGAATCCTGCCTCAGGAATTGATGTTTGTGATGTCCTTAGGTTAGTTAGGTTTAAGTAGTACTAAGATCTAGGGGACCGATGACCTCAGAAGTTAAGTCCCATAGTGCTCAGAGCCATTTGAACCAATCTCCCCAGGATCAATGAAAGTCCATGGGTCAGTCGAATCCGGCGGAATGCTGAGGTTATCGGGCAACGAACTGTCGATCCAGATTCCAGACATCAGTGGTGGCAGCACAAATCAGGTGGTGGCGTCATCGTCTATGAAGTGAAAAACTGTAAAAACTGTGTAAAGCAGAGTCTCCGCTAATCTAATTTCGTGAAGACGTTGATTTGTGGCGAGTTTTCTATATGCGGCATGGTACCATGTTGTCTGGACGTTGGTGGGAAGGAAAGTCTGGCGGCCATGACGCCTAATAGGAAGCCGCTGGGTCGATGGTCATTTGATTACGACTTTGTTGCGAGATTTGGCACGCAGTACTGGCATGTAGAAGTAATTGATTTGTGGAAGATGCGTGCTCAGTAAGTGAGTGTCAGCATAACTGAAGTCGATGACGAATGTGCGCTAGCTGGGGCGCGACGCAGACTACAGGTCCCAGCGGGATTTGGACTTGGGCATAAGAATACCCAGTATGCTGCACTAAGAGATGCACCCGCCCCCCTTCCCCATTCCACAGATTGTGCATTGTGGCCATTTACAAAGACGCCATTAGGCGGCGAACAGTGGCAATGCCGACGCCCCCCTCCCCCTCTTGGGGGGAGAGTGAGCGTGTCGTAACGGATCTCAAAGAGCTTACCGGCGAAAAGAAAGTGTGCCTGTGCGATGTGGACCACCTGGGAAGCCACATGTTGACTAAGGTATCCCACGCGTTGTAAAGAATCGAATCAGTGGAGTACATTTTGTAGCACAGCCACGCGGGTAAGTGCGAAAGTACGCCAAAAACTGAGGTCAGCGGAACGACGCACAGTGGAGGCGATACCTAGCTATGGTAGATTCTGTACATATGGGAAGTATTTCCCGGAAGAATCCTCCGACGCTAAGAGTTAGCTTCTCTTCCAGAATGGTAGTGCAGAGCGCGGGAAATTACGAACAGTGTATTAGTATTTGTTTCATGTGT
This sequence comes from Schistocerca cancellata, assembly GCF_023864275.1. Lineage (NCBI taxonomy): Eukaryota > Metazoa > Arthropoda > Insecta > Orthoptera > Acrididae > Schistocerca > Schistocerca cancellata. The sequence continues at coordinate 681,415,723 of NC_064627.1, forward strand.
TATTTGTGTGTTAGTTGGCCCACACTTCTGAATCCAATAACTGGGGAAAACATTGTCAAAATGTTTTCTAACCATCATCGTCAAAGTGTGCTGTAACTACGCTCGCGCCATGATCGTTGCCTGACTGCAAACGGGACATTCTTAAACATTTGCGATAGTACTTCGAGGAGAAAGATACCTTAAGTTCCCTCGCAAAGAGAGGTAGGCATATGACACTCTCCAATCAGATGATTGTGAACAGTACCAGCCCACACATCTATGGTAACTCTCTGTTATCGATGGAACACATGGGTTAGACTTTTCAACCTCCCTGAAATAGCCATTGTAGCTGTTAATTGTACTTTCCCTACGAAGGCAGGATCGTCAGTAAACAAAATAGAAGGTTCGAAGTCACGAATTTTTACAATTTGGTATAGAAACCACAGACAGAATTCCATACGTTGTCGTTGGAGGTAATTATCTCTTGCCTATGGATCGTGTTCTGGTGGTGGGGTTATCCTCAGTTCGCTATTATGAGCTATCTCACGCTGAACAGTTCGCACACTGCTAGATCTATTAGTCTCCCTCTTCCCTGCGTATCTTTCTGCATATAGGCGCCTTGTTACCCGACTGTTGCATAAATGACACGCGTGTCGGCCTACTCGGTTATAGACTAACCATCCGTCCGGAACTTGCAAACATAATTAAAAACATTCTTATATACACAACATGTATGTAATTGTTTATCCCTAGACGCGAAAACTGCAGGAAATGAGATGCAATTGTCTTGCAGACAGGAATATCGTGTCGAAATGTTTAACAATAATCAGTCAGAACAACTGTGACCATAGGCATAGGCATGAAAACTTTCAAGGACCCGTAGCGGGGAAACGGTGTACCTATGACATTTATGACACATAACAAAGGAGTTCCTTTTTATTTCCTTTGATAATCTTATAAATCTGTATACGTAATTTTCTTACATCCCTGCATATATCTTCATCTTAGAACTTCATTTTATCGTAAAACCAAATACTATTTAAAGATCATAATGAGTCTCATACAGTACGTGTTAGAATAAGAAGTTGTATGTTGATACGTTTACAGATGCACTGTGGATTCATTTTCTGCTGCGTTTCTATGGATACTAACTAATATGTATTGTAAATGCTATCTATAAATATGAGAAACGGGTACGGAGAAACAAATGATTACAAGTTCAGAAAAAATTGGTTGATTTATTCAAGAGAAAGCGATTCACAAATTGAGCAAGTCAGTAACGCGTTGGTCGACCTCTGGTACTTATGCAAGAAGTTATTCAGCTCGGCACTGATTGACAGAGTTGTTGGAGTCCTCTCGAGGGATATCGTGCCAAATTCTCTAAAATTGGCGCTTTGGATCGCCAAAAACCCAAGGAGATTTGAGGACACTGCCTATAATGCTCGAATCGTTCTTAATTGGGAAGAGAATCGGCGACCTTGCTGGCCAAGGTATGCTTTGGCAAGTACGCCGTGTGTGGGTGGGAATGATCTTGCTGAAATGAGCGCCCGTGAAGGCTTGTCATGAAGGACTACCAAATGATTCAACTGATTCTGAGCACTATGGGACTTAACATCTGATGTCATCAGTCCCCTTGAGCTTAGAGCTACTTAAACATAAGTAATCTAAGGACATCACACACATCCATGCCTGAGGCAGGATTCGAACATGCGACCGGTCGCGCGGTTCCAGACTGAAGCGCCTAGAACCGCTAGACCACAGCGGCCGGCGAAGGACTACCAAATGAGATTTAGAATATCGTCGACGTCACACCTTCCTGTACGTGTGCTGCGGGCGACAACCAGTGTGTTCGTGCTATGAAATGAAATGGAGCCCCAGACCATCACTCCTGTTGTGGGCGACAGCCAGGTGGTATCCCACCACTGTCCGGGGCGCCGCTGGACATGTCTTCGGCTTCCGATCTCATTGATTTCTGCAGAACTGTCTGCGGTGATGAGTCCCGCTTTTAAATGTGCTCTGATGACCGGGGAAGACGTGTCTCAAGACACTCGGAACAGTTGTGGGATACCAACTTGACCGTCAGCCACCATATTTCCCGACAACCGAGGGTGATGGTCTGCCGTTCCATTGCATTTCTTTCATGCAAGCCATCCTGGGCATATATAATGCCCACCTACACACGGCCAGACTTTCTGCCGCTTGTCTTTGTTCTTGTTAAGTCCGCAGCTCGTGGTCGTGCGGTAGCGTTCTCGCTTCCCGTGCCCGGGTTCCCGGGTTCGATTCGCGGCAGGGTCAGGGACTTTCTCTGCCTCGTGATGACTGGGTGTTGTGTGCTGTCCTTAGGTTAGTTAGGTTTAAGTAGTTCTAAGTTCTAGGGGACTGATGACCACAGACGTTTAGTCCCATAGTGCTCATATTTTTTTTTTTTTTTTGTACTTGTTAAACCCTACCTTTCGCCAGCAAGGTAGCGAGATATCTCCTCAACTGAGAACGTTTGAACATTATGGTAAGGGTCCACCAGTAAGCTTGGGATTTTGACGATGGCGATCCAACGCAACAATTAAACAAAATTCTACATCATATCCGCCAGAACATCCAACAACTCCGTCAATCAATGCCAAGCCGAACAAATGCTTGCATAAGGGCCAGAGGTGTCGCAACGCATTAATTAATTGTTACATCTTCCTCAGACTATCGGTTTTAATCAAGTACAAGCTGTTGTGAAAGCCAGTACACAGTCGGATTTCATACTGAGTAAAAAATGAGCGTTTTTGTATTCCATATTACTATAAACATACGATTGCTATCTCTGCCTGGAAAATCACCTCGAGCCTGTTAGCAAGCCAAGTGCTTTCAATCACGTGGCTGAATGGCAATCGATGCGGATCATCTTCACAACTACAAGGCTTGCAGTCTCCCTCGTATCACCTGGCACAAACTGAAGCTAATCAGATGTGGAACACGAAGAGTAGCTGCTGTTCTGTGTAGCTGAGGATGGCGAGACTCTCAAAGCCGAGACGGAAGACCTACTTCAAGCTGGTTGTAATACAATTGAGTGGTTGGAAAACCAGCACACTGAGCTGTGAATTTTGTCGTTTTCGAACATTTTCTTGGTTGGGGTACTGCAGCCGCATATTTGTTAAAGAACCTTTTCGAATTTTTTCACCTACGCTGTTTTTCACTAGTATTCAGTTTATTGTATCTTTCACGATTGTTCGATTGACACCTACAGCGCTTGAAAATGACCTTTAAGGCTGAAATTGGTCAATCCTGCAAGATATAATAAACTGAATACTTTTTCAAAACAGCCAGCATGGAAAGCTTCGAAACGTCTTTTTTTGTTTCGTTTATTTCAATGGTTGTTTATAGCTTCAATACAAACACGTAAACATGTAGCAAGTGACGTCGGAGTCTTTTGCGTCGGCATAACTGAATAAAATCACAAGCATCGTTTCGGCCCTCTCTGATTGGTGGTAGCGGCCAGTCAGTAGTTTTGCTCCTGACAACGATGGCGGAGCTAGCCATCGAAAACTTGAGAATCTTATTGGAAGTGACGTGGCTTCAAATCCGAGAACATGTTATTCATGTAGCAATTGACAACTACTTTATATATTCAGCAACATTTGTTTGTACTCCTTTTGTCATCTACGGTATTACTATATTTTGCTTCACGGCTTTTTTCATTACCGATAAGAGCAGAGGCACACCTTGCAGGTGTGTCGATTTATCCATAGGGTGCGTCTATTATTTGGCTTCTGTATTCCTTAAAACTGTTTCAGTGATGCAAGGAAATATGCCACTTTTCTGATCCCGTGCTTAGAGCTGTAATTTATGTGATTCTCTATAAGTATAGGCTATGAGGTAAATATTTTGTGGTTACGTAATTATGGTTTTTGTGTGTGATCTGTGAACGCGTTGCTCCTAATTATGGTCGTTTTAATTGCCTGTAGATCCTCGTTAATGGTCTGTTTTTGGCCTGAAGGTGGTAATGTTTTAATAAAGAACGGAAGTACAGATAAATTATGACAGATCATATTTTAATTATGAAAATAGTAAATTAAACGTAATAGCAGGGACACGAAGTCGAGTTACAAACTGCGAAATATGCTCATCAAATGAGACGCGCTCAATAGACCAGTAGGGTTAAACCTAAAAATTGGACAAATCGGAAATAATTGCTACAAAGGGTTTTATTGTTTTAATGGCTTCGTTTGTGTCCCAGTATGACTATCCCAGGTTTTCCCACTCGGTAGAGTTGTGGGAAAGTGGGGGGGGGGGGGGGGCAAAATGTACCAGAAAAAGGGATATTTTTTCGGTTTTGTGATTATATCTCGTAAATGACTCACAATATCGAAAACATAGTGGAATTATTTCAGATTTGAATGCTAATTCTACTGGACTACAAGGACTAGAGGGATATATGCTGAATGGGTAGTGAGTAAAATAAAAGCAGTGCCGATTATTAAGCTTAAATAACTAAATTTCTCTTCACAGGCAATGTCAACTTTCGATACCATATGCAACATGATGATAATATCGAAGTAAAATAATGATTTTTTGTGTTTCTCAATCTCTCCAGAGCCTCCATAATTCGAAAGATTTTTGCGTTTCTAGCTCTTTCCGCAATGTTTATTCTCAAGTTGAAAACAATGAAGTGGAAAAAATAATAATAATTGTATTCCTTCTACCTACAAAGGCTTTTTTGTTTTCATACATTTATAGGCATTTACTACCGTCGACGGCCAATCAGAACTGGGCTGAGATGATAGAGTACACTGGTTACCAAATTTCACCTCGTTCGTGATGATATCTACAAGGGCACCCTATGGGAGAGGCTGAAGACATTACAACGCTGTTTGGTACGGGGTTAACGGTATGTACACGGCTCTGGAATAAACTTTGGAATAGGACGCGGACGTATGTAAACTGAATAGTAAACCTGCTGCGCACTTGAGACAGTGCGTAATGCCACGTATGTAAAGGAAATGACAGGGCAAGCCAATTAAGTGACTCGATGAACCTCACGATGACCTTGTCAGTTGTTTGCGTCGGCACGCATTCCGTACTTTGCGCGAAACAGTGGCGGCGTTACCTTTGAAGCTAATGGTAAGTAGGTGAGTGAGGGAGCGGAAGATTCGGCACGAAAGAAAATAAGCCCATTTGCGTAGCAAGTGACAGTGAGGCATTTGCCGACGCCGGCAGTCTCAAAGCAAATTGGCCATAACGGCGCGGCGCGGCGGCAGCGCGCATGCGCTAACAGTGGCAGGCAGTCCGCGCGACGCACGCGGGCTTACGGGACATCAAAGAGTCGCCGGCCGGCGCTCCCTGAGCCCTTTGTGGCCGCCGTTATGAGCGCGCTCGCTCGCACGCAGATTGAGGCTCTGACGCAACGCGGTCCGCAGCCCCCGAACTCACAAACCGGTTACCGTGCCGTCCTCGGCGAATGAATTATCATAAAACCAATTCCCGCTCAGGATAGCTTCCTGAAGCAGTTTCAGTGCGTGGGGCGAGGCTATTGCCTCGTTTCTCTCGTACTTCCCTCGAGTACTTTAAAAGGCAGTGTATCTTCTGCGCATAATTCGATAGCAGCCCCCTCAATTTCTGTTTTCGTTTCGCGCGTTTAATCCAACATCTATGAAAATAACTGGCTGGTGCTAGCAGCTCCCGCGCTCTGAGAATTCCGTACAAACCTAGCAATGTATAAGGACATTTCTTCCATGCCGGAAATCGATAACCTCAAGTATTTTTGTCTGTTATGGACATTCATACAGGCAAGGCGTAGGTCCTGAGAATTGCAGGACTTTCGAGAAAGTTTTGTGTTTAAATTTGAAATCGGACATCATATAACAACAGTAGTTTTTTCGCGTGGTATAGTTACAGATTAACGATTTTGGAATTTTTTTCTTCACTTGTTCTGCGAAACCTTGCTTCTAGCCACATTCCATGATTCTAGGTTAACGCTATGTACCCTATAGTTTTAATGAGTGAGTCAGCGACTATCCGAGTAGGTATGTGATACAAATGGCCTTTTCTTTTGACCGCACTTACTCGGAAGCTGAATGTTTCTACACCACCAAGGCAATAAACACTTTAGTATCTGACACAAATTTCCACTTGCGACGTCTATCCATTCAAAAGAAAAAGGGGGCGTTGTCAGACAGCCGAATAACAAATGACAAAAAAAATTGTGCAATATAATTACAAGTTAATAATATTCATTGTTTTTCATTTTGGTTGCGTTGTGTACATAGTTCCCACTAGAGTGCGCCCCACTAAGCACAACAGCGCAGGCGCAGCGCTCGTCCGTCTCCGCACTACGAGGTGGCGCTGCCATAGAGACGGACCAAATTCTGCTTCCGCCGATCCGCGTATTAAGATGTAACGCAGCCAGTGAGATTGCTGCTTACGTAGAACCTTTTCTCCTCACAGATCACACTCGTGCAGTGATACATGAATGCGCGAGGTATTATAATGAGTGTACAGACCTCCGATTAGTCAGTCTGAATTTGTCTGCATCAGTCTGTACCAGTTTGCATTAGTCTGTACCAGTTCTACATTTCTCTATACCAGTCTATAGTCAAGTTTCAGTCTGCGCATAATAAGATTACCATATTCCTGTACATAGCCATGAAGATAAATGTTTACATACTTTTGTCAAGTATCAGAGATATAAGTGAGAATAAGATTAACGTCCCAATACCAAAGGAACTTCAGATTGTCAATTGTAAATAGCATCCAGAACCAAGTTAAGTAATTTTTATGCTTGTTATTATTTTAATAAATGTGTCTGTAAATTAATCAAGTTCTGTTTAAAGTTGGTTACCGTCAATCTGCTACTCTAAGCGTGCAAGTGGCATTTCTATCGTCTGACCTAACGGCAGAAGACAAACACGCCACGATAAGACCACGAGACATATTGCTGACACTCGCCTACTTCGTTAGAGCGACAAGTCAAATAATCTTATGGTGTGTGTACTGAAGGTCTTACAGTATGCACACCACAGGTTGTACTGCGATAGTGGATTATTGCCAATTTTCATGATTCTAGGTCAACGGAAAGTAGATTTTGATGAGTGATTTTTCGTACATCAAAATATATCATATAAATGGCCGTATCTTTTGACTGCATTGACTTAGAAGCTTCAACCTTTAACCCTGCCAATGAGCTATAGACGTTATTGCGTGACATAATAATTAGATATGATACGTCAATACGTTCCTGAGAAAAAGACAACAAAGTGATGCTATAAGAGCTCCTTTGTTACCAAATGAGGTAGGGAACCGTGGAAAGGTAGCTCTGCTGTTAGCTCCAGATGACAGAGCGATGCCGACCGGCCACCGTGTCATCGTCTGCCATGAGGCTCGGTTGGTGTATGGAGAGGCATGGGGTCAGCACACTGCTGTCATGGCCGTTATCGGGTTTGCAAGTCTTGGATCCGCTACTTCTTATTCAAGTAACTACTCAGTTGGCGTCACAAGGACTACTGTACCCTACTCCAGTCCTCTCACCATAAAACATTTCCTAGCAGTAATGGGACTTGAGCGTGGGTCCTCTATGAGGCATCCAGCCATACTGACCACTCAGTTATGGTGGCGGACATGAAACATCTATGGGACGGATCCGTCACATCTTTTCATAGACGAGTAAATTTCTGATTTGCATTACCACTCGTCAACAGTTGCCGAAGGCAGCATGCCGGTCATAAGGAAGTGAGCTGTTTTTAGGGTTCCGTGCGCCAATCTGTAAACACGGAACCATTATACACTGAACCGCCAAACTGGTATAGGCATGCGTATTCAAATCGAAGGATGTGTAAAAAGGCAGAAATATGGCACTGCGGTCGCGAACGCCTACATAAGCCAAAAAGTATCTGGCGCAGTTGTTAGATCAGTTACTGCTACTACAATGACATGTTACCAAGATTTAACTGAGTTCGAACGTAGTGTTGCAGTCGGAGCACTAGAGATTGGACACACCATCTCCTAGGTAGCGATGAAGTGCAGATTTTACCGTACGGTTACTGAACGAGTGTACCGGGAGTATCAGGAAACCGGTAAAACATCAAATCTCCGATTTCGCTGCGGCCGGAAAAATGTCCTGCAAGAACAACGACGAGTGAAGAGAATCGTTCAGCTGGGATCACGTACAACACATCTACAAACTGCTGCAAATTTCAGTTTTGGGCCATCAACAAGTGTCAGCGTGCAAACCATTCAACGAAACATCAACGATGTGAGCTTACGGAGCCGGTCGATGTGGTCGAGCGGTTCTAGGCGCTTGAGTCTGGAACCGCGCGACCGCTACGGTCGCTGGTTCGAAACCTGCCTCGTGCATGGATGTGTGTGATGTCCTTAGGTTAGTTAGGTTTAAGTAGTTCTAAGTTCTCGGGGACTGATGACCTCAGATGTTAAGTCCCATAGTGCTCTGAGCCATTTGAAAAACTTTTTGGGCTTTCGGAGCTGAAGGCCCATTCGTGTGCCCTTGATGACTGCACGACACAAAACTTTACGGCTCGACTGGGCCCATCAACACCGACATTGGACTGTTGATGACTGGGAACATGTTGCGTGGTCGGACGAGTCTCGTTTCAAACTGTTTCGAGCGGAAGGACGCGTACGGGTATGAAGTCAAAGTCATGAATCCCTGCATGTCTGCAGGGGTCTCTTCAACGAGGTGGCGGCTCTGTAATGGTGTAGGGCATGAGAGGTTGGAGTGATATGGGACCCCTGATTCGTCGAGATACGTCTCTGATAGTTGACACGTACGTAACCATCCTTTCTGAACACTTGCATCGATTAATTTCCACTGTGCATTCGGACGGACTTAGGAAATTCCACCAGGACAATGCGACACCGCACACGTCCAGAAGTGCTACAGACTGGCTCCGGGAACACTCTTCTGAGTTTAAAGACTTCCGCCGGCCACCAGACTCCACAGACATAAACATTAATGAGCATATCTGCGATGCCTTGCGACGTGCTGTTCTGAAGAGATTTCCACCGCCTCGAACTCTTACGGATTTATGGACAGCCCTGCAGGATTCATGGTATCAGGTTCCTCCAACACTACTTCAGTCATTAGTCGAGTCCATGCCACGTCATGTTGCAGCATTTCTGCGTGCTCGTGGGGTCCTACAAGATAGTAGGCAGGTGTACCAGTTTCTTTGCCTCTTCAGAGGACGATCGCTTTGTTATCCATCTGTCTGCCTGTCTGTCCGACTGTTAAGAAACCTTTTTCTCAAGAACAGGTAGACGTATCAAGTTCAAATTTTATGTCACATATTAAGGCCTACGGTCCCGTGGCAGTGCAGAATTTCTATGCCTCCAAATCAATGGAATCAACGAATACGGCCATTTATCACATGTTTTGATGCTCGAAACCTCATTGATCAAAACGTATAGGATATGGTCATGCAGGAATTTTGAAACACGATACAAAGAACCTATCAGATGTTGGAAGTATGAAACAAACCATTCCACATTTGCAGAACATTTAAAACACAATAACCATGGAACAAGAAATGAAACTAATGAGAATAAGCAATCATGAGAAACATCTTATACAAACGCAAGAAAACTTCCACATCCAGAAAGCCATAGCATAAAACAAACATGTGATAAATGAACAAACACACATCAGCACAGGCTCCCTACTACACTAAATAAAGAAAATGATAAAACAAATTACTCTAACCCCTTCACCATCTGCGGACACACACACACACACACACACACACACAGCCCACAAAAAAATGTATCACACACACACACACACACACACACACACACACACACACACACAAATGCATACACGAACAGATCACAGATACTTCTATAATTACACTCGAAAGCTTGGCAATAACATTCGATCTTTGGTAAAAACATTTGACAGTCGGCAACAGAAACCAAAACATTGCATTGAAACAAGCGTTCAGTTCATAGTGCTGTGGACTGTGGGAAAAAACCGCAAATTGGCATTCATAAGAAGAAGAACAACACCAAAACTGCAACAGGAGCGTAATCTGTAAGAAATTGTCCACGCAACCTGTAAATACAGTTCAAAACATTACTACTTAACAGGAAATACCAACCACCAGAACTGTTTATAACCTATAGGTACAGTGACAAAAATTTAAATTAAATAGCAAAGATATGTACATATTCCAGGCCACTGATGATGACTTGCAGAAAATAAAGACGAAACGCGTATGGCACTAAAATTGTGTTTTATTCAGTTGCTGTCAGATGGTCCATACGTAAAAATTATCAATATACCGTAATTCTCAAAATTCTTGGCATTCCCGACATTGATATCTTGCAGAGCCAATGTCGATAAAAGGTAAAAAGCTTCTAGAGTCTCGATTGTCTACGTACATAATTAAGTTTGTGCGTTACTCTCAGAGCGTGGGTCCTTCTCACTCTTGGCCAATTTTTCTTGGAATTTACGTTGGTATTTGTGAACCTGTGTCATCCCTGTATGTTTCTCCTATAGTTTAACTCAGTATGTGCAGCTGGGATGAGTAAATGTGAGATTCGTAATGGTGGACGCTATCTGTTGTCTGCTAATGGAGTTTTGCAAATTGTGACAGCCTAGGTGGAAAAGCAGAGAGGTTTAACGTGACCATCAGGGCAGGTGTCTGGTGAAGTGGACGAATTAGGTCGGCAAGTGGCTGTCGTGGTCATCGCTAGTGGCTACCAAAAGCGGTTACCGCTCCTCCCATAAAAGCACTTTGCCGCTGACGTGAGACCCGACAAGAACGGACGTGTCTCCGGACAGCTGGTGTGTGGAGGTATTTCAGTTTACTTAGTGCAATGTTTCTATTTTTCGCTCTTTAGTACAGCATTTGGGATATTGGAGCAAAATCATGATAATTGCGGTAGGAGTAATTTTGAGTGTGTATGTACCATTATTTTTGTGTTTATGAAAAGGAGTACTCCATTTATGAGTGAGTTGACTGCTAAGTGATGTTTAGTAGAATGATACTTTACTCTCCGGTGCAGTTAGTAAAATGGAATTCCTTGCAATATGTAAAGTAAATTCGCGGAGCACAACTAGGAGAAATGCAGGATTGAAATTTCCATTTTTCTTGGATTCTTGGGACTTTAGAGTTGATGAACTTGTTGACCGTTGGTGGGAAACGGATTCTTTCTTCCATTAATTACACAGGCCAACGAAAAATATTTTTTGAAAAAAAAAATTACTTTGTTGGCTGATCTTTAGAGATTTTTATGAGCTGAATCCAAATCTAGCCTAAGATTTTTTTTTTTTGGATCACCCATAGTTTTCGAGAAATATGCTTTTTTTCTATAGTATAAAAATCCTGTGCTATACAGTAAATGGGGAAATTAATGAAAAGCTTTGTTACAACGTAAGCATGGTTTGTATTTACAGTAAGCTACTTAAAACAATGATATGTGTCAATAGAGGTTTCACTTGTCAGCTGGTTTTTTTGTATTTTCTTTCTCTTTTTACTCTGAAGCTTCTTGTGTAGCTTTTTCTACGATGAGTGAACTTATCGGTGAAGTGACCAACGGTAGTCCCCCATTACGTTGGTGTTCCAGCGGCCTTGGTAGAGTTTTTCCATCACTTTAATGTGCTGGTGAAAACGCTCATCTTGCTCCTCGCTAACAACTCCCATATTGTCTAGCAATTAATCAAGGTGACTGTTCGAAAAGTGAACTTTCACGCTTACTAAACAACCTAAAGTTTTAAACATCTTTAACATCGTAGCTATAATAGAAACATGTTCTGGGTCTTTTTTATGTCCTAAGAACTTTGTAACGACTTGTTTGAATGATACCCGTGCTTCTTACTCATTTAAGGTCACAGTGGATTCATAGTTAACATCAAACATCAATTTACTAATGTTAGGTCCGATAAAGACACCTTCTTTTGGTTTAGCTTCTGAAAGGTATGGAAACTTTTGGCAGAGATACTTAAAACATGGTCCATCTTTAGGCAAAGCCTTTACAAACTGTTTCATTAGGCCTAACTTTATATGTAGAGGTGGTAGGAGTACGTTATTTGGATCTACAAGTTTTTGCGTAGAATGTTCTTCTCACCAGGTTTTAAAGACTCCCTCACTGACCAATTCTTTCTGCACCAGTGTTGATTCCTAGCCCTACAGTCTCATTCACACAAGAAACGTGGAAATCTGGTAAGGCCACCTTGCTGATCAAAAGCATGCATGTTACTTTTAGATCGCCACATATCATCCAACCATGAGCAGAATAGCATATTTTATTTAGCACTATTTCTAGGTTTTCATAGCTTTCTTTCATATGTACAGAATGTCCAACAGGTATAGATGCATACATGAAACCATTGTGTAATAAAACAGGCCTTAAACTAGTTTTGGATGACTCAATAAACAGCCTCCAGTCTTCCTTCTTGTGTTCCATACCTAACTCATTCATCTGAATGGGAATGTCTGAGCAGTACACTAAATAACATTCTTGTTGAAAAAACTTGGAAAATTGCTGCTCTCTCTTTCTATACATGTATATGCTGGTTCCAACTAACAATAAGTTCTTTCCTTTAATCTAGAGCCGAGCAATTAAGCTTTTTCTTTTGTTAAGCCCAGATCCCTAACCAAATCGTTAAGCTCTGTCTGACTAAACAATCTGGGCTTCAGACTTTCTGTATTTGAATGGAATTCATCATCATCTGGTTCCTGTAAATTAGATCGTACATCAGAAAATACTTCTGTTGGAATAGAATTTAAATGATCTGGTGGTTCAGGAAGAGGCAAATCTACACCATGCTCTATTGGTCGGATGGCGGACGGAAGGTTAGGCTAGCTTATTTTATTTTTGTTTTTCGAGTTATGACTAGTAATATCAGCACTGCAAAAGTAGCAATCATCGGAATGATTTCAATGATTTCTTGGCTCCCTCCATATCATAGGAACAACAAATCTAAAGGCTTTTGTTCTCCTTTTTGGACCACACACATAACATACCTTATGCGGCGCCCAAGATTTGTCTTGATCAAAAAGTTTAGATCCAAATTATGGTAGATAATCCTTTTTCACAAAGTCTGTAATGTTTCTTTGGTGTTTTTAATTCATAAATTCACCACAAATATAACAAACTGTCTGCAGAGTTTTTACAACCACGATTAGGCACTGTACTGAGCACATGTACAGGAAACGGGAAAGTGAGGTTAGATTGACAGTAAATAAAACGCCATCTGTTAACAAAAAAATTGAACCGACCTTTTTTGCCAGCAAATGATTTCAGCAGTGCTATCATCGTCATCTGCATTCATTACACCGTCATTTTAAATTATTTGAACTATATAAAAGCTGTTGAATTCTTTAAAAATCGCTTAATTTAAAAAAAAAATTAATTGTAAAATGTGAAGAAATGATGAGTGATACAGTTTTTAAGTATCATACTTGGATTTCCCACCCTTAGTAAATGTTTGCTCCTTTAGTACTTCTGCAATATACGAGCAAGTTTCCAAATTTAATTTGATTTTTCTCATAGAACGGACGTGGTTCTTTGTATGCATACTTGTGTCTTCAATGGCGTGCCACGCTGACTTTATCGAAATTAATTTCTTTTGGAATCATTTGATACATCGACAATTGCAGAATGTAACGAATTGGTAATTATTTTGTTTCATTTTTGGGTTATGTAATATACTGGATTATTGCCACTTTCACACTTCTTCTTCGTTGAGCTAAGACTTCACTGTCAAGTATGCAACGAGCCTCATAGTGGTTACTGGTAGCGAAGAATTATTTTCATGCCTGTTTCCGTGATGAAAGAACGAGAGTGTGACTACAAGGTTCTTGTTCTAAAGCATGTATTTTTTCGTAAACATATCGCAGCCTACCCCTATCAGTATGATGGTATGATATAATGATAAATTTTTTCTATGCAAAGAGGGAAACATGGCGATGCATTATGTTGATAAATTTAGGTCATTTGTGTATACACATATCAAATCAAATGTGCTTAAGAAATAAATCATTCGTATGGAATATTTAAAAGAAACAGAATTCTTATATATGACAACCCCACCAGATTACTTAATGCATTTAGGAAATAATAAGGAAAAATTCTCATGAGTAAAAGTTAGGAGTGATACTCAAATCGTATTGTTGAACGAATTCAATCAAATAAAGTTATTCGTTGAATTTTTTACGGGGCATTAGTAGATGCAGATCATCATGTGTAGGCCGTTAATTTAAATAAGAAATTAACGTATGTAAACGTATGAAAGTAATTACTTTTATGGCGAGACTGCCTAGAAGATGCATCTCATAAAGTAAGTATTGCCAAAATTGTAGATGGAATAGAAAGAGGAACCATTTATACATCACCCAGAAAACGATACATTGTGAGAATGTTAAAAGGAGGAGTCAGAAAAGGCTTTAGAAGTAGCACGGAAACACCTCCCGGAACTAACAGCTCTATCCTAACCTCTTCTTTTAGCATTATGAGACTCTACCATTTTTACGACCTATGGTTGACACACGATGAGAATAACCGTGTATTTGCCGGTTCCTGAACCACCAGATGATTTAAATTCTGTTCCAAGAGAAGTATTTTCTGATGTACAATCTGATTTACATGAACCAGATGATGATGAATTCCATTGTAATACAGAAAGTCTAGAGCCCAATTTGTTTACTCAGAAAGAGCTTAACGATTTGGTTAGGGATCTGGGATTAACGAAAGAAAAAGTTTAATTGCTTAGCTCTAGATTAAAAGAAAAGAACTTATTGTTAGTTGGAATCAGCTTATAGATGTATAGAAAGACAGAGCAGCAATTTTCCAAGTTTTTTCAACAAGAAGGTTATTTAGTGTACTGCTCAGACATTCCCATTCTGATGAATGAGTTAGGTATGGAACACAAAGAGGAAGACTGGAGGCTGTTTATTGATTCATCCAAAACCAGTTTAATGGCTGTTTTATTACACAATGGTAACATGTATGCATCTATACCTGTTAGACATTGTGTACATATGTAAGAAAGCTATGAAAACCTAGAAATAGTGCTAAATAAAATACGCTATTCTGCTCATGTTTGGATGATATGTGGCAATCTAAAAGTAACATGCATGCTCCTTGATCAGCAAGGTGGCTTTACCAAATTTCTATGTTTATTGTGTGAATGGGACAGTAGGACTAGGAATCAACACTGTTGCAGAAAGAACTGGTCTGTGAGGGAGTCTTTAAAACCTGTTGAGAAGAACATTGTACGCACACCACACGTCTTCAACTGCTTGCAGAAGAAGTTCGTGTCCTGTATCTTCGACAACAATGGCTTTCATGTTGACAGTGACACACAAAGAACAGAGTTCCACCTTCATTGCGCTTACTCAACACAAAATTTTATAATGATAACAAAAACACTGTTACTGTTGGTTTGATAAAACTTTACGAACAAAGCGCTACTCACCTTGCCCAGACCCATGCTGACTGCAAAAGTAATGTTTCAACCCTACATCGCCGTATCGGCATTGGCACCTAACGGCAAGTCGTCACACTAACACTCTCAACAACGCAAATCCCGCAGCACCCAGTCTGAATATCATTCCTATAAAGTTGGATAATGACGCGGTAAGTAGTTTTCCCTCTATCCTGGCTCAGCTAGCGAAAGTTTAATTGCAATCATCCTGTGCTACACGTTTCTCCACAACATGCGAGATATTTACCTTTACAATCACGGATGTATTATCTGAAGATGTTATCTTGTAATAGCGCCACTGTTCCTATTCAAGCTTTACAGATATTGCATATCATACCCGGGAGGACGACGGTTCAATCCCGCGTCCGGCCGTCGTGATTTAGGTTTTCCATGATTTCCCTAAATCACTCCAGGCAAATGCCGGGATGGTTTCTCTGAAAGGGCACGGCCGACTTCCTTCCCCATCCTTCCCTAATCCGATGAGACCGATGACCACGCTGTCTGGTCTCCTTCCCCAAACAACCAACCAACCAACCATATCATACCAAGAACTAAAGGAATACTTTGCAAGCATTTGAAACAGTCCGAAGAACTAACACGTATAATGCCTGACAAGAAATAGTAAAACACCAGAAGGTTAGGAGGGAACGAAATGAAATCAAGTCTTCAGAGAGTTTGTTATTTCAGTAACTAAAATAGCTAGTCAAATGTTTAAGGACGCTGCAGTATGAACCAGCTTACCACTATCGTGCTGTACCCCCCCCCCCCCCCCAGTCCCGGACGCGTTCACAGATTCGCTTGGGAAGGTTGTCACGTAGCTGTTGAGTCCTCTCCTGAGAGAAGACGGTTCATAGCTGCCGTGGCTGTTTCTTGATATCCTGGTTAATGGGACTGGGCAGACGTCAGAGCAGGCCACACTTGTGCTCTATGGGTCAGATCTGACGATCTAGCTCGCCACAGAAGTGCCTCAGCACCAAGTGGACAGTTCATAGATACACTGCCATGTGTGAACGGCTATTGTCCTGTGAAAAATGGCACCACAATGCTGTTGAATGGGAGATAACACATGAGAAGGACGCAGGACACTCGTGACTTACTGTTTTGCCGTCCGAGCTCACTCAGTAACTACTAGCTGTCACCTGAAGTCAAACTGGATGTCCCCCTATGACCCCTTGACTTCAGAATTAACACCGTTGTGCCTCTCCCAAAACTTGGTATAATGGTATCTCGTATTACGTCGCCACTATATTCGCCCGACGATGGGAAATGTATCTTCACCTCCGTAACTGAGAGAAGTGTCGAGAGGTAAACTTTATATAAGGAGACGAAGGGATGAACGCAGTAAGTAGGTTTAAATGGAATTAGCTTGCAGCAGCTGTTCGCAGATGAGCAGTCTTTCACAGCATAGCGTGCAGAGCTGCATAAAAGCAGTCTTCTGACTGAAGACCACTACGACAACAGCGCGCTGGCATCTCCCTTTGATCCTGGACAGGTGGAAGAACAATGCACTTTGTTGTTCGTGTTATTTCGAATGGAACTTCTCAGGAAATGGGTTATATTCACGGCAATGTTTATCCAGTGTTCTTTGGACGTACTAAGAGTGTGTCATGGTAAATCAGAAACTCACTGCATGTTCGTGATAAATAGAAAATCAAAGATGAAATACACACTGCCTCCCGTAACAGCGGACAGTAACAATATTCGTATCTTTCATACATGCAACGAATAAGATGGTATTGCGTTTGATGTCATTCACCATAGGTCAACTACCCGTGGGATCAGATCTGTAAACGTACGTCTTAGTCTTATTCATCGAGTTCGCTTCTGTGAAAAGTCACTATGTAATGAACAAAGAAATCCAGGGGGGTCAACGTGCGCGGTATGTGAATACGTGTAGTTACTATACACACATGTAATGTACAATCATGTTCAAAAAAAACCTGATTTCCTTAAACGACTAGTCAGAGGATCTTCATATTCACGGGACGTGTACATTAATATGTTCTGCAGAAATGATTAGCATTTGAACCATGTCGGCCAGTGAGTTCAGGGTCAACTCTGATATTGCGGCGGAACACCACCTACCGACAAAATGTGGCTGCGGCTCTCGTTGTCGCTATAAACCGAAGGTAATGGATCAGTGTGACTTGAAAAGACACGCAGGATGCCTCGTAGATGCAAGCGGGAATCGTGCCGTCAGATCAGTGAGTTTAAAAGACGGCGCAATATTGGCATGAGAGAATGTGATGTATCCGTCCGGAAAATTGCTGCTCTTGTCTGACGAAATGTTTCGGAAGTGAAACGAGTGTGTGCAGAATGGTTCACGGTAGGCCGTAGAGCGCGATGAAATGGGTCAGGTCGCACCACACCCACTACCCGCTGACAAGATCGACACCTCATCGGAATGAGATTACGGGACAGATCTGCGTTCTCCTTAGCTCTGGCACAAAAGTGGAACAGTGTAAAACATCGTCCACTTTCTGGGGTGAGAGTCGGTCACCGTTTATTACGGCACGGATTACGTCAGTGTCGTTCACTTCTCCGCCTGCCTTTGACGAATGTTCAGAAACATGCTAGACCTCAGTGGTGAATGGAATGACGTAACTGGGGACATGATTGGCATCAGATAGCGCTTTCCGGACGAATCCAGGTTCTGTATGTTTGAAAATGATGGCTGCATCTTGGTTCGGCCTAGACAGGGGAAGCGGCATCCCAGTGACTGCATTCGCACAAGACGTACAACGGCAACTCAAGGCCATATGGCGTGGAGTGCTATTGGGTACGACTACAAATCATAGTTGGTGCGTGTCCGGAGCGCTGTGACCAGTGTAACCTCCTGCTACCCGTAGCCATACCCTTTCTGCACAAAATCCCAGACGCTATTTTACAGCAATGTAATGCATGATCACGTGTTGCTGCACAAACACGCGCGTTCCTAGTGTCGCAGGATTTCAGCCTTTTGCCCTGGCATGCCAGATAATCACACTTGTCTCCAGTTGTGTGGGACATCATGGAACGTTGGGTGCAGCGACGTGACCTAGTGCCAACCATCATAGATGAACTTTGGATGGCTATATCAAAGGACGCCATTCGCGCCTAACAGGAGTCGATGTCATCATGCATGAAACGAGTTATCAGGGACTACTAGGCACCAGGTACATGCTGAACTGAGGTGACTGATATGCCAATAATTTCTGCGGAACAGAACGTGTCCTGTGAATATGAACGTTCTGTCTCTAGTCGTTCAAGGTTTTCAGTTTTCTTTATTTCTGGTTCTGCAATTCATCACTGATTTGCTTAGTGGTTGTGAGAGTGTCACAGGTGTCAGAGACAAACTCCAGAGGAAGGAAAAGCTTTCTGAAACACGTAAGGTCTTGCACTTAAATTCCCACAGTAAAAATCATATCATTTCTTCTGCACACATGGTCATCATGAAGATCACGTTTAAGCAATTCAGGCTATACCACAGTGTTTCACGACTCACTTTTCTGCACACTGTCTGTGAATGGAATAAGGAAAAGGTAAATGCTTTAGATTCTACGCTCTGTCACGCTGTACAGGAATTGACTAATTAACATAAACATTTCGCCACACCGCACGCACGAATACTTACTGAGTGGAGACGTAGATACAAATGTTTCTTATTCTGGGAGGAAGTATCTGTATATGTTGTCGCACACTTTTTTCTGAATTGATATTTAATGTAACTAGGAGTGGGTATTATGTTATTCCCTCCGTTGTTTAACAAGTTATTATCAGCCAGTGATATAAAGAGCTTTTGCAGCCCCGGAATAACATAGGGTCATTGAAATACCTGTATGCTGAATGATTGATAGAAAACACGCCTCTTCCTGGAAAAATCTGGGCAAAGAAAATGACGAAGATTTCCATGTGGCGATTTCCAGGACACAAGCGTCCTTGATGTCTATCGCGTTTCGGAGACACATCTGTCACAGGCCGTTGATGTCTACAGTGGCCGAAAGAAAATTAGCTGTTTACACAGCTGGCTTTTATTTTTGCGACATTCGTTGTGTATGGGGACCGAAATACTGGACTGGCCTTGACGCCGAGGAACAAAAAAATTACAGGCTTCAATCCAAATGAGAGGACGTACTACTTCTCCCTGAAGGCAAGGAAAACCGGAAAGTTAAATAAACAGAGGGTTACGTACAGAATCTGTACGGAACAGGATAAGAATAAAAAGAATTTGCTTCCTCCGATTAGAAATGCAAGAATGAAGCATTGGAGATAATGGAACTGTTTTGGCCGTAGAAAAAGTTGTACTGATGAAATAAGCTTTAGACAGCAACGAGACAGCATTGAGTGAAACTGAAATGGGAGTGCAATAAGGAACTGAAATCTACTGAAGAAGGAATAGCTACAGAACCGGACAATGATCAGAATATCTTCACACAATTTATTTATTGATCTGATAGAATTACATTTTCCTGGAGACATATGAGTCTCAACTGTACCTACGATAAGGACAGATACTGAAGCAATGAATTAAAAGTTTTGCTACAGATGGGACTTGAACCTGGGCCCCTTGCTTATTAACAGATATTTCATTGTAGCATAATCGCTTCTAAAGCTGCACGGTCTACCCTAGTCCAGTGCCCTCCATCAGGAATAATTAAGTTCACGCCTTCAGCCCATTTTCCCCTTCTAAAGCATCACTACTTCCGAGGCTCTCTGGCATCGGAATAGCACCCAGCCTTGTGAGTAATGGAGAAGGCCTGCCTGTACCTTAGGTGTAGGTGATTTATTGATCTAATGTCACAACTTTTAATTCATTGCTTCAGCTTCTGTCCTTATCGAAGATAAAGTTCATACTCATATATCTCCAGGAAAATGTAATTCGATTAGGCCAATAGATGCCCTCCACCTGAGATGCGGGTAGGATTTCGCCATAACGTACAAGGCTGGGGTGCTGCTCCGATGCCAGAGAGCCTCGACAATACTGATCATTTAGAAGGGTAAAATGAGCTGAAGGTGTGAATTGAAGTTTGTGCGATAGCCACAGTGCTACGGTGTTATGGTGAGTAGCACATCTGCCTAGGAAGTAGGAGACTGGGATTCAAGTCCCAGCTGTAGCACAAATTTTAATTCATTGCTTCGCACCTATCCTTACTGGATGTAGCTGGGCGTAAACGGTAAAGTGTTAGATGGTAGGAAGCTTGAAGGACTACTTTAATTATTCGAAAGGTTGATATAAAAGGACTGTGTTCATATATGTTCAAGAATGTGATGAAAACATAGTATACCTAACAGTCTCAATCCTATGCACGCGAATTACAGTACTGGTCACACGTGAGGAATGGAGCTTCTCTCATGAACTCATACTCAATAAACAATTGCCGTAACTAAAACTCTATTCTGCAGCTTAAGGTTGACTGAGTTTTTGAGTACAGAGGCCTACCGAGGTGGTGACAATGATCATTCGCTCATTTTTCTAGAAATTTTGTCGCAGTATTGGCACTCGGTCTGCAGAACCCTAACTCCAGTTACCGTGTGTTAGATGCTAGGATTTAACAGTTAGATACAAACTTGTCCAAGCAGTGTAACGTAACAACAGAGAGTGTGCTGAAAAATAACGCCTCGGAATTTCTTATTCCTTTCTTAATAAAGGTTGAGGTATTGCATGTCATACAGATTACTCGGTCCCCTAACCCCTTCAGTGACGCGAGTCGCCACCTTCTGTCGCTAGAGGTTTCCAAATTTTAGCGCGCAGCGTGGCGATGTGTAACGTTGAATATGCCGGTGCTTGAGATACACCGTGCTGTTAATTCACTCAGAGAACCAAAAGCATGAGTTCGAAGACTTCGTTCATACACAGAGCATCCTCTCCTTCCGCGTGATAATGGCAGACTCACACAAGCGCGGCGACATTTGCAGCAATCCAAAGCCGTGGTTTCACTGTCTTCGATTATCCACCATACAGTCCTGACTCGGCTCCATCCAGTTTTCATCTGTTTCCAGAACTCAAACATCGCCTTACAAGACTTAACTCCGACAGTGTTGAAGCGGTGGAAGCAGAGGTGAGGTAGTAGCTCCATCCACAAAGTCAAACTTTCTACAGTGACGGTATCAACAAACAGCAATCTCGTTGGGAAAAACGGGTTCGTCGCCAAGGTGACAACATTGAGAACTAAATGTATACACATGAAGAGTAAATACGTAGAAAGTTAATAAAGTTAGATTTATTTAAGAACTTTAATAGTTTCCACATAAAGTATTTGGGGGCATCGCTTTGAAGCACGCTCTCGTACATCTATTGTAGTCATAATTTAACATAGATTCAATTTTGTATACATTGACTGTCAAACCATTGAATGGCTATTGACTCTTATGCAATACGTGCTTAATTATTTAATTGCATTTGATATTTCTTACGTTATTAATGTTCGAAAGCATGCTTGTAAATAACCAATCTCTTTTACAGGAAATGATATACTAGCTTTCTGTATGTGGTCCTCAACCACAGAGGCAGAGAATGTAATACGTTTTTCAGTTGGGAGCCTTTTTCTTCCCTTGGCGCGTAAAGCGAAAAGAAACCAGCAGGCAATCGTGGCTAGATATCGATGTAGTGCAGTTCGTAGCCGGTGTGCTCATCAAGCAACTAATTTTTTGGCGTAAAAAGCATTGCACAATGCTGGATGAAAATATCGATTTGTTACACTTAAGGGTGGTTCATGGTGTGGGTTCCTGTAGTCATGTCCTAGTTCATGAACCACGGGCAACGTATGAGTGGCCAAGTAAGTGGTCCCGACAGTCGGGATACCAGTTACTTTGGAATAAGGCTGGGCATCTCGGACATATTCTGAGTCGTGGTCACCTTTGTGCTCATACGGCAAAGACTACCAAATCCACCGGTTAGTCCCTCAGCCGTTAGGAGTAAAACCCAATGGAACTCGAGCAAGTAAGGCTAGCAACCTGCTTCCCTGGTACTTTAAATATGATGCTGGCAACAATCAGAGCAAAATGCCTCGGACCTTTGGAGGTGACGGAGTCCCACCTCTAACTGACAAACCAGGGACTCCTAAGATACGACTTGGCAAACAAATGGTAATGAGATGGGGAGCTATTAATATCAATGGGGGCTACTCTGGGAAGAAGGTAGAGCTGGCAGAGGCTGCAAGTAAGATGGGGCTGGACGTTTTAGCTGTTAGTGACATTCGGGTAAGGGGTGAGAAAGAAGAGGAAGTGGGAGAATACAAGGTCTACCTGTCAGGAGTCAAAGCAGGAATAGCACAATGGGGTGTAGGGCTTTACATCAGGAAAGAAATGGAACCCAGCGTAGTTGCAATAAGGTATGTAAACGAACGACTGATGTGGATAGATTTGACAGTGTCTAGCAAGAAAATTAGGATTGTGTCAGTATATTCGCATTGTGAAGGGACAGATCAAGATAAGATGGATAGTTTTTATGAGGCACTCAGAGATGTAGTTGTTAGAGTAAAGGACAAGGACAGTGTTCTGCTCATGGCTGATTTTAACGCCAGGATTGGAAATCGAACAGAAGGGTATGAAAAGGTTATGGGTAAATTTGGAGAGGATATGGAGGCCAACAGGAACGGGAAACAACTCTTGGATTTCTGTGCCAGTATGGGCTTAGTAATCACAAACTCCTTTTTTAAACTTAAGAACATTCACTGGTATACTTGGGAAGGCAGGGGAACCAGATCTGTCATTGACTATATAATAACAGATCAGGAATTCAGGAAGGCTGTGAGGGACACACGTGTATTCAGGGGATTCTTTGATGACACTGATCATTATTTAATCTGCAGTGAAATTGGGATTGTGAGGCCGAAAGTGCAGGAGGTCAGGTCCATATGTAGGAGGATAAGAGTGGAGAAACTTCAGGATAAGGAAATCAGGCACAAGTACATAACAGCGATCTCAGAAAGGTACCAGTTAGTTGAATGTAGTCAATTACAGTCATTGGAAAAGGAATGGACAAGGTACAGGGACACAGTACTAGAAGTGGCTAAAGAATGTCTTGGAACAGTAGTGTGTAAAAGTAGGATGAAGCAAACAGCTTGATACAGTCGAGGCAGCCTGTAAAAGGAAAAAGAAGGCGTATCAAAAATGGCTACATACCAGAACCCAGGTAGACAGAGAAAGTTATGTTGAAGAAAGAAACAAAGCCAAACAGATAATTGAAGCATCCAAGAAGAAATCGTGGGAAGACTTTGGAAACAGGTTGGAGACTATGGGTCAAGCTGCTGGAAAACCATTCTGGAGTGTAATTAGCAGTCTTCGAAAGGGAGGTAAGAAGGAAATGACAAGTACTTTGGACAGGTCAGGAAAACTGCTGGTGAATCCTGTGGATGCCTTGGGCAGATGGAGGGAATATTTTGAAGAGTTGCTCAATGTAGGTGAAAATGCGATCAGTAATGTTTCAGATGTCGAGGTAGAATGGGATAGGAATGATGATGGAAATAGAATCACATTTGAGGAAGTGGAAAAAATGGTCAATAGATTGCAGTGCAATAAAGCGGCTGGGGTGGATGAAATTAAGTCGGAACTCATCAAATACAGTGGAATGTCAGGTCTTAAATGGCTACACAGGATAACTGAAATGGCCTGGGAGTCGGGACAGGTTCTATCAGACTGGACAAAAGCAGTAATCACACCAATCTTTAAACATGGAAACAGAAAAGATTGTAACAACTACAGAGGTATCTCTTTAATCAGCGTTGTGGGTAAAATCTTCTCAGGTATTGTTGAAAGGAAAGTGCTAGTATTTGTTGAGGACCAATTGGATGAAAATCAGTGTGGGTTTAGGCCTCTTAGAGGTTGTCAGGACCAGATCTTTAGCTTACGGCAAATAATGGAGAAGTGCTATGAGTGGGACAGGGAATTGTATCTATGCTTTATAGATCTAGAAAAGACATATGACCGGGTTCCTAGGAGGAAGTTATTGTCTGTTCTACAAGATTATGGAATAGGAGGCAAATTTTTGCAAGCAATTAAAGGTCTTTACATGGATAGTCAGGCAGCAGTTAGAGTTGACGGTAAATTGAGTTCATGGTTCAGAGTAGTTTCAGGGGTAAGACAAGGCTGCAACCTGTCTCCACTATTGTTCATATTATTTATGGATCATATGTTGAAAACAATAGACTGGCTGGGTGAGATTAAGATTTGTGAACACAAAATAAGCAGTCTTGCATAAGCGGATGACTTAGTTGTGATGGCAGATGCGATTGAAAGTTTGCAAAGTAATATTTCAGAGCTAGATCAGAAATGTAAGGACTATGGTATGAAGATTAGCATCTCCAAAACGAAAGTAATGTCAGTGCGAAAGAAATATAAACGGATTGAGTGCCAAATTGGAGGAACAAAGTTAGAACAGGTGGACGGTTTCAAGTACTTAGGATGCATATTCTCACAGGATGGGAGCATAGCGAAAGAACTGGAAGCGAGGTGTAGCAAAGCTAATGCAGTGAGCGCTCAGCTACGATCTACTCTCTTCTGCAAGAAGGAAGTCAGTACCAAGACTAAGTTATCTGTGCACCGTTCAATGTTTCGACCAACTTTGTTGTATGGGAGCGAAAGCTGGGTGGATTCAGGTTACCTTATCAACAAGGTTGAGGTTACGGATATGAAAGTAGCTAGGACGATTGCAGGTACTAGTAGATGGGAACAATGGCAGGAGGGTGTCCACAATGAGGAAATCAAAGAAAAACTGGGAATGAACTCTATAGATGTAGCAGTCAGGGCGAACAGGCTTAGGTGGTGGGGTCATGTTACACGCATGGGAGAAGCAAGGTTACCCAAGAGCCTCATGGATTCAGCAGTAGAGGGTAGGAGGAGTCGGGGCAGACCGAGGAGAAGGTACCTGGATTCGGTTAAGAATGATTTTGAAGTAATAGGTTTAACATCAGAAGAGGCACCAATGTTAGCACTGAATAGGGGATCATGGAGGAACTGTATAAGGGGGGCTATGCTCCAGACTGAACGCTGAAAGGCATAATCAGTCTTAAATGATGATGATGATGATGATGATGGTGATGGTGATGATGATGATGTTACATTTAAGGTAATAAGTCGGTTGCAAGAAGTTTTAGATCTATGAACACTCATTCACCTTCGATACTGGGAAACGAATCTCTTCTTCTGCAAGCTCTAATCCGTATTTTGGGAGGATGTAGTGTAGACGTTTTTGCTTCGAGTGATCATACCTGTCGCATCCCTGAATAAATGAATATTGCTCATTATACACCCCGTGTTATGGAAATTTGTAGATAGCTAGTTTTGTAATATAATCCATAATAACGCGTGTAAATATTACTTGACAGATTGCCATTTCCTTTCTCCCGTGTCATTTTGCAAATCACATTTCTAACTGAATTGCAGTTATACCCAGAACGTTTCTGCAGTAATGCTAATACGAGTTAATATGAGGCGCGTTCAGTAAGTAATGCAACATATTTTTTCTCGAAGCAGGGAGGTTTTATTCAAGATTCAATACACCATATTATTTCCCACCCTAATGGCTACAAAACCCTATTTTTCAACATCATCTCCGTTCAATGCGAGGTCCTTGCTGGGAGCGCCTGTGTGCCCGCATGTAACAGTCTATTGGTCGACGCCGGGGACAACATCTTCTTACATCAGTAACCACACCATCTTCCACGTACTGCTTCCCGCTGAGTGCATCCTTCATTGGGACAAATGGATGGAATGTGGGAGGTACGAGAGCCGACGTTCCAACACTTCATGAGTCACAGCCGTTTGCTGGTCTCGGTAGACATTCTGTAAGAATATCTGCGCTACTCTGGATTTCCGTCAAAAGAAGCTCAATGACAGCTCTCTGCTGGAAATGCACCTTCGTTACAGACGTCAGTTTGAATGTTACGTATAGTGCCGCCAACAATCAGAATGTTAGGAAACTACATCGGGTAAAGAGGGAATATTCCAAGGTGTCCCACAGCAAATTACACATTTTTTCAACAGTCATTGTCCATGAAAAAACGTGTAGCATTACTTTTTGAATGCCCCGCATAGAAATATGAATGAAATGCTTTAGAAAACAAAACTGGTTCAAATGGCTCTAAGCACTATGGCACTTAACATCTGAGGTCATCAGTCTCCTAGAACTTAGAACTACTTGAACCTAACTAACCTAAGGACATCACACACATCCATGCCCGAGGTAGGATGCCAACGTGCGACTGCAGTAGCAGCGCGGTTCCGGACTGAACCGTCTAGAAATGCTTTCAGTGTAGAGAAAAAAATTTAGGTAATTTATTATTGCAGATTGCTAAAATACTAAAAACCTAATATGACTTTTTAATCATTGCATGGACACAATCCTCAAAAAAATCTGTGGTGGATGTAGGCAATCAGGCTGATCAAGAAACTGCTTAACAACAACAGACAGACGGGCTCCCGTCGACATCAAGTAGCGGCAACCAAGTGCACCCAACACAGAGTCCGCCTCTCAGTAACACCGAGACACGGTGAACGATATCAACTGTCAACCATTTCCAATTTACACTGTTGTGTTACCTCTGTAAGTCCATAAGACAATAATAAAAGTTTATTAAAAAAAAGTTTAGACAGCCGAACGAGTATCTGTACCGGCTTCCTCCCCGAATGCGATTCCAGTGCCTTACCGCTTACCTTCCGTTGGCTGTAAAGGAGAATGCGAACAATATTTCTTCTCCACTCCCCTCTGACCCAGCTAAGCGATAACATTGAGTACAAAACCCATCGTTACTCACACTGTTGAGCCAAAGCAGTACGACCAGATCCACCCGCGAGACTGACTGTAGCCTGGCCGTGCTGTGAACGCTTGAAGCAGTACTGAAAGTGCGTAAGCTGAGTAGATACGAATGGGGAGTCATTCTAGAAACGATACCGTTTGCAGGTGATGAAATAGACTGACATTGACGACTTTGACAATGGAGCGATTTGTTACCTCCCGGCACCTGGGGAAAGGCATCCCCGAAACGGCGAATCTGGTCAGCTGATCGTGTCCCATTGTCTTGAACATCTAAGGAATGCGACTGAAGGATGCTAACATCAAGAGTAGGCGACGAGGCGTTGTCATCTCATCACAGAGTTTGGAGATCGGAGGCTCGTCCGCCCTGCAAATCAGGGTAGCCAGCGATTTGCAGATTTGAAGATGGAGTGCCAACGGCCTAGCCACAGTGGTAACACAGGTTCCCATCAGGTCACCGAAGTTAAGCGCTATTAGACTGGGCTAGCACTTGGATGAGTGATCGTCCGGTCTACCGAGCGCTGTTGGCAAGCGGGGTGCCCTCAGCGCTTGTGAGGCAAACTGAGGAGCTACTTGATTGAGAAGTGGCGCCTACGGTCTCGTAAGCTGACATACGGCCGGGAGAGCGATGTGGTGACCACATGCCCCTCCATATCCGCATCCAGTGACGCCTGTAGTGCAATTTAGTTTTTTATGACGACGGAGTAAAGTGTTGGTGCAGACACAAATGTTTCGGATCACATCGTTCGGTGCATATTATTGAGCATGGGACTCCGCTGCAGATGACATCTTAAGGTGTTACCATGGCCATCAAATGGCACCGTCAGTTACAGCTGCAGTGATCACTCGATCATCGATATTTTGCTATCGGTCGGTCGAAAACTTTTGCCTCGTCGGATGAAGCATCACACTGGTTGTTACACCAGGTCGATTGTCGTGTCCCGATACGCTGTGGTCCAGGCAAACTGCTGTGCGAAACAAGAAAACGCCAGTGACGCAGGACGGTCGGGACAGTGTTACGCTATGAGGGATACTAACCTCGGCTTCCGTGGAATATCTGGTAGTAATCGAAGGCGCCATGACAGCTGTGGAATAGGTGAACATCGGTCCAAACCACCTGCACCCCTTCATGCTTGATGTCTTCCCCGACGTCAATGGAATCTTACAGCTGGATAATCGTCCGTTGTCATTAAGCCAGGATAATGCTACAATGGGTTGGGGAACAAAATGTCTTGGTCAAGAAATTCGCCTGATATGAACCCAACGGAACACGTCTGTCTGCTAGGCTATCAGGTGCTAGTTGCTAGTCCACAACCCACCGGCCTCTAATCTACAGGACCTGAAATCTGCCCAAGGACTTATGTAAAGAACTCAGAAGCTCTGCAGAATTGGATTCCAAATCGGTTCAAAATGGTTCAAATGGCTCTGAGCACTATGGGACTCAACTGCTGTGGTCATAAGTCCCCTAGAACTCAGAACTACTTAAACCTAACTAACCTAAGGACATCACACACATCCATGCCCGAGGCAGGATTCGAACCTGCGACCGTAGAGGTCACTCGGTTCCAGACCGTAGCGCCTTTAACCGCGCAGCCACCCCGGGCGGCTCCAAATCGGTACCAACACGTTATTCAGAAGATAACTATAATAGTTTGTTTCATCAAAGTACACTACTGGCCATTAAAATTGCTACACCACGAAGACGACGTGCTACAGACGCGAAATTTAACCGACAGGATGAAGATGCTGTGAATGCAAATGATTGGCTTTTCAGAGCATTCACACAAGTTTGCCGCCGGTGGTGACACCTACAATGTGCTGACGTGAGGAAAGTTCCCAACCGATTTCCCATACACAAACAGCAGTTGACCGGTGTTGCCTGGTGGAATGTTGTTGTTATGCCTCGTCTAAGGAGGAGAAATTCGTACCATCACGTTACAGACTTTGATAAAGGTCGGATTATAGCCTATCGCGATTGCGGTTTGTCGTATCGCGACATTGTTGCTCGCGTTGGTCGAGGTCCAATGATTTCTCAGGATCTATGCACCCAAACTGCGTGAAAATGTAATCACATGTCAGTTCTAGTACAATATATTTGCCCAATGAATACCCGTTTATCATCTGCATTTCTTCTTGGTGTAGCAATTGTAATGGCCAGTAGTGTATTTCACAAGCCTTAGGCATCTTCCTCGCGACGCAACCGTGCAAGATTTGGAAGACGGCAGAGCGCCTCGCTACTCAATTTTATGTCTCTCTGTTTCTCTGATAGCCTTATGTTCGTAACTTCACGTAAAGACAGACATACTCAAATCACTGATATACCTTGTTTCTTTCGACGGGTGTTGTTTATGGAATTACAGGAAAAACTTCTAATCTCGTGTTGTATGATAGTTTACTAACAACGTGGCTGTGTTACGTGCCGTGCCATATTTTGTGTTTATTAAAAATTTTATGTATGTCTCTGGAATGAGGAATACATATTGCTAAGAGCCTAGATATACCAACAACTTTTATTTAACAATACTATTAGCTTCTTAGATTGCGTAGTTAAACCTCTGAAATAAATATTATCCGCTGATTTGGTATGCTTGATAGTTATTCACGTAGATGCCTGGAGCAACATAATTCGGACACTATGAACAGTTACAAGTATAGCGACGCTGTGAGCTGCTGCATATAGTAGAGACATTCCTCTTCTCCTACTTGCGCAAGTGCCAGTGAATATGTAAATATGCTCTGTGAACAACTCTACTGAGGTTCTTCTTCACATAATACGAGGGCAGTTCAATAAGTAATGCAACACATTTTTTTCTGAAACAGGGGTTGTTTTATTCAGCATTGAAATACACCAGGTTATTCCCAAATCTTTTAGCTACACAACACTATTTTTCAACGTAATCTCCATTCAATACTACGGCCTTACGCCACCTTGAAATGAGGGCCTGTATGCCTGCACGGTACCATTCCACTGGTCGATGTCGGAGCCAACGTCGTACTGCATCAATAACTTCTTCATCATCCGCGTAGTGCTTCCCACGGATTGCGTCCTTCATTGGGCCAAACATATGGAAATCCGACGGTGCGAGATCGGGGCTGTAGGGTGCATGAGGAAGAACAGTCCACTGAAGTTTTGTGAGCTCCTCTTGGGTGCGAAGACTTGTGTGAGGTCTTGCGTTGTCATGAAGAAGGAGAAGTTCGTTCAGATTTTTGTGCCTACGAACACGCTGAAGTCGTTTCTTCAATTTCTGAAGAGTAGCACAATACACTTCAGAGTTGATCGTTTGACCATGGGGAAGGGCATCGAACAGAATGACCCCTTCAGCGTCCCAGAAGACTGTAACCGTGACTTTACCGGCTGAGGGTATGGCTTTAAACTTTTTCTTGGTAGGGGAGTGGGTGTGGCGCCACTCCATTGATTGCCGTTTTGTTTCAGGTTCGAAGTGATGAACCCATGTTTCATCGCCTGTAACAATCTTTGACAAGAAATTGTCACCCTCAACCACATGACGAGCAAGAAATTCCGCACAGATGGTTCTCCTTTGCTCTTTATGGTGTTCGGTTAGACAACGAGGGACCCAGCGGGAACATACCTTTGAATATCCCAACTGGTGAACAATTGTGACAGCACTACCAACAGAGATGTCAAGTTGAGCACTGAGTTGTTTGATGGTGATCCGTCGATCATCTCGAACGAGTGTGTTCGCACGCTTCGCCATTGCAGGAGTCACAGCTGTGCACGGCCGGCCTGCACGCGGGAGATCAGACAGTCTTGCTTGAACTTGCAGCGATGATGACACACGCTTTGCCCAACGATTCACCGTGCTTTTGTCCACTGCCAGATCACCGTAGACATTCTGCAAGCGCCTATGAATATCTGAGATGCCCTGGTTTTCCGCCAAAAGAAACTCGATCACTGCCCGTTGTTTGCAACGCACATCCGTTACATACGCCATTTTAACAGCTCCGTACAGCGCTGCCACCTGTCGGAAGTCAATGAAACTATACGAGACGAAGCGGGAATGTTTGAAAATATTCCACAAGAAATTTCCGGTTTTTTCAACCAAAATTGGCCGAGAAAAAAAATGTGTTGCATTACTTATTGAACTGCCCTCGTATTTAAGGCATTTTTCGGAGCAGGATCACAACCAAGGAACAACAGCTTGTTATTTGTATTGTTTCGTCTAGGAAGGTCGCTAACAGATGAAAAACTTTAACTGAACTAAAAGACATTTTAAAAACTTTATTTAAGTAGTGTCTATAAATGACATAAAATCATGGTACGAGTCCGTGATTATTATTACTAGTCAATATTATTGTCCGTCTTTATAGCTATTATACCTTAGTACACTTCAACTCATTTCGGGCACAGCCGTGGCCACAACCACATTTAAAAAGCTCTATACATTGTATCGCGTCAGTTACATGCACACTTGTGACATGAGCTGTATTTTAAAAACAAAGTCTACATCTACATGGATCCTCTGTAAATCACACTTAAGTGCTTCGAGCGTCCATACAGCCACCTTTACAATAATTCTCTATTGTTCCAATCTCGAAAAGTGCACGGAAAAAACGAAGAACTATATTTTTTCGAGCGAACTACGATTTCCCTTATTTTATTATGACGACCGTTTGTCGCCGCTAACAAAATATTTTCGCATTCGGAGGAGAAAGGTGGCGATTGAAATTTCTTGAGAAGATTCCGCCGCAACGAAAAATGCTTGTGTTTTAATGATGTCCACACCAAATCTTGTATGATGTCAATGACACGCTCTCCACTATTTTGCGATGTACCAAACGTGTTGCTCTTCTTTGAAATTTTTCCATATACTCTGTTAATCCTCTCTTGGAAGGATCCCAAACCGCGCAGCAGTACTCCAAAAGATGACGGTCAAGTGTAGTGTAGGAATTCTCTTTAATAGATTTGTTAATTTGCTAATTGTTCTGCCAGTAAAACGCAGTCTTTGGTTTGCCTTCCCAACAACATTTTCTATGTGTTCTTCCATATTTTTGTTCGTAATTGTAATTCCTAGGTTTTTAGGTAAATTTACGGCCTTTAGATTTGACTGATTTAATGTCTAACGGAAGTTTAACGGTTTCCTTTTAACACTGATGTGGATGACATCACATTTTTCATTATTCAGGTTCAATTCCCAATTTTCGCACCGTACACGTATCTTTTCTAAATCCTTCTGCAATTTATTTTGAACTTCTGATGGCTTTTACTAGATGATAAATGATAGCATCATTCGCATACAACCTAAGGTGGCTACCTAGACTGTCTCCTAAATAGTTTATACGGATAAATAACGAGAGAAGGGCTTTAGCGCTATCTTGGCAGGATATTGCGAATCCAGTCACATAACTGAGACGATATTCCGCAAGAGCGCAATTTCACTACAACCCGTTTGTGAGGTACAGTTCCAAAAGCTTTCTGGTAATCTAGAAATACGGCATCCATAGGAAATCCCTTGCAATAGCAGTCTACTTTTAGTGTGTGTAAAGAGCTAGTTGTGTTTCACAAAAACGTTGTTTTCTAAACCTACGTTGACTATATGTTAACACACCGTTCTCTTCGAGGTAATTCATAACGTACGAACACAATATATGTTCCAAAATCCTGCTGCATATCGACGTTAATTATACCGGCCTGTAATTTAG
Source organism: Schistocerca cancellata (assembly GCF_023864275.1). Lineage (NCBI taxonomy): Eukaryota > Metazoa > Arthropoda > Insecta > Orthoptera > Acrididae > Schistocerca > Schistocerca cancellata. The sequence continues at coordinate 681,448,518 of NC_064627.1, forward strand.
TGTATTACTCCTACTATCTTTCTTGAATATTGGTGTGACTTGTGCAACTTTCCATTCTTTGGGTAGGAATCTTTCGTCGGGCGAGAGGTTGTCTATGATTGTTAAGTATGGAGCTATTGCATCAGCATACTCTGAAAGGAACCTCACTGGTATACATTCTCGATTGGAAGATCTGCTTTTATTAAGTGATTTAAGTTGTTTCACTACTCTGAAGAAATCTACTTCTAAGCTACTCATGTTGGCAGCTTTTCTGATTCGAGTTCTGGAAAATTTTCTTATTCTTCATTGGTGAAGGAATTTCGGAAGTTTGTGTTTAGTAACTCTGCTTTGGCAACACTGTCGTCGATAGTATTTCCATTGCTATCTTGCAGAGAAGGCACTGTTTCTGTCTTGCCGCTACTATGCTTTACATACGCTCAGAATCTCTTCGGACTTGCTGCCTGGTTTCGAGGCAGAGTTTCGTTGCGGAAACTATTACAAGCATCTCACATTGAAGTCCGCACTTTATTTCGAGCTTCTGTAAAAGATCGCTAATATTTGATATTTTACGTTCGTTTAAATTTGGCACTCTTTTTTCGTCGTTTCTGCAACGGCGTTTGGGCTCGTTTTCTGTACCAAGGGAAATCAGCCCCGTCGTTTGATAGTTCATTTGGTATAAATTTCTCAATTGCTGTCGATACTATTTATCTGAACTGAAGCCACATCTGGTCTATTCTCACGTTGTTAATTTGGAAGGAATGGAAAGCATCAAGTAATTTTTTCATTTATTTCTGAGGGATTTGGGGGTTACAATATTCAGTTTCGCTACGACGACCCTGTGTCCACTAATCCCTGTATCCGTTTTGATGCTCGTTATTAGCTCAGGATTATTTGTTGCTGAGAGATCAAGTGTGTTTTCGCAACCTTTACTATTCGCGTGGGCCAGTGAATTAACTGATGGAAATATTTTTCAGAGAATGCGTTTAGGGCAATTTCAGACGATGTTTTATGCGTAGCTCCGGATTTAAACATGTATTTTTGCCAACATGTCGAAGGTAAATAAAAGTTAACACCAACCATAATTGTACGAGTCTGGTTCGTGTTTGACAGTAAACTCCAGTTTCCTTTGAACCTTTCAGTAACTTTATCATCTGAATTGGGAGGTCGGTAAAAGGATCCAATTATTATTTTATTCCGGTTGCCAAGAATGGCTTCTGCCGATACTTACTTACAGGAACTATCTACTTAAATTTTGCAACATGATAAACTACTTCTAACAGTAACAAACACGCCACCTCGTTAAGTTCTTCGGAAAAATTTCGGCTGAACGTATGTTCTTCAGGTTGTGACAGAGAGACTCCTATAGTTTTAGTTTTTATATCAGTGCCGGTCATCGGCGTTAATCGTAGAAGACTGTATGTAATGTTTTTAGTCCCGAAGTAGGTCGCTCTTTCGTTACGAGCGATATCGTCATTTAGTTTTATAGACAAAAAATTGACACTTATGGCAATTTTCTTTGATTTTGGAAAGACTTCCAATATTTATTTATTTATATATTTATTGTTCCGTGGGACCAAATTAAGGAGAAGTCTCCATGGTCATGGAACGAGTCAATACATGAAATTATAACACGATATTAGAAACAGATAAGTATATCTTATACTTTCCTTGACTAAATCCTGTTTTTACTATTTCTCTGAACTTCTTCTGAATGAGAATCAGTACTTTTGAATATTCGTGTTTCATTATAAATTGGTTCTCTGCTTGGCAGTAGTTCTGCTATAAAAATGGAAGTTTATTTTAACAGTGTAACTATTTTTGAGGTTCCATTATTCCTAAGATTATATTGCGAAACTTACACACGATTATAAGTGTCGCTAATGTTTTCTAAAGCTACAGTTACTGTGTTGTGTATCTGTTGGGGGTTCTTGTGATTCTGTGGATAGATCGGATCCGTACTCGAGTACGTGTACTTTTATTGTCTATTAATATGAATCGGCGGAACTAGGATACGTGAACAAAAATAAGGTTTGTTCTACACCTACAACTAAAATGGGGTAGTCAATCAACATGGACAACTTTTCGATTTTACTCTGTTACACTAACAGAGATACGTAAACAAATACTAGGTCACCAGGCTGTTATATGGGAAAGATTCCTACAGAATCTAATTGAAATTAACTTCAACCTTCGGGACCCGCCAAAAGCTTCCTTTAGATGCAGAGAAAATGCGTGAGTTGCTAATCACGTCACATATAGGTACATATTCCAACCGGTTGAAACACTGTCCAACTCCCAGTTACGATTTTAATAATAACAGAACTGTGATTCTTGAGTTTCTCCCGGCGTATTTGATAGTCAAAATATCCACGGGTGTGCTGCCGGTCTATAGTGTCCAACGGGCACAATATTTCGGCGATCATACATGTCGCCCTCATCAGGTGAACTGACGGACTGAGCTCCTGTGAACGTGCCGGCACGGAGAACCGTACGCTATGGCTGCTCAAAGGGAACTGGGTTCGGTCGCGGCGGCGGCCGATTTAAATACCCTCCGCCCGCAGCGTGCTCCCTCCGCCGTCCGCGCCCCGCGCCACGGTCGCGCGGTGGAACAGATTGCAACGGCGTCTGAGATGACGTCGGTGTGATGGCTCTGTCCGCCGTGGTCGTCACAACTATACGTTTGCTAGATTTACTCTTGATTAACCCAATCGCTGGTTCCCAAGCCTTGCTAAGATTATAGCCACAGTCACGGTTTATGAGGTCGTCATTGGTGCGAATTTCGATGGCCTCTCTAACAACTCTGTCCCAGTATCTCGACGTCTGTACCAGAATCCTCGTGCGGTCGTACTCCATGGCGTGATTTTCCGACAAACAATGTTCAGCGACCGCCGACTTACTCGGATACATCAGTCGAGTGTGCCTCTGGTGTTCACGGCATCGATCCTCGACGGTACGCATCGTCTGACCAATATACGACTTGCCACATTGACACGGAATCTGGTACACGCCGGCCTTCCTCAAACCGAGGTCATCTTTGGCGCTCCCCATCAGTGCACGAGTTTTATTTGGAGGACAAAACACAGTTCCGACCTGGTGTTTCTGGTGTGTTTGCCACACAGGCGCACTCTCGGGGAAAATCGCCTGCATTCTGGTACAGACGTCGAGATACTGGGACAGCGTTGTTAGAGAGGCCATCGAAATTCGCACCAATGACGACCTCATGAACCGTGACTGTGGCTATAATCTTAGCAAGGCTTGGGAACCAGCGATTGGGTTAATCAAGAGTAAATCTAGCGAACGTATAGTTGTGACGACCACGGCGAACAGAGCCATCACACCGACGTCATCTCAGAAGCCGTCGCAATCTGTTCCACCGCGCGACCGTGGCGCGGGGCACGGACGGCGGAGGGAGCGCGCCGCGGGCGGAGGGTATTTAAATCGGCCGCCGCCGCGACCGAACCCAGTTTCCTCTGAGCAGCCATAGCGTACGGATGTCCGTGCCGGCACGTTCACAGGAGCCCAGTCCGTCAGGTCACCTGATGATGGCGACATGTATGATCGCCGAAATATTGTGCCCGTTGGACACTATAGACCAGCAGCACACCCGTGGATATTTTGATTAATAACAGAACTCTTCAGTTAACTAGAATAAAAAATCCCAGAATTTTATGTACTTTGCCCGAGCAAGGAAACTTGAAATCAAATATATACATTGAGCAGGTCATCACCTGTGTTGCCCAATATCTTTCCAGGGGCCGAATCGTTGGAGAAAAAATTTATAAGACGTCCAATACCACCGTTACGACCTAAGCTTATAGAAGCCTTGTTTTTCTTTAAAAGCTTGTTCTAGATTTCCTCCTATGTGACCCACATTAAGCTTGCCGGGATATGGATCAACAAATGTAAAAAAAAAAAAAAGATTGTGTGAGAACTCTAGAACGAAACATCCTGCTCGTATAGACAAAGGATCAAATGAAGATAAATGTTGTTTCATGGGTATATTAAAACAGTGCGCATACTACGATATGTCCGAGGGTGGCTTACGGACTCACTCACGCATGCACACACACACACACACACACACACACACACACACACAGACACACACATACACATTGAGTTACTAAGCTAACTTTTCTGGAATGGAGCAAGCGTTAGTACAGTAATGCAAATTGGTCCAACCATGGGTCCGGGCTTCTTGTTGTCGGTTACAGTGCAAGTGATCTTTTTCGAAAAGTCCCTGTTGAGAAGCCCCTGGCATCACACTCTATCCCCTTGAAACTACTAGCATTAACCGAAAAAAATATTGCAAGAGGCTGACCAGTCTAAACGATACGTATTTAAACTTCTTAACGAAATATCTACGTGTGTCATGCACACTGCAGCCTGGACAGAAGAACGAAGGAAACACAGGGGCGAACTCACGAAGCAATACTACAGGCAAAGAATACCCAAGACAGTGAAAGGAATTTAAGTTATAACACGATTCAGAGCGTTTATGTGCACGTAAATAATTCATAGTAACAGTTAAACACTGGAATGATGATGTACACGGTACCTCTACTAGCAGAAGAAATATTTAGATGGCCACTGTATGTAATCCTTTATCTTTATTTTAGAATACAGGTTAGTGATAGGTACAATATTTCTTTCGCTGAATATCGTAGGCATAAAAAGAGCCACCTGTCTTAAGGAGACGTCTTTCGGCGCTGCGGCCTGCTACTGCACATCGCACCAAAAGCTTCCGGGAAACTTGGCGAGTGGTCGCACTGTCTCACAAAGAGGCAGCCTCCTCTCCGTTGCCACCTGTTGCGTACCCGAGGTATCAGCGCAGCAGCCACGGCCCTGCAGTCCCTGCGGTCGCAAACGCCGTCCACCACCTCTCTTTTTACAGGCGTCAGTCAGTGGACTCGTACTTCACTGGTCTCCACATACTTATGTTCTACTCACTTCTGTGTACCTGTCACATCTCACCTATGTTAGAATCTGTACAACAAGAAGATGTTTTCCTTTTTCGTTTACCGATAACGTCTCTTCCACTTTTTTGACTTCAGTTACCTTTCAGCAGACTTTGAAGACAAATTGCCTCCAATGTAACCTACTCCACAGGTTAATACCATATGTCTATGATATGTACCACGAAGTTCTCTACCGAACAAGATTTCTTTCTGCTTATTAGCGCCTGGAAAACGCGTTGCTAATGTTCCAACTGAGTATCAGAGTTCTTAATATGCCTATGCGTGTGCTAATGCTGACGGAATATTCCATAAATGTGTCTATATTTGTCCAGTCTGCAAATAATTTAATTTTATCCCTCACATTCCTTCTATTTCTTCAGCGTCATTCTAAGGTGACGTATAATATAAGACACATGTATTCTTTTCTGTTTTCTTCGCTGTTTGTTTTTATCTCCCACTGTACGGCTAGCATACAATTTCAGAAACGTATTACATTCTGGCAGTCCGATGTTCATCCCGCCTGTTGTATCAGTCTCGCCTAAATTTGCCTGCCAGTACATTTGATTTCCTATATGGAGTGGGAAAGACTTATTGCTGTTGACTTCTTGGACCTCTTCTGTCGATATACAGTAGGCTCGCTTACTAGGGAAACTCTGCATCGCACCACCCTCCACTCCCAAATTTAGTGGTAAGAGGGCCTAGTGGAAAGCCCGTCAAAACCTGAACACAGATCAAGCATGAAAACAGGATGGAGGTGTACTGGACTGTGAGAAAAAAAATTCAAACAGTGAACGGTCCAAGAATAAGAAGTGCACCACAGAGCAACCGGCTCTAGAAACGGCGTCGTGGTCGTGTCCTCGGTGGCTCGGATGGAAAGAGCGTCTGCCATGTAAGCAGGGGATCCCAGGTTCGAGTCCCGGTTGGGGCACACATTTGCAAATTTATGAAGAACTCAGCGTGCTGTTGCAAGATAAATTGTTAGTGTTTTATTAATTGTATGTATCTGCAAAGCAGTGAGCCATATGCTGCGGAATTTCGCCTCATCGTTTAATACGGAATTTGAAGACTGGAAGTCTCATTTCATTAATGTAATATATACTATACTCCATTCACCGAAACAAGAGACGTACTGTAAACACGGCAAGGCGCGTGATCACAGCGGTGCCGTCGAGGGGTGTACAAGGCAGGAGCGACAGAAATTAACAAATGAAAGTCCTGTTTTTTATAATTTGGCACCTGAACATGATAAAGTGATCCGAGAACTACCTTCCGACACCTTTTTTACATTACATTAAAATTTATTGTCACTTAAAAAGAGAAATATTTAAGCTTTCAGGAAAAGTTGTTTTTTCGCGTTACTCTATATTTACCACGCCATATCTTCTAAACTGTGTGTCGCACAGCAAAATAATTTTATAATTGCCTTCAGTACTATATGTTGATGACGTCTGTAAATTTTCTGCCCAATAGAGTCAGTAATAGTGAAGTAATAAATTAAAATTTCACGTCTGATGCAGAACTTTTACCAAATCATCATCCGAAATATAGTAAGCGACAAACTTTTCCCCTTTAAATTTTTATGTGGGGGTGTAAGCGAGAAAAATTTCAGAAAGGTTTGAATTTAATTTTGTAGTTTGTTCGAATGCGATGAGTGCAACCATTTGTCCTTTATGAGCGATGCATTGTGCGGTTCGCAGGCGCGGCGCTCAGTCACTGTGGCCGTCTCAGTTGCAGGTGTGAGCTCGTTAGTGGGTGTTGTACAGCGGCGATTTGAGGATATCTTAAGTTCATCTGTAAAGACGCTTGAAAGACTAGTTGTTTATTATTAGAGTAAGTATATGCGTTTGTAGTCACGCTGAGCATTCACTGTTTATGTGCGCATCCAATAGCATCGCATGGTTTCTTATTTTATATATTCACTTATGTCATTAGCATCACATACGGCTGTCCTCATTATGTCAACCACGGATTCAGCGAGCGAGGTCGACGTGTCAGTTCTGAGTCCACCAAAGAAGCGAGCAAAGAAGAAATCATTAAGTTCTTCTGAGAAGTACATGGTGCTTAATGTGTATAAAACGGAACTGTTACATCCAGAGCAGTCGATGAGTGACATTGTTTCGAAAACAGCTGCAGCTACAGGTGTTGGACGTTCTTCGGTGTATCGTGTGATAAGTGAGTACAAGGCCATACACTCTTTTAAGTCTCCCAAGAAAGGAAAATTACGATAGAAACTTTCTGAAAGTGTTGATGACTTCGATAGAAATGCGGTACGAAGGAAAGTCGTGAACGAAGATGCAGATATGGGAAATTTCGGAGAACTACATTTTATAAGTTATTTAGAGAAATGAATTTCTAATATGTCCAGCGTGGGCGCGATAGCATGCTAATAGACAGGGATGACATCATTTTATGGAGGCGGCGTTATCTTCTAACCATTAAACGGTTGAGAGATGAAGGCAGACCCATTTACTAGTTGGACGAGACGTGGGTGAACGCAGGACATACCCGAAGTTACGTCTGGGTAGACGACACTATAAATTCCTCAAAACAAGCGTTTCTGTCCGAATTATCCACCGGAAGCAAGGGTCCACCAGGTAAAGGGAAACGTCTGATTATCGCACACATTGGCAGAAAAGCAGGGTTCGTTGAAGGATGTTTGTGGACTTTAGAATCCAAGAAAATTGAAGATTATCATTAGGAGATGTGCGCCGAAACCTTCGAGAAGTGGTTTCAAGATGTTCTTCCTCGGCTTCAGGAAAATGCAGTTATTGTTCTTGATAACGCGCCGTACCATTCTCGGAGAAAACAAGAAGTTCCCAATGCGAATTCCAATAAGCACGAAATATCAGAGTGGCAAAAATCTAAAAACATCGATTTCGAAGACGGCATGTTGAAGAAAGAACTTTTAGATATAGTTAAAAATCACAGAACAGCGCACAGCGAATACGCAATAGATGAAATGGCGAAGAATGCAGGGAAAACTTTTCTCAGAATTCCTACAAAATGCCGGAAGTTAAAGTACTGCTAGAAGAAGCAGTAAGAACAGTGACTGCAGAGGATTGGCACAAGTGTGTTCTCCATGTCGTAGAAAAAGTGGAAACTCAAAGGTGGAAATTAGACTGCATTATAGAGGAGAGAGAGGAGCGGTTTGTTATAAACCTCAATGAAAACAGTTCAAGTTTGCAGAGTGAACCTTGTTTCATCCTTTATCATTATTATTATTATTATTACTGCTAGTGTTATTACAATTTACAATTAATTGTGTTTGAATGGAGCGTTTTGTTAGAAAGCTGAATGAAAATAAATCTGCTTCGAGAGAATGACTCAGTTTAGCATTATTTTAACATTATTGTTAAATTTATTTCGTACATTGTTGCCCAGGTTTCTCACGGTCCGCTGTGACAGCTCGGCAGCCAGCCGAACGCCGCCAGCTGCAAAGCGTGCGCCAAGGATTTTCCACACCCCTACGTATCACGTGAACACCGACTGCTTTCTCTGGAAACGAGGGTAGTCGCTCACGCGACACTGTTTATGTTTCGTCCCAGCTCTCGGTGAATAGACTATACATATTTTATGTACATGGCATGCTTTTTGTGGACAAGTATGTGTGAGAAGATTGTGTTTACTTAAATTCAGTATTTTTTTCTGCAAATGCAATGTAATTTCATGTCCTGAGGCATCTCACTAAGGTGAGCAAAATTAGTGATGATTCATTTCCAAACTTCACAATTAAGCCCATATTAATAGTTGTGGAAAAATTTTACTTGGGTTACATGTATGAAGCTATTTAGCATTTTTACCAATCAAAAGCAGTTGTCTGGTAGTCTGAACATTGATGTTGTAGCAGTGTTTCTTTTGTAAAAGGTTCCTGTATATCGTCAAGGCTACATGTCCCACCCATATTGCAGTCGAAGAACCCACCTTACATTTTTGTCATTCTGTGAAATAAATTTTGTGTAATGGTATATCATCACGTGTTACACGGAGAGAAAATCTGTAGAACGTAAAGAATCAGTGTCTGTACTTTCTGTTAAGAAAGATATGTGCTTCAATTGTACATAGCTTCTGGTGTTTCGACTTGAAAGTTTGCTCTAAATTTTCTTATAAACAGTGAAAGTACTAAGTAGGTAGTGCTCCACAGTTGTATGCCGTTGGATCATAGGAACGTCAAAATTGGTAATGGGACATATGTGTTCCATATAATCCAATGTTAAGAATAGCGACGAAAATGTAAACATAAATTCTACAGACTTGTTCATTTTATGTATGAAATCAAATGGATATATAGGTCTGAAGATAATGAAATGGTGTATAGACCTCTGCCCCCAGATTCCTGTTTGTTGGTGCCTTTGTTAGAGCAGGCAGTTTAATGTTTGGGAGGGAGGTATTGTGGAGAATACTAGGTTATATCATATTTGGTCTTATTTTTGCAGAAGGTATTTGAATGTATGTACAGCACGAATGTTTTATTCATAAAACTGGTAAAATTCTTATTTAATTGTCATATTTTTGGGTACTGATGTTGTCTACCTGACGTGATGAGTATGGAGATAAGTACACCAGAACAGGCCTTAAGATGAGTCAGGTGGTGTTTTGGTTGTTCCTTTTTCTGTTAATATTGGTAGAAAATAATAAAGATGCTACAAAAAAAGTACAGTGTTGGATAACCAAGTAGGCGAGCCTTGTTCAAACATCCCTCAAGCCAACTTTTTTGTCTCTCTCTTTCTCACTTTTCGCTGCTCGCTTTATTCAAATCTGTGTCTGTGTCGTGGTGTAAGGTCCGTTTGCAACAGCGAGGTGTAAGGTAGAGACCTATAATGACAGTTGGTTCTGCACAACTACTCTATTAGTAGCCGAAAGGAAGTGGCTTTCGAATGAAAACCACAGACGTTTGGCTACAAGGGGGCAATTCAACCGAATCCTCCTCCGAAAAACAAGTCTGGTGTGTGATTAGTGACATTACGTGTGTCATATGATAGGAATCTCTTATCGAGGCACCTAATTTGTACGACTGGTGAGTGAGTTCGTATAAATGTGAATGTGATCACTCCAAAGGAAATAAATGAGAAAATAATAGCTTAACGAATACAACAGTTTAACAATCACACAGTTTCTCTGTGCTCTGTCAAAACGTATGTTTTTAACGTGTTTGAAGTTGGTTCCGTTTGAAAGTATTGACATAGGTCACACCTGTTTTTTTGTTGTTTTGATTTCTGTGAGACATCTATGTGGGTTCTCGCCTGCTCTCACTATTCATCACATTTACTTGCAACGGTAACGTATTCTCACCACATGAATCACATTCCACAACCAGTGTATAGTATGACAACTGTCAAGACTACAGAAAGAGAACAAACATTTCAATGACTGAACGGACAGTTCATAATGTTGTGAAAAGAAAGGGCTCAGACACGGCCACAAAACTGTTATTGTTTTAGGTTGCTCTTTATAGCACTTCTTGACCTTGGACCGATCACTGCCTCTATTTTGCTTTTTTCACATTTCTGTACAACTTCTCCCTTTTGATCTGTGTTAAATTTTTTACTGGCTATCAGCTGGGCCATCTTACCAGTAAATCTGAAGGGGATGCGATGGGGAGTTTCCTTTGTTAGACTCACGACGTAGAACACTCAAATAGTGTCACAACGGGCTGTGACTGCTAGGGGAGGAGTCCCAGTTGTAAGTGCTTAGAACAGCCACCCAGCCTAGAAGCATGACTTACAATCAAGAAACACTTCCCGAAATCGTACATTAGTATCGGCAGCTGTCTTATTTGTTTACTTTATTCGCGTAATGGCGTCTCCTTCTAAAACACGTAAGCTGGTATCCAGCCACGTAACACTTGCAAATAGCTGAAAAAGTTTGCTTTAAATGTCTTCTTCTTCTATGTCTTCTTCTTCTATTATTCCATTTCATTACTCCTTACACACTGCCAGATTTATACATACATAGTCAGATACTACTACTATGACCGTACAAACCAGGAATTTGACTTTTTTCTAAACATCATTATGCTGAATAGATGAAAGACTTAATATGTTTACATCGCTCGAACATCAAGTGTCTTACGATGTTGAGGTAATTTTCATAGGAATGTTTCTAGAACGATGCACACTACTTCGTTCTAGATCGTGTCACAATGCACAACTGACTTCTTGCCATAGTCCTGCAGCACGTATTCGTCTGAGAGAAGGAAGTATGTTTATTAGCGATTGTGGTAACTGATGGTACTAGTTGAATTTATGAAAAAATTGTAAATTTCGTTAAGAACCGCTACCAAAATCGGTTGTTTGTTTGCAGGCCTTTCACTGTAAACACAAACTCGCACTTGTGCACGTACAGGGAATGCACGCGCTCATGCAGAGAGAGAGAGAGAGAGAGAGAGAGAGAGAGAGAGAGAAATGCAATAAAAGCAATCGTACAACGCTGTGTTCACATTCGTTGATAAATACATCGACATGGGCTGCTCCCACAGGATTTGCCAGCTGTAGTAGTCTCATCTTTGTGCTAGAATTGATTAACACGCTGCCAGTTATCTAAATGAGGAAAGTTACAAACAGACTGCCGTCTGCTAATACCTTCCTCTGTATTGAAACATTTTCTGCTTCCAGCGAGACGTAATAACGTGCATCAGATTATAGTGTGATACAACTTAACCTGCCCATTTCGCAATGTTTTCTGTAACTTGTTTCCTCGACTTCCTTCACTTCTCTGGCACATATTACTAAAAAGTATGCATTACATATATGGAGGCTCGTAAGAGAATGTATTTGTCTGTACGTAATAGTAAGACTCGAAATCAGACTCATTCTATGTTCTAAGTTTACAAAAGACACTTCTATAATTATTCCAACCTTAAATACCACACATAACGTTGAAAAGTCCCCTTAGAAAAATTATAAATGACTGTGCTTAAACTGACACGCAATATTTTTAGCGCAACGCAATCTGACTTTTAATAATCCCTACAAAAGAATGGCCCTGACTAACAATAACCTATACCTTTCACAAATCACTTACCTCACAAAAATCTTCGTTACTCAAACTACTGCAATACAGCGAGCGCCAATACTGCCAGCTAAATAAAAGATTCAAACTACTGAAGGCACTAACTACTGATAGGCATAGTTAGCAAATGAAAGATTTTGATAGAGAACAAACAATGTATTTACCTTCATAGTGTTCAAAATTCATAATATCTATATCAGTCCATGATATCCAATATTACAAATTTACTGTCTCTGTCCAGATCATCCGCTCTCAAAACTCCGCCATCTCACTCCCCACATCCAGCACTACTGGCGGCTCACCTCCAATTGCGCAACGCTACGCGCTGTTAACAGCCAGCTGCCCAACACTACAATGGCAAATATTACAACAATGCCAATCAGCCACAGACTGCACACAGCACATCCAGTGATTTTCATACAGAGCGTTACGTGGCGTTACCAGTATAAAAACCCAAACAGCCTACTTAGAACGTCGAAAAGCTCTTATAAAGTACAAGCAATAATTACGAAAAGCTCTTATAAAGTACAAGCAATAATTACACTCCTCATTAGTTCTTTATACGTTATGGTGACTAGGAAAAAATGTTTATGTAATCTCAGGAGAGAATTAGTACGTTTCGGGAAAATGTCAATTGACAGGAAGTATGTATTTCGGTGAAAACTGGCGTCTCAAGAAAGCTGCACGACATCTTGTCATTCGATATGTTCTTTACAGAAGGCATTGTACGAAAAAATTATTTTTATTGTTGACCGCCCTAGTGGTTATACCGATGAATTATATTGATGCCGCGCTTACTTATAAAGAGATAATTATCTCTGTCTACAAGCCTAAAATATGTACACGCAATGCACGTTCAAAACTTTCGACAGCTGAAGACGTATGTCTAAAAATTTCATGAGTGTATCCAACGTTACATACGTGGAAATCAGAATCGAGAATCTTGACCGACTATTCAGAATAATGGCAATTCCTGAAGTTAACATTAACCAGATGATTGATTTCATCTGAAGCTGGAGAATAAATGTCTAGAAAACGTGATTTACATTGTATTGCAGTGTTTGGCTCTTGGCACCTCTGAAACACCTACTTTTCGTAAAAATGTAGCCTCTGTTTAGGCTTTATTAAACATCATCCTGTTCTTGAAAAGTCTTTTCTGCAGCTGAAAATAAGAGTTTAACTCTGAATCTTTGTAATTTTTCTTGATTACTTTTGTGCGTCAGTGTTACCGTACTACAATTGAAAGTCACCTTCGCAATTCTGTTTGCTGAGAAAGTATTCTTTTTATTTATTTAATACAAGCCAATGCCCAGCAGGCGTTACAATGCTTCTTTCTATTGTTTTGTAATTTGTTGAAAGCGCCTCCACATCAATTAAGCAGACATTAATACACACATATCATAAAAGGCTTTGCATCACCCCGGTTCCCAGAACTCCTGAATATAGACGTTGACTGTGGATAGTGTATCACAGACACAGTCCGTTCGACTGTTCAGAGATGTCACTAAACCCGCCCAATGATGTAAACAACCATGGATCAGCAGCGCCTATTAGACGAAGGGGTTCCGACAGCCGATCAGTTCCGGTCATTCCACCAGGAGGGAGGTACACGGCCCGTGTTGTCTGTAGTTCAACCATGCCTAGACGGCCGATACAGCGGTACGATCGCGTCCGCGTGGTTACTTTATGCAGGAAGGGCTCTCAACAAGGGAAGTGCCCAGGCGTCTCGGACTGAACCAAAACGATGTTGTTCGGACACTGAGGAGATACAGAGAGACAGGAACTGTCGAAGATGTGCTTCGCTCAGGCCGTCCAAGAGCTACTACTACAATGGATGACCGCTACCTACGGATTATGGCTCAGAGGAATCCTGATAGCAACGCCACCCTGTTGAATAATGCTTTTCGTGCAGCAAGTGGACCCAAACTGTGCGCAATATGCTGCATGATGCGCAGCGTCACTCCCGACGTCCATGGCGAGATCCATCTTTGCCACCACGACACCATGCAATGCGGTAGAGATGGCCCAACAACATACCGAATGGACCGCTCAGGATTGGCATTACGTTCTCTTCACCGATGAGTATCGCATATGCCTTCAACTATACAATCGTCGGAGATTTCCGGAATGAGATTTTCACTCTGCAGCGGAGTGTGCGCTGATATGAAACTTCCTGGCAGATTAAAACCGTGTGCCCGACCGAGACTCGAACTCGGGACCTTTGCCTTTCGCGGGCAAGTGCTGTACCATCTGAGCTACCGAAGCACGACTCACGCCCGGTACTCACAGCCTCATTCTGGAAACATCCCCCTGGCTGTGGCTAAGCCAAGTCTCCGCAATATACTTTCTTTCAGGAGTGCTAGTTCTGCAAGGTTCGCAGGAGAGCTTCTGTAAAGTTTGGAAGGTAGGAGACGAGGTTCTGGCAGAAGTAAGGCTGTGAGTACCGGACGTGAGTCGTACTTCGGTAGCTCAGATGGTAGAGCACTTGCCCGCGAAAGGAAAAGGTCCCGAGTTCGAGTCTCGGTCGGGCACACGGTTTTAATCTGCCAGGAAGTTTCGTCGGAGATTTGTTTGCAGGCAACCCGGTCAGGCTGAACGACTTTGTCCAGCAAGTGCAGAAAAGTGGCGGTTCCCTGCTGTTTTCGGGTGGCATTATGTGGGGCCGACGTACGCCGCTGGTGGTCATGGAAGGCGCCGTAACGGCTGTACGATACATAAATGCCATCCTCGGACCGATAGTGCAACCATATCGGTAGCATATTGGCAAGGCGTACTCTTCATGGACGACAATTTGCGCTCCCATCGTGCAAATCTTGTGAATGACTTCGTTCATGATAACTACATCACTCGACTAGAGTGGCCAGCATGTTCTGCAGACATGAACCCTATCGAACATGCCTGGGGTAGATTGAAAACGGTCGTTTATGGACGACGTGACCCACCAACCATTCTGAGGGATCTACGCCGAATCGCTGTTGAAGAGCGGGAAAATCTGGACAAACAGTGACTTGATGCCACGAGGAATACAGGCACGCATCAATGCAAGAGGACGTGCTACTGGGTATTAGAGGCACCGGTGTGTACAGCAATCTGGACCACCACCTCTGAAGGTCTCGCTGTATGGTGCTACAACATGTAATGAGTGTTTTTCATGAGCAATTAAAAGGGCGGAAATAATGTTCGTGTTGACTTTTCTGTACAGGTTCCGGAACTCTCGGAATAAAGGTGATGCAAAACTTTCTTTGATGTGTGTATATGTAAAAAACAAATAAAGGAATAATTTCTTCATCATTCGTTAATTGTGACTAAGATAATTTTAAGTGCTTTGGGATGTACCATAGTTTTTGTTTTTCAGTCTTATGCAGAAACAAATAATGTTTTCGACTGTCCCGCTCGTGAGCACGCAACGTACAACTGCATATGCGGAAATCATGGATTTTCCAGGTTGAAGCAGTTGACCTCGTGTTTAGTTAACAGTAACCGAGAACGCCAGGGGAACGGGGAACCGTTGTTTGAAATGAAATGGCACGCCGGTGGGAATGATGGGAATACATAGCATGAAAACATCTTCTCCGCCGGACTTGCCAGTGGGAAGTGTTGCCTCAGTAACATCTGGCGTAATTTTTGTGACAGCGAGCCTGGTTCCAATGCACAGTCAAGGTGGATTAATGTTGCGAAGAAGAATTATTCATTCCCCGATTTCGAGCGGCAATGACTTCTGTGAACAGCCCATAAACGATGTGCTCCATTGCTTGCTTGGTGATCTTAGGTTCCTTGAGGAACACGTAATCGCTTTCTCTTTAGTGCTTGGCTGGTAGATCCACCAACTGTTTCGCATTTAGGAGTCATTATTACCTTCACAGAGTAAGCAGCAACAGTTGTACAAAGTTTCAACTCAATCGGAAGAACAGATTTTTTGTTTACGTACGAAAATTGTTTTTAGGCTACTGACTTCTGGTAAAGAAACTGTTACACAGGACTACCAACACGAGAGAGCTTACAGAAATCGCTCCGTACCAGGTTATGCGCTTTCCTTTTTCTTATTGTACATAGTTTCCTTCAAAACATTCTTCTCCCCAATTGATACACCATACCTAATGCCGTTTCCACTTCCAGAAGCAGTTTTGCTGCGCCTCTTGCTGGACCGTGCGAAGCACCGTCTGCAAATTTTCTTTTATCTCGTCTATCGTTGCAAATCTTCGTCCTGTCAACTGGGATTTAAACTTTGAAAATAAAAGAAACTCCTTAGCGACCAGGTCTGGAGAGTACGGAGGACGAGGCAGCTCAGTGATTTCGTCTTTAGTACAACAGTCACGCACCAGCAGGGATGAATGTGCGAGCGCGTTATCGTGAGGCAGGAGCTAACAATTGTCTCACCACATTTCAGGCCGTTAGCTTCTCACATTTTCTTGCAGACGTCGCAACACGTCCCGATAGCACCATCAATCAATAGTTTGTCTCAGTGGCATGAATTCATGATGAACTAATTCTTCAAAGTAAAAGAAAACAATCAGCATTGCTTTGAGATTTGACTTCTCCTGATGAGGTTTTTGTCTTGGAGAACCTTTCCCGACCATTTGGTGTGTCTCTGTATTCTTGAGTTCACAAAAAAATGTAACGCAGACGCGTTGCTCCTATAACTATGCCATCTCGAAATTCGCAAACTGTGAGACAGAACGTTCTACTCAATACAGCACTGAACAATAACCAACAGGCAACAATGAAACTTCCGTCAGTTACACATTAAGCACAGGCGTGTGTAGGGGTGCCAACCACTTTTCGCTCCAACACACCACTGGCGCGAAATTACTAATTTTGTATAGATCTCGTACAGAATACGTAATGTCGATAAATGAAGCATTCTTTCTCGCTATTGGATTTTACGGAAATTGGTACATGGTTACTGGAAATGAATGCAGCTACAGGCCTTCTCCAGACAATGCAGATCAATTTGCAGAACACTATCGTCAGTTTCAATGTCGATACCAGGCAAAAATCGAGATTCCCGATTCCCGGGTGGATGAAATGTCTACAAAAACAACTATGTTTCAGTCTCACGATGTTAAAGTCCGCGTGTTGAATCTAATTTTGAGTTCAAATATTTATTCCCGCCAAAACAATCCAGTGTAGGACTCTGTACCCCAAGCTATCTCAGGGTGTGCTTCGTTTACCATGACGTATCACCTTGCTTTGACGGATCCCCTCCTTGTTTTAAATACATGGTATACTACAACAGTTATGTAGCACGTATGGAGAACTGGTGATTACAACGGCAGCGAAAGTAGTCGTAACGAGACAGCTTCATCCCGTCCACTTGACGTGTCAGATAAGCTGTGCTCTCTATCGTTTGTTGCCCTATACAACATTTATGACCCATATTGCAGTATGATCTGAGTTTTACCACTTCCACTTGTTACGCAAGGTATCGTCGATTAGCCATGTTTGAGCAGAGCAAGCTCCACGAAAGCAGTTCCACTAGGCGCTACATGTTTTGTAACGGGTAACAGCACGAATCACACGCGATGGTACGACCACAGTTTCATTCCACCGTTAAGTATAGAGCACGACTTTGCTGCTATGTTTACAAGGGTGGTGAAACTCTGCGCTGCATATGTCATGCGAACACAATAAAGCGGTCTATCAATCATTCAGATGCTGGGAACGGCGCTAATTTCAAACCAATTTCCTATCCGTTTACGTATTCCACTATTTATAAAGCTGCATCACTTCGTTGGGAGATACCAGTTGTTTAAAAGCGAATTGGACAGATTTATGTGACAAAAAAACAAAACCGCTGCTGGCCTTATGATAGTGTGGAGCACAGTTAATGTCAACTACGTAACAAAAACAGGAACAAAAGACATATTAAACCGCGAGTGCACAGCAGTGGCCGTTGAAAAAAATGGTTCAAATGGCTCTGAGCACTATGGGACTCAACATCTTAGGTCATAAGTCCCCTAGAACTTAGAACTACTTAAACCGGACTAACCTAAGGACATCACACACACCCATGCCCGAGGCAGGATTGGAACCTGCGACCGTAGCAGTCCCGCGGGTCCGGACTGCAGCGCCAGAACCGCACGGCCACCGCGGCCGGCAGTGACCGTTGATCTTCTACAAATTATTATGATAAAAGTGCAGCAATAAGAAGCTTTAGTACCGTGCAGTGCCAGTGCCTGGTGACAGAGTGAGGAAGGTGTCGATTTACATTTCCTGGTCACTAGACTGTACGGTAACATTTTAATTGAATCGCAATCGTATCTTAGAACTTTCTGGAACGAAGGAATGTGACGTTTTCGATTACTGTCAGGCGGCCGGTAGACACGTTAACCTTAAAACGACCTCTACATTTATTCTGCATCTACACCTATGCTTCTCAAACCACATAAGGAAGTGTGGTGAGGGGTACCTTATGTACCACTGTCATTTCCACTCTCTCCTGTTCGAGCTGCGATCCATTCGCGGAAAGAGCGATTTTTGGTAACCCTTTGAGCGAGCGGGAATCTCTCTAATTTTACCGCCAGGTTTTTTTTCGCAAGATTCACGAATCACGGACAAACATATTGTTTGACTCTTCTACCAACGTACTCTCTTGGAATTGCGACAGTAAACGACAACATGATGCACAACGCCTCTGCCACTGGTGCTGTTTAAGGGGGATGGCTACATTAGAGTTTAGCTTACCGTCAACAGCAAAGTCATTAGGGACAGAGCACAAGCTCGAATTGGGAAGAGTTGAAAGAAAAATCATTTTCAAAGTAGCCATCCACAATCCACCTTCAGCTATTTGCGGGCGGGGGGCGACCAGAGGACCTACATTGGGTTTCCGCTTTCCCGAATGTGGATTCAGTGCCCCAACAGTCTTCCGTCTCTCTCGGAACAGTGCAACGCACTACACTCACATCCACTTTGTCTTAATTGAACGTACCCTACCTCAATATTCCAGAAAAATCGTTGAAAATAATATACAGGATTCAGCTCCGAAATAACGACTAAGCCATCCCAAAAGCTAGCCGCCTTGCCCACGTTGAGCAGAAAGATACATAACGTGTCGCACATTTTTTGATCTTAGACATTATTTTAATTGGGAAAGAAGTTCAGGAAATTTTAAGAAGAATTCTAGACACTCAAGAGACTAAAGTAAACATGAACTGAATTTTCGTTTATGTCTTTCAATAACGGAGCCGCTCGGGATAGCCGCGCTGTCTGAGACGTCTTGCCGCTGCTCGAGCGACTCACCCACGTCGGAGGTTCGAGTTCTCCCTCTGGCATGGGTATGTATATTGTCCCTAGCGTGAGTTAGTTGGAGTTAGATTAGGTAGTGAGTAAGCCTAGGGACCGATGACCTCAGCAGTTTGGTCCCATAGCAAATTATCACAAATTTCCAATTATTTCGATATTAGACGTCTGCTGTAAGTTGAATGATGTGATTCATCAAGTACAAACGGAAAACAAAATTACACTTTATGTAGATCATAATTGTGAAAGAATATGTACCTACCCTGAAAAGTTCGACTGATAATTATCGTGTACATGGTTCAAGAGGTACACAACAGTACCGCCTGAGGCGGCCACCACAAAGGCACAGTCACTTGTCAGGTCTCCTCTCAGCTCCGATCAGCTACCTCCTGGTAGTGCTCCTTACTGCGGACCACTTTCTGTTTTCGTCGCCATATACAAGCAAGGGGAAACTACAGCCGTAATTTTTCCCGAGGGCATACAGCTTTACTGTATGATTAAATGATGATGGCATCCTCTTGGGTAAAATATTCCGGAGGTAAAATAGTCCCCCATTCGGATATCCGGGCGGAGACTACTCGAGAGGACGTCGTTATCAAGAGAAAGAAAACTGGCGTTCTACGGATCAGAGTGTGGAATGTCAGATCCCTCAATCGGGCAGGTAGGTTAGAAAATTTGAAAAGGGAAATGGATAGGTTAAAGTTAGATACAGTGGGAATTTGTGATTCAATCTATATATTGAGCAAGCAGTAAAGCAAACAAAGGAAAAATTCGGAGTAGTCATTAAAATCCATGGAGAAGAAATGAAAACTTTGAGGTTCGCCGATGACATTGTAATTCTGGCAGAGACAGCAAAGGACTTGGTTCAAAAATGGCTCTGAGCACTATGGGACTTAACTTCTGAGGTCATCAGTCCCCTAGAACTTAGAACTACTTAAACCTAACTAACCTAAGGACATCACACACATCCATGCCCGAGGCAGGATACGAACCTGCGACCGTAGCGGTGGCGCGGTTCCAGACTGTAGCGCCTAGAACCGCTTGGCCACGCCGGCCGGCTAAAGGACTTGGAAGAGCAGTTGAACGGAATGGACAGTGTCTTGAAAGGAGGGTATAAGATGAACATCAACAAAAGCAAAACGAGGATAATGGAATGTAGTAGAATTAAGTTGGGTGATGCTGAGGGAATTAGATTATGAAATGAGACACTTAAAGTAGTAAAGGAATTTTGCTATTTGGGGAGCAAAATAACTGATAATGGTCGAAGTAGAGAGGATATAAAATGTAGATTGGCAATGGCAACGAAAGCGTTTCTGAAGAAGAGAAATTTGTTAACATCGAGTATTGATTTAAGTGTCAGGAAGTCGTTTCTGAAAGTATTTGTATGCAGTGTAGCCATGCATGGAAGTGAAACATGGACCATAAATAGTTTAGACAAGAAGAGAATAGAAGCTTTCGAAATGTGGTGCTACAGAAGAATGCTGAAGATTAGGTGGGTAGATCACATAACTAATGAGGAGGTATTGAACAGAATAGGGGAGAAGAGGAGTTTCTGGCACAACTTGACTAGAAGAAGGGATAAGTTGGTAGGGCATGTTCTGAGGCAGCAAAGGATCACCAATTTAGTACTGGAGGGCAGCGTGGAGAGTAAAAATCGTAGAGGGAGACCAAGAGATGAATACACTAAGCAGATTGAGATGTAGGGTGCAGTAGGTACTGGGAGATGAAGAAGCTTGCACAGGATAGAGTATCATGGAGAACTGCATCAAACCAGTCTCAGGACTGAAGACCACAACAACATACAGCAGTGCGTCATATTCGTCTGCTGAAAGTGTTGTCAGCCACCAGGACGAACGCTGTCACCGAAAGCGGCTGCGTTGCGTCCACCCAGTACTGGCGGAGATTGAAATCCTTCTGCCGACAAGCAGAAAAGAAGACGCGCTGCGGAAATTCTCTCAGTTCAGTGCCTGCTGTCAGTTGAGTGCAGTTCCTGCAGAGCCAGCAGTACGAACGGATCCTACAGTTCGCTTGTTACCGACAGGGCCATCATTTCCTGAAATACACTATGGAGCATAATTCCGCGAGTTCCTTTGAGAAAACTGCAGCCAGACTTAGCAGCTGGTTTTTACGGAGGAATAGGACAGTCAACGTATACTTGGGTAATTACTTTCAGTCATAGCGACAATATCATAGACTGCCAAGAGACAAGAATGTTATTTAGATTTCATTTTATTATGTGTACGTAAAGTTGTGCCCTACCAAAACTACCAGTGTACTTTTGGTACAGTAAATAAATGACATAGTAAATGGTAGGATTGCAGGTAGAACTGGTAGCATTGGTAGGGAAAGGAACATAAATGAATGTGTGGGAAGAAACAGAGAACTGAAGACTTCTCTTTGCTTGTTCGTTCCTTTTGCACGTAATTAAAACCGCACATCGTTCAGTGACAATCCGCAGCTTATTTTATATCCTTACAAAACATAAATTTCATTTTACAGCAATGAAAATTAGTTTATCACGTAACTTCTGCACTTTATGTAACCAAAGCAATTACTTTCGATGCAAGTACAGATTCCATTATCAAACATAAAAGAACCTTTATAATTGTAGTTGTTATTTGTATCCAGTAGACCTTCTTGGTCATGACATAAGGCAACAGTTTCCTGTTATTCTTGATAGCTGCGAAGGTGGTTTATGAATAACAGAAACACGATTTATCTAACCTTGTCGAACTACTGAACTGATGTTTGATATGTTATTGTTTCGCCATCAGGGTACTGGGGCTCCAGATGCAATTTTGGTATCGAATTGTTATGCAAATTAGTTAAATTGATCAATTAATTACGCCACTCCCGACTACACACACACACCCACTATCCAGATGACGTCACGTGTTTTCGCCATCCTGCATGTATGTCAAGCTCCCTTCCCCCTCCCCTTCTACCCTATTGGCGTGACTTTCGAATTTTGGTGGGAATTCCGAATTTTCGCTGTTATATTCAATTGTAAGTTCAGAGGACGTAATATTAACGGAAATGGTTGATGTAAATTGTTTATAGAACAGGAATAGTTCGTAGAAGTCGAAAAAAAAAGAAAATTATAGGATGGGAAATTGTGCTCTGAGAAGGATGTTATTGGCATTGTGTACGACAGGGATATTCTTGTTTAACTTCTATACTGCGATCGCAAGGTCATTAAGGTGCTCCATGGTGTGCTGCCCAGCGTGAGTGCAACATTGGTGTGCCGGGAGATGAAAGGGCGTCGCGCCACGCGCGTTGGTAACTTTCTGCAGGCCTTAGATAACGCAACCTAAGACCACGTGCGTCGCTTCGCATGTTCCCCGGCGATCTGCTAGGCATCCACACCAAAGAGATGGTGGGGAGGCGCCAGCCAGCGCTTGAAAACCGGCAGATGATTTTAATGTTCAATGCCGTTCTCAAGGCGTGCTTTGTTGGGCATCTACCACGAACAATACATTTGTTTTCGAAGGTTAGTGCCTTCCCCCATAGCTAAGCCCTGCCAAAAACAACATGTATTTCGAGGAATGCAGCTGGCATTGGGCGTGCCACGCTATCTGTCTCAGAATGAACAAAGGATTTTTTCTAAAGATAGCAGATGCGTCCAACTTTCTGTCCACTTGCTGGCAAACGAAGGATGTTTTCAGAACTTTTTGTCCCCTACTGCACCCACCTGCACCAGGCCTGCTTGAAGAAGAAAAAGAAGGCGAAGTTAGCGTCCTCATCCCACAGCAGTCCCCCTGAATAACATGTATTTTGAGGGATGCAGCTGATGTCAGAAGTATCAAGCTACATGTTTGCCTCAGGAGGAACAAAGAGTGTTTTTCTAAAGCTAGCATCTGTGTCCAATATTCCAGCCACTTACCAGCAAAAAATCGTTATTTGTCTCAGAATATTTTTTCATCCATTCTAGCTGCGTTATGTTCCTCATATAAGTAAGAAAAGGAGGTTAATATGCTTTCAACTACCTAGTTTCAACTGTTTTTCAAAATCACTGACTACACGTTTTCCCCATCCGAAATACGTGCACATCGATCGTTTTATATAGTTAATATCTTAGGATTTTTGGTAGGTTAACGAATAAGACAAGCAAATATTCTGGTACAGGGTCTTTATTAACTTTCGCACGTACATTTACAAACAAAAAGCAGCTCTTTCCTTATTTTTGTTGGGTGTTGTTTTAACAATGCCCAACTTAATTTTTAATTTACTTTTTAAATCCACACCTGAGTCATCTATTCCTTTCTCCAGCCAGTATGTATCTACATGTTTCCTGAAAACTACCTCTTTTACGGCTTTAACAAGTAGTTATTTTCCTTCCGGCAGTTCTTCTACACGAGAGGATTCGGGAATTTTAACTTTTCCTCTTTTCTCCTGCATAACACTGTTGTCATAACACCCCACATCTTCCCGAGTGTGGACTCCCAATTCTTCTGCTATACATTCTTGTGGAATTTTGGTATAGAACTTGAAGTTTACATCTTTTTCCAATGAATTGTCATTAAAAGTTATTATTCCGTTGGTTTTAAGCTCTGCAAACGGTTGTTCTGTTGCTAAGTGTATGACAACGAGCCCACCACACTTCGATATAACGTAACCATTCTTTTTAAGGAGTTCCAAGGAGGAACTGAGTTTGATAAACAGATTTTCGTGTGTCATTTAACATAGAAAACGTGCTTCAATCCACCGTTTTCGCCGAGTGCTCCAATATATGCCACTTACCACTACTGTTTATAGTAAATGCTATTATTTTGTATTCCCCAGTCGTAGCCAAATTTTTCCATACAGTATGTTTGAAGCCATATGTAAATCTGGCCTACACATCCGCAATAGATTCTTCCTATTCCATTTGCAGCTTATATTCTTCCTTTATGGCAGCTGCCTCCTCCGTATAGTCCAGTTTTCTTGTCTTTAGCCGCGCGGGATTAGCCGAGCGGTGTAAGGCGCTGCAGTCGTGGACTGTGCGGTTGGTCCCGGCGGAGGTTCGAGTCCTCCCTCGGGCACGGGTGTGTGTGTTTGTGCTTAGGGTAATTTAGGTTAAGTAGTGTGTAAGCTTAGGGACTGATGACCTTAGCAGTTAAGTCCCATAAGATTTCACACACATTTGAACATTTTCTTGTCTTTACTTCGACGTCCTACATACCCAGTTTCCTTTTTTGTGCGCATGACACATTCACTGTACTTAAAGGTATAATTTCTTTAGTGGGGGATGGTTTAAGCGCGTTCAACATGTTACATCTTTATCTTAGGACTTGTCGTATACCACCGTCTATGTCAATCAGTCCTAATTCTGCAATATCTATATCGGACGGTATTGTGGAGAACAATGTTCTAGACTGAGAAAAATAACTTTTTCCTGCTTTAACATAACACTTCTGTATATTGCTTATGTTGTTTTTATAGGAGTCAGAACTACGAATATCCACGTAGTTTATAGTTAGATAATTAAAACTGTATGCAGATAGAACGTAGCTGGTGAGCTTTTCTCGGTATTGAGTATCTGGAAGGCTTACTTATACACCGGTCAGTTTACGGGTATTTTTATTACCCCAGTACGCAACAAGCATAACTTTACTAAAGACAACGCAACAGTTGTTCTGTAGTTTATCTGTTATTTGACGCCACGTGGAAGCATTTGGCTCACAGTAAAGTGGAGCATATTGTAAACACTGGCTGTTGTCGTCTAGTACACGTAAACACTCCTGCACAGGGTCAAATACGCAATGCGTTCTGTAGTTGTATATTGTAGGCTCCAACCTGGTAAAGCCATGCTGCTTAGTCAAGAAAGAAAGAGTTTCTCGTAGTCGCATGCCAAGACACTTTGTAAAATCTATAATGTAGTTATCAAAATTTCTGATCGCCCCAGGACTTGTGATTTGACATATAAATTTGTTATATATCTTTATTCTACAGTTGAAGATTGACAATGTTAGCCAGTCTATTCCAATATTGTATTAACGTTGTCCACAATCACATTGCTGTTTCGCTAGCGATCCCCTTCCATGCAGAGATCTTGGTTTGATATAAAGTAGTCGGACATCTCCATTTTATCGAAAATTCCGGCAAAGTCCTGCATTATGTGCACATCCAAAAGATGATAGTCGTCTACACGTGGTTGTTGCAATATTCCGGGAAGCTCTTTCATTAGAACACCCGTTTTAACGTCAGTTAATTCCACTTTATATGGTGTAACCACAGGATTTTTGTATTTTCTAAAAATAATTTCCAGAGCTTCCTTGCCGATTTTTTCTCGTATCTCCCTTGCTGTCACACTGTCGTTCCCGTGTAGGAGAAAAGCCATACATTTCCTTCTTTAAAGTTACAGACAGCCCTATTTGTAACTTTTCTCGGCAATCCACTTAATCACAGATTTTAACCACAATAATGTTGTTGGAAAATGGTCGTGTAATAGGTGTAAGCACATTTACATTCTTTTCACTAAGTGGTATACCATTTTCGGAGTAATTCATGTTGCCAATGTCAGCAGCCAGATTATCCAGGTTCTGCTGTAATAACCGCAAGCCGAAGCTTTCGTCTGTTGGTCTCGTCTTCCTCCATAAAAACTGAGGGATGTTGAGGAATTTGGAGGAATCCATGTTGACACTTTTACCTGTCACGGGACACTGATCAGTTGCGCTTGTCAAGCCTTCTTTTATACTCTAAATATCCAAGATGGTGGCACTTTCTGTCACGTGATTTCTGGTCATACACTCTACATACCTCCTAGCCCAGTTGACCTTCTTTGTGTGCAAGGTGTCCGTGACAAGGAGGAGAGTGCCCCTCGCAAGTACCACTCTTATGTATGGGATAGA
This sequence comes from Schistocerca cancellata, assembly GCF_023864275.1. NCBI lineage: Eukaryota > Metazoa > Arthropoda > Insecta > Orthoptera > Acrididae > Schistocerca > Schistocerca cancellata. Next base: position 681,474,532 of record NC_064627.1, read on the forward strand.
ACCAACGCATGTCCCGGAGTGTATGGTAATGCGCTGTACTTGGAAAATACTTTGAACAGTGTAGTACAAAGCAGTATCCACACAGCAGAGTATGAGGCTTTACCGGCACATGGTTTCGGACAGGGTGGTATAGCGCAGTATTCGGACATTGGAGTATAGCGCTGTACTCGGACAGAACTTTGGGAGGGGTGGTACAGTGCAATAGAGGGACGGAATAGTGCAGCGCTGTATCCGACCACGAGGTTCTGCTGTAATAACCGCAAACCGAGGCGTTCGTCTGTTGGTCTCGTCTTCCTCCCTAAAAACTAAGGGATGTTGACGAATTTGGAGGAATCCATGTTGAAACTTTTAACTGTCACGGGACACTGATCAGTTGCGCTTGTCAAGCCTTCTTTTATACTCTAAAGATCCAAGATGTTGGCACTTTCTGTCACGTGATTTCTGGTCATACACTCTCCATACCTCCTAGCCCAGTTGACCTTCTTTGTGTGCAAGGTGTCCGTGACAAGGAGGGAGACTGCCCCTCGCAAGTATCACTCTTATGTATGGGATACAACCAACGCATGTCCCAGAGTGTATGGTAATGCGCTGTACTTGGAAAATACTTTGAACAGTGTAGTACGGAGAAGTATCCACACAGTAGAGTATGAGGCTTTACCGGCACATGGTTTCGGACAGGGTGGTATAGCGCAGTATTCGGACATTGGAGTATAGCGCTGTACTCGGACAGAACTTTAGGAGGGGTGGTACAGTGCAATAGAGGGACGGAATAGTGCAGCGCTGTATCCGACCACTACTAGGATGGTACTCGCGGTCCTCCGTCAGTCACCGCGAGTTCAGCGGATCACGCTACGTCTGAGGTCACGGAGCGTAGAAGTAGATAAAGGGGGCCTTTCCCATGGCGAAGGACCGTAGGGTGTGTGCCCGGACCCGCCACCCCTTGCGTACGTACCGCGCCTAGTACAGCACTAGACTCGCAGCTGTTTTCTGTGTGTTTGCTTGTTCACTCACTGCCGCATATCGCCTTTATATCGGATTTGTTTTAGATTTGTTAGTTGTCAAATTAGTTACAAGCCGTTCATTTTACAACTGCCAGCGCCAGAACACGGAATTAAACTTTGTTTACGTACAGATGGGCCCTAAGGCGTCCGACAATACTCGACAGTACGCGATTGTCGCACCTCACTCGTCATTGTCACGTTATAGTCATAGTGCGTTACTACTTCTGCGTATTGTTAGCGTTTGCTGAAATGGATAGTCACCGCGCAAATATATATACATTATCGAAGGTACGCTAAGATGGAAAAGTCTTGATAAATATCGTGGTTCAGATCTGCCGAGAACAATAACGAATAATTCCGTAGTTGTTCGAAGAGATTTCGGGATTGCAGGCTGTCGTCGTAAACTTCATTCCACGATATTTCAACTGGAGATCTACCAATCATCTTCAGGTGAGCCATCGAAGACTGACGTCTTGGTCAGTGTTCGATGGCTGACCAAGACGTCAGTCTTCGATGGCTCACCTGAAGATTACTGGCAGGTGTCCAATTGACATATCATGGAATGAAGTTTAAGATGACAGGCTGCAATCCCGAAATTCTTTCGAACATTTAATTCGCTAGGAAGATTTTAAATTTCATAGTTCTGTAGTTTAAATAAGGGGAAAAAGTAGAAAATTTCTGATTGACAGGGAGGACTTTGTAGCATGATGTGCAAGCTCGCTTTAAACAATGTCAGAATATAAGAAAGGTGCGAAGAAACCTATAACTGTGATCTGAACGTAAATTACAGTTATTAGATAGAAAAACAAGTTTTAATTTAATTTCGTACGCTTCTGTGTAGTAGAATGTACAGCAAAGCTATTAGACGCCCGCTTGGGTTATGGGATAGTAATACAAGTTTTTTTCACGTTTTCCTGTAGAGGGATATATTAAAGGAAAAAGTAATGCTGTCTCCTACTCGCACAGCTGCCTCATACCACGTACACTCAGGAACCGTATTACATTTTGATAGAGGGCATTTACATCGCTCGCGCGTCATCCGAAACAACAAGTAGCAGAAAACGTCTACAGCTCAGAGCACACTGGCCTGGAACGCAGCAGTAAAGTGAACGGGTTATACGCAAATGAGCGAATAAATGCAGTATTACAGGTACACGTAACGTTGTGAACAAAATGATATAGGTAATATTGTTTCGTGAAACCAGGCAGCGTAGACTGAAGCAACATACAGAGAGCATCATGAACTGATGACTCCCGGTGCTCAGAATTACAGAGGTTCCGCGCAGCCTCCACTGTTTCGTCCATTCGACGACAAAGTAGAAGAATGTCCCTTATATAAGTTGCAGCTGAAGCAGCACTTCTTAGCATACAACATTCACCTTGGTTTAGATTCTGCAGAAAATATTTTCCTCCTGTAGAGACGCAGATTTAGCCCAATGCTGACCTAGTGAATAAATGAATCTCTGATACACCAACATGTGGCTGCTGCTAGCTATAAATTTTTCAGAACGCGTAGAAAACCTAACCAGTTCTATAAAGAAAGGCTAACAGGACTTACAGATATGACTAGAAGTGAGAAATTCAGTTTTAGTTCTGGAGCATATTTTGGGATTAAATGCTTGTTCAAAATGTAGGCCGGCCGATGTGGACGAGCAGTTCTAGGCGATTCAGTCCGGTACCGCGCGACTGCTACGGTCACAGCTTCGAATCCTGTCTCGGGCATGGATGTGTGTGATGTCCTTCGGTTAGTTAGGTTTAAGTAGTTCTAAGTTCTAGGGGACTGATGACCTCAGATGTTAAGTCCCATAGTGCTCAGAGCTATTTGAACTATTTTTCCAAAATGTAGGAGACAGCAGAATTAGAGTAGAAGTCTTGAAACATCGCAACCCCGGTCTGGGCGAAGTACTACTAGGGAATGACCCTCAGCAAGTACGAGACTTGGCGGAATTAGACTTTTAGGCGCCTATACTTGGAGCTGTGGACGCTAAGTGTTCCACGCGGACCCGCAAGTCGCCATCGGTTCCTGTTGCTGAGCGTCGTAAGCGCTAACATTTCGCAGCGCGACCGTGCACGCACAGCAGTCCTCGAGAGACGAGGTAATGCTCTCAGCACTTCATAACGGACAGTCATAAACATTGCTATTTCCGCCAAGCAGAATGCCGACACTGCCATAAAATCGGGCCCATGTAACAACTTCGCTACCAGAAGAACCATAATGTGAATTCAGTTCCACGTAACTTCCAAATGGAGAAAATGGAAATAAAACTGATCTTACAATCGTAAATCAAAGGTGCTGCTCGCAACAGAACTCAATTTAAAGGATAGAGAAATCGCTCGGAGAGCAAACATACAACTGCGCAGCAAAAACTCTCATGTTGATACGTCACTTCAGCTTTCCCCAAATACCCTAGATTAAGGAAACAGTAACTTTTTTCAGATTCAAATGTATAACCGCAAATTGTTCATTAATTCACAATTTCTCAATGAAAATGGGAAATTTAAGCTACATGCTAGTGCTTCAGTTACTGTACTAAATCAGTAAACATACGAACAATTCGAGCGACGAAGCTGTCAGCAGTCAACTTTGCATGTCACAACTTATAATGACAAAAAAATTCCTCTTCTGACGACGTGTTCACAACCAGAAAAATAAGAACATACGACAAGAGCAGTGACATTCAGTGTAGTTCAATTCAGCTTTAGTCCAAATACACGGAAGCGTCAAAGAAACTGTTATAGGCATGCCTATTCAAATACAGACATATGTAAACTGGCAGAATACGGTGCTGTGGTCAGCAACGCCTATGTAAGACAACGAGTGTCTGGCGCAGTTGCTAGATCGGTTACTGCTGCTACAATGGCAGGTTATCAACATTTGAGTTTGAACGGTGGGTCACAGCGTCTCCGAGATAGTGACGAAGTGGGGATTTTGCCGTACGACCATTTCACGAGTGTACCGTGAATATCAGGAAGCCGGTAAAACATCAGATGTCCTACATCACTCCGTCTGCAAAAAGATCCTGCAAGAACGAGACCAACGACCACTGAAGAGAATCATTTAGCGTGATAAAATTGCAAGCGTTCGGCAAATTCCTGCAGATATCAATGCTGTGCCATCAAAAAGTGGCAGCGTGCGAACCATTTAACGAAACATCATCTATATGGGCTTTCGGAGCCGAAGGCACTCTTGTACCCTTGATGACTGCACGACGCAAAGGCTTACGTCTCGCCTGGGCCCGTCAACTCCGAGATTGGACGGTTGATGACTGGAAACATGTTGCCTGGTCGGACGAGTCTCGTTTGAAGTTTTGTCGAGCGGATGGACTAGTACTTGTATGCAGACAACCTCATGAATCCACGGACCCTATATCAGCAGCAGACTGTTCAAGCTGTTGGAGGCTCTGTAAGAGTGAGCAGTCCAGTCGAGCGGATGAACTAGTACTTGTATGCAGACAACCTCATGAATCCACGGACCCTATATATCAGCAGCACACTGTTCAAGCTGTTGGAGGCTCTGTAAGAGTGAGCAGTCCAGTCGAGCGGATGAACTAGTACTTGTATGCAGACAACCTCATGAATCCACGGACCCTATATATCAGCAGCACACTGTTCAAGCTGTTGGAGGCTCTGTAAGAGTGAGCAGTCCAGTCGAGCGGATGAACTAGTACTTGTATGCAGACAACCTCATGAATCCACGGACCCAATATATCAGCAGCAGACTGTTCAAGCTGTTGGAGGCTCTGTACGGGTGAGCAGTCCAGTCGAGCGGATGAACTAGTACTTGTATGCAGACAACCTCATGAATCCACGGACCCAATATATCAGCAGCAGACTGTTCAAGCTGTTGGAGGCTCTGTAAGAGTGAGCAGTTCCGCTCGAGCGGATGAACTAGTACTTGTATGCAGACAACCTCATGAATCCACGGACCCTATATATCAGCAGCAGACTGTTCAAGCTGTTGGGGGCTCTGTAAGGGTGAGCAGTCCAGTCGAGCGGATGAACTAGTACTTGTATGCAGACAACCTCATGAATCCACGGACCCTATATATCAGCAGCAGACTGTTCAAGCTGTTGGAGGCTCTGTAAGAGTGAGCAGTCCAGACCCTCGTACAGATTAATGGACAGCCCTGCAGGATTCATGGTGTCAGTTCTTTCCAGCACTATTCATATATTAGTCCAGTACACGCCACGTCGTTTACATTACTTCTGCGTGCGGGGGGGCTACAACATATTAGGCAGGTGTACCAGTTTCTTTGGCTCGTAAGTGTATATTTGGATTCCTTTGATCTGGGAATTCAAGATAATGCATTAATGTAAGTGCAATCAGTTTTCAGATGTCACACTAGAACATCAACAAATAGCGCGACAAATATCAACATCTACTCGATGGCACCCTGGAGTTCACACATGATTTAAAAGGGCATATTGTACCTACAGCTAATGATAAACCTAAATAGTCCGGAGCAGATTCAGTACAATGTGCTATTCACAATGAAGTAGCTACTGAACTCAAGCGACTGGAGGAAACTGACGTCCAGAAAACCATTTCAGCAAATCAGTGGGCATCTCCTCTGGTAATCTGTAGGAAGGCAAACTGAAAAATTACTCTCTGTGCTGATTTCAAATCAACAGTAAGTGCTCAGTGACAGATTCATCCCTGAACTGTAGCTGCTTGGTCTGGTCGACCTTCGACCGCAAAAGGTTGATCCCTACCCGGTTTCCGCGACCGGTGTGAATGTGACGCCTGCGGCGAGAGTCCTGCAGTGGCGTGCGAGCAGTGTCGCTGGGCTGGGTCGACGGCGAGCTCTGGTGTGTGTGGAGTTCCTCGCCAAAGGATTCGACGTTGCGGCGGTGTGGCAGCCCTTGCTGTTGTTGTTGTCTCCACGGAACGTGGCCGAGGTGAAGAACCTGTGGTGTGGGCCCTCCACTTTGGCGGTAAGTTCATTTTCTTGCTACTTTTGCGATGCAGATTAGGGTTAAATGTAGAGCTCTCGTTTTGTAACCTTTAATGGCCATCACACTTTGCTCTCTGCTAAGCTGCAATGACCTCCTTCTGAACGATCTGTAGCATATAGTTGATAACAGGATTAACATCTGAATTACCGTGTGGTGTGTTCACGCAGATGTGAGGTACCCATTAAAAAATTTAGATTGCCCATTGAGATTTGTCTCTAATGTTGTGCAACCCTGAATTTAATTAAGAAATTTTTTTCGGTTGTGATGTTGTAACTTGCCCTATGTGTTATTTTAAACTGTTGTAGTTAGTGTCAACCCTTCGCCCCCAGAAGGTATATTGTGATGCTATATGCGTGTTATTGTGGGCCTGTATAAGGGGCGTGATAAACGACGGCTGGATGTGGCAGTTTAGTTGCGTATGGAAAAATTGCATGTAGCGATTAAAATTGTGGGTGACCTGTCCTAGGCCTCAGCAGATCTTTATCTTATTTTATTCTTGTCCGTTGTACTTCAGGGTAAGTTTCTAAGCTGTCTTAGTCACCTTAGTACGGTAGTGGCCCTGCCAGTGTATTGGCGAAGTTCAAATGCCGTTGTACTTATTGGAAATTTCCCGTCTCGTACTCCTGTGATAAACTGCACTGAATGGTTGTTGAAGCAGGTGGTACCACAGGCACGCCGCCACTACTTAGCTGCGTTTGCATTGTGGTAAATATGTTCTTTGTGGGCCGAGCGCTGAGACCGACCCATGGGTCGTATTTCGGTGGTGCGGTTTCCTCTTGGTAGTCCAGCCGTATGGGTGTGGTGCGTGGCGTGATAGCTTGTGCCCTTGATACTCCTGTTCCCTGCTTGCCGCATCTACGATTAGGTGTCGTAATTAAACTTTGTTTGTGTATTAGGGGTGTCTTGCTTCAGGGAGCTGAGTTTTACTTGTAGCTGTTTTGAACTGTCCCTAATGGACCCAGATTCATTTCGAGGGTTTCCTAAGTTTAAGGTTGGAAGCCTGTGCGCCTGATTATTCAGAGCTGTAATTGTTACCTTTGATGTCACTGCATTTTACTTCGCTTAGGGAGCTGTTTGTTTCTGAAAATTTAAATTAAATCAATGCCCTGTAAATTCTCACTATTCGATATAAATTCGGCTGATCATTCACTATCTTAAAATTTCTGTAAAATTCTACTTTGCAAGTCTCTGTTCTTTTACATCCGTCTCGTGACGATGAAACAATGAAATAGATGGTAATTAATATGCATAAATTATTGTTAACAGTAACAGCGCCTTCCCATTGGAAGTGCTTCAGTTTCTGCTTCCTTTAAATGTTTTTAGAGGACGTGACAACGAGTGTCTCGTTATGTACTAATTGTATAGACGATACAATAGTGTCTGGAAAGATACCGGAAGAATGGTTCGAATGGCTCTGAGCACTATGGGACTTAACATCTGTGGTCATCAGTCCCCTATACCTTAGAACTACTTACACCTGACTAAACTAAGGACATCACACACATCCCTGCCCGAAGCAGCATTCGAACCTGCGACCGAAGCGGTCGCGCGGTTCCAGACTGTAGCGCCTAGAACCGATCGAACACTTCGGCCGGCGATATGGCCAAAACAAAATAACTATGTCTGTAACACAGCATCTGGCAAGGGGTGGACAAACAAATTGTAAACGACAACTTTGCACGGCAACGCTGGCGCGGACAACCAGACAGCGCCGTTTCAAGAATTTAATCGGACGCGAGTGAACGGTTCTCAGCAACACATTCACTTACGTTTCACTGGTTACTTTTGGAACAGACGATGGCAAATCATCGTCGACCCTTTCCGTAAATATTCTTTAGTCATTCCCGCGACCTCTACAACCAGAGCACTCACGTCTGATTTCTGTCTCGTGAATTACTTCATGTTCTCGTTTTGGACATTCAGAGACTGTCAGAAAAATGAAATTCAGCAGGTCTGAATGGCTTTGTTCTTTCCTCAGTCGAATGATGAATCCGAACTTTTCTTGCTTCTTTGAAGGCTGAAATGTCCACATTTTATGTTTCAAAGTTAAGAGAAAAAGTATTCCTTACTACTTGTCCAGCAATGTCCACTGCAGTCATTTCAATGCATATTGTTCCATAGTCGTCCCCATCCCACTTTCATCCCTTTGCTGCATCTCCCAGAATGCTACTTCCAGGGAAATTTTCACATCGAAACTTTACAAAAATTGCAGTCCTCTATCGAGGGTTCAACAGACCGCACAACTAGCAGTCAGGAATTGACATTCAGGTGACCGGCTGAGCTATGGAATTCAAGGCAGAACAGGAACACATCGATGATGCCAAAATGAACATTAGAATTCCTTTTTCAGACACTGAAAGGCCACCTGTCCACCCCCTGTGCGCAGCAATTGCCGATCCCTGAGTCCGGTCGGAAAGGTCACCCGAAGGCGACACGTCCGTCGAAGTCGACAATCGCCTTTCCAGTTTTTCAACAGAAGCTTCCGGAAATTGATAAGGCGAATGTCGGGACCCATTGCCACCCATCCAGCTACATCAGTTCCACGACAGCACCAGCTTGCCCCAAGTCGTCACACGCACGCACACTGCACGACGTTGGTGTGATATCAATAATTCAAAAACAGCCTTAATCGAATTTATTATTATTATTATACCGGCAACCGGTTTCAATCCGACATAGGGGTCATCTTCTGGGCGTTTACACCATTGGTCGACTGCTGGTGGTGTCACTCCTGTCTACATAACGGCCGTTATTTTATGATTGTGCCACTTCAGTTTCTTATGATGACTTGTTTGACATCAAAAATGGAAACAACACATTCTGGAAGAAGTCATACGTAGGAAGCAAGATTTCACTGGAGGGTCAAAGGAAAGACGGTATCAAAAGAGGGGACTAGCACCAGCTAAGAAAGCTATCTGTGAAACGTCCCCGTTGAACAATTTATACAAGACTGTGCTTAAACTGACACACAATATTTTTTAGCGCAACGCAATCTGACTTTCAGGAATCCCTACAAAGGAATGGCCCTGACTAACATTAACCTGTACCTTTCACAAATCACTTACCTCACCAAAAATCTTCGTTACTCGAACTGCTGCAATACAGCGAGCGCCACTATTGCCAGCTAAATAAAAGATTCAAACTACAGAAGGCACTAACTACTGATAGGCATAGTTAGCAATTGAAAGATGATAATAGAGAACGAACAATGTATTTACCTTAACAGTCATAATATATATAGTAGTTCATAATATCCAGTATTACAAATTATCAAATCTCCGCCATCTCTCTCCCCACATCCACCACTGCTGGCGGCTCACCTCCAACTGCGCAACGCTACGCGCTGTTAACATCCAGCTACCGCTGCCCAACACTACAATGGCAGACAACAATGCAAACTAGCCACAGACTGCACACAGCACAGCCAGTGATTTTCATATAGAGCGCTACGTAACGTTGCCAATAAGAAAACAAACAGCCTACTTACATAAAGAAAACATAAACAGCCTACTTACATCTGCTGTAAGTGAGGTAGAAGTTGCTGAAAATGGACGTTTGGAGCACAGCACTGAATGAGCGTGAACAGCTGATCATACAAGATGAGAAGAGGAAGAAAGCGGAAGCTTTTGGATAACGGTGCTGTACAGAAATTATTCGAAATGAAGAAGTGATACAAGCAATAGCTGAGGATAAATGCCGATGAAAAAAATGTTTCAAATGGCTCTGAGCACTATGGGACTTTACTTCTGAGGTCATCAGTCCCCTAGAACTTAAAACTACTTAAACCGAACTAACCTAAGGACATCACAAACATCCATTCCCGAGGCAGGATTCGAACCTGCGACCGTAGCGGTCACGCGGTTCTAGACTGTAGCTCCTAGAACCGCTCGGCCACCCGGCCGGCAAATGCCGATGAAAGGCATTCACTAGAAGAAGAACGTGTTAACAGGACATCTGCTATGGTACGCAGGAACAATCGGCACCAGAATGAGCAATAAAGGGGGGAAATAATAGAGCAGTTCAAAACTAAAAATGTGCCAAACAGATTACAGATTTTGCATAGTCTAGTGGTTACTTAAAAATCAAAGGGCAGGAAAAGTTGATGGACAGCATCGAACCAATCGAAAGATGATGCCTTTAAGAAAATTCGTTTCAGAATATTTCCAAGACTTATTGGGGGAACGTTGTGTGCCAAGTGCACGGTGGTTAAGCTTTGTCTTGTTGTATACACCTATTAACGTTGTACGTAGATTTCCCTTCTTGACTGAGTGTGTCTCTTTGACACTTATGTAGTTGGGAGCGTGGATGCATGGATATATAACTATCGATATATAACTTTTTTTCTGAATTGTATGTAAATATTTGTAATTTAAATGCTTTCTTTTAATAAGTAAGGACATTGCTTTACTGTATGTGTAAATTTAGGTAGAAGTCTGTTGACGTCTCATTGTATTTATCTCTTTTTTACTGTTAAACTTATAAGCTCTGGGCAAAAGCCAAAGGAATTGTTATTGGCATCGACTAGCAACGATAATAGCAGTGCTTGTGCATTGTAAAATCTTTGGGTAGGGAGTTGTTGCGCGGAGTGCGCGGAGAGAGAGTGAGAGACGGGATCCAAAGCTTGTAGTGTGCGGAAGTGTGGTGTTAACGTTCTCGCAGTAGAGAGTATCAACTTCGGCGCATCGTATACGCGCGCCGGCCAGATGTCTAGTAGCAGGAGTATGGGCAGTGGACGCGCGGAAGATGGTGTATTAACTATGATTGCCCATTCCTGTAACTAGCCGTGGCTCCACAAGGTGCTACCGTCTTCAACAACAGCAGCAGATCCATCGAAAATGGTTCAAATGGCTCTGAGCACTATGGGACTTAACATCTGAGGTCATCAGTCCCCTAGAACTTAGAACTACTTAAACCTAACTAACCTAAGGACATCACACACATCCATGCCCGAGGCAGGATTCGAACCTGCGACCGTAGCAGTCGCGCGGTTCCGGACTGAAGCGCCTAGAACCGCTAGACCACCGCGGCCGGCAGTTCCAGCGTCGTCATCGGCTCTGAGTTTCGTCGTATGCACTGCAGTGAAGTAAGACTCTTCGTTGGTAGAAAGTATTAACGGCTAACTCAGCAGCACAACCGAATCTGATTTGATTGAAAAAATTAATTTAAATAATAATCAGTTAAACTCAGGGCAATGGTGTCCTCATTGTCCCCAGACATTGTTACCTAGCAGGGTCCTTTTTTCCCTATATGCTAACCGAGTGCCACAAATTGATTAGTTACAGCCAGTTCATTGATGAATAATTTCACTTTTAAGAATTTTAGCCTTAGTCTACTTTCAATTTACTGTTGTGCAACAGAGCTTTCAGTATATGACTAAAGTAAAGCAATTTGATTTTTCAAGTTTGAGAATCAATCACTGCAAAAAATCCAAATCTAAAGAAATGCACAACTTAAAAGTGCGGAAGTCTTATTTATTTTACATATAGCTTGGAGCACATGGCTGTTTGGTTTGGCACGTATTCTAGTGTTTAATTCTGTTGAAGTCAGTAAAAAAAGGCTCAGTTGTTCAGATAATAATATGAAATCCAATTTGCAAAATAAGTAACGGCAAAGTAAAAAGTGCTTGCTTTTTTTTCTACATTTCTTTGATGACGCTATGTTGAGGTGACTGAAAGTTATTGTTCACGTAACGAAGTTCAATACTAACATAAAGTTTAATTACATATTTTCAAATTATTACTCGATTGCCTATTTCAAAATTTAATGCCAAACATAACGGAAGAGTGACTTCACAGTTTTCTTTATCATTACATACTCACTTAAAATTAGTGTCAAAAAACGTGACAACCTTCAGTTGCCACGTCAGTGTTTAATAATACCTGTTTTTCTTTCCAATCATCTTGTACAGGAGTTTGGATGTAAATTGCCCTAGTGGGATGGCAACTGTTAATTATTTCCTTTTCGTTCATTAGTGTAACTTTTGGATTCATGATCAGCGGTACTCCTTTTCTATCCAGTGTTGTTCGTGAATCAAGGCACAAAATATCTTTCAACTTCCAAATTATAGCCCTGTTCGGTTTAATTACTTTTATTTTTAATAGACTTTCCATCAGATGGGTTTGTTCTATACTTTCCTCCTACTTATCGGTATCACGTCTTCGGGAAAAATAGCCTTATCCAATTAGAAAGCATCCATTAGGCATACACGCGATCCACGGTCATATTTTATATCGCAAGCAGGATATTCCGATTAGTAAGAGGGAGGTTACAAGCGTAAAGGGGTGAGTCATGATATAAGGTAAGTAACTCAGGGGACAGGGTCTGTTTTTGGAATGGCACAAGTTTGGTGAGGCTGGGTGAAAGAAAGAAGAAAGATCACTAAATGGGCGCTTTTGTTCAACATGAGAAGGTTTAGGACCCATGTGGAGGAACCGAAATGTCTAGCACAAGAGAACCCTTGTTAACATTCAGACGACATTTATGATTCCTCGTGGGCTGAAACCTAGTCACTACGCAACAACGGCTGCCTCAGAGGAGGAGGATATGATCTGGCAATATTTGTCAATGACGGACGTCGCTCCTTACCTTCTCCCAAAACGCCAGCTTACAGTCGCCGCGTGAGTGCCAGTACATCGACAGTAGTTATAATGCATTTCCGAAAAAAAATCTACACCTGGAAAGACTACGTCTATTTTAAGCCGAAGACAGCGTATGCCACCTATGGGATAATAGATGTACTGATAATAGTTTCAACATCGTCTGCCAACAGATAGCACAGTGGCAGAGCCACCAGACCGCCATCTGTATCTACCCTTTAATAGGGAATGCTCATAGCTAGAAGGTTTAGTGTGATAGGATAGTATGTATCAACCATGCCACGAGAGGCACACTTGCTTCCAACAGCCAATTGAGCAAAACTGATTGGTGTCAAATTGTGACCTTCAGAGTGGTGGTACGGATCTCTGGAAGAATTGCCACACAGGTCAACAATGTCGATATCAGCGGTCACGTGAACATTCTCAGAGCTGTAGATGAGGTTCTGGACGTCCGCATTGCGCAGACACACGCCAGGATCGTCGTATTGTAAACGTAGCAGTGGCAGATTGTACAGCTACCACAGCACAGATAGAGTGCTTGTGAGTGCAGAAGTGTCAACACAAACTGCTGCTAACCAGTTATTAGCACTGGGACTACGGGCACGCACATTCTGTCTTCCATTCACGCCACAGCACCACGTCCACGACTTAACTGGTGCCGACAGCGAATCACTTGGAAGATAGAATGGCGCTCTGTGGTCTTCAGCGTTGAAAGCATATTCTTCCTGCACATAGGTGACCATCGTTGCGTTGACCTGGCGAGCACTGTCACGTAGAGTGTAGTTCTCCAAGGCACACTAGCCTCACCACAGGCCTTAAAGTTTGATGAGCACTAAATCACAACTCTCATTCACCACCGGCCGCTGTGACCGAGTGGTTCTAGGAGTTTCAGTCGGGAACCGCGCTGCTGCTACGGTCGCAGGTTCGAATTCCACCTCGGGCATTGATGTGTGTGATGTCCTAAGGTAGTTACGTTTAAGTAGTTCTAAGTCTAGGGGACTGATGACCTCAGATGTTTAGTCCCATAGTGCTCAGAGCCATTTGAACCATTTCTCATTGACCTTTCATGGTTCTGGAGGAGACACTAACCATCGGTCGGTCCGTGTAGAATGTTGTTGGATCCGTTCTTTTGCCGTTCTTGCAACAGGAAGGTGATATGTTGCTCTGACAGGATAATACTTGGCCACACGCTAAAATATATTTTTCAAGTTCTGGATCCTACGTACAGAGCAGTGCCTCTCTAATAAGTATACTAATAATATAAGTCAACAACAACTAAGAGTTTTTCTTTTACTTTTTCAGGGATTGGTATGACGTTCCCCTCCTTGGTGACACTCACTATTGAAAATACGGTGGTATTGAAAGGGATAACAACGACCAGCACCATAAGTCGACCTGTAAAGGGGTTCTTATAATTACCACTAGCATGTTTATTGAATATGTGGCCGAACGTGCACTATAGGATAGAGTGCCGTTCAGCACTACCAATCTCTAGCCTCCGCTTCTCTGGGGGAAGTGCCGAACAACCTACTCAGTCCACAGGGCAGAAAAGCAAGCTGCGCAGATTGATGTTCGACAAGGCTAATTGGATGGTGTGCACCGAATCTTCTCACGAAATTCCAGTCACCGACTTTCTCGGCCGAATGCGAAAATATTTTGTTGACACCTAGGGAGAAACGATCACCACGATAAAATGAGGAAATAAGAACTCGTACGGAGAGATATAGGTGGTCGTTCTTTCCGCGCGCTGTACGAGATTGCAATAATAGAGAACTGTGAGGATGGTTCGATGAACGCTCTGGCGGGCACTTAAATATGATTTGCAGAGCATCGATGTAGATGTAGATACTTGAATATTACTGAATATGAGTGTTTGTATAATTTGTAGTCAGATTAAGATTTGGTGTTGCCTTCATCATGGTTAGTAAGTTTATTAGGTCTATGTCATTTGGTGAAATTGTCAAGTGTAAATCATTGGTTTCAGATTTTACTCTTTTAATCTGTAATTGTATCCTGTACCTGAATATTTTATTACAATGGGCTGTTATCATTGGGCCTTTATCGTTTGTTGCAGATCTTACGAATAATTTAGGATTTAAATTGTTAACTGTACCTGCTCATAACAATTTTTTGTCACCTTTCCGTTGAATCATACAGTAATTGGGCCTTAAGCCAATTTTACAGTTGCCAAAGTTTGTTATTTGATTTACTTTACTTGCGATTAACTATTTAGCAGCAATTTCGTTTGTGTTTCCTCGTTCATCAATGCGTTATTCAAAATATACTCGTAAGTTCCTTGTGGGAAGTACTTGTTATTTGCCATTGAGAAATTTATGTAATTGTTTTCGTTTTAAAACCTTTTTAACTACTCACTATTGTGATCCTCTTATTGGTGCAGATTTTATTGTATGATTTAAATGGTTTTCTTTATTGTTTCAAGATAAATTATTTTTTACTACTAGTACCTTCCTACGCGCCAGCTAGCTCCCTACCGCTTCACTGCTGTCGAACTTGGTACAAATTCAACAAAAGCGTAAATTCTCAGCCTACAAAGTACCAGCATGCATGTGAAAAGTGGGGCTGTTGAGACGAAACACTGCACACCGTGCCAGCTCTAAGGTATCTGCAGCGCTCACATTAAATCATGCCTATCCAAGGAGGTGCACTTCTATTTGGGAAAACATTTGGCTTCCCAACTCCGTGAGGACTGACTTATGAAACATTCTAATCAAACGTATCAACCTGTAGGTACCGTGTAGTCAAGACCCAAGCTAGCGTTCATTAGTCTAAGTAATGACCTGTTGAAAGCCTAGAATGTAGTTGTATCCGAGCTATTCGTCTGAATAAGGGTATCCTTTTCACATCCATTGCGGTACAGAAAGGGTATCAGGCGTCGTCAAATCGGTAGAAGCATTAAAAATGACACGTCCTAATTCAGATCCTACACATCTGAAAAGTACTCTGACACACACGTAAATTAATTTTACAACTGCTATAACACAAGGAGATTCATAACTCGTACAGAAATAGCAATCTACATCTGCGAATCTGAAACTGATAATACATGATTACTCTGGAATCCAGAATGAAGTGCCTGTTAGAGGGTTCATGGAACCACCTTCAAGTTATTTCTCTTCTATTCCACTATCGAACAGCGGGCAGGAAGAACGAACACAGAAATCGTTCCATGCGAGCTCTTTGGACTACAAGCACGACAACGCTTGTAACTGAAAGGTAAGGCCTAACGAAGAGCAGTTCATTCTTGTGAAGGGTCTCTCGTGCAGCTTTACTCCGGAAGAGGCGCATTCATACTATCCATTTAGCGGTAATTGCGCTCTCGAGAGGAGGAGGAGCAATGCTCGCCTATTAGGACACGGTTAATTACTGTGTTATGTAGTGCCCGCCTTGCGCCGCTCACCGTTGTTTAATTAAATCGCGGACGCAGGCAGAGGGACGATGTCGTGAATCTGGGCACTCCAGCCGCCTTCATTACGAGCGACGCCCACCCTGTTGCGAGTCATTAGCGAGGCGGGATCCTTGTACGAGGCTCAGACTGCCCGCGACACGTGCGGCGAGAAATGCTCGTAGGAGGAATGCGGCGCTCCGTCTGGCTCTTTGTGTGACTTACTGATTTGACAGGTAGGAACGCGCTGGGCACTTCCCACGCTACGGCCTGTCTTAGCTGATAGGTCGAAGAAAGAGACACCTGGTTACCACCACCGAGGAATCATGACCACGCAACAAAATCTGTGGCGATTTTCCGCGTAAATGGAAAAGCGCGCATAGTCTCAGCACGTTGTCATTCTTGTTATGTACATCTCCAGGTTTCATAATAGGTCATAGAATCAAGGCATCTCTCGATGGAAATGGACAGTGTTTTACGAATTGGTAAAATCACAGGGAAAGAACTCGATGCTCACTTGAAGGTAACGTGCAAAAGTGGAGATTTGTTTTTAAGAGTGATTGACAGCCGCCAGCTACTTCACCAATCGCCGACAATCTGGAGGGCTTCGTGGACTTCACCACAGTCGTCTGGCGTTGCAGTCTCCTCATTGCAAGAGCAACGGCTGCGAAAAGCCTGACTGAGTTTCCGGCATTCCAGGTACCTAATATTTCATTCCTCTGCCGTTACACGTAGCTATAACTTCTACTACGCTTTCTGACTTAAACGCTATTCTTTCAGCTCACTTTTCAGTGATACGAACCTTAAATTCCTCATTCCCAAGGTAACGAGTATGATCGCTAAGTCATGTACGCGAACTGATCAAACCTGCAACATTTGAAAAATCCGTTACGCGGTATTGTTTCTCCAGCAACGATTTGTATCATTTGTAGATTTAGTAAAAGCTTTTAACTCTCCTGACTGTGCAAAGGCCGTGTACCTCTACACGCAATATCATTTAATTTGACATTACTTATTCTGACATACAGAGTGTGGTTGGCTATCGATGATAGGTACCTCATAGCAGGTCAAATAATATCTAGCTGTTGAAAAAATAATAAAACTATATCGCTGAGGCTACAGAGGGAAAGTGTTGGAGCTACCCGCACTCCTAGTATTGTATTTGAGAGATAGACAGAAATGAGAAATCTGTTCTGGAGAACCAAAACGAATCGAACACACATGCCAGATGTGAGAATCAAGAACGCTGGTCTGTACAGCGTACAGCAGCCATTTTTCCCCCCACCTCACGTGCTTGCATCCGTATATACACTTACAGGTAAAAGAATTAGCGTCGAAGGCAGTGCATATTTCATGTTCATAATTATGTGTTTGCATAGCGATTAAGCCAGCTTCACCACCAAAATTATGAAGTGCACCAAAAGATGGTGCAGAAATAAGTCTTTCATTTTAGTTCTATATGGAAGATTTTAAAATGTTCTGTTCGTTTGTAAATATTTTCATAGCAATCTCTTCGACTAAATGCAGGCACTTTATCAGTTGGCCTAGGGATCCTGAAGCTGTGTGTTACACAATAATATTGGTCGTGTCGCTGTAATTACCGTATAGCAGCGAACCCTGCTAATGCGTTAATGGGGAACCGATTTACGCTGGAAAACAAAATAGTTTCAGTTGTGACCACCAGGTGGTAATCTGTTTATATGATGGTATGACATCCACTCCATCATGTGACAAGCCATAATGTTAGTGAAAAATACGGTTATCGAGAAGAGAGACCACGCACTGTTACTGACGTCATTTTGCATAAACGACAGCAAGTAAAGTGCTGCATTGAGAGAGCATCGCCACTGAACCGTCTGAGGAGAGGCCCGATGTCATGAAATTGTTTAAAGATGATAATGAAATTCTGAAACACTGGTGAGCTCGGTGTGACACCTGGAAGTGGAAGGAAGCCTATACTGGTGAAAGTTACTGACGAGGTTGCTGTCGCGTTAATAGACAGTGCAGCACGTGCTCCAGGTAGTCCTAGTGCTCATGCAGTGTCACGACAATTTTACGTCCGATAGTCAACAGTACGGAAGGGTTTGAGGTCTGTTTTACACTGGTACCCGTACAAGATCCAGGCGGTGCAGCAACTGAAGGCTCATGATCCGCAGCTACTTTCTGAACCTGCTCTTCGCTTTTTGGCGTGATGACTTGTGGCTGGGCAAAATTCTGTGGAGTGATGACGCACAGTTTATTCTACAACGTGCAATGTATCCACAGAGTTTCCGAATTTGAAGTACCCTTAGACGGTGCGTTGTGCACGAAGAACCAATCCACTCCCCGTATGTAAGTGCAAGGTGTGGTTCACATGTACCTTTACAAACGGCCGGTTGTTGTTTGAAGAGAATAACGTAGAAGGTCTGTAAGGTGTACCGTGATGTCAGCATGTTATCGAGACCACCTTGTCCAACATGTGATCCCGCTTTGGAAGAGCGCGGCCGTGTGGAAACCACTGTTTTCATACAACTTCAGGTGTAAGATCGGCTTATTGCAGCCTTTCACAAACTTCATATCTTCAGAGGTTTTTCTAGATACGTAGGCTGCAAGATCACCTGATCTGAAACTATGTGACAGTGGCTCTGAGGACAGCTAGAAGAACGCGTTCACTATGGACACGTTCGATCTGTCTGAACTGCGGGCCACTATACAGGAAAATGATGCTCACATTACACCGGGACTGCTCCGAGCAACTGTTGATCATGCCGTTTTAATGATCTCGTTGACATCTCTGGCGGTCATGTTGAATAAATGGTATAAGTGGCAGCTAATAATAAAATAAAAATTATGCCTTTCTCACTTGTTTGACCATTTCTGCCTACGTCGCGTCGAAAAATTTATATACGTCTTTCTTGCCTTCACAGCACCGGATTTGCACCTGGTAGCCAAAAAGTGAAACTAATTATTTTTCTAGTGGAAATCGATTCCGCATTGACGCAATAGAATAGCTGCCACTTTCAGCTGCCATACAATAATTACAGCCCACAGTGGACTTCTATGGGTAGCTGCACTTCAATTACAGCCACCCAGTTAGTGCTGCAGGACAGTAGTAAGTACTTCTATTCAGGTGGTATGTAGTCAGCTTGAAATTACTCCAAGGCTTTCAGAAATATGCAGAAGTATACTTCCACATATTTTGATTTCGCTCAATACTGAATTATTACAAATCACAATTTCACAATATAAGACGAATGTCAACAAAAGTAAAAGAAGGGTAATGGAGTGAAATCAAATCAGGCGATGCTGCGATTAGGAAATGAGACACCAAGGGCAGTAGTTCTGTTATATGAACAGCAAGAAAAGAAAAAAATCGTTCATGGCTGATGCAGAGAGGATCTAAAATACAGACTGGCAATAGCAAGGGAATCATTCCTGAAAATACGGAGCTTATTGGAATGTTACATAAATGTAAATGTTGGGTGGTCTTTTCTGAAGGTATTTGATTGGTGTGTAGCTTAGTGCGTAAGTGAAATGTGGACGAGAAGCAGCTCAGACAAGATTAGAACAGAAGTTTCTGAAGTGTAGTATTAATGAATAATTCTGAAGATTGAATGAATGGATCGAATAGCAAATGAAGGCGTATTGAACTGAACTGAGGAAAAAATAAATTTATGCCACAAATTCACGAAAAGAAGGGGCAGTTTGGTAGGACACATCGTGAGACATTAATAAACAGTCAATTCGATACTGGAAGGAAATGTGGGGCAGGGGGATAGAGAGCAAAATTTTAGAGAGATATCAAGGCTTGATTACAGTAGGCAGATCGAAACACACTGCGTCACTCCATTAAAGTATCATTTTTTTGTAATGCTGTACTTCTCATCCACTGCGACGCAGATGTTCGACATTTGTCTCAAAGGTGCCAACAACTCTCCTCTGTAACGGTGCAAGAGCGTGGTGCCCTGCGACGTCACCCTCTGGCTCCGCGACGCTCCAAACAGTAAAGGCGTCGACACACGTGGCGAGAAGGCCACAGCTCCAAAGTTCACGTGAGCTGTGAGGTGGGTTGATGGTTCACATTGGTACCAAATTTCACGGCAACCTACAGCGGACGTGTCACACCATGAGAAGTACATCAAAGGCCATCATACCCGTACTTCACCGCTTCTTTTGAGGCCTCTGCGATGGAAGTGAGAACCGCTTCGCTCAACGTTGTAATCAAGCGATTTTCTTATGGGTGTCCCAGGAAAACATTGAGAGGTAGTCGACACGAAAAGGCCTCGGACTGAGGATTGGGAGGGGGGGGGGGGCGAATGTAGTGGCATAAAAACCTCAATGAAACTACCTCTTCCCTTGGGGCGTTAGTTCTCACACTTTTCGCGGCCGAAAACGAGAGTTCACAGTGCGATGACGACGAGAAGATCTTCTTGAAATTTTTGACACTGCTGACACCCTCGGACTTTCAGCCATTGTCTAAGGACATTGTCAGGCTTCATCGCCGCTGAACGTGATAGTATGTTTCTGGAGCGCAACGGAACCGCAACTTTTCTCCCTTGTGTATAGTTTGGAACCACTATAAACCGTTAAAAACCATTCGATAAAATTTGAACGTGATCCGAACCATCAAAGGGTACTTATACTTCAACACTCCTGTTTCCCGCCCTCCTCAAGCATGAAGAGGCTGGAGTGCAGCATTAACATGTGCGTGAATAAAACGATCAAGGGTCTCTCTAAGAACCCTCAGTTCAGGAAGGCCCTCGGTGCCACCCACACGACTTTGTCAAGACACTGCAATTTATATGTCAAAAACTTTGACCCCAATAATTCTAGTGGCTGCTGTAGCGCCTGAAGATAGGCATTGCGCACAAAAGGAAAACCGAAGAGGTTGCCTGACCCTCAGGCGCTGAAGCAGCCGCCAGGCTGATTTGGTTTCGAAATACCCGAAGGTACGTTTCTAACGTGCTCAACAAAGCAGCGCAGCTGGCACTGAGGGTGTTGCCGAACTGGGGGCGTAGGGTCTTACATATATTCTTTGACCTTCTATTCACGCACATGTTAGTGTTGGACTCCTGTGTCATTTCAACACAAGTGGGTTCAAAAAGCATGTTTGGAATAAGTTCAGATTTCGTCGAATGATTGTAAACAGTCCTTAGCGGTCCCACGTATACACGAGAGCAAAAACTGCTGTCGCGCTGCGCTCCAGACAGGTGCGATCATGTTCTGTGGGGTGCAACCCCACAATGTCAAGGTTGTCAAGAACACCTTCCTGTTGCTCATCGCACTGCTAACTGTCGCCTTCAGCCGCTAAATGTGTGAGAATCAACGCCCAGAGAAGATACCATTTATGCCACCCACAATGACCTTTTCATGTAGATTCTGAGCGGCGGTACGCCTACGTTTGCTTGAGTCACCGATAAGAAAACCACGTGATGTCAAGTCTGGTTGCCACTGTCTTGATCTCCATCGCTGAGGACTCGAATGAGGGGGGGGGGGGGGGTGATGATGTACGTAAGGAGGACTGCGACACCTTCTTATCGTGTGACGCGTCCACGGTATCGTTGGGCAGGATTGTGTTGAAATTTCATGGCAATGTGACATCATTTACCCCTTGATAGAGCTTACATGAACTCTAGAATTGTGGCTTCTTTTTCCTCATATGTCGACACCTTACTGTTTGAAGCATCGCCGACCAGAGGGTGACGTCCCAGGGCACCACTCTTTCGCAACTTCACTGAGGAGTGTTGTAGGCATCTTCGAGCCAAATTTCAACAAATGTGTCGCAACGGGAGGTAATTACGAGATTTCGAAGTAGTGATCCTCTAATTCTGTTGGGCAGTATATGACGGCTGCTTCACAGATTACGGGCTGTGTAAACCTGAGACATCGAAAGTTGTTTCTCCTTTGAGCCTTCACACACGGCTGCGTTTATTGTGTCGCTGTATTGAGAACCAAGATTCCTCCTAAAAGACAATATTCCACGATACCTGTGTCGAGAGTAGTCGTTGGTGAGAGTCGGTGCTGCTTCACATGTCGTCGTATTCTTCGATCGGTTAATTATCTCGTTGTACACAATATTTTTGACCAAACGTACGTCGCGTGGCTGTACTACTCTGTACGACCGAACGACCGAGCGAACAATGTGTGTGCCTCTTGGGCTCTATTCACTTGCGGTGACTGTGATCTTGCATAGAGTTGAGTGTGGTTCTCTAGAGCTCATAGACTCCGTATTCACAAGACAGTTGAGGGATCACGACCAAAGCCAGCAGCCATATCGCGGAACGATAAGACGAGGCCTCCTTTTGGCCGTGATCGTGGGCCATCGAGTTCCGATACTTGGTGATAGACGCTTCCCCTTGTAACACCATCTGCTCACGATCAACGACTTGTGAGGTAATGGGCGAGCTGTGGCGCCCTGAAATCATTCTAAGTTCAGAGTTAACACAACGGCCGGACCACGTGGTCCAGCCGACCACGTGCCTGGGAATTCCGTGGTGACGCTGTGTCGATAAAGGAGACATACGGGGAGTGCCAAAGATCGTGGACCTTAATGGTAGACATTTCACAGTTCATACAGAAATTAATAGTAGCCAGAGGAATCATGATACGTCAGAAACAAACATGTACATTACCATTATTTGCACAATGATTTTGATGGTGTAATTTGATTTTCAATATCTTTATTAGTTTTAAGTGTACTATCTGACTGTAAATTGTGCGCGTAACACCCAGTAACGAATATCCTAAATGTAAACGGTTCAGCGAGATTTTGCCGATCGGCATGTCTTTAGAAAGTTGTTAGTGTAAACCTAAATTGGTATGAATTTCAGGCATGTTACTTGAAAAGTGCATGAGTTATTGGAGGTCAAAGTGGCCGATCACTGTTGATCGCGTTTGGCCATAAGTACTCCACAGTTACACGAAAAAACAGTAGCGGCGTGTTTATAAACATTTTTGTTTGTCTATGTCCTTGTTTATATCCGATGTATACTATACATGAAGACATTGGTCAAATATTTACTGTATTTTAGACAGCACAGAGACATTACTGGCATAATGTTGTTTATGTATTTAATAATGTGGGTTAGAGCGTGTTTATGGTCCAGCTGTAGGAATATTTATTTCATTTCAAGTTATTTAAATGTAAATCCAGTATTTCGTATGTGGTTCAATATGTTTGTGAGTGTGTGTTGACTTGAAGAAATGGCGGGAGTGCTCTAGTCAATCACAGCGCTCTTCAGTGGGGAGACTGGATGGAAGTGGGGTAGTACGGCAGAGGACAGAGGAGGTGCTGGACGGGAAGCAGCGACGGTCGGTCGCAGGAACTACTTGGAGAGTGGAGCAGTTTGCGGTGGTCTCGGGAGATTTCGTAGTGCCGACTTTCGTAGTGCCGATCGTGCACTTGTGAGACTTTCATGGCTTCTGCAAAAAAATGGTTCAAATGGCTCTGAGCACTATGGGACTTAACATCTGTGGTCATCAGTCCCCTAGAACTTAGAACTACTTAAACCTAAGTAACCTAAGGACATCACACAACACCCAGTCATCACGAGGCAGAGAAAATCCCTAACCCCACCGGGAATCGAACCCGGGAACCCGGGCGCGGGAAGCGAGAACGCTACGGCACGACCACGAGCTGCGGACCATGTCTTCTGCAGTGAAGACGCAATATGCGTTTAGAAGTGAACACCTTGTGAGCTACGTTGTTCATAAGTAATTACGTGAAGTAGGAATCTATTGTTTCCCTGTTATTCAACGTACATTTTATTTAATTGCTGGACCATCGACACCAATAAGTGTTTTGCAGAAACAAAGGGCATTCTTAAAGGAACTTCTGCTATCGTACTCATCATTTATAGTCGTTAAAATAGTACCTGCAGAATTTATTTAATTGCACTCTTTCATTTATAAATGTCTATGTTATGTTCAAAATTCGCAACTGCCGACTGATAGGAACCTTCGACCATTCGATTCATGTGTATATTCATATTGTATACTGTAGACTATGCAGTGTTTCGTTTGTAAAGCGGCAACTACGTATCCCTGCCCCTAGATAACGAAATCAGCCAAGACTTTTAATATTTCAACTCTGAGAGTACGTGTTTGAGGGCCACCGCACCACATAATTTTCTATTTGAAAGCCCGCAGACCTCAGCAGTAATTTATGAATGAGAAATTCACTGCGTAATCTGCTCTTGTAATTAAATTGTAAGTGGCATTAATCGCAACTGGTTTGTCCAGTTGCGCTGAAATTCTGATCACTCACACATGCAAACTCACAGCGTGATACTTGTTAACGTTTAAAAAACAGCAAAGCGACGTTGATGACGCTGAGAAAAATAATTTAACGTAAGACAAATCGTGCAGCAAATGTCCGAGGGTACCCCAAAAGTGAATGACAAATGTTGAACATATTACGTCACCAGATAGCTCGGCGCAGATGCAGTGGCTGGGCTTGTTGGTCCTACCCTCGCAGTCCTACCCTCGCAGTGCTGCAAACCGCTCCGCTATGCTATCTTTTTATATGTTCTAAACGTACAAGTTATGAAATTATTGGCCGCCTGGTGTGGCCGAGCGGTTCTAGGCGCTTCAGTCTGGAACCGCGCGACCGCTACAGTCACAGGTTCGAATCTTTCCTCGGGCATGGATGTGTGTGGTGTCCTTAGGTTAGTTAGGTTTAAGTAGTTCTAGGGGACTGATAAGCTCAGATGTTAAGTCCCATAGTGCTCAGAGCCATTTTTTTGAAATTATTGTCCTCGCCGTAACGAATCTGATGCTGTTTTTATTTCGTGTTTCTTCCTTTTTTTGTCCAGGCAGCATATAGTCAAGAAAATTTACATTTACTGGTAATGACGCAATCTCATTCTCATTTACTTGTGATGGAAAACGGTAGGCTTTTCTTTTTTACTGCGCTTTGTAATAAACCAGTGGAGGTCACGAGACCGACAAATAAAATAATAACTTAAGCCCTCAATGTAAACACAAAACTGTCTCACGCAATAAAAAAACACTGCCTGATAGACACATGACTCAAAACCTGAGCCGTACACGCTAAAGTCGCTCATGTAGGCACGGAGCCATACCGACGTGAGTACTTGGTTGAGACGATCAGGTGCAACGGACCAATGATCTCATCCGTCGCATGTGCAGCAATGTATGTCATCTAGTTATGTCACATTTTCAGTACTTGTCATCCACGTTTCCTGTATTTCACGGCATTTGCGGCACCACGTGCTCTATATTGAATTTCTTGTTTCAGAGTCATCTTTGTAACTTCGGGAGTTTTTAAACGTTAGTTAGGATCACCCTGTGCAGCACACTTCACATCAGTTCGACTTTCGTTGAGTGTTGCCCACACAGTGTTACAACTTTATTGGCTAGCAGCGAATATGGCAACAACTTCGAGGATGTACCGATTGTCTGCAACATTACGTCATGAGGAGGGATCTTCGTCAGCAGTCTGATCAATAAAGCCATTAGTACATGTGAAAGTAGTTCGAAACAAAGAGCAAAGTCACGTACATAGCCAGTTTAAAAAGTAACAATCACGGCCATAATGAGCTACTAACGTAATTTGGACTGAGGACTGACGACCATAAAGCACGACACCTAGAGTATTTTTTATCCATTTATCCCCCGTTGCGTGTCACGTAATTTTGTGCCACGCCGAAACATGCAAGACTGCATCCATTAAAAAGCACTTACCGCAAGGGGCGATAGCTAAAGTATTTTTATCATTGTGCTGATAATCGCATGCCGTGCTCAAACATAATCGCTACGAGGAGACTCTGCGTAAAGAAGAGGAGAGTGTACAAGCCCTCAATATTCAGTCTATGAAACAATGTTAGCAACAATGTCAAAAATCGTGTGTCAGCGGAAGACACTAATGTTCATGTGACCACCCATATGTGTGTGTTGTGTGTGTGTGTGTGTGTGTGCGTGTGTGTGTGTGTGTATGTGTGTGTGTAAGCGATAACCAGGTAAGAATTAAAACTGTGTGCCGGACGGAGACTCGAACTCTGGACCTCTCTTTGCCTTTCGCGGACAAGAGCTCTACCATCTGAGCTACCCAAGCACGACTCACGACCCGTCCTCAAAGCTTAACTTCTGCCAGTACCTCGTCTCCTACCTTCCAAACTTCACAGAAGCTCTTCTGCACTTATCCGCGATAGGCAAAGGTTCCGAGTTCGAGTCTCGGTCCGGCACACAGTTTTAATCTGACAGAAAGTTTCATATCAGTGCACACTCCGCTGCAGAGTGAAAATCTCATTCAGGTGTTTCATTTGACATTGATCTGCAAAGTGTGCAGTTTTGTTCGGTGCCTGGGTGGTACGCCTGTCAACGTAAGTTAATCCTGAGATTATAACCAGGATAGAGGATATACAGGATAAAAATTCGTCACTGTACCATGTTTCAATGAATCTCGTGCTGGGCAGTGGAATATGCTTTCCATAAGTAATCGAGTAAATTTTTCTTTGTCATATGGTATAGAACTGATACCCTACCAAGAGTGGCGACAATGTCCGGCGATAATGCCAGTAAGTACGTTTGTAAAGGCATTCGAAGGCAGTCGGTGTGAAAGGAAATACAAAACAATCAAGAAATTCATTTAAGTGTTGTGTAGACAGATTTTTAGTAGTGATGTCTGGCGGTTTTCACACCTGGGACTAAGACAATCAGACACTGAACGGGAAGATCTAAGGTGCGACGTGCGGGAGATGAGGCCTCTAGATGCATTCTCCACTGGCTCTACAACTTCACAGCCATATCAAGCAGTTGGAAAGGCAGCAGTAATTCTGAATAGACAGTAGCTTTCATTCATCTGACGTAGGTGTAACTAGTACCTGTAGTTTAGTAGTTGTATCTGTATCATTAGTATTGGCACTATAAGTATGTCGTTATTTTTTAACAGTAGCTTGACGTCTAAACACACAGCTGACTAAATTGGTTGAATGTCTTGGCTGAAAATCTTGGTTGAGCGTGTTCGCTTACGAAAATTTTATCATATTTCTTTATTCTATTTCCTTCTTTCCCTTTTACTTGTGTTATTTCGCTTATTTGAAGATAGTCGCACTCAACCAACATTTCATCATACAGTCGTATGCGTGTCCACAAGTACGCATTATGTAGATAAGCCTATAACACCTGTCTAGAGCTGTAATACGGAAGGAAAAGATTTAATATAAAAAGCTCTCTTAAAATTTCGGTTCTCGCTAGTAAAATATTATCTGATTTCTTCATTGCAAAGGGATGATGGAACATGCTAAGATTATAACTACGAACTGCTTACACGGAACGTTGAATGCCTCTTATTGCTAAATAACCTAACACCATATTCCCAACATCGGTCACAGACTTTGGTGTCAGTCTTGTTTCCACATGTGAAGGATCTTCCTATGAAGGTCTCCACCAGAAAGAATGAATTTACTTAACTACCAGTAGAGGGATGAGAAAAAAATTGTTTGCTACGTAGTGTTGAAGAATGGAAAAGTACAATAAAAGAGGCAGGTAATTACTTTAAAAAAAAAAAGAAATGCAGCTGTACTGAAATTTTTCTTGTAGACTCTGTAAGCACTTCCTTTGATGATTAATATCACTTTATAAAGCCAGGTCGTCTATCAGGTGAGAGTATTTAAACACATAACGCAAGCAAATAAATGACCTACGTTTAGAGTATTTATGAATACAAAATGAGGTATTCAGTCAATGTTGTTATGCATGAGAGAGTGTTGTAGCCCGGTAACATCCAGCGTGAAACACTAGGCGTCATTTATACCTGTATAACGAGGTGTCCTGCTGCAGCGCTTACCGCCAGTAACCAAAGTTTATTACTCACTTTCTGCTCTCTGAGAACGGGCGCTGGGCGGCATGTTTCTGAAACGACGTAACTAAGTTTCCCTCTGCAAACTTGCTCCCCCTTCCATTTACTGTCAGCTGGTGACAGCCTTTTTCTTTCTCCGTTTCCTTTATGAAAAGATCTGTCTTCATTGTTCTTACATCAAAAGAAGTGCAACTTTTGCCGCTTCCTTTTATACTCCTACGTTCATTAAATCAAATCAAATACACGAGGAAAAGTATTCGAAAAGAGATGGTGGCTGCTTTCATCCGTTGTACGAAAACAACCTGCAATGTTCAATGGCAGTGTAACGGAAGAGCTGTAGGGTTCTGAGAGTTTGCGCAGCGAGATGGCTTTTACTCTGTACAGCGGTAGAACACTCGAAATTTTTTCTTGCCATGGAACCTATTACCATCTGCGGAACCTTAAATACGAAGCAAGTTGATACAGCGTGCATTGAAAAAGGTAAACACAGACCATTCAAGATATCGCAAGAGTACTCTCTACAATTAATAACAGGCAAGAAGTAAGGTATCTTGCAGTGCGGAACTTCTCCGTCTAGCAATGTACTGAAGCTGCAGAATTTTTTTCGCATTTAAATGAAATGGAGTATTTTTACTCATTACAATTTTAATTTCTGTAGATGCACAAATATCTGAGAAATTGACTGTGTATGCAAGTCGTCAATAGAGATGATAAGGACCTACTCAGTCCTTTAATTAATATTCATCCGATTTCACAATACTGAGTTTTCTACGTGAATGAAGATAGAAACTGTGGTGTGCATACTGTAAGACCTTCGGTACACACACCATCACATTATTTGACTTGTCGCTCTAACGAAGTTGGCGAGTGTCAGCAATATGTCTCGTGGTCTTATCGTGGTGTGTTTATCTTCTGCCGTTAGGTCAGACGATAGAAATGACACTTGCACACTTAGAGTAGCAGATTGACGGTAACCAACTTTAAACAGAATTTGATTAATTTTCACACACATTTATTAAAATAATAAAAGGCATAGACATTACGTAACTTGATTTTGGATGCTGTTTACAATTGAAAATCTGAAGTTCCTTTGGTCTTGGTACGTTAATGTTATTCTCACACATCTCTGATACTTGACAAAGCGTGTGTACATTTCTCTTCATGGCTACGTACAGGAATATGATAATCTTATTAGGCGCAGACTGAAACTTGACTGGTACATGCAAATGCAGACTGACTGATCGGAGGTCTGTACACTTGTTATAATACCTCGCGTGTTCAGGTATCACTGCACGAGTGTGATCCGCAAGGAGAAAAGGTTCTACTTTAGCAGCAATCTCATAGGCTGCGTTACATATTAATACGCGGATCGGCGGAAGCAGAATTTGGTCCGCCTCTAAGGCAGCGCCATCTCGTAGTGCGGACACGGACGAGCGCTGCGCCTGCACTGCTGTGCTTAGCGGTGCGCGCTCTAGTGGGAAAGTTGTGTACGCACAGACTATGCGGAACTATGTAGACAACAGAAACTTTCCAAAACAACCACTCCATTTTATAAGCATATGTAAGGTACGATCAAAAAGTTTCCGTTCAGAGGCCATGCAGTCCATAACTTGAATAACGATCGGGCAATATCGCTGTGTGCATTGAGGCAACTGTCCAACAGGCGCAGCAGGTTGAAGATACACGTGTCCTGCTGCGTGAAGAAGTCCGTAACTGCCTGATGTACATCCTCGTCCTGCGGGTAACTTCGACATTTCAAGGCCTCTTTTAAGCAACCGAGAGCGTAATAATCGCATGGGGAGAAATCAGGACTATAGGGCGGGTACTCTAATGTCTTTCACTTGATATGGCGTAACTTCTACATTATGAAATTTACGATATGATGAGATGAAGCACAAGCACCCCATGTCGCACCATTTCAAAACGATGGTTTTCGACAGGCATGGTGCCGCATACACATTCTTCATTCTCCAATAGATGTCTATCAGCAGCCAAGAAAAGAATAACAGCACGTTGGTCCTGTTTAGACGCATTTGGTACTAACGTCGACATAGTTCAAGCTTCCGCATTTACCGTGCGCATGTCGGAAATGCACCAAGGCGAAACTAATCCCTTGCATACATGTCGATGCTTATATACTGAGCCGAGCGGTTCTAGGCATTACAGTCTGGAACCTGCGACCGCTACGGTCGCAGGGTCGAATCCTGCCTCGGGCATGGCTGTGTGTGATGTCCTTAGGTTAGTTAGGTTTAAGTAGTTCGAAGTTCTAGGGGACTGTTGACCTAAGAAGTTAAGTCCCATAGTGCTCAGAGCCACTAGAACCATCTTATATACTGAGGTGAAAAAAAATGAGGGGATACCTCCTAATATCGTATCGGACCTCTTTTCGTACGACGCAGCGCAGCAACTCGACGTGGTATGAATTCGTTGGTAGAACCCTGCAGAAATATTGGGCCACACTGCCTCTACAACAGCCCATAATTACGAAAGTGTTGCTGGTGCAGAATTTCGTGCACTAACTGACCTTTCGATTATTTCCCATATCGGGCGACCTGGGTGCTAAATCATTCGCTCGAACAGGCCTGATTCTTCAAATCGCGAACAATTTTGGCCCAATCTCCAAAAATACTGTATCGCTTTTTGGGAACATAAAGTCCATGGAGGGCTGAAGATGGTCTCGAAGTAACCGAACATAACGATTTCCAGTGAATGATCGGTTCAGTTGGACCATAGGACCAACCCATTTAATGTAAATACAGACCACACTTTTATGGAGCCACCAGCAACTTCCACAGAGCCTGACAACTACGGTCCATGGATTCGTGGGGTCTGCGCCAGACGCGAACCATACCATCAGCTCTTACCAACTGACTCACCTACACAGACCACCGTTTTTGGATCGTCTGGGGTCCAACCGAAATGGTCACGAGCCGAGGAGAGGCGCTACAGGTGAAGTCGTGCTGTTACCAAGGGCACATGCGTCGGTCGTCTGCTGTCGTACCCTGTTAACGTCATCTCGCAGCGCTGTCTAATCGGATACGTTGGTCGTACGGCCCACATTTATTTGTGCGATTATTTAACGCATTGTTGATTCTCTCTTAGCACTAATAACTCTACGCGAACGCCGCTGCTCTCGCTCGCTAAGTGAAAGCAGTCTGCCATTGCGTGGTCCCTGGTGAAAGGTAATGCCTGAAATTTTGTATTCTCCGCGCACTCTTGGCATTGTGAATCGCGGAATATTCATACCAATTTTTTGTTTATTTAATTATTTTATACACGTAATTTCATTTGTTATTTGTCCCTAGCAATTTTCGAAATGGGATGTCCAATGCGTGTAGTTCCAAGCGTCTTTCCGCGTTCACAGTCTATTAATTCTCGTCGTGCGGCCATAACCACGTCGGATACCTTTTCATATGAACCATCTGAGTACAAACGACAGTTGCGCCAATGCACTGTCCTTTTTATATCTTGTATGCGCGATACTACCGCCATCTGTACACATGTATATCGCTGTCCAATGACTTTTGTCATTTCAGTTTATACCCGCATAGTAAGTACGCTACTTTGCATAGAAGATGCAGCAACGCCCTCAAACTGGAGATTTTTGATCGTCCCTTATATCTATTACACGCATGCGCATACAAATCTAAAATCGAAAAATATCCCTCACTGGACGCACGACAAACGTTCAGACGATGGTCAAACCCGTACCTTACTTCTGCGGCAATGTTTGGAGTCACTGCATTTGCTGGTGTTTGCCGTGCGGCGTCGCACTTCACTCAGTCTCTGCGCACACGGAGTGTGGAATCAGGCGACTCCTGACTACCGTGAAACGAGGCGTCTTTGGAGGCGAGACCCGAGCGTACCTCAGGGCAGATCCATCGTTGACGCAGTCCGCTCTTCAGAAAATCACGCCGCGCGTTTGTAACTGAATTGTGCCTGTCCGTACATAGGACGCCATTTGTTGCTGTATTATCGCCGCTTCAGCTCTAAACAAGCTGCGTAATAAAAGAGTGAGCTAGCTGCTCCAGGCAGACGTCTGCTGCCAACCATGTGAACCGTCAAGTTTCAAGTGGCGCCAAGCTGAACTTTTTGCTTCTATGCGTAAGTTAAAATTCACATCATGTTCCTCTCTTCATTTTTGTGGAGGATATGCTCCTGTGAAGGCGGATACACTTTATTGAAATATTCGGAATTGCCAAATTAATGTCGAATAAGGTTGCTTATGCAAATGAAGGTAACAGTTTGTGGCCTGTAAGTCTGAGAGTACTGTTTCTTAGCACTAAAAGTATAAAATTCCTTTGAAGCGACGTGCAGCTGCATAAGACATTACTTGTCCTATTTAATACCAAATTGGCACATGTTGTCAGAGGACCAGAGGGTAAAGGCAAAATATTCCCAAACGTTTCCGATCACTTCAAAACGAGCTGCATCTCTTGAAAACATCTGCTACAAAGCGTGGTATCAATATTACATAGAATTTATAATTTCCAGTGGAGACTATCTACATTGGAGGAACGACACAGGAGCGACTAGATGCATCACTACCCTCGCAGTGCGTTCACAGAAAGCATGGATGTTGGATATTTACCAGCTCAGATACTACATTTACTATAATTTTAATGATATAGACAGTCTCAGCCATAAATTCAAACCTGGATTATTGCAAAAGCAGAATACTGAAGAACAAAAATGCAGAGGTATGTTGAAACGCATTACGTTAGCAAAGACGAT
Organism: Schistocerca cancellata; assembly: GCF_023864275.1. Lineage (NCBI taxonomy): Eukaryota > Metazoa > Arthropoda > Insecta > Orthoptera > Acrididae > Schistocerca > Schistocerca cancellata. The sequence continues at coordinate 681,507,022 of NC_064627.1, forward strand.
CATTGAGCTTTATACGAGTTGATAGTTGCGTAAGTCGGATTGTTTATTAATAATCATACTTTGGGAGAAGACAAAATGAAAGAACAAGTAGTAACTGATTATATAGTAATATTTATAGTTGGGAGAATATAAAATGAAAGAGAAAACAGTAACGGACGAATATACGACTCTCTGCAATAAAACATTATTTGTCACAAAACAAGAAATGTATAAATAACCCCTCCCCCCCAAGAAACGACATAACAATATGTCTCTTTCTCTCTGTCTCTGTCACTGTCACTCACTCTGTCTGACTATATGTCTCTCTCATCATAACACACGCACACACACAGACACACACACACACACACACACACACACACACACACACACAGCCGGCCAGAGTGGCCGAGCGGTTGTAGGAGCTACAGTCTGGAGCCGCGCGACCGCTACGGTCGCATGTTAGAATCCTGCCTCGTGCATGGATGTGTGTGACGTCATTAGCTTAGTTAGGTTTAAGTAGTTCTAAGTCCTAGGGCACTGATGACCTCAGCAGTTAAGCCCCATAGTGCTCAAAGCCATTCGAAACATTTGAACACACAAACACAAACACACACACACACACACACACACACACACACACACAGACATACCCACAAAGTCAGACTTTCTCTTCAGTCATCTAAGCTTTTGTACGCGATATAATGCTTTCAAAATGGTTCAAATGGCTTTGAGTACTATGGGACTTAACTTCTGAGGTCATCAGTCCCCTAGACCTTAGAACTACTTAAACATAACTAACCTGAGGACATCACACACATCCATGCCCGAGGCTGGATTCGAACTTGCGATCGTAGCGGCCACGCGGCTCCAAACTGTAGCGCCTAGAACCGCTCGGTCACCCCGGCCGGCCGATATAATGCTTTCCATGTCATTACACAGGTACTGAAGTCAGGAAAGGACTTGTTGCGTAAGTTCCTTGCGTAAGTCTTCCTGCTCTTTCCTTTACTTCTTATATCGAAGAATAACGTGGCTGGGATCGGTATTTTGCATAGCTTCCACGGTACAATTCGATTCGTCTTTGTCTTTTGTCCCATAAGGATGGCTTAGGCAACATGCATATTCTAGGAACAGCCCAATGATAAAGGTCTTATGCTGCTTCCTTAGATTCAGAACGTACGGAAAAAAGTATGATTTTCATACGACAGCAAGGTGGTGTGGGATATACAATAATTCTCACTCCAACTTTGTAACAGCCCAGTAGGTAGACACTTTCTCCTGAGAACATTTATTGATTAAAAGAATGAAATCAATGTTAGGTAAGAAACTGTCTTTATACAGCACTTGTACACTGCCACAATTTTTTGAAAATTTTTGGTATTCGGAATTTTACAGCTGCCTTAATTCGTAAGACCTTAGGTGTGTATATAGATTCCTTTTAAGGATGAACACGTATTTCCTACGTTTCAGTAAATGGGAAGTAGAAGGCATATTCTACCCTATTTTTGGTTCAGACACATCGATGTAAATTTTGATATCATTGCACAGTCTAAATCTTATGTAACACATGACTGTACTACTTCAGATATTGCTGAATATAAAGAATGATTACGTATTTGAGGTTACTGAGACCTTATTTCACATAGATACAGAAACTCCAAGAATTGGCTCTTTCATAAATGAGCATTATAACGTTAACGTAAATCAAGAAGGCTGAAAGAGCTACTCGTGTAGGTATTGCCTAAATCTTTGATCCAATGCGTTTGGCAGTTTTCTACGATAGATAAACTCTGGTATTGCTTCTTTGTGCTTAATCTTCGGTGTTCCCAGGTTTTCTTCATACTTCGAGTGTGTCGTTCCTTTTCTTCATGGGACGGCTTCCTTCTTTAGCAGACCTCTTAATTTCCTGAAATACTGCCGTTTGTGTTGCTTCTCAAGAAAGTATTTTGTAATATATTATATACATTCCACCTGCAGAGTTTTTAATATCTTTGTCAATTTCAGTGAACCGTGTGGGTTTTGATTTGAGGCTGTTCAGTAAGTTGAAGAACTGCTTGGTTAGTCTGTTATTATGCATTTGGTATATGTGTCCTTAAAACTGTAGCTTATCCATTTTGAAATAGAGACCTCTGTTCGAGCTTAATTAGTATGCAACATTACTATTACTTCCCGGTCCCACTATTTTCGTTATAATTCTTCTTTTAACTTTTTCCAGTTTTTCAAAATACGAAAATCCTGTGGTTTAATTGTTTATGCTGCGCACAGTATTTACAGCCCTAGCATTATTTGTCAATGACTTATTTTTGTGCCCCAGAACAAATAGTTTTTGCTATATATGATTTTTGTCATGTGGAATTCCGTTTCCATTTTATGTGATCTATTTTCTGTAACTCTTTCCTTTTGTGCTGCTTGTTATCCATTTTCATCGGCATTTAAAGCAGTTTATTTTAAATACTCTGTTGTTATGAATTTTAAGATTTTTATGCGGGGGACAGCACTAATATTGGTCATGAAGTGTGTTTTTTAAATGATGTTGTCAGTCCTATTTTGTCTGCTTCTTTCTGTAATTGTACGATTTATTCTTTGCCACTATCCACTGATCAGTAATTAATACCATGTCACATGCAAAAGTAACATAATATACGAGCATGGCTAATTTATTTGAGTTTCTTCCTAGTTGAACACCCTCATTATTGATGGATTTCCTAAATTTTCTCACTGCCTTCTGTAATGCGCAATTGAAAAGTAGACGTGAAAAACCTTGTTCCTGTCTTACTCTCGATTTTATTTCAAAAGGCTTTGACAGTTCCCCCTTAAATTTTACTTCAGATGTTAAGTTTGTTACAGTTCCTTTAAATATTTCTGTTTTATTGTGAATTTAAATTTCTTTATATTGTTGATTCTTGCATGTCTACTATTTCAGGCATATGTCTTTTTAGTCTACAAATGTTATCACATACCTGGAGTTTTCGGTTTTCCTCATTTCCATCATGTTCTTTATATTTAATATTTGCTCTGCACAAGTACTTCCCTTCTTCAATCCTACGTGATATTCTCCTACTTGAGGATCGAGCATTCCTTCAGCTCTACTTAAGAGTGCCGTGAACAAGATTTTATATGTCAATGGCAAGAGGGAGCTTCCTGTATAACTGTTTGAATCAGTTTTCTTTCCTTTTTATGCAGTCGATGGTAAGCTGTTTCTTAGCGAAATTTCGTTAATGATTTCTGTTAGACATAGAATAATGTTGTTAGTAGAGTATTTGTGAACTTCAGCAAATGTGCTATCTTCTCCTGATACTTTGTTATTTTTAAACTGTTTTATGATTTCTCTGATTTCTTCTATTGTTCTGATTGTAATTCGATTACGTTATCAAAATGAAATTCTTCTTTAGGTGGACTGTAGTTGTTTAGTTCTTTGAAGTAGTCTGCAAGTATTCTGCTGTTCTCAGCGTTATGATGTGCAGTCTTCTGCGTTTTTGGATCCACAAACTGTAAACTTTGTGATGTGTTCTTCTTTCAACAGTGTTTGAATGTTTCATAAAAATCCTATTCTGCTTAAAATATGACTCAGCTGGCATTGGTTGATCTTTTTTGTGTTGTACTCTGATCTTCCTGAGAGCTGTCGATGCAAATTTCCTCGCTAATAGAAAATTTACCCTATGGTTGCCATTTTTATTTGCATTCCAGACATTATTAAGCTCTTTGTCTACTTATAATTAACTTTTCACAATCATCATTCCACCATTTCTAATTATACAAGCAGAGTTGAAAGATTTAATACTACAAATGCGAAGAGGCGAAGGGAACTAATTGTTTAAAAAGTATCTGAATTCAACAAAACGCGGGGAAGAACGTAATTGTTTAATTGGAATCATTATACTTGCTTTATCGTATTAAAACAGATTCATGTTACATGTTCCTGTTCTTACGAATATTTCTGCCTCCTGCTGCACAAACGAAACGGTTGCTTAATGGATGAACGCCACTATTGTAAATATAATGTAGCGTTCTCGCCTAAGGATTTATGTTATGCTGAAAAATACGACCGAGAATGCGAGAAACAAGATAATAAACATTAAATAGCTTGTAAATACATGATGAAAGGACGCTTTCTTTAATGAAATCTCTTCGTAATGGAATCTTTTTACACTGTAGATGACATTTGTTTTTTTTAAAAAAGACTGAAAATTGAAGAAGAAACCACAAAGTCGTGAGGACTGGAGATACGCATTTATCGATGCTGTTGCCAATCAGAATGCTGCCAATCAAACCTAAGAATAGGAGGAATAAAACTGATACCATAAAGACATATATTGAGAACAAGACTGCTAGATGCGGTAGTGAAACATGGCAGTATGTGGTGGCGGTCTCCTCAATTTTCTTTCCTCCTGTGGCTCCAAAACTCCTCGAAAAAGCTGCACTTGAAATACGATTGATGTCCTAAGCAATTTTTCAAGATTGGAGTCTTACTTTATAAGTAACGTTAGAAGATCTTCATTACTGCCAATTAAGTGCTGAGAAAATGGACGCCAGCAGTAACAAGGGGTGTGAATTATTACTGGTCATTAATGCAGATCGTATACGGGCTAGCGATCGACGGTATATCGAACAGCATCGAATATATGGCTTATGACAGAATTACTTCTCGGCAGGTGGTAACTTATAAGTTCCACAAAACAATCAGGTACTAGTGAGAAGTAGGTTACCTCCCTGTATTTTACCCCAGCCAACTTCAGAATTTGAAAGAGGGTATTCCAGTCAACATTTTCAAAAGCATTCTCTAAGTCTACAAATAGTGGTATGATTATTAGCCTATAAGATGATTTTTGAGCTGAGTTTCGAAAAATTAGAATCAATGGGAGAATAATGGTAGTTTACTGTAGTATTCCATGACTTATTACTTTTCCAGATAAGTAATGAACTGTAGACGGACTAAGTTTCCTTTTATTTGCGTATTTAATTTAATATATTTATTCTATGTATCTTGCAAGTGAAAAAGACACAATTTTTCAATCCTTGTTCGATATCAACGTTTATTACAGGAAATATTATGAATATAAAACCGGAAATAGTTTATTTTAGAAACCGGTTATTTATAGCTGTTTTAACTGTCGGGATATACTGGCAGGGAACAAAACCGATATTACCGAAAACCGGTTGTTTCAACAATATCCCCTCTCCCTAGACGTATCTTGTAAGGACTCCAGACTGAGAAGCAATACTCAAGAATCCATTCCACGAGGATCTTACGTACGTAGACTGAATTTCCTGAGAATTCTTCCTATGATTGAGTCTGGGACCTAGGTTAGTTTCAAGTGCCCGTTCATCTTTGCATCGAATCGTACATACAATTCCACGTATTTTAAGGTATGTAACTATTTATACTGACTGTACGGCAATAAGATAATCGGACAGTAGCTGTTATTTCCGTCTATTTATGCACAACAAATTACATCTGTTTATGATCATGATCAAATATCAGCCTCAGGAACAACCACTAATCTTCTGCATATCCAAAACTGAATTTATCAAATGACAACATGAAAAGAAATAACGAAACGCTATTTAATGAAAAGCGAATAGGATAAAACCTCACTCTTGGGACAAAATGCTTGTCGGTTTCCGCAAAACCTACGAGTTCATTTGTACAATGATACAAGAGTGATCAGACAAGAAATATACACTGTTTCTGTTTATCTGCATATGTGAGAGGAAGAAGGGAAATAGTTTCATCTGGCCGTATTGTTTGAGCATTCCCTTAAAGCTGCAGCAACTTCAAACTACAGGATGACTCTGACAGTCTGGATCTCAGGGAAAATACTTCACCCCGGGTGCAAGTGACAACCGAGACCCCAGCTTGGCGAGTAAGTGTGATAGCGGGAACAGCAAAAGCTGAAAGGAAATTCTGTAAAAGGCACAGCCCGTTGTTACAAAGACGAGGACACGCGAATAGGGGGTAAACAACTACAAGTAGGAGAATAGTTAACGGAGGATTGCATTTTGAAAGTGCGCATCTACGAGGGTTGTCCAGAAAGTAATGCACCGTACTTTCTCTTCTCAGGCGAAAACAATGTTACAAATCCGAGACGTTGGATATGTGTTGTTTGAAGTCCCTTGAGCGAGTGTACCAAATTTGCGTCACTTCCTACAGATAGGGTGCTGCAGGACGGTTTCAAAATGGCGTCTGTAGGTGATACACGTTACAAGCAACGTGCCATCACTGAATTTCTCACTTCAGAAAAAGAAACTGAGGGGAATATTCACAAATACTTGTGCAACGTCTATGGAGAATCTGCTGTTGACAGAAGTACTGTTAGTCGCTGGGCAAAGAGAGTGAGGTCAACAAAAAGCTTTTCGGCGGAGCTCCATGATTTGCAGCGGTCGGGGAGACCATCCACGGCTATCACATCTGACACATCTAACCTAGTCCAGTCGGACTTCCACTTGTTCGGGCTATTAAAGGATGCCATTCGTGGAAGATACAGGGTGAGGCAGTGAAACGGCACGGTTCTGAAAAATCACCAATAATATATTTACAAAAAAGAGTATAATAATTTCAACATTAATCTCAAGTACGTGTGTGGAAATTAAAGTTTTACCTCAAAAACAATCATTTTTTGAAAATGATGTCAGTAAGGTGACGTCCTTGGTTTTGCAAACATTATCGGAGTGTAAGGTGAAATCCGCCCATGACGTTCTGTAGCAACTGCAACGGAATGTTGTTAATTTCCTGCCGGAGTCGCTCCTTCAGATCTTCTTTTGTTCTTGGTGGATTTTCCTCGAAGACGTTGCGTTTAAGATAGCCCCAAAGAAATAAGTCTGTAGCGGTCAAATCTGGCGAACGGGCAGGCCAAGGGATATCACCATTCTTACTGAATAGCCGTCCTGGAAATGCGAATTTAAGCAAATCCATTGAGACATTAGCGGTATGGCTTGTTGCACCATCTTGCTGGAAGAGTGTTACTTCATCTGGATCACACTTATTGATTTCAGAAAGACAAAAAGTTGCCAACATGTCAGCATAAAGTTCAAAGTTCACCGTTACTGTGTTACCATGTCAATCTTCAAAAAACAAATAAATAAATAAATAAAAAATAAAAATAAAAATAAAAAATAAGAGTAGTGTCCCACTATTCCACGAGAAGATATTGCACACTAATCCGACTGCTGCTTCCACTATTCTAAACATTTTTTGCAGTCGTCTTTAGAAAAGGCTGACTGCTCCTCCCCTGTTTTTTATCTCGACTTCCTCGATGCCTTCAAATCGGTGTCCTTTCATGCTCCTTTTCATGCGTGGAAATAAGAAAAAGTCGCAAGGAGCCAGTTCAGGCGAGTAAGGTGCGTGGGGTAGCGGAACAAAGTCACTTTTAGCAAAAAATATTGCTCGGAGCGCTATGGGACTTAACATCTGAGGTCATCAGTCCCCTAGAACTTAGAACTACTTAAACCTAACTAACCTAAGGACATCACACACATCCATGCCCGGGGCCGGATTCTAACCTGCGACCGTAACGGTCGCTCAGTTCCAGACTGTTGCATCTAGAACCGCTCGGCCACAGCGACCGGCTCACTTTTAGCCAAAAAATGTCTAACAGAGGTGGCTGTGTGTGCAGGTGCGTTGTCGTGGTGGGAGAACCAGTCTCCTGTCTGCCCTAAATCGGATCATTTTTGACGAAAGCTTCTGCGCAATCTTCTTAAAACTTTCATGTAAAAGGTTCGGTTGACGGTCTGACGTGGGGGATCAAACTCTGAACGAACTACGCTCTTGACACCAAAAAAGCAAATCAGCATTGTTTTGATGTTTTGTTTGACTTGACGACATTTATTTCGAAGAGGTGATGTTGACGTCTTCCACTGGCTTCACTGTTGCCTTGATTTTGGGTCGTAACCGTAGCACCGTGACTTGTCATCAGTAATGACCATTGACAGATAATTTATCTCAATTTCAAACTGTTATTTCAAAGCACCACAGGTTTCAACTCGACTTTCCTTTTGATTGACAGTCAGAACCCAACGAAAACTTGGCAGCAACCATTTTCATTCCCAAATTTTCTATTAAATTTCGCTGAACCGAGTTCCAAGATAACCCACTAATCTCTTATAGTTGATCAATTGTCTGACGATGGTCTGTGTGGACAAGCTCTCAAATTTTTTCAGTATTTTTGTCGAATAGAGCAGTTGATGGCTGTCCAGAATGCCGTTTGTCATCAATCGACATGTCACCGTTTTTAACTCGAGCAAACCACTCGCACACTCGAGTTTTTTTCCCCACAGTGTCATCTTGGTAAGCTGTTTTCAATGTTATAACAGTTTTAGCAGCATTTTTATCGAGTTAAAAACAAAATTTTACAGCTGCACGTTGTTCACTTACAGTTGCCATTATAAAAAACTAAACAAGAAAAAAAAGCGCTGGCAGAAAGAACCTGCAGATGAACAGAACAAGCCAGGCCGACAACACAGGCGGCACTGAACTATCAATGAGTCGCGCTATACACGTCTAGCGGCAGAAATGCGTACTACACAAGCTCTGCCCACGGCAACGTTTCTCGATTCTTTTGGGTACCACTTGAATATATAAAATATGACTCATCAGTGCATATTCATAGGATTTTTTGACTAATTCTGTCTTCCTTAATATCATGGGACATTCTTGTTAACAATCAATACACTTAAAACGCACATCAATCGTGGATTCACGATTATTAACGTATCATTACAAACATCTGAAGATGTTCGTCGCTGGTCGAAATTAATTTCGACTATTAAACACAATGGTCAATGATTTTGAGTAAAATAGAAGCGTCTTGAATATATTACCTCCCTCTTTTGTAGCTTTTAAAATACACAGTCCAGTCACATTAATGTGAGCACCACCTATGTTCGATGTCAACAGGGCAATAACTAGCCGCACCCGGCAGATGGCAGCACTAACAATGGAGGGCGTATAAAGCGTGTATGAGGACGTGGAAAACAATGAAGTGGCTGTCGTAATGCGGAAACGGAACGATGTATCTGACGTCTGAATGGCTTTGGAGGCTGAGGTGGAAGGATTTCTGAGACGGCTAACTTCCTAAAGTGTTTCCGTTTCGTCATGGTTAAAGCATACCGCGGAAGGAAAAACGACGCATCCACAACCGGTGGCGAGTCGACTGGGATGAACAACAGCTGTATGGAAATGTATACGGTTAAACAGATGTGGAACTGTTGAGAAAGTGACCAACCAGACGAACGAATGGGCTATGAACAGCGTGTCGTAAACGACAGTTCAGCGAACATTGCTGCGGATGTGGCTGCCTCTCATCGGCGAAGAAGGCTGGAATTTTCACGGCACTACCGCACCTGGACTTTCAGTGAGTGCAACAGGTGACCTTGTCAGATGAATCACGTTTCATAACGCACGTGACAGATGCCCCATGTATGGCGTGAAATGTCTGAAAGCAAACATCCGGAAGGGTCCAGATGGGAGGAGGGAGTGTTATGGTCTGGAGAATGTTTCCGTGGCATTGCCCGGGATCCGTCATTCTGGAAGGCACAATAGATCAAACAAGTCTGCATCTGTCCTTGGGCACCATGTCTACTCCCGCGTGCAGTTTGTTTTTATTCGGCACGATGGCGTCTGTCAGCAGGCCAATGCAACGTGTCGTACAACGAACAGTGTACTTGTGTTGTTCGAAGAGCACCAGGATGAGTTTGCCGTACTCCCCTGGCCACCAAACTCGCCGAATTTAAACCCAAACTAGAATCTGTGGGACCATCTCGATCTGGCTGTTCGCGCCGTGAATCCTAAGGCAAAAAGCCTAGCGCAACTAGCAACGGCACTGAAGTCGACAGCGTTCCACATCGCTGTCGATACTTTCGAGAACCCCTCTCATACCACGTCTCGCAGCGGACTGCGCTGCAAAGTATGGTTATTCAGGCTTTTGAAAGGTGGTCACATTAATGTGATTGAACAGTGTACATAGGAAAAAGTCCTTTTAGGTTATTCAGATCTGATGTATTTCCTGGATGTGTGCAAAATTTCGAACAATTCCGACAGATGGCAGAGCGTTATTGAACCATGACAATGGCGTCCATGCAAGACACGTTACTTGTAATGTGCTGTAATTGAATTATTGCTTGCGTAAGGAAAATAAATTAAAGCAACCGTGGTGAACATCCATAAGCGTTTGTGTGCAGTGTGTGGTAATGATGTAGTTGACAGGAGTACTGTTGGGCGATAGTAAAGAGAGTTAAAAGCGTTAGGAAGCGCAGAAACTGAGCTCCATGATCAGCCACGATCGTGACGTCCTGTCACAGCCACTGCTCACGGTATGGTGAATCGCGTGGAAGCTGTTATTCAACACAGCACCCTCTGCTGGCAAGGTCATGATTACAGCCCTCTGGGATAGTGGTGGTGTCATTCTCGTGAGTATTTTAACAAAAACTTAAGCCATTAATTGAGAGGTATATCTGAAGGCTATGAACAGACTCAAGAACTGTCTTGGACGTGTTCGGGCTGACAAGATTACAAAAGAATATTGCTACACCACGACAATGCACGCCCACACAAAAGTCGCAGAAACCGGGAACACATCGCCAAATTTGGGTCATTCGCGTCATTCACACTATAGCGCAGACTTGGCGCCCTCGGACAGCAAACTGGTTCGGCCACTTAAGTATTCTCTACGTGGGACACACTTTGGAGATGAGGTGAGCGTCATCAGTCTAATTCTTGCACTGAAACTGTGGCTATGAATGATAGAACACGTTTCAAGTTCAACAAATATGATTTTTTGAAGAACAAAAACCTTCTGTATAAAAATCAAGATGGATTCCACACACAGAGATCTTGCGAAACTCAATTCGCTCTGTTCCACCATGACACCCATAGCGCTGTGGGCAATGGCGCTCAGGTTGATGCCTGGTTGATTGACTTCAAGAAGGCATTTGGTTCCATCCTGCACTGCCGTTTAGTAAAAAGAATACGAGATTACTAAGTATCAGACTAGATTTGCGACTGCATTCAAGACTTTTTTACAGGTACGACTCAAAGCCCCGCTCTTAATGGAACAAAATGAACAGATGTAAGGTTAATTTTCGAAGTACGCCAAGGAGGTGTGACAGGACGGTTATTGTGTAGAAAGTATGTAAATGATGCAGTAGAATGCGCCGGAAGCTCCTTAAGGCTGTTTGCAATGGATACGGTCGTCTATAGCGAAGTAGCAACGCCAAAAGACAGTATCGATAAGCAGAACATTCTGCAGAGGACTGACGAGTGGTGCAGTCTCTGGTAGTTGACCCTGAACATAAATAAATGTAACATATTGCGAATATATAGGAGAAGAAATCCGCTGCTCTACGGCTACACAACTGCTGACAAATTGCTGAAAACACTATCCACCGTAAAATATCTAGGAGTAACTATCCAGAGCGACGTTAAAAGGAATGACGACATAAAACATACAAACTGATATAAGTTGGAAGAATCATGAGGAAATATAACTCATCCACGATCGAAGTGGCTTACAAGGTGCTTGTTCGACCAGTTCTTGAGTGTTGCCGGCTGCTGTGGCGGAGCGGTTCTAGGCGCTTCATTCCGGATCACGCTGCTGCTACGGTCGCAGGTTCGAATCCTGCCTCGTGCGTGGATGTGTGTGATGTCCTTAGGTTAGTTAGGTTTAAGTAGTTCTAAGTCTAGGGGACTGATGACCTCAAATGTTAAATTTCATAGTGCTTAGAGCCATTTGAATCTTGAGTGTGTTTATCAGTGTGGAATTCATACCACCTAGGACTGACAGAAGACATAGAGAAGATCCAACAAAGCGTGGCACGTTTCTTCACGGGATCGTTTAGTTTGCGCGAGGGTGTTGCAGGAATGCTCAATCAACTTCAGTGACAGACGTTACAAGCCATGAGTTGTGCATCACAGAGAGGATTACTGCTGAAATTTCTAGACAGCACTTTCCGAAAAGAGTCTTATAAAACTTGTTATTTCCATCTACGTACATCTCACTAGATGACCACGACGAGAAAATTCGAGAAATTAGAGTTATTACAGAGGTATACTGACAATCGTTCTTACTGTGCTCTTTTCGCGAGTGGAACAGCGAAGGAGGATCATTTCGTGGTACCAGAAGTACGCTCTTCCATACACACCGTTAGATGGCTTGCGAGGTATGATGTAGACATAGACGAGAACAGAAAATGGCTCTGAGCACTGTGGGACTTAACACCTTAGAACTACTTAAACCTACGTAACCTAAGAACATCACACACATCCATGCCCGAGGCAGGATTCGAACCTGCAACCGTAGCAGCAGCGCAGTTCCGGACTGAAGCGCCTAGAACCGTTCGGTCACAACGGCCGGCAGAAGAGAACAGAACAAGATCCTTTACCAAGAGGGAACACATGGTCTTACAGAGAGCGTCGTAAAACGCTAGAACGTGATGGAGACTATACCCAGTAGCAGTACATGTAAAAGAAATCTTCACTGATGTTGTCACCAAAATCTATCAAGAATATGCAGGTACTATGAAAAACTTATGGGGCGGTATGTACTGAATGACAGTCGTAACTGAATAAACAATTGGATTCCCCTTTCTTCAACTCAGCCACGACATGAATAAATAAGCCTTCTGTCATATCGTCCGTACAACACCCCAACGCTGAACGAAAGCTTTTCGTTCAATTTTTCATTCTAAGTTGGTCATCTAACTCTGACTTTATTGTAATCTTCTGCTTCCTCCAGCATTTGTTTGAAGTTTCACTATTGTGGGTATAGAGTTCATCGCATGAAGTAAGTGAACCGGGTGTTGCTCGCCGTTCCATCATTTGGTATTTTAGACCCTGTTTTAACGTATTTCCATCTCACCACGTTGACATAAATTACTGGCGTCACTGAGTTGCTGTTTTGCCTGGCTGTCATCGGCGCTACAAGCGCGTATAGATATACCCCCTCTGATAGTATCTTTGCTCGGCAGCTATTACCTCCCGGTTGTCATCTGTCGTGGAGTCAGTCGGAAGGTGCGAGGAGGAGAGTTCACGGCGGCAGTTCGGGTCGTGAGTTGGGCCCTGGCAGTCAGCTGCGACGCGTCTGGACGGCAGCCCGGGCCAGCCAGTCGCCGGCTTGCAGCAGCAGTGAGCCTTGCGTGGACATCGCACGCCCGACCGTCGCCGCCACGCATCACTTAAGCCGGGCCTGACTTTTAATGGATTGTTGGTCGGTCGGTTGGTCCGAGGACGTTTCCGTGCGGCGTAGTTGGCTGGGCCCGCCCGCGATCTCTGCGCAGTGTCGGAATCTGTCTGGAGCTGTCCGATCGGTACGAGCATCGTCGCTCGCCGGCCGAGGACGTCAAGGTTGAGTGGTTTTGAGCGTTACGTTGATGGTTCCGGCGTTTCTGTCGTGGAGGTTTTCCTGTGAGCAACAACGAGTGAGGTGTTCGAGATAGCAGCTGTCAGGTGGAATTGATCAAATTAATTTATCCATAGTCAAGTGCACCAGTCGAATTTTCTGCCTTGTGGCCGTTAGTGTTCTGATTACCTGCCAAAGCCGCTGACGTAGTTTTTAGGCAGTATCTTTTCCTCACCTGTTGTTGCTGTCCAACATGGTGTGTAGTTTTGGCAGCTCAGTTTACATACGCGTTTGTTTGGGGACAGTGATACTTTTAACTTTTTGGTGCCTTGAATTCTCGTGTACTCCGTCGTGGCAAGCTAGCGGTTGGTCGATCGGTCGGGCCGTCACTTTCCCTTGGTTGGGTTCGCACCAATTAAGTGTAGTTGGACTCACCACCTGTCTCGCCTAAGTGAACGAAAGCAAACCGATCCACTGGAGACTTCTAAGTGCCGTTCCCTTAATTATCTTTTGGAAGTGTTAATGTTGTTGTAATTTAACTGTATTTTATATTTTTAATTTGGCAAGGTTAGTTGTGGGACTTCGGCCTTGGAAACACACTCTTAGAGTTTCCTTCAAGTCCAAACATTATCGCCTTCTGCTCTTGAAAGGTTATGGTAATATCCTCTGAAAGATTTTAAAATTTACTGTGGGCCTTCTGCCGTTGGCGTTGCAGAAGGAAATTTTTAAATTTTAATGTATTGTTTTATCGATTGTTGCAACATATATTTTCTTAATTTTCAGGATTTAACTTTGCAGCCTTCAGCCATCTTATTGCGTTTGTTTATCTCGTTGTGTGCACCTTGTGGGCCATCAGCCCTGTTAGCATTTTAAAACATTGTGGCCTTCTGCCTTCAGTTAGCATCATACTATATATACTTTGAAGATTTAATCCGGTGGCCTTTAGCCGCTCCACATGCTGATCTCATATATTCGTAAATTTAACTGTGTGTCATGTCTTTTCAAAAATTGCTTCAAATGGCTCAGAGCACTATGGGACTTCTGAGGTCATCAGTCCCCTAGAACTTAGAACTACTTAAACCTAACTAACCTAAGGACATCACACACATCCCTGCCCGAGGCAGGATTCGAACCTGCGACCGTAGCGGTCGCGCGGTTCCAGACTGTAGGGCCTAGAAACCCTCGGCCACCTCTGCCGACCATGTCTTTTCAAAATTGAACTTAATCTAAAGCATCTGTTTGGAGGCCTTCAGCTGCGAAGCTAATTTAACTCTTTGAAAAATGAATTTGGGAACTAAATGATAACCGAGCGAGGTGGCGTAGTGGTTAGACACTGGACTCGCATTCGGAAGGACGACGGTTCAATCCCGCGTCCGGCCATCCTGATTTAGGTTTACCGTGATTTCCCTAAATGACTCCAGGCAAATGCCGGGATGGTTCCTCTGAAAGGGCACGGCCGACTTCCTTCCCCAACCTTCCCTAATTCGATGAGACCGACGACCATGCTGTCTGGTCTCCGTCCCCAAAACCAACCAACCAACCAACCAACCAACTAAATGATAATAAACTACAGTTGTGAAATGAATTCGACCGCAACTCTATTGGCCCTTTCCACAATCCTAATTACCTGTTAGCCCTGCGTGATTTAGCGGGTGTCTCAGTAAGTGTGTAGGGTATGGAGTGATTTCTATCCATCCAATCCAGTATGTAGTGAAAATCGTAGCTGCATATGTAAGCACCACAGTAAACACAATATAGTCCGATGGAGAACACTGAAGTCCTTTGTTCAGGAGATACGGCTTCTCGCCTCGAAAGCTTTGTGCAGCCGAGGAGAGCTTAGCCGGAGGTAAGCGAGCTGATGGGAGGCACGACAGCTGCGCGAGATAAAGCACGCCGTGAGCGAGCTGGAGGGCGTCTAGACGCGCGGCTCTTAGGAGCGTCAGCGTGGCGCCGCTGCGGCAGTCGCCAGCACCGTCAGGGGCTGCGCCGTCAGTCACAGCAGACACCTGCAGAACAGGCGCGCCTGCCGCTGTTTACATTACGATCGCGGTCGGACGTTGTTCTCAGCTGTAGCCGCATCTTGCGCACGGAACCTCACTGCAGGGACCGAGCGAGCTGGCGCATTGCTTGCGACGCTGGACTCGCGTCAGCGAGAAGTTGAATTAGAATTCCTGTCCGGACATCATAATTTCGCACGTCTGTAGTTTACCAAATTCAGGACATCTTCGCTACTCTCCAACTGGAAGAGAGCTCCATGTGGAATTCTTTACTCTAACCTTGCTTCCTGCTCCCTGTAAGTTGAACTGTTTCTATATCTTTACAGGCCAAGGAAAGAAGGAAGGTTTGCGTTTAACGGGAAGATAATTACACATGGAGGACGATCTCCGATACGGTGAGGTTAGGTTGGTTGGGTTGTGTGGGGGAGGAGACCAGACAGCGAGGTCATCGGTCTCATCGAATTAGGGAAGGACGTGGAAGGAAGTCGACCATGCCCTTTCAAAGCAACCACCCCGGCATTGTCCTGGAGCGATTTAGGGAAATCACGGTAAAACCTAAATCAGGATGGCCGGATGCGGGGCCGAGGTTGAGGAAGGGCGCTATTGTGTGGTAACTCTCATTAGTTATAGGTGACATACGTCTTCTGATAACACGTCTTCGCTGGTCATCAGGGCTCAGTTCGAAGTAAGACTCATCGCTGAAGGCAATTCAACACCCGTCAGTGAGGTTACAGACAGACAGCAGTGGGATACCAGCCTGACTGTCGCCGTCCGTACGGCCCGACAAGCAGGAGAGATGGCCTGGGGCGGCGTTTCTTTTCGTAGCAGGAACCCTTAGGCAAGCCATCCTGGACTTGCACTCCGGCAAGATAACGTTTGGCCGCACATGGCTTGACGTGCTATTACTAATCTTCGTACTTGCGAAACCCTGCCTTGGCCAGCAAGCTCATCATGTCTATCGCCAACTGAGAAAGTTTGGAGCAAGTGTTCAAATATGTGTGAAATCTTATAGTGCTTAAATGCTAAGGTCATCAGTCCCTAAGCTTACACACTACTTAACCTAAATTATCCTAAGGACAAACGCATACACCCATGCCCGAAGGAGCACTCGAACCTCCGCCGGGACCAGCCGCAGAGTCCATGACAGCAGCGCCTTAGACCGCTCCACTAATCCCGCGCGGCAAAGTGTGAAGCATTATGGGTTGGGCTTTCTAGCCAGCTCGGGTTTTTGACAAGCTAAAGCACCAATTGGATGGAATTTGGCATTACATACCTCAAAAGGACATCCAACAACTCTATCAGTCAATGCCAAGCCGAATAACACTCGTATAAGGGCCAGACGTTGACCAACGCATGACTGACTAGCCTAATTTATGACGTTCTTTCTTCTGAATAAATCATCCAGTTATTTTCTGTAATTGTAATCATTTCTTTGTCTGTACATTTACATTATATCTACCGATTTCGTCCCATTCCGATAATTCCTTCGTGGAGAAGTTGGTTCGTTTTATTTGCATTACAGTGTACCTGCATCCTTCTTGGCACTCTGACCAAAAATGGGCTGATACGTTGCTGCACATGTCAGCCCACTCTGCGACAACATTCCTCCTCTGCTCATCCAGTATATGAGGATATGAGGATAGCATCTGTTCTTTCGGACATGTCCGAAAGAACAGATGCCATCTTCATATTGTTAAGGCTAACCGGCTGATGACCTTCCTCAGTGCGGATGCACGCGAATTGCCTGAACTCTTTGGGACTCGGTAGATTGTCTGCCGCGAGTAATGGGTATAATGGTATAATGGCAGGGGCACTAAGAATGTAGTGTGTGGACTATAAGTTGAGAATGTTGGTCACACGGGAGGTGTGCCAGCGATAAATCCCTGCAGTCGCACTACCCTCTGCACCCCCTGTGGCTCAGATGGACAGAGCGTCTGCCATATAAGCAGGAGATCCCGGGTTCGAGTCCCGGTCGGGGCACACATTTTCAACTCTCCCCGCTGGTGTATTTCAACGCCTGTCAGCTGCTAATGGTATTGATATAATTGTAATTTCATTCAGTATATGAGGAGGCTGCCTGCGTCGATGTACTCCAAGTCTAGACTGGTCGCAAGCTTGTTCAGTATGGTTCACGTAAGCAGGTACCGCAGGCCGTTCCGTTAGGTTGCTTCCTTATTACCTCAGAAAAGTTTCAAGACGTGGGCGTGATATGGTCGAGTATTTTTGTCTTCCCAGATGCGCCGTTCACGAATACGTTGTTTGCATGCATGAACAATGGGTTAGATGCTTTGCAGCCTTCAGATCACTCCAGATAGCGAAGAGGCGGGTCCGCCGTTTGTGTTCGATACCGCCCCATAGCGTGTCTGGCCCATCTGCCAGCCTGAGGCGTCTGGCCAAGTTCATTCTTTCCTACGTAGATAATCAGGCGTCAGACAAATCCTGCACTTGTCGGAAAGGAGAACACGACGCTGTGGTTAAGGTTGTTCTGCAGATACTCTCTTGCACACCTGCATCGAACACGCTGAGGGATTATTCTGTTGCCGGCGGGTGTGGCGGAGGGGTTCTAGGCGCCTCAGTCTGAAATCGCGCGACCGCTACGGTCGCAGGTTCGAATCCTGCCTCGAGCATGGATGTGTGTGGTGTCTCTAGGTTTGTCAGGTTTAAGAAGTTCTAAGTTCTAGGGGACTGATGACCTCAGAAGTTTAGTCCCATAGTGGTCAGAGCCAGTCATTTAATTATTCTGTTGTTTTTATTAGATGCATTCATACGGGCGGTTGTGTGGTGTATGGAGCGCTGTAATCCTCCCAGTTTCAGCCAAATGCCATGTAATCTCCCTCCCTCCTTCCTTCTTCCATCTATTGTCCACATTAAATAATGTCAACCAAGTAATTAATAAACAAAGTTTAAAACATCCCCTTAGAAAAATTTACGAATTTACTGTGCTGATAAACCTATTACGCTATTTGATTTTCAAACAGCTGAGCAGAACTGAACGTATCCAGATATTTCTCTCTTTACTTATTCTGATCAACACTAAACTGACACATAATATTTTTAACGCAACGCAATCTGACTTTCCATAATCCCTACAAAAGAATGGCCCTGACTAACAATAACCAATACCTTTCATGAATCACTTACCTCACAAAAATCTTCGTTACTCGAATTACTGCAATACAGCGAGCGTCAATACTGCTAGCTAAATAAAAGATTCTAACTAGTGAAGGCACTAACTACTGATCGGCATAGTTAGCAAATGAAAGAGAACAAACAATTTATTTACCTTAATAATGTTCAAAAGTGATCATATATATCAGTTCATGATATGCAGTATTACAAATTTACTCTGTCTGATGGAGACGTCCAGATCCTCCTCTCTCAAAATTCTGCCACCTGTCTCCCCACATCCACCACTGCTGGCGTCTCACCTCCAACTGCGCAACGCTACGAGCTGTTAACATCCAACTGCCCAACACTACAAAAGCAAATATTCCAACAATGAAAATCAGCCACAGACTGCACACAGGACAGTCAGTGATTTTCATACAGAGCGCTACGTGGCGTTACCGACATAAAAACCGAAATAGCCTACTTACAAGATTTTTGTGAAGATTTGAGAGGAGTGGAATAATAAAAAGGAGTGCGCTAACACGCAGACGGACACTAATGAACACTTTGTCGAAGGCGTTACCAGAATGGAAACAATGAAGTTGAAACGTCCCCTTTGAACAATTTCTGAATTACTGTGCTGATAAACCTCTTACACTATTCGCTTTTCAAACAGCTGAGTAAAACTGAACGTACTCAAACATTCACTAAAGTGACACACAATATTTTTAGCGCAACGCAATATGACTTTCAAAAATCCCTACAGAAGAATGGCCCTGACTAACATTAACCTATACCTTTCAGAAATCACTTGCCTCACGAAAATCTTTGTTACTAGAACTACTGCAATACAGCAAGGCGCCACTACTGCCAGCCAAATAAAAGATTCAAACTACTGAAGGCACAAACTACCGATAGGTTTAGTTAGCAAATGAAACATTTTGATAGAGAAAAAACAATGTATTTACCTTAATAGTGTTCAAAAGTCATAATGTATATAGCAGTTCATGATATCCAGCATTACAAATTTCAAAACTCCGCCATCTCTCTTCTCACATCCACCACTGCTGGCGGCTCACCTCCAACTGCGCAACGCTACGCGCCGTTAACATCCAGCTGCCCAACACTACAATGGCAGACAACAATGCAAACTAGCCACAGACTGCACACAGCACAGCCAGTGATTTTTATACAGAGCACTACGTAACGTTGCCAATAAGAAAACATAAACAGCCTACTTACAAAGTATGCAGCGAGGGAGAGTAAGAACGCAACAGGCTCATGTTGTGAAAACCTGCTCACGTATGTACAGACGAGTAGACGTACAATTGTCGAGCAACTGATCTAGATGAACCAAGGCCTACCAACAATGTTTTCTCAGCGATCCTTGAGCGAAAGTTGCTGCATGTGAGCCTGTGCAGCAGGCGCCTGGTTCATGCACCCATCCTAACTGCTGTTCATCGCCGGCGATGGCTGGGATTTTGCACGCCAGTATCGCAACTGATTGGTGTAAATGGCTCTAAGCACTATGGAACTTAACATCTGAGGTCATCAGTTTCCCTAGACTTAGAAACCTAACTAACCTAAGGACATCACACACATCCATGCGCGAGGCAGGATTCGAACCTGCGACCGTAGAAGCAGCGCGGTTCCTAGAACCGATCGGCCACAGCGGTCGGCTGCAACTGGACGTCCACTGAGTGGCGATAGGCGGCCTCTTCAGATGAATCACGTTTTATGTTCCTTCAGACAGATGGCCGTTGACGGTTACGGCGTGAAACGTCTGAAAAAGCGACCACCCTGCAACAACTGTCAGAAGGCGTTCCCTGGGTGATCTTGTCATCCTGGAAAGCACAGTGGGTCAACATAAGTATAGTATGTGTTTATCTTGGAGGATCATGTAGACCCCTACATGCAGTTTGCTTTTCCTCCGCATCTACCAGCACAACAACACAACTAGCTATACAGCTCGCAGGGTACATGCGTGATTCGAAGAGCACCAGCATGAACTTACTGTACTCTCCTCCCCACAAAACTCACCGAATTTAGATCCAGTGGGAAACCTGCGAAAACACCTCGGTCAGGGGGGTTCTCATCATGGATCCTCAACCGGGAAATCCTGCGCAGCTGGCCACGGCGCTTGAGTCATCCCTGTCGGCGCCTTCTGGAACCTCACTGACGCTCTTCCTGCACGTCTCGCGACAGTCCGCACTGTAGAAGTTCGTTATTCAGATTTTTGAAAGTTGGTCATATTAACGAGACTCGACAGTGTAGCTTTGCCGGTCAAATGTCTCCATTGAGCAGATTCTCCATCACCAGGCTCCGGATATCAACCCAAGCGTTGATGACCTGAAACGAACTGCCCACGACTGTTCTCTGGCCCAAGCCTAGGGCGCGCGCCTCTCACAGACGGAAAAACGCAGCTACACAGTGGCGAATGCAGCGACCGTGCATTTTGTTCTGTGCCGTTGCCGTCAGGCTGTCAGGACCCGAGGTATCCCTCCGCATAACGACCAAAATCGGCACCACTTTTTAAAGCACAAATTCTTTCAAAGTACTTTTCCCGCGTTGAATTCCAATACTAATGTCAATGTAAGTTAACGTGTTATCGATGCCTCAGTTCATGGGACAGAAATTGACGTGGGGGACAATATAATCAGGTGACTAGCTATTCTGACAATTTACAATTATCACATGTCGCACCCCTTTCAGAAACGAATTATTACGTTCTCTCTGCTGTGCATCGTTTCGGCACGCAGCGTGAAGTGCAGGCAATCCCTGCAATCAGTGCAGGCAATCCCTGAAATGACAGTGAGTGTTCCGTTTGTGCCTGAAATGTCTTCGACGTGTGTTGTAGACAGAACAGCGTGCAAACCTCATTGTCCTTGTCACGTTAAACACAGTGCGCCCCATTGAACTGTTCTGAGAAGGGGCACAGCAGACCATCTTTATACATGTATCTGTACGTCGCGATTTTCTGCAGACAGAAAAGTGTTAAAGGGCAGGATATCGACCAGATCATGCGTACTATTGAGGTCAGGGGGGTGGTGCAAAAATTTGATCAGCAGCCCTTGTTCACTGAAATTTTTCTACTGAATTTTATACATATATTAAAAAACAAACAGGTATTAAATGTGACGGGGAAGAAGTGTACACGTGTTGGAATATTTCAGAAAGGCTGTTGATAAAACTATTTTGCACATCCTATACTCATAACTACCGTCGTCATTGTCTGTTCGGCTTCAGAAAATGTGTAAGTAGGCTGTTTAGGGTTTTATGTTGGTAACTCCACGTAGCGCTCTATATGAAAATCACTGACTGTGAAATGTGCAGTCTGTGGCTGGTTTGCATTGTTGAAATTTGCTATTGTACTGTTGGCAATTGGCTGTTAACAGCGCGTAGCGTTGCGCAGTTGGAGGTGAGCCGCCAGCAGTAGTGGATGTGGGAAGAGAGAAGGCGGAGTTTTGAGAGCGGATGATCTGGACGTGTGTCCATGAGAGACAGTAAATTTGTAAGACTGGGTGTCATGAACTGATATATATATATTATCACTTTTGAACACTATTAAGGTAAATACATTATTTGTTCTTTACCAAAACCTTTCATTTGCTAACTATGCCTATCAGTAGTTAGTCCCTTCACTAGTTAGAATCTTTTATTTAGCTGGCAGTAGTGGCGCTCGCAGTATTGCAGTAGTTAGAGTAACGAAGATTTTTGTGAGGTAAGTGATTTGTGAAAGGTATAGGTTTATTGTTAGTCAGGGCCATTCTTTTGTAGGGATTATTGAAAGTCAGATTGCGTTGCGCTAAAAGTATTGTATGTCAGTTTAGAGTTGATGACAATAAGTAAAGAGCGAAATGTCTGAGTACGTTCAGTTCTTCTCAGCTGTTCGAAAATCAAGTAACGTAAGCGGTTTACCAGTACAGTCATTCACTAATTTTTCTAAGGGGACGTTTCAAATGTTTAAAAAACCGAATAGTTCTGCAATTACATTATTTCTGATTCCGAAAAACTGTCAACTTCTGAATATATTAACGTTACCGTTTACTACAGTTCTGTGAGGCACAGTCGTTTGGTTCCATAAAGTCTAAATGTAAACGATATATTTGCGGTAGGAAACAGGTGTGTGTGGTGTTGCGGGTGCTAGCCACGAGCGTCACAACGATACTTAACGTTCTGTTTAATTACGGGGGAGTAGTGAATAATTGGTGATTTAGTTTAAAACCGTGCCTGAAAACTCGCACTTATTATCAAACTGTTAGGGATACAAATTAACGTGTGTAATAAAACTCTCGTCAGTTAGGTCGTTATTACTAAATTTTTTATTGCCTCGAAATATGCAGCTTGAATGACAAAGGCAATAGGGCACGGTCAGATTTAAACACCGAAAATTAACTATTTCAATTTCTCTCACAGGAAGTTTGAAGCGGGAGGTAAGTTCTGAAAGATCAGTTCGGCAATGTTTTTCACTGAAGGGATATGTCCGCCTGCTTCCAACGCGCAGTAATAGTTTGCCAGTTTGGACCGATTACAGTTATCACGTTGAACGGGCTACAAATATATTACAAACATAAAAAGCAATGTGTAAGACTGGCGATTACGACAGCGGATAGTTCTGTGCAGCTGTGTCTGCAGCTCGTGGTCTAGTGGCTAGCGTTTCTGTCCCTGCATCACGGGATCCCAGGTTCAATTCCGGCCGGTTTGGGGATTTCCTCCGGCCGGGGACTGGGTGTTGTCCTCATCATTTCATCATCACCATTCGTGACAGTAAGTAGATTGGACTGTGAAAATATTTTGACTTTGTACTTACGCTGATGACAGCGCAGTTGAGCGCGCCACAAACCAAACATCATCATCATCGCCCGTGCAACTATAGGTAAATCGACTGTCAGAGTTGACGAAACCAAAATACAATTTAACTGCAAGAGGAAGCTTTTTAGATCAAAAATGCGCTCGTAAATTATGGAGGCATTGGTTAGGTAATATTCATATCAGTTACTATTGGTTTATCTCTTGTTCCGTCACTCGAATAGTATAAAACAGGATTAAAAGTCCTCGGTTTTCTTGATGCGACACATTATTAGGAGCTCTAATATTTTTGGCGACAAGATTTAGTTTATTTCATGGCGCAAGTAATCGACTGTCGAATCTTGGCTCTGTGGATGTGTAAACAAATGAAGGTAGCAGGAAAGTTTAACGTCGACACTCGTCGACTACGAGGTCTCTAACATTTTGCTTGGTGTCTGATCTAAGTCGTGTCTCCCTACCACTTTCGCGCAACGACGCTCTGAGCGTGTTTTTTAGGGAATTGACTAGTTTGAACCTGGGACTTGTTGCTGGTAAGGACACGCCAGACCATACATGACATGTAGAATTCAGAAGAGTTCAGTGAGACTAGTGATGATATAACCAAATACTTAGAGATTTCAGCGTCAGCTCCACTGCACTCCCTGTAAAAGAATATTAATACTTACTAAATTTAGTGGAAGGGGTTCAAGGCTTTCCTATTTTTAGTTAGCTGGTAAAATAACGTCGAAAAAGCAGTCAAGTTTACCATTGGAAATTTTATTTTACTCACAAAACATTGTTTATAAATTGCACTATTGATAAAAGGAAATGTTTTAATACAGGATGGTAGAAACCAACTGCGTTCAACAAAAATGTGATCGAATATTCCCTGAATGGTTTCCAAGTTCTACAATGGATCGAAGGATGACCTATGCCATATCACATCTATAATCTAGGTTTAAATTAAGTTTCACAAAAGAGAAAACTATGAAGATGGTCTACAGTGATCCTCAATTATCTTTAATTACTTACCTAAATTGTCGTAAATTACAGTGGCTGATGTGGCTTCTCAATAACTACATAACAGAAAAATCATCGCGTTTCAGATTTTTACTTCAAGTGGCAAATGTGAACACCATGAGCTTTAATTGACGATCGACACTAGTATTACGCAAAAAGGGGGTGTAACAGATGAGACTTCTGCAGTTCTGAGTGAAGCTTTATGCGCTGTTATGCGGCATCGCGTGCATTCATTACCTTGTCGATGTTCGTTATGGGGCGGCGGGCAGCACAGCTCTGCTCACCTCACCGTCTCGGAAGGAACTCTCTCCTAACTTCTCCTTACTACAATTTACCGAAGTTGGTTTAAAAAACTATCTGGCTGTGTTTTCATCTGACCAATCAGGGTCTCAATGTTAACCTTAAGCTCCACCTACAAAAATTCTGTCTATCCAATGAGAAACGTTATACTTTTCGTGGTGGGGCAATGTTTTTAAAGTTTGCAACGTAACAGAGATGCGAAAAAGTCTCACGCTAAAACTTGCGGCTAGGGTGTGGTCCTAGCGGTTAGCTGGCGACGTGGGCGTCCGTCCCTTATCGTAGGGCCTTCCAGCTTAACACGGTTCTGCTCCCGGCTTCTGTTCTCGTTTCTCCCCTCGGAACTGCGTCTGTCTCACGGTGGGAAGGTATGACATGCATTTAGGCATTCTTGTGTTAGTCTCTGGTATTCCATTTGCTCACTCGTTACTCATATTACTTTGGTTAATTTAATGTCACGATTTATTCGGAGCTATGTGACATACTACTGGATTTGCTTATCATGTCAGGGTTTTCATGGAAGGTGTTGGATTTGCCTGGCACCTTACAGGTCATGAGCGACGAAACGAAAGCTCGGATTGAGGAAGGAAATAGGCCGTATCCTTTATATAGGAACCACCTGGCCATTTGCCTTAACGAGTCTAATGAAAAAAAATTAATAAATAAAAATAAAAATAAACAGATAACCTACATTTAGACATCTGAACAGAGATATGAGCCGCCGTGTCTCCCAATACCAATCCACATGCTTACCACTACGCCATCTGGCTTGGTATCAAATCTGACTGTTGTACACAAGAAGCACTTGATTTAAAGGTGACAACTTTTAACTTTAAAAAACGGGTCAGGTGGAAGTGCGACTCGTGCATTGTGGGTTCCGTACAAACTTGATTATGTATAGACCTACAGACAGTTAATCCATTCTGGGAATCGATGATCTCGAAGGTTTTTCACTGTTCTCGACAGTGGTAGTGTCAAGATGTTGGCCCCAGGGATTCCAACACTTTCGAGAATGTAATAATTCTCTGGAAATCTCAGAAAAAAATTGAAATAATATTTTTTTCGTATAGTTACAAATTCACACTTTTCTAATTTTTTTCCTTTGCTTGTACCGTGAAACCTTTCTTCTTATCAAATGTCGTGATTCCAGGTCGAGGGGAAGTACCCTGTAGATTTTAATGAGTTGGTTTGCAAGTGTCATGGTATGTCACATAAATCGCAGTAAGTTTTGATCGACTGAGATGGCACAGTGGTTAGTAGAATTGACTCGCATTCGGGAGGACGACGGTTCAAACCCGCGTCCAGCAATCTAGATTTAGATTTTCCGTGATTTCCCAAAATCGTTGCACGCATAAAACGCGATGGTCCTTTGAAAAGGTATGGCCGATTTCCTTCCCAATCTTTGACACAATCTGAGCTTGTGCTTCGTCTCTAATGACTTCATTGACCACAGGACGTCATGCTCACTCTTCTTAGTATCTTTTGACTGCACTGACGTAAAAACTTAAGAGATCTACGCCACCATAGGACTATAGATTTCAGATTGCGACACAAATTTCAACTTGATACGCTAACCCGTTCCTGAGAAAACAACAAAAAATTTTCATGTTATATAGCTACAAATTAACAATGTCCGGTATTTTTCTTTGGTCGTATTGTGAATCCTTGCCTCTTGGCAAGTTTCATGATTATGGATCAACAGGAAGTACCCTACAGGTTTTGGTGAGTGACTTTGGAGTATCAGAATACGAGTATGTGACGTAAACATCCGTATCTTTTTCCTGCATTCACTTAGAAACTTCATTTTTGTACATCGCCAAGAAACCGTAGACTTTAATATGTGCACCCGTTTCTTAGAAAATATTTTTGAACTGTCGGACATACAAACAGACAGACGGAAGGAGAACGAAACGATAACGATTCTAGAAGAGTAGCGCTTGTATTACGCATCCCTCGCTGATTGTTTAGAGTGCACTGAGAGAATTGGGTGCCCAATGAACACGATGTTTCTCTGTAAACAATTAACACTGTAGGCGATATTGAGGACTCTGTTTTCTTTCCAACAAAGAATTATTACAGTAATGAGAGGTGTGTTTGTACCTACTTAATTTAATTGATGTTGAATTTTGCATTTATTTTTCTTGTAGGAAAAGACACTTCCCATCGTGTGATGCAGTCGATCTCAGCATATGAGTTGAAACAAAAGATCGACAAAGAACTCCGTGCTCTGTGTACGTAATCGAGGTAGGCCTGTCGTTTAAATGTGAGCGACATGGGATCAGGAAAAACTGAGGAGAACGAAGAGTCTGTGGATGGTACTGCCGTCAATATCAAATGTGGAAGCCGGAGACGAAATTTCTTGACATAAAAAATAAGAATCATTTATTTGTACTAATGTGTGTGCCAGTATTCTCTCCAGCCTCTTGAAGATTGAATCATTCTACGAGGGGGTGCCAAAAAGTAATGTATCCGACTTTTTTAAGTGTCTACATATTTATTTCTCAACATAGGCACCATGGAGACGAACACATTTCTCCCAATGAGAGACCAGTTTATTGTTACCGTTGCTGTAGAATACTTTATTCACGGAACTAAAACCAGACCTTTGCTTGCACCGCTTCATCACTATCGAGGCGAAGTCCTCGAAGGTGCTCTTTGAGTTTTGGAAACAGATGAAAATCGGATGGGACCAAGTTGGGACTGTACGGAGGATGGCCGACAACAGCGAACCCAGGGCGTAGGATTCCTGCAGATGTTGCAGCTCTCGTACGTTGTCATACTGAAAGATAGGGTGCTCCATTTTTGGGCGACGTCTTGGATTTGGAAACTCGATTACAGTCTGCTTTTTCTCACACGCCAATACAGTTACGCTGCACTCAGTCATGTTACACGCTACAACTCGGAGCCCTCTAGCGGCAAAGCGCTGCAAGAATGTAGACTCAAGAATAAAGAAGTAGAACGTTAATAACTTTTGCTGTTTGTAAAAAGCTTTGAGAGGTTAAAAAAATGTATATAAGATGGTTCAAATGGATCTGAGCACTATGGGACTCAACTTCTGAGGTCATTAGTCCCCTAGAACTTAGAACTAGTTAAACCTAACTAACCTAAGGACGTCACACACATCCATGCCCGAGGCAGGATTCGAACCTGCGACCGTAGTGGTCTCGCGGTTCCAGACTGCAGCGCGTAGAACCGCACGGCCACTTCGGCCGGCTGAAAGTTTTTTCACAAAAAAATAAAGAGGCCTTACATTTCTGTAAGCCATTCTACTTTTGGTAGAGACGTGGCTACCGTCGACACTTGTACCGCACATAATTCACTATTATTGATGTGGCGGGGGGGGGGGGGGGGGAGGAGGGGAGGGAACTACAGAAGAAAATTACGTTACATACGTTTAACTTCCGTACTTCATGAAATAAAAGTTTCTTTTGTTCGTTCAAAGTTATGTGAAGAAAATCACACATTGGCATCGAAACAGAACTTCTGTATAACTGAGTATACTCCTTAACTCTATCCTCAAAGAGAAATTCAACACAGAGCAAATTTAATATTTTTATACAGTTATGGAACGCGTTATGTTCACCTGAGTACTCGTCATTCGTTTAAGTTGGTTGAATTGTGAACGTATAAGACATTTCTTCAATTTTCAACTGCACCTTTCCCTTTGACGATGATCTGATGCCACTGGCGCTTTTGAAACATGACGCGGTGAAGAGGGTGCTTCAGCGCCGATCGAACTACAAGCGTCCTCGTCGTCTAGAAACTCAGGACAGGTAACAGCACTTGATAAGGGAGTTTAGCAGCTGCCGACGGAAGATACGGATCCCTTGAAGAGTGAGCTAGGAGAGAGTGAGAAGTCGATCCCGCCGTGTCCGGGGACGGTTTTCCAGCGAATAACGATACTCACCGCTCCCAGACAGAATCAGGACGTGCAGCAACCGTGGCCGTACAAGTAATAAAAACGGGCCTGCAGTAAATTCATCTCAGGGTGCCTTAAAGAAAAAGGAAACGAACCCTACAAAGAGAGGATACTGAAACCGGTGAAAATGCGAAAAACTTTAACGGGGTGACGAAAATTAGCAAACCAGAAACTATTACCTACAGCCAAGCGCCCACCTCATAGCATTTGTTGAGAGCAAGCTAATAAAACCGAAAACGTACAGCTCGATGGATAAATCATAAAGTCAACTTTATGACCTCAAGCTGGTCTGATGAGAGGATAAACAAGTTGCAATGTCGAACGAAAACACACCCATGCTTACAATTAATGTCAATCGAACCACATTTGATATTAGGGTTTTGGAGTTTAAGAATTATATTTTGCAGGCACAGCTTCAGCTTTAATACAAGAAGCAATAACACCACAAATAGCGGACACCCCGGGGTATGAGGCCGTGGCAGACATTGAAAGCAAGGCAGGAACAACCGTTGTGTTCTAGAATAGAGCAGCGTGTATCCCAAAAGCTTCGTTACCAAACGAAAGGGGCATAGCGTGCTGCTCTTTAATATGCAAATTGTAAACATATATACAACATCTGGCTCCAATAAAAAAAGTTAGAAGAGAGGTTGCAATAGGCGATAAACCATGGTACTCTTCTAAGCAAGCGCAAATATCAATGATTTTAGTAAGTAAGTTTAACTGTATATTGGAAAGAAATATTAAACAGCCAATTATACCTTTTTGAGGAGCTAAGATTTTTAATCTAGCAATTAAAATGCTACGAAACGTGCAAGAACACTTATCCAATTACGATGGCGTTTCCCTGTGGTAATGGTCAGCTTGCAAACAGACTGAATAGGCTTTATTTGCACCACGTCCTGCTTACAAATTGAAGACCACCGGTCTTCTGCCCCGCATATTTCCGGTTCACACTGTACTTAATGGTTCCGTCTGTGCATACTACCACCTCGAAGTTTGGAAAGGACATCTTAGTCGTCATCTCCAGATGTTTTGCTTATATAAAACAATTCTGGGGAAACCCACTTCACACTTAATCCTACGCAGACAACTCCAAATTGGCTCCGCTTCTGGGTGAAGGTACGTGAAAAATAATTATCCACAGTGGTCCACTCTAGTTGATGTGGTCACATACACTAGGGAAGAACGTTTTACTTGTGCCGAGCAATTTGAGGTGTAGAACTGGAATCGAGGAAAATTACTACGTCAGCGTCACTGAAGACTTCGTTGAATTGCGTATGATTTCCGCGCTGGAGTTTCTACCCAGTGTCCAAATGTAGTACCTACACATAGATGACTGGGTGTCCAATTTGCTCCACAATATCAGTGTACAAACCAGACATACCCTACTTCTTCAGCATTGCAACCTAAAATCTATCTTGGGGCTAGATATAATAAAACATTTGTGAATTTTTCTAATGCGCACCTTGCAACATTACAGGAGGACGATAGTCTCAGCTGAGTTCAGTAGGTAACTTTAAACGATAGAGTGCTGCAGATTATAGAGCATTAGCAATCTTGTTACCATTTCTTATTTCTTTTACTTTTTTCAACTTGTTTTCTCTCTTAGTAACTCACTTAAGCCACAGTGCTTAACGGATTATTATACTTCTCTATTCCTGGTGGGAAGTGGTGTCTTCCTTTAGCAGGATACCAGGAGTGCCATCGGTTTCGACATAAGGTATCACGATATGCCTTTCTTCCTTTTGAAATAACCGAGGAAAAGTAATATTTTACTACGTCATCTTGAGAAGAGACCTCAGTCAAGTGCTAACACCGGAGAAGGCGGTTTTGGTGAGAGTTAGGCGGACTAAAAGAGGTGGTTCGAGACTCAGCTAAGAAAAGAACAGGAACAGTCGACTGCAGCACTGCCCGCAAAAGACAAGTTCTGAGGAACGACTCCCAGTCTGCCACACAGTTGTAAACTGCCAAGAAGTATCAAATCAGCGCACATTCCGCTGCAGAGTGGAAACATTCCTTGCGGAAACAATCTCCTAAGTTACGGCTCAGTCATTTCCCCGCAGTACGCTTTCTTCCAGTCGTGATTATTTGGCATGAAGGAGAGCTTTCTGAAGCGTGGAAGGAGGTAACGGCGGAAGTAAAGCTGTGGGGACGAATCGTGAGCCGTGCCTGCAGAATTCGGTGGGTAAAGGCGCGTAAACGCTAGCCCAATGAAGGCAAACGACAGCCATTGAATTTTGCCGAACATTGGTCGCCAACACAGTGGCTTTGGCCTCTCATTCTCTCCAAATCAAGGATTTGGATTCACGGGATTTGGCAGTGTAGAATCGCAGCTGGTTCAGATAACTTGTCGAAGTTGCTCCCATTTCGCTATTGTTATCAAGTAGCGTTTTAATGTTCTTTGACTGACCGATATCGTGAAGGGAGAAGATGATTCAGCATCCGTCACTTGTGCAACAGTTATTTTACTGCAAGAAACTGGTCAACTGAAAAATAATTCGAACAAGAAACGATGCTAGTGGGCGGCCATTCTTTCAAAAATGAGGAGCAGTGTAGTACGACAAAATTAATGTATGATCTTAAAGTTGAACTCGACTTTGGTTTATTCCATGATCTTCCGCAGATTAGAGCTACGAAATTCGAATTGTTATGAAATTGTATAGGCCCTAAAATTTTCAAAGACGAGACCTCTTCTAGGAGAGCTGTACCCCTCTTAAAAGATATCCTTAGAGACTACAATTTCTTTTTCACATTATACACACTATTTTCTAACAAGTCAGTTATTTGCCTTCAAGTGCCTAATATTTACAATTTGTTTTTACAATCGCAGTTCACAGGATCCAACGAACATTCCCGTTCATAATAAAAATATCAGCTTTAAAGGACTCTGCCGGCCGTTGTGGACGTGCGATTCTAGGCACTTCAGTCCGGAACCGCGCGACCGCTACGGTCGCAGGTTCCAATCCTGCGTCTGGCATGGATGTGTGTGATGTCCTTAGGTTAGTTAGGTTTAAGTAGTTCTAAGTTCTAGGGATTTCACATCGATTCCGAATTTCTGGATATCTGGAACGCTTTTGACACTGTACCACACAAGCGCCTCGAAGTGAAATTGCATGCTTATGGAATATCGTCTCAGTTATGTGACTGGATTTGTGATTTCCTGTCAGAGAGGTCACAGTTCGAAGTAACTGACGGAAAAACAGAAATGATTTCTGGCGTTCCCCAAGGTAGTGTTACAGGCTCTTTGCTGTTCCGTATCTATATAAACGATTTTAAGTCATCAGAAGATCAAAACAAACTGCAAAACGATTTAGAAAAGATATCTGAATGGTGCGAAAAGTGGCAGTTGACTCTAAATAACGAAAAGTGTGAGGTCATCCACATAAGTGCTAAAAGGAAATCGTTAAACTTCGGTTACACGATAAATCAGTCTGATCTAAATGCCGTAAATTCAAATAAATACCTAGATATTACAATTAAGAACAACTTAAATTGGAAGGAACACGCAGAAAATGTTGTGGGGAAGGCTAACCAAAGACTGCGTTTTAATGGCAGGACACTTAGAAAATGTAACAGACCTACTGAGGAGACTGCCTACACTACGCTTGTTCGTCCTCTTTTAGAATACTGCTGCTCGGTGTGGGATCCTTACCAGATAGGACTGACGGAGTACATCGAAAAGTATCGCGAAATATGGGAGAGAGTGTCACGGAAATGATACAGGATTTGGGCTCGACATCATTAAAAGGACGGCGTTTTTCGTTGCGACGGAATCTTCTCACGAAATTCCAATCACCAACTTTCTCCTCCGAATGCGAAAATATTTTGTTGACACCGACCTACATAGGGAGGAATGATCATCAAGATAAAATAAGGGAAATTAGAGCTCGTACAAAAAGACATAGGTGTTCATTCTTTCCGTGCGCTATACGAGATTGGTATAATGGAAATTGTGAAGGTGGTTCGATGAACCCTCTGCCAGGCACTTAAATGTGATTTGCAGAGTATCCATGTAGATGTTGATGTAGATGCAGGGGACTGATGACCTCAGATGTTAAGTCCCTTAGTGCTCAGAGCCATCTGAACCATTTAATGCACTCTCCTTACTCCATTCAATACTCCAATATTTTTAGACACAATAAAAAAATACACATTCAACAGTCACACGATATTGCTACGGAACCAACGAACATTAGACCCGGCTTCCACGCTAGGCGGTAGGTCCCGAGCCCCATTCACCATCAACGCTTTCATATATTAGCGCCGCAATCCGAACGGCAACCGGGACCAACCGATTCGTTGGCTCCGATTTTCCGTCCTCGTAGCGCCAAACTCCACGCGTGCGGCGTGTGCAGGACCTGGGAAGGCCAAGGTCCCGCCTGTCACTCGCCTCTCCTCGGTTCTTCTCGGTAGTAACCGGAACTCAAAAGGCTCTGAACACTATGGGACTTAACATCTGAGGTCATCAGTCCCCTAGAACTTAGAACTACTTAAACCTAACTAACCCATGCCTGAGGCAGTATTCGAACCTGCGACCGTAACGATCGTGCGGTTCCGGACTGTAGTACCCGGAGCAGCGCGACATTTCATTTAGCACTGCGGCGCGGCATTTTTCGGTCGCCATAATCGCGGTGTCAGAGCTGTTTACCTATATCTAGTTGCTCGTGGTATGAGGTACGTTCACAGGTTCAGTGGCTGTCGGCGCAAAAAGAGACGGTCTGGCGATCTATCGTCACAACCCTTTAAAATGGATTGGAATGACAGAAGAGAAGAATGAGGATTCTCAGTTCGCATAGCGATAGGTACTGCATATTTGATATGAAACTACATTACAAAACGATGCAGAGAGAATTTAAAGATCTAGTTGATGATAAAAGAGCAAAAAATTACAGCTATCGACAGATGGGGTCATTGTTCTGTACTTCAAGAAGAACTTAACTGCTAAATTAGCAGGCATGGAGTAAGTAAAGGAATTAGTGGTACAGATAGTAACATTTCTGATGTCGCACACGTTATTCCATCGTTCGTTGCAACGGTTTTCAATGGAACTGTGGGTAGAGGAGGGAGACTTCACATTATACTGCAAACTGCTTTGGTGAAGTCAAGGGGCATGCCTGGGACGATCTTCGATTCAAAACTCGCTATTGTAGAATTTATGAATGAAAAAGGAATGCAGGGATGAAAATTACAACATGCGTTATGCATTGCTGACTTTGCATTTTACGTGGACTTCATTGCAAACATTCCACACTAAGACTCTGCAAGGTAACTTCTTTCTTATGTAATGTGGATGCATTTAAAAAGAAAATCGTGTTATGGAAGGGAGACATTCTGACAAAGACACTCAAGTTCCCTGAGTTCACTGGCGTTAAAGAAAATTCAAGATTTGAAAAATTCATTGTGGCCTTGAAAGAATGAGAAGGACCACTTCACAAAGGATTTTTGCACACCGTCAGTCTTACAGATGATTTAGAGCTGCTTCCCAGACTATTTACCGTTTTCGTTGAAAGCACATCTGTGCATGTGCAGATATAATTGATTGACCTGCAGGGTAATTCTAGTTTTAATGACAAACTTTTTCACACTAAAGCCGTCCACGACACATACACGGCATTTTTTAGGTAGAGTTTATAACGAGGCTGCAAAAGTGCTACAATATTTCGATCGACTTATTTATTTGAAAGACCGGTTATTGATTATGCAACTAAATAAGTCACTATTCCGTGGGAACTTGAGAGCGAAACTCCGTGAAACTATCTGCATCTGTTCGTATGCTGACAATTTGTAGCGGATAAAAATATTATTATGTTATCAGCTCGCCAAATATAAATAATAGCGAAAATTTGTTTTCTTTGCTACCTATGTTATTGAGAAATGTGAATTATAAAACCAAGTCGTATGCAGTGCGACTTCTTTGCCATTTAAATGCGGAGTGTTCTCAGTTTTCCCCTCTTCCCCCTGACCATGCTCAGACAGCGTGGCGGGGCGGTACGCGAAGTGTGAAGCGCGGCTGAGCGCTACGGCACTCTTGCCACGGCAGGGTCTGCGGGCAGAAATTTTGGCTGCTCCCACACTACGCAGATTTTAGCCAACGTTGGTCTAGTGTGTACCTGCCTCGAGAGTATCGCCTGCAAAATGCAAGACTGACGCTTTCGCATATAGACCAGCGCCTAATTTTCATTTCACAGGAGGTTTCAACATATTAATTGCTTTGTAACGTAATTTTGTAAAAACTTACTGTCTGTGATCCAAAACAGAAAAATTAGTCAAAGTAAAACAATTGAATATATTCATTTCACGTTCGCGTAGCTGATTCACCAAATTGTTATTTATGATTATCTGTCAATGCCACAGACAGCTGCAATTACCTCATATATGTAATTGGCGTTAATTCACTTCAAACTTGAGATATTAACAAACAGCTACCTAAGCAGCTGTCCAGTGTTGGCTAAACATCAATGCATCAGTACTTATATAGCACCCAACTGGGGACTCAAGTCAACCACAACAGTACAGGGTGAAAATTATTTAAACCGACAAACTCTGGGAGTTTGTAGGGGACATCAAAACAATTATTTTTCCCTAATGTCATTTTTTTCCTATGAGGAGTATTTAAACTGGTAGAGGAAGATTTCTCTGGTGGCAAATTAACTAAATCAACAAATACTTTTCCATTTCTTATGACTAAGAGACTACACATTAACACAACCCAATTTCAATTTCAGTAGATTTTCAAAAATGCCTCCATTGACAAGTAAACAATGGTTACACCGTCGGAAAAATGCCTCGGATCATGTTCTGTTTGACACGGGCAAAAACCCCAGGAGTATCCTGAATTGCTCCTGCTGCTGCTGCTACTATCCGGGCAACCAAATGGTTCAAATTGGTCTGAGCACTATAGGACTTAACTGCTAAGGTCATCAGTCCCCTAGAACTTAGAACTACGTAAACCTAACTAACCTAAGGACATCACACACATCCATGCCCAAGACAGGATTCGAACCTGTGACCGTAGCGGTCGCGCGGTTCCAGACTCTAGCGCCTAGAACCGCTCGGCCACTCCGGCCGGCCCGGGCAACCAGATCCTCTTCTGATGCAACAGGAGTTGCGTAAACAAGGTTGCGCATCTCTCCTCGTACAAAAAATTCCAGAGGGGACATATCTGGGGATCGAGCAGGCCATGGTAAAGCACCACCTCTGCCAAACCACGTTACTGGGAACCGTCTGTCCAGGAATCGACGCACACGACAACTGAAATGTGCCGGCACCCCGTCATGTTGGAACCACATGCGTTGTCTTGTAGGGAGCGGGACGTGTTCCAGCAATTCTGGCAACGCTCTGGCGAGAAAATAGTGCCTGCCATTTAATGGCCTAGGTAGCAGATACGACCCAATTAAACAGTCCGCAACAACACCGACCCACACATTAACGAAGAACCTTGCTTGATGAGCGCTAGTAACTGTGGCATGTGGGTTTCCTCACTCCAAACATGCGAATTGTGCATCACGCATCACGCCATCACGCCCGAACGTTGCTTCATCGGTAAACAGCACAGAGGATGGAAATGTAGGATGCATTTCTCACTTACCACTGCGAAAACTATGCTGTGGGTAGATAGTTAACGGGTCCAGGTTGTGGACACGCTGTAAGTGAAATGGACGTAACAATTGCTCTCGATGGACTGTTCTTATATTTGATTCGTCCCCATGTTACGTGAAATTTCACGAGTGCTGATTGAAGGATCCCGCTCCACATGCTGCAAGACAGCTTCCTCAAATTGCAGCGTTCTCACCGTACGACGGCGTCCCTGTCCAAGTAATCTGCTAAATGACCTGGTCTCCCGCAGACGTTGGTATATAGCAGCGAAGATCATATGATGCGGGATACGGCGATTAGGATATTGTTGATAAACCCGCTGTGCAGCACGTCCGATCAGTGTACTCACTCCAGGTGT
The DNA here is from genome assembly GCF_023864275.1 of Schistocerca cancellata. Classification (NCBI taxonomy): domain Eukaryota; kingdom Metazoa; phylum Arthropoda; class Insecta; order Orthoptera; family Acrididae; genus Schistocerca; species Schistocerca cancellata. Next base: position 681,543,415 of record NC_064627.1, read on the forward strand.
ATCGCTCCATTAGTAAACAAAGACAATGCACTACTACACTGGTGCACAGCAGTTGCCTACAACGTAAGATTGTAATACGGCCTCTAACAACTGAAGAGCGTAATACAGCCTCCACTGGTTTAAATAATCCTCATAGGAAAAAATGACAATAGGAAAAAATATTTGTTTTGATATCTCCTACAACCTCCCAGAGTTTGTCGGTTTAAATACATTTCACCCTGTATAATTGCGCCCTGATTGTTGACGAGTGTAGAGACATGTTGCATATGCTGGTGCGGAGACTGGATCGCTTTTGCGTGATATTTTTCCTAGCAATATAAGGTCAGTCATTATGTTACCATAGAGGGCCTGATCATGGCATAATGGGATGCCGAAACTTATTGCCTCTGGAATAAATGAAAATACAGCGGTTGTTTTACATGCTGGTAGCTATACAACTGTACTGGATCGAAAGGTTTTACGGACTTTCCAAGATAGACGACAAATTTCACGACACTCCATACAACTGGATCTGAGAAATTAAGGATATTTTAGCGAGTAAAAATATCGGAAAGAGATCGCTGCAGTTGCAAAAATACAAATAATAAGATGTATTTTCATAATCTTAAAAATATAATGCAGATATCTAAGTTTCGAAAAGGTTTTATTATTTAAAAACAGTTATCATCCAAATTGGAAAATTGGTCATTGTGAAGGCCGAAACCCGTTTCTAGTAACTAGACGAAGGTGACTTTGTCCAGCCTGGAGAAGATAAGTCGAGCTTCCCGTGCTCTTTCAAGATGGATTATGGCTGGCGAACACTACGCTGACTTGCTCTTCACCCTCCGAGACGGTAGCTGTTGTCCAGCAGTCGGTAATAAACCCTGGAAGGTGTTACTCTCTGGCTCAGGAACTAGTTATTGAACCATGTCTACATTCTGCTATGGAGTCCGTTTGATTGGAAGGCCTGAATATTAATTTTGTAGGGCCGTTTTGAAACTCATGAAATCAGGATTTGGTGGACAGATGTCGCGAAGAATAGGAAGGAGTTGTGAGCCTGGTGGTGTGGATTTAACGAATCCACACTGTTGAAAGATTAGGAAATAAGTTATAAAGGCAGTAAATGGGTTTTGTCGTTTGGTCAGTAATATAACTGATGATGGCTGAACTATAGAGGACTGTAGACTTCCTACAGGGCGGAGAGAGTTTCTGAAAAACGCAAATTTGTTAACACTGAATATAAATGTAAGTGAGAGGAATTCTTTTTTGAAAACAGTTGTGCATGGCGTAGACCGATAGGCCAGTGAAACGTGTACGATAAGCAGTTCATATAAGAAGAGAATGTAAGCTTTCGATATGTTATGCCGAAGATTAGATGGATAGGTCGCGTAAATAACGAAGAGGTAATGAATAGAATATGGGAGAAAAGAAAATTGTTTTTACAATTAGACAAAATGATATGTTGATAGGACACATACAGTGGCATCAGGTAACCGTTAATTTGGCAGTTAGTGGAAGCGAGGTGAGGGGGTAAAAACTGTGTAGGGAAACCAAGGCTTCAGTGCAGTAAGCAGATTGAAATGGATGAAGACTGGTGAGGTTATTAGGAGATGAAAAGGCTTGCACAGGATAGAGCAGCCAGTGTTCACAGAGAGGACCCAGACAACAACAACAACATGATGGCAGCACTTCAGTGCAGATTCTAAATACAGTAAATTACATTTTTCTCATTTGCAAAATTTATTACTTTGACCAACGGTTTGTTAGTTTCAGTTACCCTTTACAAAACACTATCATAAAAAAATAAAATTTCCTTTCTTCACCACGATTGATATTAACACTGATAGGACGAATTGAGGGATAGGAATTAGTAACCAGGTTCAGAATATCCATGCCGATAATCTTGAAGTGAATGTACGCACAATCACAACTGAAGGGAATGAAGGCAGGAGCATAGCGTGCCAGTAACATACAAGGAAAACAAATTATTCAGGTTCACCAGAGAAAAGAAGGAACTCCCCTGCAGACCAGCCATCTGAGCCCACGCTTCTAGTGAATTTGATGCCGGACCGATAACAGCTACTTGGATTATGAGGTCGGTGGCACTAGATTAAAATAAAGATTAACTGCGTGAAGTGAGTGTTCGTAAATGTGAAATCAATTACGCAGGAATGTAGCCCTACGTAGCCCCTGCAGTGCTGCGATCCCGAGAACCCCGGTGAACCGCCTGTGGAGGAAGCGACCTCAGACTCAGGATGTTTACTATGCCGAGGAAGGGACGGCGGTATAGAGAAAGGGGAGGGGGGGTGGTACAACGGAGCGGTCGCTTCCGCCGGCTGAGTTGCCCCGTTTCGGAGTCCTTGGTGGCCAGCTAAAGGCGGTGTGGCGCTCTGCACATAGTAGGCCGGCTTGTGCTGCCTAAGAAATACAAGGGGTTGTTTGCACTTCTGAGAAGGGCGAAGCAAACGCAAAGAGAATCCTCGACGGAAATGTAAATAGATAACACCACATACGGATACAAATCGATTCGGGAAACTTCCGCTGCTTCAAGCGAGTTATATGCATGTAAGCGGGTACACTTGAAAAGTCAGACGTCTTCTGCTGTATGACGAAATAAGCTTAACTGAACGAGGGTCTTGAAAAGACTATGACAACCGTTATAAGTGGACCCACAGACCATGCTGTATCCTGTTTAGTTTTCAAAGATGGGAGTGTAGCAAACCTGCTTTCTCGGATCGCTAGACAAACAATTCAAGCAAATCGTATTAATGAGTTTTATTACGTAATAAACAATGACAATACTTAACTGTGACAATAACACAGAAGTGTCTCAAGCAAAGGGCAACAAGCAAATAAGATATCTCTTCAGTTTATATAATTCCTAAGTCGCTGGTCTTGACGTGCCTAATATTGATGTTGCTGTGAAAGTGGGCCGCGGACAAACGGGAGCGGCGTTTGTTCTCTTCACATAGAGGCCGCTGCTGTTGCGTTGTCGTCCTGGAGATGGGTTGGCCAGCATGTAATTAGCCTACGGCTTCTTCACAGCCCTCTCTGTTCTCTCGTTTCCGACTGGTGTTCCGGCTCTTGATTGTATACCATAACAGATCACATAGTAGGTAATAGTCCACTAACGTGAAATAGTTAAGTAAAACAAGAAACGAGAACATTTTGCAGGACTGAATGTTGGCTGGCTTGAGATATACAGGGAAGTTTAGTAACAAGTCAACAGTCCTTCAGTACACTGTTGCACTGGGAACATAGGCTGACTTCGTCATGTAATGTCACATGCCAGACCTATCAGTGATTACGTTTGACTAACGTTCAGTTCTCCACTTAATTGTTTTGGACTGGTGAAACGACTGTGAAAAAGGAATTATTGTTTCACTTACTTCTACAAGATACTGTGTGATATATCCCGATGATGTCCACATATCGTACTGGTCTAAGCGTTTTACACAGTGATGATGTAATAAAACTGTAAACAGCCTCCTTCCTGAATTTGAATCATACGCAAATATCTATAACGTCCACTCCTAAACTTCCCATTCAACCGCAGTCACGACCCAGGGATCTATCGTGTCATCGCTCTTCCATCTCCTGCACACAGAAGACGTCTCAAACACACTACCTCCAGTCTGTCTCAAAAGCTGCGACAAGGTTGCGAATGGAATAGTGAACCGAAAATGTAGAAGAAATTTCTCTTATTTCCCATCTATGATCACAAACTTGTAGGTCAGACTACAGGTTAACTTGTAAGAAGAGCTTGAAATTCATAAAGTAAATAAAACAAGAGCCAACAAAGAGCTTAACTGGCAAAGCGATTTTGTCCCCAAAAGCCAACTCCCCTTTGTTGGACAATGTTCTACTTCAGTCACTGACCCCACTATTTTATACCTGTCTAAAAAGTATCCGACCTTTGACCAGAACAAATATTTAGAATACCTGACGGGGCTGGGACCCTAGCTCCCTTCAAAGTAGGCCCCTTGTGCTTGTACACAATTAGCCCACCGATCGTTCCACTACCGGAAACACCTCTGGAATTCTACTTTTGGAATTGTGTTCAGCTTTGTCGTCGTGTTCCGCATTATCTCTTCTCTACTCTCAAAACGGGATCCTTTCAGTGGCGTCTTCAATTTTGGGGACAACCAGAAGTCGCAAGGAGCCATGTCTGGATAGTAGGGAGGTTGGAAAACGGCTGCAATTCCATGTTTGGCCAAGAAATTTTGGTTCAAGTGGGATGAATGTGCGGGGGCGTTGTCGTGATGCAGTTGTCAGTTTGTCGCCGTCCACATGTCTGGTCTTTTGCGCCAAACTGCGTCACAGAGTCGCCAGAGAACATGTTGACAGTACTCCTTTGGCACTGTTTGTCGTTCCAGTGCGTATTCGTGATGCACAATTCCACGGATATCAAAGAAGACAACATCACCTTGATTTGATTCGCACCTTTGGCACTTTCTTCGGCCTTGGAGACACGGGAAGTTTCCATTTCGACGACTGTCTTTTTGTTTCTGTGTCTTACCCGTACACCCATGACTCATCTCCAGTTACCACGGTGTTCAGAAACACAGGGTCAGTGTTGGTGTCCAGAAGGTCCTGTGCAACGTGAAAACGGAGGTCTTTTTGTTCTGGTGACAACAATTTAGTCACGAATTTCGCAGCCACTCGGTGCATGTTCAAATCATCACGCAAAATTGCATGTACAAAACCTTTACTCACTTCATCCTCTTGGGCAATCTCTCGCATGGTCAAATGACGATCTGCCATCGCCAAATTTTGCACCTTCTCAACAACAGCTGCACTCCGAGCAGTTTGGGGCCTGCCAGAACGCTGGTCAGTCTCCGCTGATGTTCGTCCATTTCTGAATCGGTTGAACCAACCCTTAATTTGTGTTACACCCATCGCATCTTCTCCAAGCACCTGCTGAATCTTATGAATCGTTTCGATTCGAGAATCACCAAGCTTATGACAAAATTTATAGCAGTATTTTTGCTAAACACGTTCAGTCGTCTTGAGAGAATCAGACGAACACGTTGTGTAACAACTCACTCAGCGACCGACAGGCAGCGACTGACACGCTAGAAGGTGGGGACAAAATTCACGCATACGCATAAAGGTCTCTTCCTTTACTGTGGACAGTGGCGCCACGCTATCGTCTCTATTTAACGAGGGGAAAATGAAATGTCGGTTACTTTTTTGACAGACCTCATGTATCTTGCTTATAGCGTCACCTGGTATAGAGTGCTTTACAATTTACTTCGTTTCCTTACGTTGTACGTGTAACTCTAGTGGTTTCTTGTCCCTTCTCTCTTTACACAATCTATTTCATTAGCTAGACATGTTGCGCATGCATTAGCACGGGGTTTTGTCATTCCGTTCTTGGAACGGCGTGCAGCGGGGTGCCCTCTACCGGTCACGTTCCTCTAATCACTTCTCGCCAATGCGGCGTTCTGATATTAGCACCAACAGAGTGCGCTGGTTATGTGCGGGAGTCTGTCTTCATTCATTGGGCTTCTTTAGCTATTTGCCGGCCGGAGTGGCCGTGCGGTTCTAGGCGCTACAGTCTGGAGCCGAGCGCCCGCTACGGTCGCAGGTTCGAATCCTGCCTCGGGCATGGATGTGTGTGATGTCCTTAGGTTAGTTAGGTTTAATTAGTTCTAAGTTCTAGGCGACTGATGACCTCAGAAGTTAAGTCGCATAGTGCTCAGAGCCATTTGAACCATCTTTAGCTATTTGCTTTGTAACTTTTCTATCATTCTGTATACTCGGAAAGCTGTTTATTATTTATGTCATTATCTAAAATATCGCCACTTGGGCGTATCTCAGTTACTGTCTCTCAACTTCTCCCCTTTTAATAGTCTAACTTTTGTCGCGTTTTACTTCATAGCATTTTGTTACTGTAATGACTTTTACACCTTACAGGCGAACTATAGACTTTACTGCTTATGTCCCTATTTTTATTTTACATCGTACATCTACCACTGAAGAATATATGTACGCCTACAGTAGCGACATCCGATGAAGTTGGAACACAAACATTTTGTGGATACTGTAAAAAATGGTTTAAATGGCTCTGAGCACTATGACACTTAACTACTGTGGTCATCAGTCCCCTAGAACTTAGAACTACTTTAAACTGACTAACCTAAGGACATCACACACATCCATGCCCGAGGCACGATTCTAAGCTGTGACCGTAGCGGTCGTGCGGTTCAAGACTGTAGCACCTAGAACCGCTCGGCCACTCCGGCCGGCTGTGGATATTGTACAGCACTTTGCTTTGAACAGTAGTGTCGCTTACAAGGTGACTCTTGTCTGTACTATTATTTATATATGTGTGACGATGCTGGCACTGATTTTGTGTGTAGCATTTGACGATGCCACTGTGGTTCCAGTATATTAGGACATGGTTTTGTAAAACACGTATGCCTCATCATATTTAAAGCGCATAAATGCACCAGTATGTCAGCAATACGTTTCATCATGGTCTATTTTATTGTAAGTCCGCCTGCTTAGCTGAGTGGTAATGTACTTGCCCACTATGCAGCGGGCCCGAGTTCGATTACGGCCAGGTTGCAGATTGTCTCCACTCGTGGACTGCGTGTTGTGTTGTTCCCATCATTTTTTCATCCTAATCACCGGCACGCAAGTCGCCCAATGTGGCATCGACTGAAATAAGACTTGCACTCGGTGGCCCGGATGGGGCCCCCCGGCCAGCGATGCCGCACGACCATATCATTTTTTATTGTTCTAAGCTGTAGTCTATGTGCTGCCTGTATTTGTTTTTTCCCATATTTTGCTGCAGATCTGAAGGTGTTCATTGCTGACAGAAACTAGTACTCTGACGACCTACAAGTTTCTGACCAAAAACGCGAAATAAAGAAATTTATTCTCCAGTCTATCTACTACAATTTGCTGACGATGTAATCTTCTCAGCAGATCTCCAGACCCTCCGTTTAACCCTCGAACTCCATATCGGCAATGCCATCTCCCAGTGTAATCTGTGATATCTTCTTATTAATTCTGCAAACATTCAGGCAAGAACTGTATGAAAAACCTGAATATCCGCTTCCAGAGCCTTTACGAGACAATCGACAATTGTTCACTACAATTAACTTAAATAATAAGAACCATTGGACCAACACCCAATCAAAACCAAACCTGAACTTTCGTCTTCTAACCGTCTAAAGAAAATCCACTAAAACTACCTACCTGCTGAACATGGGAATGAAAACTCACCAGCAGAAACAAAATCCTTCACCTGGTCCATCAATACGTACGCCATCGAAGAATTGACTTCCTCTGCTCCCATGTTCTCCCACTCTGCGAATCCTGAAATGGCACACAGTCTACCCCACATTCATTCCCCATTAGACATGGCAAAGCCTTCTCCCGATCTGCTGCCGTTCTTCTGTCAACACGTCCACTCTTCAGTCCGGCTCTAAACACGCCATTTTCATTCACGTCATTTAATTTGTCTTCCCACACTCTCATATCATTAATTAGTCACAGAAATATTCGTTCCACTAATAACCAAATGAACTCATACCATTTTAAATGAAGAATTCGTCCCTCCCTTACCTTGCCCAGCTAACATCCTACTCGTCTCGAAGCACCTACGTCACACATACAGTTCTTTTCTATACAGCCATTCCATATTCCATTCCGCGTAATATCCTTCCTAGCACTTACCACATCGCACCCCCAACAATAAGCTACAGTTGCCCTCTTTCACATCAGCTTCAATCGTAAGAAATCTTGCCGGAAATTTTGTTTATTTTAACTCCTCGAATTATTTTATATTAAGTTTGAAACTAAGTAATCCAACGGATGAAGGGCAGAAGTTGGGCTGTTGCTAGCCCGCTCTCACTTGGGAGATGTAAATAACCGTTACATAAACAAATAAAAATGTCTTTCATGTGCAGCTCACTTTCTGTTTATTAGATAACAAGAGTATTACTTACCGTGATGGTGCACGATTTCATTCTTCTCTTGGCTCTTATTGTACCTAATATAAAAACGAATGAAAACGATGAAATAATGACACAAAACGATGCAAGAGAAAAAAGGTGTCGATATTGCTTCTTCACTCCCATAAACGTTCAAAACTCGTGTTATTATTTTCGCTGTGCGGGGTAGCAGTGCGGTCTTGAGCGCCTTGCCACGGTTCGCGCGGCTCCCCCAGTTGGAGGTTCGAATCCTGCCTCGGGCATGGCTGTTGTGTTGTCCTTATCGTAAGTTAGTTTAAGTTAGAGTAAGTAGTGTTTAAGCCAAGGGACCGATGACCTCAGCAGTTTGGTCCCATAGGAACCACCAGAAATTTCTAAAATAAAAATGGCTCTGAGCGCTATGGGACTTAACATCGGAGGTCATCAGTCCCCTAGAACTTAGACCTACTTAAACCTAACCAACCTAAGGACATCACACATCCATGCCCGAGGCAGGATTCGAACCTGCGACCGTAGCAGTCACGCGGTTTCAGACTGAAGCGCCTAGAACAGCTCGGCCACCACGGCCGGCTATCATATTACATCTGCGCAGACCAAATGAATTGAATAATAATGAATAAAATGAAGAGAAAGAAAAGAAGAAAAGCGGTTAAGGCGATTTCTTGTGTGAATCGGGAAATCCGGGTTCGAATCCCTGTCCGGGACAAATTTTCATTGTTGTCATTCCCTTATACAGCTGATGGTCGTCCGCATTCGCAACTGCGAATACTTTTCACGAATTACGCGTTTAATCACTGAGCAGGTGGCAGTTCAGTAACTGCCACCTGCTCCAAAGTTTTCTGCGCTCTGTAATGTCGATAATTTTAATACGGACACGTTTCACTTTTCATTTAAGAATCTGTTTTACTTATTTGAAATGTTAAATTTCTGAATTTTAATTATATGTGACAAGCCTTTCGTGTGTTGAGTTTTCCTGATGACTACAGTTTCATTCATTTTTTGCCATATGAAAACAGATTTTAAATCTCGTAATCTAACCTGCACAGCCAGTTACTGCGTTTTCCATATATTAAAACTAAAGCTGTCCAAGTCTGTTCGCGTGGAAATGTACTCTATGTGTATTGGTTTAAGAACTAATCGACGACACGTCTTTCAAGGAAACAATTTGAGCTGTTAAGTAGACATATTTTGTTTCGTCAGCTGTCTGTCAGTGGGATTTGCATTTTTTGCCCAACATGATTGATGTGCTATTACAGGAGACCTTTGCGCAAGTCGACATTTTCATCTGTCAATCACGCGCTATCACATATCTTTCAGATTTTTAAGCAAAAATGTACTCCGAAATATTCACGCTTTCGAAACGCGCTGAATGGCTGATAAATTTGATGAGACTGCAGCGGCTAAACTGCATTTCTGCTATATCGATAATACATGACATTTATGTGAATACGAACGAAGTTTAAAAGCTCACTTTATCATTTTTAACAGTGACAGATGCTGAAATGAACACTTCGTAAATAAAAATGCATATCTCAAACCCATTCAAAAAGCTATTCATATACTTCCACGATCAGAGATGTTACATGACGCACTTTTAGTGCGAACTATTTTTGATTTGCGTGTGTGTTTTGAACTGGAAACCAAGGCTCTAGAGTTATTCAGATGTTTAAAACGGTGCGACTCGTAATTCTTAAAGCTTCGCACAGATTGAGTGCGTGATGGTGTTCAGCTGCAAGCCACTTTGTAGATTACTTTTTCTCCGGTTTTTGCAACAGTACACAGTTTCATTGCTTTATATTTCATTTAACACAGAATGTTACGTTTCTGGAAATCACCATTGCCCGCAAGACTGCTGGTAATTTACAGATAAAGTTGACGAACAGATTTATTTGCGCAGACCCGTCACATTTACACGCAGAGCCACAGTGAGGTCCGGAACTGCTTCTTTCATGATTAAAAGTGTATAACTTCCCTCTACCCAATTGTTTCCAGACATGGCTGTGCAAAAGTATTCTGGAACGCCTTGCAGTTGCATTTTCTGTCGAAGGACACCGGATGACCCGTTGTCATAGGCTTTTTTAACGTATTTCCATACCAAAAACAGATACATTCTGACTCCAAGATTCGACAGCATGTTTGTTGACAAAACCGCATATTTGGCCTTGGCGGAAACAAACTTTGTGTTATAAACGGAGAGTTATGTTAATTGTGTTGGACACAATTAACATAACTCTCCGTTTATAACACAAAGTAGAAAGAAGAATCAAAGGAAATACTTGTTTAAGAAAATATCATCACTATTTAACCAGAAATTGGATGCTTCCAAACTTTATACCGAACTTTACTACATTCAAATACTACATAAACGGTCATCTTTTATAACAAGTATAACAACATTAGTCATATAATGGTAGCAAACAAAACGATGTCTGTTGTTAGTCTTGCTTCCGACGCTTCCGGATGGAGCTGTGAAACGCTCTTTGTCCACAATTACAACAATTTCACTAGAACCAAAGCCTTAACAATAGCGTTAGACGTATTATCACGAACTTTGGTCCTAGTATATTTTAGCTCCTTTTCCTTTTACAACAATTTAATTTCCAGTTATCTCTGATTTCTATTAAATGAATACATTGCCCGTCAACATCATGATAAATAGAACAGAGCAGTAGCTAGTTTTGTCAAGGATGGGACACACAACTAGTCATCACATTCGTCAATGTGATCTAGAAAAAACTCGGTAAATTGAGATCAGTACGCTGGGAAGTGCTTTGAAGCCCTACTACTTTCTAATACATGTTCAATTGTTTGGGGTACTCTGTTTCCTCATTTAATGTCGGTAGAGTAAGTGAAATCTGAATAACAAGGCGCAGAAAGGTAGGTACATTAGTCGCTTGAATAACGTGGTATGTCAACGTTAGCAACAAGATAGTCCAACATACAATGAGGTGACAAAAGCCATGGGATAGCGGTACACACGTATACAGATAGCAGTAGTATTGGTTACAGAAGGTATAAAAGGGTACTACACTGGCAGAGCTCTCATTTGTACTGAGCTGATTCTTCTGAAAAGTTTCCGACATGATTATGGTCGCACGACGAGAATTAGCAAACGCTGAATGCGTAATTTTAGTTGGAGCTAGGCACACGGGACATTCCAGTTCGGAAATTGTTCTGGAATTCAGTATTCCGAAACCTGAAGTGTCAGGGTGTACCGAGAATACCAAATTTCAGTCATTACCTCTCACCACGGATATGGCGCTGGCAGTCTGCCTTCACTGAACGACCGATAGCAACAGCGTCCGCGTGGAGCTGTCAGTGCTAACAGAGAAGCAACACTGCGTTAAATAACCGCAGAAGTCAGTGAGACGTACGACGAACGTATGTGTTAGGACAGTGTAGCGAAATTTGGCTTTAATGGGCTATGGCAGCAGACGACCGACGCGTGTGCCTTTGCCAGGAGCGTGACATAGCCTGCACCGCCGCTCCTTGGCTCTTCACCGTATCCGTTGGACCCTAGACGACTGGAAAAATGTTGCCTAGTCAGATGAGTGCTGATTTCAGTGGTAGGAGCTGATGGTAGAGTTAGAATGTGGCGCAGACCCATAAACCCTAGGATCTAGGTTGTCAAGAAGGCACTGTAACAGCTAATACTGGCTACATAGTGGTGTGGGCTGTATTTACATTGAATGGACTGTGTCCTCTGGTTCAGCTGAAGTAGCCATTAACTAGAAATGGCTATGTTTGTCTACATGGAGACCATTCTGAAATGCCTGGGCTAGCAGGACAGAGCGGGTAAGGATGTGGAAACGAGCCGAAATAAGTTGCTGTCAGTTGCACTCAACATACAAACTTTATTTATCAACACACTGTATTACAACAAGGATGCAAGACACTCAAAATTTTAATCTACCTTCTTTGAATTACTTTAGATTGGCTGAAGGCCACACTCAAAATACAAGACACAACACCTAAGCAAGAAATTGAAATACAAGGTTCTTCTGGAGGTTTCACCCAAAAATATTTTCTAAATCTTCAATCTAAACAGACTGAAGGCCTTAGCAATTTAATTTTAATGGAACTTGGCTGGAGGCCGCATATTAAGTAATAAGAAGAGTTCCAGTCAAAAGGCAGAAGGCGTTGTCTTAAAATATTTCACGCAAAATTCGGCTGAAGACCCCATACAAAAACGTAACAATCGTATGCTTTAAGGGCAAGTCAAGAACATTAATTTAAGAGATATTAAAACTCGGCTGAAGCACACACATCAGCCAAACAACTAAAACCCATGCAGGGAAATTACTATGTAACACACAAGGAACGGCGCTCAGAAGTTTCCAAGGGTCGGCCTGAGACTGTAACACTAACGCCCGTTTAGGTGACACAGGCAGCCTGTCCAACGACTTTTAAATCTGAAGGCAATACAACTGACAGTCAGCCGACCGACCAATAAACAAGATCAGTTCCGCTCCGTGCAACCAGCAAAACGCCAACATGATTTCAATACAACGACACACAGAATATTGGCGCCCACAACGACCAACAGCACCTCAGCTGTTGAACTACACGCCACGCTGGACAGGAACAACACGACGAGGAAAATACACTGCCGAAAATTACGTCAACGACCAGAGCAGGTAACCGGAACGTCAGCGGCCGCAAGGCAGAAGATACCGCCGGTTAACTTCAATAACAAGGAATAAATTAAGCTAAATTCCACAGGAAGACGGCTCGAATCTTATTGTTGCTCGCGGGAATGTCCCAAAAGCGACAGCCAGGATGAAACGAGGAAATGTAAACAGTTGAGGCTCGATAGTAGGTTAAGTGAGGACTCAACTTCCATGTCCAAGATCGGTGAGCGACGAACTTCGTAGCACCCGCAAGCAGCACCTCACACTCCAACCGCGAGTGCACACCGGCAGCGGCCCCGGCCACAGTATGTGCCATGGAGACTTCTTGCTGCTCCACGTCAACCGACCAACTCGCCACACACCGCCCGGCCGGAAACTACACTCCTGGAAATGGAAAAAAGAACACATTGACACCGGTGTGTCAGACCCACCATACTTGCTCCGGACACTGCGAGAGGGCTGTACAATCAATGATCACACGCACGGCACAGCGGACACACCAGGAACCGCGGTGTTGGCTGTCGAATGGCGCTAGCTGCGCAGCATTTGTGCACCGCCGCCGTCAGTGTCAGCCAGTTTGCCGTGGCATACGGAGCTCCATCGCAGTCTTTAACACTGGTAGTATGCCGCGACAGCGTGGACGTGAACCGTATGTGCAGTTGACGGACTTTGAGCGAGGGCGTATAGTGGGCATGCGGGAGGCCGGGTGGACGTACCGCCGAATTGCTCAACACGTGGGGCGTGAGGTCTCCACAGTACATCGATGTTGTCGCCAGTGGTCGGCGGAAGGTGCACGTGCCCGTCGACCTGGGACCGGACCGCAGCGATGCACGGATGCACGCCAAGACCGTAGGATCCTACGCAGTGCCGTAGGGGACCGCACCGCCACTTCCCAGCAAATTAGGGACACTATTGCTCCTGGGGTATCGGCGAGGACCATTCGCAACCGTCTCCATGAAGCTGGGCTACGGTCCCGCACACCGTTAGGCCGTCTTCCGCTCACGCCCCAACATCGTGCAGCCCGCCTCCAGTGGTGTTGCGACAGGCGTGAATGGAGGGACGAATGGAGACGTGTCGTCTTCAGCGATGAGAGTCGCTTCTGCCTTGGTGCCAATGATGGTCGTATGCGTGTTTGGCGCCGTGCAGGTGAGCGCCACAATCAGGACTGCATACGACCGAGGCACACAGGGCCAACACCCGGCATCATGGTGTGGGGAGCGATCTCCTACACTGGCCGTACACCACTGGTGATCGTCGAGGGGACACTGAATAGTGCACGGTACATCCAAACCGTCATCGAACCCATCGTTCTACCATTCCTAGACCGGCAAGGGAACTTGCTGTTCCAACAGGACAATGCACGTCCGCATGTATCCCGTGCCACCCAACGTGTTCTAGAAGGTGTAAGTCAACTACCCTGGCCAGCAAGATCTCCGGATCTGTCCCCCATTGAGCATGTTTGGGACTGGATGAAGCGTCGTCTCACGCGGTCTGCACGTCCAGCACGAACGCTGGTCCAACTGAGGCGCCAGGTGGAAATGGCATGGCAAGCCGTTCCACAGGACTACATCCAGCATCTCTACGATCGTCTCCATGGGAGAATAGCAGCCTGCATTGCTGCGAAAGGTGGATATACACTGTACTAGTGCCGACATTGTGCATGCTCTGTTGCGTGTGTCTATGTGCCTGTGGTTCTGTCAGTGTGATCATCTGACCCCAGGAATGTGTCAATAAAGTTTCCCCTTCCTGGGACAATGAATTCACGGTGTTCTTATTTCAATTTCCAGGAGTGTATATCCGCTACGCCAATGATCACCAAAGAGAGTTCAGCAGTACTAGTATCGATACACGCTGCTGCTGCGACTCATGGAGAGGACAGCAACATTATCGCGACAACCGCAGAAGAAATAAAAGCACAGGACTGCTACCATGGTTTAACCCAAGACAAGCATGACTCGAGCCAGCCCGGTTTTTTCTAACGAGAAATGGAATTTTAATGAATGACAATGCACCATGTCACTGGGCCACAGCTGTCCACGATCGGTTTAAAGAACATTGTGGACAGTTCGAGTGAATGATTTGGTAACACAGATCGCCCGACATGAATCCTATGGAACATTTATGGGACCTAGTCATGGGATCAGTTCGTTCACAAACTGCTGCACTGGTAACACGTTCATAGTTACAGATGGCTGCAGACGCGTTAGGGCTCAATATTTGTGCAGGGGACTTCCAACTATTTCTTGAGCCCATAGCAGTTCGAGTTGTTGAACTATGCTGGGCAATGGCGGCCAGACACGAACTCAGAGTTATCCCATGAGTCTTGTCACTTCAGTTCAAATGGCCTGATAATATGTATCAGCAGTCGAGACTGAGAGAAAACATACAAGAGCTGCAGTGCAGATTAACTTGTGTGACATTGGTGGATGCAAGTGGATCAAAGTAAGCGTTTAGAGTACATAATATACCACTGAAAAAGGGACAATATGTGCAGGCTATAACGAAACAAACAGACGTAGACTGTTGTGCATTAATGTAGAGTGCGGCTGTAAGTGCTTTGTGTAGGCTAATTGTCCGCAAATTACGGAGGAGGACTTCTGTGAAGTTAGGAAGATAAGAGGGGAAGAAAACCTGTGAGGGTGGGTCGTGAGTCGTGCTTGGGTATTTCAGTTGCTGTAACGGCGTGTGGCACAATGGATGCCGACATGAGAGCTCAGTGTGTACGGTCTGGGGATGGCCAGCATATTTCATTAGAAGTAAAAGTCCGGAGAAGTGCGAGTACGGTTCGCGCATCGACGGTTCTGTACAAACATAGTAATGTATATATGTAGATCATTCACCCATTCCCTATATCGAATTCCCGGCGGGGTCAGGGATTTTCTCTGCCTCGTGATGACTGGGTGTTGTGTGATGTCCTTAGGTTAGTTAGGTTTAAGTTGTTCTAAGTTCTAGGGGTACTGATGACCATAGGTGTTAAGTCCCATAGTGCTCAGAGCCATTTGAACCAAGCCAATATCGAAAACCTCGAAGCTTTTGCCTCTTCGAGACTTCTGCAAGACTTTCGTAAATGTTTTAATTTTGAGTTTCGCCTTTAAATTTTTTTTGTAATTACTCATTCTCTACCCTTCGTCTGATCTCGTTCCTTATGCGGTTACTAGTAAGATTTAATGGAAATCTCCAGATAAGAAAGCAGTATAACAGGCCATAGTGCTATTGTTGTTTCGCCGATTTCGAAGTGTTCTGTGAAACACTTCAATGGATATTTTATGGGATACGGGAACCTCATGTCAAAGCATGGAAATGCAACCCTGCATCAGTTACCAGTATTACAACACGGGTGGTGTACGTGTCTTAGGCATAGTGTGAAAGCGCGCTAGTCGGGCGGCCTTACGGCTACCACAGCTAGATGTCAAAGCCATCGTTTTCTCAGCGACAGGAGACTTCATTTCATCGTAGCTCAGGCAATTAGTACGAAATATTTGTAGGCTATATACATAAAACTTCTTCGTGAATCACTGTATCCATTACTGAAAATCCTTACAGTAGTTCCTGAGATTTTTGACACATTACGAATGCACTGTAATTTTATGAAGGAAAAAATATCCTTTTTATGTGTTATAGTGGCAAATCTACAATTTTAACAGTTTCTCCTTTACCTGTGTTGTGAAACCTAGCTTCCTGCCAAATTTCATGACTGTAGGTCAACGGTCTTCATGAGTGAATTTGACTTAGAAGCTTCACTTTTGAATACCACCAAGGCACTGTAGGTGTCTGTATATGACACAGATTCCAACTTGATATATCTATCCGTTCCTTAGAAACAGGGGTCGTAACAATCAGACAGACAGACCGACGAACAACAAAGTAATCCTTTGGGCTCCGTTTTTACCTACGCCCTACGACGTATGGAATCCTAAAAACTGAGTGAAGTTTACATCGATACTATTTGAGAGCTATCATGCGACATCCGCACAGAACTGCCGACGAAAAATAACTAGAATACCGACAGATCCAAATAAAAAGCTTTCCCAAGCGTATGTGCGCGAGAGGCAAAGTTCCGGCACACACGTTTAAGATACCAAGAAGTTTCGTATCAGCGCACACTTTGAAGTGGAGCGAAATTTTCATTCATATCCATAAAATTCTCAAGATTATGCATTATTGTACTTACGTAGTCAAAGCACAGCACGCGGAAACGTGGAATACTTACTTAGAGACAACATGTCGTGGTAAGGTGAGGCAATACTACTGAGACTTGACAAGAAGAAAAATGCGTTCAAACGGCTCTGAGCACTACGCGACTTAACTTCTGAGGTCATCAGTCGCCTAGAACTTAGAACTAATTAAACCTAACTAACCTAAGGACATCACACACGTCCATGCCCGAGGCAGGATTCGAACCTGCGACCGTAGCGGTCGCTCGGCTCCAGACTGCAGCGCCTAGAACCGCACGGCCACTCCGGCCGGCGACAAGAAAAATTTCGGTGATAATGTCTGTAAATCCTGCTGATAAATAGCTCAGTGTTACTGGAGTAAGTGAGAAATGTATGGGTGACACTGGTACTTAGTCGTTACGGAACGCCAGGGCAATGCTTCAACATTCGGTACATTTAAAAAAAGCGCTGTATCAGAACGAGCGCCACTGGCAATGCGCAAACTGTCTTACTGACTGATACTCTGCGAAGTTGACGTCGCTGTATGTAATGAGCGAGGCGATGAGGTGAAACGGAAAGTTCATTATAATGCGGTTTCTTTGAGAAGAAACTTCCGGTCGAACTTTCTCTCCTCAACTCATTACGGAAGTCTTACAGTCGTACTTTCTGAAAAGGAACACAGCTGCCGGAGTGTGCCAACATTTCCTGCCCATGATCTCCAGGCGAAAAGCCGAAAAGGTTGCCTACTGCTGTTAAGCTTCAAGCGATTACCCGTTGACCAAATGACACATACTCTCTGGCGTACTTTAATTAATATAACAGCTTCCTTTTTGCCTAAGTTTCTCAATCCTGTACGTACGTTCAAAAGTATACAAATTTTAGAACCGTGTGATGGAGCTTCAAACAGGTAACACTGTACTGCCTCACATTTTTTACAGTAAAATATGTTGCCACTGATGTTAGTGTCAAACAGAGAAAGATTACTTTTCTTGCCTTTTTACTTTGTAGGATACAAGCAGATAAAAAATAGGAATGAAATGTTTCGGTTGTGAATGAAATAGAACGAGGAAATATAGTAATGGCCGGCCGAAGTGGCCGTGCGGTTAAAGGCGCTGCAGTCTGGAACCGCAAGACCACTACGGTCGCAGGTTCGAATCCTGCCTCGGGCATGGATGTTTGTGATGTCCTTAGGTTAATTAGGTTTAACTAGTTCTAAGTTCTAGGGGACTAATGACCTCAGCAGTTGAGTCCCATAGTGCTCAGAGCCATTTGAACCATTTAAATATACACTCCTGGAAATTGAAATAAGAACACCGTGAATTCATTGTCCCAGGAAGGGGAAACTTTATTGACACATTCCTGGGGTCAGATACATCACATGATCACACTGACAGAACCACAGGCACATAGACACACGCAACAGAGCATGCACAATGTCGGCACTAGTACAGTGTATATCCACCTTTCGCAGCAATGCAGGCTGCTATTCTCCCATGGAGACGATCGTAGAGATGCTGGATGTAGTCCTGTGGAACGGCTTGCCATGCCATTTCCACCTGGCGCCTCAGATGGACCAGCGTTCGTGCTGGACGTGCAGACCGCGTGAGACGACGCTTCATCCAGTCCCAAACATGCTCAATGGGGGACAGATCCGGGGATCTTGCTGGCCAGGGTAGTTGACTTACACCTTCTAGAGCACGTTGGGTGGCACGGGATACATGCGGACGTGCATTGTCCTGTTGGAACAGCAAGTTCCCTTGCCGGTCTAGGAATGGTAGAACGATGGGTTCGATGACGGTTTGGATGTACCGTGCACTATTCAGTGTCCCCTCGACGATCACCAGTGGTGTACGGCCAGTGTAGGAGATCGCTCCCCACACCATGATGCCGGGTGTTGGCCCTGTGTGCCTCGGTCGTATACAGTCCTGATTGTGGCGCTCACCTGCACGGCGCCAAACACGCATACGACCATCATTGGCACCAAGGCAGAAGCGACTCTCATCGCTGAAGACGACACGTCTCCATTCGTCCCTCCATTCACGCCTGTCGCGACACCACTGGAGGCGGGCTGCACGATGTTGGGGCGTGAGCGGAAGACGGCCTAACGGTGTGCGGGACCGCAGCCCAGCTTCATGGAGACGGTTGCGAATGGTCCTCGCCGATACCCCAGGAGCAACAGTGTCCCTAATTTGCTGGGAAGTGGCGGTGCGGTCCCCTACGGCACTGCGTAGGATCCTACGGTCTTGGCGTGCATCCGTGCGTCGCTGCGGTCCGGTCCCAGGTCGACGGGCACGTGCACCTTCCGCCGACCACTGGCGACAACATCGATGTACTGTGGAGACCTCACGCCCCACGTGTTGAGCAATTCGGCGGTACGTCCACCCGGCCTCCCGCATGCCCACTATATGCC
This sequence comes from Schistocerca cancellata, assembly GCF_023864275.1. Classification (NCBI taxonomy): domain Eukaryota; kingdom Metazoa; phylum Arthropoda; class Insecta; order Orthoptera; family Acrididae; genus Schistocerca; species Schistocerca cancellata. The sequence goes on from NC_064627.1 coordinate 681,562,535, forward strand.
CTCGCTCAAAGTCCGTCAACTGCACATACGGTTCACGTCCACGCTGTCGCGGCATGCTACCAGTGTTAAAGACTGCGATGGAGCACCGTATGCCACGGCAAACTGGCTGACACTGACGGCGGCGGTGCACAAATGCTGCGCAGCTAGCGCCATTCGACGGCCAACACCGCGGTTCCTGGTGTGTCCGCTGTGCCGTGCGTGTGATCATTGCTTGTACAGCCCTCTCGCAGTGTCCGGAGCAAGTATGGTGGGTCTGACACACCGGTGTCAATGTGTTCTTTTTTCCATTTCCAGGAGTGTAGTAATGGTGACCGCTCGGGGAATTTACATTAGGCTTTTGATACAATCAACATATTGTGTAAGACTATGGGTTGCGGTTAATGTACCAAAATAAAAACGTTATTCTCGGTCGATAAATAAAATAACAACGAGCTAATTATAAAGATTTACAAGATATTTCAGAAGCAGTTACAGAACTCACCAATATGATAAAGAATCGCTAAAGCACAGCGTGTTTGCGCAGACGAAAATATGAATTTATTCCACACAAGAAAACTTCGCTATCAAAACTTTCGGCTGCAAAAGAACAAGAAGTTCCTGAAACTGGAAGTTCTGAGGAAGTGTTGTAGGTATATTCTGCAATACCTAAATTAACCAAAATCAGGTGCACAGATCAAGTTATAAAAATATGACTTCTAACAACCCATTTGGAATCAAACCAATCCAGACGTAAAGCATAAAATTCCCTACGAGCTGGATCGACTTCCCATATATTTTGTACTGCCGCAGTACCAGTTTTACGGCCTGCAGCGTTAAATCGCGCCGTATCTGACCTCTGCAGGCTGGAGATCGTTCAGGAATGTTTGGGTTGCCGGAAGGGATATTGCTTGGCAACCCAACACTCGTTCACCGTATCGTTAAAGCTCATGTCTTATTGACTATTGTGTCCTTAATGGGACCTTAGCTTCCACTGATTAACTGTTTTCAGTTTGTTCTTCACGTATTAACCCACTGATTCGGAGACGTAAGCAGATGCTGCTTTTCGCGAACGCTTCATCAGGTAAAATCGTCGAACAGAAATCTCACATAGTGTTTATCTTCCTCAGGCTCAATTAGTGCATTTTTTTGTTAGTTTCGTAATTCTATGAGATCGTATATTTCGCTATCCCGGTCGTGCGACTAACCATATCGACGGCAGATTATAGTAGACTACCAGTTTTCTTTCAAGTTTTCTTTGGTCAGCATTAATCTAGATAATAAAAGAGTTCGGTGTTAACATTCACTTTGATTAAGTAGCAGTCCCTGTAGGTATTAAATGCTTGATGACGTTGCGAACATACATTTATCACTCTGCTGATAATGTAAGTATCTATTGATTCTAAACTGATATCTGATTTATTTACGAGTGTTGCTACTGAATCTGCCCTTATTAATGTAGTCCTTATAAGGGTTAAATACCAGTAAGTAGTGGAAAAGTGCCATGGCTGCTAGTAGATGACTTCCGATGCTTACAAGCAGCGACTGAATCCTTCGAATCATCCGTCACGTTTGATAGTTCCTTTAGCGTCTATAGGCGGAGGAACAAGGTAACACACCTAAGTATGTCTCATGCCAGCGCTACATACGGCAGTAGTACTTAGAAGTGAAAAGTGGACAAGGTGAGTAACTTACAAGTCGATATCCTCAGAGTAGCAGGCAACTTAAATCACTTAATAAAAGTAAGTCTTCCGGTTCAGATTGTACACCAGTTAGGTTCCTTTCAGAGTATGCAATAGCTCCATGCATAACAATAATAAACAACCGTTCGCTCGACAAAAGTTGATGAGCTGATGAGCTATAGAGGATACTAAAATGCAAGTGGACAGATTAAATATGATACCAAAAGACGAAGTATGGTAGTGAAGGGGACGTAAAGAAATCCGTCATATTTTAACTTCAAATAAGCAAGAAGAAACATGGACGGGTTTGCAGGTGAGCAGCCTGCTTTGATATATGAGATACTACAGCAGGCAAAGTTCCTTAAAAACCGACACAGAATAAAGAATACATAATCTAGGACCAGAGAAGTGGTGCAGTGGCTATCACACTGCACTCGCATTCGGGAGGACGACGATTCAATCCCGCATCCGGCCATCCTGATTTAGGTTTTCCGTGATTTCCCTAAATCGCTCCAGGCAAATGTTGGAAAGGTTCCTTTGAAAGGGCACGGCCGACTTCCTTCCCCGTCCTTCCCTAATCCAATGAGACCGATGACGTCACTGTCTGGTCTCCTCCCTCCCCCCCCCCCCCCCCCCCAAACAACCCACCTCAACAATTTGGGGTGGGGAAGGGAAGAAGAGGAATGAAGAAAGTAAAGTAGTTTAATGTTACATCGACAGAAGAGTCATTAAAGAAGAACACTAAACCATCTGGGTGAAGACGAGGAATCACGATAATGCTAATTCAAGAATTTGACACGGCTACTTCAAAACATGTTTAACGCTGCACCGTATCACTCTCAGATCGCTGCGTGCATTGTGAATTCGTATTGTACACGTGTAACCAGCTACTAAAATCGATAGTGCACGTTAATTTACTGCCACTGGACTCAGCTGTAGTAGGTTCGAGTTTTGGTTGTCGAAAAAACATTCATTAGCAACTTTTGCCAAACCAATTGAGCGGAGGAGATGGTGTTAAGTTACTGATCCTCAAAACGTCCGTAAGAATCTTTGATCAAATACGTAATCTATCTCCAGGATGTATTGGATCTTACTTATTACATTTTGAGGTCTGGTCTGTACAATGGATGGCGGCGTTAAATTCGGTTACTCCTTTGGTACTAAAATGGAGTGGGAAATCGACATAGGAATTCTCCTTCACCTCGTTCCTTCCTACCTCATATTACCTCCAAGAAAACAGTGCATTGAAGTCCAAAAATGTAGTGTACACCTCCAAATTTAATACTTCTTAACGTGTGTGAGGAAACCAACGGGAAACCAACTCCAGTGAGATCTTAATAACGAAAAAAAAAACAGAATTCTACAGTTCCAGTCTGTCTCCAAGTGTAACATTTAATCTGCTGTGACACATTTGAAAGCTTTCTATCACAATCACACCTTTCGATATTGATGTACATCATCATCAGGTATCAGTTTCTGACGTTGTTCCTAGTTAGGCATACGTGCCAAAGGCTGGAACGTGTTTTATTTTATTTTTGACTTGAGCATGGCTGTTCTGAACTCTGACGATTGCTTTCTCTCAGTGTAGTTTTACAGTGTCTCAAAATTTCATTCTGATGAAGACACCCTTAGATGTGTAGATCTTGGTCAATGTACCGAACAGTTATTTGCAAGCGATTGGCTGTGTAGTTCTTTGTTTGAAAAACAAATACGAGGGTCGTTCAATAAGTAATGCCCCACATTTTTTTAAATGCCATTAATATACATAGACATCCTTTTTGGTGCTTCACATTTGATGTTTGTTCTGTGCGCCGGTGAAGTTTTGAACCATTCTGGCAGATGGCATATTCGTAGTACAGCGTCAAAATGGCGTCTACATACGACTCACATTACAAGCAATGTGCTGTTATTGAATTATTCTGTGAGAAAAAGAATCGTGGTGAACATTCCATAAACGTTTGTGCGCAGAGTATGGCGATGCTGCAGTTGACAGGGGTACAGTTAGGCGAGGGGTAAAGGAAGTTACAGAAACAGAGCTCCATGATCAGCCACGCTAGGGACTCCTGTCACAGCCACTGCTCCAGACATGCTGACTCGTGCGGCTGCCATTACTCTTGCCGACCGGCACTTCACAACTCGACATTTGGCTCTATAGTTGTCGGTCAGTATTGGAAATGCGTCTGCAATGATCGAGACTCTCGGATATTCAACGAGGTGCTCACGACGGGTCCCACGAGTGCTTACAGGTGACGATAAGATTTAAAGAATTGCCATTTCATCTTAATTGTTGGAGCGTTTTGAGACCGACGGAGAGGCCTTTGTGTCACGGATCGTTACAGGGGACGAAAGCTGGCTGGAACACTTTGCACCGGAAACAAAAAGGCAGTCCATGGAGTGGCATCATCCTCATTCACCACAAAAGAAGAAGTTCAAGACAACCCCCCTGGGATAGCGTCATTCTCGTGAATGTGATGCCAGTAGGGTCAACCATCAATTCAGAAGCATACGTGAAGACTCTGAACAAACTCAAGAACCGTTTCCGACGTGTTCTATCGGACAAAAATACAGCAGGAATCTTGCTCCAACACGATAATGCACGCCCACACACAAGTCTGAGAATCCGGGAACACATCGCCAAATTGATTCGGACATCATTGCCTCATCCACCCTACAGTCTAGACCTGGCACCCTCGGACTTCCATCTCTTTGTGCCGCTTAAAGATGCTCTATGGCGAGCACTCTTTTAAGATGACGAGAGTGTCAGTGAAAACATGGCTACGCCTACAGGTCAAGAGCTTTTACCAGCAGTGAATACATGCTCTTCCACAATGTTAACGTACGCCCATAGAACGTGATGGAGACTACGGAGAAAAACAGGACATGGACAAGACATGTTGATGTATATTGCGACCAAATTTTGACTATTAACAATAAATAGGTTTTGAGAAAAAGTGTAGGGCATTACTTATTGAACGGCCCTCGTATAATTTGTGGACAATAATAAATAATTCAGAAAAAAATGTTTCTCAAAGAGCTCGCAGTAGACAAACTTCCCTCCGTCCCCGTAAAATGAATGATCTACATAGACCTTAGTTCCACTGCACTTGAATCAAATTCTCCGAAGAGCAATACAAAATTGATCAAGTGTCTGCTCCATTCTCGAAGCATGTCTATCCACCAGAGAGTTACAAACTTACAACTAATGCCCGATTTTAATCTCTTATTTCCTGTCATAACTAATGAAATGCGACATCACTGAATATCGCCCTCGAAAATTGCTGAAAATGATGTTCCGGAGTTAATAAACCGTGTAATTTCATTTTAAGAAACAGATTTGTCCGCCTCAGTAGCTGTGGGATCAGTGCGGCAGATTGCTAACCGAAGGGTCCGGGTTAGATTCTCGGCCAGACCGGATGTTTTCTCCGCTCGGGGACAGAGTGTTGTGTTTTTCTTATCTTCGTATCGTCATTACTTACACAAAAATCGGTTGTATGGTAGTACATCACAAGTATAAGCCTATGTAACTTTGTACTGGCGTACGGCTTGATCCTAATTAATCTTCTGAACTGTCGTAACACAGTGTCATTGTCGTATCGTCTTTTCACTGTTGAGATGGTTGTATGGGGACGTCCCGAAAGCCAAGAAGAAGAAGAAAAGAATCAAAGTCCCCAGTCTTGATGTCAATTGCTAAACAGTTGATGGCAACATACTCAAGTTTATGGGAACCTACTGACTGACCTCCTCGCGTAGCACAAATTACTAACACTTTTAAAGTATCAAGCGGTATTGGACATCAGAACGTTAGCAGCCGTGAGTGGGTACTTGAGTGAGGGACTAGAACACACATCAGTTGCCCATCACCAGTCCGCGGCTCGTCTATTTTCTTGACACCACTTTGTTGTAATCCGTAGCTGTGTAAGTCCACGATTCTCGACTGATCCACGTGTTCTCATTTCGGAAGTCATCGCGCTGCCGCAGCGGGGACCGACTGGCCGCTGGCTTTGCGCGGGTCTCCAATGCTACCGGGCTGAGTTGCGCTAAAGGCCAGCGAAAGCGGATTACGGCGGTCGCAAACGGCGCGATCGCCGTCCGCGCCGCACCACCAATTGGACGCTCTGGCGGCTCTATTGACAGCCATGTTGCAGTTTACACGCCTGGACGATGTCTCCCTCCGTTCTCAACTTCGCAACACCTCTTGGTACACAGAAAGACCTTTTGAACAGTAAATGAGGCAACCAGAGGTCGACGTCTCGCCTGTTGTATATTCACACACTGTGATTGAAAGGAAGAATCGGGTATTAATTTCTTTTCCAGTAGTCAAGAAACGCATTAGTTCAAATGTTATGAAGAGCGCCGGTTTGTGTGAGCCTAATTTCAGCGTCTATACGGATCAACAGGGTGCTGTGGCGCGGCAGTATGTAGTTCATGTGTGCCCGCATCTCGTGGTCGTGCGGTAGCGTTCTCGCTTCCCACGCCCGGGTTCCCGGGTTCGATTCCCGGCGGGGTCAGGGATTTTCTCTGCCTCGTGATGGCTGGGTGTTGTGTGCTGTCCTTAGGTTAGTTAGGTTTAAGTAATTCTCAGTTCTAGGGGACTTATGACCACAGCAGTTGAGTCCCATAGTGCTCAGAGCCATTTGTAGTTCATGTGGCTTCGTAAACTTTTTCAGCGTAATAACTGGTTGTACTCATGCCGGGTCTCCAGCTGGAATATATCGTCATGTGGACTCGATATTTCGGCGGTCCACCCTGGCTGCCGTCTTCAGGTGAGTAGACCGTAGCACTAACTCGTCGGAACTGAAATCAAACAAGCCACGGCGGCTCTTTTACGCACCGACCAGGGTCCACCGAGTGTGCGCGAACGTAACTGCCCTCTAGCGCAAGGCATAGCACCGCACCAGTGGTGAAAGCTCGCACAAACGATAAAACGATGTCAAACACTATTGACAACTTTTGATGACCGAAACAAGGACGGTTGTTTCTTAATATCAAATAGAACACTGTTATAACTCTTACTTAAACTATACTCCTTATCTCTGTTTATAATATCGGGAGATAGCCGGATTTGAATGGCTTCTTTTACTACACAGTCCCAAAACCCCTCGCAGGAGCACACACTTGTGTCTCATCGTACAACATTTTATGTCCAGTAGGACAATGTTCCGCCACTGCAGATTTATCAGGTTGAAATAAACGCGTGTGGCGATAATACTCCACGAAACCATCCTGGACCGTACGAATCGTTTGTGCAATATAGGCTTTCCCGAAATGGCAGTGTATCTTGTAGAGCCCGAGCTTCCTCAAAGCCAAATCATCCTTTACTGAGGCCAGCAAGGTTCTGGTTTCATCTGGCAGACGGAATACACTTTTAATATCAATTTTTATTTAGTATGGAAAACTTCCGTTTTTAGATGTCTTGGTTTAAAGGAGGGATGACGAGAAATTAGTGTTTATCGTATGCCCACGCGTAAGGACTGATATCTTCATGCATAAAGTTGTCATCCATCATACTAATGCAATGGGATCGTACGTACATAGGTCAAAAGAGCTTACGCCATCTAGGATGCAGATAGTTTGACACAAGAACTGGATCATCTTAAAGCTGTGTGTCAAGCAGAATGTTTATAGGTATTGGCAGATCCGTCGTGCTCCACGGTCTGGACCTTCGCGGGAACCAACAGAAGATAGAAGCAAATCGGCGGGATTCCTACCTTTTACGGGGAGCATATCTTAAAAAATAGGAAGACTTTTAAAGAAATTCGACATTAAAAATGTATTCCGTCCGCCAGAAAATACTGAGTGAAGGATGATTGGGGTTTGAAAAAGCCCGGGTTCTACAATATTCCCTGCCATTGCGGGAAAGCATATATTGGACAAACGTTTCGTACGGACCAGAATCTTTAGGTAGAGCATCATTCCCACACGCGTCCATTTTGGCCTGAAAAATCTGCAGTGGCGGAACATTGTCTTACTGAAGGACGTAAAATGTTGTAGGACGTGTGACGAGTGTTTGCCCCTGGGTCGGGGTATACATTAAGTGAGAGCTAGAACCCTGTTCCGCTTGACATTAAGAAAGAACCGTCCTTCTTCCGGTCATCAAAAGCTGTCAGTAGTGTTTGACATCGATTTATCGTTTCCGCAAGCTTTCACCACCGATGCGCTGCTGTGCCTTGCCCTAGAGGATTATTGCGTTCGCGCACGCGGGTTGGACGCACGGTCGGTGTATAATGGAGCCACAGCGGCGTTTTAGATTCCAGCTCCAGAAAGTTAGTGCGACGGCCCACTCGCCTAAAGATGGCAGCCATGTGGACCGCCGAAATGTTGTGTCCATATGTATTTCAGTTTTGCAAGGAACTCCTTGAGTGGGAGTTCGCAAGTTGATGGTTTACTAACAATCATTTGAAAGTGCTGTGTTGACAATTATGACAAAAGAAAAATTAGTTGCTAATTAAAGTTTGGAAATTTTTGGTAAGGTCTTATGGGACCAAACTGCTGAGGTCATCGGTCCCTAAGCTTACACACTATTTTTTTAAAGAAATGTCTTTATTTCCAAAATCTTAATAATTATACAATTTTAACCCACTACCTTATTTGATTAGTGGGTCCAGATAATGATACAATGATTACAATTGCAGCTGAATCCTAAGTTATATTTAAGTAACTAATTAGTAAAGTAAGCTGCAGGATAATTGCAATGAGCAAAACTAGTTGATTTTAATTTTATCGGAATTACTTAATAAACCTAACTATTAACTAGTTACTACTGCCTACAGCGTTACATGTGTGTCAGTCAAAATTTAAACCTACTTGTAGAGCCTTGCTCGTTGAGCTAAACCCAATGTGAGTGCCCCTGACACTGGGCAGGTCAAGATGTTAGTCGCTGCAGGTTTATAGAAATGAAGTACCTAAAATCTAAGTCCTACAACTAATTCTATCCTAAAGTCAAGTTCGGTGCTTGTCCTTGATCGGTAGTGTTGCACTCCACTCCCCCTAATCCCGAAAGCGGCGGATTCCAGACTGTAGAAGTCGGCCTGTCTACGCTCAGGCGGTATGCGAATAGGGTACTGGACTCTGTAGGAATTTCTCAAGTTCTTGCTAGTTTAGATCTCTCAGATATTCGCTTGAAACTTTTTGTGATACCACGTGTGCCTATTTGTTGATAGTCTGAAAAGTGTTGTGTTGTCTGAGTAAGCTGTATGTGTTATGGTGTGGCAGTTGGTCACGAAACATTGAAGCTACATCATTGAAAAGGGGGCACTCGTAAACAACAAGGTCAGGAGTGCCCTCCGGAACGCCACAGTCACACGCGGGTGTAGCCTTCTTCCCGAATCGACATAAATATGCCAGGTAGGATCCGTGGCCAGTGAGAAAGTGGAATAGTCCCCGGATTGGTTCGAAGTATTTAATTCCCATCAGTTCCCTAATACCCGGAAGAAGATCAGAAGTTCTACGTCCAGTTTCTTCAGCTTCCTAGGATTCTTTCCATAACTGGTCTCCTCTCAGTCCTCAACCCTGTTCCCAGCCCTGATTCCTAAAATCTCTTCTGTTTTTCTCTATGTTCTCTTTCTTGGCCCAGTACCATGAGGCCTGTTCACGAATTTTGTCGTCCAGGGGGCAGAGCCCCATTATGACTAACAGGACTCCTCCCGGCGTTGTCCTGTATGCCCCCACTGATCTCAGTACCATGATCCTCTGGACTCTTGTCACTGTCATGGCAGGCACCACCTTCGTGAGTCTGTGTGCCCAGACTGCCGAGCCGTAACCCACTATTGATGTAAGTATGCTATTGTGGTATAATTTGATGAGATGTGATCTTTTATGTCCAATGGAAATGAGGTTATTGAGTACTTGAAGGTCTCTCTGGGTTACGGTGTCAATGTGCTTCCCGAAGGACCACCTTTCATCAATAATGATTCCAAGGTAGCGAGTCTCTCGTCGCCGGAGAACTGGTGAGCCATCAATCCCTGTCGGGTTACGAATTAACTGTCCTTTCAGAGGAAGGTAGGTAGACTTGCCTGATGAAATTTTCATCTTTGAACTTCGGCACCAAAGTTGTAGTATCTCTATAGCTCTTTCTATCTTGGGCTCTATATCTTCTCGGCTATGGCCGCCGACCAGTAGGAGGAGGTCATCTGCGTAGGCTAACACCTCTAGCACTACATCGCTTTGCTGTAATTTGTCCAGTAATGGCTCCATATGGATGTCCCAAAACAGGGGACCCAGGACGGAGCCCTGGGGACATCCTTTAGTAATAGATTTTCCCACTCTTCCGCTAGGGGATGATAGCCAGACCTCCCGATCCTTGCAATATCTCCTCAGACACCCATATAGCGGCCCGGGACACTCTTTCTCCCGTAAACAGGAGAAGAGCGAAGGCCACCACAGGTTGTCAAAGGCGCCACTTATATCCACCATGATGCTGACAACGTACTTGTACGGGGTAGAGCCACAGACCTCGGCCGCCAGTGCGATTGCATCAGATGCCGACCGCCCAGGCCTGATGCCGAACTGCCTGCTGCTCATCCCGTACAGCATTGGGTGTGCAGCCAGTCTGTCATCCAGTAGTCTTTCTAAAATCTTCCCAAGCAGATCGAGCAAGCTGATTGGTCTGTAAGACTTCGTATCTGCTGGGTCTTTATCGGGTCCCTTCTTGATAATCACCGCATTAGCAGTTTTCCAAATCGATGGGAACTTTGTCCGCCTAAGGCATTCATTAAAGAGGTGAGTTAGTGGCGCAACTATCTGGGCGGCCAGGAATTGCACCACCTCCGCCACAATGCCGTCCAGCCACCTCCGCTTCAGAGAAGGGGTAGAGTGCCGTTGCATTGTCGTATTCATTGTTATCGTCATTACGCAGCTGTTGTTGTTCAACGGTTTCCCCATCCGCAGTGTCATCAGGCAGCAGGGACTGGAGAAGGACCTCAACAGTCTCCTGCCAAGACTCCGTCATCCCGTCCTCGTGCCTGACGGTCGACAGCTCCATGGGAGAGCGGATTTTTTCTCGGACTAACTTGTAGGGTACACCCCATGGGTCCAAGGCCAGTTGATTTAAGACACACTACTTAATCTAATGTAAACTAAATTACGCTAAGGACGACACACACACCCATGCCAAAGGGAGGACTCGTACCTCCGACGGGGGAAGCCGCGCGGACCGTGACATGGCGCCCAAGACGGCGCGACTACCCCGCGCGTTGTGGCCAGCGAGGGATCACTTTGCAGAGCAAGCGTTGTCGTCCGTAGTGACCACATACCCCAGTAAAAACCAATTCTCACCTTGCGTAATGTCCAAGGGACCACTGTGAATAGTGATAACTTCCATGTAATTTTTGTCTTTGAATAAAAGTGTCATTTCTGTTAGTCTCAATGCGACTTTTTACAGTTGCCTTTTGTACTATTCCGTAGCAGTTCTTTCTACGAATGGACCAAGTTTCATCGAGCTCTATTTCTTCGCATTGACACGTCCTGCGAAATTTACTTTCATTCTGTAGTTCTGCACACCATTGTATTTCGGTTTTCCACATTTATGAGTAACATGATCTGTTACATACGGTTGCTTCAAGATATAAAAAGCCAAGGAAATTTTGTCTCAAATGTGTGTTACATTTATACATTTCAAAAAACGGTAAAAAGGTAAGTGTATTCAAAGAAATCAAATGAGCGTGTGGTTACCTCTCTGCATCTCTGTGCTGTGGCTGACCACAATTTTGTGGCGGTCCTTTTGAACTGCTGTTGTTTAACGCTGCTTTATATTTGAATACGACATATGCCACATGTCGTAACAGCCGCTGGCAGTCGCCGGGAAAGTAAAGTAGTATTGAAATATTGACACTATAATTCACCCTATACTTTCAGTTCTCCTCTGAAATTAAATACGATCCCTCTCCATCTCTTCGCAATGTTCAGCGCTTGCAACAAAATCGGTTCACTGGGCTGATGTATGTGCAGTATGGTATGTGAACTGTTTCTGCGATTGAGTAACATTCTCCTTTCTTCTGACGACATTTCTATAGTTAATAGAACTGTAATAGCCATGAGGACGCTATTATAGAGTGTTTTTTTTTTGTGTTTCCCTTTAGAGATTTTGTTAGCATCAAATTGCAAATGGTTATTACACTGAACAGCCAAGGAAACTGGTACACCTACCCAATATCATGTAGGGCGCCCGGAGCACGCTGAAGTGCCGCAACACGACGTGGCATGGACTCAACAATGTCTGAAGTAGTACTGGAGGAAACTGACACCGTGAATCCTGCAGGGCTGTGCATAAATCCGTAACAGAAAGAGGAGGTGGAGATCTCTTCTAAACAGTGCGTTGCAAGGCATCCCAGATATGCTCAGTAATGTTCATGTCTGGGGAGTTTGGTGGCTAGTGGAAGTGTTTAAACTCAGAAGAGTTTTCCCGGATCCACTCTGTAGCAATCCTGGACGTTTAGGGTGTAACTTTCTCCTACTGGAATTGCCCAAGTCCGTCCGGATGCACAATGGACATGAATGGAAGCAGGTGATCAGACAGGATTCTTACTTACGTGTCACCTGTCAACGTAGTATCTAGACGTAGCAGGGGTAGCATATCACTCCAACTGCACACGCCCCACACCATTACAGTGACTCCACCAGCTTGAACAGTCACCTTCTGACACGCAGGGTTCATGGATTCATGAGCTTGTGTCCATACCCGTACACGTCATCCGCTAGATACAATTTGAAACGAGACTCGTCCGACCAGGCGACATGTTTCCAGTCATCAACAGTCTAATGCCGGTGTTGCCGGGTCCAGGCGAGGCGTAAAGCCTTGTGTCGTGCAGTCAACAACGGTACACTAATGGGCCTTCGGCTCCGAAAGCCGATGATGTTTCTTTCAAAGGTTCACACGCTGACACTTTTTGATGGCCCAGCATTGAAATTTGCAGAAATTTGCGGAAGAGTTGAATTCCTGTCACGCTCAACGGTTCTCTTCAGACGTCATTGGTCCCGTTGTTGCAGGATCTTTCTCCGGCAGGAGCAATGTAAGATACTTGATGTTTTACCGGATTCCTGATATTCACGGTACACTCGCGAAATGGTCGTATGGGAAAATCCTCACATCATCGCTACCTCGGAGTTGCTGTGCCCCGTCAGTTGTGCACCGACTATAGCATCACATTCAAACTCACTTAAATCTTGATAATCTGCCGTTGTAGCAGCCGTAACCAATCTAACAACTGCGCCAGACACTTGTTGTCTTACATAGGCGTTGTCGACCGCAGCGCCGTATTCTGCTTGTTTACATATATCTGTATTTGAATACACATCCCTATACCAATTTCTTTGGCGCTTCAGTGTATGCTAAATTTTAAGACAGGCCAAATATTAAATGATACACAGGTAAATAACAGATGAAGAATGGTCAGTAGCAAGATTTGCTTGTGGTTTATAGCAGACTCGGATAATAAGTTATAACAAGATAGACTACTAACAGGACTATCCAACTTGGTGAAATCGGGTTAGCTATAGTACTTGTTCATTATTTAGTTATGCATCGTGGCTTACCCTTAGTAACCCTCGGTTTGTTGAACGAGCGAGGTGGCGCAGTGTTTAGCACACTGGACTCGCACTCAGGAGGACGAAGGATCAATCCTGCGTCCGGCCATCCTGATTCAGGTTTTCCGTGATTTCCCTAAATCGCTCCTGGCAAATGCCTGAATGGCTCCTTTGAAAGGGCACGGCCGACTTTCTTCCCCGTCCTTCCCTAATACAATGAGACTCATGACCTCGCTGTTTGTTCTCTTCCCCCAAACAACCCCCCCCCCCGTGTTGTTTGTTGTAGTTCTATTTAGGTTGCGAACATAAAACAAATTTGTTTTTGCTACAAATATTCAGTTTTGCCTATTCTTTTATACAGTTTCTATACTACCCCACGTTTACATTTGTAATTCTGATGTTGAATTCGTTTTCTTTATTTTCCACCAGTTTTGCGACAGTGTAATGTCTGTCTAAAGCCCACTTAACCGATGAAAATTGAACAAACATTTTCAATGAAAAAGTACCTGTACTATAGCTAGGAAACATGCTGATATCCATTCAGTTATTGACACTTATGAAACTATAAATAAAAATTTAAGTAACTGTGAAAAATGTCCATGTTAACAATATACATACTATGTTTAGTTTTCTGACTATTTCTCAGGTCGGTTGGAACTACTCTAAGCTGTTACTTGACAGCGTCAATAATAAAGAACTGAGTTGGAATTTAACCATTTTAGAGAACTGAGTGACCAAAATGCACCGGAATTATTAAATATGCTGCTGAATGTTGTCAACATGTTACCGAGGCAATTGCTATACAAATAAAAAAAACTGAAACCGTATTTAAGTCCCAGACTGTTTCCGTTGGTGTGCGTTTATCATAGTTTCTGAAAATCACTGTTAGCGAATGCTTCAGTCGGTATCTCTTTACGACAGCTAGTGGTTTATTCTATTCGTACCCAGATCATCTGCTGTCTTGAATGCCAATGATATCGACGGAACATCTCTCATCCTTCGTCCCGCAGGAAGATTGTAGTAGACCTGGATGGCCGAGCGGTTTTAGGCACTACAGTCTGGAACCTTGAGACCGCTGTGCAGGTTCGAATCCTGCCTCGGGCATGGATGTGTGTGATGTCCTTAGGTTAGTTAGGTTACGTAGTTCTCAGTTCTAGGGGACTGATGACCTCAGAAGTTGAGTCCCATAATCCTCAGAGCCATTTGAACCATTTTTTGAAGATTGTATATTACTAAAAGCGCGTCACTGCTCCCTCGTTATGTTTTATAGTATAACGTGCGTGTTTTCAGCCACAGATCCGATCAACAGACAAACGATGTAAGGAAAGGACTTCACTATGATTCACATAAAAGGATGCAGTAAACTCCCTCTTGTGAGTATTTCTGTAATGCTGATAACAGAATGGTGGTTAAACAATAATAAAATGAAACAATGAAGCTAAATGTGCGCTTAACTAAGGAAATATATTGCAGTGCTGCTAACTTGGCGTCATTAGGGCATGCTAAAACGTACGCCACCGAATTTTTTTTATTAATGCGGTTTTCACTGTATAGTACGTTGCACTGAACTTTTCAGTGAGTCAAATACGAGGACGATCCCTAGCAAATTATCTTTTGTTAACGCTAGGTAGTTGCCTGCCGTGCGGGATTAGCCGAGGGGTCTAAGGCGCTGCAATCTTGGACTGTGCGGCTGGTTCCGGCGGAGGTTCGAGTCCTTCCTCGGGCATGGGTGTGAATGTTTGTCCTTAGGATAATTGAGGTCAAGTACTGTGTAAGCTTAGAGACTGATGACCTTAGCAGTTACGTGCCATAAGAATTGTCATAGACCCGCGGGGTCTGATCAGTTCACCTTTGGCGCACTTTGTGTACGACTAAGCGACATAAACTGTCAACAACGCCCCTATGAGTAAATTTAGGGGCAAATTACATGAATGGGCGGGGTCAACGACGGATTATTTTGCGAGGCTAAAAAAAAAAAAATGCTCTGAGCGCTGTGGGACTTAACATCTGAGGTCATCAGTCGCCTAGAACGTAGAACTACTTAAACGTAACTAACCTAAGGACATCACACACATCCATGCCCGAGGCAGGATTCAAACATACGACCGTAGCGGTCGCGCAGTTCCAGACTGAAGCGCCTTGAACCGCTCGGCCACACTATCCGGCTGCGAAGCACATATTGTCTAGATAGTCGTGATTAGGTTCTTGAGAAAATTCTTCACTGATGGTCACGTTTGCAGTTAAGTTGCTCAGTTATGTGGCTGCACTGCTGAAACTACACTTGTGCTGTAACCATTTCATTTGGCAAATATCGATATTAATGAAAACTTGGTTGTGGTTGGTGAAACTGATTTACAGCGTACTAGATTGCTTTCAAGAATAACTACCTGTCTACCACTTTGTGACTTATGTCGCAGCAAACGACGATATATCACGGCTCTGAAACTCGCGTTCAAAAATTGCGAACTTTCAGAATGACTCAAAGTGATCAGTGTCTCAAAGTCAATGTCAGTGATCCTTGATGGTTCTGTTCCGGTAGACAGATCTGAGGAAATGGTGGTGTCGACACGTTTCGCCAACGATGATGTCCACAAAATTTATAACTTACAGGTCACGGATATTTAGAACAACCGCTCTGAGAGTGCAGTGACCAACAACTATTCATGGAATTTGATAATAACAAAGGTGGTAACTGACCTGCATGATATTCTCCAAGTCTGTTCCTTGGCATATATAAAGACTTGAGTTAATCATCAGGACAACATAGTTTCGTGTTGATATTCGCGGTTTCGTGTTGATATTCGCGAAGTGTACTCAGTAATAGGAAAATTTAAACGTAATACAGTGAGGGCTTTCGGAAATTTGGACCTGGGTTTCGTATCACTACTATGTCAAAGAGTCTGTTTAAAAACACAATATAAAATATAGGTAACTTTGGTTATTTGAATCTGCTGCCTTTTAATGTTTTGTCAGCTCTCTTTTACCCATTTATATCAATACAAACTGTATAACATACTAGCTGAGAAGCCCTGCATTGCTCGAGTATTCATTTTGCCAATGTTCTATTAAAAACGACCTTAAGTTCACTTGAGTTTAGGATTTACGCAGTAAAGAATACGTGTATTAGAACTTCATGCATGATGTTGAGTTTTTTTACTCATTTCGAAGTTTATGACGTCATATCTGTTGAACTGTGTGTACAATGATACATTTGTGTAGGGACATTCAGAGGCATATGTGGACACTGTCAGCGAAATAAGTTGCGAATAGAGTTAGAAGCAAGGATGTAATAAAAGCCATGCATGCTGCTGCAGTTTTTCACGCATCTCGTTGTTTTTGACATCATATCTCATGAACTATGATAGGCAGGTGATTCTTACCCAAACATCTATTGTTGTCTGACAGAAAGACATATGTGTACCAAGTCTGGTTGAAATCGGTACAGTTGTTTAGGAGGAGATGTGAGATGTGGAACACACACACACAAACACACACACACACACACACACACACACACACACACACACACACACATACACGCACGCGCGCGCGCGCACACGCACGCATCCACTTTTGTAATGCGTTTGATGGAAGAGCGTAGGCACGTTTATCCACAGACTAAGATGCTTACTGGTTTATCAAACAGAGAGAACGACGACAGCGTCTAACTGCTTAGATACCTGTTTGCTGCCACTACGTTGTGCAGCGAAATTAACACGTCGCAGAGTTAAACGACTCGTTTATGTAATTGCTGGACTCATCTTGCAGCCTGTTCTACTGGCCGCCTGGTCGTGAACTGTGTGAGGACAAAGGGAGGTCGCGCTGTGCTAGACAGACTTCACTTGTATAGTGATGCAGAATTCCTGTTATTTCCCTAAATCACTTGAAGCGTATGTTGGGACGAATCGTGAAAAGGCTGCAGCTGAACCGCAGTCCTATTACTCCCCTGCCCAATATTCTTCGCCGGCGCTAGTATCCCTAATTTCCCCCTTCTTTGAATGGTGTACACAAGTATTGCTAGATCTCATGCAGAAGATGTGTCACTCACATGACAGACGAACGTTTAAAATTTAAAATTGATGCAGGTTAAGATTACTTTCTTGTATTCGTAATTTCTTGGCTCTGATATCGAAAATACATTCACAAAATGACACGCTTATTTAGTAAGCTTGTCAGATCAAGCAGACTGGCGCATCGCTAATTATGAATGAAATCTTCGTTAAGAATGTGTTTGTGCCCGTTTAAATCCTAATAATATAAATGTGTAATGGCTCGTAGATATGTATCTGTTTTGTGAAATATAAAGCAGCCCTCGATCTGCCTTTGACGGTTTATGATACAGTTTATCAAATCACTGTACATGTAGCATTTAAAATACAGCAGTTGTCAGTCAATGAATTTTAAATTGCCTCTACGACCACAAATTGCACTCACCCTCATTCAGATAAAGGCATCTCAAAAAATCTGTGCGCATTAAGTGTAATGTATAAATAGAGACAGCGTTAGTTTTGGCTTTCCGTATGATCACTTGTTACGCTACTGATCCATGAGAAAAATCTACACGCTGCACAGACAGTGGATAAAAACTACATTTTATTCAGAGTTGGGAGCGTAGCTGCTGAATGTGAACATTTACGTCCACTGGGATGCAGGAAGGATGTAAGGATAGAGGACGTGAACACAGTGTTAATTCCAGGCTACACTGACTGTTGACAGTCGTTCGCCAGTGACCTAGGCATTTCACTACTCGGTTTTCGGATGATCATCCTATTACCACAGGCATTAGCTACGATGACGGAGGAGATTCTTGAGTACCATCTGCATGTAAAGCGTGCAAGCGTTTCCATAACGTATTCATTTTTTAAACTCCTTTGTCAAGTTAACTGGTTCTTTTGTCTCTTCTTTATTGAATAGCTTCATAACTACAAATGAAACGCACAGTACTGCATATGTGCTACAGCAATTCTATATAATATAAACCATATTCAGATTTTTATTTATAGTTAACGCATAGTATGTTACCCTTCTGAGATGGAAAACAAAAGTTTTGCGTATCTTGCTCTAGCGATGAATGAAATTTCGTAAGAATTCTAACGAGGATAATGATGCCAAATGTCATAAACAAATGACAAAACTGACCACACTCCAGATGTCTGACACTCATGTACTTTGGCTACGCATACCAACTGAGGACAACGACCCAATGACATTTCTCGAGGCATACCGTCAGCAGCTAATGACGATAGCGCAGTATATCATGCAAATGACGATGGACTGTATAATTAATCAGACAGATCATGCGTAACATAGACAAGCCCCTGTGTTTACAACGGAGAACTTGTTCGCGTCATTTGCAGCAGCTAATAGTATTCCAAACAATAAATCACAGAAGCGCTAAGGATTTACTAAATTTCCCTTCAGCTCCTTCTTTGTCACTTCCTTCTTTGTACAAACTTAAAAGATCGGACTACCATCTTCGAAACTGACGGGAGAAACCAATGTTTCCAGCTCGCGCAACAGATTGCTTAAGTTATATTTTGGTTCAATCAAGACAAAAAATTGATACAATTGCGATCGAACATCAGACAATAACACCTGTTAAGCGGTAGACCAGCCAGGAAAGTATTTCGGCACCAAAAATAAATCTTTTAATCGTCCTGCGACGTAACACTCCAGTCAGCTACGTGAAAATAGATTTCTGTCGAACAGCAGCGAAAACACGCTTCCAACTATTACGAAATGTTCCAACTGCAGAATGTTGGTACCGAGTGCGACCTGGTTATAAACCGGGGTTAATTATTTGCGCAAAGTAATCAAACTACAGATAATTCGTCTTGAGGTCTCTTCTAGTGAGAGGTTAAACGAATTAAGCTGATTTCTGCCCAGTATGCCACTGAAGTGCCGACAGGATTCGATTTGAGTCGCTTTTCCACTGAGCCAGAAGGCGCAAAGTGTTGCGATTTAAAGCCGCGTCCAGCTCTCCAGATGTAATGTTTTCCATACCTTTCGTAAATCGATTAACGACAATGTCGGGTTGATTTTTTTGCTAATGCCGTTGTCCGATTCCTTCCAAGCCTTTTCTTATCGGAGCTTGTGCTCCGTATTACTGACCACGTCGGCATCTAAAACCATTATTTTCTTTCTTCATTCCTGTACTTTCGTCGAGTGTACATTCGAAGTCACGAGAAAATTAGTAACTTTCTTTCATGAGACTTATTTTTACCACGGACTAACACTACAATCCCTTGAGATCGTTCAGATATTCGTTCTGTTTGTAATAAAGATACTGAACAGTCTTTAAAAATATGTTCTTGATTAGATATGTAGGGACACGGTTAGTTCCAGTGAATGGATGTGTGGGATCAGGAATCGAACTCATATCCTCTCCTAAGACGTCAATGTTCTTTCCGACACATATACCGAGGCACGAGTCATTACTCAACTCTATGCTTCATACAGTCAACTTCACTCTTGCATTTTGCTTGTTCCACACATCTCGGGAGATCGATATATCGGAAAAAGTCTAGCCGACACAGCGAACCACAAGTGTCTGGTTTCGAGTCACCAACATGAAGACAGTTTTATCACGAACGTGTGTCAGACCAGCGTATGCTTTCCTGTACGACGAAAGATCCATTACATTTCATTTGTGTTTTGCAAGACATCGCGACACAGTCTGTATTACACCTGCTGCTGGTAACACAAATCAGCGTATGATTCATCAGATCATGAAATGTAAGGATAAATGAATAGTTGTTCACTTTATATGCGCAAAGCCCAACTATTTTTGGCTGCAGTAATCACTCATGCACGCTGAACTGAATTCGTATCATTCTTGAGCTAGATACGTAATATCTATGATGATGCCACATTCAATCCTACTGTGTGTGTCTTATAGATAAGGAGTTACCCCGGGATATGATACCGTTTCGTCTTCTGCAGTTCCCTGAAATAATGAGTGCAGCTGCCAGTAATATCAGGTTGTAGCCGACAGAACTGTCGTCGTAGCCGAACGTGCCCTAAACTCGTTTGTAGCATGGAAAACTTATAGAAATAAATACTGCGTATCGCATAAATGCTCCAGTCATTATGATTTCATAGTTTTTCCTACGCACTTTGTTGACTGAAACTTTTTGTTAAAATAAAGTTGTGTTACGATGATTAATAGCCAAGTGTTTTTACGCGGACACTCATTTATCAAATGCGAATACGCAACTACATCATACAGTTTGACAGAGTCAGACCAGTTGTGGTTATAACCTTAAGTACACGCTTTCGAGGTTCAGTAACATTTCCCAGTAAGGTAGGTGTGAGATGGTAACGACAGCTTTTGCTGTGATTTCATGATAGGTGCATCGTCGTGCGTTCGTTAGTACCCTTACACGACTTAACGGAAGACACTAGTTCGACCTATACTTGAGTATTGCGCATCAGTGTGGGATTCGTACCAGATCGGGTTGACGGAGGAGATACAGAAGATCCAAAGAAGAGCTGCGCGTTTCGTCACAGGGTTATTTGGTAACCGTGATAGCGTTACGGAGATGTTTAGCAAACTCAAGTGGCAGACACTGCAAGAGAGGCGCTCTGCATCGCGGTGTAGCTTGCTCGCCAGGTTTCGAGAGTGTGCGTTTCTGGATGAGGTATCGAATATATTGCTTCCCCCTACTTATACCTCTCGAGGAGATCACGAATGTAAAATTAGAGAGATTAGAGCGCGTACGGAGGCTTTCAGACAGTCGTTCTTCCCGCGAACCGTACGCGACTGGAACAGGAAAGGGAGGTGATGACAGTGGCACGTAAAGTGCCCTCCGCCACACACCGTTGGGTGGCTTGCGGAGTATAAATGTAGATGTAGGTGTAGATAGAAAATTAAAATCACAAGAGCTTTTAAATAAAGAAGATAAGGTTTAAGAAAGTAAATGCATTATTACAAAGTTATAACTACAGTAATAAATTTTAAAAAAGGACAAAACGAGCTGGTAATAGGAAATATTTGGAAAGAGGCATATAGTATGGCCACCTGTAGCAAAATGTTATACTTTTAATAATGGTAAGACGGAGACCCCCATAATGAAACAAAATTTTTAATGGAGACGATTGATTTAGCCTACATGTTGAAAGAACATGATTAATTGTAAAATGAACTATTTGTACTACTTCAAAATTACCTTTAATTTCGCGCTGATTTTTTAAATATTTTTTGCTGAAAATTAGTATGCCCCACAGTAAACACAGTTATACATTGAATCAGAAGCTAGTTGCTGTTACCATAGCGAAACATGTATCATAACATAGCCTTATACAAAGAATTTCAGGATACAGTTCCCTTGAAATTGAGTAAAGTAACATTGTGTAACCAAATATTTTCAACAATTTTAGTTTAAAATTAAGTAAATTACAATCAATGAAAGCTATAGATTAACCTAATTAATTAATTTCTTGCCTTGTATTACAAGAAGAACGAAATTTCCTGTCAATTCAGTACACCGTCAAACTCTATCAGTGTACCGCAACGGCGATAATACTACACTTTACATCCGTATCCGTACTACCAAATTACCTACGGGTCGAAAAAAGACACACACCTATCTTATTTCCAGTATTACTTCTTGAAGTGCAGTTCGAAATTTCTCTTCTACTTAAAACAAACTTTCTTCTCTATCACAATGAGTTCATCGCTTAGCTAGTAGCTGAAAATAACGCTCTTCAGCAATAAGAGATGCATAATAATGCATGAAACTAGAACTGTAAACACGAAATACCCATATTCGTACATTCCTGGAAATTGAAATAAGAACACCGTGAATTCATTGTCCCAGGAAAGGGAAACTTTATTGACACATTCCTGGGGTCAGATACATCACATGATCACACTGACAGAACCACAGGCACATAGACACAGGCAACAGAGCATGCACAATGTCGGCACTAGCACAGTGTATATCCACCTTTCGCAGCAATGCAGGCTGCTATTCTCCCATGGAGACGATCGTAGAGATGCTGGATGTAGTCCTGTGGAACGGCTTGCCATGCCATTTCCACCTGGCGCCTCAGTTGGACCAGCGTTCGTGCTGGACGTGCAGAACGCGTGAGACGACGCTTCATCCAGTCCCAAACATGCTCAATGGGGGACAGATCCGGAGATCTTGCTGGCCAGGGTAGTTGACTTACACCTTCTAGAGCACGTTGGGTGGCACGGGATACATGCGGACGTGCATTGTCCTGTTGGAACAGCAAGTTCCCTTGCCGGTCTAGGAATGGTAGAACGATGGGTTCGATGACGGTTTGGATGTACCGTGCACTATTCAGTGTCCCCTCGACGATCACCAGTGGTGTACGGCCAGTGTAGGAGATCGCTCCCCACACCATGATGCCGGGTGTTGGTCCTGTGTGCCTCGGTCGTATGCAGTCCTGATTGTGGCGCTCACCTGCACGGCGCCAAACACGCATACGACCATCATTGGCACCAAGGCAGAAGCGACTCTCATCGCTGAAGACGACACGTCTCCATTCGTCCCTCCATTCACGCCTGTCGCGACACCACTGGAGGCGGGCTGCACGATGTTGGGGCGTGAGCGGAAGACGGCCTAACGGTGTGCGGGACCGTAGCCCAGCTTCATGGAGACGGTTGCGAATGGTCCTCGCCGATACCCCAGGAGCAACAGTGTCCCTAATTTGCTGGGAAGTGGCGGTGCGGTCCCCTACGGCACTGCGTAGGATCCTACGGTCTTGGCGTGCATCCGTGCGTCGCTGCGGTCCGGTCCCAGGTCGACGGGCACGTGCACCTTCCGCCGACCACTGGCGACAACATCGATGTACTGTGGAGACCTCACGCCCCACGTGTTGAGCAATTCGGCGGTACGTCCACCCGGCCTCCCGCATGCCCACTATACGCCCTCGCTCAAAGTCCGTCAACTGCACATACGGTTCACGTCCACGCTGTCGCGGCATGCTACCAGTGTCAAAGACTGCGATGGAGCTCCGTATGCCACGGCAAACTGGCTGACACTGACGGCGGCGGTGCACAAATGCTGCGCAGCTAGCGCCATTCGACGGCCAACACCGCGGTTCCTGGTGTGTCCGCTGTGCCGTGCGTGTGATCATTGCTTGTACAGCCCTCTCGCAGTGTCCGGAGCAAGTATGGTGGGTCTGACACACCGGTGTCAATGTGTTCTTTTTTCCATTTCCAGGAGTGTATATTTAATGCCAGTGAACTGATGAAATGTAACTTACGCTAACTTCGTCTTCCATGGTAAGTTCTTCATACCAAAGCAGAGCTTACGTCCAACATTAACAATTATATGTGACATATACATTCGAGGCTCAGTCTTCCCCGACGGCTCCCTGCAGTACCGGAGAAGTAACTGGCTGACGTCTTAACACGTGTCGTCTTATCGTGTCCTTTCCTCAAGAAGGTTAGGTCCAGTTACTCGTAAACTCACTTATTCTGCTGAGAATGTTCTCACTTGTTATTTTATCAGTCAGCTTAATTTTCAACACTCTTCTGTAGCAGCACCTGTTAAACGCTTCCATTGACTTAGTCTCCCGTTTTTGTATAGTCCATTCTTTATCTCCATAGAATACTGTGCTGCAAACATACAATCACAGAAATGTTTCCCTCGGATTAATACCTACGCCGTATACCTGCCGACTTGGTTTAGAGACGAAGTCCCTCATTGTTTATGGTTGTGCTCCTCCTTGTTTCTTCCGTCATGGGTTATTTTGCTTGCAACTGAGTAATATTCTTTCACTTACTGTGCATGAATCTATGTCAGCAATTTGCCATTTCCACGAAAAGGGGTCAAGAACACGCTCGTTTGAAGTACTTCAACTTCTCTTTATGGGCAGCCACATTTTGTACTTCAAACCAGTTTAAGATTACAGGAAGAAATATGTTGACCACGCTAATGCGAAACGGTACTGTATTACGTGCAGAAAAGTCTCCAATTTTTTGGTGAGACTTTCGTTTTTGTACTGCTTCATTAGTTGAGGATTACCTTTTAATGTGTATTGTCATAAAGGCCACTTTTAGCTAGCGAAAGATCTCGAGAATAGTGTTAGCAGAAGTGCTGCTTAGTGTCAACAGTATAATTTCTGCATCTTCTTCTCATCCCGTGTCCAACTGGAATTCATAAAAGCCCATAACTGTCTTAGATGAAGAAGTTGCTAGTTTTCAGCAGTGGCATCATTCAATGAATGCTCTCACACTGTACTTGTAAACTTGTGCAATTCGAACTCTATGGTGGCATAAAGGAGTAGCAGCTCTATTTATTCCGTGAAAATAAGTCTTCGAAGAAGAATTAATTTTATTGCTGCATTTATAGGTGACGCACGTTTCTCCTAATGCACGGAATCTTCAGATTGACCAGTATAGTGTTGGTAAGTGAGTTTTGGGTGCCAACATTAGGACATCGTCAAAAATAGACTGCACTGATCGTGGCACCCAAAACTCATTTAACGACACTATAGTTGTCAATCAGACGATGCCTTGAATTAGTCGAAACGCCGTCATGAACAAATAGAACATAACATCACTCCTGAAAACCAAGACTGCTATTTTCGAAGGCATTCTGCGTAACGGTTGCTGTACCAACATGGCACGAAGTGTAAAGCCTTTAGTAGCATTTATTTTTTTATTTACTAAGATTTCCGCCGCAGCTGAACATAATCTTAAATGGTGACTATGTTGGAGCGCATGTGCCCATTTCCAAACCATTGCCTACGCCAGAAGGTAGAATGTTAACAAAAATATAAAATACGGAATTTAGAATATATAAATAATATTCCAGCATTCTGTATCCACGAATTACATTAGTACAATAAATCATTTAAGACACACGTGCATCTCAAACATTTGACCGTAATATAAACCCAATGGAACATTCGAGATAACGTGTTCATATAGCAAGTCAACATCACATATGTGGTTAGAAGCTCTTGACAGTCGCCTTTAGTTGTTTACTACATGCTCAAGCGTGCTGTTTCTGTTTAAAGGCAATACAGTCTCAGGTTTCATGTTTACGTTCCCAAATAAAGGTTACAATTTTTTTGAGAATTTTCATTTTAAAACTATTTTAACTTACATCAGTTGTGGCTGTGACATTACATATTTAATTAAAAATTAAAATCGTATCGATGACGTTACATTGTATCAGCACCAGCTGCTGCTGCTGTCTATTTCCATGTATTAGATTTATTATTTTCTCAACTATACACTAGTTATAAATTTTATGTACAGTGGGCTAATACATATTTGGTAAAAAAATAAAACGGTAGTCGTAAGTTTAACATATCTTCACGACGGCAACAGGCGCTGCTGCATCTACACCGCGTGAGAATTAAAGGATTACTTTTCCGAAACGCCGCAATTCACACCAGTGCAACAAGTTCGAAATCTGTCTCAAAGTTGCGTATAATCTTCTTCTGAAACGGCTCAAAAGCTTGGCGCCCTCGCTCGACGATACATCAGCCTGCAAGGTGTCGACACATGTCAAAGAAGAGCCACGGCTCACAAGTTCACGTGACATCTAAAGTGGATTAATGATGTCGAATTGGCACTAAAAATTCACCACAATTCTGCCAAACACCACCGTGAACGTGTCTCACGATGGGAAGATCGTCACAGCCTCTCAGATTTCACACCTTCTTTTGGAGGGGTGGCGTAAAGAACCTCAATGAAACCACCCCTGGCGTTGTTTCTCACTCGTTTCATGGTCGAAAAAACTAGTTCTCAATGCGATGAATAACAGGAACCCGTTACTGACATAATTTGACACTGCTGACATCGTCGGACGTTTCAAACCTTCTGTAAGGACACTGTAGATCAGCATCCACATTAAAAGTGATTTGATCACTTTGGAGCACAGTGTGACCACAATTTGTTCTGTCATGTACAAGCTGATAAAGGATGGAGCCTCTAGGGATCGTTCAACATCATTCGACGAAACTTATACATAATCTGAAGCACAACATGGTGCTTATAATTCTTCATACCTTCTATTTTTCGTCGTTTTGTGGGAGTGATTACAAGGGGGGGGGGTGAGGGGAAGGGGGGGAATATCACATTGACACGTACGTGAATAAAACAGAAGAAGGTCCTTCTAAGACCCGCACTTCGGTAAAACCGTCAGTGCCACCCACCCGCCTTTGCTGTACTGCTTAAAAATGTGCCTTTACAGACAGAACGCGTGACGAGAGTCATATGAGCCTACAGGAGGGCTACGCTGCTGCTCTCTCGCTGCTACACTGGTGCTCTTGCGCCTGATAGTAGACCATTGCAATCTGAAAGCGTCGAAGCGGTCACCCGTCTGCAAGCGCCTAGAACTTCATCAGAGGTTCTCTCTGAACAGGTTCAATCTTATAAGTCTCAAAAAAGGTGGGCTATCGGGGGTTTTGCCTAACAGTTTTATTTACGCAAATGTTAACGTTGCATCCCCCCACTATCACGCCACAGGAGGATACAAACTAGGGTCGCTGAAAAAGTATAATAGCCCTTTGCTGTTTCAGATCACGTTCAAATTTCGTCGAATGATTTCGTTGGGTCGCTAGCGGCTGCGCCTTGTACATGATAACAAGAATTGTGTCGCGCTGTACTCCAAAGGGGAGCGATCACGTTCGATGAGGATGCAGCCTCTTAATGCCCTTAGAGAACTGCTGAAACGTCCGAGTTTGTCAGTAGTGTCAGAGGTGAAGTCTTCCTGTTGCCTATCAAACTGCGAACTGTCGTTTTCGACCACGAAATGTATGGGAGTCAAGGCCACATGTAAATGGGTGGTTTTATTGACGCCTTTCGAATCATTCAATGCGGCCTTTTCTGGCCGATTCTGAGCGGCCATGTATCTGAAATATTTTCCTCGGTGATTCGTAAGAAACCAGCGTGATTTGCAAGTTGGGCGTCGCTGTTCTGAACTCCACCGCAAAGGCGCCAAAGATGGGGTGAGATATGGATAATAGTTGGTGTGACGACCTTCTGATCCTGTGACGCGACCGCGGTAGCACTGGGCTGAATTACTGTGCCAATGTGACGATATTAAGCTGCATTACACGTCACAAGAACTTACCCGTGGCGTTCATTCCACGTGTGTCAACACCTCGCCGTTACTTTATCACCGATGTCATTTCTACTGCTTCTGAATACTTACGGCCTCCTTTGTTACTATAATTCCATTTTCTATGCTCAGTGGTTTGTTCATTTCGTTCAGCATGTCCTGCAATTCTTCACTTTCACAGAGAGTGGTAATGTCATCAGCAAATCTTCTGCTTGGTATCCTTTCACCTTGCATCTTAAACTTATCTCTGAAGCATTCTTTTATATCCTACTTTGCATCTTCGATACGTAGACTGAGTAGTAGAGGAGAAACGCTGCGTTACTGCCCTACGATCTGTGTAATAACATGCCTATCCCTTTGTGTTTCGTTTTTATTTTTCCCTCTTGGTTCTTCTCCAGTTTGTATATTATTCGTCTTCTCCTATAGTGTGCACATATTTTCTAGGATTTTAAACAGCTTGCCCCACCTTAAACTATTTAACATTTTTTTCAGCGGTGACACATCATCCGGTGTCAGGCGATGTCTTCGAAACTAACTCTCGCTACAGGGCAACATGTATCACGGCAACAGGTTTACATAACTAAATATTTTTGTTATTTTTATATTCTCTTGCTGACTCTTCTAACCACGGTAAGGCTGTTTGCTATTGGTAAATTTATAACGCTAGACGGACGCGAAAAAGTCGTCAACGTCTCTGAGGACACCAGAGAGCGCGAGACGACTCCCTGATGCTCACAGCTGCAAAAAAAAGGGCTAAGAAGAATACACTTGTTTTCTGCATAACGTGGACGTCTAGCACAGCACCAGACAAAATGCTATTTAGCATCATTTAAATAGAACACGAACGCTACCTGTCCTCTGCACTCGCTTATTACCGTACCACGGAAACAAAAATAAAAGACATCCACTAATGACCTTTTCATACTTCAGTCAACACCCGGACGTGTTGTTTGTCTTCCTTTTGTGTGCTTGAAATCCTTATTTCAAAAGAAAATTCAAAAGAGATAATTTATGGTCATCCGTAGGAATCTGCGTGGATTTGCATTAATCGAACTGATGAAACACATCTGTGTATACACACGTTCGTTGTTAATACGTGCAGTAGGTAAATGCTAAAAGAGTATTCGAAATTAGGTGAATCATAAGGGGTCCAAAAATCATTCCAGTTGGCCATCTACGTATCCATCGGGGATTTTATAGGTCCTTATTAGGGAATTTCCGCAGATATGAGTTGCTGTACCTCACTGGACAAATATACGGTAAAGACATCTTACAGGCAGGACCTTACATGGGTGGATTTCCTATCCGATAATTAGTTGCAGTCTGACGTGGGAAGTTCCCCGTCAGTAGCGAAGCTACCAAGTTTTGTACAGGAAACGTTGGTTGAATCATGTTTTATTTTTCAGTCGCTATGCCAGCGATACATTTTCGGTATGTGGTAAGGAGAGGCTGGAGTAGAACCAAAGGGTGGCGATGATAAAAGGGTGGTTGGGGGGGGGGGACACAACACAGTGTTGGAATTCTTGCTATACCTTAAGCCGCTATGTGACGTTCTCAGATCACCTAGCAAATCAATTTGCCACCATACGTAATGTGGCAAATTTCTATCCAATGCATCCAGTGCGGTACACCACGAAGCCATCATAATTACCACATTACAAACAGTGGAGTTATAAGATAGTTAAATGTTTTCGCTTGTCTCAGTGTTCAAGTCCAGTGAAATTCCGTTTTCCTATGAAACTCGTAGCATGTGGCAATACAACCACTCTGGTCATTCTAGAGTGATACCCAACTGCTGTCTTGTTGACAGAATTATCCTAAATGGCTAAATTACCTATCTACCGTCGCCGGAGCCTACTACGTTGCAGTCATCTGTTTTTTCTTTTTATTATCCACGGGAGAGTGTCACAGAAATCATGAAATGGATTCACATACTGTGAATACATATTAGAGTCAGTTGCTTGTGACAAATATAATTTGCACCGGAACAGGACCCGAAGCCGGATTTGCCACTCGTCATGAGCGGTCACCTTAACCTCTTCGGCTGTCCGAGCACTCCCCGAGTGCCGATCCAAACTTTAACACGTCACGCAGTCACAGTCCAAATGCTCGCACATCATTCGTGAAACTATGCAGGGTAAGACTTATGTTACTATGTTGTATCGTCATTTTAGCCTCACCAGGCGTGATTATATCATTTACGACGACAGGGTCAGTGTTGAAGCAGTAACTGCATTTTTTACAGTACAATGTGCCTCAGGGTGTTCTGCATCAACTGTCGTCATTCATGGTAAGTCACAGAAATGCTGAAACACTGGAAATGGACAAACGGCGCTGTCGTTTTTCCCCGCCTCCAGAGAATCATTTTAAGCGTAGTGTCGCACTGGAGCCGTCAGAGGGCTGATGGTGGGGGCACGTGATTGCTTCGAACATAGCCGTGGCCGGGCTGGTGACAGGACGGGCAGTGGTGTGGTCCGCCAGCTGCAGCAAGTGTGACCGGCAACATTTTCTGCAAAAGAGCACCTTTCCCGTGATGGAAGCGGCGGAATGGCCTGTGGCGTGTCGCAGCGGTCAGTATGTCCGTAACGGCGGGCTGCGCATGAAGGGACTGGAATCAGTTGCTGCACAGAGGCGGAACAGCGAGATCTGGACAGAGCCGATAGCGAGGACCTCCAAAGACAGGTGTCCTGGAAAACTGTCAGCAAGACGTGAGTACGGTGTGCGCGGGACGAGGCCGCTGTGTGGACGCAACAGCCTGGTGGAGTGGTTGGTGTCCTTTGTGGTGTCCTTTCATGGTCACAAGGTCAGCTGTCCTAGTGGAGGAGGACAAAAGGGCTTCTGCATGTCAGGAGTAGCACTAGATGAGTGCTTTTCGGAGCTGACGGTCTCGGACTAGTGACCATACAGTTGGTACAGTGCGCTGTGTGGTATGCGGGAGGTGCATTGGCTGTGTTTGCTATCCACAAATTCTGCTAGGAAGTCCGAGGCCTTATGTAACAAGGGATATTTGCGTGTTGATGGCACACTGGAGTGCAGGTGAGTGGCTTTCATCGGGAGCTGTTCTAATTGTTAATCGTATGCTGTGGCAGTGATTTTTTATTTATTTATTCGTATGGCTATGCCCCCCCCCCCCCCTCCGTCGGGCAGACGGTTCGCCGGGTGCCGGTCTTTCAATTTGACGCCACTTCGGCGACCTGGAGTCGATGAGGATGATAGGATGATGATGAAGACAGCACAACACCCAGTCCCTGGACGGAGAAAATTCCCCGACACAGCCGGGAATCGAACCCGGGCCCAGAGGATTGACAATCCGTCACGCTGACCGTTCAGCTACCGGGGGCGTACGTCACAGTGATGAACTGTGTTAACACCGATATGTTTTGTGTAAACTACATCGTGAGCGTGACTGCTGAGAATTTAGTTTGTTTTATTTGTTCCCTGTGTGAAAAACCGTTTGTGTTATTGTAGAAGTATTTATTAATATATCAGTCGTCTCTTCTAAAAGTCGTGTAGCTTTCTGTGGTTCCTATTTCGTGATGGTGGTACTAGTAGACCAATGCGTAGTTGTGTGTTATGATCCCAGTTTCGAAAAGCTGTCTTGCCATCTTTTGTTTTACTATATACTAGGCGTCTCTCCTGAAAGTTGTCAGGCTCATTTACTCCGATGTTTCAGAAGATATTTTCAGTTTCGTTTTTGTGCTACGTAGCTGCAATCAGCAACAACATACACCGCTCATTATGTCTTTCATGTGGCTCCCAGTGACAATGAAGAGCGTCGGTTTGTTTTCCATTACAAGGAAAAGAATTTTTAAAGAGCAATTTTACGTGCCCATTCGATAGAGCGGTCCAAAATTAGCCTAGAGCGACATTTGTTTTTATAGGTATTTATTAACGGTGACAGTAAAACACGAAGAATAACCAGTACTCCAGCACCGCCCTGACCAGCGCTGACTGCAACCACCATGTAGAAGCGCTGCTCAGTCGTTACTGGAGTACTGGTTGTTCTCCGTATTTTAATGTCACCGTTAATAAATATCTATAAAGACAAATATCGCTGTAGGGTAACTTCGGACCGCTCTATCGAACGGGCACGTAATATTGCGCTTCAAAAATCATTTTTGTCTTATCAGAAAACAAAACCAGGCTTTCCGTCGACACTGGACATCGCACGAAAGTCGTGATGAGCGGTATTTGTCTGGGCTGACTCCAGCTACATAAAGCAAAATCAAAACTGCAAATATCTGCCTGACGACTTTTAGGACTGATACCCTGTATGTGCGTAGTTAGTTTGGTAGAGCTGTGTGTAGCGTTCTGTGGTAGCTATTTTGTGATGGTGGTACTGGTGGACCAATGCGTAACGGTGTTATGATCCCAGTTATCTAAAAGTTGTTTTTCCATCTTATGTTTTACTATTTAAGCTTGACATTGTCAAGTTACGGAGCGATCTAGAGTAATTTAGAAACAGAAGTACAACTTCAAACTGCCAAATCGCTATAGTACAACATTTATTGTGTGATTAGTCTCAGCAATCTACTTTGCCATCGTAATATCTCCTGCAGTACATATGAGTCTTCATTAAATGCATCTTACATCGTATCATATCTAATGATGGCAACGTACTAGGCTGAAACCGGTCATAACGAAAAATTCTGTACAATGTTGTCTCGAAGTCGTACTTCTGTTTCTGGATTATATTTTATTGCTCAAGTTGTCGAGATACGATGACTCGTTATGGACTGGAGCTAGGCATTGCAAACTGTTAATGGTATTGCCTAGCTACGCATATTACAGCAAAGACTGTATTTTATTTTGCTTAATGGAAGACATTTTTATATTGATTGTGTACAGCCCCACTTAAGGATTGTAGGGGCCTGCGGAATATTTTGCTATGGTGAAAGCGTATTCTTGTTCCTTTGATGTTGCATAAAATAACTGTTTACATGAGCCCCACTTCTGCACAACCCACAAGCTGAACTCCAGTCCACTTGAATCCCAAGCTGCAAGAACCAGTGTGCCAGTCATAGTGGATCCTCACCAGGACTGACGAGGATGTGGACATCTGAAGGGAGGTTTCGTTAAATACACAATTTGAAACCAGGTCAACACATTTTCTGATACAGAATACACCTGGGCGCGCCCGAGCCTGCCTGTGAGACCGTCTGTCGGTCAAAGTGGTCATACAAACATATCGTTTTGGTGTCAGCAGCAAGTCCGGAAAATAAGGAGGGATTTCGCCTCTCAGCTAGCGGAAATCCGGTAGTCTTGACCTGACGCCTCGCCAACGACCGACAGCCTACACGTGATTCTTTAATCATTTGGATTTGCAGCTCCTTATGTTTACCGTATTTGAAGTTAAAATTGTAGGATGTGAGGTCCGCCAGTTATGCAAAACACCATTTTACCAAGTACCCAAACATGTTCCAGCACCACTGTGCCATCATCAGTAATGTGAACATTTTTACTAAATGATTACAAAATTATGTGGATATTTAGTTCGCACAATGGTTCCTTTCTTTTTGTTAATACTTTTATACTTGGCGTGAATTATATTTCAGGACCACTTATGTATTATTTATTACAGGTAGCTTGTCATAAGCAACCAAATGATCTTGATGAGAAAGTTTGTTATGAGCTAATCTATCGTCTAAACGTAATTTACTTCGCCGCGATATTTCGCGCCTATATTCGTTTTTACTTACGTTTTCGTGTGGAAAGCCCTTTTATTCTCAGCATCATGGTGACGTGTCGTGATGCACATGCAAATAAGGTCGTAAAAGCACTTTTCACTTCGCCAAAAGACAGTGTGATTGTGGTTGCTGTGGGGCCCAGCCCTATCAGTGTTCATTAGGTCACCAAAGAGTTCGGCGCCAAATTTGAATTTTGTTTACACTTTATCTTTGTGTGTGTGTGTGTGTGTGTGTGTGTGTGTGTGTGTGTGTGTGTGTGCAGACTTTATCTGTTTGTTTTGTCTTTTTGCAAAGTTCATTTAATTTGTTAAATAGTGTGCCCTTGCAGATTGTAGTGTATTCATTTATGACCTGTTTTCCTGCTGCTATTGCCTTCTGTATGTGGAAGCTTTCCTCAATAGTTACTTTGCTGTATAGGCTGTGGCTGTGTTTTAGTGTTGTTAAGTCTGTTTCTATTGAAGTTGGGTGATGACTGAGGGCTATAAGGTGATCAGCAAATATGCTATGGGAGCTGTTTCTTTTTAAAGCTCTGATATGTTTTGAATATCTGGTTTTGAAGTTTCTGCATGTTTGTCCTATATACACTGACTGGCAAGTGTTGCATGTGAGTTCATATATTCCTGATCTGTTAAATTTACCCATGGGTGTTTCTTATGTTCTGATATTAATCTGTGTTGTGTTCTCTGTCCTGTATACTATTTGGAATCCCTGTTTCTTTAATATGTTGCCTATTCTGTGAACAACCTTGTTATTGTAGGTGAGTATATGCCATTTCGTTTTGTAAGTGTGTTGTTGCTCTGTTGTGTCTTGTGTGTGGTCATTGTTTGTGTTTTGTGGTGTTCTCTGTTGGGTGAGGGTTTGTGTGTGTGCAGTACGTTCATTTTTGTACTGTTTACATATTTTTATTTAACTTCTCTACCATATGGGTACTATAACCAGTTTCTACTGCTGTTTGTTTTGTGTTGAGTTCTTGTGTGTAGTTCTGTTTGTTCATGGGTGTTCTGTTTAACCTATGGAACATGTAACTGAAGTTTGCCTGCTTATCTGTCAGTGGGTGGTTCGATAGGTTGTGAATGGTGGTGCTTATGGTTGTCGGTTTCCTGAATATTGTGAAGTTGTGTGTGTTGTTTGTTTTATGTATGGTGGGATCTAGAAAATGTAGTGTGCTGTTGGTTTCTGTTTCTAATGTGAAGTTAATTTTTGGGTATAAGTTGTTTATTTCATTGTGTAGCTATTCTACGTATGCATGTGGTTTATCAATGAGGCATATAATGTCATCGACATAATAGTACCAGTATTTAACTTTGATTTTTTTGGTTTTATTATGTGTCTGAAGATCATGTTCTCCAGGTTGTTCATAAATATGCTAGCTAGGAGGCCACTAATTGGTGATCCCATTGGCAGTCCATGTTGAGAATAAAATTCTTTGTTGAACAGAAAATTATTTTGTGATGTTATGGTATTGAGTACTGTTGTTATTTCATTTATGTGTGTGTCTGGTGTGTTTATTCGTTGTTTTAATCTTTGTGTGATGATGCTGATTGTTTGATTTATTGGAATACAAGTGTACATTAATGTGACGTCAAATGATACGAGGGTTGATGTGTCTGGTATGTGTATGTTCTTGATTCTGTCGTTAATTCCTTTGAGTTTTCCAGGTTCTTGTTGTTATCAAAAGAGTACAATTTTTTTAGTAGTATGTGTCTCTGTTGGGCTAGGTGGTACGATGGAGCATTTCGGAAGTTAACGATGCGCCTTGATGGGATAAGCGGTGCATATCGGCTTGTTGGTTAGCACGTTTCACGGCAACCAGCAGTCTTTGTTAAGGCAACGATCCTACTAGGCATACAGTCCACAATTAATTGCGTCCGAATACGGTAGACGAAAATTTACGTGGAAAAAATTTATAATTAAGAATAAAAATTCGTATCACCCCTGGACTGGCTGGGCTGCCTACACACAAGTATTAAGCGACGAACATAGAGATATAATTCAGCCTCCTACGATTTACTCTCTTATTGCTCATCATTACAAGTTTAGACTAAGCTGTACTATACAACACAGCATTTCGCGAATACACTTCATACTTCACAATGATTTCCACACTATAGGTGTAGATATAAATGTAGTTGTAGATGTAGAACGTTTTCATTCTGTGGCTACTGCTGCAGTTAAAACCTCACGATTGCTAAGTTTAGTTTGATTTTATGTTGTGTATTCAGTTTTGAGGGGTTTCCTCTGACTGTAACAGCACCTATTGTCTTTTTGAATTAACTGCGAGTTATCACCCGCTTTATAATTCCGTTTTCCCTTCTCATTTTCAGAGTGCGCTGGATTGGGCCGCCAAGTTCCGTGCTGGTCGGAGTTGTCTCGCCTTTCGTACAGAAATGTAAAGGGGGAACAGTAAAAGAAGGAGGAGGGGCAGAGACGACCATTCAGCAGACGAACAGAGCAGCGTTGTTCTAAGATCTGTTTCCTGCAGCCGGTTGTCTCCGCAATCAAAAGCAATACTTGTGTCATCTCCGGTGTCTGCACCAGTCAGGAGATTCCCTGCCTGTTCTGCCGGAAATAACGGAGGATTCTAGGGAGCATCCTGACCTTTCCGTAGCCGCTAACGCTTTGCGCCCTTCCACGAGCTGAAAAGGAAGGTAGCCGGTTCTCTAACCACTGTAACATCAGCCTGACTCAGGAAGTAAGATCACCTCTGGTCTTGCTCACATATTCCCTTAACACTTCAGGTACATTCAGAGCATATGCCCATACCAGTCGTATTACAAAGCATGTACGATATTTGGAAATGGAACTTGTACGGCAGAATGAGAGATGCGACTTCATTCTGGGACATATTTTATTTGTTAAGATAAACCTTTATAACAAAGATGAACTATTTGTGGGAGCAGCTAATCTGATGCGCAGGCCAGAAGCTCCATCAGACTCAATCCTCTTTGCATTTGGCAAACGAGGTCGTCGTACCAGGTGGATCCCTTCCGCTGAAGTGATACATGGGACTTGGGAGGCGGGATATTTGTTTGTCATCTGAACGGTCTCTGTAATGTGGGCCATGAAAGCCGTGTTATTTCGGGACACCGCTTAGCTCTGGCCACCAGGAAACGCCTTAGAGACACTAACAACAGGGGAACACGTCGATGAGGCCGAGCTAAAAGTGACACACTGTGTGATCAAAAGTATCCGGACACACTCAAAAGCAAGCGTTTTTCATATTAGGTGCATTGTGCTGCTATTTATTGCCAGGTACTTCATATCAGCGACCTCAATAGTCATTAGACATCGTGAGAGAGCAGAATGGGGCGCTCCGCGGAACTCACGGACTTCGAACGTAGTCAGGTGATTTGGTGTCACTTGTGTACAACATCTGTACGCGAGATTTCCAAGCTCCTAAACACCAAAATTCGAAGGCGGTGTTGTTATGGTGTGGTTGTGTTTTTCATGGAGGGGACTTGCACCCCTTGTTGTTTAGCGTGGCACTATCACACCACAGGCCTCAGTGATGTTTTAAGCATCTTCTTGCTTTGCACTGTTGAAGAACAATTTGAGGATGGTGACTGCATCTTTCAACACGATCGAGCACCTGTTCATAATGCGCAGCCTATGGTGGAGTGGTTACACGACAGTAACACTCGTGTTACGGACTGACCTGCGCAGAGTCGTGACCTGAATCCTACAAAACACCTTAGGGATGTTTCGGAACGTCGACTTCGTGTCAGCCCTCACCGACAGACATCGATACCTCTCCTCAGTGCAGCACTGCGTGAAGAATGGGCTGCCACTCCGCAAGAAACCTTCCAGCAACTGATTGAACGTATGCCTGCGAGAGTGGAAGCTGTCATCAAGGCTAAAGGTGGGCTAACACCATATTGAATTCCAGCATGGAGGGCGCTACGAACTTGTAAGTCATTTTCAGCCAGGTGTCCGGATACTTTGGGTCACATAGAGTATGTCCAGCCCCGTGTCATATGACAACAGGCATTTAGAACTCCTGCCGACCTCGATTAATAGCTTCATTGCTGCTCTCTTTCTGGAATGTACCTCTTCAGGTTGTTGTTATCGATTTTTTCATTACTTGGACATTATCCCGCTACGGTAGAGTGTTTTTGAATTTAAAAGCAAGACGTCGCTTAAGAGATTAT
This sequence comes from Schistocerca cancellata, assembly GCF_023864275.1. Taxonomy (NCBI): domain Eukaryota; kingdom Metazoa; phylum Arthropoda; class Insecta; order Orthoptera; family Acrididae; genus Schistocerca; species Schistocerca cancellata. The sequence goes on from NC_064627.1 coordinate 681,599,596, forward strand.
GGTACTGTCTTCTTGATTTACAGATAGAACTAAACGAAATAGTATTGAAACAATGTACCACCTTGATGCAGATATCCACACAATATGTAGGAAGGTAGTGGCAATAATCTATTTATTTAGCTGACGCTCTCTCCTACCTCTCACAGTTAGTCATAATTTTAACCAACGTAAGAAGGAGGTAGCAGCGATCTGTTGTTGATATCAATTAGTAAATCAGTCAAGTTCACAGAATATATCATTTATTAAAATAACTGGTTTCGGAACTTTTAACCAGCCGTCTTCAGATTATGAGCACTGTAAAGTTATGAAAGTATCTATCACTTAGGGAAGTTAGGCTCTGCATAACATAACCAAAACTGCCTTGCTGTGCTGGTACTGCGAACGGCTGAAAGCAAGGGGAAACTACAGCCGTAATTTTTCCCGAGGGCAGGCAGCTTTACTATATGGTTAAATGATGATAGCGTCCTCTTGGGTAAAATATTCCTGAGGTAAAATGGTCCCCTATTCGGATCTCCGGGCGGGGCTACTCAGGAGGACATTGTTATAAGAAGAAAGAAAACTGGCGTTGTACGGACCGGAGCGTGGAATGTTAGATCCCTTATCGGGCACGTAGGTTAGAAAATTTCAGAAGGGAAATGGATAGGTTAAAGTTATATATAGTGGGAATTAGCGAAGTTCGGTGGCAGGAAGAATAAGACTTTTGGTCAGGTGAATACAAAGCTATAAATACAAAGTAAAATAGGGGTAATGCAGGAGTAGGTTTAGTAATGAACAGGAAAATAGGAATGCGGGTAACCTACTACAAACAGCATAGTGAACGCATTATTGTGGCCAAGGTAGATACCAAGCCCACGCTTACCACAGTAGTACAAGTTTATATGCCAAATAGCTCCGCAGACGACGAAGAGATTGATGAAATATATGATGAGTTAAAAGAAATTATTTAGATAGTGAACAGAGACGAAAATTTAATAGTTATGGGTGACTGGAGCTCGATAGTAGGGAAAGGAAGAGAAGGAAACGTAGTAGGTGAATATAGAATGGGAATAAGGAATGAAAGAGGAAGCCGCCAGGTAGAGTTTTGCTCAGAGCATAACTTAATCATAGCTAACACTTGGTTCAAGAATCTTAGAAGAAGGTTGTATACACGGTAGAAGCCAGGAGATACTGGAAGGTCTCAGATAAATTATATAATGGTAAGACAGAGATTAAGGGAACCATGTTTTAAATTGTAAGACATTTTCAGGGGCAGATGTGGACTATGACCGCAATCTATTGGTTATGAACTGTAGATTAAAACTGAAGAAACTGCAAAAAGGTAAGAAGTTAAGGAGATGGGACCTAGATAAACTGAAAGAACCAGAGGTTGTAGAGAGCTTCAGGGAGAGCATTAGGGAACTATTGATAAGAATGGGGAAAAAAATACAGTAGAAGAAGAATGGGTGGCATTGAGGAATGAAGTAGTGAAGGTACTTAAAAAGACGAAGGCTAATATAAATCCTTGGCGTGCCACAGGGGAGTGTTATGGGACCATTGCTTTTCACAATATATATAAATGACCTAGTAGATAGTGTCGGAAGTTCCATGCGGCTTTTCGCGGATGATGCTGTAGTATACAGAGAAGTTGCAGCATTAGAAAATTGTAGCGAAATGCAGGAAGATCTGCAGCGGATAGGCACTTGGTGCAGGGAGTGGCAACTGACCCTTAACATAGACAAATGTAATCTATTGCGAATACATAGAAAGAAGGATCCTTTATTGTATGATTATATGATAGCGGAACAAACACTGGTAGCAGTTACTTCTGTAAAATATCTGGGAGTATGCGTGCGGAACGATTTGAAGTGGAATGATCATATAAAATTAATTGTTGGTAAGGCGGGTACCAGGTTGAGATTCATTGGGAGAGTCCTTAGAAAATGTAGTCCATCAACAAAGGAGGTGGCTTACAAAACACTCGTTCGACCTATACTTGAGTATTGCTCATCAGTGTGGGATCCGTACCAGATCGGGTTGACGGAGGAGATAGAGAAGATCCAAAGAAGAGCGGCGCGTTTCGTCACAGGGTTATTTGGTAACCGTGATAGCGTTACGGAGATGTTTAACAAACTCAAGTGGCAGACTCTGCAAGAGAGGCGCTCTGCATCGCGGTGTAGCTTGCTTGCCAGGTTTCGAGAGGGTGCGTTTCTGGATGAGGTATCGAATATATTGCTTCCCCCTACTTACACCTCCCGAGGAGATCACGAATGTAAAATTAGAGAGATTAGAGCGCGCACAGAGGCTTTCAGACAGTCGTTCTTCCCGCGAACCATACGCGACTGGAACAGGAAAGGGAGATAATGACAGTGGCACGTAAAGTGCCCTCCGCCACACACCGTTGGGTGGCTTGCGGAGTATAAATGTAGATGTAGAAGAGATATTAAATTTAATTTATCAAAGGAGAAAATATAAAAATGCGATAAATGAAGCAAGCAAAAAGGAATACAAACGTCTCAAAAATGATATCGACGGGAAGTGCAAAATTGCTAAGCAGGGATGGCTAGAGGACAAATGTAAGGATGTAGAGGCGTATATCACTAGGGGTAAGATAGATACTGCCTACAGGAAAATTAAAGAGGAATTTGGAGAAAAGAGAACCTCTTGCATGTATATTAAGAGCGCAGATGGAAACCCAGTTCTAAGCAAAGAAGGGAAAGCAGAAACGTGGAAGGAGTACATAGAGGGTGTACACAAGAGAGATATTCTTGAGGACAATATTATAGGAGTGGAAGAGAAAGTAGATGAAGATGAAATAGGAGATATGATACTGCGTGAAGAGTTTGATAGAACGCTGAAAGTACTAAGTCGAAACAAGGCCCCGGGAGTAGATAATATTCCATTCGAACTATTGACAGCCTTGGGAGAGCCAGGCCTAACAAAACTCTACCATCTAGTGAGTAATATGTATGAGACAGGTGAAATACCCTCAGACTTCAAAAAGAATTTAATAATTCCAATCCCAAAGAAAGCAAGTGTTGACAAATGTGAAAATTACCGAACTATCAGTTCAATAAGCCATGGCTGCAAAAAACTAACACGAATTCTTTAGAGACGAATGGAAAAACCGGTAGAAGCCGACCTCGGGGATGATCAATTTGGATTCTGCAGAAATGTTAGAACACGTGAGGCAATACTGACCCTACGGCTTATCTTAGAAAATAGATTGAGGAAAAGGGAAACCTACGTTTCTAGCATTTGTAGACTTAGAGGAAGCTTTTGAAAATGTTGATTGGAATACTCTCTTTCAAATTCTGAAGGAGGCAGGGGTAAAATACAGGGAACGAAAGGTTATTTACAATTTGTACAGAAACCAGATGACAGTTATGAGTCGAGGGGCATGAAAGGGAAGCAGTGGTTTGGAAGAGAGTGAGACAGGGTTATAGACTAACCCCGTTGTTATTCAATCCGTATATTGAGCAAGCGGTAAAGGAAACAAAAGAAAAATTCGGAGTAGGAATTAAAATCCATGGAGATAAAATAAGAAAACTTTGAGGTTCGCCGATGACATTGTAATTCTGTCAGAAACAGCAAAGGACATGGAAGAGCTGCTGAACGGAATGGACAGTGCCTTGAAAGGACGATATAAGATAAACATCAACAAAATCAAAACGGGGATAATGGAATATAGTCGAATTAAATCGGGTGATGCTGCGGGAATTGGATTAGGAAATGAGACACTTATAGTAAAGGAGTTTTGTTATTTGGGGAGCAAAATAACTGATGATGGTCGAAGTAGAGAGGATATAAAATGTAGACTGGCAATGGCAAGAAGCGTTTCTGAAGAAGAGAAATTTGTTAACATGGAGTATAGATTTAAGAGTCAGGAAGTCTTTTCTGAAAGTATTTGTATGGAGTGTAGCCATGTATGGAAGTGTAACGTGGACGATAAGTAGTTCGGACAAGAAGAGAATAGGAGCTTTCGAAATGTGGTGTTACAGAAGAATGCTGAAGATCAGATGGGTTGATCACATAACTAATGAGGAGGTGTGAAATAGAAATGAAGAGAATAGAAATTTTTGGTACAACTTGACTAGAAGAAGGGATCGGTTGGTAGGGCATATTCTAAGGCATCAAGGGATCATCAATTTAGTATTGTAGGGCAGCGTGGAAGGTAAAAATCGTAGAGGGAGACCAAGAGATGAATACACTAAACCCGTTCAGAGGGATGTTGGTTGCAGTAGGTAGTGGGAGATGAAGAAGCTTGCACAGGATAGAGTAGCATGGAGAGCTGCATCAAACCAGTCTTTGGACTGAAGACCACAACAACAACTCTTATAAAAACGAACATAAATACTATAGCATGATATTTGGGTCGAGCTTCTCTTAACGTATACAATAGTTCAGAAACACTACACCGTAGTGTTCACCCATATGGCCGCAGTTGGCGGAGTAGTAAACAACCACGTGTAGTCACAACGTTAACTACCGTTAGTGGCTATCCTGCCTCGGCTTAAGTAATGTACAAAGGCGCGCGCATTTGCGACATTACGTCACCTGCAACCAATGGGAACTTATTACATAAGCATTATAACTTGTGAACAAAATATGAAAATAATATGACAATAATTTGTAGAGAACTATTGAAATATAATTGTTCAAACAAGTAATACAGTTTTTAATAATCTTGCTAAAAATGTATCAAAGACTTAAAGTACAAATGCCAATAGAAACAACTTTAGGATCGTTGATCGCCTGTTGGTGACGGTTCTTGGTACTTCCATGGGAATACGAACACGTTTACTACCGGTAGTCTCATAATTAGAAAGGAGAAACTTACGTTTTACAAAATCTACAGGCATATTTTTATGGAACAGTTAAAGTTAATTTGTAAGATATGCAAAGTGACGCAACTCATACAGTAAAACTGTCCAAGTAGATATATAGAGGAACGGATTCACTAAGTTTTAGCGGATAATGTGGCAAATTGTTTGGTGTAAGCAAGTAATTTTATCGTTTGTAGATGTGGAAAGCCCGTATCATATTTGGTTCATTTTTTAAATGGAAGTGTACAGGATGTTAACCATCATCATCTGTATCTATGTAAATGAAATAAATATTTCATAATTCGACTCAAAAACAACTGCCAGCTTGAGTAATTAAGAAGCAGATATCCTCGGTATAGCGAAGCAGCCTTAAATTAGTTAATACAGGTAATGCCACTGGTCCAGACTGTTTTATCAGTCAGGTTCCTTTCAGAGTATGCTGATACAAAAGCCCAGTACTTAACAACCGTATACAACATCCCGCTCTCCGAAAGATCCGTATATAATGGCTGGAAACTTGCACAAGTCACACCGATACCCAAGAAAGTAGGAGTGATGCACTGAACTACAGACCCACATAACTAATATCAATTTGCGGCAAGTTTTCGGAACGTACACTGTGTTTGAACATTATGAATTACTTCGAAGAAAAAGATTTGTTGACTTATAGTCAGCACTGATTCAGGAAATATTATTCTTCCGAAACGCAACTAGTTCTTTATTCTCCTAAAGTATTGAGTGCTATTGACAGGGGAAAGCCAAATTTATTCCATATTCTTAGATTTCTAAAAGATTTTCGACACTGTTCTCCACAAGCTTCTTCTAATGAAATTGGGTGTCTATGTAGTATCGCTTCAGCTGTGTTTTCTGGATTATTGATTTCCTGTGAAAAGGGCCACAGTTCGTAGTAAATGACAGAAAGTCATCGACTGAACTAGAAGTAATATTTCCCGCTAAAAGAGCTGTTGACCTGCATAAACGACGTAGGAGACAATCTCAGCAGACCTCTTAGATTGTTTGCAGATGATGCTCTATTTATCGTCTTGTAAAGTCATCGGATATTCGAAACCAATTGAAAAATGATTTAGACTAGATATGTGTATGCTGCGAAAAGTTGAAATTCACTCTAAAGTACGAGTATGGAAAGCGTTAAGTCATCCACATGGGTACCAAAATAAATCCACTAAATTTCGGTTGCACGATAAATCACACTAAACTAAAGGCTATAAATTCGACTAAATATATAGGTATCACAATTGCGAATAATTTAAATCGGAACAGTATCATCGATAATGTTTAGGGTCAATTCAATAAGTCAAACCGAAGACTGAGATTTACTAGCAGAACACTTAGAAAGTGCAACAGGTTTGCTGATGAGATTGCTTACACTACATTTGTCCTCTCTCTTCTGGAGTACTGCTATGAGATGGGCTCTGCATCAGATGAGACTGACGGAGGATATCGAAAAAGTTCTAAGAAGCTGGTTAAGAGTAAGAAGAGGCGGCTAAGACATGCCGCCACAGATTGTTAAAAAGAATGGATTTCATATTTTGAGAGGTGACAGTACAGACCCAGACAAGAAGAAAGAATATCCAGTATACATGGTCTCTAAAATGCATGCCTTAGGAGCTACGAACGCTACTTCACCTTTGCTACTGTGAAACAAAGCTCTTCTATTACAAGCAATTTACTAGTGCGTAGTACGTACGTGCCACAGAATGCAGTAAACAAATGAGAACACATTACTCTGTTACTGTGAAATCTGCTGCAGTGTCATACGATGTTTTAGCTTCCATTAGCCAGACCATTGAGAAAGGTTATGTCTGCCATGTACCTTGTGGAATAATAGACTTCCGTTATGATGGTAAATGTGTAGATAAACCTACAAAGTACAGGCATTTTACTATCTTATAAACCACAAATAAGTTCCATCTGTACATATCCAGATTTGTAACTACGGTTTACAGTAACAACACTAGCAGATATTTACTGATGCAACATTAATAGACGCATAAATAAAACGGCAAAGGGTTGCTCTAAGGCGTGCCAGTTAGGAAAAATCCTCGGTAGCCCACCTTTTTTGAGACTTTTAAAAATACACATGCGCAGACGGAACTTGTGACGAAGATCAAGGCGCTTGCATACCGCCAACCCTTCCGACACTCTCAGATTCCACTGGTCTACTATCAGACGCCCATATGCTATAAATTTAAAGACAGAAGAAATGATGACGATGTTCTAGAAAGTACATCCTATGTTTTATTCCGAATGTTCCCACCCTCAAATTTAAAAATGCACAACATATTCAGTTCGGCACGTGTAGGGTTACTTCCGCAATGATAAATGTAACAAATGGTTAGGAAATAATAAATAGGGTTTACGCTTAAAAATTCTTAGGTGTCCATATAGATCAAAATTTAAACTCTAAATACACATTTTGAACTCCGAAAACAAGTTAGTTGAGGCACATTTAAAATCATTGAAACTGTAGGGAGAGATAAATCAGTAATTTGACATATTTTGCATGTTCTCTTTCAATAATGTCGTATGGAATAATGTTATATGGTAGCTCATCTTTAAGGAAAAAAAATCTTCGTTGCTCAAAAATGTGCTGTAAATGTGTATACGGAGCACACCAACGATCATGTTGTGGACGTCCTGTTGAAGGAGTTAAGTGTTCTGACTACTGCTTCACAGTATATTTATTCTGTCATGACGTTTGTTGTAGATAATCCACTACTGACAAAAAGGTATAATAATAATATACATAATTGCAATACTACAAGTAAAAATGACTTTCATTAACTCACATTAAGGTTGCCTTTAGCACGAAAAGGGGTTCACAATGCTGGAACAAAAATTTTTGATCATTTATCCAATGATATTAAATGTCTGACAACGAAAATTCGCTTTCATTAATCCACATTAAGGGTGTCCTTAACACAAAAAGAGATTCACAAAGCAGGAACAGAAAATTTTTATTATTTATCCAACGATTTAAAATGTCCGACAAACAGCAAATTAACACTTGAAAACAACCTGAAAAAGTTTCTGCTTGACATCTCCTATTCCGTAGCAGAATTATCTGTGAAAGGTGGAGGGTAGGAATTACTAATTCACTTACTTTGCTTTAAACGAATATTCCTTAGAAATGCTTGCAATGTAACCATGATTACAAATTAATTTGCAATGTGAATGAAAAATAAATCGTTCCACATCCTTATGATTTATCGTGCAAAATGATCCATGGAACTAGAAACTAACTAACAAACGATCCGCTACTGCGGCACGTGGTGGCAGGATAAAGAGGTGGCAAAGCTACCATTATTTCGAAATAAAAGCAATTCGTCTATCATAGGACATGTGGAAACGGGAAGGGCTATTCAATATTCGATAGCTTACCCCAGAGATTGTATTGGAGGAAACGTTTCTGTTCCTAGGAAAGACTGAAACTAATAAGGATTGATTCTAGTTCGTCAATACAGGAGTCCTACACATGTATCTAAGGGCAGTTGTGTAGGGTTGTGTTTACTTCAGTGACGATGACTAAGAAAGTCTGTGCATGATGCCTTCCGGACGTAACAAGAATAAATCACTGTAATAGTGTTTACGTAAAATGTATCGGATTAGCTTGAAATTCAATTTCTGTAACAGATGTTACTGAAATTGGTTGGATAAGAATCTTTGAGGTATGCGTGAGCTATCACCTGAATGTACGTGCAGAACAAAGAAAAAATCTATGTCGGCAAGAATCATTTTCAGACCAACATGGAACATCGCGTACTGTCCGTAATGTATCTTGCATCCCATCGAAGCAGCAGCTTAGGATTTGGTTCTTTAGTCTAACGACATACATAAACAACCAGTAAAATTCTTTGTTATAACGAAACGTGTTACACGTTCAGTAGGAGTGACACTCATACTGGTATTATCAGAAGAATTATCGGAAATGGAATAAAAAGGAAAATACGTCTGTCATTTTCTAGTTCGTAAGATTTTTATCAGGTGATTTACGAGAGAGATAAAAGTAGAATCATTTTTTGTTATTTCCATAATGCTGGAAATTGATGATGTCAGTTGTTAATTATTCTATAATGAAGAATAAAGACACATCTCTTACCATTTAGTCTCATCTTGATTGAGTTCTTTTTTGTTGTTGTTTTCTTCACAATAAACGAAGCGGGAAAACTATTTACGAAGTTGTATGAAATACCTACGTACCGTGGATGATATATTAAAGGGTGGGGAATGTCAGCACAATAAAAGGCACTAAGAGTGGGATTTCCGCCACGTGCAGCTTATTCTGGAGAATTCCAGCTCATAAGCGCACCGTGACGAAAAAGAAAAAAATCCGACAAGTTCAGCTGAAAGGCCGGTAGAACTACAGGATTAAAAGAAAGTACCGAAAGAGCCGACGCAGACAGTAAGTGACGCTACGATTTGTGTTGCATTGTGTGTGGCTAGCGATTCACATACAGCACGTTTCATCTAAACCAGACACCGGATTTATGTAAGAAGTATTATATAAGCAGCGACGATCTCTGACAATTAGAATCGACCAGTATAAAATCGACATTATGTCCTCTAGAATTAAAGTGACGAGATAATTCAGCTCCTGCTCACTTGGACTTTTCCCTGAGTTCGAAAAGGTTGAATTTTTCAAGATGTGCCGTTACAAAAAAAAGTACCAGGTAAAGCAGTATGGATGCTGTATGATTCTTATACAGCAGGGTAACCTGTCTGCTTTTTCTACCCTGTGACGAGTTCTGTCACTATCATTATTAATTAAACACAACATTCTAATCATTACGCAATGTAAGAAATTGAAGAATTGTAATATACAATTCAAAGAATTTAAATAAATATTTGAATAAGTTACTTCCCTCTCTTTTCTTTGCATCATTTCCTGGGTTGCTGCAGTGGCAGTTCGAGTTTTCTTGTCGTAGAATCGACATCTGCAGGACAGTCTCAAAAATTTCGCGGTAGTACTTGGAACTGTAACATTATTAGAGTTAAAAATGAAAATATTCGTACAAAAATAATATTTCGCCCCTACTGTTCAATCTATACTTCCAAGAAACAATGACTGGATTAGAATTCGAGGTAAAAGGGTATCGATGATAAGATTTTCTGATGACATAGCGATTCTTACTGGAAGTGAAGAACAATTACGGGATATGGTGAATGAAATGAACAGTCGATTTTCAAAAGGCTTTTGAGACTCTACCACAACAGCGGCTTGTAGTGAAATTGTGTGGTCATGGAATATCGTCTCGTGATTTCCTGTCAGAGAGGTCCAGTTCGTAGTAATTGACAGAAAGTCAAAGAGTAATACAGAAGTGATTTCTGGCGTTCGCCGAGGTAGTGTTATAGACCCTCTGATGTTCCTTATCTATATAAATGACTTAGGTGACAATCTGAGCAGACGTCTTCGGTTGTTTGCAAAAGATGCTATCGTTTATCGCCTAGTAAACTCATTAAAAGATAAGAAATTGCAAAACTATTTAGCAAAGATATGTGAATGGTCAGAAAATTGGCAGTTGGCTCGAAATAATGACAAGTGTGAGATCATCCACATGAGTGCTAAAAGGAATACGTTAAACGTCCGTTACACAAAGAATCAGTCGAATCTGAAGGCCGTAAATTCAACTACATACCTAGGAATTACAATTACGAACAATTTAAACTGGAAAGAACACATAGGAAATGTTGTGCAGGAGGCTAACCAAACACTGCGTTTTATTGGCAGAATGCTTACAAAATGTAACAGATGTACTAAAGAGACTGCCTACACTACGCTTGGGCGTTCTGCTGTGCGATCTCGTATCCTTAACAAATAGGATTAACGGAGTACATCGAGAAAGTTCAAAGAAGGGCAGGATGTTTTGTATTATAGCTAAATGGGGGAGAGAGTGTCACGGACATGTTAGAGGATTTTGGATGGACGCCATTAAAACAAAACTCTTATCATGAAATTCCAATCACCGACTTTCTCCAGCGAATGTGAAACTATTTTACTGACGCCGACTTACAGGGAGACAAACGATCATCATAATAAAATAACGGGAATCAGAGCTCACACTGAAAGACATAGGCGTTCGTCTTTTGCGCGGTTCTGTTGGAGGGGGGAATAATAGAGAATTCTTGTAAAGCTGATTTGAAGAACCCTCAGCCAGGCACTTAAGTGCGATTTGCGGAGTATAGATGTAGATGTAGAAGTGGTGCTACAGAAGAATGTTGAAAATTATGTGGACCGGTAAGGTGAGGTAAGGATTACATGGAAAACACTGACAAGAAGAAGGGGCAGAATCAAAGTGTAACGCCGGAAATGCATATCCTCCTATTTCCATCTCTTGTACCATAATTTTTTTCCTTGTTTTGTTACCTGAAGATATGACATTTCTGTGTCTTTATATATTGTAATTGTTTTACTATTTATGCATTTAAATTGGTTTGTTTTGTAAATATTATTTGTATTTGACGCTGGGTCTGGCCTAGGGAAAACTATGCTATCGAACGATTACATCGATAGGTCGTGTGGAGAACCAAAGTGTTGAGGATCTTTGGTAGTGTGAACTCTGCCTCGTGGAGCGCGGGCAGAGGGAGTCTGGCTGGAGTAGGGCGGTGGAGCAAGTGTGTAGTGTGATGCTCCCGCGAATTGCCGCGCTTTCGGGGTTTGGCAGCATGTAATTGCACTCGACTTGCTATGATAGTTTCTGACACGGTGTCACGGACGGGAAGCATTAGCTGGCGCACATCAAGAGCCCGTTTCGCCTGGTGACAGTGTCTAGAAGAAGGCGCGCCAACATCCAGCTTCTGCAACAGCTACGGCCGACAATGAGTGACTGTCGCCACCTCCTCGACCGACGACTTCAAACCTTCAATCAACCAACAAGAAAGACTGAAAGCACGTAAAGTTGTAGAACTGTATGGCAGACCACAGCTTTTAAAATTTGCCTCAAAATTACAGTAACTTAGCATGAGCTTTTGTCCCTCATTGTCCCAATTGCATTACCAAGCAGGGCCCCTTCCTTTTCCGAAATGATCCCGAGTGTCGTTGAAATTCAAACGCCAGCATTAAAGTAATATCATTCCATTTCCCTACTTTGATTTCAAAGTTCACTTAAGGTATTCATAGCTGGCTACAATATTTAGATTACACAAGCACAAATTAAGAGTGCGAGTTTTGTTACCATATTTTAGCTTACCTGTGACTGCTGCTCAGCTTGGTACGTACTAAATTTTACTATTGTTAATTGTTCAGAATCATTTAATTCAAGTTCAAAGTTAAATCTCTTATTTCTAAATTGCGTAGATTCAAGTAGCTTTTGAAATGATTGTTGAGGTAGTCCAAGTCTAACCTTATTTTATTGAATTTCGTAGTCCTTCAGAAACAAAGTTCACTATTAATTTCAGTCACTAAATTAACTTCCAGTTTTCTTGTTTCATTAATTCTTATGCTAAATTAAGTCAGAGCGTAGCGAAATTTATTACTTCAGACAAACATTCAGTTTTCGCACAGCAACTTCAGTTGCCACGCTTTTAGTGCTAATTATATGTACATTAATCTTCCATTTTCAGTTATTATAGTAGTTGTCCGTAGGACTGGAGACCGTAATTTTCCACAAATTTCAAATATCTAATTAACGCCAATTAATTGTTAACGTAACGACCGCACATTTACTTTCTTTAATAATTTTTTCCTTTTCTCAAAATTAATTTTCACCAATTTCATTTGCATTTTTCCTTTCATTTAGATGTAACCCTTTTGTCCCTCTCTACCATCAAATTAACGTCGGTGACGACTGCTTTTCCCGGATTCCCATTAGGTACACGCGGTTTAATTTTTACTGTCATTAAGGTCGATAAGTGAGGGGGAGGTTACAAAAGGACATCTGTTAAGAGGTCACAGAATGACTTCTGTGGTTCTGGAGGGTGCTGTGGAGGTAAAAACTGTAGAGGAGGACAGGAATTGGAATATATCCAACAAATATATGAGGACGTAGGTTTCAATTGCTACTCTGAGATGGAAAGATCGTCACAGGAGAAGAATTTGCGGAGAGCCGCATCTAATCAAATGGTTCAAATGGCTCTGAGCACTAAGGGACTTAAGGGACCGATGACCGTAGCAGTCTGGTCCCTTTAATCCCAACCAACCAACCACTAAGGGACTTAACTTCTGAGGTCATCAGTCCCCTAGAACTTAGAACTACTTAAACCTAACTAACCTAAGGACATCACACACATCCATGCCCGAGGCAGGATTCGAACCTGCGACCGTAGCGGTCGCGCGGTTCCAGGCTGTAGTGCCTAGAACCGCTTGGGCACCCCGGCCGACACGCATCTAACCAGTCAAATTACTGATGACTCCAAAAACTGTGTATCAGTAAATGATAAAATAAAATCTTTAAGCGTAACTGCCACAAAACACAAATCAACTGTGGGTAAACTGGTTTGACTGTAGCTATGTGCAGCTAACTGAGACGTTAAAACTGTCTTCAGAATGCTTCTGCAGTTCATGTTGCTTCGTTGATTACTGTCGGAACCCACGTTTTCCACTGAAACTGACATGTCTGATACATGAGAAACAAGCAGAAAGCGAAACTGTCACTGGAACAGATTATTCTCTCAGTGCCTGTTTTATTTTTAGTGCCCATTGAACGATCAATCTGCATGGTAATCAAGACGAAACTTCATATTTTCAATTAAATGACGTGCAGTACGCCCGTCCAAGACCAGTCGTGAGGCTAAGATAGATTTATTAGTTACTGTATTTGAGAATAATACGAAATTTTCCTAAAAGCTGCTGCCTCTTTGATAAATATCATGCCACCAACACTTCTACTGTATTTAGAGGTCTGCAGATTGCGCTCGAACGTGCCACGCTCAGGAATGGCGTGTTCGACTACGAATGCTCGTAGCGGGCAGGCTGTGCTCGACGTAGGCGCTCTGTAAGGGAGGCGAGCACGTGGCTACGAAGTGGTGGCCGACAAAATACTCTGTGTGTGCAGGCTGGTGTTGCTTCTGACATTCCCACCAGCCGTTGGAACAGTATTCGTATTACGCGATTGCAGGCTTTCTCGGCGCATTTCAGCTATGAAATCTTCGCGGGTTGTCAGCCAAGTGGCGTCGTCTCCTAGTCGCAACGTTTCAATGGATTGCGTATCCATCATATTCGCCTGAAGATGATGGGTAAGCGATCCACTGAAACGTTGCGACTAGAAGACGACGCCACTCGGCTGATAACCCTTGAAGATATCATAGTATTCGTACTAGTTTAGTTCTGCTGTAGACATACATCCCAGCATGGGAGAGTCTAACGCTTTAGACAACAAAGGGAATTCGGAATCAGCTAAAAGTCTCTCAGACCACGTCAGTTGTTCTGTAAAACAGCCACATCAGTTAATTGTCCCATTCGGTTGTAGCCAACATAAACTTAGTTTCAACCATCTAAATCTTTTTCCATGTATCCATTCATTATTTTGCACAGATCCCGCACTTACCAATAGTATTCTCGCTAGTATGTCGTTATAAGGGTAATTTTAGAACATCTTTACTTTTAATACCAAGTAGGTTTTGTCGTTTCGTCATTAACTTGAAAACTACATTTCATAATGGTCTAAATTCGGGCTGTGACATGTGGTCCAAATTTGGTCTGTAGCTAAGTTTTGGAGCCCTTTGTCAGTATGACTGACCTATGGCGTCACCATTCTTGACTGACGAGAGCAAAGCCTAAAAATTTCCCACAGGATAAAAGGAAGAAATGGGACGAATGAAGTATCACTAAGGCAATTCGTGCTGTCCGAAATGAAAACACATGGACACTGAAGCCTCCCAAAATATTTAATATGCCACGATTAACATAACAAGCATTTAGAAAGGGTGATAATCGCCTTAAAAAGTAAAAGAAATAAAAAAACACGAAAAACTTGTATTAGGTACAGAAATGTAAAATGATCTAGTGTCTTACCCATTTCATAAAGAAAAGAAATTTCGTAACTCCAACCTTGCTGACCAGTGTAAAATGGCGTACCAGTCAACGACAAGGAATGCTTTATAATATCCGTTTCAGAAGAGAGAGGCAGGAAAAGCTTGCGTGGATCTGTTTTTTTCAGCGTCATAAGAAATTGACATTAATTACAGGGTGTTTCAAAAATGACCGGTATGTTTGAAACGGCAATAAAAACTAAACGAGCAGCGATAGAAATACACCGTTTGTTGCAATATGCTTATGACAACAGTACATTTTCAGGCAGACAAACTTTCGAAATTACAGTAGTTACAATGTTCAACAACAGATGGCGCTGCTGTCTGGGAAACTCTATAGTACGATATTTTCCACATATCCACCATGCGTAGCAATAATATGGCGTAGTCTCTGAATGAAATTACCCGAAACCTTTGACAACGTGTCTGGCGGAATGGCTTCACATGCAGATGAGATGTACTGCTTCAGCTGTTCAATTGTTTCTGGATTCTGGCGGTACACCTGGTCTTTCAAGTCTCCCCACAGAAAGAAGTCACAGGGGTCATGTCTGGCGAATAGGGAGGCCAATCCACGCCGCCTCCTGTATGTTTCGGATAGCCCAAAGCAATCACACGATCATCGAAATATTCATTCAGGAAATTAAAGACGTCGGCCATGCGATGTGGCCGGGCACCATCTTGCATAAACCACCAGGTGTTCGCAGTGTCGTCTGAGGCAGTTTGTACCGCCACAAATTCACGAAGAATGTCCAGATAGCATGATGCAGTAATCGTTTCGGATCTGAAAAATGGGCCAATGATTCCTTTGGAAGAAATGGCGGCCCAGACCAGTACTTTTTGAGGATGCAGGGATGATGGGACTGCAACATGGAGCTTTTCGGATCACCATCTGCGCCAGTTCTGTTTATTGACGAAGCCGTCCAGGTAAAAATAAGCTTCGTCAGTAAACCAAATGCTGCCCACATGCATATCGCCGTCATCGATCCTGTGCACTATATCGTTAGCGAATGTCTTTCGTGCAGCAATGGTAGCGGCGCTGAGCTGTTGCCGTGTTTGAATTTTGTATGGATAGAGGTGTAAACTCTGGCGCATGAGACGATACGTGACGTTGGCGTCATTTGGACCGCAGCTGCAACACGGCGAACGGAAACCCGAGGCCGCTGTTGGATCACCCGCTGCACTAGCTGCGCGTTGCCCTCTGTGGTTGCCATACGCAGTCGCCCTACCTTTCCAGCACGTTCATCCGTCACGTTCCCAGTCCGTTGAAATTTTTCAAACAGATCCTTTATTGTATCGCTTTTCGGTCCTTTGGTTACATTAAACCTCCGTTGAAAACTTCGTCTTGTTGCAACAACACTGTGTTCTAGGCGGTGGAATTCCAACACCAGAAAAATCCTCTGTTCTAAGGAATAAACCATGTTGTCTACAGCACACTTGCACGTTGTGAACAGCACACGCTTACAGCAGAAAGACGACGTACAGAATGGCGCACCCACAGACTGCGTTGTCTTCTATATCTTTCACATCACTTGCAGCGCCATCTGTTGTTGAAAATTGTAACTACTGTAATTTCGAAAGTTTGTCCGCCTGAAAATGTACTGTTGTCCCAAGCATATTCCAACAAACGGTGTATTTCTATCGCTGCTCGTTTAGTTTTTATTGCCGTTTCAAATATACCGGTCATTTTTGAAACAGCCTGTAATTGCTTTTATGATAGCATGTGTGGGCTACTGTAAGATCATAGTAGACGATTCCCCGGTGTAATCGGTCATCGCTGAGGAAGAAATTCGTATATATTTGTAGTGTTCTGAACATGGACTACAATTACACGAGAGTACGATACTATTCCTCCACTGATCGCTAGTAACTCGTTTTTCTCTCCTTCATGGCACTAAACCAGCATTAACACACTCAGCTTGCGTTCGCGACATTGACGCCAGTCAGTCACTTGCATTTACTTGTGGAAGAAGTAAGATACCCATGTCACTACCATTTCAAAAAGTATTTTGTACTTATTGCTGTATTTCACTCGCAGTAATGTGAAGTGTACAAGGTACCAATCGGAAAATGTACGCCATTACACTTTTTCAATACAATATTTCTAAATCAAGTGCAAGTGCTTGATAAACAGCGTCATTTGTAAATGACTGTTAAGAATTTCGGAAGGAAATAGTTTATTAAAAGTCTAAGATTTTGCACTACCATGCGTAAAAAAATCAGATTTTATCGAAGCGATTGCATCAAAATCCATTATGAAATGTTATGGAACTACACAGTCACGTGATATTAAAAGTATCAGTTTTCTTTTTTCTTAGAATAGTCTTACATACCTTCAACTGTTTTTACAATGTGGAAATTGGAGAAGTGGATTCCCCCGCCCCCCCCCCACCCCCCACCCCTTTCCCAGAGTCGACAGTTACGCAATTCGGCATGCTCAAAGCTTGAGGGAAGCCGAATGCAGTTGCTCCGAGGATGCAATGAGTATACATTGACATTTGTGTGACTTATATGGAACTACGTGCACCGAGCAATTTCAGCGAGAGTAAACGGCACATTCAGATCTCTGAAACTGGTTTTGGAAAGTGTAAGTCCTGTATTCCTTTTTAATTGCGAATACCTGTGAATATGCACAGGACTGCGTAATTTTTTCTGCTTGTGAACGGTTTCTGGATGTTCTATGAATTTTCCTAAAACAAAAAATTGTTAGGAAGTATTGTGAAGTTTGGGCAGCATCCCTTGGTCCAGTCCTTCAGGAACTTGAAGTAACACAGCTCTCCGGTAAATATCGAGCTAGGAAATACTCCAAATACATCTTAAACTCGTTAAGCATTTTAAGCCAGTAGGTAATAATAATACAGAATAGTTCTTTCGTTTGTAAACTTTGTTGTATCGTGTGATAATGCGTAGTATTAGTTACTAGTAAATTGTAACTGAGTATTTGGATTTGTCAGATGTAAATAAGAAAAATTAATTTAATGTAATAGTTCGTGAACATTCCTTGACATTGTACTAAAGCAGAAATAATTGTTAGTGATTGTTAAGAGGAACATTCTATTAAAATTTGCATTAATTCCCTACGTTACAGACGTTACTACGTTGTTTGTAGTTACGAAAAAGTGGAATCATAGTCTCTCGTTTCAGCTGATGAGCACCAAATTCGAAAGCACTCCTGAGAGGCCAAGGAAAGTTTCTGTCAACAAGAAAGAGAGAATTCATAAGATGGTGGTAGCAAGAAAGTGGACTCGGATAGCAAGAATTCCCTCTTCAACAACGTAAGAACTATTGGATTCAAAACTGCACGAGTAATAACTGGAAACATTTTTGAAAGTTTACTTTTGTATAATCGAATTGCACTGAAATATTCATGGTAGTCTACACAGTACGTTGGAAGTTAGATAGACAAGAGTACAGAGTAAAGGAGTTTTAAGGAATAATACATAACAAATTACATGAGAATCCCAGGCCAGAGAAACGAACACCTAACGAGATGATAGTGAAACTGAAAGGAGCCGTGAAGAAGATAAATTTTATGGAGAGGCAAGGCCTAGGATGTGTAAAGCGAATTACTGTGGAAGCAGGGTGCAGTTAGCATGCGTTAACTAAAAGTTTACGAGATTAAACTTCGCCTTGGGGGTTGGCGGTAACAATAAAAAAGAACTGCTCGCTTAGTCTGTTCTGTTCTTCTTTCGACCGTAAATTTTGAATATCGGCAAGATTTAACGAGCTGCACTCTCCTTAATAACTCAAAAAAAAAGAACAAAAAGAAAAAGTGCCGTTAATTGCGCTTCATAATAATTATCAAACTTAACTTTCAATACTGGCTATTTTTCTCGAAGAATTTGAAGGTTAATTACATAGGTCGATAGGCTAACTTGAGAAAGCTAATTCAAGCCATTTAGGATTAAAGTTTTCTTTAATAAAACTTGGTTTTCATACTTTTGCTACGAGAGACGAAATCAGTACGACGACTGAAGAGAATCGTTCGAAGTGACTCTTGCGCAAATTGCTGCAGACTTCAATGCTTGGCCAACAAATGTCAGCGTGCGAACCATCCAACGAAACATCTTCGATAAGGGCTTTCGGAGCCGAAGGTCCACTCGTGTAACATTGATGACTGCACGACACAAAGCTTCACGCTTCGACTGCGCCCGTCAACACCGACATTGGACTGTTGACGAATAGAAACACTTTGCCTGGTCGAACGAGTCTCGTTTCAAATTGTATCGATCGGATGTACGTGTACGGATATGCAGACAACCTCATGAATCTGTAGAACCTGCATGTCAGCAGCGGACTGTTCAAGCTGGTGGAAGCTCTTTAATGGTGTGAGGCGTGTGCAGATGGAATGATATGGGAACCCTGATACGTCTAGATACGACTCTACAGGTGACAAGTACGCAAGCATCATGTCTAATCACCTGTATCCATTCATGGGCATTGTGCACTTCGACCGACTTGGGCCGTTCCAGCAGGACAATACGACACCCCACACGTCCAGTATTCCTATAGAGGGGCTGCAGGGACACTCTGCTGAGGTTAAACACTTCCACTGGCCACCAAACTCTCCAGAAATGAACATTATTGAGCATATCTTGGATGGCTCGCAACGAGAGCTGTTCAGATTTCCACCCCTGGTAGTCTTACGGATTAATGGACAGCCCTACAGGATTCATGGTGTCAGTTCCATCCAGCATTAGTTCAGACATCAGCTCAGTCCATGCGATGTCGTGTTGCGGCACCTCTGTGTGCTTGCGTGGGCCCTACACGATATTAGGCAGGCCTGCCAGTTTGTTTGGCTCTTTAGTGTACAGACACATAGTGTAACACAGATTAAAATCTATTAAACCCGAACAGTGGCAGGACTTCCTTAATTTCACAGTTAAATAAATCCGTTTGCACACAAACGTTGAACCAAACATTGAAATGACTTTAGCGACTTGTCTGTGCAGTGGAGTGTATTGCGCTGGGGCGACATTCTAAATCATTTTGAAAATTCCTGGACTGGAACAACGTCTCACTGAGCCAGGACTTACGCTGTACGTCAATCAGCACAATTTGGAGGTAATGTAGAGTTCATCAGCAGCCAAACTGAAAGCGATCTGACAAATAAATCGAAACGTCTTCAACGTGCAAGCTCTTTGAGAACTCATGATGAAATGTTGCATTTTCTGGAACGTAGTCATTAATCTCTCTTTCACAAATGACTACCCTGATTTGCGGAAAATGTTCCATGTCACGAGCCTGAAGCTGATTTTTGCACAAGATTAATTTTTCTTTGGTGGCATCAATCTTGTCTTCCATTTCTATTACCAAATGATTCTTCTCTTGCTTTTAAGACACTTATTTAATACAAATCATTACTGATGTCGAGCATAAAAGATTTTGTCTCTCCTCTATTTACCCTTAATGCAATTTTTCCATAATGCCGCCTTAAGTTGAGCCAGCATTCATTCCTGTTCGTCAGAAGTAGAGGTTTGCGAACAGAACGTTTCCTCCAGCTCATGGAACTACTCTCAGATCAGTCAATTTACGCTGTAGATATATACTTGTGGCGTATTTACAATGAATCGACTCGTTTCCGATGAAGTTTGCTTCGTCAGCCAGAGCTAACATTCCAAACTGCAATTACGCGGCAATTTTCATTTGCTGACACGCAACAAGCCTACAGTAATTTAAACGTATGCACCTTTGTATCTTCAGGTTTTATGTTACAATGACGTTTTCAGTTTGTGCACTAATAACCAAACAAACTGAACTGTTGGAAACTTCTCATCTTCCAGCATTCCTGTTGCATCTTTGAATGGCTCTCAAAGTTTCGCGATATCTTTTGCAGTGTTGTTATCGTAATCAGAAAGTTTTTCAGAGACACCTCTCTCCGGAAACAAGTCCATGACATTGTGTTACTGAGTTAGTACATACTGTAGCATTCTATGTATCTTGCTTCAAGGCTTTCTATATCTAATTCAGGTAACCAGTTTTCTGTGTGAAACGGTCGCTATCTTTAGCAGTATAAGTCGTGGAATATCTAATAATCGTCATCTAGCACGTGTTTCAGTAATGCGTTCAAAACATGTGTAATTCATGCTCAATGATGAGAGGATTGCAGTGCCTTGTATATATTAGCGCCTTCGTCGGTGGAACATGAAAAATTGTTGAAATACTGGGAATTTACTCCTAACAATTTGAAGAATGGTTCCTCGATGTAGTTCTTAATAAATTCTCCATAAATTGTTTTCTTCTCAGAAGAGTGACTTGTCAGCAATGCCATATTTCGCTGGGCCTAAACTAGATAAGCAAAGTGCGCAGTACTAGTAGATATGTAACACACTTTCCGACATCTGTACATTCACATGCTTTCACGATTATGGTCTGAATAATGCTGGGCATCATACTCGTCCGTATTTCATCGACTTGTCTTTCAGTGTTTCGTACTGAAAGACGAAAGGATGGGGCTAAATGTTGGAAACTTCATTTCTCAATTCTGAATAGAGATTTAAAAGCTTCTGATGTATAATTTTCTCCTAAATATCCACCGTCTTTGGCATGAAGTCTTTGGGGTATGTTGTTTAAAGTCTCCTCCTTACATGAACTTATTTTGAGTATTTCTATTAAGGAAAAAAGCCACTCCAACTGATGAAGAATAGTGCGACTACGTGATGGCTGTTAGGTGTGTCTGACACTAATGGAACGTTTCAGTTGGAGATATAAATCACATCATGCGCAAAGGCCATTAACTTGAAACTTATCTCAATCTTTCGGGTTTTCTGAAAGGTCGTACATTGGCGTTCGGACGCTGGACCATCGCACGGACTGACGGAACAGACATTTGGCTGTAGTGGAAAAAATGCTGAGTTTGTGTCAGGACAAGAGTGTGGCAAGAAGAGCAGGCACGGGCACTTCCAGAAGGACTACACCACGAGAAAGTCGTAGGATTACTGAACTGACTGCTATGAATAGACGGATGACGGCGACTGTCATCCTGTTCAGATGTTGCAGGCAGCGTTTCTTCATGAAGCCTCGGGAACAGATTACTGGAACTCGGACTTAGATCTGCTGATGTCATGTTTCGATTACAGCGGAAACCACGCCACATACCACATTTAACTAGTATGGCGTGGAGCTAGAGTCGACTAGGATGTTAATTAGCGTTCTATGATGGCCAGCAATGAGTCTCACCTTTCTTTGTGTAGGTCAGACTGGACCAAACATGTCCATAGAAAAGTGGTGAGAAGTCACGGGAATCAGTGTTTCTCGAGATCAGTTACTTTCCAACTGTTTAAATCAGTGTGGCGAGCTGTATGATATGACAACTAGACTTATTCGGCAAATTTTGAAACGAAGCTGAATGCTCCCCAGTAGTCCGTATATGGTAGATTCTGCTGTCATAGCCTTCACGACAAGGATACCCAAATGCATATTCCAACAGGATACCACAAGATCGTACATTACAGTTCGTATCAGAAACATTTTGAGGAATGTACGGATCAATGACTCGCCTGCCAGCTACCCTGACTCCTTACCCATAGAGTAAGTCTGAGACGCGAAGAGAAGATGTATACTTCGATAACAGCCTCCAGCCAGCAAGCTTCACGAACTGACTGAGCTTGCCAAGAAATTGCTTTAGATGAAGTTTGGGGGGGGTGGGTTAGGGCGGAATTTGCTTCCATCCTACAACCAATGTAAGACAATATACGAACTCAATATACAATGACGAACTCACCTCTAACTGATGATGATTGTGTTGATGCTGATTCAACGCTGTTATGTACTGAACATCTCTACAAAATGAGGTAAATATCGGAATGGTGATTCATGGTCTCGTAATTACTGTTTCTGTCAGAGTATTTTAAATGTAGCGATGGCATAAGTTCTGTAATAGGGATATTAAATGGAAAACGTAGATAGGTTACAAAATTCAGGCAAAGAGCTTGTGTTAAGAAAACCGCACGCAATTCTGTAATGCGAATGTTTCGAGAGCAGTGCTGTAATAATACTGTAATGTGAATGCGAAAGTTTCAAGAGTATAGCTGTAATGCTTAAGGTATATATCAAGTCAGTGTGATCGAGCCTTCTAAAGAATTAAATAACCTGTCGCTGAGGTTGCCGTTCCGTTCAGTCAAGGCGAAACCAACGGAACTGAAATGGGAATCACTGCTACAAGTTCTGTGAATTCAGAATAACGTTACTGAAGGCAGTCTGTGTGCCATTGCGTATGTACGATTAAAAGTAGATGAGTGATATTCGAACGTTTACGTAGGCATTGTGATATTCACTTTTCTGTAGTGGAATGAAATACGAAAGAGACTAGCTGTTACTGGTACCACGTACACAGGCCGACTCAATGGGTAGGGGTTTGCGGAGTTTACAGGTTGATAGGCAGGTATATTTTTGTCAAAAGTTGCACGTCTCTCGACCTCAGTTCGGAGATTTTGCCTCTTTCGTATTGTACTGGTTCATGAAGTCGTGCAAAGCGATTGTGACTCGAAGCTCTCTAGCTCATCCTGACATTAAGTAATGGAAGTGGTATGGTTGCTTATTAATCATTCCAGAGTCGTCTATTTAATTAATCCTAGAGACAGTCTGGACGACATTCTTTGTGTGCAACCTTGTCACAGAAAATGTCAGTGTAGAATTAGGTAAGTGATTTGCAACAATTTTGATTCTTTAAACAGTACTGTACAGCTCCGGTTTATGTGGCCGATTGTTTGTGGCGAATGTCCTGATTATATCTAATAGCTGACTTTGCGAACTAGGACCCGCCCCCCCTCCCCCCCCCCCCCCCAAAAAAAATACGATGGACAAAACATCTGCTGAGGGAACAGCCCATTTGGGGGATTTCCTATGTTTTAATTTGAAAATGTTTCAGAATACATCAACTGAGTGAGCTACACTGCATTCGATACGACCGGTGGATGACAGCATGCGGTCAATGGCAGCGAGCAACCGGCAGCACGGTAATAATGTGGTGGGAGCAAAAAAATCCCCGTCGAGGCCATCTGCAGATTAAAAAATATATATATATTTTATTGTCAGAGCTGCTCTGCTCTGTATGACCTGTTGTACTGCAAAATACTCAGCGCCTAGCCACGTTTAACCCGATATTGCCTTTGAATACTTTACGTTATTCAGTGATAGTTAGGTACACAATAAGCAACTTAGTTTTACGGCATTTGAAGGAACTATGTCATTGTTTTATAGTTATATTTTATATTTCGCGATTGGTCATTTGTACATGGCATTTACTGAAGTGACTGTATTACCGTACAGGCTGTGTGGAAGTTCAAATTGAGCAATTTTCGTTCAGTTAATGATTTAAAATCATTACTCGGAAGTGACATTTATTTACTCTTAGAAAATGATGGCTACTCTGTGGATGTTGCGGCTTTAGAAATCTTGTGACGTGTATCTCCCTTGACTTTTTTCTAATTATTCAGACTCTGATCATTATTTCAGGGCTTCACTCTTACATACTCTGGGAACCACTTACGTATTTAACAATACCACAATCAGTATTCCGTTGTGCATCTGAACTTGCTTGTAGTTTGTCTTCTGTTTCATTTCTTCGCTGTTCTTCCTGTGTCCTTCTTTCTACTTCACCACTGACAAGATCTGCTGCTCTTTCACTTTTTGGCATCGTTTTAAAGTGTACCGATGGTCGCTCCGTCTTAATTGCTCAGAGAGCATTACTAATGCACATACTTTGCTAGTAATGTCATCTAAGTGAAACCATGCAGCCAGTGAACTACAAGAATGTGTCTCAAGTACATTTCTGCCAGTAACGAGCTGCTGAGGCTTAGACGCCGGTAGCTAATGAGCTAAACTTACTGCGTGTGTGGAACATCACTTCGATGTCTGCAGATTGGTTGAGCCCTAGCACATTGGCAAGCTCTTAACTATCCAAAAGTTGCAGCATTGTCGGCGCCGATGACCTTCTTCTCGGGACTAGCAATTTGTGGGCTTCATTGACTTAGAGAATATCAAATATTTTACTTATGGCTTTCGTGATTGTCTTGACGATGTGTGAGAAATCCTACGTGGCAAAGAGCATTAATGACATCTTCTGAAAATAGATTAGCTGTGTTGTGGTATTTATAAAACATGAAACATTACGCGAATTAAGTTTCGTGTGTGGTCTTGGTCCCACTGGTAACGGCACTTCTCCATTGTTGCAAGCTATGTGAATCGTGATAGGCTTCATCTATTAATATAATTTGATGTAATGACCAATGTTCAACAGATTATTTTGAGAACACTGGGCTTCCACAATATCGTTCACTTCCAACAGAATTAGTTTCTCTATATGGGTAATGCAAATTCCCCCATGAATGGTTGTGTTATAAAGTTAATTAGTCATTGTGGAGCGCTGCGGACTGAAAACTGCACTGGAGACAAAGTCAAGTCAGTTCCACAGAAATGCCACTAGCCTTCAAAGATGCGGTACTGGCAGGTAGGTCAGTATCTACATAGTGCCAAGCACTCTTGCAAACGGCCTCTTAGTGTAAATGTGAGTTATATCAGAAAGTTCGTTGTCCAGTATGGTTTATCTCAGACTCAGCTGATGTATTTTTTTTTTTTTTTTGTATTCAGCAGCAATACAACCATTAGATTCACAGTATAAATTAATCTGCCCGCACGAGGATATCAGAAAAGTTACCTACTGTAGGCAAACTGAATGAGCATTGTTTTGATATACGAATATTGTGATGATAGCTTTCTTATTGTATGCTGCAACGACTGTCGAGCTCCAGTTTGTTAATTAATCGATTCCGAACTCCTTGCAAAAATGGATGAATCTGTCTTACCAGACAGAGATATGAAATGATGATTTTTCCACGGACAGGGCACAAGCAGGACACTTTCACCTCCCTATATTCAAACGGAGTGACACTCTGTCGAACACAATTACTCGATCCCTGATCTTAGCATGTGGTCGGTTTTTAGTAGCCTAGTCACCAACGGTGCCTTTATTTGTTCTTCCGTCACTAACCAATTCAGGCATCCCACATTAAGCTACAATTTGCCTTCAGCTGGAAGTCTGTTCACGATGAGGACAAAGGAACCTGAACTACTCAACGTACGCACCTGGGAATGTGTTACTGATCACAATGACTGTAACAGCCAGGAACATCACAGCTTGTTCTATAAAACTTTTCCCTCCGATTATTTGTTCCCTGAAGTGACTTTTTTCTTTTCCTACCAGAACTGTGTACGACGTCGGCTGGTTGCTCGTATAAAAGAATCTTGTGTTACTGGGGACACATTTCAAGTGGAGGGCAGACCGCTGGAGGCTTTTGCCTTTTAAGAAATGCAGAGGTTGTGTGCTTTTTGCGGCTGCTGCGTGCTCGGTGCAGCCATTAAGTGAGCGCGACAAGGCTTAACGAGCGGCAGCGATGTCTGCTGCAGATTGTGCGGCGTCATTACCCGCGCACACAGCGCGCACACCGCTCGCCCTTTAACGGAAGCGGCCGCCGGCAGGTCGCCGCAGCCCCTGATGATAGGCAAGCCCGCAGTGCACGGTGCGCTCCGCTCGGAAATTCAAAAAAACGAAAGCCGACACGGCGCCCACTAGCTTGCTGCAGACCGTTGTTTCTTGTATAGCTGAATAATACAGCCTACTCGCACCGATAAATATGTGTACTGCGTCACAAGGAAAGTATAGCAAAAGGGAACGAGGAAAAGAAATAAAACATGGCGGGTTCAGAGGAAAAGTGGTGTCATTCCAGTGATGATTACAAAATCGAGTCAAATTTGCGAATAACTTTAAAGTATGAGCCTAGTTATAACTGTGACGTAGCACTCACTCTCGCTTGGATGCATGCACTAATCTGGTACGCCAAGGGTGTCATAAAGATGTTGTATCACCTAATGAGACAAGGTGACCCACAACTTTTGTAACTGATACTTGGCGTAGTCGATAATAACAGTGCTACAAAGTTGACGTCCGATCAGGTTCCACACGTGTTTCATCAAGGGCATCTTGCTGACTTCAGTGGTACCTCAATATAGCTCGGAGAGTTCATACGTGCTACGTGTGCCATGAGTGGAGCATTGTGCTGTTGAAAATGATGGCGCTTCGCGATGAAAGGTAGTATGGTGACGCAGAATGCACAAACCGTGCCACTGTACCATCAGACTTCCGTCAGTCACTACCAGCCGTAATCAGAGGTCAAACCCGATGGCTAACAGTACCATGACACCAGGACTAACATCACTGTCGGAAGAATGGGACCTCTTCCCAGGTCGCTGTCATATTCACCGACAATGGTCATCAGAGACTGTGCAGAACCGAGATTAATCACTGATCACGATGTTGCGCCATTAGTCAGCAGTCCATTCTTCCGACTCACGGCTCTATTC
Source organism: Schistocerca cancellata (assembly GCF_023864275.1). NCBI lineage: Eukaryota > Metazoa > Arthropoda > Insecta > Orthoptera > Acrididae > Schistocerca > Schistocerca cancellata. The sequence goes on from NC_064627.1 coordinate 681,626,742, forward strand.
CAGATGCAGCCGTTTATGTTGTGGCGTTAACAGTGGCCTAAGCATGGGATGGTAATTCCCTAGTCCGCCTACTGATGGTCTCTGACCATTGGTACATCTACATCTACATCTACATACATACTCCGCAATCCACCATACGGTGCGTGGCGGAGGGTACCGCGTACCAAAACTAGCATCTTCTCTCCCTCTTCCACTCTCAGAACGAGGGAAAAACGACTGCTTATATGCCTCTGTACGAAGCCTAATATCTCTTATCTTATCTTTGTGGTCTTTCCGCGAAATGTAAATTGGCGGCAGTAAAACTGTACTGTAGTGAGCCTCAAATGCTGGTTCTCTAAATTTCCTCAGTATCCATTCACGAAAAGAACGCCTCCTTTCCTCCAAAGGTTCCCACCCGTGTTCCTGAAGCATTTCCGTAACACTCGCGTATGATCAATCCTACCAGTAACAAATCTAGCAGTCCGCCTCTGAATTGCTTCTATTTTCTCCCTCAATCCGATCTGATAGGGATCCCAAACGTTCGAGCAGTGCTCAAGAATATGTCGTATTAGTGTTTTATAAGCGCTCTCCTTTACTGATGAACCACATCATCCCAAAATCCTACCAATGAACCGAAGACGACTATCCGCCTTCCCCACAACTGACATTACATGCTTGTCCCATCTCATATCGCTCTGCAATGTTACGCACAAATATTTAATCGACGTGACTGTGTCAAGCGCTACACTACTAATGGAGTATTCAAACATTACGGGATTCTTTTTTCTATTCATCTGAATTAATTTACATTTATCTATATTTAGAGTTAGCTGCCATTCTTTATACTAATCACAAATCCTGTCCAAGTCATTTTGTACCCTCCTACAGTCACTCAACGACGACACCTTCCCGTACACCACATCATCATCAGCAAACAGCCGCACACTGCTATCCACCCTATCCAAAAGATCATTTATGTAGATAGGAAACAACAGCGGACCTACCGCACTTCCCTGGGGCACTCCAGATGATACCCTCACCTCCGATGAACACTTACCATCGAGGACAACGTACTGGGTTCTATTACGTCAGAAGTCTTCGAGACTCACATATTTGGGAAAGTTTTTTTGGAACTTCGTTCGAAGTTCATCAACATGACTTTCATTTATACAGATGGCTCTAAGACCAATGACGGGGTCGGGTGTTCCTTTATTGTCGGGGCACAAAGTTTCAAATACCGGCTCCATGGCCATTGTTCGGCCTTCACAGCTGAGCTCTTTGCCCTCTACCAGGCTGTTCTTTACATCTGCCGCCACCGACATTCTGCTTATGTCATCTGCTCCGACTCCCTGAGCGCCATCCAGAGCCTCAGTGATCCGTACCCGGTTCACCCTTTCGTACACCGGATCCAACGCTCTCTTCAGCAGCTGGTGGACGTCGGTTCTCCGGTTAGCTTTATGTGGGTTCCTGGCCATGTCGGTATCCCTGGGAACGAAGCTGCAGATCCGCGGCCAAGGCTGCGGTCCTCCAGCCTCGGACAGCTTCTTGTTGCGTCCCTTCGTCCGATTTTAGCAGGGTCATTTGTCGGCGCATTGTGTCGCTGTGGCATGCCGATTGGACTGCACTTACAGACAACAAGCTTCGGGCCTTAAAACCTCTTCCCGTGGCTTGGACGTCCTCCTCACGCCCTTCTCGGCGGGAGGAGGTAGTTTTGGCCCGGTTAAGAATTGGACACTGCCGGTTCAGCCATCGCCATCTGCTGACGGCTGCGCCAGCGCCGTTCTGCCCATGTGGGCACTTGCTGACGGTTCGACACATTTTAATGTCCTGTCCATATTTTACCACACTGCGTCTAGATCTTAACCTGCCAAGTACTTTCGATGCCATTTTAGCGGATGACCCACGAGCAGTTGCTCGTGTTCTTCGTTTTATCAATTTGACAAACCTCTCTCAGGACATTTGATGATGCTGTTTTTTAATCCTATGCCTGTCAGTCTGTCTTTTATCGCGTTTTCCCCTTTTAGTTGTTGTTGTCCACTTGTGCCTCGCGGTGCATTCTTAGAGTAGTCAGGGCGCTAATGACCATTGAAGTTGTGCGCCCTAAAACCACAAAAAAAATATTTGGGAACCAATCCCATATGCTCGTACCTTAGTTAAGAGTCTGCAGTGGGGCACCGCGTCAAACGCTTTCCGGAAGTCAATTAATATGGCATCGGTCTGATACCCTTCATCCATGGTTCGCAAGATATCATGCGAAAAAAGGGCGAGTTGCGTTTCGCAGGAGCGATGCTTTCTAAAGTCGTGCTGATGCATGGACAGCAACTTCTCTGTCTCGAGGAAATTCATTATATTCGAACTGAGAATATGTTCGAGAATCCTGAAATCGAATGTTGCAGTAAGTCTGTTACCTGTTGTTGCATGACAGGCCAAGATATCAAGGGGTTATGATGTGCTCGGTGCACAATATGGCTGTACTCCCTCGGGTTGGTCAGACGACGTCGGCCGGACGCCTGCCGACGAGTATGTCTGCGCTTACGTTTTCATGTAGCCCACATCTGTCCACTGTCACATCCGTATGCACTACAATTCCGCGTATTGCATATTTTAATTATCCATCGAAATAAATACTCTTTCAAACTCTGTCAAGTGGTTATAACGCTGCCTCACATGCGTATGCAGCATCTCCGTGCCCTTCACAGTGATCACTGAACATAGGACGCAGTTCACTTTCCTTATATACCCTTATATACCCTACCAGACCTGTTAAAGACACTAAACACTAACATCGTTACTGGACTCTGGTGATCGTTCTACCTAACAGAGAGAACTCTAATCATTTACATGCCCGCCAATGGTGCCAACTTGTACGAAGCCACATTGTCATTCAGACATGTCTTCAAGAGCTATTTCTACACTACTTTCTGTGCCTGCTGTAGCTTCCACAGCGAAAACGCCAGCAACTAAGTACTTCATGGAAGAAAGCAAGAAATTGATATTCCATTCTTTTCATTTTCTTACCTACTCTTCATTTTTGGGGGATTGATACAGCAGTCAGTAAAAACGGAACCATTATAAGATCACTTTTTTGTCTATCTGTCTGTCGGTCTATTACAAATCATTTTTCTTAGGAACCGGTAGGCGTATCAAGTTGAAATTTCTCGTACGTACTACCGTCTGCGATCCATGGGCAGTGTAAAAACTTTAAACATCTGAGTCAATACAATCAAAAGATACGGCTGTTTATGTCCATATTTTGATATTCGCTAATTCACTCAGCAAAACTTACAGCATATTTGGGCAAGAAGCAAGGTGTCATAGCGCAGGTAAGGGAAAGAATCCTAAAATTGTGAATTTGTGAATATATCGCGGATAAATTTTTTTGTCGTTTTTCATCCAAGAGTCTGTCTCTCAGTCCATCTGTTGAGATCCCTTTCTCGTACGAATGGGTAAACGCTCGAGTTAAATGCCATATCTTCAACCCCATGGATGCATACTGATGGAGTAGTACTGGTACCAAGGGTCATTAGAGTATCAACGATGTTTCGATGCTATATGATAAATACTGCCCACTCTGGAACTCTGTGAATAGCTATACTTTAATTATCGCCTAGTACTTGTTAACACTCGGCTAGATGTGAAGTGTCATCGTGCTGTCTATGGAATAATATAAAATACGTGGAAAAATAATAGTCGCATCAAGGCACATCACTATAATATCGTGTATCACTGTCTGTGGCCTTCATAATAGCCTCAGTTCAGCGAGAAAGAGAATCAGCAAGTGTCTTCAGGTAGGCCGACCCAGATGAAACGGCTGGTTGACCTATAGATCCCTCAGACATACCAGATTTTTGTTACCCTTCGCTCATTGTTCTCAACAATCACAGGCGTTTTACATAGGATTACGTTCGAGTTATTTACCAGGGCATTCGATGAGAGATAAGGTGCTTGAGTGTTCGACAAACAAGAAGCGTATGTGTGGAGCCCTGTGAACCAAGTGGTGTCTCCATGGAAGAGCTGGATTGAGTGGCCAAGCGGTTCTAGGCGCTACAGTCTGGAACCGCGCGACCGCTACGGCCGCAGCTTCGAATCCTGCCTCGGGCATTGATGTATGTGATGTCCTTAGGTTAGGTAGGTTTAATTAGTTCTAAGTTCTAGGGGACTGATGACCTCAGCAGTTAAGTCCCATAGTGCTCAGAGCCATTTTTTCCTTGGAAGAGGGGCGTGTCCACAGCATACACAACATGAAGATGTAGGATAAATATTTAAATAAAATCCAAGTGACTGTTAACAAGTACCAGATGGTCATAAATAAAGTATAGCTAATCACAGAGGTCCAGAGTCGGCCGTATTTATCATATAACAGTGAAAATTCGTACATATTCTAATGTGTTAATGTGGAACCGACTTTCGCTGAAAAGAAAAAAATAGTTCTAATTATGACCCCAGATGCAAAGAAATGTTTCGATATGTAATTAAGAAAGGGACGTAGGCGGGAAAAGTCAAACAAGTGATAAAGGCGCTATCTTGATTATATTATTAACCACCACTAACACAACTTGTTCAATATTAGCACCGGAGGTGTAGAAGAGATGCTGCATCCGTAAAACGACATGATCAACAGTTGCTCGCACATGTGGTAAGTTTACGCTCTTCATTTTTTCCACTGTTTCACACATATTTTCCGCGTTTGACTTACGAAATCGTAAAGTAAAATCAAACCTTTTCATGAAAGGCGTGTGGCTTTCACCTCATTCAAGAGAAAAAAATAATTCATGTATTAAGACAAATTGCATCTGATGATGGAAATGACGGAAATGTATCGTGTATTTAATAAGACACGAAAATTTGTGACTGAAGGCGCTTTTTAATTCATACTTCCAGTGTGCTGAATACGGTCTCGTTCGAAGCTGCAAAATACAGATAAAAATAAGTTATTACTATAATGTTTACATTGAGCTTTGTTCTGGACCTTAGTTAACACAATAATCATCGTTCGAGCTACAATTCATTGCATCGTCAGAGTGACTTCCTGTTTTCTTATAGTTTTTCCATAGTTTTTAACGAATGTCGACATCATGCGAATGAATTTCCAAGAAATGAATTACTAAATAATGTTGATGAAGGTCTTCAAGAGAAGCAGGTGGTTTAGATAGTATACCACGTTCTTCATATTTCAACATTGCAAGGTCGAAACATTAAATGGATTCCAGATTTCTGCGAAACTGTGGAATCGGCACAAAGACAGATGCTATAGCAAGCATATACGAAACAAATACAAATAAAATTCACTTTGTCTCCATTGATTATTTATCAGCGGAAAAGGAAATTCACTTTACAAATTTGGGTCGCATCGTGCCGTGTTATCTTAGCCGACGTGCCGTCAACCAGGGTGTGCAGCTGCACTGTCTGCTACAGCTATGGTAAGGGTGTGCATCTCTCCATCCGCCTGGCGAGCTACGAATTTGGCAACTATCAAAATTAAAAATAAATACTTCCAGTGTTTCTTAGTAGCAAACATTTTCACATAGTGCTTCTTCTGCTGTATTCCTCTAGCATAAAAAAAATTCAGGGCAGATATCGACATGTCAAATTGAACGGTTCGCTTGTGAGTCTAAATAATCAGGAATTTCAATAAGATATTGACTGTTTATTTTCCTTCTCCAGTCACTTAAGGAAACCCATCTAAAAATTTGATTGCCAAATATTCGTGTATTCACTCTCGAATCTGTATTTAATTTGATCATGAACTATAGTGTGCACGCTGCCTCGAGCGGAAATATTAGTCACTGAGAAGTCAAACTACAATCAGTAATACCCATTTGTAATTTCTTTTCATGCCTCTACAGCTCAAAAGGTAAGTAGCGTTGCAGAGATTTCAAGATTACTTACTGTTTGCCTGATCGACGTGATTATTATATTTCTTGTTCTTTTGCAGGGAGCTGTCAGGTTAGCCGACCTGGGTGGCCGAGCGGTTCTAGGCGCTACAGTCTGGAACCGCGCCACCGCTACGGTCGCAGGTTCGAATCCTGCCTCGGGCATGGATGTGTGTGATGTCCTTAGGTTAGTTAGGTTTAAGTAGTTCTAAGTTCTAGGGGACTGATGACCTCAGATGTCAAGTCCCATAGTACTCAGAGCCATTTGAACCATTATCTGCCAGGTTATCCGAATGAGGTACAAGTCTTCATAGAACTTTAGCTGCCGACAAGGAAGAACTATTATACGTTCACCCAATCAGGTTATGAAACTTCAAAATTTCTAATCTTAAATTCATTCAAATGTGCATATAGGACCCCATTTCTTTGTTGTGCAATGTAAGAATCTACTACTCGTCAACATGTTTATGAAACCATTATCAGATAGCGTTATTAATTATTCCTTGGGAAAAATTTTTATGTCACATGCTGTCATATACTTCGTTTGGTTGTGAAAATAAGTAGGAGGTATTCAATTTTCTGTATAGGATTTATACTCTTCATGTCTACAAAGAATTTTCTGACGCCACCGCTAATGAAATTGTTACAGTGATTTCTCTTCCGTGCACTTGCGCGACGTGATGTTAGAGTGCGCGGGGTATTTCTTTAGTGGATGTTGTTTCTTATCTTTGCCGTCACTTTAAGTAATTTCTTCGTGCTGTTAATTCTTCTTCTCATTAAGTAATTTTTGCAGGAATTGAGCCAATAGTGAGTTTCGGTCATTCATTAGAGGCTACGCGTTTTTCCTTGCATCGTGTTGGCCCATGCCTACAAATTTATTCAAATATGTAATCGACGCAATGCGTTTCGAATGGAAGCACTTCTCGTATTTCATACGCGTATGATATGTTACGAACCTTGCACTACCATATTGTTTTCATAATGGACGTGGACTGTATCTGTGGCTTCGTCACTAGGTTGTAAACTTAATTTTTCTTTACTTGTATTATTGGGACTAGGATTTATGATCTTCTTGTCTCACGTGAGAGTTTTTATTTATTTTCATTTAACTATTATGCGTGATGTGAAAGTTAAGTGACAGCTGTTCAGAACCAATCTATCTTTGCTACACAGATGGCACCTTGCTTCAATTTGTGTGCACTCAACTAGTTACCATTTCTTGCTCATGTCATTTCTATGTTCATTTAGACAAAAGTAAAAATACACAGTACTTTCGTTAGGTTTACAAAAAATTTAAAGTGACGTCGTATATTGCTATCTCCATGAAACTTTCACATACTCAAAAGTCAAGGAAGAAAAGAATGTTTCATATTGTTATTTAACGAAATCTTTCCCAGTTACTGAGAGAGCTGCCCACACAGGAATGTTTGAAACGTGTCATAACTGCTTAAACTGAATACACTGATAAATTCCATATTATCTTTCGGAATATGTTACTATTTATATTCTGCTACAAACACGCTGCTCATCTAAAACAATAACAACTCATATTAAAGATCATTTAAGTAAACAGAAATCTTCGATGAAGCTTTATACTAATGAAGGCTGAATTTTCTTACTTGAGAAGGCTGAAGGGGCGATGCGTTTTTACTTGCTAAAAGCATCCGAAAGCCAAGATCGTATAAATATTTCTTTACCTAAAGGAACCGGTTTCGACAGACTTTGCTGTCATCTTTAGGTCCTAAAATATCTTTTTCTTGTGAATCTTCTTTATTTTACGTGGGAACTTACGCCACGTTGTTATGTGGATAAATGTCAGAACATTATAAAATATTTAACATAGTTAAAAATACTTAAAACATATTTGAAAACAAATCACCTGGTGCAAATGGCCACGTCCATATATATATATATATATATATATATATATTGCTCACAGGTGTTTGTTACGCGACAAAAACACAGTACAAAGGAGCACATCTGTTTATACCGGGTGTTACAAAAAGGTACGGCCAAACTTTCAGTAAACATTCTTGACACACAAAGAAAGAAAATATGTTATGTGGACATGTGTCCAAAAACGCTTACTTTCCATGTTAGATCTCATTTTATTACTTCACTTCAAATCAGATTAATCATGGAATGGAAACACGCAGCAACAGAACGTACCAGCGTGACTTCAAACACTTTGTTATAAGAAATGTTCAAAATGTCCTCCGTTAGCGAGGATACATGCATCCACACTCCGTCGCATGGAATCCCTGATGCAGCCCTGGAGAATGGCGTATTGTATCACAGCCGTCCACAATACGAGCACGAAGAGTCTCTACATTTGGTACCGGGGTTGCGTAGACAAGAGCTTTCAAATGCCCCCATAAATGAAAGTCAAGAGGGTTGAGGTCAGGAGAGCGTGGAGGCCATGGAATTGGTCCGCCTCTACCAATCCATCGGTCACCGAACCTGTTGTTGAGAAGCGTACGAACACTTCGACTGAAATGTGCAGGAGCTCCATCGTGCATGAATCACATGTTGTGACGTACTTGTAAATGCACATGTTCTAGCAGCACAGGTAGAGTATCCCGTATGAAATCATGATTACGTGCTCCATTGAGCGCAGGTGGAACGAAACTAAAATGAGCTCTAACATGGAAATTAAGCGTTTCCGGACACATGTCCACATAACATCTTTTCTTTATTTGTGGGTAAGGAATGTTTCCTGAAAGTTTGGTCGTACCTTTTTGTAACACCCTGTATAAGTTGGACTTATTCTAAATATTGAAAATCCGTTTTAAATGGCGTGTTAGGTACCACTGACAGGTAGTATTTCAATACTTCTGTGTACTGTATTACTGTGTTTTTGTGATGTAACAAACACCAGCGAGCGATAGGATACTAATGAAGCGTTCACTACAAGTAGCACATCAGGCGCCGTAGACCAGCACACAAAATACGGGTTGCGGTCTATATGCACGGAAATGCACGTAGGCCGAAGGCATCTTAACTAAAAGAACTCAGCACGCCGTTCTTAATGGGGTGACGAAAAAGGGAAACTAGCGTTTGGTATACCATACGGAAGCGTGAAGAGTCACTATAATTATTAAGAAACGCACTAAATCGTAAAGTGCAAAGAAACGGCTTGCCCCACACATGTACCTATGAAAATGTGTGGCTGTAGATTCACTGGGAGCGTAGTATGGAGGAAGAAGCATGATGAAATTAAAAGTAGAAGATCGTCCTGAAATTAGAGCAAAACAATAACCGGAATAAAGGCACATCTCTGTACAACTATAAAATTAAAATCAGTTGCTGCTATCATTAAATAACTTGACACCTCATCAGATGCATTGACCTTGGAATGCTCTTCACAAGACTGTCGATGCATTACTGCTGAAGCGGTGTACCGAGTCTCGAACCTAGAACTCTCTTCGGCGAAGGTCCTCCTGAGGTCGTCCATTGTTTGCGAGGAGGCTTCCTGCGGCGATGTTCACCAATTTGTCAAATCAAGCGCAACTATTTGTAGATGCCGCAGGTGATTCATATTCGCTGATTCCTGCTTGCTGGGAAAACGTGTTCAAGAAGAGGGCGTGGTTTCTCGTGTGTTATCTCCTTCAACCATGAACCAACCACCGAAATGCCTTCCATTTTTCTGGGCAATACACTGAGTAGTCCTATTCCGAGACTGTACACGCCTATATAGTGATGAGAGGTGTCCAGTCTCTAGACGTAAGTAATCTAAAACATCAGTGACCCATCTGCCTGCTCAGTCAATGGAATACGTGCAACAGTACATCGCCGCCTCCACTCCTTTCTACGACGATCGTCAGATGTAAGAAAGATCTTGCTACTGTAGTCGAAGAGAGTTTGATCCTACAGATTTAACGAATGAATAGAGGCAAAATGTGAAATGTACAGGAGGTTACTGTTTGGGCCGACACTTCCCTCCGAGTTGCTTTTCAATTGGCAGCACCAACCGGCTACAACTTGTAGTCAGCGGTCATTAGCTGGTGGTGTTCACCGCGAGCATCTACTAAAAGGCTGCTCTCTAACGTTTTGTCTGTCGTCACAGCTGCTGACTGTCCGAATGACCTCTACAGGAAAATTCAAAGGCTGATAAATTACGTAAAGTTATCACACGCAAAAGGTCTAAGCTTAAAACTACACGTCGGTCAGTGTTCAAAGACTGTTTAGTTCATTATAAATAGATATATGAAGAATAAAATAAATAATCAGTTGCAGCTATTTAATAACGACCATCACACCACTCTAGGCGATGGCCTTTGCTTTTATGATGATGAAATTAGCGTTCTGGTGTGTAGATCATGTTACTAGTGTATGAGTCTTCCCAGTATATTTCATAGGAACATATTCCAGGAAAGTGTACGGATTTCTTTTCTGTTTTGCTTCTTTTCATCGAGTGCAGCGTCAGAACTGACTCTCTCTTGTTTTCAATATTACTAAACAAAAGTCTTCCTCATCTAACATCTTCAGTTTTGTTTCCATACTTCTGCACACCTTTCTGGTCAGCGGTTCGGTCTTCGAGCAGTTGTGCTGATTACACGATGGTTTTCGCATTTATCAGTAGTTCCTATGTTCACAGTTGTGTATATAATGTTCTTTCGAAAATATACGTGAATTCTTACACGTAGCATATACTAAACTGAATAGCCATTTTCTTGTATGGTTCCACAATCATCTCACGAATTTCGAAGTAATGTGACATATTCTATGTGGTAAGCTCGAACTTATTTGTCGGTTTTTCAGAATGCTGAATCTGGCATTTTGATATTATTTTCTTGTTTTTACACGTTTTTCCATATCTAGTTCTGTAGAGTGAGGACCGTAAAATGCACAAAATATTTAGAATTTTAAATTATTTGCAGACAACATCAACCAGGATATGGATGTAGTACACATCAAGGAGAATTTTTGCTATACTGGGAAGATCGAAAGAGGTTTACTTGGGTGGAACTGGGACACCCAAATTTTGATTCCCTTCAGAGTATATTTGAATTTTTTAGAAGAAGGAAAAGCGAATTTCATGATTTTAAACATGGCTGCAGCAGCAACTGTTAAAATTCTTCACAATAAAGGATGACAGCCAAAAACAGATGCAGGATAAAAATTTTCATTAAAATTCTTGACCAAGGTTTCGGTACGTATAAATATACCTTCATCAAAGTAAAAATTCCTGAACAGAAAGACACATTCATTAGAAAAGCCATATAAACGAAAGTGAGAAACAGAAGCTTAAGTAACGGTGAACTTACTGAAGTAATGCAGGCACAAAATCATTAGTACTTACTGAAATTACATCATGCAATGGAGGATAATAAAAACGATTATGCCAAAGGCGTCGTCAGTAATTAAAACATCATCTCCATTTGTACAACATGTGTAATGGGCACAGGGTCAAAGCGAACAGTTTAACACCATTACTTCACTTATGAACTATTGAGACACGAGTGTGAAAGCACTAGGGCAGATGGTTTCGCCGAGAGAGGGCGCTTGCATGTGCCAGACTCGCGCATATTAAAATCCATAAATACATACATAAGCGCATCAAAAAATTATTGAAGGTAGTGTTGATTCAAACTCTGTCTTAATAAGTAAAACGTATCAGGCCAATTAAAGACATTTATGTAAAATAGAAATATACAACCAATTTATCTGTATCCTAGTGTCAAACGGATAAAGCTTGCGCTTGGAACATCTGACGAGAGAGGGCACTAGTGTAATGCGCGAGAGTCTCGCGTAACGTAGGCAGTGAAATACATACTAGCGAAACGACCAAAAATGTTATAATAAAAGGAAACATCTGCCATTATGAATAAAACATTCTAGTCATATAACCATACATACACATTGAAATTCATAACAGATAAACATCACAATACGTAGAATCCCAACAAGACAGGAAAAGCGCATTTCACCGGCATTAACGAGCAAGAAAATAACTAATAGTCAGCCAGACTAAGTTACATTAAGGCAATGAGGGGTTTGAAACTGTCTAAAAATTTTTTGTTTCGAAGCTGCACCTGTTCATTAAGAACAAAACCATCTTTTAGAGACAGATGCTTGAAAATCTCTAATTCTTCGAGCAAGTCTAGTCTGTAACCTTTATTACCTTCATGAAGCAGCTCTACGTCGTCCAGTTCACTTGGCGCATTACACTAGTGCCCTCTCTCGTCAGATGTTCCAAGCGCAAGCTTTATCCGTTTGACACTAGGATACAGATAAATTGGTTCTATATTTCTATTTTACATAAATGTCTTTAATTGGCCTGATACGTTTTACTTATTAAGACAGAGTTTAAATTAACACTACCTTTAATAATTTTTTGATGCGCTTATGTATGTATTTATGGATTTTAATATGCGCGAGTCTGGCACATGCAAGTGCCCTCTCTCGGCGAAACCATCTGCCCTAGTGCTTTCACACTCTTGTCTCAATAGTTCATAAGTGAAGAAATGGTGCTAAACTGTTCGCTTTGACCCTGTGCCCATTACACATGTTGTACAAATGGAGATGATGTTTTAATTACTGACGACGCCTTTGGCATAATCGTTTTTATTATCCTCCATTGCATGATGTAATTTTAGTAAGTACTAATGATTTTGTGCCTGCATTACTTCAGTAAGTTCACCGTTACTTAAGCTTCTGTTTCTCACTTTCGTTTATATGGCTTTTCTAATGAATGTGACTTTCTGTTCAGGAATTTTTATTTCTGACGAAGGTATATTTATATGTACCGAAACCTTGGTCAAGAATTTTAATAAAAAATTTTATCCTGCAACTGTTTTTGGCTGTCATCCTTTATTGTGAAAAAAGCGAATTTAATAACCATTGATGCTGAGATCATTAAGAGACGGACACGTTTGATAAAGACAAGAATTTGTGCCCTAGCGGAAGGAAAATGCTATTGTTTCGTCGTACTCCACAGAAACCGCCTAGGATAATGAAACTACAGCCTGCTTCATTTCGTGCAACAGGTAAGTGTTCCAAATGCTGCACAAAATAATGGAATTTTACGGATCAAGTAGCCACTCATCACTATTTGCATCTTCCATCCGCAAACCTCTCACACAACTTGGATTGCAGAATTACATACAAATTGTATAGGAAGTTATATCTCCAGAGTTACATCGTTCATGTCGTATAATGACAAACTTACATTCACATAATCCATACCTTCTCTAACAAAAGCTTGCACTAAATGGCTGATATGAGGTCGAGCTACCCAGGTAACAGTGAGAACAATTTAGGGGCTTCATAATGAGCGATGAATCCGGGTACTGAGAATGACCACTCAGTAGACTGAAATTCCTCTACGTTTGAAGTACGAGGGTTTGCTACGCCTGTCCAACGTATCCAGAAACGCATCTGAGGACTTCGCTGTAGATAGGACATTAAACCCGCACAGTGAAAGATGGATATATCTGCTAAGGATTGGCCGATAGGGACTGCTTTTCGTAGGAACCAACTGTTCTCCTATAAAGAGAGTTTTATGTTTTATCGCCGGAGCCATTTAGAGGGGAGAAAGAGGACCATTTCTCGCGATATACGGTTCGGTAAGGTTATAGGGCGAAGTTCTGAGAGATACTGTAAAAATGTTTTACTGGCTCTATCGTATATTACCTCTAGCACCGTTGAGAAGAAGATAAAATGGATTAGAATGCGACGGAGGCGTAAACACGGTCACGTTGCTTTTGTTCCATTGACGACTGACGTAGGAAGACCAACAGCCGGTGTACTGTAAGCTGATTTGTGGGTTATATACAACATGTGGCAAACGTATACAAATGTCACCTACTGTTCAATCAAAAGGCGGCAATCGAATAGCCAAAAAGCTACCAACACAGCCTTCAGTCACTGAGCAGTCCGCCCACTAAATTTATACACACTCAAGACAGAAGTCGCTCGTACTCTTCGAAGTGCATGGGCTGTAGTTATTGACACACGTATAATTATTGCCCAGTCACTCCCATATGAGAGTCCTGTCACGTACGGTGAGTCTTCACTTCATATAACGTACTTCCATTCCTCCACAGATTAAGAAAGCCGCTTTTCGTAACACTCCTAGTGTCTTAAATATTTTCGATATTTCGCGGCTCTGTCAAGCAACTGTATAAATATTAACTTTAATTTTAATAACCAACAGCCTCAGTTGCAGTGTTCCAGTACAGCAGTCGTGGCTGCCGCATCGCGGTCGTGAAGTGGGGCCGAGGCAGTTTCAGGTACGTTTTTATAGTCTGACGATAATTTATGGATTTGTAGTTTTAGCTTGACGATGTCCACTATGGACAAACAGTAGTTACTTTTATTCTGAATAAGATTGGGTTATCCCGACTGAAACCTAGGTAAATTCTAGGTAAACGTTGCAACTGAGGCTGTTGGTTACTAAAATTAAAATTAATACTCCTAATGTCGTTGCCTTCGGGTTCTGGGTAGAAACAAAGGGATAAATCTGATCACCTCGTCGGGTCCCGTTTGTCTCTGACTTTTCTTGAACTATGAAAGATTGTGCAAAGTCTGAGAACATCTGGAAACTTCATTTTTCAAATCATCAAGAGAAAATGGTAAATAACTATTTCCTTACAACCGCATTTCGTCTTCCAACAATCCTCAGAGACAAATATTAAAAAAACTCAAATATTTCAATTTCCTTTTATTATTTTAATCGGTATATTAACCTTTTTGTGACAGTATAGTACCCATGGTCTCGGAGTAGCACCCGGCCGGCCGGTGTGGCCGAGCAGTTCTAGGCACTACAGTCTGGAACCGCGCGACCGCTACGGTCGCAGGTTCGAATCCTGCCTTCGGCATGGATGTGTGTGATGTCCTTAGGTTGGTTTAAGTAGTTCTAAGCTCTAGGGGACTTATGACCTCAGCAGTTGAGACCCATAGTGCTCAGATCCATTTGAACCAGTACGTCCTCTGTCCCAGTTTCGAACCTAGCCACTGTTTAAGTTTTGAATAAAAATCATCATCAACTGCGGTTATGGAATTTCGGCACAAGAAGCCACTGTTATCCAGCCAACGGCCTCGTCAAAGAGCTCTTTAGAGCAATCCGTTGCCCTTGAGGTGGGAAACTGCCTCTGAAAGGTGGAAGAATCAGTAGTGATTAATGGCATGAAGATGCAGAAAGGGAAACCACTGCATTAAAAACTCATAACGCGCATCCACAGGTCATTGGACTGTAATTGAAAACGTGTCATGATGATCTCTTCTGTAGCAGAAGATTCCGGACTAGTCCTCCATTCGGATCTCCGGGAGGGGACTGCCAAAGAGGAGGTGACCATCACAAAAAATGTTAAAGAACCAACGAAAGAGTAATATTCTACGAGTCGGAGGGTGGAATGTCAGAAGTTTGGACGTGATGGGGAAACTTCAAAATCTGTAAAAGGAAATGCTAATCTAGAAATGCTGAATCTAGATGCACATGGATCACTCATTGACGTTATATTCACAATCAACATTAGTGTTAGGAAAAGAGGTATCCCACATACTGCCGACAGCATAGCTGATTACTGTTTACGAAATCAACCAGTGATGAGCTAGATGTTTGCATACATGATAGTTCAGTACGACTTCCGTGACTAGTATCCTACGATTATACACATTGTGTATGGTATGTTGCAGTGAGTATCTGTGACGGTCACGACGGTTTGATGCTCTTTTGTTTTACAGAGGGTGCTTGATTTTAGCGAAAGTGCGCAGTGGACGTCGGGAATCAAACTCGGCTACAAATAGCGGCGAGACACCAACAACAGCTCACTTTTCGGTACGCGTTCGGGCAGCGAGAACACATAACAGCAAAACTCGCAGCACCTGAAGAAGACGGCTGGGTCCGGTGTCGAAATATTGTGCAGAACATGGAAACAACAACTCAGCTGCACTCCCAGAAGCTCACTATTAATCAGTCATGCCGAGAAAACCTGAGAGATTGCAGACTATATCAACCTCGGCTCATCAATTACTTTTCGCATTTTACTCACAGCCAGTTTACTAACTACAACAATGCATACTTCCAGATCTTTTGCTGGCATTATTCTACACGATAGTAAGGGACACGTCTTTCCCCTTGTGCTACTCAGCTACGGAATATGGATATCTTGTGCGGTATAACTGTAGCCACGTCAAGCAAGTGGACATATCACTCAGTGAATCATGCAGCATTATCACAGGCTGTTTGAGACTAACACCGACTGATAAGCTATACTGACTAGCCGGTACCGCTCCCCCCAAGCGTCATGAACGAAGTGGCAGGCAAAGAGGAGAAAAACGTAACAGCTTACAAGCACATCTCTGCCCGTTTTTAACTCCCGACAAAAACAGGATGTGTTATAAGTTTAACGTGTGTGTCTGTGCATCTTTCTGTGGCTTGTTACCTCGCAAACGATTTTAATGCAGTGTTTTTTGTCTTTTTTTTGATAGTGTGCTTAACCAGAATGATTCTTATCTATGTACCCCTGAAGATTGTTCAGCCGTTTAAATTCCACCAGCGAAACTAAGTAAAAATGTTTTCCCCTGCGTGTTCTCTTGATATACACTACGTAATACATACGAGCTGCATCAAGTTACGTAGTACCACACCGTAGAGCACAAAAAATTTTAATTAAAGTATGTGTGAACATTTATTTTTATCTTTTACGGTGGGCCAACAATGATGATTTTTGTCTTTTGAAGTCCTCCCTTTTCAGCACCTACAAAGTAGAAAAAGGATGATTATAGCTGAACTGTAAAATATAAAAATATGCTCTCACGAACTTTTTTATAGTTCTTTTTGAGGTCTGCAATCCAGTAGAAAATCAAATGATTTTGCTGTCATAGTTAAGTTAGCCTACCGCAAGAGAGCGCAATGGCAGCCCACTTCTTCCGACTTGATTTAGAATTATCGCCACTGCTTATTACTAATGTTACCTAGATTAGCTAACTATATATTAAAACACAGTGGATGAATACATATATCCGTCCATTAAAAAAAACACGTAAACCGCATAAATGAAAAAATCTTATGTAACGATTTCGTAACGCTAAGTGTTTGTGTGCATGAGGGGATAGAGTACCTGTCGGACAGCGTCTACAACTAAGAAAAATCCCCAACACCAAAACCTCCAAAAAGTAAAAAAGAACAAATGTGTTGTCCTTTTAAGTTTAATATAAGTGCTAATATTTCGATCAAACCGTTACGCGTCGCGAGACCGCTAAGCAGTTAAAGAAAGTAAGTTAACAGCAGATATTCTTTATAAACCAGAATACTTTCATTATTTCAGGGTATAAGCCTCTTGTAATTGGTGTAACCTCTTGGGCCTGCACGTCCCTCATCCACACCTCAAAATAGGTAGTGAAGCCTTAATTAGTTGTTACATAAATTTTGGAAATCAAGCAGTCTTTAATTAACGTAACATTGTTAAAGAATAAAGTTACCTATTTACTTTCACCCATGGTCTGTTGTTATGTATTGCGATTCATGCTTATGACGCGATTAAGCAAATAAAGAGTCTGAGACGGTTCTGTTACATACGAGCCGTGTACAAGACAGCAAACCGGTAAAATTTTCCAAGTCCCAGAACGAAGCTATCTCGTTGATATTACAGCGGTGTCGACACGAGATGGGAGCGCAGAGTAACATTTCACCACCGTGTGTGGGTCAGAGGAAAACACAACATCGGCACTTCTGGCGAGAAAAATAACAGACCTCAGCAGAAATGTAGTGAGGCAGAGCATCTGGACAGGATCAGGTCAGCTTGGGTACGTGTTGCAAGAAACGCCACTACTAATGCAACAAAAAGTACCACGAGTTCTTACTAATCAGTCCTACACTATAACAAACTCGTTAAGTAAGTACGGCTGAGTGAGAACCCCTGATATCTTCGTAAAAGCAAGACCTATGCGATCTTGACAAGTAACATCGGGTAAACATCAGCCACTTCATCGCTCCATAAATACCCCAGCATTTTAGTTCGTAAGGCAATCGGCGAGTCAGATCGATGGTGTACACAAAGTTAACACTTGATTCCCTGCCACAAGTCTGTTGTAGACGTCCTGCACGGTAATGAACAAGAACAGATGCTAATCGGGAAGATGCTTACCCCGCCATAATCACCAGCATCGAGTTGAACACCACAGTCGGTCGCTCTCGCAGGTGGCTACATCCGTGGGTCTTGTTTATCATTCCTTTTCAGGACACGAGCCTTCCTGATACGTAGGTGGTCCGACCAGGGCCTAACTGACGGCAGGCCGAGGTCGTCGTATTACACGGCAACTGTCACTGCGGTTCAACAGTTGAAGAAGAACAGCGGTGAGCGGGAATGGACAGAACACCTCCCAGATTGGCGAGTGTTACATGCCCAACACGCATGCCACCTTCACACTCTGCCGCGACATCACCGATCGCCCACCGAGCGAGGTGGCGCAGTGGTTAGACACTGGGCTCGCATTCGGGAGGACGACGGTTCAATCCCGCGTCCGGCCATCCTGATTTAGGTTTTCCGTGATTTCCCTAAATCACTCCAGGCCAATGCCGGGATGGTTCCTCTGAAAGGGCACGGCCGATTTCCTTCCCCATCCTTCCCTAATCCGATGAGACCGATGACCACGCTGTCTGGTCTCCTTCCCCAAAACCAACCAACCGTTCGCCCAGCGCCGGACTCACCGCGGGTGGCAGCCGCAACTGAGCATGCAGTGTCAGCTACACTGAGAGGACTGAAGGTCGCTTAATACGCGAATCTTCGACGGGCATCAACAGCTCGTGCCAACAGCGAATCAAGACACTGATTGTAACTTATGGAAAGAAATAATTAATTTTGAATCTTCTTTCACGGCGTATACCGACGGCAACAGATCACCACCATCCTTCCGAGGAAACCTAGTTAGGAGCGAACTGGGAGAGTGTCTGCTGACAAAGAATCATCTCTACTTCCACCATCCCAAGAGACGCCTCTTGCAGTTCTGCAAGCACGGACGGCAGTAATTCCTGCGACGGTTTGACAAAGCGCGACTCTGTTCCAGTCACTGTCTGGTAACGATCACTGTTCTCACTCCTTGTATCCGCGTATGACAGTTCAAGTTCATACTGCAACGAACCAGGCAACTTTATTCACGGATAGATCACGAGCATGTCCATACACAGTGTCTTCCGTCCGCCCTTCTGTCCAAACTTACACTGCGCTGATTACACGCTGTAATATTAGGAATTTTCGCCTCACAAACATGAATATACGCTCAATAGTAAACGCCTGATGGCCTAAAGTTATCGGACAATCGTAAAGTAAAAGAAACGAACCATCGCATAGCAGTGACAGAGTATATTATTCTTTATCTTTGCCGTTCTTGCGCAGTGCCTGTAAATCTCTATGTACATGTATCGGTTAATGATATAAAAAAGAATTCTGTTGTTTCAAGACAAATGAGGCATTTGGCGCCTCACCTTTTACTGTTGGTATTCTATGAAAGGCAGACGTGGACTTGCTGCGCTCCGCAACTGTATTTTGTATTTTATGTGAAAATATTGAGTGAATATGCTAATTGGCATTTTTTCCAATCAGAAAACATGTATTTTCTTGTAACTGATTACGAACAGGCAGCATCAAGAGGACATTTTGATTGTTATGTATAAAGTATTTAACCACAATGGTCTTCTATTGTAATTTAATATGAAAAGGTACGTAGCATTAAAAAAAAGTGTGTTACAGATAAGTGTGCTTATTTTAGTAAATTAACCTTGATGATTTTCATCTTCTCATTCACTGAGTTGATAATTATTTTGTGTTAGTTCATCACCAGAAATTACGATCACGCTGATGGGCCGAACGCAGCATGAGGCAGAAGGAACACTAACGTCTTTCTATTACTTCTGAGCCATTTTTTTAAAAATTGTGTAGTGTTGCATTTCTTTTAAAGTCCATAAATCTTCTGGTCCCTTAGTGTTGTTCCGGGTATGACTACATCGCAAATATAAAAATGCACAGAAATGATAATGTTTCTCTTATTCAGGTATTTAATACTCAACATATGTTATTATAATAGTGTAATCAATCCCTGATTCTGTTGCCAAGTGGCCCATTAAAATATCCACTTTTTCCACATTATTTAAAAAAAATAACAATTCTTTTTCTTTTTTGCCCCCCAAGAGCAACGCTACAGCACAAGAGACGGTTACCCACATCACTTCACAGGAATTACTTAGCTCGGCAGTGAATGGTCACGTGACCGCCTGGCAACAGATTTGCACCGTCTGCAGCTCTACAAAGCGATCAGTGTGCTCTTCTTTTATGGGGGCGACTATTGTTTTGCCTAGTGTGCTTACGAAGGACTTCGTTTGATAAACCGGACGGCTCAACCGGCAAAGGGTATTTTCATTCGCATATGTCGTATCGTATTATGTTTTGGGTAACTCTTCCCTTTCTAGAAGGATATTTTTGGCTTAGAATCGGGCAGTTCGTGCAATAAGTGGCGTAAACGCGAACGTCTTGCCGATCTCTTTTCACTAGTCTGGGTAGTTTGACATTGGCCTCTCAATATATATTCATTCTTTGCTGTCATTTCTTGTTAACAATATCAGCTTATTCCAGCTAATACTCGGCAGAAATCCAATCTGCATTGGGATCGCACTTAACTCTTGTGGAGAACGCTATGCGGTACACGCTGCATCCATTTTCAATAAGCTACTACAAGAATTCAAAAATCTTAGCAGTAATCCACGCTGTTTCAAATGGAAACTGAAGAGTTTCCTCATGGACCACTCCGTCTATTCTGCTGAGGAGTTAGTTGAAAAATTAAGCTGATTCGTTTGCTGATCCGTTTACTTAAACTTATGGCTTGACTTTCTTTGGATACATAAAAATTTTATTTTTATTTGTTATTACTTTTATGTTGTAATGTCATATTCTGACACGTTCCATGACCTCGGAGATTTATTCCTCAGACTTGAAACATGTGATCAGAGGGATTTCGGGAACAAAACTTATTTGAATAAGTAAATATGAAGTGACAATGCCTCAAAGGAAGTTATTGCCTCTTAGGAAGAGGTAACCTTTACAACCGTGGGTACAACAAGAGGCGGGAAGCCAGTTTTCGCTGAGGTCGATAGTCCAGCAGGGATCGAAGGAAATAAATAGCATAGGCAAAAGTACTGGGAGTATGTTGGCAGAGGCGGGAACATGAGACGTCGTCATGCTGAAGATAAGATAAGCAACCGAAGCTGTGACAAGATCAGCAATAATGGGATAGAAACTTTAAGAGAAGTGGTACTATCAGTCATATGCGAAGGATATCAACTGATGTGTAATTAAGTGAAATTGACTGCTCAAAGTAAGGGAAATGTGAGTATTCGTGCTCAACAGGTAGTATTAGAGGTGGAAGTGAAAGTGGATGTCCATATTGTAGTTAATGAAATTAATTGTTGGCAGGAAATGGTTAGAGCGCTGTATCTTGGTTGAAAGAATTCCCCAAGTGTATGACAGATTGCGAAAGTGGGAAATACGTTAATGTATCCGAGGTCGCGACTATGACGAGTTCCCTCATGAAATCACGAATAGAGTGGAAGATGACATTGTTCATCGATGCATGGTGAATTGGAAGAGATTATCTGATTTGTGGAATATGCTCATCGACTCGAAAATCATAGTACAACAAGAAGGTAACTTTCAAAAATGGGTCAAATGGCTCTGAGCACTATGGGACTCAACATCTTAGGTCATAAGTCCCCTAGAACTTAGAACTACTTAAACCAAACTAACCTAAGGACATCACACACACCCATGCCCGAGGCAGGATTCGAACCTGCGACCGTAGCAGTCCCGCGGTTCCGGACTGCAGCGCCAGAACCGCTAGACCACCGCGGCCGGCAAGGTAACTTTCATTAAAAAAATAAACGTATCAGAAGATGAGAAAAACCGTAAATACATAAACACGTAGTAGCAGCTGAAGTGCATAGCAATGGTACCGATTCAACACAGCGCCACATGGGAAATGAATTCAACACAGTGAGACCGTCTGAGCTGAAGTTGTAAAGGATATTGATCATCAGAGCTTAACACAGAACAATGAGAAGGAAAAGGAAATATAGGATTCTGATGGAAATACATTAGATGGCCCAGAAGATGTCAAAGAGATTTGTGGGGTACGCCCGCATCCCGTGGTCGTGCGGTGGCGTTCTCGCTTCCCACGCAGGGGTTCCCGGGTTCGATTCCCGGCGGGGTCAGGGATTTTCTCTGCCTCGTGATGGCTGGGTGTTGTGTGCTGTCCTTAGGTTAGTTAGGTTTAAGTAGTTCTAAGTTCTAGGGGACTGATGACCATAGATGTTAAGTCCCATAGTGCTCAGGGCCATTTGAACCATTTTTTTGTGGGTTAACAGAGGAATTTCTTGCATAAGGCCGAGCAAAAGGAAATAAGATAGAGCTCAATGCCGAAGAGGATTCATGTGCGAGTGGTGGTGGCGGTGAATTTATTTTTCTGACAGAAGGAATGGAGGGAATGATAACTAACCTGCATGCATCAGAAGAAAATGAGGTAGTATCTAGCTTAGAATTTACCGGAGCGCTACAGGCAGGTTCCATTAGCTCCAGGTCATAAAAGTATACGTCGTTCCTTTTTGTGGGAAAATGTTACCACTAAACATTATTTCTTTTTGTATTAAATACTTTCGTCTCTACGTTAATTAGACAGTTAGTTATAATAAATAGTAGGCAGAAAAATAAATTAGCAAATATCGGCGTATGTTGGTGATATAGTGGTTGCAACAACAATGAGGAAGGGACCTTTATTATTACTAGATATCTAGATATGGTGTTCAAAGCTATTATTGCAGGAGAGAAAACTGAAGAAATGTGACTTTTTAAAAATGACATTAAATTCGCGGAAACATAGTTACCCCAGCATATACTAAAAATATCCTGAGAAAATAAACGCAATAAAAAGTTTGCAAGACGAAAAGAGCATAAACAAGTTACAGTCCTTTTAGGCATGTGTTCATTCAACCGCAAGTATGTGAATGACTAGTCGTTCAATAATCAGAACCTGAATTATTTACTCAAGAAGAACAGCACAATCGTGTAGAACAGGGAATTCGAAGCAGTGTCCAATCAGCTGAAATAGAGTTTATCTAGGAACATAAAATGGTTTCATTTGAATTTAAGGCAACCGTTTCACATAGTGCTGACTATGGATTGGATTTTCAGTATTCCATAAGACAGCAAGAGATTGAAGGATCTTGAGAAGGCCACTCTGTTTTGCTAGTCGAACCCTATGTACGTTCGAGAAGAACAGCACGGTGACATAAAAGGAGGCACTAGCTATAGTCTGAGGTTTCTGCAAGATCAGAAAAAAATTATGGTGTAATGAAAGAATTATCCATACAGACCACAGAGCGCTGACATTCCTGGAAGACTGTTGGTTGCCGCATTATAGATAGAATCACTGGGGGCTATATTTCTAGCAATTTGCTACTGACATCAGCTATATCAATGGTACTGAAAACCCGTACCATAAACTTTATCAAAATTCACAGAAAGTGTGGAAGTTCCTAATAAAATAAAACGGAGGGATATTATGAGTGACGCACTTCATAACAGTTTAAGGAAATGACAGAATTTAAAAAAATCTGTCGTAATATGAGACGACATCAAAATGATAACGAGGACCCCAAATCAGTAAACGATATGATTACACTGATGCTGTTAATTGAAGATCATCTTATATTATTTACGAAGGAGGAGGGAAAGTACTGAAGGCAAATGGAGGTTGTGTTGGCCTCCTGAGTGCATTACTGAAGTACTAAACTATTTTCATTTAGCATACGACCATTGTGGAGCAAATAACTGTGCTGAGAAAATCTTTGAATGTATCATTTATAATAATTTGATTTGGAGGATAGCGCAGAGGGCTAAATATGGCGATATTCGTAAGAAAGAAAAAGTATGAAATGCTATTAGTAGTGGGCCAATACAGACCATGAAACCTGACGATGTAATAGATGTAGTCACGTTGCATGTTTCTGGTCCATTATCAAAGACCTGGGAAATTTCACTTATACTTTGGTGGAGCCTTTCACCAAGTTCATAAACTTATAACCATTGAGAAAAGCTACAGCCAGGGCTGGGTGTAACCAGACGGTTCTAGATGATTTCGTAAATCAGGGCAAGTCGAACCGAGTACTGACAGGTAATGGTATTGTGTTGTATGTTAACCGGCGACCTAGAAACGACGGAGAGGCTCCGTCCCCGCTGCAGCCGCAGTGGTCCACAACCTCACGACGACTACCGCAGTCCACTTCACTCCTTCGCCACCCCACACCGAACCCAGGGTTATTGTGCGGTTCGGCCCCCGGTGGAACCCCCCCCCCCCCCCGAGAACGTCTCACATCAGACAAATGTAACCCTTATGTTTGTGTAGTAGTGTAAAGGACGGTGTACGCGTACGTGGAGAACTTCTTTGCGCAGCAATCGCCGACATAGTGTAACTGAGGCGGAATAAGGGAACCAGCCCACATTCGCCGAGGCAGTTGGAAAACCGCCTAAAAACCATCCACAGACTGGCCGGTTCACAGGACCTCGACCCAAATGCCGGGGACCAGGCACTCCTTCCTGCCCGGAAAGCCGTGCGTTAAACAGCACGGCCAACCGGGCGGGCTGCCAGGTAATTGGTACTCAGTCTTAATCGATGAGATGGAAAGACTGAATAGCTGAAAACCAAGTACTGAGTAACCGAGCAGAATGCTTTCTGCGCGAAATACGATATTTATGTTGTACCTGTTGTCCTGATAGGTCCTTGGGGTATACGTGGAAGTGTTTGTAAAGACAATGGTTGCATTCAATCACGATCGTATTGTTTTTTTTTTTTTCAGAATAAATTTTGAGAGTAAAGAGAACAAAATGTTTACTAGAAGAACTATCAGAATTTCCTCTGAAGAATGAAAGTAGTTTTAATGATAAAAAGAAACTGCTTAAAAACAAAATGCAGAGACAAGTACTGAAGCTATGATTCGTTGTCTTAAAAAATATCCACACTAATATACTTCCGAAAACTACAGGAAAGAATATTACATTTAATGATATGTGAAAAATCACGAGCCTAAGCTTCTAAGGAAATCTTAACCAAAAGTAAAAAGTTTGTAACCATGTATACAGACAACCATTAACATGATGAGGAATAAGTAGGCAGAGACTCACATCATACTATAATGAGCAAATGTATGTGAAAGAAAGGTAAAGAGCAATGGACGCCGTAAGTTACATCGTTCACCTGGACAATCTCATCAGCTGCTTAAAATTCTCTGGTAACGTCTAAATGAGGATTGAAAAGTAAAGTAATTGTTGTTACCTTTAAAGGTGTTACAATGTTTATTTATTATAAAGTGACTGTAAAAATCTCTGGACTAATGAAGTGTAAGAATAACCAATTTTTATCTATGGAAACAACGTGAGGATGCATTTGGGGTTTTATCTCGGATGCATTTGGAGTTTTATCTCCGCATTGTCAAAATGATCTTGCAGTGCCACTTGGCGAATAAGTAAACGGAAAAGAAAGAACACCTGCAGATAGACTTGCAGTCATGCCCATCTGACTGTTCTTATAATCCAAGGTGCAGAAAAAGAGTGTGATGAACTTGTGTCTATGACGCTAATATTTGGTGTGGCTGTTTTACCTGGCAGGTAAATCGTTTTGTAAAATTATGAGGCAAGGCACGCAAGGTTTCCCATACTTAATTAAGATGGAAGTATAGGACGCTGCAGCCGTAAGCGTAATAGTGGCAGCGGCCAGAATGGCACGTTGTATTCGTATCCATAAATACTGAGAAGCGAAAAACCAACCATGAACCACGACATTACATCTACAGTCAAGTCAAGAGGATTTATGTAAATGCAAGCAAATTAAAGTTGTGGAGATTACAGTCAGAGATTTTGATTCAAATAGCGTAATTGTTTTCAGAACCGCCATGTTAGCCAAGGGGACTAATTCGCTGCTTGCTGGACTCGGGTAGGCGCGCCGGCCCTGGATCTAATCCACGTGGCGGATTAACGACGACGGCCGGTGTGCCAGCCAGCCTGGATGTGTTGTTTAGGCGTTTTTCCACATCCCACTTGGTGAATACCCGGCGGGTCCCCACGTCCCGTTTCAGTTACACGGCTCGCATACATCTGAACACGTTCACACTATTCCATGGATTACACTAGACACAGAAAGCTGGGGTACACTGATTCCGTCTCGGGGAGTACGGGGTGGCGGCAGGAAGGGCATCCGGCCACCCCTTAACATTGACCTTGCCAAATCCGATTCTAACAATGCCGACCCTGCGAAAACGCGGGATAAAGGCACAAGCGAAAGAAGAAGAAAAGAAGAAGTGTAATCGTTTTCAGAATAGAGGCATTTTACTAAAATTAGTTTTAACGCCTTTCTTTCACAATTCATTTCACGTTCTCTTTCCTGGTCATGATATTTTTGTAAAAAAATGGTTCAAATGGCTCTGAGCACTATGGGACATAACATCTGTGGTCATCAGTCCCCTAGAACGTAGAACTACTTAAACCTAACTAACCTAAAGTCATCACACACGTCCGTGCCCGAGGCAGGATTCGAACCTGCGACCGTAGTGGTCACGCGGTTCCAGACTGAAGCGCCTAGAACCGCACGGCCACACCGGCCGGCATTTTTATAAATGTTTTGTAAGAGTTTTCAGAGTTATAATTGTTATGACAACGGGTATCAGTCATAACTTAAATTCTTAGTCATAAACATTAGCTCCTTCAGAGCTCACTTTTTTTAATTGCATATAACGGCCACATTCTACTTGGTTGATTTATTTTTAAGGGATTTCATTCGAAAAGTAGAATCAGCCAATTCTAAATAACTGAAAACTGTACTCATAACTTAAAATGCAAAAGGGTACCCACACTGTTACGTAATGTACTAACCAGCATTGATCAATCTGGTCTAACACGAAAGTCAATCAGGCTTAAAACAGTTGTTACGGAGTTCAAAATAAATTCAAGATCCCTTCACAAACATTTAAATTTATTATCTCCTTCAGAGCTGGTGACCGAATCTCCATAGAAAAATAATTCGTTTTCAGATGGACAGTCACAAGATGAACTAAAACCAGCTCTTTTCGAGCCTTCGATACTGCTACGACATTAAGGCACTCAGTGATAAAACAATGGACTGTGTTGTTGTGTCTATTGTGATTGTAAATCGAACGCTTCGTTCCATCGTCCTGGCTTGATGAGACGTTCAACTTTTTTATTATTGCCTAAATAAAGAATTAAATCCATTAGAACACACCGGTCAAAACTATTTCAAAAATTAATTCAAAGGTGAAATTTTCTGGCAAATTAAAACTGTGTGCCGGACCCAGACTCGAACTCGGGACCTTTGCCTTTCTCGAGCAAGTGCTCTACCACTTGCCCGCGAAAGGCAAAGGTCCCGAATTCGAGTCTCGGTCCGGCACACAGTTTTAATCTGCCAGGAAGTTTCATATCAACGCACACTCCGCTGCAGAGTGAAAATCTCATTCTGAAATTCAAATATGGCTAAAAGTTAATTGTTGTAAACTGTTTGGTTTTTATATTGCAGAATATTACGCCAATACTCCCGAATTGTGGTTTCCATTTCAATTTTCTACTGTGTTCAAACATACTTAAAAGCAAAATCAATAAACGCACATAACCCTTCGTTGTTAAATTTAGATTCAGAACTAGGAAATAATTGATGGGTCGTTTTATTTCTACGTAAGCAAAATTTAGAGGTTCTTCAGATCGATTCTCGGTTAAAAGGAACAACGAGTTCAGTTAAAAACCCTTTTAGAAGCTAATCTAACTTTCTCGGTCTATTATCTCTTTTTATGAAAATTGGCCCACAGAGGTATCTGTTTAGGAGAAGCTCCAAGGACAGGAAAAGAAGTGCATTTTACGACGAAATTGCTGAGTCCTAATTTTCTCTATAGGAGTGCTATCTAAACTTCTCACGACGATCGAGATGAGTAATACCACCATTCAAACTTTTGTAATTCCACCTCTAAAGTGTAATGGTGAAAGTTAGAAGCTGTTTACAAGCTGTTCCAGAGAATTTCGTATCATCTGATAGGCCCTAAAGGAGACTAGGGCTATGAAGCTGATCTGGCTACGGCTTTTCACTGTCACTCAAGGTAAGCACTTCTAACGAAAGCCTCTTCCTTGCCACTGGAAGTGATCAGAAAATCTTCCTTGGTTCTTACTGCCTATAGATCCCTGTGCTCACGGAGTAGTCAGCGGCTTGATAAACGGTTTCGATTGCTGCTTTGAGCAAAGTTGTGGGTTTAAAAGACCTCGCACTGTGTGGCAACACTACACTTGTGGAAACAAACAACATAAATGTGTGCACACGAATATATATTTCGTAGCACAACAATGAAACTAATGTTACCCATTTGAACTGAGATTTCAGACTGATGAAATAGCTCTGTGGCTTGATAGCCAGTCGACGACTATTTATGAAATTAAAGGGAAAAAAGTGGCTAGCTTATCATGTGGTTAATCAGGTTCTTACCTACATTGTTGCTAAAACTTATGAGGATACAATTACAGAGTGTTACAAAAAGGTACGGCCAAACTTTCAGGAAACATTCCTCACACACAAATAAGGAAAAGATGTTATGTGGACATGTGTCCGGAAACGCTTAATTTCCATATTAGAGCTCATTCTAGTTTCGTCAGTATGTACTGTAGTTCCTCGATTCACCGCCATGATTTCATACGGGATATTCTACCTGTGCTGCTAGAACATGTGCCTTTACAAATACGACACAGCATGTGGTTCATGCACGATTGAGCTCCTGCACTTTCAGTCGAAGTGTTCGTACGCTTCTGAACAACAGATTCGGTGACCGATGGATTGGTAGAGGCGGACCAATTCCATGGCCTCTACGCTCTCCTGACCTCAACCCTCTTGACTTTCATTTATGGGGGCATTTGAAAGCTCTTGTCTACGCAACCCCGGTACCAAATGTAGAGACTCTCGTGCTCGTATTGTGGACGGCTGTGATACAATACGC
Source organism: Schistocerca cancellata (assembly GCF_023864275.1). NCBI lineage: Eukaryota > Metazoa > Arthropoda > Insecta > Orthoptera > Acrididae > Schistocerca > Schistocerca cancellata. Next base: position 681,655,620 of record NC_064627.1, read on the forward strand.
CATTCTCCAGGGCTGCATCAGGGATTCCATGCGACGGAGTGTGGATGCATGTATCCTCGCTAACGGAGGACATTTTGAACATTTCCTGTAACAAAGTGTTTGAAGTCACGCTGGTACGTTCTGTTGCTGTGTGTTTCCATTCCATGATGAATGTGATTTGAAGAGAAGTAATAAAATGAGCTCTAACATGGAAAGTAAGCGTTTCCGGACACATGTCCACATAACATCTTTTCTTTCTTTGTGTGTGAGGAATGTTTCCAGAAAGTTTGGCCGTACCTTTTCGTAACACCCTGTATAAACGCATCCAGGCAAGGGAGCATAATGAAAAGCCGTACTTAAGTTAATACGCAAAGATTAGAGATTAAATAAATATCCAGTATTAATTTAGAATAACTGAATCATGGTCATTCAAAAACAAGGGCTGGTTAACCGTTACAATAAAATACCCCTGTGTACCCAGGATCACTATAACGCGTTGTGGATTTTGGAATGCACAATACGTCCCCTTTCCAGTTTTAGAAGTGTAAGTAATTTCTTCTAACATAAATGGGGTCGGAAATGGAAAAGAGCATTAATGCATGGGTTCATATCATAAGATATATGTTATTTGCACTGTGCGGTGTCTCATCGAGTGAGGTCATGTTACACAGTTCACCAATCATATTTTCCTTCTGAAGTTAGTAGACAAAAACAGATTATGAGGCGCGATGAGGCATAGTGCCTACCGTCTTTCTTTTCTACAGTAAAAGAAAACTGACGGACAGCACGATATGGACATTCCACATTCCACAGGGTACGATTCCCCACGCCTCCTCAGTGGGTTTTTCTACCATCCACAGTCAACATATTTTCAGTGTTTCCGCCTGCAGTACTAGTGTCAGATGTACTGTTACAAAGCGTTACGGTCTCTACGTGATGGTACAGTTGGCAGAATGAGAGTGATGCCAGTCTGTGTTCCAATAGCCGGCCGGAGTGGCCGTGCGGTTCTAGGCGCTACAGTCTGGAACCGGGCGACCGCTACGGTCGCAGGTTCGTATCCTGCCTCGGGCATGGATGTGTGTGATGTCCTTACGTTAGTTAGGTTTAATTAGTTCTAAGTTCTAGGCGACTAATGACCTCAGAAGTTAAGTCGCATAGTGCTCAGAGCCATTTGAACCATTTTGTTCCAATAGGACCTAGCAATTAGCGCAGTGTAGCGGCTCCAAGGTTTTCATTACATTCAAACAGTGAAACACTTGAGAAATACGTAATGTGGCAGTCTGACATTTCTCGTTACACTGGTTACTTCGTATTTCGGATTTTGATATATCGTGGTCAAAATGAAACTGATATGGAAAATATTTCAGCCACCTTGGTAGGCAACACAGATTAGTCATACACAACTAGGGCAGACGACATGAGATGGGTGTTTATCAGACAGTACGTAGCACGTGACAGTAATATGTCATTGCAGGTATTATAAAGTATTTCATGGTAGAATGATACATGATGACTTAGAAAGAATGGCACCTTGTTCTAACTGCAGAAAAAATGTAAGCTTATGCAGATGGGAAGGAGAAACTATGTTATATACAGTATCAATGGTGAGTTGCTTAAGATAGTATCGTAGATCAAATATGTAGGCACAACACTGCAAAGCGATATGAAATGGAGCGAACACGTAATGCCGGGTGTAAGTAAGGCGAATGGATGACTAAGGTTAACAACCAATGAAATTCAGTTTAAGAGAAGCCTAAAGGATTTATTGGTGGCCAACTCCTTCTACTCCATTTATGAATTTCTCAGTAAAACCCTCTGATTTGTATATAAGTACAATATAACTTCTGCACAATTTCAGTGCAGAAATGTGTTCATTGAAAATTTGTGTGTGTGTGTGTTAAAGTACAATCTAACTTCTGGACCATTTCAGTGCAGTAATGTGTTCATTGTAAATAACTATTACAGTAGTTGTATTACATGTTTATTACCTTATAAATAAATAAAAAAACCTTTTTATTCTAAATTCAGTAAAATGACTCTTTCATGTAGTGTTCATTAAAAAATGACGATAATTCCACTTGGGACCTGTGGAATGGTACATTAGCTTATTTGTTCCAGTTGTAAATATTTGTTATGTATTGTTGTTTTTCTGACATGTTCCACATCCTGGAGGACCTCCTCACTACGGAGCAATTGTAATGAAAGTAAATCTAATCTAATCTAAACGGGGAGAATTCTAGTTAAGTGTAGTTCATATACAAAGGAGACCGCGAACGAAACACTTGTGCGGTCCTTTCCGGAGTACAGCCCCAGTGTTTGAAATTTCTACCAGGTCTGATAAGGGAGGGCATCGAAGTGATTCAGAGACGGGCTGCTATGGTTGTTACCAGTAGGTTCGATCAGCAAGGAATTATCACACAAATCCTCCGAAACTCAAATAAGAATTCTTGTAGGAAAAAGATCTTTTCTTACGAAATGCTACTGAGAAAGTTGAGAGAACCGACATTTGCAACTGATTGCAAAGCAATTCTACTGCCACCAACGTACATATCGCCTAAGGACCCCGAAGAAAAGATAAGAGAAATTAGGGCTTGTAGAGTGGCTTATAGATAGTCGTTTTCCCTCTCCCCATTTGCGTGTAAAATAGAAAAAGGATTTCTCTAACGGTACAAGATACTCGCCACCATGTAACGTGTAGCGGCCTGCACAGTATGTATGTAGATGTATATTCATCGTGAACACGAAGATCGTATCCGCACAGAACCGTGTCCGGGGAGGAACAGACGCTGTTACAGCACCCATAGTAGGGTGATAGGTGGTCGAAGGTCAGGCCCATGGGGAAAATAGATCAAACTGTCGCGTTCCAACAAGGATATGGCTCTAGGCTATGTGCTAAGCGTTGTTCTGTATGCAGCTGAATATTGCCGGTCTATCGTGTGCATTAGAAAATTAGCGACGAAAACTTATCTGTTGCGCAGTAAATAGAACTGAACAACGCATCAGTAATTCTTGTACATAAGGAAACAGCAGTAAACACATTAAGTAGCAAAATATCACACATGAAACGCTCCTCGATAGATGTTCGTGGAAGTTTTGATGGCATTTTTCAGAGGCATTATTCAAACTGCCGTTTGATGAATACAATTTCACAGATGTTGCTGAAAATACCGTCTGTTTACATTGATACATAACTGTCAGCTGCGTGGTAATCACTGACTAACCCGCTGTAAACAGTCAACTGTTTTCACGAATAAATGGCTACAGGTTTAGCCAAAAGGGCAACCAGCGCCTCCGGAGTCCGTTGGTGTCTCGTATACCTGCCACAAAAGTTTAGCCACAAGAGTGTAGGTGGGTGAAGGTGGTGGCCACAGTACTGGTCCATCCCTACTAGCCCTATAGTTGGACAAAACACTGTGTTATGGTTCTCTGACACCAATGGCGAAGAGTATTGGAGGCCAAACCATGCCGGAATCATAGTCATTGCCCGACTGCTAGCGGGACGTTCTCAAACACTTCCTGTAGTACTTCACTGAATACGTTAAGCTCCCAAAAATGCATGTTAAGCAGGAGATATGGCCCAAAGAAGTGGACGTGAACAATATCAGCCACATTTGTCGTAAATATTAATGCTGGAACGAAGGAGCTGCCTTAGCATTTTTCTGATCTCAGACTTGGTTATTGTGGCTGCTGAACTGTGAACTCGGCGTAAGAGAAGTTCAGCGTCAAACCCTTCAAAATCCTTTACGGGAAATCGGTACGCCTGTGAAATTTGTGTCACGTACCGATAGAAACAGTGTTATTATGTAACTCCCGTAACAACTGAAAGAATTTCTGTAGCTAGGATTTACACCCTGAATTTCTAGTTCAGATTCTCAGAGTGTATTGTTATTGTCTTTTTTGTAGTAAGATGTATCGTGTAGTCCAGCGACAGCTGGTCAACAGTCGTATTTTGTGTTTTAGGGATCTGTTCTTTATCATCTACCCGTTTGGGTCAACCAGTACGCCTTCCAACGCCTTGTTAGTGCAAGTGGTGTATAGGTGCAGAATCGCTTATCATATATCCACAGGATGTTTAAATAATAGTATCCCACATTGTCACAGCTGATAATCCTGGTGAAAATTGGGGAAACGAAAGACAACTCCGGAAACAAATACATGCTGAGATACAGACCGTAGTGTTCCGTAATAGCCGTGTCTCTGTTCAAACTGTAGGTGGTGTACAACATGTTAGCACTCGTTCTTACTCAGACTTCCGTCCTCCTCTAGGAAATATCACGAATTACTGTCACCTCACCCTGCTGCCTTCTTCTTTCGTCATATGCATGGGATAAACGCTCCTGTAATGTATGAGCTTCTCGATGGCTGGCTTACACAAATAGTATTTAATCGTCCCTCTAGCCAGCATTCTGCGGGTTTGAGGTCAAGTGAACGTGAGGGCCATGATTTGCGGCCTGATCCGACCAATGTATCTCTTACCACACGTTTCATTTAGAATTGTCGTGCGAGTCCTACAATATCTGGTGATGCTATGTCGTGCATAAAACACACAGTTGTCTTCCTGCAACGATAACGTCCTCCAGAAGTGCTCTATACCACTATTAGCGATGGTCATTAATCCTGTTCTGTTGCCAGCACAACCCCAAGACTATAGAGACGGAATTGCTGGTGAGCGACACAGTTATAAGTAGTACGAAGTCTGACAATAGCATAACAGTTAGAGCGCTACGTACAAACATAACCAATAAGAAATGATTAATGAAGTACTAAAGGTTTTAGAAACAAGTAAAATGGTTGATACCTAACAAGTTTCCGTTTTCGTGCATATGCATATTTTTAAACTCTTTTATCGTTCTAACCGGTAGTGCTCTCTGTATTAATATGGAACACAATTTTTAGACGTCGTATGTTATGCCCAGATTAACTCTTGATGGGGATGTTACAGCTAAGGCCTCGAGAATGTCAGACCTCAGCCGTGGCGAAGTATTGAAGGTAGGGCAAGCGTTTTATTTGGTGTTAACACCTCAGCAAGCCTTTGACTAAAAGACGTGTACCAAAGTTTACTAGTGAACGGCATGTGACCAACACACTTCCCTTTTATCTTCTACAGCCACCTGTCGTCTGGTAACAAAGCGACGAGGCGGTGTAGGGTGAATGTAAATGTCGATAGCGCACAGCGCACCGAGTCCTTGGAAAATGTTCCGCGAAAGGAGCACGTAGCTGGGAGGAGTATAAGAATTTAACACTTCGTCGACGGTGAGGTCATTCTACCGGAAAAGGAGCACGTAGCACACGTCGAGCTTCGGAAGACGCAGCAGAAGAAAAAAAGTCCTGAAGCAATGTTGTTAGCAAGTAATCTCCATAATTGTAAGTCGTTGGCTGCTTACTGCAGAATATAGATATCTCGTCACGATACAGCATATTTTGCCAGAAGAAAGGACCCCTGGACACAAGCGGCTGCACAGACGTTGTGCTTCATAGCACAAAGCCAGAATCCATAAAGACATGTGGAACTCCAGAAGAGCTGTTAATCAATACCACAGAGGTGAAATTCCTAGTGAACTCAGGGGCTCTAATGTCAATAGTAAACTTTGATAGATACCGGCGTGTCTACTCACCCGATCGGTGGTGAGTGGCCTATTTTAGTCAATAACTAATTGAACTCTGGAGTCAACTGAAGCCACTATACTATAAAAGTGACTTTTTTTATTTCAGTCATGGACTGAAAAACCTATGAAAATTACACGGGAGGCCTTCTTTATTTAGACAGATTACAACTTTCGATTAACAATTTAGCTCCCTTCATGTCTATAATATACAAAAGATTTTTCTTTTGAAACTTGCTGGCAGATTAAAACTGTGTGCCGGACCGAGACTTGAACTCAAGACCTTTGCTTTTCGCGGGCAAGTGCTCCACCAATTGAGCTACCCAAGCACGACTCACACCCCGTCCTCACAGCTTTACTTCCGCCAGTACCTCGTCTCGTACCTTCCAAACTTCACAGAAGCTCTCCTGCGAACCTTGCAGAACTAGAACTCCTGGAAGAAAGGATATGTGGAGACATGGCTTAGCCACAGCCTAGGAGATGTTTCCAGAATGAGATTTCCACCCTGCAGCGGAGTGTGCGCTGATATGAAACTTCCCGGAAGATTAAAACTGTGTGCCGGACAGAGACTAGGTACTGGCGGAAGTAAAGCTGTGAGGACGGGGCGTGAGTCGTGCTTGGGTAGCTCAGTTGGTAGAGCATTTGCCCGCGGAAAGCGAAGGTCCCGAGTTCGAGTCTCTGTCCGGCACACTGTTTTAATCAGCCAGGAAGTTTCATATCAGCGCACACTCCGCTGCGGAGTGAAAATCTCATTCTGGAAATATCCCCAAGGCAGTGGCTAAGCCATGTCTCCGCAATAGCCTTTCTTTCAGGAGTGCTAGTTCTGCAAGGTTCGCAGGAGAGCTTCTGTAAAGTTAGGAAGGTAGGAGACTAGGCACTGGCAGAAGTAAAGTTGTGAAGACGGGGCGTAAGTCGTGCTCGGGTAGTTTACATGGTAGAGCACTTGCTGGCGAAAGGCAAAAGTCCCGAGTTGGAGTCTCGGTCCGGCACACAGTTTTAATCTGCCACCAAGTTTCACATCAGCGCACACTCCGTAGCAGGGTGAAAATCTCATTCTGCGTTGTTCTCTTATTGACAACATATAGCAGCTTACAGAACTGCACATAATGCGGTAGCCGAGTTCAAGAGTCCACGCGAATTAATCACAGAATACAACCCATAAGACATTCTTCATAAATGTTGGCACCATTACGGCTTCACAATTCACAACTCTTTCTTAAAATGATAACAGCCATACATGACATAGATAAAAGGAAAGTTTCATTGTTCGCGGACAATGTAATTGAGCGATGGTCATAAAACTGAAAATATAGCTATGAGACAGTGAAAATAAAAGGAAATTATTTCAATGAGGAACTGTACGCTAATACGACAAAATGTCAAGTGTATCGTCTCACCAAGTCCTCGTAGCCCCTTACGACTTCGTTCGTTGCGTAGATATGTATTAAAAATATTTTGAGACAGTGACTAAGACTGGAAATTCATTGTAAAGTATCAGTAGGATAAGGTATTATATAACATTATATCGCTTGATTTATATAATGTAAACATATTACTTTCATGCTAGTAATTATCGTTAAAGTTTTGTTGGTGTAACTGTAATACTACTTATTGATGTTACCTTTTAATTTAAAATACATTTACATCTTGTTCCTTAAAATCTTATCAGTACGTGTACATTTTAAGTAGTTATATATCCATCTGCTAACGCCATCCAGCAGTCTTCACCTCAAGCAACGCGTCAGAAGCTGGCGGCCATTAATATCTGTTTCGCTACAGTACCTTCGCGTATACTATGTATATGCTGAATGTTACGTTTCTTGAACGTTGTAATGGGCATCAACTGCCATACTACTCACGGCACTACGTTACAGCAACATATACAGAGATTTTTCCCACCGTGTACAAATTCTAGGGATTGATCGACGATAGGATACGGGACACACCACAAGCCACTGAACCTTGAGTGCATTCCTCGTTCAAAGCTGCCTTATAAAATGGTGCAAAGGTGGACCTTATTCCAGAGCAATTGCAACTTATGTACGAAAATGCATGGTTTCGCTGCTGGAGGGGGTTTATTGAGTCATACTTTGTTAGAGAGACTGCGGTCTAATATGTGCGGTGCCGTGGAGCCACAGTTACACTATGCATGGTTTCCTCCTAGGGGGTGGTACAGTCGACAGTAGCAAGCCAGCGAGACCGAGATATACCTAAATATGCAGCAAACATTGTCTACTGCAAAGCAGTCGTATGTTTGCATCTGAAGCAAACTGGTGATGAAAGGTTGCGGAATATACAGCCACTCTTCTACTGTTACCAAATTCAGCATGTGGAAAGCGTACTTAACAATTCCTATTGTCTGTGGAAATATAGCGATCTTCGCTCTGGACAAACCATTCGGTTTGTGGAAGTACAACATGCTTTAGGTTCTGGGTGCGAAGTCATCCGAACCTGTTCAGCGAGTAATTCCATGTGGAAATGCAGCGGTCTTCGCTGTGGACAAACCATTCGGCATGTGGAAGTACAACACGTTTTAGATTCTGGGTACGATCTTCAAAATGGTTCAAATGGCTCTGAGTACTACGGGACTTAACATCCGAGGTCATTAGCCCCTAGAACTTAAAAATACTTAAACCTAACCAACCTAAGGACATCACACACATCCATGCCCGAGGCAGGATTCGAACCTGCGATCGTAGCGGTCGTGCGGTTCCAGACCGTAGCGTCTAGAACTGCTCGGCCACTCTGTCCGGCGGGTGCGAACTTATCCGCTACTGTTCAGCGAGTAACTTTGACAGGGGGTATGTGGGAGCAGCTTTTAGCAAAACTACAAGCGTTATTCGAGAGAGTCCATTGCAGCAAACTGCGCACCCTGCTGCTTTATTACAGCTTCATCTTACTTACCATTAAGTATTTTATCATATATAGGGAATAAAATGTTTTCAGTACACGGTGGAAAAAGAGCACACAGTAAATTAGCTTCCAGTCATAAGGAACCACAGAGAGCTCCAGTGACGCCCGAGTATAGTAAAATATTATGTTATTCTTACATGCAAGTTGGTTCTATGGACGATTTGTGGTTCCAAGAAGTTCAAGTTCAGCATTTTTCTGCGTAGCACCAAATTTCATCTATTAACAAACCACAAGCCACTGAACACCAAGTGCATTCCTCGTTCAAAGCTGCCTGATGAAGTGGTGGAAAGGTGGACCTTATTTCAGAGCAATTATAATTATGCCATTCATTACAATCCAACCTCGCCGCATTCAAATTCTTGTAAGGTGTCAGGCAAATCCAACACCTTCCATGAAAACCCTTACATGATAAGCAAATCCAGTAGTATGTCATATAGCTCCGAATAAATCGTGACATTAAATTAACCAAAGTAATACGAGTAACGAGTGAGCAAATTGAATACCACAGACTTACACAAGAATGCCTAAATGCATGTGATACCTTCCCACCGTGAGACAGACGCAGTTCCGAGGGGAGCAACGAGAATAGAAGCCGAGAGCAGAACCGTGTTAAGCGAGAAGGCCCTACGATAAGGGACGGACACCCACGTCGCCAGCTAACCGCTAGGACCACCCCCCACTCCATGTTAAAGGCTAGAGCCCTCCAGAAGGACAGTATTGATCTTACGATAACACAAGTAGGGCCACCCTAGCCGCAAGTTTTAGCGTGAGACTTTTTCGCGTCTCTGTTACGTCAGGACCACCCCCAGCCCATGTTAAAAGATAGAGCCCTCCAGAAGAACAGTATAGATCTTACGATAAAAGTAAAAGGACCACACCAGCTGCAAATTTTAGCGTGAGACTTTTTCGTTGCAAACTTTAAAAACATTGCCCCACCACGAAAAGTATAACGTTTCTCATTGGATAGACAGAAATTTTGTAGGGGGAGCTTAAGGTTAACATTGAGACTCCGATTGGTCAGATGAAAACACAGCCAGATAGTTTTTATTTTAAACTAACTTCGGTAAATTGTAGTAAGGAGAAGTTAGGACAGAGTTGCTTCCGAGACGGCGAGGTGAGCGGAGCTGTGCTTTCCGCCGCCCCCTGATGAACACCTACAAGGTAATGAACGCACACGATGCTGCATAACAGCGCATTAAGCTTCACTCAGAACTGCAGAAGTCTCATCTGTTACACCCCCTTTTTGCGTAATACTAGTGTCGATCGTCAATTAAAGCTCATGGTGTTCACATTTGCCACTTGAAATAAAAATCTGAAATGCGATGATTTTTCTGTTATATAGTTATTGAGAAGCCACATCAGCCACTGTAATTTACGACAAGTTAGATAAGTAATTAAAGATAATTGAGGGTCACTGTAGACCATTTTGATAGTTTTCTCCTTTGTGAAACTTAATAAACCTAGATCATAGATGTGATATGGCATAGGTCATCCTTCGATCCATTGCAGAACTTGGAAACCCATTCAGGGAATATTCGATCACATTTTTGTTGAACGCAGTTGGTTTTTACCATCCTGTATTAAAACATTTCCTTTTATCAATAGTGCAATTTATAAACAATGTTTTGTGAGTAGAATAAAATTTCCAATGGTAAACTTAACTGCTTTTTCGACGTTATTTTACCAGCTAACTAAAAATAGGAAACCCTTGAACCCCTTCCACTAAATTGAGTTAGTATTAAGATTCTTTTACAGGGAGTGCAGTGGAGCTGACGCTGAAATCTCTAAGTATTTGGTTATATCATCGCTAGTGTCACTGAACTCTTCTGAAATCTACATGTCATGTGTGGTCTGGCGTCAGCAACAGGTCCCAGGTTCAAACTAGTCAATTCCCTAAAAAACACGCTCAGAGCGTCGTTGCGCGAAAGTGGTATGGAGACACGATATAGAACAAACAGACACCACGCAGAATGTTAGATTCTGATGCTCTATGTCACTTGCTATTGGGTTCAAAATGGTTCAAATGGCTCTGAGCACTATGGGACTTAACATCTGAGGTCATCAGTCCCCTAGAATTTAGAACTACTTAAACCTAACTAACCTAAGGACATCACACCCATCCATGCCCGAGGCAGGATTCGAACCTGCGACCGTTTCGAACGCGCGGTTCCAGACTGAAGCTCCTAGAACCGCTCGGCCACTCCGGCCGGCTGCTATTGGGCATTAATAATGATTTTAATGGGCAAGGACGCATATATTTCGCCACAGAATAGAGCGTCTGACTGACGTAACAGGAATTACAATATACAGTCATCGACGTAGCGTAAACTGTGAGACGTGATCCACTACCTCATAGAACCCTGTGGTAGACATGGACGTGGTGACCGCAGCACTCACCTAACGATACGTACCCGGCGCAAGAAACGTAATTTTCCTTTATCACTGTCTTTACCTTTAGTAGGTGAAGAAATGTTGGCTTAGACGTTGCGATTACATGTCATTATAATAAATAAAAAACGCTTCTTGTGTCACTTGGTACGCTATTTTGATAACCAGTTTCGAATCCTGTTACAAATCATCTTCAGATCCCCATATCTGGTAAAAGAAGAAACATGAGGGTTCAGTAACATAAATGGGCTCATAATGTGACATTAAAACGTAACAGGGAATAGCAGTACAAAAATAAAATGACGCGAACTATTTAACGCCTTTAACTGTTATACTGCAGTCCCCAGATGAGTGGAATATTATGTCGATAAATATTACTTTAGGTCCATCTAATTGCAACCGAATAGAACAAGTTTTTCATGCCGTGCCAGTTTTGCCTTTATTTAGGGCATCGCAAGTGGCTGAAATATCTTAAATGAACTTCCCACCACTGGACTGTGGGTCCTAACACAGCAAATTATGTACAGCGCGTTGCATCGACCCCTAAAACATAGAACATTTCTAGCTCTCTAATTAAAATGATATAAATTTGATTTACATTGACACATATCAGCACAGACTCTCTGCAAAATCTAATAAAAGAAATGATAAAGCGTTAAAAAACCATCCATATATAAAATGAACTATCTGAGTTCCTGGCATTGCCTGGGAATGTATTTGGTCCCAGGTTTTGTTAGTACATCTCATCTTTCCTCCTATCTCTGACTATCTCTTCCTCCCTCTGTCTCTGTGGATCTTGCATCTCTTCCTCTTACCTCTGCCTGTCCATCTCCTCTCCTCCAGTCGCTCTGTCCATTTCCTCCTCTAGCCGCGCGGAGTGTCCGCGTGGTTTGAGGCTCCATATCACGGATTACGCGGCCACTCCTGCCGGAGGTTCGAGTCATCCCTCGGGCATCGGTGTGTGTGTTGTTCTTAGCGTTAAGCTAGTTTAAGTAGTGTGTAAGTCTAGGGACCGATGACCTCAGCAATTTGGTCTGTTAGGAATTCACACACACACACACACACACACACACACACACACACACACACACATCCTTCTCACCTCTCTCTGTCCATCTTCTCCTCGCACCTGTCTCTTCTCATCTCCTCTTCCTCCTCACTGTCTGCCCATCTCCTCCTACCCTTTTCTCCATGTTTTCACGTTTAGCCTCAATAGGAGGCTGTTGGTTTCTACCCCCACAATATTTCTTTCCAGATCGTAATTAATTCGTATATCAAATTTGATTTAAATCGTTCCAATTTTAGGATGACCCTTTCACCAGTGACTTTGCGTGCATATGCACGTACCATATGTAGTTCACATAAACGTAACGTATTTCACCAAATATTTTTACACATATTTCATCTGTATATCTAGGGAATTTCACCTTGCAGTTTCATTTTGACGCAGCTCAATGTTTGTGACGTCGTCTGTTCTGAACCATGTGATGCACAATGATATATTTTTGTAGGTACATTGAGCGACATATGTGGATTCTGTCTGCGAGGAGTTTTGCGAATAGAGTTAGTACCATCGAAGTACATGGAAACATTTAAGTGTTTATGTTGTCGTTGCTCCTGAACTGAGCCAAGTACATTGATATAATTTTTGCAGTACTTTATGTGGTATACGTGCATACAGTGTGTAACAATAAATAAGAAATTAAAACGTTGTGCATCATGCAGCTGTGCGGCTGGTCCCAGCGGAGGTTCGAGGACTCCCTCCGGCATGAGTGTGTATATTTGTCCTTAGGATAATTTAGGTTAAGTAGTGTGCAAGCTTAGGAACTGATGACCTTAGCAGTTAAGTACCATAAGATTTCACACACATTTGAACATTTTTGCATCATGCAGCAGTTTTACTACATGAACAGTTAAATGTAGTAGACAATAAACTTGTTTTATTTCACGATTTAATAGGGTTTGTCACCGAGAAAAAGTTTCACAAAGGTTTGAGACTATGCGTAAAGTTTGCTGTAAATCACTAAGTGCTGTCGTTTTCAAACACTGTATTACTAAAGTATGCGTATTCGTGCGTAGTAAGCTACACACTTTCATCCTCACCCATTTGATAGGTAGGTGAATATTACCTGCACAACGACTCATTCCGGACTATAACGGACTATAAGTGATGTTTGTGCCAAGTTACACACACACACACACACACACACACACACACACACACACACACACACACAGAGAGAGAGAGAGAGAGAGAGAGAGAGAGAGTGACAGAGAGGGGGGGGAGAGAGATCACAAACACACATTTGATAGTTGGCAGTCATATTAAATAGTTGGCAACAACAAACATTATACGAAATAAATTACTGTTCATTTCCTAGTGCAGTGTAAATGAAATTTCAAATAGCAGTAAGAGGAAGAACAGCCCTGAAACCGGAACAACAACATATGCAGAGTAGAAACTTGTAAACAGAAATGTAAGCTATTATTAAGTTACGGAAAATACACACATTGCCGGAACGGTTTATACGCTCAATGCACAATGGCCATTGTATCAAACAAAATACTGCAAATACATTATATATTTGAACCTCAACTGATACATTTCAAATAACAAAGGCAAAACGCGTATGCCATAAAATTTTCGTTTAATTCAGTTACAATTAGACGAAAATAATCATGAAAATAATAATGGATCATCAAAATAGTAATGGACAGCTAATTAATGCGAAGCGCAGCTTTTCAGCGATATGAAAATTCAATGGAAATTATGTAAGTTATGGAAGTCAGGCTACAAGGAAAGTTATGCAAATACTGTCACGTAGTTTACAATATAATGCAGCGAATACACATGAATAAAAGCCGCCTTCCTAAGAAGTTAAAATTTGTAATCTTAAGCTAAATAGGATGTCCGATGTCTTCCTGATTGCAAAATCCTGAAAATGCGCTGTTTCTGGGTGGTCTGAAACGGTGGCGGTCTGTGCAGCCAAATGGCTGCAGCGCGTATAAACACACAAATGCCACGTCCTACGCTGAAAATTCTGCATGTTTTACACTCTTGTGGCTACCTTCTTTTGACCTTCCTTTACCCGTAAATTGTGGTGTCTCGATTCATGTGTAATTTTAGTAGCATAGTTACGGTCTAGCTGGCACACTTCTCAGGAGACTAGCACCTAGAGCAGCTACGTCCACTGTGACGTGAGTGCCAAATCATTATGCTCCACGCGTCCTATTCCCTATCACTCTAGTTACTCCGCAATGCTTCCTGGCAGATGAGGAGAATGAAACTGACGGCATGGAGCTACCTATATGGGACCAAAATCGATGGCAAGATAGACGAAGTTGTTCGAGCTCCCACTAACGTACACGCAAACAGCTGGCACACGTAGAACGTCTTTCTTAACGACTCAGGAACTAGAGACCTCGCTAGTGCGTGTGATTATATATCCGCGAACGGATGAATGGGCAATGTAGCTCCTAATAACATGAATACTCTATAGTATTCCATACGTAGCCAGAATGCAAACAACTTCTACTAAAATCTGAATCCTGTCGACAAAGATGGTATTGAGCGTGCGCCCCATATCTTGATATTAAACAAGTTTGCCTTATTTACTTTCTTAAACATATCGGGAGCATAAAGGGATCACTCAGCTGGTCGCCGAGCTTTTCTAACTTATATCAAATTCAGCTGCACAGGTGGTCAAAATAGCTTTTATTAGCCTCCCCTCTCACCCCCTCTCGCCAAACCATTCCCTGTAAACGGTAGTAGCCACTCACATTGTGCCACCCTGCTGTTCTCGGCCATACCACCTCGTAGCACCCCCACCCCTCTTCCCTTCTCCCCACTCCCCCCTGGAAGGAGTTCTTAGTGCCGATGCACCTTTCACGTCTGGGCCTGCAACTCAGGCCGGAATTCGAAAGGACCGATGTTGTCGTCATAAAACACACGGCGTGCACTTTGCATCAACTCACACAATTTTAACCTGCTCAAGCAGTGCCGCCTTACTGTCGACGCGACCCAACAAATACTAACGAGAGAAGGAAGTGACAGACTCATGCAGCCTTATCGGTGGATGTCACTAAGCAACACACCTGTACTTGGCCTGGTGATGAAGGTGGAGCCACTGCCACACGATGTATCACTGCCTACATGGCCTGTGGCGGCGCGAATCAGAGCAGCGGACGTCGAGGGGTTGCCATCACTATCAGTGGAACAAACCGATCAGTCGGGACGGGGAGATGACCTTAGATAATCTAGCGCGTTTTTACCCAATCCCAACCCGACAAAGACCTAGACAAGAAAAAGCTATGTCCAGTGAGGTTGAATAGTCTTTGGTTAGGTAACCAATATTACCAGAAGCATTTTTCACATGCCATCAACCATTCACTACCACAGATGTCAAATATTTAACCGAACTATTTGCGTTTGTGTTTGTGTGTGTGTGTGTGTGTGTGTGTGTGTGTGTGTGTGTGTGTGTGTGTGTGTTGTATCCCACTAGACGCAGAAAAGGATACAAATGCTGTCCTACGGGGGGATCATATGGTCTCTGGTCATGGCAGTAGACAGGACGCAGTTCGATCGTTTCTGTATGAAGCTTCAAGTCTCGCATTACATCAGTACCAGGATTAAAACCCGCTTTTTCTTTGATGTTTGGGTGTATTGTGTTTGAATTCTTACTTCATATCACGTTGATTTACTGTTTCGATATCTGGTACTCGCCTTCCGCGCATACTTCAACATCTGATTCTTCATGGATCATCGTACACGGTAACGATATTTATTACGGCTCTCATGTCGTCACACATCTTGCAAACGCAATTGCAGGCCATTCTGCACGATAGGAATTTACTTGAAACAACCAGAAATCCATCAGAAAGTAGTGTGTAACATCGGGGCTACTAAATATACATGTATCTTACGTCCGAAAAGGATAAATGACCAGGTAGATATATTGTAGAAGAAATTAAATAAGTTTCCAAAAAAATTATAAAGCCATAAAGAGACATACCTTCGCTGGACCAAGGAACGAGCAAGAGATGAAAGATACAAAGATAGCTTCACCAGTTTACCGTACCTGAAAAAGATTTAGAGACCATTAGAATCAATATAAATAAATAACGATGTTAATTTATCAAGAAAAATTTCAATAACGACGGATTAATTACGTGTTTCTGGCAAGTATGTATGGTAATATCGAGTATTTGCGTCGGAAGAAAAATTAGTGAAATTAAAGAATAACAGAGATGAGGCTACAATAACTAAGAAAAGAACACTGAATTTCCTAACACATGAAAACCTATAGCATCAGAGAAATATTCTCTACAGGCTGAACCTGCGATGAAATTAAATATGTCACAAGGTATGCAGCAGCGCTGGCACGTTTGCGCTGGAATGTTCTCAACAAAAGAGGACGCTAAATAAATGAAAATCTGTTATGACATCGCATCCTGGGTAGAGAAGTTCTCTGAAAGGACGAAATAACTGAACTAGAAAAATGTCTGCGTGGAGCTGCCAGCTGTTCCAAATGAGTGAACCTCAGTGAAAAATGAAGGGGAAACGGAAGAAACAAAAGGCTCCCTAGAGCATCCGTGGATTCTTTCTCCTCTGCTCCTTTCAGAGTGACAGATAAACAGTCCCTACTTGAGAAACGAAGGAAGACGTCTACCTCGTTCGGCCTCTAAAGAGTATTTCTCTCCACCTGATACGGTCAATGTATTAGTTATATTGGGTGTTTTCGTACCAGAGATACGCCTCATTAACCCACACGCAACTTTATCTCTTTAGGAGAAATCTTCTGAGGAAGCGCGTCGATTTATCAAGTTTGGCTAAGAGAACAAAAGATTGTTACACACGATTCTGTGAAGGTAAAGGATCACACATGATGTCGTTTCATATAGCTTTTAATTACTTTCTTACGTCGGCTAGATATGTTACTCTGTTATTTTATTGGATGTCACAACAAATCAGGTTACGCTGGCGTCTGAAAATGCAATATTGTAGCCTTCACATCGCAGAATAACGTTTATGAACTGATATAACTATGGAATTGAGCGTGCAAAGTGACTACGCCTGTAGTTAAAATTATTGTAAACCTATAACTGTGTGGACTCAGGACTGTAATGAGACTAAAATGTGGCTCAGATACGCGCTCCATGCGCTACGGGTTTACTCTTTGTTTATTGTGTCTTATCAACTTTGTAGAGAAGCATGAGTCTGGTTGTGTTTTTGATGCGGTATAGAGTGATATAATCGAGTATCTAGTACCGATAGATGATTAATGAACTGTTAATTGTCGAGAAGTATTATTTTCTGTCTATATTAAGTGCTTTAACAAGCTATGCTTGGAATATTGAGAAGATTAGAATAACAGACAGACACACAAAACTGACGGTGAGACAACTTGAATTTTCTGATTTTTCACTCTGTTATTCTTCTGTAAGGGATTGTGGCATATCGAGACAGAGCGGTAAGGAGCTTGAACGCCGCGGACGAGCCTGCTGTACACGGTCTTTGCATGGTTCTAGCCTCTGCAAGGAGCTACAGGCTTCGATACCTGGTCCGCACAGAACTATGCGAAGCCCGCCGACTGACTAACAATCATATCCTTTTTCAGGCGTCTGCGGATTAATGCAGTTAATCCATTAATGTATTGCCTTACCATACCGATACGGACGTTACTTAAAATAATTGTAACAAATGTTAGGGAGATAGCATAACTGGTGTAACTCACACAAACATTGAAACGCCAAGACGTGGATGCGGCTGGTTACACAACAAGATCGTCTCTGCTCCACATAGCTGGTAATCTGGACAGCAAGCGTTATATTTATTACATACACTGACTGATCGAAAGTATCGGGACACCTGGTCGAGAATGACTTACAAGTTCGTCGCGCCCTCCATCGGTAATGCTGGAATTCATTATAGTGTTGGCCCACCCTTAGCCTTGATGACATCTTCCACTCTCGCAGGCATACGTTCAATTAAGTGCTGGAAGGTTTCTGGGGGAATGGCAGCCCATTCTTCACGGAGTGCTACATTGAATGGATTCTCCATTCAGTACTGTATACGCACAGTAAATAAATTTTCTTTGTTTGCTCCTCTTCCTGGAGTAGCTATTTTCATGGCCGCTTATGTGGGTAAGAATTTCAGTGCTTCATGGAGGTAAGCGAATTACATAGCAGGGACTTTGTGCGCTCACGCTAACATTGGATTCTTTTACAGGACCGTACGTCATCGAAAAAATATCTTACTTCTCCCGATATACATGACGCCCTGCAGACTCCATGATCTGCTGCGTTAATAGCTGATGCAGGAGACACAACGGACACTCAGGGGACGATGGTTCCTGAACAAGTCGCACAATGGGTACCTAACCTCTGCTTGTGTGTTAATGCTTTTAGAGAGCTCTGCGGTGTTGTTTGTAGTCAGTACTGTGAATTTCTCACAGTCGCGAATCGCAGACCAGTTACTGAAGTCTCATTACAGGCTCCACCCGAGCGTATTTTTCAATATCCTGTTCTGATCTCAGAGCACAGCTAATCGTCCCTTGCAGTAGTATGTGATTAAAAACAGCTAATAGTGTTTGTATTGGCGCCACCGTGTGTTTGCTTTCATTGTACATCTGTGCACCAAGTCTACTACTGGAAAAGCAGACAGCGATAAAAGACTCACAAAGCAGAGAAAAGGGATACGTTGCTCTCCAAGAGCTCGGTGGGAGGTAAGGCGGAAGGCAGTTGTTTATAAAAGTTCATGGTAGAGTAGCTATATGAAAAATAAATCTTTATTCTACAACTGGCATCGATCTCAGATAAACAGCACGGTGTTCTGTACATATGAACTAGAGAGGAAAGCATATAACCGTACATCATAAAGTTGCACGTATAGATCAATCAACATAACGACACAAGAGCTTGCAGTACCTACATACTTCCAGTTTAACGAGCGCATCTGAGTTTCGCAATGTACAATCGTAAACAATCAGGGAAACGAGAGCAAAATATAATTGTAGCATTGGCAGATATCGGAAATATTGTGTTCCTCGTCACACTATTGTTAGAAGAACATTAATAACATTACATACTGTAACCTCTTGCTTCATGATGATGATTCACCTCTAAGTGCAATTCCATTACGTTGATTTAGTGTATGTGTGTGTGTGTGTGTGTGTGTGTGTGTGTGTGTGTGTGTGTGTAAGTATGTATCTATGTCCTACATTTCCTCCTATACCACTGGACCGATTACAACCAAACTTGGTACACGTATCACATACTGTCTAGAGCGATTCGCTGAGGGGACATGCAACATACACGTATGAAAAGAACAGGGGTGAAGGAAAAAACGTAGTGTAGCTCACTACTGGCGAATTCGCAAACTTTTTTCATCCACTATTAGGGAATGAAAATACTCAGTGACTTGTAAAAACTTTTACATGTAATTTAAAACCTTTACGAAACCTTTTCTTGCTGACAACCAGCAGTTTATCGTTTACAACATTTTCGCTGTTCATACTGCAAAATAGCTGCATGAGGCATGACACTAAAATTTTTACCTCTTTACTACTAATTGTATTCATGACACATTTTGCAGGCAGTATTCATGTATATCACTGTACTTACCTGCAAAACTATATCATTGTACAACACGTAGAGCCGGCCGGTGTGGCCAAGCGGTTCTAGGCGCTACAGTCTGGAACCGCGTGACCGCTACGGTCGCAGGTTCGAATCCTGCCTCGGGCATGGATGTGTGTGATGTCCTTAGGTTAGTTAGGTTTAAGTAGTTCTAAGTTCTAGGGGACTGATGACCTTAGAAGTTAAGTCCCATAGTGCTCAGAGCCATTTGAACCATTTTTTTTACAACACGTAGTTCAAGAGATACGAGTCATAAACATTGAGATCCGTGGCAAATTCCCGCATGCTCCATGACGTACTAATTTATTACGTCTTTACCACCAATTCTACTCGGAACATATTTCTTACCATTATGCTAATATACCACGGAATGCTCCTGCGAAATGTTACTACTGGATGACACATTGTTCAGGAAGTATGAGTTCATAAAATTGGACTGAATGAAAACGAAACTGCAGGACGAATTTCACTAGATGTACGGGCGAAACATGTGTACAATTAAGTGTGAAATATTTTAAGTACGTGTGACATGAGCTTATGCTGACAAAGCTACGCGTGATAAACTCCTTCTAAATCGCTGGTTTGATTTCAACCAAACCCAGTACATGTGTTACTTACTACCTAGACAGAAATACTGTGGGAGTAAGAACTAGAAACCACCTACTGGGGTGGGAGATGAAGTAGAGAGAGACTGTCACAAGGAAGACGTGGACAAACAGGGGAGAGGAAGGAAGAGATGGAGAGGGAAACTGATAGGGAAAGGGGAGAGGAGGAGATGCACAGATAGAGGGGGAGGAAATAAACTGAAAGAGGATTGAGGAGGAGATGGGGAGGGGGAAATGGATAGATAAAGGGACTAGGAGATGGACCCAAAAGAAGGAGATGGGCGATGAGAGGAAAGGAGGAGATGAGCAGAGGGGGTAGGAGATGTACACAGATTGGGGGAGCAAGAGATGGATAAAAGAGATGGGGGAAGAGAAGATGGAAAGAGATGGGCAGTGAGGGAGTAAGAGGAGGTGGACAGAGAGTTGGGGGAGGAAAAAAGTGTTAGAAAATTTTGAATATGCAGTAACAGTTTTGAATCTACAAAATCCTGATAGTAATAAGATCCAGATACACATTTCAGGCCCCATATTTTCTTTGGTGGAAGGTAAGAGAGGCGAGAGAATTCGTTTCACGTTAATTTTTAGCAGTTGATTGTTTACAATTTCGTGGATAACAAGTATCCTATAGGGATTTGGATTTATTAGCATTACTGTAGCTACAAGTTTTTCGCTGTGAGAGTGTGCAGCATCCATTACACTCACCATTCTTCTCACTCTTCCGTTACGATTACATCCACGGTCCTCACCATTGTATCTTGGGTTACGTTTTTGTACTACAGGCTTAAAAAAAAAAGACTGATGGAAGAAAAGAAAAGCATAACTCTA
This sequence comes from Schistocerca cancellata, assembly GCF_023864275.1. Classification (NCBI taxonomy): domain Eukaryota; kingdom Metazoa; phylum Arthropoda; class Insecta; order Orthoptera; family Acrididae; genus Schistocerca; species Schistocerca cancellata. The sequence continues at coordinate 681,676,567 of NC_064627.1, forward strand.
GTGTTGTGAATGATGACCCGTGAAAAACAAGTCATGCTGAGCAGCGGCAGTTTCATCCACTGACTAAGTAGTTATTTGAAGCATTAGAGAGATGTAGTTACCACGCCGCCCTCAGCCTTAAACGTTGGCTTGTTAAGCCGCAAACGCTGCTACCTTGCAACTGGTTTCCATTTGACGCCATTAGGCTTCAGTGATCCATTTACACACTTCATTTGACTATAGAAAGTCCTAAATGGTCACCCTGTATCAAACCAGAGATCTGTGCCTGATAAGACAGTGACGAAAACTAGTACAGTTGTGGCACTGGTTTGAGTTTGTTAAATGTAGCTGTCACGCAGCGCAATACGCGAGTATGAGACTGCTGTAATCTGCATACGGTGCAGATGGATGATGAGTGATTGTGTACACTTGTTTTGTGAACCACCATAAAGGAAATTACTAGAATTAAAAATGGTATCCCTTCAATGGCCGGGTTCAATTTCCGGCTGGGTCGGAGATTTTCTCCGCTCAGGGACTGGGTGTTGTGTTGTATTTATCATCATCATTTCATCCCCATCGACACGCAACTCGCCAAAGTGGAGTCAACTCGAAAGACTTGCACCAGGCCAACGGTCTACCCGACGGGAGGCCCTAGCCACACGGCATATCCACTACCATTATAGACATTCATCCAGATCCTGAGTCCGGCGAACCCACGACCAATGCTTCTACTGAGGAGAGGGGACATCATCATCCGGAAGACGCAGGTCAGTGTATTTCAGGGACCTACAGCGAGATACGATCAGTTTGCGTGTTTCCACTAGCAACCTTTCAGTGTTCAGATATCTGTCACAAACAGGTTCTGTGTCCAGTCTTGCTAATGGAATGGGAGTGGTAAACATGACATCCCTTGTGGGATGGATGAATAAATAGGGATAGAATGGACACAAAGGAGGCGGCGTGATGTGTGCAGGTGGCGTGGGCGGCGGCTCTCAACACGCGGCGAACGACAGCCTGTCCTCGCAGCAGGGCAGCACGAAGGGCGGGGGGGGGGGGGGGAATGTTGAGTGTTGAGGGGAGAAGGGAGGGGGGGGGGGGGCAAAAGCCGTCCATCAGAACCCAGCGCAGCACTCGGCACTGATCTTCCAGCAAAAAATTATAAGGCCGTCTGCTCTAGTGGTAAAATTACAGCCAAGCAGCGCAGCGGAAGACGACAGCAGTACTGAAACAATATACAAGCAGAGCCATAGCTAAAAATGTGCGCAAATTGCCAGTAAAAAAATCAATTAGACATAGGTATTAAGATTAATTTACAGGTAAAATATAAAATGTCAGCAGAAAATGAGTGATTATGACAAAGTCGTACTCATAAGTAATATGGAGGTAGTTATTCTGCCAGTGGGATAGGTTCAGAACAGGAGATTTCGAAAAACAATGTGGACGAAATGTCATTGGATCTACTGGTAAAAAGGTTCGCAGGAGAGCTTCTGTAAAGTTTGGTAGGTAGGAGACGAGGTACTGGCAGAAGTAAAGCTGTAAGGACTGGGCGTGAGTCGTGTTTGGGTAGCTCCGTTGGCAAAGCACTTGCCCGCGAAAGGTAAAGGTCACGAGTTCGAGTCTCGGTCCGGCACACAGTTTTAATCTGCCGGGAAGTTTCATATCAGCGCAGATTCCGCTAGAGAGTGAAAATCTCATTCTGGAAACATCCTCCAGGCTGTGGCTAAGCCATGTCTCCGCAATATCCTTTCTTTCAGGAGTGCTAGTTCTGCAAGGTTCGCAGGGGAGCTCTTGTAAAGTTTGGAAGGTAGGAGACGAGGTACTGGCAGAAGTAAAGCTGTGAGGACGGGGCGTGAGTCGTGCTTGGGTAGCTCAGTCGGCTGCCGGCACGGTAACTCCGCGTGTTCGGTCAGAGGATTAGCTGCTCTCTGTAATAAAAAAACTGAGTTAATGGATTAACGGCGAACTGAACCGGGTGTCTTGCGACGTCCACCCCGAGCATATACAACGAACAAAAACGAACAAAATGAGATCAATGAAAAAAAAAAAGTCGGCAGAGCACTTGCCCGCGAAAGGCAAAGGATCCGACTTCGAGTCTCGGTCCGGCACACAGTTTTAATCTGCCAGGAAGTTTTATATCAGCGCACACTCCGCTGCAGAGTGGAAATCTCATTCAAGAATTTATTGGTCTGGTAACCATTGAAGGTGTAACCACTCGTGATGAAGCAGCTTATAGAAGGAACTTTTCCTATGAAAATTAAATGATGGAGGAACTGAAGTGCGAATGACGAAGTAGTTAGTAACGTGCAAAGCAGATCAATAGAAATATGGACAAAACATGTCCTGTAGTATGTAGTGATTACATTTATCGAGCACTGACGGTCGAACGTTCTGCCATTAAATTTCAACATTTCTCAACCTCAAAGACTCTAATATTTGCATTCAAAATGGCAATGAAGTAAAATGGGCAACAAAAACGAAGTACAGACTTGCTAATACAGAAAGTAGCATCTTCCAAACTGAGTAAGAACGTGCGCACTTTATGTTAAAATTATTTTACAGAAGAATAATGTATCGTTGCATGGCATGGCCCGAGACCGAACAGAGCGAAAAATTGTTAGAAGGAAGCATACATCGAACGGCAGAGACAGTATAGTCGTCACGGAGGCACAGCCAGTCGGCCAGGTGAGCTGGCGACACTGGACTGTGCATCGAAAGGCGTGTCCTATCTCTCGTGGGCGAGGAAAGGCAAAAATCTGAGTAGTGGCATACAAGGAAGAGTAACGCAATGCAGGGTCAATCATACGAAATAACGAATGTACGAAAAGTATGTCAATAACAGTAATTGCTGAGCGATGTTAATTGTAAGTGGCTATATACAACAAGTAACTAACTACATATATTCTTTTCCAGATTTAATGGATTATAGTTTGTCGCTAATTTATGAATTGTATATATGTTTCATGTTCACGAAATGTAATAAGAAAGGATGACAGATGCCGGATCTGGCTGTCAGAATTAACAATAATCAAAGTATTCGTAAAAAAGCTGAAGACAGGCCTTTGGCTGCAAACGTTTTTTAGTTTCTTAAGTTTAATCAAGACTAAGTGCTGACACATGAACGGACAGAAACGACAGTGTGTCAATATAATTAAGGAGGTGAAGTTAAATACTATGAGAACTATAGTGATGGTAGATACAAAAATGAATGGCAATGGGCCAAGTTCAGTATATAAAATGTGTAACTACCTAATATATCTTAATCAAACATAATAAAAATTTGAAAAGATTTTAAATACCTGGAAGATATGATTAGGAAATACAGACCAGGTAACAGCTATAATGGACAAAGATTTTCAAAGTTGTTATTTTTTGGAAACTCACTATTTTCTAAACAATTAATGTGGCAATGTTTGATGAATATGTTAATAGGGGCTACTCCATGAGTGATACCAAAAATTAAGTAATGTTGGCAATATGTTTCCACTGGATTATGAGAGGGAGAAAATAAACTGGGGGTTACAGAGAGCCTCGTGCGTAACATCACGGGGCGTTACATTAGTCACACAAGGAGACGGCCATTGGTCGACTCCAAACGGCAACATATATGTATAGAAAAGAAAAAGGGGACCTCTGATCGGCCCAAAAGACAAGGAATCACTTTCGTACCCCAAGTCAAGCTAACAAAGCGGCAATGGTGAAGGGACGCGGAGGTGAGCAGTTGAGTAGGAGGTAGATACCGCTGACCACGGTACTGTGTGTGCCTTATCAGTTGAATTATGGCACTAGCTAGAGTTTGCTAAATGTAACTGTCATTGTTTTGGCGCGATACATAAGTGTGAGAGTGTTGTAATCCGCATATGTCGCACACGGATGATCAGTGATTGTGTAAACGTATTTTGTAAACCACCGAAAGGAAATTACTAAAATTAAAAATGATATCCCTTCAAAAAACGTGTGTGCTATTACTCGACCACTAAATCTTGTCAGACTTCACATCACTCTACACCATTACAGCCATTCACCAAGATCCTGAGAACAGTGAATTCATGAACGTCACCTTTAGTGTGCAGAGGAGACATCATCATCTGACAGACACAGGTCAGTGTATTTCACGTACCCACAGCGAGAAACGACGGAAGTTTCTATATCTGCCAGCAACCTCGTCGAGTTCAGACAGTCAATCACCAGCGAGTTCTGTGACCAGTCTAGCTAATGCAAGGAGATTTTTGGAAACTCCAGTTACTCAAAGAAATCTGTCGCAATGTGCCACTGGATTTAAATTGTGCATGAAACTGTGCTACCAAAGTAAGATGAAAACTGCACAGTCCACAGTCTATTAATAAAATATGTGTTCTCAAGCTAAAAGAACACACTATGTTGACATGAGATCTCCATTAAGTAAACTTTCCTAGTAATTAGTTGCCGTTTCTGAAGTGCAGCTGTTGAAGAACTGCAAAACATCTGTCACTGGATGCCAGAGCATATTCAAGACAGTATATGTCTTCAGCTAAAAATATCTGTACATGGTGAAGTGCGTGGAAATGAGGGAGTGCTAAATTTGGTAACCAAGTCAATGTTCAATCACTGTGTACTGTCAGGTCCGCGACTGCAAATCAAAACTGTACAAATTACAGTTTTTGATGAATCACGATTTTCTTTCTCTTGGAGAATCCAGGTCTCTACTCATATATTCACATACAGCTACTGTAATAAACTTGCGTGGTATTCACCAGTTATGCCATTGCTTTTACATTGTTGAATATAGTGTCATAAACTGTCTGGTAGATGATATCGACTGTATATTTCTTGGAGGCAAGACCCAGTTCCACACACTGCTTTCATTACATTTTCGATCTGGCTTGAAGTTTTGGATCCACATCTCATTCATGGTTCCAAATTGGCGATCAAAAGCAGTTGGATTGTTGCTAAAACGATCCAATAACTACAAAGATATATCTTTAGACAAGCAACCAACAAATACAGCTTCCATCCGTAACAATGCTTTTTCATAATTCAGATGTAACGTCACTGTTACATATTGCTATGCGATATTAATTCTTTTTGTACCGTTGTTTCGTGGTTATTTCAAAGAGAAGAGTGCAACAGTATGCCAGGAAATGTAGACTTCCGCCTTCCACATTGGGTGGTGTGCCACTGGAAACGTCTCCATGGTCTCTTTTGTCGGAGGAAGGCAGTCTGTGAATCTCATTAGTTGAAGTGCGCCTCGTTTGAGAACACGAGCACTTTTTATGGAAGCGACTCACTCCACAGCTTTCGAAACCCGGGCTGACACCTGCACCTCCTGCAATTTGTGAAAGCTGTGACCACCCCTCCTTCTACCACCTCGCCCCCCCTCTCTTAGTCCCCGTAGAATAGTGGTAGATGAGGTTTCCGCTTTTTTGTGCTGACATCAAAGAGCAAGAGACGGAGGCATCAGTTGACTAGCGAAGGGAGAGTCAGCTAAGTCCACTCTAATAATTTGTTACAGCTAATAGAACTGCGTCGCTCTAGACAGTGTTTTTTGCACGTAAGGTTGACCATTCATGAAGACACTGCTTCGGCCCAATACGAACTCATGTTTGGACATGTACATCTTGTAGGCAAAGGGAGTAAAGTTACGCGTGCTTTTTCATGAATTTAGCAACAGTTCCTGCCCATCATATTGGCTAAAGCATATGGTTTTCCACTGCAAGTAGAGCCTTACGAAATGGGGACTGGGAAGGAACTAGGAGGTTAGAGGCAATTGGCAGCCAGCTACCATCTGCAGAGACGATTTAGGGGACTTGTGTCCTACCAACCCTCTGGTACTGTTCTGCAGATTTTACTGTTCTTGAAAAAATGTAAGTTTTCAATCTGCGACAGCGCGATCCTCAGTCTGAGCAGCTCACTTGTGGGTTACTAATACGTAATTTGTGTTGCCTGTTTGATTTATAGCAAATTTTAAGTTTGTACTATTAAACTATGAATTCACTAGCTGCACAGATGAGGATGTTAGTGCTCTTTTCCTCCCTGAAGTCTTCCAGGTAAATTCTGATACCTCCCTCACGGTTACTGCCTTCCTTGATCAAATTAACTGAATATTAAGATAACTTTGCTGTCTGTGAATTTTTTGTAAACTTCATGAAGCCAACAGACGAAAAACTCCTTTTAAACACAGTCTTGACTCAAAATTACAAGATCCGTTATCTCATCTCACAACTTTTCTTCTTAGGTGAACCACTAGAAGTAAATATTACCTGTTGTGTAAGCAATTGCTCAACTTCACATTGTTGGCATTGTCTTGGGGTCAGTGGCCAGGAATAATTTACTCATTATATTGTGACAGCAAGGAGCGTTGCATTCATTCGTCTTGTATCACTACGCTTTGGTTTTTTATTAACTTCCTATAGCGGTATAAGTTGGTCATCGTCTCGCATTATTTGACAATATAACTATCAGGCTACTAACTTTCTCAATGTAGCATACTGTACGCATGTAACACTGCTAATTCAAACACAGTTAACAGGAATCTATTCATTTCCAGCCGACCTTTTGCATTTCAACGACTCTGGAAAACAATACAACGTTTGTGAAGCTTTATAAGGAATATGCCCCACACATATTTTTAATTTATTGCAGTATCCAAGTTAATGTATCAATGAGACACGCAACGAGAAATTAAAAAAAGTCCGCATAAGCAAACTGTTTTCGCATATCCAGTTCACGTTTCGCTTACGCTTTTGTGCAGCTTTCAGCGAGGTAACAGAAACAAAACCAGGACCGCGATTGCTCGCTTGTCAGGTATGACTCGGCCTTGTTCACGGGAAGCAAACTGAATCCTAGAGACTTGATCGAACGCGCGCACACACACACACACACACACACACACACACAAACACACACAGTATGTCATTTTAAAACCTGGAAGCCTAGCCGGAAGGCAACAGCCTTATCTTTAGAGTAGCGTTTCATTCCTTTTACGAAATCAGTTAGACAACTGTTGTTAATATCATTGATCACCACTGCTGTATGCACGTGTTTCGCATCTATTCGTGTGGAAGTTAACATCGATATGGTTTTCAGTTGTCATTACTTCTCGTTTTGGCGACTATTCTTTCCTAAAAATGTAATCTATCCAACTCCATGTGTGTTGTGAAGAAGCTAGCGATGTACAAAATCGGAAATGAACTGATGAGTTAAGAAAGGAAGATGCTGTTGAGGCTAACTGATTTGGTAAATGTGTGTCTGACATTAAATCAAGTGTCAGTGATATCCAGGGCATGTTTGTGCAAGGCAGAAAGTTCCATCTTACCGCTAAAAAATCTTTTTAAGTTTATTTACATGATAAACTACACAAAGACAAAGATCGTCAGTTCAGCTAAATGCCTGGGGATTGCAGTCGTGAAAATCTTAAATTGGAACCATCACATCAAAAATCTTGTGGGGAGACGAATGAAAGACTGTATTCTATTGGCAGAACACTTAGGTGCAACACGTCTACTAAAGAGACTGCCTACACTACTATTGTCCGTCCTGTGCCACAGTGTTGCTATATGGTATGGGACCCTTAGCAGAAAAGATTGACCGACGACATCGAAGAGTCCACAGAAGGGCAGCTCGTTTTTAATTATCGCAAAATAACGGACATAGTGTCACGAATACGATAAACGAGAAGGGGTGTCGTTCGTTTACGTAAACGTGAAATTTTCTAGACATTATTACGAAATTAAAATCACCAACTTTCGTCCGAATGCCAAAACGTTTTGTTGACTTATACCCATCTAGGAGAAAAGCCATCACGATAAAGTAAGAGAAATCAGAACCCGCACGGAAAGGCATAGGTGTCTATTTTTATCATCCAGTATTTAAGGGAAACCTCTGTCAAGAACTTGAATATGAATTAGAGACTAATCATGTAGATGTAGATTCTTTGTGTTTAAACACACGTTCATGGTGCGCACCTCATGCAATAACTACCGGGTGGTTGTAATCGAACTGCAGCTACTCATGGAGATCCATTTGGCTGAAGTTATTGTACGCCCGTGAAACTTGGTAAATATGCTATTCCGTTAATACTGAACCGATAACCGCTGGAAAAAATTAGTTCCAGTCTTGGCCACCACATGCAAATCTTGTGGTGTGCACAATTTGTATGACTTCATTACATCGACACTGTCATTTGACAAGCCTCAACGTGACTGAACATTATGGTTACCGAGAACGGGGACCATGTGTTGCTCGCGGAAGTGTTTTATGTGAACGGCAGCAACTGCTGTGGTGCATTAACAGAATCACCTACTGGAAGGTCTGAGGAGGGGCCCTATGTCATTAAATGATGTAAGGGAGGTGATAGTGAAGTTACAAAAGATGGGCGAGCTTGGTGTGGCATGTGGAAGAGAAAGGCGTCCTTTCACTGTAGTAACCACTGACGAGGTTGCTGTTACTGTAACTAACCCCGCTGCACTGACCACGTGTAGCGGCAGTGTTCGTGCAGTTTTAAAAGAACTGTCAATCGCATGACCAGCAGTATGGGACGTCTTGCTGTCTATTTCACACTGGTACCCGTACAAGATTGAGAGCGTGCAGCCGCTGAAACCTGGTGAACAGCAACTTTCTGAACTTCCTGTTCGCTTACTGTGACGGATAGTAGTTGATGACATGTGGCCGGGGAATATTCTATGGTTATACGAGGCATGTTTTACACTACAGAGTGCAGTGAATACACAAAACTGCCGTGTTTGGGGTACTATGCAACCACTATCTTTGCACGAAGAGCCACTGCGCTCACCATACGTGACTGTGCGGTGTGGATTCACAAGTACCTTTATTCTCGGTCTGTTATTCTTTGAACAGAATACGCCGACAGGCCCCTCAGGTGCACCGTGACATCTGCAGGTTTTGGGATCTCTTTGTACAGCATATGATTCCTGCTATCGAAGAGCACAAACGTGTGGAAATCACTGTTTTCACGCAAGATAGGGTAACGACTCACGTCGCTCGCCCAGCGAAAGAGCTGCTTAATACAAATTTCCACGGACATGTTGCCTCCGGAGGTTTTCCAGATATTTGCCCTGCAAGGTCACGTGATATGAATACATGTGACTTTTGACTCTGAGGATACCTAAAAGAACGCAAATGTTCTGTCTGTATCTGATCTGTAGGCCAGTTGCTGAACTTCTACAGGAACTGCTGTGAGCGACTGTTGATCACGTCATTTTACGGATGCAGTATCTTGTCAACATCTCTGATACTCATACTGAACAAATTTTATAAGCGGCGGCTACAAAGAAAAGGTACGTTACGCCTTTCTCACTTGTTTGGCATTTTTTGCCAACGTCCACCTCCTAATCGATGGCGTAAGGAAACATTTCTGTGCGTCTTTCTCATTCACTGCACCACGTTTAGAACTAATTTCTTTCCAGCATAAATATGTTCCCATTGACGCATTGGAGTATTTACACAAGTTTGTGTTTGGCTACCACACGATACATACAGCCCAAACTGGACATCTGTGAGTAACTGCACTTTAATTATAACCACCCAATATTTAGTGATAACTAAAATCGTCTTCGCGGAGAGTAAACGCTACCATATGCAGTGGAGCTCGTTACAGTCCAAAAGAACACGGATGCCGGCGGTTATTCGTAGGGGTGTAGGTTAATGCAATTCTGATGGCGAAATCCGAATGGAACCACACAACGAGCAAACAGGCTGCGCACCTGCTCAACGAGTCCGCAGAAGTCTGTGAGTTCCGCGCAGCGGGCGGATATTGGAAGCCGTGCGTGGCGGCGCAGACGGACTGGCGCCCCGCGGCGCTGCCCCGGCCGCGTCGGCTTACATGCCGGTCACGCGCTGTTGCTGGCTGGCTGCGAGGCCCGCCCGTTCTGAGTCGCCGGCCGCGGTGGCAGGCGGACCACGTCTCTGGCGAGGGCTACAGGGCTGGACTGCAGGCGGCAGCACGACTTCTCACGTCCACACAGCTCTCCTTCAGGGCGAGGAAATCCACGGCTTGTAACGTGGACATGGGAACATCCAGCCACACGCAGGAGCGGGTCCCTTATTTGTTCGTAACCACTGGCCCCACGCGTAGGGCCGCACATTTTCGGTGGAGGTAATATCTAGAAACGGGAAAAACTTGATTGCGGAATGTAAATTCAGCTGTAAAGGTGTCTCAGTGACTTCCTGCGGCTCTTCTGCATTTGTTGAATGTGAAGTTGCCGCTGAAAAACAAGTACACTGAAGAACCAAACGAACTGGTACACCTGTCTAATATCGTGTAGGGCCACCGCGAGCACGCAGAAGTGCCGCAACACGACGTGGCATGGACTCGACTAATGTCTGAAGCACTGCTGGAGGGAATTGAGACCATGAATCCTGCAGGGATGTCCATAAATCCGTAAGAGTACGAGGAGGTGTAGGTGTTTTCTGAACAGCACGTTCCAAGGCATCCCAGATATGCTCAGTAATATTCATGCCTGTGGAATGTGGTGGCCAGCGTAAGTGTCTAAACTCAGAAGATTGTTCCTGGAGCCATTCTTTAGCAATTCTGGACGTATGGGGTACCGCATTGTCCTGCTGGAGTTGTTCAATTCCGTCGCAGCTGACAAAAGACATGAATGGCAGCAGATGATCGGACAGGATGCTTACGTGTAACCTGTCGAAGACGTATCTAGACGTATCAGGCGTCCCATATTACTCCAAATGCACACGCCCACGACATTACAGAACCTCCACCGCCGGCCGGGTTGGCCGAGCGGTTCTAGCCGCTTCAGTCTGGAACCGCGCGACCGCTATGGTCGTAGGTTCGAATCCTGCCTTGGGCATGGATGTGTGTGATGTCCTTTGGTTAGTTAGGTTTAAGTAGTTCTAAGTTCTAGGGGACTGATGACATCAGATGTTAAGTCCCATAGTGCTTAGACCCATTTTGAAGAGCCTCCACCTGTTTGAATAGTTCCCTACTGACATGCAGTGTCCATGGATTCATGAGGTTGTCTCAAATGGTTCAAATGGCTCTGAGCACTATGGGACTTAACTTCTAAGGTCATCAGTCCCCTAGAACTTAGAACTACTTAAACCTAACTAACCTAAGGACATCACACACATCCATGCCCGAGGCAGGATTCGAACCTGCGACCGTAGCGGTCGCGCGGTTCCAGACTGAAGCGCCTAGAACCGCTCGGCCACCCCGGCCGCGAGGTTGTCTCCATACCCATACAACCCCATACTCGATACGATTTGAAATGAGACTCGTCCAACCAGGAAAAATTTTTCCAGTCATCAACAGTCCAATGTCGGTATTGACTGGCCCAAGCGAGGCGAAAAACTTTGTTTCCTGCGGTCATCAAGGGTACACGAGTGGGCCTTCGGCACCGAAAGTCCATATCGATTATGTTTCTTCGAATGGTTCGCACGCTGACACTCGTTAACGTACCGGCACTGAAATCTGCAGCAATTTAGGGAAGAGTTGCACTACCGTCACGCTGAACGATTCTCTTCAGTCGTAATTTTTCCGGAAGCAATAGTGTCGGAGGCATGATGTTTACCGGATTCCTGATATTCATGGCACACTCGTGAAATAGTCGCACGGGAAAATCCCCACTTTATCGCTACCTCGCAGATGCCGTGTCCCATCGCTCGAGCGCCGACTATAACACATCGCTCAAACTAACTTAAATCTTGACAACCTCCTATTGTAGCAGCAATAACCGATCTAACAACTGCGTATGTTCTATAGGTGTTGCCGACCGCAACGCCGTGTTTTGTCTGTTTACATATCTCTGTATTTGCATACGCATGCGTACGCCAGTTTCTTTGGCGCTTCAGTGGTTAACAGTACAGACTCCGTGGCCTTTCTGTCTCAACATTACAGGCCTGATACAGTTAAACTCTTTTAACATGCCATGACGACCTCCAACTTCAAGTGCAATGACAGTTTTATGAATATATGGATGGAGTGGCCATGGGATCCCCACTGGCTCCAGGGATCGCAAACGTCTATATGAAACACATTGAGGAAGTGGCTCTTCAAATCGCTCACCAGGAACCTGAGTACTCCTTCCCCTATGTCGATGATGCTTTTGTGGTATGGGACAGTGACGGACAGGTACTGGACAAGTTTATGGAACACCGTAAGGACATCCATCATAACATTGCTTTCACTATGGAAATTGAGGACAACGGTTGTCTCCCTTTGCTGGACATCGTAAGAAGGAAGAAGGTATATAAGAAGAAGACACACGCAGACCTGTACCGGTATGCAACGAGCTGCCACCATTCAGCTCAACAGCAGAGAGTTGTGACCACGCTGGACGTAAAGTGCACACGATTTGCGATGAAGAAAGCTTCCCGGACGATCTGCAACACATGAAAGGAGAATTCCGCTAAAATGGGCATAGTAAAGCGCAGATTAGTAGGGCATTGAAGAAATAACTTAACCATCCCCATCCCAGTGTTGCCGTGGAACCAATGATTGCGTGCCAAAACGATAAAAGAGACCGAGACAGGCAGGAGCCTTTATACGAGCGTTAAAGAACAAACATACCTGGCCAGTTCCAGGTCAGCTGTGATAATACATTTTATTCACAATCAGCATCAGCTGCAGCAGAGTAAGGCCGGATATTCTATGCCCTGAAATAAATTGAAATCTTAAGAAGTCTTCATTCCCATCCTCTCGATACAACTGTAAGGTTCTCATATATTTTCTGCCATTGTAAGTAATTCGCCTTTACTGTAGTGGGACAAAGATGAATGAGCGCACTGCATGAGTAGTGAATAAGATCCTGTGTTTAGTTTATCGGTGGTTGACTTTCTAGTCAGTCAGTTACGCAGCGCTGGGACATTCTTATTTGAGACACAGTTGCGCGCAATTGCGTTTTTCAAACAATGAGATCTGTTGCCTGCGAATCTGGGAGAAGCTATCTAGAATACTTTATTATGGGTATGGAACTCATTTATAATGGTTCCTTTTTCCTTATACTGATGGAGAAGGTTTTGGAGAAATTTTAAAGGTGTTATCGTAGTTTCCCTATAATAAGAGAATTTTGTAATTGTTATAGCCTTCTCTGTTTTCTTATTTTTTATTTTTTGCCAATAAACAGAGTTTGATTTCTTTGAGACGATATTTTGAAAGTAAAACCCACCTCCTTGATTCATATCAAATCTTTAAATTTTTGCCTCTGGTGCACCTTAAGCAACACGCAGCAACAGATTGTCTCCGACAAACAAACAATTTTAAGGTAGATTATTTATCTTTAGCTACTGATCTGCTGATTTGTATTTACTTTCGAGAAAGTCAGTACATCAGACACAAAACAACACGCTGAGCAAGAGGCAAGCCACTCATATTTCAGGGAAGATCTCACGTTGCGCTCTTGTGCAAACAGCATTCTTGCGCAAGCAGTGTGTAGCCAAGATTGTCAAGTGTTGTGCTAGTAAGCAGATTGATTTTCACTGAACAGTGTTGGTAATTTTCAACAGTTATTTTCTTTCAAGCAGAGCTTGTTCCAAGTACATCAGTGATTTCTTTTTTTGGTTATTCCAAATCTAAGACTACACTTCATATCACGCAGGGTTCATAATGTACTTCAGTGCTGAGTTTTAGTTATATTGTTTCCCTAATGAATACATTTTCTTCATTTCAAGTTTTTCATTTCACAAAGTTTGTTATTTTGTTTCATGGCACTGTTCACATGCGCAGCATAGGACCAACCAACAGTCAGGTTTGCTCAGCATCTGAAAGGGGTATGTAAAGAACACGTTACATGAGGAGGAAGTTTCTGAAATCAATAGATTCAGCTTTCTCACTTACAGACAATTTTTTATGGAAAGCTTTCACAATCAATGAACACAATGACCTGTACCACAAAAATTTTTTTTTGAATTATGACATTATTCATGGAGATTAAGGTGTGCACGTAACATAAAGTTTTCCTTTTTATGTACAGGCCCTCTTCTCTTTTAAAGTTGTATTGGTTCTGTCCACATTCTGCTGTTACTTTCTGCTTATCCAGTTTAGACAGTTCACCAATTACATATCTGCTTATTCAACGCTTGCGTTGCGGATCGTGTGTAGCATCAATACCCCACGGCTAGTATTTACTGTCACATAGTTCTCCGGTTTGTGTTCCGGGTCGTACAGCACGCTGGAAATCCTTTTATATATTTTATGAAAGTCATTTTACACAGCATGTGATTTCTCTCCGACCTGACCCCCTTCTCCTGCCCCCTTCCCGCCCCCCTTTTATTATTGCATTTTACGTGTTTGAAGGTTCTGACACTCTTATTGTCTCATCGTGGTGTCCGTTTTCTTCGGATTTTTCTTGGTCTCTTTTATCCTTTTGATGACATGAAACCATTGGTTTCGAGACAGCATTACAGAAAGGGCGGCGCCATATGGTTAAGTGATTTTATTTGTCAGTAACTTCCTGTTCTATCTTTTAATTTATTCTAGCTGGTTTTACAAATTTTAGGTGCATAGTTCTTTATCTGACATTTCGGACTTGAGGATCCCCTCCCATTGTCATGTAATACAATATTAAAGTTTATAGTGGACGATTGTTGTTGTTGTTGTGGTCTTCAGTCCTGAGACTGGTTTGATGCGGCTCTCCATGCTACTCTATCCTGTGCAAGCTTCTTCATCTCCCAGTATCTACTGCAACCTACATCCTTCTGAATCTGCTTAGTGTATTCATCTCTTGGTCTCCCTCTACGATTTTTACCCTCCACACTGCCCTCCAATGCTAAATTTGTGATCCCTTGATGCCTCAAAACATGTCCTACCAACCGATCCCTTCTTCTAGTCAAGTTGTGCCACAAACTTCTCTTCTCCCCAATCCTATTCAATACCTCCTCATTAGTTACGTGATCTACCCACCTTATCTTCAGCATTCTTCTGTAGCACCACATTTCGAAAGCTTCTATTCTCTTCTTGTCCAAACTAGTTATCGTCCATGTTTCACTTCCACACATGGCTACACTACATACAAATACTTTCAGAAACGACTTCCTGACACTTAAATCTATACTCGATGTTAACAAATTCCTCTTCTTGAGAAACGCTTTCCTTGCCATTGCCAGTCTACATTTTATATCCTCTCTACTTCGACCATCATCGTTTATTTTACTCCCTAAATAGCAAAACTCCTTTACTACTTTAAGTGTCTCATTTCCTAATCTAATTCCCTCTGCATCAACCGACTTAATTTGACTACATTCCATTATCCTCGTTTTACTTTTGTTGATGTTCATCTTATATCCTCCTTACAAGACACTGTCCATTCCATTCAACTGCTCTTCCAAGTCCTTTGCTGTCTCTGACAGAATTACAATGTCATCGGCGAACCTCAAAGTTTTTACTTCTTCTCCATGAATTTTAATACCTACTCCGAATTTTTCTTTTGTTTCCTTTACTGCTTGCTCAATATACAGATTGAATAACATCGGGGAGAGGCTACAACCCTGTCTTACTCCTTTCCCAACCACTGCTTCCCTTTCATGCCCCTCGACTCTTATAACTGCCATCTGGTTTCTGTACAAACTGTAAATAGCCTTTCGCTCCCTGTATTTTACCCCTGCCACCTTCAGAATTTGAAAGAGAGTATTCCAGTTAACATTGTCAAAAGCTTTCTCTAAGTCTACAAATGCTAGAAACGTAGGTTTGCCTTTTCTTAATCTTTCTTCTAAGATAAGTCGTAAGGTCAGTATTGCCTCACGTGTTCCAACATTTCTACGGAATCCAAACTGATCTTCCCCGAGGTCGGCTTCTACCAGATTTTCCATTCGTCTGCAAAGAATTCGTGTTAGTATTTTGCAGCTGTGAGTTATTAAACTGATAGTTCGGTAATTTTCACATCTGTCAACACCTGCTTTCTTTGGGATTGGAATTATTATATTCTTCTTGAAGTCTGAGGGTATTTCGCCTGTCTCATACATCGTGCTCACCAGATGGTAGAGTTTTGTCATGACTGGCTCTCCCGAGGCCATCAGTAGTTCAAATGGAATGTTGTCTACTCCCGGGGCCTTGTTTCGACTCAGGTCTTTCAGTGCTCTGTCAAACTCTTCACGCAGTATCTTATCTCCCATTTCGTCTTCATCTACATCCTCTTCCATTTCCATAATATTGTCCTCAAGTACATCGCCCTTGTATAAACCCTCTATATACTCCTTCCACCTTTCTGCCTTCCCTTCTTTGCTTAGAACTGGGTTGCCATCTGAGCTCTTGATATTCATACAAGTCGATCTCTTCTCTCAAAAGGTCTCTTTAATTTTCCTGTAGGCAGTATCAATCTTACCCCTAGTGAGATAAGCCTCTACATCCTTACATTTGTCCTCTAGCCATCCCTGCTTAGCCATTTTGCACTTCCTGTCGATATCATTTTTGAGACGTTTGTATTCCTTTTTGCCTGCTTCATTTACTGCATTTTTATATTTTCTCCTTTCATCAATTATATTCAATATTTCTTCTGTTACCTAAGGATTTCTATTAGCCCTCGTCTTTTTACCTACTTGATCCTCTGCTGCCTTCACTACTTCATCCCTCAGAGCTACCCATTCTCCTTCTATTGTATTTCTTTCCCCCATTCCTGTCAATTGTTCCCTTATGCTCTCCCTGAAACTCTCTACAACCTCTGGTTCTTTCAGTTTATCCAGGTCCCGTCTCCTTAAATTCCCACCTTTTTGCAGTTTCTTCAGTTTCAATCTGCAGATCATAACCAATAGATTGTGGTCAGAATCCACATCTGCCCCAGGAAATGTCTTACAATTTAAAACCTGGTTCCTAAATCTCTGTCTTACCATTATATAATCTATCTGATACCTTTTAGTATCTCCAGGATTCTTCCAGGTATACAACCTTCTTTTATGATTCTTGAACCAAGTGTTGGCTATGATTAAGTTATGCTCTGTGCAAAATTCTACAAGGTGGCTTCCTCTTTCATTCCTTCCCCCCAATCCATATTCACCTACTATGTTTCCTTCTCTCCATTTTCCTAGTGACGAATTCCAGTCACCCATGACTATTAAATTTTCGTCTCCCTTCACTACCTGAATAATTTCTTTTACCTCGTCATACATTTCATCTATTTCTTCATCATCTGCAGAGGTAGTTGGCATATAAACTTGTACTACTGTAGTAGGCATGGACTTTGTGTCTATCTTGGCCACAATAATGCGTTCACTATGCTGTTTGTAGTAGCTAACCCGCACTCCTATTTTTTTATTCATTATTAAACCTACTCCTGCATTACCCCTATTTGATTTTGTATTTATAACCCTGTAATCACCTGACCAAAAGTCTTGTTCCTCCTGCCACCGAACTAACTTTAACCTATCCATTTCCCTTTTTAAATTTTCTAACCTACCTGCCCGATTAAGGGATCTGACATTCCACGCTCCGATCCGTAGAACGCCAGTTTTCTTTCCCCTGCTAACGACATTCTCTTGAGTAGTCCTCGCCCGGAGATCCGAATGGGGGACTATTTTACCTCCGGAATATTTTACCCAAGAGGACGCCATCATCATTTAATCATACAGTAGAGCTGCATGTCAGTGGACGATATACACCTCGATAGCTGAGTGGTCCGCTCGGCTGAATTCCATGCAAGGGGCCCTGTTTGATTCCGGGCTGGGCCGGAGATTTTCTCCGCTCAGGGACTTTGTGTTGTGTTCTCTTCATCATCATATCTTCCCCATCGATAAGCAAGTCGCCGGAGTGGCGTCAACTAAAAAGAATTGCACAGGCAACCGCTCTGCTCGACGGGAGGCTCTAGCCACAAGACATTTTATTTCACCGGATGATGGAACTTTAGGTGTTCCGAAACAGGTCGTGTACGCATTAAAAGATTGTGGATTTAGCAATTGTTTTACGGTTTCTTAATTTTACAAAATTTCGAGGCCTGTTCGGACGGAGTGTAAAAGCTGCACCATCAGCATACAAACAATTCGACGTTGTTTGTTTGTTTATCTTTCCGTTTAGAAATGACTTCCAAGACTGTTTAGCAATGTGAGCAATGATGAAGCCAGGTTCTAGCTCGACAACTTGGCTGACTATGAGGATGAGCCTTTGACAATAGGGCTGCGAACTGGAAGGTAATTGGGAAGAAAAGAAATGTGAACAGATATACACAAAGTGTAGGTGTGGAACATTTACTTACAGAGAAATGTTTTATCAGATGAGGATGCGGAAGTAGTAATCTTCTTCATAAATAGTGGAGAAAGATCATGAATTAGTTAGAAGTCACTACAACACCAAGTCTCCTGTCAGCTGCTATCAACCTCCTAGCCGTGCCGTAGTCGGCCACCTCTGCCTGTCGAGACACCTGGCGGGGCAGCGGCTGGAAGTGCTCAAGTTACACACTCTGCTACGGGTCAGAGGCAGGCAGCGCACAGCTCCCACGTAAATAAACAAGCGGTGCGCCGAGCGGCGTGCTAATGCGTCCCCAAGCAATCCGTTTGCAGCGGCGAAAATCTGCGCCGCGGGAATCCACTTTGCGCACTGGAGCCGTGTAGGGTGCGCGCGCGCGCTGACTAGCTAGCTCCCACCCCACCACTCTGCCTCCTGCCCAAAGCTGCTGCTCCTGCCACTTCACTCCAAGCTTCTTTCCGGCTTTGCTCTGGCTGGGTCTCTCTCCTCTACCAGAGAGCCACAGAGATGAGACGAGACAACTGTTTACTTACTTTCAGGGTCTTAGCTCCCAGGAAAGGGAAACCGGAAGTCGCCTTTGGGCCATAATACATTACAAAGTGATAAGAAAACGTTTCGTGTGCAGTACACTCTTCTCAATAAAGTATTTGCAAACATCGACGGCTGGATCTTAGTGGAATAACTTGTTGTCTTATAAACTCAGTAGATAAATCACTGTGTACGTCACACTACAGAGAAAAAGGGTGGGTGGTGGGGGACGTATGCAAGGATAAATATAAGCTAATGCATCTTTTACTATTTGATAAATAACTGAACCAAATTCAGCACATGTTGTCATTTATTATTGGCTGTAATGTGGATTGTTTCAATTTATTTGTCAAATAATTTGACCAGGATATTGTTGGATACTTCTAGAACACATTCTATCACATGTGTGATAATGAAGAAGTAGTCCAATGTGGAGAAACACTAATGGAAATGATTAGTGAATCACGACAAAGGAAATGGGTCGAAACTCTGGAAAGAATGCGTATGACCCACAGTAGCAAAGTCGCTTGTAACTTAATAAAAAAACTTAATTGTGACTTTGGGACAGCTAAACAATGTTCTTCAGTAACACCCAATCAAATTGCCCATCAGCTCCTACTAAATGGAAAACCCAACAAGAAATGTCAGAAAATAAAAATTAGCAGAATTCAGAGTCAAGCATGTTCGAAATACCATTTACCATGAAAGATCTTAATCATGGAATGAACTCAATGAAAAACGGGAAAGCAGCGGCAGTCGACGATATATGCGTGGAACAGATCAAACAGCTCGGTCCTAGCGCCAAGCAATGGATCCTGCAGGTCAATAATTATTGCTTAAAAACGTGTAAGATGCAAAAGATGTGAAGGAATCAAAGGTAGTGGCGCTACTAAAACCTGGGAAATACGCAGGTCAACCGAAGAACTACGCCCCATAGCACTCCTGTGCCATCTGTACAAACTGTACGAACGAATAATCCTAAACCGCATAGCAAATATCGCAGACCAAAAGCTCATTCCCCAACAGGTTGGATTCAGACCCGGGAAATCATGCACCAGTCAAATCCTAGCACTCACAGAACACATAGAGGAAGGGTTTGAAAACAAACAAATAACAGATGTAGCATTGGTGGACTTAAGTTCTGTATACGACACCGTCAGCCACAGAAAGCTCATGGAAAAACTGTACTGTACATTTAAGGATCATCAGTTCACAAAAATCATTGAATCTCTGCTGCAAAACAGACAGGTCTGTGTAATGCTGGACGGAAAAAAAAGCCGATGGCGTCGACAAAAGAACGGTCTCGCCGAGGGCAGTGTGCTGGCCCCCCTACTATTTAACCTATACACCAATGATCAACCAACACCGGAACGTACTACCCATTTCTTGTATGCCGATGATCTGGCCATTACAGCGCAAGGGAATAGCTTCAGCCGACCGAAGTGGCCGTGCGGTTAAAGGCGCTGCAGTCTGGAACCGCAAGACCGCTACGGTCGCAGGTTCGAATCCTGCCTCGGGCATGGATGTTTGTGGTGTCCTTAGGTTAGTTAGGTTTAACTAGTTCTAAGTTCTAGGGGACTAATGACCTCAGCAGTTGAGTCCCATAGTGCTCAGAGCCATTTGAACCATTTTTGGAATAGCTTCGAGGAAGTAGAAGGGAAATTAGAAAGCTCGCTACACGTAATGTCTGGATACTATAAAGAGAACTCCCTCAAACCAAATCCATCCAAGACACAGGTTAGCGCTTTGCACCTCCGAACAAAACAGGCAAACAGGAAGCTGAACGTCACCTGGAATGGCAACAAACTGGACCATACGGACAAACCCACATACTTTGGTGTCATGCTGGATAGATCACTGTCGTACAGATATCACTGTGAAAAAACCTGCCAAAACGTTGCTGCCAGGAACAATATTTTAAGAAAACTGACGACTAGTAAATGGGGAGCTAGTCCGACTGTATTACGAACAACTGCTCAAGCACTTTGCTTCTCCACGGCAGAATATGCATGCAATGTATGTTCTCGATCCACACATGCCAAAAAAGTCACTACAGTCCTCAATGAAACATGCAGGCTAACAACAGAATGCATGAAACCCACTCCACTTGGAAAAATATACAAAGCAGCTGGATTCTCATCTCCTGAATCCCGAAGAATTGCGCACGAACATACAGAAAAATTTAAACAGATTTTCGACGAGCGCCGCCCGCTGCATGGTTCTTCATGTGGACGTAGCAGACTTATATCCCGCAAGAGATTTCTCACTAGTGAATTGAACGAGCCTCCGAAGGACTACCCTGCCTTACGAGAAATACCCAGCGGCAGTACATCAAGCTGGAAGATTTGGAGAACACTGAACCGCATCAGAACAGGCGTAGCACCAGTTAAAGCAAACCTATTCATATGGGGATTCAAGGACGAAGGAGACCACAAATGCGACTGTGGTGAAGTTCAGGATATGGAACACCATCTACCGTGTTCCATCTGCCCCACAAGGTGTACCCTTGACGAACTATGGCTTGAGAAGAGAGAAACATTGGACTTGTCCCGACATTGGGCTGAAAGGCTTTGAAACAAATCTCCGGACACGAAAAAGTAGAGTAAAGTAAGCATCTCATGATGGACATTTTTTCAATGGTTACTTCACTTATCACTTTCAAAATGTGATAGGTTATTTCTAGTTGTCAATTATCACTTTCAAAATGCGATAGGTTGTTCTTAGTAATTAGATAAACAAATCTCTAGACCTAATGATCAATATCAGTCTTAGAACTCTCGAAACATATTTTCTTTTTTTAAGATTTATGGATATGATGTATAGCCATTTTTATTTCATATAAATATAAATAAATTTTACAGTAACGCACTTTGAAAAATTTTGTACCACAGGAAGCTGTGTGGTAGTATGTAGACAGTCTACACCAAATTTCACCGTTTTATACGCAATTATTCATCATCCGTACTGAAAGGGAAAAGATGTGAGAAATGCAGAAACTATTTTTTACTAGCGCTTATACCGTGAAACAAGTACCTTAATGTTGGCCCTAACCATCAGTACATTAAGCTTTTTTTGTCTTCATGTAGCGCTTTTCTTTTAGCCTGATCCCTCTGGTATGCCATTTTAGCAATATCCTTCACTGACATTTCAGAACCACCGATGTGCACATTATCCTACTTCTCCATTTGGTATGCAGTGAAGTGGCCTACATCAAATTACAGTCTCATAAGTGTCCTGATACTTCCATTGTTACCATAACTGAACACTGGACAAACGTAATAAAAAGAAATTTTAACAGTAGTAGGTTAAAAAAATGCTCTCTTTGGGCTTCTCTTCTAAATGAGGTTTTTAAAGCTTTCTTTCGGTTTTTTTGTTTCACCATGTGTGCTTTTCTTTAATAAATTATAATTAAGGGCATCGTAAATTGGCTCACAGCCTTTTATACTCTGCAAATGCCATCTCTGAGGTCAGGAAATAATAAAATCTCGCCAACAAGGCCTGTTGAATTAAACACTGAAAATTGGGGACACAATATTTCTCACAATCTGATGGCAGAAGTATTTCAATATTTTTACCTGTTTTAAGTACATCTCCGCTACAACGTGGAGATGGCTTTATATGACATTCACGGTAGCTTCCCATAACTTGAAACAAGACACTTGCTACAGGATTTGTCGAGCCGAGATGCAGACACTACGAGCATATTCGGATCTGTGAGACACAGCCCGTAAACAGACTTGTACATCTGCAGCTACATGACTACTTTGCAACGCACAGTTAAGTGGCTGACAGAGTGATCATCGAAACTCCTTCACACTAACTCTCTGCGATGAACTTTCGAATTGTGCACGGGAACAATGTAAACTTAAATCCTTTCGTATGAGTTCTAATTTTTCGTGGCTATTTCGCTAGACGAACGGAGAGGAAGCAATACGTTGCTCAGCTCTGCTTGCAATGTAAGGTATCGGATTTTTATGAGTAAACCACTCCGTGACACAGAACGTCTCTCTTGTTACGAGCGATTATGAAACAAACCCGTGGCGAAACGCAGCTGCACTGTTCTTTGGATCTTGCCTTTCTCCTTTGTTAATCAAATGGCTCTGAGCACTATGGGACTCAACATCTTAGGTCATAAGTCTCTCCTCTGTTAATCCTGATCGGTAAGCGCCTATACGGACGAACAAAATTCAATAATAACTCGAATGAGTAATTATGTAGACACTGTTTTCTCGGAGATTAGCCAAACACGAGAGTTCGACAGGAGTGGTAGTGTTATAAATGAAAGAGGCTGGGAACGCTATATCCTCCTGTTATGTTATGCAGCACGAAAATGAAATGTAATTTATGTGAACAGATATACACATACACTACTGGCCATTAAAATTGCTACACCAAGAAGAAATGCAGATGATAAACTGGTATTCATTGGACAAATATATTACACTAGAACTGACATGTGATTACATTTTCACGCAATTTGGGTCCATAGATCCTGAGAAATCAGTACCAAGAACAACTACCTCTGGCCGTACGAACGGCCTTGATATGCCTGGGCATTGAGTCAAACAGGACTTGGATGGCGTGTACAGGTACAGTTGCCCATGCAGCTTCAACACGATACCACAGTCCATCAAGAGTAGTAACTGGCGTATTGTGACGAGCCAGTTGCTCGGCCACCATTGACCAGATGTTTTCACTTGGTGAGAGATCTGGAGAATGTGCTGTCCAGGGCACCAGTCGGACATTTTCTGTACTCAGAAAAGCCCGTACAGGACCTGCAACATGTGGTCGTGTATTATCCTGCTGAAATGTAGGGTTTCGCGGGGATCGAATGAAGGGTAGAGCCACGGGTCGTAACACATCTGAAGTGTAACGTCCATTGTTCAAAGTACCGTCAGTGCGAACAAGAGGTGACCGAGACGTGTAACCAATGACACCCCATACCATCATGCTGAGTGATACGCCAGTATGGCGATGACGAATACACGCTTCCAATGTGCGTTCACCGCGATGTCGCCCGGACCACATTGATACTGTAAACAGAACCTGGATTCATCCGAGAAAACGACGTTTTGCCATTCGTGCACCCAGATTCGTCGTTGAGTACACCATCGCAGGCGCTCCTGTCTGTGATGCAGCGTCAAAGGCAACGGCAACCATAGTCTCCGAGCTGATAGCACATGCTGCTGCAGACTTCATCGAACTGTTCGTGCAGATGGTTGTTGTCTTGCAAACGTCCACATCTGTTGACTCAGGGATCGAGACGTGGCTGCACGTTCCGTTACAGCCATGCAGATAAGATACCTGTCATCTCGACTGCTAGCGATACGAGGCCGTTGGGATCCAGCACGGCGTTCCATATTACCCTCCTGAACCCACCGATTCCATATTCTAACAGTCATTAGATCTCGATCAGCGCGAGCAGCAATGTCGCGATACGATTAACCGCAATCGCAATAGGCTACAATCCGACCTTTATCAAAGTCGGAAACGCGATGGTACGCATTTCTCCTCCTAAGACGAGGCATCACAACAACGTTTCACGAGGCAACGCCGGTCAACTGCTGTTTGTGTATGAGAAATCGGTTGGAAACTTTCCTCGTGTCAGCACGTTGTAGATGTCGCCACCGGCACCAACGTTGTGTGAATGCTCAGAAAAGCTAATACTTTGCATATCACAGCATCTTCTTCCTGTTGGTTAAATTTCGCGTCTGTAGCACGTCATCTTCTTTGTGTAGCAATTTTAATGGCCAGTAGTGTAGTATAAATCTGTGCAACACATTCCCAAAACAACTTAGCAAATGCGACACAATACCTGATCATTATGTGAGAAGTCTGCAGAGGGTCGTGGCAATACCAGGCAGACGAACTGCGCTATAAATACATGAGACGAGATGTTAGAGATAGGATCCTTTGTAGCTCTGGGATTATTCATTTTATTCTCGTAGTGGCACACTAATTTGAACGACATCTACATCTACATCTACAGTCTTCTGACTACTGCGAAACGCACGGCAGAGGGTTATTAGGGCTGTTTCGGGTTCCATTCATGTATGGAGCGCGAAATGAACGAGTTTTTGAATGCCAGTGTGTGTGCTGTAATTAATCTAATCTTATTCTCAAGACACGTAATTGATTTTAGTATATTCTTTGAATCATTATTTAATCCAGTTCCTGAAACTTCGTAAGGAGGCTTTTTCGGGGTCATTTACGCCTGTTACCAAGAGTCTCTGAGTGCAGTTTCTCTAGCATCTCTGTGACATCCTCCCAGGAACCTAACAAACCTGTGACCATTCGTTCTGCCCTTCTCCGCATACGTTGAATACCCCCTGCTACTCCTATTTGATACGGGTCCCACAACACCGACCAATATTTTAGGATGTATCGCACGAGTGATTTGTAAATAATCTCCCTCCTATACTGATTGCATTTCTGCAGTATTCTGTCAATAAACTGAAATCTCCCACCTGCTTCACCAACGACTGAGTCTATGTGATCATTCCATTTCATTTCCCTATAAAGACTTACATCCAGATATTGACAGGATTCACCGATCCTAACGGTGACTGATAGACATTATAATCGTAACATACTACGTTTTTCCGTTCTATAAAGTTCACGATTTTATATTTTTGGTCTTAAATCAAGCTGCCAATCAACGCATCGCTGTGAAATGTTATTAAATTCTGACTCAATATTTACGCAGCTTCTTTCATACTGTACATCATTACTGCATAATCTGCAAAAAGGCTGAGGTTAATATTTATATTGTCCGCAAAGCCATTAATGCAAAACATGAACAGAAAGGGTCTCAACAGGCGACCCTGGGGCAGTCTCAAAATTATTACTAGATCTGTTGAGGACTCTCCAGCCGAGATAACTCTCTGCGTCCTTACCGCAGTCCAGTCACAAATTTCGCTTGATATCTTTTAAAATCGTATTTTTGGTAATAACCATTGATGTGGTACTCAGTGGAATCCATTTCTGAAGCATGGCCTCCAGAATGTCATGCGACAAAGGTGCGGGTTGAGTTTCACAAGATATATGTTTTCGTAGTGCATTGTGGTAGGCATGAAGGTCATTCTGCTCAGAATATGTTTTAAGATTCTAGAGCAAATGGACTTGAAGGAAATCTAACGGCAGTTTTATAAGTCACATTTGCTACGCTTCATGTTGGCAGGTGTGGCCTGTGTTTTCTTGCAAATAGTGGGCACGGTTATTGTTCGACGGTTTATGCGGGTTATAGTTAAGACTCAGCCGCAAATTCAATATAGAATCTGACAGGGATTCCTTCTGGCCCTGGAGCTTGGCTCTGTTTTCATATTTTCGGCTGCTTTTCAATTCCACTGTCACTAATCTCTATTCCTGTCGTTTGCTTTGTGAAGGAGCATTTAAAAACAGAATTAACCTTCTGGTTTTGTTTCGCTTTATAAAATTTAATTCCTGTCTCAACCGTGAGCGACAGATTTTACATACAACTAGAATTTCTTTCGGTTTTGTGAAAGATCTTTCTACAATATTCTGCTATAGTAGCCAATTAAGGCTTCACATTTTCTTTTCTTCATAGCCAAGCGCATTTCATTCAGAATCCCTCTACGTATATCCCAGGCTTTGTTTTACATCTAATACTTAGTAGTATCTGATCTTTAGAAGTTTTTTACAGTGTCTGTATAACATGGACAGTCTCTCCATCTTGTAGCCGCAGTTCCTATAAATGCTGCAATTATGAGCTGAAGTTTTCAAGTTCTGCATTGAGATATGACGCTGCCGCTACTTCTTTATCCAGTTCATTGAAAGTATAACTCTTTCTTTATAATTGCACCCATGGTTTAGTGGTAGCGTCTTTAATTAGTAATCAAAACTTCGTCGGTCCCATGTTGGAACGCTGCCACTGCTTAATGTTTAAGACCTTCGGCATGAGAAGTCAGTCTCGTTCTGCTAACAGCCTTCTCAAAGAGGGCGGAGCAGCGGACAGAGTTTCAGGGCAGTCCCTTGCACTTGGGCTGCCCCTAAAGGCGGAAGAAACAGCAATGAATAACGGCATGAGGATGCAGAAGGCAATGCAAACCACTGAATTAATGACACATAATGTGCGTCCACAGAATGCTTGGCCTGTAATTCAAAAAGATTCGTAATGATCTCTCCACTGGAAAAAGATTCAGGACTAGCCCCATTTGGATCTATAGGTGAGGAGTGCCAAGAGGCAAGTGACCATGAGAAAAATACTAGATTACCAACGAAAGGATAACGCTCTACGAGCCGAGGGTTGAATGTCAATACTTTGTACATGGTAACTAATCTAGAAAATCTGAAAAGAGAAATGCAGAGGCTCAATCAAGATATCGTAAGGGTCTGTGAATTGAAATGGAAAGAAGACAAGGATTTCTGGTCAGACGAGTATAGGTTAATAGCAACACAGCAGAAAATGTTATAACTGGAGTAGGTTTCGTTGTAAATAGGAAGGTGGGATAAAGAGTGAGATGCTGTGAAGATATGCAAAATTTCAATTAGATAACATCATGGACAGACAGAGATTCAGAAACCAGAATCTGTATCGTAAAGCGCGCCCAGGAGCAAATAAAGACACATATTATAAAAATGGTTCAAATGGCTCTGATCACTATGGAACTTAACTTCTAAGGTCATCAGTCTCCTAGAACTTAGAACTACTTAAACCTAACTAACCTACGGACAGCATACACATCCATGCCCGAAGCATGATTCGAACCTGCGACTGTAGCGGTCGCGTAGTTCCAGACAAGCGCCTGGACCACTCCTGCCGGCCACAGATTATAATTTAGTAGTGATGAAGAGTAGGTTGAAGTTTAACAGACTACTCAAGAAGAATCACTAAGCAAAAAAATTGGATACGGAAGTAATAGGGAGTGAAGAAATGGGCTTGAAGCCGTCTGAGGCTGTAGACCTGCAATAGAATAGCTCAGTAGGAACTTCAGTTGACGAGAAATAGACGTCTCTAGCAAGGTTAATGACGTTGCAATGAAAAGTATAGGTACAATGAAAAGTATAGGTACAAAGAAGAACCTTCGAAGAAGCTGATTAACATAAGAAATACTTCAGTCGATCAATGAAAGAAGGAAGTACAAAATTGTTCAGAGAAATTCAGGAATACAGAAGCACAAGTAACTTAGGTGAGAAATAAATAGGAAGTGCAGGGAAGCTAAGGCGAAATGGCTGCAATAAAAATTTGAAGAAATGGAAGAAGAAGTGATTGTCACATGTTCTAAATCACCACATAGGAAATTCATAACAACCTTCGGAGAAATTAAAAGCAAGGACGGTAACATTAAGAGTGCGACAGGAATTAGACTATTAAATGCAGAGCCGATAGGTGGAAAGACGACATTGAAGACCTCTGTGAGAAGGAATACTTGTCTGCTGACGTGACAAAAGAAGAAGGAGGAGTTGATATAAAAGAGTCAGGGGATCCAGTAATAGAATTAGAATTTGAAAGATCTTTGGAAGACGTAAGGCCGAGTAAGGCAGAAGTGATAGATAATACTCCACCAGAATTTTTAAAATAAGGCGGAATGTGGCACCAAAACGACTGTTCACAATGGTGTGTGGAATGTATGAGGCTGGCGACGTAATACAAAACTTTTGGAAAAAAATGTCATCCACACAATTTTGAAGATTGCAAGAGCTGACAAGTGCGAGAATTATCGCACGATCAGCTGAGCAGCTCATGCATCCAAGATGTTGTAATAATAATACACAGAACAATCGAAAATAATATTTTTTGTGTTTTGTATGAAGACTTAACGAAAAGGTAAAGCCACCAGAGAGGAAATTATGACGTTTCGGTTGATGATGGAAGGAAGACTAAAGGAAAGTCAAGACACATTTATAGTATTCGTCGACCTGAAAAAAGCGTTCGACAATGCCAAACGGTGCGAGATATTCGTAATCCTGAGAAAAAATAGGGATAGTCTATAGAAAAAGACGGGTAATATACAGAAAAAAAAACAAGAGGGAAAAGCAATAATGGAAGACCAAGAACGAAGTGCTCGGATTAAAATGGGTGTAACGAAGGGATCTAGTCCTCCACACCCACTGTTCAATGTGTAAATCGAAGCAGCAATGACGGAAATAAAAGAATGGCTCAAGAGTGGGATTAAAAGTCAAGGTGAAAAAATACCAGTCTCGTTCAAAAATGTTCAAATGTGTGTGAATTCCTAAGGGACCAAACTGCTGAGGTCATCGCTCTCTAGCCTTACACACTACGTAAACTAACTTATGCTGAGGACAACACACACACACACCCATGCCCGAGGGAGGGCTTGAACCTCTGGAGGGAGGGGCAGTGCAATCCGGGACATGGCCTCTCTAACCGTGCGGCCACTCCGCGCGGCTAAAATTTGTTGATGACATTGCTATCCTCAGGCAAAGTGAGGAATTACACAGTATGCTGAAAGGAATGAGTAGTCTAATGAGTACAAAATAAGGCTTTAGTGAAAATATAAGAAAGTCGATGTCAACGAGAAGTACCGGAAACGAGAAAGGTGAGAACCTGAATATAAGGATTTGCGATCACGAAGTACATGAAGTTGAGGAATTCTGCTACACAGGCAACAAAATAACCCAGGGCAGACGGAGCAAAAAGACTCTGAAGACTATGCGACTTAACTTCTGAGGTCATCAGTCGCCTAGAACTTAGAACTATTTAAACCTAACTAACCTAAGGACATCATACACATCCATGACCGAGGCAGGATTCGAACCTGCGACCGTAGCGATCGCTCGGTTCCAGACTGTGGAGCCTAGAACAGCACGGCTACTCCGGCCGGCCAGACGGAGCAAGGAGGCCATCAGAAGTGGACTAGCAGTGGTAAGAACGGCATTCCAGGCCAAGGGAATTCTACTAATATCAAATATAAGACATAATTTCAGGATGATATTTCTGAGAATGTACGTTTGGAGGAGAGAGTTGCATGGTAGTGAAACGTGGACTGTGGGAAAATAGGAAAAGGAGAGAATCGAAGCATATGAGATGTGGTTCTACAGATGAATGGTGGAATGATAAGGTGAGAAATCAGCAGATTCGCCGGAGAATTGACTTTGAAGGGAATATATGAAAAATACTAACAACAAGAAGGGAGAGGATGGTAGGACATGCGTTAAGGCATCGTCGAATAATTTCCATGGTAGTAGAAGGAGCTGTTGGGGGTAAAATGTGTAGATGGAGACAGAGATTGGAATATATATGCAACAAATAAATGATGACCTAGGTTGTTGATGATGTTTGGATTGTGGGGTGCTCAACTGCGTAGCTATCAGCGCCCGTACAAATTCTCAACCTTTGCTCAGTCCAATCTCGTAACTTGCATGAATGATAATGAAATGATGAGGACAACACAAACACCCAGTCAGCTCAAAGCAGGTGAAAATCCATGACGCTGGTTGTAATCCAACCCGGGACCCCGTGCTCGGGAAGCGATAACGCGACCGCGAGGCCACGAGCTGCGGGCAGACATGATATAGGTTGAATGTGGTACTCTGAGATGAAGAGATTGGCACAGGACAGGAATTCGTGGCCGGTTACTACATCTGTCTCATGGTCACTGATACCTGCTTCGATGCTGAAATCCAAAAATAACTCAGTTCTGTTTGTTGCCATTAGATATGTTTCTATTATGACTGGGGTTCTGAACTACCTGTTGTAGATAGTTTCCAGGGAAGGTATTTAGTAATTTTTCACAGCATATCTTGTCACCCCACCACTAACAAAAGTGTAACTGTCACCGTCGGTAGTTCTGCGATTAAAGTCTCATCTAATGATTACACAATGATTGGGTAACTTACGTACGAACGAACTCAGCGTTTTGACTAATTTTCCGGTTAATCAAGAGGTGAGTTTCGTGCTCGATAGAAAGATCCAGTTATAATTTTACGCACATCCATGTTACTGCATTTTACTCAGACAATGTCCAATGCAGCTTCAATTTCTATCTCAGTGGATTTGAATTTTTCTACTGCGAAAAGTACACCACTTCGATTTCCAGTTAGCCTATCCTTTCGATATATGCGCAAATTTTCCTGAGAAATCTGACTGCGGTGAACTTTAGGTTGTTTGGGATTGTATGGGATTTAGTACAAACAACTAGTACTGCAATAGCACTGTATTTTTGGTGTAGATATTATGCAGCTCAGTGAGTCCTCCCAGTCTATGAAACCACTGTTCTGGGATAAAAACTTACCTACTGTTAGTTCGAGTAATCTCCGCCTTGGTAGCTGTGAGGACAGCATGGCGGATTGCTAACTGAAGGAGCCCGGATTCGATTCTCAGCCAGGCTGGAGATATTGTCCGCTCGGGGACGAGGTGCTGTGATGTCCTCACATTCGTATCGTCATAAATGACATTCAACTATTGAGATAGTTGTATGGGCACATCCTGAAAGCCAATAAATTAAAAAAATTTAGAAATTTTTCACGCTCTCTTAGGCAAATTCCAGACTATTCCTCGAATTCCGCCTCAGAAAATACGATATACAAACAATTGAAACTTGGAAGATATACGAGTGCGTTACTGATGAAACGACTTAACGCTGAAAAACAAGTAGTTACAATTTTGGCCACCAGATGCAAATCTGGCACTGTACAGCACCTCATTTACGTCTCCGATGCTCATACTGAACAAACTGTGTGAGCAGCGGTTAATAATGAAATCAAGATCATGTCCACTTGTTTGATCTTCCTCATCCACGCTCCGTTCCTAGTCCATTACATATGGAAATATTTCTACAGTCCTTTCTTGCATTCACAGCGCCAAAATTGAACCTGGCGGCCAAAATGGGAACATTTGTGGAACTTTTTCTACTTTTTAAAAATTTTTTAGCACATATCGGTTCCTCATTAACGCCTTAGAATATCTACCAAGTTTCGCTGTCATACGACAATTAAGACCACACTGGACCTCTGTAAATAGCTGTGCTCTAATTACAAACACCCAGTCTAATTTTGCAGAACATTAGCAGATAGTATGCTTCTTGATTCTACGAAGAATTTCTTCTTTGAAGAAGAAATGGAACTCTTGATAACGTCAAAAATAAATGCCTTCTATGGTTTGTTCAGAATTTATCGTCATACGTTCTGTAAGCCTTCCAAACGTTTGTTAAGAGTATTTTCCTTCGAACTGAGAACCATTTTCGTCATAATGTACTCGCGACCGCTAAGCTATTCTTTAATGAATTTGACAAACAAAGGGCAAAAAGGAAGTAAGGCTAATGTTTCACGTCCTGTTAAAATTTGGACAAGCAGTAATTTGGAGAGTTTTTATGTTGGTATATCCTTAATTAAAGA
Organism: Schistocerca cancellata; assembly: GCF_023864275.1. Lineage (NCBI taxonomy): Eukaryota > Metazoa > Arthropoda > Insecta > Orthoptera > Acrididae > Schistocerca > Schistocerca cancellata. The sequence continues at coordinate 681,708,509 of NC_064627.1, forward strand.
CGCCAGACATACATTGCATACCTACAATATCAGGTATTCAAACTCATAAATCGCGCTACACTGGCAAAATCTCCATGTTTATAGCGTTATTTTTAATTAAGAGGGAAACAGGTAGCCTACGTGATGTCGTTGTTCTTAGCTCAGAGCATGAACGGCAATATTATTCCTGTTTCGTTAAAGATTTTAGAGGTGCGGACTATTGCTTCTTTACGGGGATAACAATACATACAGCTGAAACGAGAAACTAGATTGTGTATGGGAACGGTCCTGCGTTAACGGTATAATACAGCTAGTTAATGGAATGATGCATAAATTGTTGTATTAAGCAGCCTTTACTGTGTGTGTGTCCTGTTCAAGTATAAAGTAATGTTTATGTTATCCACATGTAGTTTAAGAAATGTCATCAGTCTGATTAGATTTATTCACTTAAAGATAACAGGTTTGGTACACAATTTGAGTGTAATCTGTTTCTGTTCATAAATACACTGACGTAGAGTGAACGTGTTACACCATGAACTCCTTAACCAATTGCCATGATACTTGTACTCCAGTATGTCACATGTGTGGAATATATCGCTTGCAGTCTGGTACTTATTCGTGTGTATTGGAGAAGGGAAAGAAATAATTCTTACGGACTAAGAACGGTTACGTTACAGTTATTGGCTGTGCCTAACGTTACTGGAACCCATCTAGTGGAGATCAGAGAACAGCGTGGACAAAGAGCGCAGACGTCCGACTTTTTGCTGTTTATCTTACTGTGAGGAAAGTGGAATAGTTGGCATGACGAACACGGAGAATCATACTCACAGATCGCACAAGCAGATGACTGTAGTGAAATGGCTGGAGAATTGTGACCAGGTGGACTGAAGAGAAGAGTGTATCAAGAGAGTAGATTCGTGTCCTTCCGGAAAAACAATATCGTAGGACTGTTCAGCTGTACCAGACGAATAAAGAGCTGACCTCCAGGCCGAGGCAATGAACTGTCGAGAACAGATTACTCGAGTTGCCTTGTGTCGTTTACTGCTGACTCGACACCACATACGATAGAAATTTGCTTGCTATAACGTCAAATTCAACTGGTCCGCCCGGCTAGCCACGCAGTCGAACGCTCTGTTTCCCGAGCGAGAAGGCGTACCGGTCCAGTATGCTGGACAGCCTGGGGATGGGTTTTTGAGGCGGTTTTCCATCTACCTCAGTTACACTTTGTCGGCGATTGCTGTTCAAACACTGTCTCCACATACGCGTTCCCCATAATTACTCTACCACATAAACATTTGTGGTTAAACTCCCCTGGTATGAGACGTTCCCTGGGGGGGAGGGGATCCATTGGGGGCCGAACCGCACAATAACCCTGGGTTTGGTGTGGGGTGGGTGGACTGCTGTGGCCTGTTGTGTGGTTGTGAACCACTAAGGTCTGCCACGGGACGAAGCCTCTCTGTCGTTTCTACGACCCCAGATTAAATACACAATACAGATTCAGCTGCAACATCTAGTGACATTCTGTTTTATGTTCAGAACGAGTGTCGTTCCTGTTTATGGCGGTCAGATCGTTGCCAATGTATCCGTAGACGACGTAGTGAAACGACAGACGGAGTGGCGATTCTCGAGAACCATCACTCCCCAAATCCTGGGGTTACGTGTAGGGAGCTATTTGATGTGACAGCAGGACATGAACGAAGAACAGTATCCAGTATTTGGCATCGGTAGTTAATCAGGTTGTCAGAACCTTCACGTTCAGGATATAAAAATCTACATTCCAGCAAGATAATGCAAGACCCCATACCGCAGATGATGTGCATTTTGAGAAATGAACGGATCCTCTCTTGCTTCGTCTGGTACACTGATTCATCACTCACAGAGCATGTCCGAGATGCGATGGGAAGACATTTAGTTTCATATCAACTTCCACACGACAATCTTCATGCATTAACAAAATGTGTGTTTCAGGCTTGGAAGGAAATTCCTGAAGATGACATTCAGAGGATACTTTGAAACGTCCCCTTAAAACAATTATTCACAACTGTGCTTAAACTGACACACAATATTTTTTAGCGCAACGCAATCTGACTTTCAGAAATCCCTACAAAGGAATGGCCCTGACTAACATTAATCTGTACCTTTCACAAATCACTTACCTCACCAAAAATCTTCGTTACTCGAACTACCGCAATACAGCGAGCGCCACTACTGCCAGCTAAATAAAAGATTCAAACTACGGAAGTCACTAACTACTGGTAGGGATAGTTAAACATTGTTTGTTCTCTATTAAAAATTAAGTGATTTGTGAAAGGTATAGGTTAATGTTAGTCAGGGCTATTCTTTTGTAGGGATTTTTGAAAGTCAGATTGCGTTGCACTAAAAAATATTGTGTGTCAGTTTAAGCACAGTCGTGTATAAATTGTTCAAAGGGGACGTTTCAACTTACTTCCACACTACGTTAAATACAGGATTGTCTTCGTGCCCGTGCGGTGGGGGAGGGGGTGGGGTGATGATCATACTGATATTGATGACCGACATCCGTTCCGGTAAGAATTATTATATTCGTTATGTGGATATAGGACTGGTGCTTCGTAACTTGTGTTATGAAGGTGTCTACAAAGTTTGATAAATGTGTAACTGTTGCTTCGTGGTCTGACACTATACTTTTCCCTGCAAAACAAAATATCTCTCCCGAACTGAACGATTATTATTGTCCTTATATCTTGAAATTAGTAATTGGTAGATAGTTATGGTCGTTAAAGTTTAAAAAAGACTTGTTTCCTGGAGAGCTCTTTTCTTCTAACAGCAATACCATGTTATTTTAAGCGAGACAATGGTTAAGATAGTGCCTGGAATTTGCGAGAATCATATTTCAAATAACCAAGAACCTCAATAAAAGTTTTGTGTAGCTTCCATAAGTCACTCAAGCGGAATACCTGGATATTTCGTCTTGAAGTAAAACTGAAAATTAGTTCCTACTTCGTGTCAGTTCTGAGCCTGAGCTCTCTCGCTAATGGTGTCGTTGTCGATGGAATGTTAAACCCTAATCTTCCTCGTTTCGTTTTAAGTAAAGTAAACGTAATTTTCGTTTAAAGCCGTTTTTTACAGTAATATATTCTTTCATCAACTGACTGTCAGTTAACTATCAACTTGTTTAAAAACTAACCTGTCGTGCAATAAAGTGTTTGGAGTCGTAAAGCAGAGTGTTGAATCCACTTGGCCCTGGGTTAAAATTACTTCGAACTTCCTGCCTATTGGTGTTTTCAGCGTGAGTCTTGGCTTTTGTTTGGGAGTGCAGGACAATGCACGTGGTGAGCCAGAGAGTGCACTAGCCTCGCACTGTCGGGTTTGCTCCCAGTTGGTGGATAGGATACGGCCTGCTGCTTGTCAAAGGGCAGTACGTGACCTCTGGCGTTGCCGCCAATTACTCTGACGTCCAGCAGTCAAATATTCTGTGCCGCGAATAGGTTTGCACCATCGGCATCCGATATTCAGGCCTATAGGACACCTTCTGCTTAAAAGACACGTAGCCACACGGATTAAGGACCTAGGGTGAACAGATCTCGACCAAGGGCAAGCTGATCTCAGCAGTGAGTCCGCTTGGACCCTGCGTCCACACACTATACGGATGATTCCTCGGCGACGTCGATTTCGATCTATTCTTTGCTGCAACTCGTCACTTACTTTCTAGCTGCTGCCCGATAATAACTGTTGATCTGTGCCCCATCAGAAACAATCGAAGTAAATTCAAAGTAATATCAAATGTATGAAACAAATGAAAATTTACTGTGTTCTTAATCATGACTTGTACTACTCATACAGTACACAGTCACAATTACGCAGTGGCATGTGCTTAGTTGCCGCTTCGAATGTCAAGCAGCTATTTTTCGTTTGTAATTAACAGTGAATCCAACCACTTCTGGGCTTTCTCAGGGCATCTCGGTTGTGCTTTTAAGGGAAATGGATTACCTCACGGAAGGCAAGCTCAACTTATACATTATTCAAATACCAGAAGTATCGGAATGTGCGTCGGACTTCTTGAGCAAACTCTCGCTCCATTTCGACCACCGACAAATGAGAGTACAATCGACTGATCAAACGGGGTCTACTCTATTTCATCAGATTGTACGTCTAAAATCGTTAAACTTGAAACTACGGAGTACAAATAGGAAGAATAAATTCAATTTATTTCGACATCTATCTCACCTAAAATGAATATCTGTTGGTGAGAACTACACAAATACATTAATAACAGCGTCTGCAAACGTATTTGTTTATTTCGTGGTCATCATCCTTACTGCAATTTATACCAGTGTTACCTGAATTTACTACTCAACACAAATGTAGGTTGAAAAATGATTTTGTACGCTTCGCATGTATTTTGCAAAGACTGCCCTTACGACCACGATTCCCACGGTCTTCTTCCGTACTCTCTAGGACACAACGGAAAGCGCTAAGAAATAATCGCACAAAGCGATATCACGCAAGGGTCTCTGAATTCACTCCCACTGGGATAAACAGAAGAGTTGCATCGATTGCCGATAATTACTGTTGCAGTCAGCGAAGGGCAGAGTATTGGCATCAAGAGTATTGGAGCTATGAGAAAAGAATGAGAAGAAAACTAGCCAGCCCTGGAGTTCCCGAAGGTATCGTCTCAAAGTGCAGCAGCAGTGACTCACGGAAATTCGCTTCGCTGGAAGCCTAAATGAAGATGACTGAGCGGAAAGCTGAATGGCAGTTACAGGGGCGCAGGTAAAGCCCCGACAGGGCTATTTCTACTGCACTATCTCACGGGTTATTTGGAAGCCGCGAAATTTGGTTCTCAACTGTCAAAACTCTGAAGCCGTATTACTTTGACGTTCGATCTATCTGCGAAAGTAAATATAAACTAGTGCTGACGAATTACATGAGCAATGGCGTAATGGCGATAACTGAAACTGAAATGGTATAATAATGTATGGGGGACAGAAACCTAGTAACTTTTGACACCTGTGTGTTATGGTAACATTTCACAACATCATACTTCCAACAGAAACACAGAGCTTCTCCAGGTGAATAAGCCATATCGATTAGTTCTCCGTTAAACTATTAAGCTCTTTTCTTACGGAATAAAGGACCACAGAGTGACTTAAGTCAAACAACTAAAACTTCTTGATATCAATCGTATGAACTTATCCTATGCATAATGCGCTCGTCCTTGTTCCATGAATGACAACTTTTTACTTCCAATATGACTATTACTCCAGTGCAAATTAGTCGTGGGCATCAAGTAGTCTGGAACCGCTCGACCGCTACGGTCGCAGGTTCGAAACCTGCCTCGGGCATGGATGTGTGTGATGTCCTTAGGTTAGTTAGGTTTAAGCAGTTCTAAGTTCTAGGGGATTGATGACCTCAGATGTATCCCCAAAGGGTACAATACCTTATAAAGACTGCTTAATGCGAAGCCTTTGCCTTACTTCTATTGTCAGTCTGAGATAAAGTTTGATAAAGGAAATGCTGTACTCGTCTCAGCAAAATATCGAACAGTAATTCCCAGAGTCCTTCAGACAATTTACTCTCTGAATTAACAGCTGACATACTGTAAAGCGTTAAATACGAACATTTACGTTACAATTTTTCTTTACCATTCTGAATATCAATTAAAAATTCAAATTATTCTCAACAAGAACATCTACTATTCGTCTCGCTGTGCATTTATGAGAATTACGCCTCCATCATCAGGTAGGTTTATTTCAGTTAATAGGCACAGGCGATGTAGGGTGCCCATAACTGAAGTTCCAGTTCCAAATGGCGCTTTAAGCGTCACAATGTGTACAGCAATAGACGTGTAAACACGGCTGTTACGCAGTCTGTCTCCACGAACGATCGCGCGCTGCTGGAAAAGATCTTTTACGAGAACAGTGACTGTGCGCCAGTAACCATGGAGAAGTTCCAGACACTCAAGATACGTAAAAAAGGCACTGGTCCGATTTTTGCTAAGTGTCTGGAGAAAATATTTACAAAATTCGAAAAGACAGCTTCTTTTGAGTGCAATGTGGTCGAAGGAGGAAAGCAGTTGATCCACGTCTATCGAAGATGAGGCCACGACATTCCAGGACAGGTCCAAACGTGCAGCGCACGGGCAACTGCCAAAACGTTGGACGTGCCTGCGAGCCCGGTGCATAAAAACCTACGAAATATCCTGCGTTGCTATCCACACAAAACCAACAATGTTCAGGAGTTGGTCCCTGCTGACCTGTCAACAAGACAAACGTTCGCCGTCGAATTTATCGCTCGCGTGGAAGTGGACAATGAATGGTCATGGAACATTCTGTGGATATTCTATCTGCAAGGACTTGTCAATACGCAGAATTTCAGAATAGAGACAACGGAAAATCCGGACGCACATCAACAGGTACCACTTCATTCTGCAATGACGACTGTGTGCTGCGAGTTGTCGGCATCGTTTATCTCACGCCCGCATTTTACGAGATCAGTCCTACAAGTCCTGTTACCTGTACCGTCACTGGTAAATACTATAACGGTCTTTGGCGTACCAACCTCATTCCAACCCTTCAAGAGTGTGGTTGTATGGGTAGGATCATTTTTGTGCTAGACGGCTCTACTCCGCATATTGCTCAGCCATTGAAGCGGGTGCTGCAGAGGCATTTCGGAAATGCTAGATGTATCGGCGTCATTTCCCTACAGCCTGGCTGCCCAGATTACCTGATCTTAATCCTTATGAATTCTGGCTGAGTGGTTACCTGGAAGGTGTTGTGTTCAGTTCTCCAGTTACGAACCTAGTGAATTGAAGGCACGCATTGAGCAACGCTGTCTGAACATGGATCCGAGACATACAGACCCGTTGTGGAACATGCTCTTTCTCAATCTCAGTTTGTGGCAGAAAACGGTGCAATATTGAAAATGTCTTGCGCTGGTCTCATGGCAGTTGCAAAACAAACTAATTTTACTTTTTGTGCCGATTTTGGCCCCAGGACCACCAAAAACGGATGTCATTTTTCTTCTTATGCGGTTTTTCTCCTCAACACACTTAAGAACCGATTTTTCGAATCTGTTGTGGTTAGAAGTTGCGGTGTCGGATGATCTTGCGTAATAAATAGTGCTGCAACTGTTGACTGCCGAACTTATACAGTCGTGCATATTGAACATCACAAACGGTGTAACGTGCAGTGAAACAATAGCCACCGTATTGTAATCCACGCGTCATTTGTAGCCAACCACATTCACGTTAAAACACTTACAGTGCCATCTATTCATAATGTTTCCGTTAAATCCTTCTTGTTCCTTGACATTTACCCATGCATTTATAATATGATTTTCAAATTTGGCATCATTCTGAGCAGTGGTTCTCCTTCTACAGCGTTTTGAAACAGAAATTTTAGTTACGGACACCCTGTGTATCTAAGTGTTGCTGTGGAAAATTTTTGCTACTGCCTGGCAGCAGAGAACCAATAATATTTCAGTATTTGGCAGAGTGAGTCAGATTATACTGGCCAGCAAAATATTACGCCACCATAAGATGGAGAATCCAGTTTACATCATTCATCCTGAGTGTGGACGGTGTGAGTTATGTTATCTTAAGCTGCATGAAGTATATTCCAGGCCAATTTTATTTTCCCAAAACGTGAACTGATCATCAGTTACAACAAATTACCTACAAATGGTCAAAGAAAGCTTATACAGTCGTTAAATCACATACCGATTATATAAACTGAAAATAATACGTTGATAGCTAACATCTGCAAAGAATGTATGAAGTAACAATGCTGCCAAATGTAGCAGACATATTCAACGTATTTATTTATTATTAATATTTCTATCTTAAGTATTGTATTGTACTCTATTGTAATGAACTGGGGAGCTAGAAGCGACGGAGAGGCTTCGTCCCGACGTAGTCCACAGTGGTACACAACCCCACAACAGGCTATAGCAGTGGATGCAGCAGGGTTTCGAGACAGCATGGCTCAATGTTTCTGCAGCGGACTTCCAACGACTTGTTGAGTCCATGATACGTCGAGACGCTGCACTGATCAGAGCAAAAGGATGTCCGACACAAAATTACGAAGTATCCCCTGACTTTCGTCACCTCAGTGTACGTTTATCCTGGCGTGAGAAAAGGCGGTCAGCGCCTTTAGGGGAAGATTTTTGTGGTTGCCTACGGAACTGTGATTGAACCCAGATATGTACCTCTTCGCTCGAAGGAAATGGACGGCCACGAAAGCCTATCCACCGGGCTTAAAAAATATGGAAATCGTATGGGTAGAGATCGAGGCTGTATGGAGGACGTGTTGGGGCTTCCCACCGAAACTTCTGCAACGTAGTCGAAACAATAGGCACACCAGCTCCGAGAAAGTCATGATGAACTTTTTCTTTGATCGCAAGGGCCCGCCGCTCATTGACTTTCTGCGTGATGATTAATGTACAGCGGTGAGTGGACATTTTGCAGCAATTGAAGCGCGCCGTGAAGTCCAAACGGCCAGGAATGTAGACAGACAGCATCATTCTGTTACAGAGTTGTATCGACTAATTTGCAGAAGTTTCTCTTGCAAGTCATTATACATTCTCCATACAGTCGCGATCTCTGCCCATGCGATTTCATATTTTGGTGCTCCCAAGGAAGACATTCGTGACTGTCGATTAGCTTCGGACTAAGAGAAGCACGCCTGGATACGATCATAGTTCCGTAGGTAACCACAGACATTTTTACATTGACGCAATGGCTATCTTGTCTCACTGGGGATAAATATATTAGCAATTGTGGCGATCACTTTTGAAATAGTAAACAGTTTACTACGTTTGTTCCACCTGTCTCCTTTTCATTTGACCGCCCCTTATATATGCTCCCTTTGTTGGAACATCTGTAATAAATTTGATTATATACATGCTTCGAAAACGATTACCGCTTCCGTCCACTAACCCGGAAGAATCGAATGAAACGTCCAGTACTAATAAGAGATTGATCAAATTTCACTTAATTTGGTTGCCATAGGTTTCTGGTGCCTTAGTCTCATTCATGATGCTTAGGTCCGGGAGCCAGAAATTGGTGAATAAAGGCTCTTCCTAAGCTCTCTCGACCATTTGGTGGGAAGCTGTCGCTATCGATGAAAGAAACACCAATGATCAACAGCATAAGGGTACATTGGCTGATTTTTGTGAATACAGTGGCGCACAGGCAAGCGACACTCAATACGTAATCGAAGACGATCAGTATAGTGATTGACAGTATCTGCTATCTGAGACTGAAATTTAGCATTAAAAGTATCCAGCACCATCCAGGTAGACTATATTCACATAAAAAGGGCCGTTCCACGTCCTTGCCATAGTGCTTCTGAAAATGTTAATTTCATTTTGTGGTGTGGTGATGTACTTGTGGAGTGAACCCATAGAGAGAGCAGTCATATTTTATATTATGTAATGACCAGATTCTCATTAATGCTAAATTCCTATCAAAGGGAAACTGAATTATTTGTGGCCGTTATGGCTGTTAAATTAAAAAAAAAGTGTGGACAATTCTACATGACTACGGAAACACAAGCTCGAGATTGGTAAGACCAAAAATTGACAGCAGCCTTTCGCAAGAAACGGTTCCGGCATTCGTCACAGGTGGTTAGGGAAACCAGGAAAACCATAAATCTATATAGCTGTTAGGAAATTATGATTATTCTTCATGTGTTCTGCGAAGGTCCTTCAATGGGCTCTCGCGGCAGACAAATTTGAGAAACCTCTATCATCTCACCACAAAATAATTAGTCGAGTAGTGCTGTTGCAAGTAATGAAATCGTGTATGACATTTCTTTATGATATTTGTCATTGTCGTTTGAGTTTGTTCAGGTGGCTTTATGAATGTCTTTCTTTCTCTCGACGAAATTTTTGATGTTGCCGATCTGAGTAATGAATAAAGTTCTACAGCAGTATTGCTATCGGAACGACGTATTTAAGACAATGTTGGGTAGAAGTCAAAAATATCGGTAATGCTGTTGGACTAATCACGTTTCATGTGGTCAATATTGGCAGTGGTCACCATGGTGTATGTTCAGAATGTTAGAATGTATTAAATATTGGAAGAATTGTGCTGTCCAATGTATTGATTAAATGAACTACTGTTAGCAAGTGCCATAGTTAGAGTACAACTGTTAAACACGGTCGCTTTTATACCAACAATTGAAACTTAAATATTGCAACGCAACTACGAGAGCGTGCTGGGAAGTAAATCCTCAGAATTTTTTAATTTGAAAACTTTAAAAGCCTTTTAAATAAAACAAACGTTATTAGTCATTCTTCATGCCTAACATTCGTAGGCCTCTGCCGCTAGAGAGCTCCGAATTGTAGCGTAGAAATGGCGACGTGTAACACAACTATGTCTATGTGTCAGAAACCTCGTGCTGTAATCAAGTTTTGAATTCCAAAAGTTGGTCCACATATCGAGTACACCCTCACCTTCAGCATGATGATGTCAGATCAGCGCTGCAACAATCCGACGCCTACGATCATTGTCATCGTTCGTCATCCTCCATACAACCCCTACTGGGTCCGATCGGATTTTCATCTATTTCCAAAACATAAAGACTTGGATGTCTTCACTTTGTTAGTGATGAAATGATACAAGGAGAGGTGAGAGTGTGGCTCCGTCAACAAAGTCAGACATTTTTCAGTGGCGGTATCAGCAAAGTGGCGTCTCCTTGGCAGAAATGTGCTCGTCGTCAGGATGACTCTGTTGAAAAATAAAAATGGTGACAAGAATAAAGATGAAGAATGTTAATAAAGTTTCTTTTATTTAAGAGGTTTTAAGAGTTTTAACATAAAAATTGGGAGGCTTTATTTTCAGCACGTCCTCGTACTAGACAATTTTCGTTATTTTGGTTCTTGGCCACACCGTCTGGGTGAAGAAATGTTGAAGAACCACAACAGATTTCGAACAATATCGGAAACTTCCAGTTCCAGCCCTTAAACACAAAACAAGTTACCTAATTTTTCGTCTCTCTTTGGGTAGCTAAAACCATCCCCGTCAGACACGGACACATCGGCTAGGAGACAATGAAGCATTACCGCGCTACCTCAGTGGAATAAAACTGTCATGGCTTCCAGTGCCCTCTGTTTTCAGTTTAGCACTGTGTGACACGCGCTCTCGTCGACTAACAACGTGATCCCTGTAGTGACAAAAAATAACTGACGACTTGATCATTACTATTTAATCAAATTCGTAATAACAGCTGCATACGCTCTGTGTCTGAGTTGTGAAGAAAACTGGACAAATTAACAGACGAGGTTTCAGTTCCCATTCTTCACAGCACAGTTCAACCTAGTTTCTCCCCACTGAGTACAAGCGTACGTCATTCAAGAGTGTTGAAAATTCCGATAATCCAGAAAATCAGAAAATGTAAAATGACATGGGTTAAGTGACACAGAGAAACGCGTTATTTTTGTTTCACATAAATACACATACTGCACACTATTTTTATATATTGTGACCGGATATTGAAAACATACTGACTTTTGTACACAAAAATAATCAATAAGATTATCTTGAGCCAGTTCTTGTGCAGGACCAGCACACAGGCGTTTCACCTGCAGTAAGTTGGCCGAGATAGTTTCTGCACGACGTTCCAAATAAACCACTACTGCATTACCTCTGCGTGCGTCATAACGTATTTAGATTGAGCGTCGAATTCGTCAGCTAATCTCTCACTGTAGTAGCCATTGCTGCAGACGAACAACAGCTAAAATTTCCTCTTGAGGAATAACACAGCCATTTATGTCATTAAAAATCCACTTTTGAGCGTCTTAAAATGTTTGAAAGTGCTTCAACGAATTCCGACGGGTGGACATAGTCACCTGTTTCTTTATTAAATGCGCAGACTGCGTTTGTGACCACATTGTGAGTATATTTAGAGAACCAGTATTTCAGAAAGCAGTGCGACGATTATATTCCTGCTTCAAAGACGTGCCTTGCTTATTGATCTTGGGATCAATAGAAGACATGGTAGCGTTACACGGAGATCTGAAGGGTGATTTATATCAATTCAGAAGAACCAAGGACGCCGAGTGTCCATACACTGGAGGTAATAAATGTATTGAGCAATTGTTACTGAAATGTATCAACTTACAAACGATGAAAGACAATCTACTGAAAACTGTAATTATGAAAAACGGAAACTGACCAGCTAGCAATAGTGAACATACCCGGGAACGTCTCACATCAGTGTAACCCCAATGTTCTCGTGGTAGACTAACTATGGTGTACGCGTACGTGGAGAAAGTGTTTGCGCAGCAATCGCCGACATACTGTAACTGAGGCGGAGTAAGGGGAACCAGCCCGCATTCGCCGAGGCTGATGGAAAACCGCCTAAAAACCATCCACAGGCTGGCCGGCACACCGGACCTCGACAATAATCAGCCGGGCGGATTCGTGCTGAGGACCGGCAACTAGGGGATGTAATTTGCTATGGAAATAACAGCACAAGAACGCAAAAGGCGTGATTATCAAAAACTTTCGACACCAGCTACCAGAAACGATTTTTGGTCACAATTGCGTTTTGAAGAGACCATGCTTACATGGCTTTTATTATCGTGAAAAGCTTAGGAGGTGTCGCAATTTTTGAACAATATAAAAATTCGATTAAATAAAAGCAAAAAAATCTCTGCAGGCCGTACAGTCATGCAAGAGAAGCAAGGTATATATAAATCTAACTCAACATCACATTTAAGAACAAAAAGTAATTTTAAGTAGGCTCAAATCGTGTATGTGAAAGTGCCCCTGCATGGAGCAAGTTTACACACCTTCCATGGTACACAATAATGAGTAAACAAAACAAAATACTAAAATATTTAAATTATGATTTACTGGCAGTAAAAAAATTGCAGGTTTACTTAAACCAATTAAAGTGGTACAATGTTACTGGCAGTAAAGAAATATATTGGTGAACTGGCGCCTATTGGCATAACAAGGCCTACATAGAACTTTAAATGTTAATTAAAGGCGTATTAATCACCACTGTCCGAGTGGAAATTTATGCATACAAAATATGATTTGTTTCCTGTGGCACAATCGTCGAAGTCCACCTTTTGTATCTAAGGTACTGCACCCACACTTGACATCTGTTTCATTGGTTGTATCGTTTCACATACTGAATACAAAGGTAGTTTTCATTGTCTTCATCAGGGCGCTGCAGGATTCAAGAGTAAGGAAGAAGAATTAGAGGGGACATTCGTCGAGGCGGGAATGCTTGCTAACAAACGCATCGCAAGGACTAGTTGTGAGAGTAGTGTGACAGGAAGGAGGAGAAGACATCAAATGAAAAACAGCCTTTGGATGGGGGACTAACGATATTAGAAGTAGGCCTACCAACAATTTTCCTTGTTCTTGTTTTTAGTAATTTATTGTCTTATCAGTACTTGCTCTCACAGAACTAATTCTTTCTCCGTGAGATTCATTCGGTTCCAATAACTTTTTTTTAGCAATTACTACGTTTTATTGTCCTCTGCCGTAATTTTTTTATTTGAACTGCGTTTTCAACTGCCGATGTCTTAAAGTTTTTGCGACTGGAGAAATCAGTTAGGATGGCAATGCAAAGTAGCGCGTAAACTTGCCCCATCATAACTGTTTGGATTAGTTTTGAAAGTACACTAGGAACTTTGAGTCTTCTTAATCATGCAGATGTATTCTGTAAAGTAGAATAATTTTCTGTGAACGAACACAGATTTATCCCTTCTCAATTCTAAAATGTATGATTCCTAAAAACATAGGTTTTTGGGTAACAAAATTTACTGACCTTGCACAAAAACACAAATATGTGCTTAGCGATAAGGCTTTTACTCAACTGGTGCCATTAAATTTGTGAGAACCCTTAGCAGATGAAAGTACTAATCCTCCATTGTCGGTAAAGCCTTAGCAAGAATGGTTGCAGAGAAAATCGTTGTGCGTAAACGTGCCCCGAGCGTAAACGTGCCCTGGTCTCCGTTACCGATAAACATTTCCCGTTCTCACACGAGAAATTACAGAGTCTTCTAACAAAGATATAGAAATACACCGTTTGTTGCAATATGCTTGGGACAACATTACATTTTCAGGCAGACAAACTTTCGAAATTACAGTAGTTACAATTTTCAACAACAGATGGCGCTGCGGTCTGGGAAACTCTATAGTACGATATTTTCCATATATCCACCATGCGTAGCAATAATATGGCGTAGTCTCTGAATGAAATTACCCGAAACCTTTGACAACGTGTCTGGCGGAATGGCTTCACATGCAGATGAGATGTACTGCTTCAGCTGTTCAATTGTTTCTGGATTCTGGCGGTACACTGGTCTTTCAAGTGTCCCCACAGAAAGAAGTCACAGGGGTTCATGTCTGGCGAATAGGGAGCCCAATCCACGCCGTCTCCTGTATGTTTCGGATAGCCCAAAGCAATCACACGATCATCGAAATATTCATTCAGGAAATTAAAGACGTCGGCCGTGCGATGTCGCCGGGCACCATCTTGCATAAACCACGAGGTGTTCGCAGTGTCGTCTAAGGCAGTTTGTACCGCTACAAATTCACGAAGAATGTCCAGATAGCGTGATGGAGTAATCGTTTCGGATCTGAAAAAGGGGCCAATGATTCCTTTGGAAGAAATGGCGGCCCAGACCAGTACTTTTTGAGGATGCAGGGACGATGAGACTGCAACATGGGGCTTTTCGGTTCCCCATATGCACCAGTTCTGTTTATTGACGAATCCATCCAGGTAAAAATAAGCTTCGTCAGTAAACCAAATGCTGCCCACATGCATATCGCCGTCATCAATCCTGTGCACTATATCGTTAGCGAATGTCTCTCGTGCAGCAATGGTAGCGGCGCTGAGGGGTTGCCGCGTTTGAATTTTGTATGGATAGAGGTGTAAACTCTGGCGCATGAGACGATACGTGGACGTTGGCGTCATTTGGACCGCAGCTGCAACACGGCGAACGCAAACCCGAGGCCGCTGTTGGATCACCTGCTGCACTAGCTGCGCGTTGCCCTCTGTGGTTGCTGTACGCGGTCGCCCTACCTTTCCAGCACGTTCATCCGTCACGTTCCCAGTCCGTTGAAATTTTTCAAACAGATCCTTTATTGTATCGCTTTTCGGTCCTTTGGTTACATAAAACCTCCGTTGAAAACTTCGTCTTGTTGCAACAACACTGTGTTCTAGGCGGTGGAATTCCAGCACCAGAAAAATCCTCTGTTCTAAGGAATAAACCATGTTGTCTACAGCACACTTGCACGTTGTGAACAGCACACGCTTACAGCAGAAAGACGACGTACAGAATGGCGCACCCACAGACTGCGTTGTCTTCTATATCTTTCACATCACTTGCAGCGCCATCTGTTGTTGAAAATTGTAACTACTGTAATTTCGAAAATTTGTCCGCCAGAAAATGTACTGTTGTCCCAAGCATATTGCAACAAACGGTGTATTTCTATCGCTGCTCGTTTAGTTTTTATTGCCGTTTCAAATATACCGGTCATTTTTGAAACACCCTGTAGGTACAAAATTATAAAGAAGAAGTAAATCACAAAAATGACGGTTTATTTTTAATTCGTTTTGTTAACACCTTCGGTTCACGTGTTAACGTTTCACAGTAAAACAATGGAAGGGACTTGACCCGTAATCCGTGCCCCATACTATTAGGAGAGCTACGGTGTGTGCCGATTAGGGAGAAACTAGTTAGATGCGCGTTCCGCGTGACAGAGAGCCGGGATGCACGTGCCGATGCATCGTTCGCCGCTCTCACCTCGCTCCCCGGGTCTACGCACTGGCCTTTGCTTTTATTACGCTGCCGCGTCGCTAGGGAGACGCAGCTCGGTGTCCTCTGTGACGCCACCCCACCGTCACCGATGCGCTGCAAATGTCACGTAACGCGTGCAATGTGCTGCGGCTGGTCGCTTCGGCTGCCGAAGCTGAAATCGACGCAGGCGAATCCATTCGCCATGTTTACTCAAACGCCAGTCCATAAATGCGTAATGTCTCTACGTTCCACGTCCGTCGGTGTCTCCTGTCTTTCCCGTTCCATTTTATTGGGGCTATACTGGCTAGTTTCTGTTCTAACAGGACTGCGCGACATCATCGATTGTAGAGCTGTGGGTGTTAACAATTCTGCAAGAGTGCTTACAGTTAGGTTATTTATTTGTAATTCATATGACACAGATGTGATCACAATATGACATCATAATCTAGAGCAGCGCACTCTGTAGCGTGCATGAAGCTCGAGAGCTTATGTAAAGACTGGACAGCGAGGACAGTAAGAAACGAAATTTTAGTTTTTGTGAATTTATGAAATGAGTTTATTGTTCAGATTACTTATTATTAATATTTATTAGCACGATGCTTTTCGACAGCATGCTACCATCATCAGATGTGTTACGGAATGATGAAACTACACTGATGGAAAAAAAATCGCAACACCAAGGAGGAGTTGTGTGACATAAACGAAAATTGGGAGGCGTGTTTCGACATCTGAAACATGATGTCTAATCAAATTTCGTGCCATTCGCATAAGAGTGGTGCTAGTAGCGCTTTAAATACACGCTCTAACCGTAATGAGAGTTAGTTACCTTTGAGATTGGTCTGATGAGTTATTGTTAGTCAAGGATGCCTTTAAGGCGAAGAAGATGCCATTATCGACATCTCGTTGTGTTTCAGCGAGGTTGTGTATTACGGCAACAAGAAGATGGATGTTACTGCTGCAGTACTTCAGAAAGACTTCTCGAGGGTGTAGCCAGTGTACATTATTGCTGCCTACGGTGGCCATGAGAATGCACGGTTGCAAGAAGACCGGGCTCTGGACGGCAACGTAGCAGCACTGAGAGGAAAGACCATCGTTTTCGGAGTATGACTCTGGCAACTGCAGCAGCCATTGGAGCAGCAATTGGCACCACAGTGACACAACGAACTGTTACAAATTGGTTACTCCAAGGACAGCTCCAAGCTAGACGCCCTGTAACTGACTTCAAACCATTTTCGACTTCAGTGGTGTCAAGCGAGAGCTCCTTGGAGGGCAGGGTGTAGGTCTTTGTGTTTTCTGATAAAAGGTGGTTCTGCGTCGGTGCCAGCGATGGTCGTGTGTGGGTTAGAAGGAGGCCAATTGAGGGTTTCAATCAACCTGTCTTCGTGCTAGACACTGTGCATAAACACCTAGAGTTACGGTCTGGGGCGCGATACCGTAGCAAAGCAGGAGCACTCTCGTGGTTATCCCACGCACCCTTGCTGCGAATTTTTTTTGTACTCATTTTGGTGACTCTACTTGTTGTTCCTACCTTTTCTGAACAGCATTCCAGGCGGTGTTTCCCAGCAGGATAACGCTTGCCTACGTGCCACTGTTGTAATCCAATTTGCTCTACAGAGTGTCGATATGTAGCCTTGGCCTGCTCGATCACCAGATATGTTTCCAAACGAGCACATATGGGGTATGATACTACATCTACTTCTACATCTACGTACATACTCCGCAATCCACCATACGGTGCGTGGTGGAGGGTACCTCGTACCACAACTAGCATATTCTCTCCCTGTTCCACTCTCAAACAGAACGAGGGAAAAATGACTGCCTATAAACCTCTGTACGAGACCTAATCTCTCTTTTCTTAACTTATCTTTGTGGTCTTTGCGCGAAATATAAGTTGGCGGCAGTAAAATTGTACTGCAGTCAGCCTCAAATGCTGGTTCTCTAAATTTCCTCATTAGCGATTCACGAAAAGAGCGCCTCCTTTCCTCCAGAGACTCCAACCCGAGTTCCTGAAGCATTTCCGTAACACTCGCGTAAGATAAATCCTACCAGTAACAAATCTAGCAGCCCGCCTCTGAATTGCTTCTATTTTCTCCCTCAATCTGACCTGATAGGGATCCCAAACGTTCGAGCAGTACTCTAGAATAGATCGTATTAGTTTTATAAGCGGTCTGTTTTACAGACGAACCACATCTTCCCAAAATTCTACCAATGAACCGAAGACGACTATCCGCCTTCCCCACAACTGCCATTACATGCTTGTCCCACTTCATATTGCTCTGCAATGTTACGCCCAAATATTTAATCGACGTGACTGTTTCAAGCGCTACACTACCAATGGAGTATTCAAACATTACGGGATTCGTTTTCCTATTCATCTGCACTAATTTACATTTATCTATATTTAGAGTTAGCTGCCGTTCTTTACACCAATTACAAATCCTGTGCAAGACATCTTGTACCCTCCTACAGTCAGTCAACGACACCTTCCTGTACACCACAGCATCATCAGCAAACAGCCGCACATTGCTATCCACCCTATCCAAAAGATCATTTACGTAGATAGAAAACAACAGCGGACCTACCACACTTCCCTGGAGCACTCCAGATGATACCCTCACCTCCGATGAACACTCACCATCGAGGAAAACTCCAACTCCAACGACATCCACAATCAACATTAACTGTCCCTGTATTGACCTAGCTAGTGCAACAACTTTAACTCCATCCCACAAACTGACACCTGGAACTTGTACAACACAGTGCACGCTCGTCTGAATGCTTGCCTTCATCATTCTGGCGGTTACACCAGTTATTAAACTACCAGCATTTCACATTTGCAACGGCGTAACTCGCGCTTACGTTTATCTGTGAACTTGCAATGTTAATCACTTGCATATATCACTTACACAAATGATTTCCGGAATTTCATTACTCTACATTAAATATTTTATGGTGTTACGATTTTTTCCGTCAGTGTATACGGTTTTCCATAATAGAACTGAAAAGCTACGGTGTCGATTCTAAATGGTTTCACCACTCATAAATTACGCCGAGGTTGTGGACTTACATAAAAAGAAATTAAAGGTCCATTGGAGTTCCATGCAATTTTTTATTTGTGCTGTATTTATATTTTCTTCTTCATTTATGGTTATTGTCATTAAAGCAAGGAAAACGAAAGAGTACTGGAGTTTAAAGTGTTGTTACCTACAACGTTATTGTAAACGAAAACCAGCATTGTCGACAGTCAGGAAAAAGAAATAGTTTGAAACTTTAATAGGGGACTGTCCAATAATTTTCCTCACGTAGTGTAGGCTAAGAACCAGTTTCCCTGTGTTTATAGAACGCTGACGTTGCAACTGTGTGTTGAATTGATGAATAACCGCTCCAGCTGCTAAACAGTAGTTTTTTTTACTCCACGATTGGTTTCCGGTTTTGTACTACAACCACATTCTAATGGAATCTGAAAATGGCTTCAGTATAAAACCTGAATCCTGTCTCGGTTTAAAATAATAATATTTTAGCAACTCGAGCGCTTACTCATGAATTCACTTTAGGGTAACCACGGAAAACTTCACAATCGTTGAACAGTGGGAAGCTGCAATAGCTCTTGTCATCAGAAATTGCAACATTTAATACATCTATTTGTAATTATCTATACAAATTCTCCTATCATATGTTCAGAATGGAAATATAATTGACAGAATTACCTCTTTATGCCGGCCGCGGTGGTCTAGCGGTTCTAGGCGCGCAGTCCGGAACCGCGCGACTGCTACGGTCGCAGGTTCGAATCCTGCCTCGGGCATGGATGTGTGTGATGTCCTTAGGTTAGTTAGGTTTAAGTAGTTCTAAGTTCTAGGGGACTGATGACCTCAGATGTTAAGTCCCATAGTGCTCAGAGCCATTTGAACCAATTACCTCTTTATCGTATGCAGAATTCAAATAAGGATTTACCTGTGGACTTATGTCTCAAATATAAAATTTCGCCCCCGCTCATTTTATATGTATGTCTGATTAAAAATTTCTCTGAGTTATTGTATTGGACTATGGAAACAATTTCTTCCAACTACTTAACTTTCATCTCTACGGAAAATATTATTCTATAAAATATACTTTCGTTTATGGGCTGTCAAAACGTTTCCTTCTTTAATTTAGAATTTCTTAATGGGTATTGTACTTGATAGGTCGCTCTTTGTTCACAACAAGTATGTTAGGAAAGAAGTCCAGGGAAACGATTCAGAGGATGTTGAAATTAGACATCACATGTTTAACGATGATCCGTCATTGCACGTCACTTATAAACTCTTAACTAAAATATAATTCATCTGCACATCATTTCTGAACGGAATGGTGTATGCGCCGTAATTTTCGTAGTACAAGGACTGAAGTCAAGCCACATGTTGTTGATAATACGTAGTGCTTACTAATTAGTTTTAAATGAATGGGAAATTGCAATAGCACTAATTACTAGGTCTCACAAAATCAGAGTAGTAACAAAGTCTTCTGTGTTGTTAAGACCGTAAATAATGTTACTGCAAAAACCCTCTGTATGATGAGGCGAAAGTTATAATATTTTAAATTAAGAAACCAAGTTAAATATTACAACTCTCATAACTGAGCAGTTTTTAATTAAGCTTGCTTATCAACAACTTTTACAACCTACTTTCATTTTGATGTTTTTGTATCACATTTATGTATCCATAAAGTCCTCATATATATTACTCTGCGGACACATTAACGGCTTTTGGTTAAAGAGTCACGGTCGGATGCGCAAATATTTTATTCATGGGTTGCAGTTCCATGCAATTGCTTTATAACGCGTGAAATTTTATGTCGAAAATTTTATTACTGAGATAAGGGTCAGTTGTCACAAAATATTTACTACCTTTTGTTATTCTGCGCATGTTCAAGGCAGATACTGCAGCCCACCAGGCGAAACTGCGAATTTACGACCTGAATAACTGTAGCCGCAGTTACTAAAGCAAACACAGAGATTACGAAATGTTTGTACTAGACGTGTCTAATTTAGACCAAACTGCAAACTTAAGTGAAGTTGTGAAATGATCTTGTTATCTGAAAGAGAGTAACTTCTGAGTATCATCACCATCCTCAGCGAAGTTCGCTCACTTCGCTGAATTTTATTGCCTCGTTGACTATTATCTTATATAACTGACGATTTGTAACCCAGTGCCTTCCTGTTTTGCCTAAACCAGAATTTTAACTGATCTCCTAAGAGCGTCAGATACTATAATATCTGAAAAGGTATATTTAATATTCTGCTAAACAATAAACAATCAGATGCATTCACCGTTCATTAAATTATCTCAGAGCTCATGTATAATGACTTATAAAATCGTGTCCTTATTGTCGCATAATACTGTACTATCTCGCTTTTCAGTGATTCGAATTCCTGTTGTTCGTTGCAAGAGTGAGCCTGTGAAACCTATCCAAATTATGATTTTTCTCTACATATCACTGACGATTCTGTTTCAAACAGGAGGCCGACCAACAAGGTATACATATTGCCAGAACGACGGAGAGAGGTGTCGAAGTGAATAAGCCAATGGTAGGTTGATTCGTGGGAAGGGACCAAACAGGGAGGTCATCGGTCCCGTCGGATTAAGGAAGGAAGTCAGCCGTGCCATTTTCCAAAGGATGCACCCCGGCATTTGCCTGAAGAGATTTAGGGAAACGACGAAAAACCTAAATCAGGATGGCCAGACTCGGGTTCTTCCAGAATGCGGGTCCAGTGTGCTAACAACTTCGCCACCTTGCTCGGTTGAATAATCCAATGGATTGGCATTCAGTAGGACCCGAGTTAAAGTCCCGTCAGGCAACATACATTTAATTTCTCCAGTTCCCTCGCATCATTTATGATGAATGAGACGCTCCTTTCTTTGAAAATGCATGCTGCTCAAGTCCTTGCCTGAGTATGGCAAATCACAGCTAATGTTCTCAATTTGTCATCGACGGGAAGTTTAATAATCTTTTTCTCTTTTCGTATTTAGAACAAGCCTCATATTTTTAAATGAAGCTCCTAGATCCTTAACGCTTAATATGTACTGGTATCATTTGAAACCAAGAAAATTAAGGAATTCACAACCTGACAGGTGGGTGGCTTCGAATAAATCTTTGGGCCCACAGGGCATTGTTTTCGGAAAATTATAGGCAAGCGTGACACCTTCCTTACCCTGCCTCCACTTCCATCAGTATCTAGTACTTTTGAACAATTATCTCCAACCAAACTTCTTGTTTTAATACTCTTTGCACGTTTTGAAATTAATGCCTTGTGTGGAGCTGGAGGTGCCTCAAAGATCCATAGTTCTTTTGACATCTGTACTAGCAATGAATCTGTAAAACCGCCGTGTCTGTCGGTGTGTCTCTGGATACGCTAATATCCAAAAATAATAGACCAATTTCCATGTGGTGTTCGCAGGTAACCTGAGCACACTTTGGAGCAGCGTATAGGCTTTAGTTCGTCAAAATCATATTGCGGAAAAAAAGGTTTCACAAAAAGTTTCATGTCTGCCTGTCTGTTTGAAAACGCTGATGTCCAAAACTACTAGACGTGTTTTCATGGGATTTCAGCAGTTAACTGCCGGCCGGAGTGGCCGAGCGGTTCTAGGCTCTACAGTCTGGAACCGCGCGACCGCTACGTTCGCAGGTTCGAATCCTGCCTCGGGCATGGATGTGTCTGATGTCCTTAGGTTAGTTAGGTTTAAGTAGTTCTAAGTTCTAGGGGACTGATGACCTCAGAAGTCCCATGCTGCTCAAAGCCATTTGAACCAGCAGTTAACTTGAGTATAGGTTTGGGAACCGTATAGGGTTCATTTTATGAAATCGGATTACGGAAGAATGATATCCATACATAGTATAGAAATGTTTGTATATATATATGTGCATTTCACATCCCCTCCGAAACCACTTGTCTGATTTAAAACGGATTTTGTACGCATATCACTTACTGTCTGGAAAGATTCACTGTGTGGATGGAAACCACGTACCTGTCAAATAAGTGAGGGTGAAAGAGATGTGTAGGCAACGACACGCGAATACCCAGATTTTATTCTTCCAGTATTTTAGGAGGACAGCACTTAGTGAGTTGTAACAAACTATTTCAAGAGCACGTTACATAGATGCACACTCTTGCCCAGGCCCCTCTGTACGTTGGACAGAGATTGGGAAGCATATCACGAGTTATGTTTACTCAAACAGACAGACACGTGAGGGAAGCTGATGTTATTGGACATATAGTAGTTTTGTTACTGATCGTCACTAACATAACTAAACTACTCGATATGCGACTGCAGCTGCATGTAATAGATAGTATATTAACAATCTGACAAGCATTACAGATGATTCCAAATTTCTTTTTCCTCTAAAATCTAGATGGAACAAGCGACATTGTGAAATATGAGAAAATTAAAGTAAATGGTTGAACTGATTGGCCGGTTGGAGTGGCCGTGCGGTTCTAGGCGCTACAGTCTGGAGCCAGGCGACCGCTACGGTCGCAGGTTCGAATCCTGCCTCGGGCATGGATGTGTGTGATGTCCTTAGGTTAGTTAGGTTTAATTAGTTCTAAGTTCTAGGTGACTGATGACCTCAGTAGTTAAGTCGCATAGCGCTCAGAGTCATTTGGACCATTTTTTGTTGAACTGATTGAATTGTAATATTATTCCACAACCCCTAACATGTTTCACTGTGTCACTGGTTTATGACAAATTATAAAATTGTTACACAGACTTTAGCTGTTTCGAACTTCAATGAGATCGTTCCCTTTGGTAAAGTATATGATTTCGTGGCGAAATAAGGTAATAGGTCAGACAAGAAGGAAAAATGTAAAACATTCGAGATGTGGATGTAAAAGCCTCACAGAGGAAATTTTGCGTTCTATTTCATCCACAGACTACACGTACGTTATATTTACCGACTGTTGCTTATACTGAAAACGAAGGATGCTTCGTAAACCAAGAAAATGTGGAAACCCTACTTTGCAAATAGTTTCTCTTATGCATCATATGTCACACCATCAGCAGATTAACCAGTGAGACTGAAGAAAACGCATGAAATTTTGTCACTCAATACTGATGTATTGCCTGCACAATAGCTGCTTTCTACAAACGGTTCTCTCTACCACTGAAGCAACATTTAAAAAGTGCGGATAGCTGAATTTAAGAAATATGCGTTATTGGACCGCTGACAGTTCGCACTGGTTTATAGAAGACTGCATAAGTGTTTCTTCAGTCAGTTCGTAACACGTAAAATTTCATACTGAAGTGCGACGGGCTCTTCTAGAGGAAATACCAGTAGAAATACTATGTAGATGTATATGGTGCCAAGAAAATTGGTCCTTGTTCTATATGCTTGTGCTTTTGTATGCACTAAGAATAGCCAGTATTCTAGCAGCGACAGCATCTCCCTGGCCAGCACATGGCTGTTACCGCTATGTATCACTGCTACTCAGTCGCTGGTGGAAAACTTGTTATTATTCGTGTATTACTGCCCCTCTTGATATGTACAGATAAAACAAATCTCGTACAATACTAGTTTTGGGCCGCACTATCGAATGAGTATGTAAAATTACGCTTCAACAGTGATTTCCTCTGTCAGGGAAACAAGGCGAGGTTCTCCGTTTCATGGTGAGTGGTAGGAGACATTATAATTAGATTTTCATAAAATTTTGACATAACGAATTTCGGGAGTAATTACTGTTGTATGCTTTAAATTTCTGTAAGTCTTCTTTATGAATTTTTTGAAGTAATTTTACTCCACTACTTTATTAATCACGATTACTGTGGAACTGGTGGGTGGTTAGAAAATTTTACTACTTGGAGAGTAAAAGTGTTTGACTATCCCTGATTTGTGCTGACTCCAGCTACACATTGCAAAAACGAAGTAATTGCAAATATGTGCTGTGTTCCCATAACCCTCCTCCTCGCCTCAACCTTCGTTACTCATTGTCCTTACCGATGTAGCCCCTTCCATATTTCCATTGCAGCACTACACATCCCTCCTTCCACTAATGCACCCAATCTTTTTACTTCTCTCTTTTTTGCTACCCCTTCTCTCCCTCGCCCTCCGTTTAGCCCCCTGATGCTGCCCTACTCTCCACCTCATCCTTGCACACTCCCAGCAGCACTTTATACCGTCCCCCTCCCGTACCCTGTCATTCCTCCCACTCCCCACCCCAGACCGCACCTTACTCCCACCCAGTTGCCTCGCCGATAATACGCAGCTGCACGGCTGGCAGTCTAGCTCCAGCTGCCAGAGGCTGTGGTCATGTGTGTTTGTGTTGTGTGTGTGTGTATGTGTGTGTGCGTGTGTGTGCGCGTGTGTTTGTGTATTCTCTCTATTTTTGACAAATGAATTGTTGACTGAAAGCTTAGTTTGCAACAGCCTTTTTGTTATGCTTTTCTGCTACTCAGCATCTGTGCTATAAGGTGAGTAGCCACTATACTTACACATTATTAATCCTGTTATGTTGCAAGAAAACTATAGATAGCTATATTAATCACAGAGATATGGTTGCCAATTTCAGCTCTTTATTTGGAACTATTGGGCTCAGAGCTACTAGCACCATAGATCTCAGACGAATGTGTAGTTTCAGAGCAAATAAAGAACAGTAGGATTTATCTGATTCCGCTGATAACTGTCTTATGCAGAAGTAGGTGAAGTTCAAATGGTTCAAATGGCTCTGAGTACTATGGGAGTTAACATCTAACGTCATCAGTCCCCTAGAACGTAGAACTACTTAAACCTAACCAACCTAAGGACATCACACACATACATGTCAGAGGCAGGATTCGAACCTGCGACCGTAGCGGTCGCGCGGTTCCAGACTGAAGCGCCTAGAACCGCTCGGCCACCAACGGCCGGCAAATAGGTGTAGTGTACAGAGCTGTAGGGTCCTACTGTTGCGGTACCTATCTTGACATGTCTAAGAGAGACTAACTACAAATCTGAAAAAGTTGAGACAAGTTTTGTCAGAAACTGATACAAATCGTGCCTGGCTACATGGGATTGATCCGAAAAACAAACTGAAAGGCAATGACGTGTTCAGTTTGTAACACTTCTGCCCTGTCGGACGTGCGTTAGCTCAATAAAGCCTGTACTGTAATAAGTTCACGGGCTTCACCTTGTAAACAAGGATTTAGTACATAAGTTGACCGCGTGTACCTAATGGAAGCAAGTCGGACTTATTCAGTCAGTAACTACAGTGATGCGTCAAGCCAATGTACAGTACAATTATGCGTTCGCATGGACGAGAAGTACACACAGTAGATCCTACCAATGATAAATAATACGGTCGCCAGCCTAGTTAGGCATTGAGTGAGTTTTTCCCTGTACAAGTGGTAGCATATTCAAGCATAATGAAACGTAGTAAAGTTGCGTTTTATAGCAAAATTTAGAACCAGAAAGAATCTACTGAACTAAGGTTTTCTTCTTTTGTACCAATTTATATGAGCTAAAATTACACAACACCACACAGCAATGATTACTACGAGCTGCACTTTGTATATTGATCAGAATGAAATCGGGCATAGATTACCCTAGCATCAGCAATTTTGAAAACACACATACAAAGTCACTATTAAAACTGAAAAAAAAAACACTGATCCACTTAGGTTTAATATAGCAATTAACTTTACTGTTCAATTCTGATCAGTACACTTCAAAATGTGCAAGAATAGGCAAGAGAAAGGGGGGGGGGGGGCCTGAAACTGTTACGGTCGTTATGCTGAAACTAGTAAGTCCTGAAGGTACATTAACACTCAATATTGTCAATCTGTGGATAACTACTTTATTCCTTTTATTACTGAATCAATTAGTTATTATTCTTTCAGTCTCAAATTAATTAACTAACATTGCTAGCTCAATTCAAATTTTATCTTTCAATTTAATCGCACTGTTGTTCTTTACTAACATTTACATTTGCACTCCTAACTTTCAAACTGCTTTATAGCATAGATCGATCTGCAGATAATTTAATACTAACTGTAGACTTTCAGTTCGGGATACTCGGGTTGCACAATATATGGTAAGGACCCTGTCTAGGTCAATGATAAGGATAAGTGATGGCTAATGCAATTCTGGTAAAAGTCACGTTATTATTGAACAGTTAGAACAGTTTCAACACTGGTCCACACAGATACACTTCTAAAGATGAAATAAATGTTTGACCTGTGCACGTAGTTGCGGCGGATGGCGGGCAGCGAGATAGCGGGCAGCACAGCACACATACAAGCACGGCTAAGGCTCTCACAGTATCGGCACTTTCATTCTTCTTAGCGTCGTAATCTTTCCAATTTTGTGCCTGAGGAAATAGCCATGCCAAGTAGTCGTCGGAATCGGCCCATCCGAGGCTCAATGGAATCCACTTTTCCTAGATAGCCTCCTCGGTACAGTACATGTTCCTCTGACCGATACTCAACTCCGACTGTGTCACTGAGCCCGTTGTGCCGATCCGCGCCAGTGTGCGTTTTCCCGCGCTCGCCTGCATCCACCTTTTCCCGCGCCCCTACAGGTAGGGTATTCACCACAGGTTTTCTACTACACATATTCTAATGCATTACCTACGTATGGACCAAGTGTTTAAATTACAATTTACACATTTTACAATAGTTTTAACATTAAATACATTTTCCTTTGGTTATCAAATTGCTTAAAATCTAACATAAGTAATGACATTCATTTCAAAAGTTGTGTACAGTTTCTTTAACATGACACGAAAAGAAAAAAATTCTAAAATAATATTTACATTATTTTACATAACTACATAAAGAAACATTTATCTAAATGCCTAACGAAAAAAAATTATTATAGGTACATTATTGTTACAAGTTGTCTGTAATAAAGTCTCTGATCTAATTTCCGCCAGAGCGTTGATAGAAAAGTGAATGGTACAAACCAAATGTATTTTGAAAAATGTGAATCTAAATATAATGAATGTTAAATGATAATTTCGAATGGACAGAATAAATTGACAATAATATTGGTATACACAAACGCAGCAGTAACAAAATGGAAATCACATAGTATATTCGTAATAATAATGTCCATAAAATTTCATTTATCTTGACAGGTACTAGAAATGCATTCCGCACATGACCTGGTGCAATTCATGATTGGGATCGCTGGTCCAAAGACTTCTGGATGGACTACACAGATGCCGTCTTTGAATTTAAACCACAGAAAATAGTACAGTGGAGACAGATCTGATGAACATGCAGCGCAATTGATAATGCTTTCATGTGTTATCCAGCTATCAGGAAATAGCTGGTTCAATGGTGAGTTGGGTGGGTGGTTGGACGAAGAGTAACCAGTACTCCAGCAACGAGAACACTGCCAGGGCCCATGCAGTCTGGTAACGCCGTGCAGCAGAGCTACTCAGTCGCTGCTAGAATACTGCTTTTCCTACTTCTATTACTGGCTATCTTAATATGTATGGAGAAAACGAATATTGCATAGTGCCAATCCGCTCTGTCGAATGGGCAAGTAAAACTCTGCTTTAAGAGTCATTTTTTCTGTGTTGGGAATGAAACTGTTGCTTTCCGCCGACACTAGGCTTCGCATAAAAGAAGTGGTGACCGCCATTTGATTGGACTGACTCCAACTACACACTGAAAAACCGCAATTGCTAATACCTGCCAAAACACGGGAGGAAATGACCCTTAGGAGGGACGCCCTATGTAAATAAACTACATACGCACAATGTTAGAGAATTTATACTGATAAAAATCTACCATTTCCCTCTATGGATCTGTGAGTGTTTTGACGCTCGTTATGTTCACTGACTGTGCTGAAAGTGCCGTGTGATGAACTTTGGTTTGGAGATGTTGCTGACATTCTATGGAAGTCCGTTTTTGTGGGAAGAGGTGAAGAGTTTCGTGTATCAGACGTCGATAGACACTCTAGAGGAGATGGTCCCAGTTGTGCGCTATTATGAAACGGACGACATTTTCATTGACATTTCAAAAAGAATTTCGATCTCATGGCAGTTTGATCAGCGCCTCTGCACATCACTGCTATAGATACTTTCATGAGTGTCTATCGAAAAAGCCTGCGACACTTTTGTCGCATCAGGAAAGTTTTTTTTATGTCTTATAAACTTTCTAAGAACTATTTACGAAGTATTAAGATTGGAAACTTTCCTGTTCAAAATTTAATCCACTACCTTCTTCAGAAGTAAGCAGCCCTCGGACCATTGACAGTGGCATAATTTCAAAAATTCCCAGACGATATTAGGCGATAAAAATGTAAAATTGAGAACACATTTAGCCATCTAAATTTTGAATACAATTTATTTATGCTATCAGTTTCGGCATTTCACTACGCCACATTCCGGCCTCTGTATAAAGACAACAATAATGAAAGTGTGCACTACGTAAGGAATGGGCAGTGTAAAATTTAAGAGATGAATTATATACTGTGGTAATTCCTAATAAACATTAAAGAAACCCAACTGTATAAGGTGTAACACCAAAGTCAGTGATAAACTAAGAAATAAAACGAAAGAATATTTGCACAATGTTTGAATATAAACTTGGGAACTAATATACTATATAATAGTGAAGCAAAAATACTAATCGGAGATCAAAATTGCATGTAATTCTTAGATAACTACTGACACGAACTACTAGAATGTAATGTTAATGTCAGTGCCCAAGAATCAATTTATGAAAACAATCACAGATGTATATCGATGAATACAATCTGAAAGTAAATTATTTAAATGTTTTCATATACTAGTAAAAATGGAACTATTTCTTGGACGTCAACCCCATGTTAACCACATGCATCACCGCGTGCCATGTACTACGAGTAATAAACACTAATAAAAACAGAAATTAAATGTTGCGTCAAAATGACGTTTCAATCACAGATTCATAACCTGCTATCTCTTTTATTGGAAGAAACTGTAAAGCTACTGAAATACACCGTAGCGAATCCCCACTATGTAGAAAGTATCGAAATATCATACAGAAGAGGTCGTAACCAACATTATCAAGACGCGATAAGTCTGCTGATAGGCAGGTGTATGGCTAGGTGTTATAGCGGACTGTGAACTGTGAAATAAGTGTAACGAACTATACTGGAATATTTACAGGAAATTGACCAAAAATAGAGAAAGAATCCACTTGTCGCTTACTAAATACCGGATTATGGTGTGGAGGATATCAAGACGCTAATGATAGCAACTGTTATGCACAGATGTGCTACAGAACCAGGTATTTGTGTAATTATCTGTACCACATTTTACCCAGAATACGTAAGCAGTACGTCAAAAGACTGAAGAAGTTTTTAATTTTACACTTTATACTGAGCAGACGAAATCCACCTTGTACAAAGATGGAATTACAAGGACAGGATGTTGGACGGTGTCGCGTGAATGCAGGGGACATTCCTGAAACGGCTTTCCATTCGGAAAGACACATGATGTTTTACGTAGATTTATAATTCATCATACTAACGACCTGGGGTCGTGCAAAGAATGGAACCAGGCCTACGCTACTTATTCACCGGCCATGTAAAAGCTCACCCAGTGCTTCTGGAACGATGTTCAAATGGTTACAATGGTTCTGAGCACTATGGGACTTAACTTCTGAGGACATCAGTCCCTTGAACTTAGAACTACTTAAACCTGACCTAAGGACATCACACACATCCATGCCCGAGGCAGGATTCGAACCTTCGACCATAGTGGTCGCGCGGTTCCAGACTGAAGCGCCTAGAACCGCTCGCCCACACTGGCCGGCAACGATGTGAATGAAGGAAATTATAACCCCATTTGACATTAAGTGATTTTTTCCATTACCATGAAACATTGACTCACAAGGAATCTTCAACAACTCGACCTCATGTTTTATGGAGAAAAACGTACACTTGCAAGATAGCGGTTCCAGAAGTCGTTCTCTCTCTGTAGTTTGGGCATTCTGGAAGTACAACTTTTTAAACTTCGGGCGCACCTGTAGTTCGTCACTCGCTTACCCCACTGAAACCGTCTAATCCGCTGGCGCGACGCACAGTGAAATAAGGCAATGTACTGCGTAGTACACCTGAGTGAGAACCAGAGCCCAGCTACTAGTGGGATGTTGAAGGCGAGGGAAGAGGAGAGGAGAGGTGGACAATTTAACCCAAGGTGTTTATTGTTGGAGAACGGTCATGTTATTCTACAGGTACGAGAAAAATAATAAGTAAGGTGACTGCATCATATATCAGCCTCACGAACATGAACGTTGATATTTATTTTAATAAAATTCTCGTACTCAGATTCTATAGCTATATATACGCCTCAAAATCAATATTAATTATCCTAAGTCACTGAAAAATAATTATGGAATAAAGTTAATTATTTTAGATTTACAGTTTAATCATGCCCATCACTTTGAAGAGTGCAACTGGTCTTCACTTTAACAGAGCCAGCTTTAAAATCCAAAGGTAATAACGCACAGCAGCGATGTTAATAATTAAGTATCGCTAGGCTGTCTCTTTAGTGCAACAGCAAATCGTTTCATTTATTTACACTGAATATGTGAATCGCAATGTAAAAGTATTGAAACAAAAACATCTCCAGCAGCAGCTACAGGCTAGAGACCGCGCTCTTTGGCACAAGAATGCTACTTATGTCAAAATGGTACTTCGCAGACCACTTACTCGCTGCGCTGTAGAGTACTTCGTGCTCTGGTAGTAGGAGGTAGCGGTAGGGCGGAGCGAGTAACAAACAAACAGTGCGCGCCAAAGTTTAAATGCTGTACTTACAGAACGTCATAGCTGCATTCTATCAGAATTACTGCCCAGATGTTCGCTTGGGATCGATTACTGGTTCTGAAGTCTTGCAAGTGCTCAATTTTCTCCTTAAATACGAGACCGATTTGGTGTGTTTCGTTTTCAGAGTGTTCAACTGAGTTTAACAGGTTAACTTAATGAAATGACATAGATTTATACAGAACATCACTTTATAGCAAACCTTATGTGGACCACATGTGAACACTACGACTGAATGAGGATGACTGCACGAATTATCAAACGAACCTCACTTTGCAGCAGCTAAATCTAAACTGGAATGAAACAGACTTGAAAAACGGTAGTATGCCTAGCCGTTCTTCGCTAAATTTGCAGTCTAATATTACCTTTGAATTCAGAGTAATGAGATGCAAAGGCATTTCTTAGGATAAAACATCTCCCTGTCTGTGCCACATTGAATGTTTTGTTAGTGATATCACAACTGTATTTTCTCTGTTATAGAGATTTTCGTTTTGGTCACCACTTTAGAAATAAAGCACTCCATGAAAATATTCCTAATATTCGAGTTCCACTGTTGACCGGAAAGTCTGAGGAATCATGAATCTTTGTTGCCGGATAGAGTACGACAGTGGTGTAAGGTCACCATCAAGATAAACTACCCGTTTGCATGCGACTAGCTGGACATCATCGTCACTTTACTTATTGACGCCAATGACAGATACGTTGGGACTTGTATTAACGCATAAACGAAGTGCACTGATCAACCAGAATATTTTGATCACTTACCTAATAGCCGTAGCCCACTTTTGACAAAGATACCAGCGGCGATGCATCGTGACATGGAAGCAGTGAGGCCTTAGTAGATCGGTGATGGAAGTTGGCACTACATCTGCACACACAAAAATCACGTAATTCCCGTGAATTCCGGGGAGGCAGACGGCGAGCGCTGACGCCACTTTCATTCACATCACAGTTGTGTTCAATCGGTTTCTTGCGAGCTGGGACGTCAGCACATGAATTGGAAGTCGCCCCTGTATCCCTTAAAGCACACCGTCACACACCTGGCCTTGTAACGTGGTGCGTTATCTTGTTGACAAATGCGACTGCTGTCGGGAAACATTATCGTCACGTAGGGCCGTACGTAATCTGCAACCAGTGTACGATAATGCTTGACTGTCATGGAGCCTTGCACTAGCTCCACTGAACACATGCATGCCCATCTTAACGTTCCCAGAGAGTAACTGAGCCACCGCCAGCTTTTCCCCGTTCCGCAGTACACGTGTCATCGAGCTGTTCCCCTGTAAGACGACGGATTCGCGCTCTCCCAACGGCATGATGAAGAAGGTATCGGGATTCATCAGATCATGCAACGTTCTGCCACTGTGCCAAAGTCCAGCGCCGATGGTCGCGCGCCGATTTCAGGCGTAGTTGGCGATGCCGTTTCGTTAACATTGGCACATGGATGGGTCGTCGGCTGCAGAGGCCAGTCGCTAGGAGTGTTCGGTGCACTTTGTGTTCAGACACACTTGTACGCTGCTCGGGATTGAATTCTGATGTAAGTTTGTCGCCTGTCCTGCTTTACGTGTCTGCCCAGCCTACGACGTCTGATGCCTATAATGAAGGGTGGCTGCCCAGTCCCATGACGTGGGAACGTGGTTTCATCTCGGTTTCTCCACTTGTTCAAGATACATACTACAGCATTCCTCGAACATCCGACATGTCCTGCAGTTTTCGAAATTCTCGTACCGAGCCTCCGGGCCATCACAATCTGCCCTCGGTCAAACCCAGTCAGACCACGCGCGTCTCCATTCTCCACACGGAGACCCCGCTCACTGACATTATATGCAACGTGCGTGTACCTGCCTAGCAGTCACTCCTCGCCAGGTGACGCTGCTCTCGCCTGGAACAGTTTTTATCGTTCCCTACATGATAGAAGAATACCACGTCTGCTGTTTTGCATGCGAAAAAATACATTTCACTGCAGACGTTCACACTCCACTTATACACCAGTCACGTTCTGGATGGGCTTATATCGATATTAGAATTACATTAATATCTCCAGCTGCTGACGGGTGTTGATATATATCTACGGAGACAGGTGAAAATGTGTACCCCCACCGGGACTCGAGCCCGGGACCTCCTGCTTACATGGCAGACGCTCTATCTGAGCCACCGAAGGCGCAGAGGACAATGTGACTGCAGGGACTATCTCGCGCACGCCTGCCGTGAGACGCACATTCTCACCTTGTATCTCCACACACTACATTCGTAGTGTCCCACCCCAACACACTCACTACTCGTGGAAGACATTCTTACCAAGTCCCGTAAGAGTTCCAGGAATATATGTGCACACAAGAAGGAGGTCATGGCCGGTATTGCCAGAACTATATACTTATATGAATATGGTGTCTGTTCTTTCGGACAGAACAGACAGCATATCCCTATAAGTATATATCGATATTAGTCGGCAGTCATAATGTTCTGCCTGATCAGTTTAATTATTCTTTTCCACACTTATTAGAAAAGTAGGAAAATGAAACGTCTACACCCGTCTTTCTTATCTTATTTATTGTGTAGCTACGAGTTTCAGTGCTTCAGCTCAACTGTTGGCAGTTGATGATTGGAGTGTCGACACCAAAGTTTACAGATAGTCTGTGTAAGCCAGTGATGCTGGCCATGATTCGGTGTGTATATGGATCCTGATAAACCGCTCAGCATAGACTACGGTCTGAAGATGTCGTAGTGAAGCGCCGAAACTGGTAGCTAAAAAATAAATAAGATCATAAGGATGACTGCAGGGGTTTCAGTTACTTACAATGGTGAACGGCCGTGGTCCCAATGACCTCCAGTCAAAAGGATGGAACACAAAGAATTATCAAAAATGGTTCAAATGGCTCTGAGCACTATGGGACTTAACAGCTGAGGTCATCAGTCCCCTAGAACTTAGAACTACTTAAACCTAACTAACCTAAGGACATCACACACATCCATGCCCGAGGCAGGATAGGAACCTGCGACTGTGGCGGTCGCTCGGTTTCAGACTGAAGCGCCTAGAACCGCTCGGCCACACTCGCCGGCAAAAGAAGAATTATCAGTAAACTTCTTCATTCTTAGTATCCTTCAAACACATTTCACAATACCATCGTAACTTATACGGCCTCGAGAAGCAATCTTCGCATATGCAAAAACCTCGCAGAAGCGATACGATCACTTGTACAAGTCTCAGCACGTAGCCTACTATTATAAAGAGTTCTTCTATACCAGCTATTCCGTTAGTCTCATTTTGAGGTTCTGCTGCAATCAGAACGTAACTAGTGCTTTAGTTAACTGTGAAAAACGTTAGCAGTGAAATGGAATCCTGGTATTCCGCGTGGATGTAGACGTGGTGTTCTTCTGTTACGTAGGCAACGACGTAAACCCGTCCGGGCGATAGCAGCGTTACCTATTGAGGAACGACTGCTAGTCAGGTACACGCACGGTGCACGTAGAAAAAAAAATATTCAGCTTGTTGTTCCAGTGATTGGAAAGCACCTATCATTCACAGTAGGCAAAATGGATCATGGTAGACCACGCAGAGTTGGCACGCCGTATACAGTGGAGGAGCGAGATTTGCTACCAGTCCCTCAAGCATGTATGCGAACAGCTGGAGCTGCTGAGATCTGCGGTCTTGTTTGCTGATTCCAGCACGAGCTCTTACTTTATCCATATTCCTTATAGTGTGAGCCACATCACCACTGTGGCAGATTAGAAGTATGCCCATGGATTCTTGAATTCTGTGAGATAGAAAGCTGAGGATCTGCACTCC
Source organism: Schistocerca cancellata (assembly GCF_023864275.1). Lineage (NCBI taxonomy): Eukaryota > Metazoa > Arthropoda > Insecta > Orthoptera > Acrididae > Schistocerca > Schistocerca cancellata. The sequence continues at coordinate 681,743,781 of NC_064627.1, forward strand.
ATAGCTTTTTTCTGCGGTTGAGAATTGTTTCACACTGAGCGGAATACAAAATTATCCAGACATATACAGATCCTCTAGCGATCATGCATGCAAAGAATCAAATATGCTTAGTTATCAATAAGTGTACATGAATTGTAACAGTAAATGACCGTACATCTTACAGGACAAATTAATAGCTTTCTCGAAGGTTAACCGTGCTACAGAAGGACGTTATCTTCTCAAAATTATAGGGACGAAGTTTACGCATGACAGGGAACCACTCTATTTTCTGCCCCTCGTATGGCAATATCAAGTACAAATGTTCAACGATAGCTGGATTTGTTGCGGATGTTCAGCAGGGTGGCCTCGCCATTCAACTGACGTTCATGTTTAGGTACATGGCTATAGTGACACCTAAAGGCACTGATGTATATCACGCCCATTGACATCGTTTATACGTTTCAGAAAGTTCTCTCGTATATGTCCTCCCTGAAGGCAGGCACGTGTGTTCAAACGCGCTCGTTAGTCTTTCAAAAGTCGTGACAAAGACAAATCGGGTGTAGTACTGGAAAGGGATAGTATTTTTACGTCGTCAACATGACCTGGTTTTCTCCTTTTGGAGAGTGGGTGTTGAGTTGTCCATGTCTTCATATCGTCATAACTGCCAGGAAAATGACCTGCATGGTGTCACATGACACGCGAAAAGTCTAAGCCTATGTAACTTCATATCAGGCTGTGTTGCGACCGCTGTATGGATGGCCACGAACCGAAACTAGTGGCTCTTCTGTGCCTGTGGATCGACGATAGTCAGTCCGTATTTTATGTCAAGCTACTCGTATTTGTTCAGTAAGCACGCATTTTGCTGCGATATGCTGCCGCTTTGAAAGTGATTGGGAACATCGAGAAATGTCAGCAAACTTAAGCTGTGCTGATAATGTTTCTCACACAGTGCTGAGGTCGATACCTCGTGCCCGACTTGGGAGTATGTCTGTGGTGCTGCGATGTGAGACTCTCTTTGGTTGGGACAGAGCAGGCTGGGGCAGCGGGAGAGCGAGTATTTCTTCTGGTGGAAGAGGTCGCTAGCGGTCAGTTTTGGCTACGAGACTCTTGGTGCGAAAGGACTCTGGAGGTCGCTGGGCGAGAAGGGTGAGAGAGCATTAACAGGCCAAGCAGAACGTTCCTGCTATGCGGTCTGGAGACTGTGGTAACTTGTGTTTTGCATATCTCGCTGTTGGTACGGGTTTATGCGAAGGACGAAGCCTTGCTGCTCCTGGACTATTAAGATTTAATGAGCGCCGTAATTATCCTAATGCGTTGGTGCTTTTCCTGAGATCGGCTCAGTGGAGTGTGTAGCACAATTGTTGGAATATTATTCGGTAGCTTGCCCGTTTGCCGTTATGCTGCATCACTTTCTCGTTTGTTTCGACGCGTAACCTTATCGCTTATTTAGTCAGCCTTTTGAGTGATCGTGTCGATCTAGTGTCACTATGCTCGGCCTCCCTCTTGGATGTAATTTGTTTTCGCTTTTGGCTTCTATTGTCAAACGTTTATATTTTATTCTGTTCTCTTGTTGCAAGTTTACTGTTGTTGTTGTGTTCATTTTTTCTTAGTTAAAGAATCTTACGTTCGGTATTTTTATCTTTTACGATTTTTAAAGTTTGTTATTGTATGTGTGTTTATTTTTGTCTCAACTAAAGAATGTTAAACCTTTTTTTCGAAGACTTCCCGGCGATTCTTTGTCATCTTGTAGAATCGGGTGTACTGCCTGTGGTCCGCTTCTTCCCAACACGATATTTCGACGTCGTAACTCGGTATCTTCATCAGGTGTTCTCTGAGACTGGTTGACGAGGGGCGTAAGTAACGGAACAGAACGGCATACGCGATACCAGGTGGCAGCAAGCTCCTTGGAGGATGGCCATCATAATATGCAGCTCGAACAGCAGCCGGATGCCGCAGGAAGCGCACCTCACAGGCGCATACCGGCTTCGGACGGCCAGGAGAATGGCTCGGCCACGAGAGAAACTCGGCTCGGTCGCGGACAGCGTAAGGAACTTCAACAGAGCCATGATAGCGCAAGGGTCGCAGCTATCGGGCGCGGACCCAATAGGGAACGCCTTGGGATGGCCGCTACCTCAGAAGAGAGCCGCAACGGGTGCGGACCGAAGATGGAGCGCCTAGAGACTGATACCACCGCCAGAGATGGTCACAGTGGGAGCGGACGGCATAGGGAGCGCCACACACCGCCCAGGAATGAATATGGGACCAGGTCAGCTCGTCAACCTGTCTCAGAGAACACCTGACGAAGACACCGAGTTACCAAGTCGAAATATCGTGTTGGGAAGACGCGGACCAACGGCAGTACACCTGATTCCACGAGATGACAATGTTAAACCTGTTTATTAGGACATTTGGATAAAACTTACGGGAATCTTGAAAGAGCACCCTAATCAGTTACCTGTCTTGTAAGTTTTAATGGTTGTGTTTCATGTTATTTCTAATGAAGTTGTGTTTCCATAGTTGAAATCACTTTAATTCATAATAATTTTCTAGTGCTCGTAACAATAATTTTGAAAAGTTTTAAACGAACCTTCTAGGTTACTGAAGCTTGAATGCGAGTTGTGATCACCTCGTCGGAACCTTGAGATGATGGAAGCTTTTCGTGCGACTTGGGGGAGAACCTGTAATCGCCTTGCTGATCGAAGCCGTCAGTGTAATTAGAAATTTTAAAAGCGTATTATCGAAAGTATTCGAGTCGCCGGATACTAGTGTGTTTTGGTTATGCTGCCTATGCAGTGCACAGTTTTATTGTTTTTGACTTTGATCCAGAAGCATTCGGTTGTTTCCTAATTACTCTCATGATCTCATTGATAACTTCTTTTTCATTTTAAAAATTTCATTTGTAATTATTAACACAGCTGCGAATAAAACACCCACATGACAGGCGCTGATGTGTGTCTACTTTGGTATATTCACAGAAAAGTCTCGACAACAGCACATTGTAGCCCACATGCTGGTTTTAGATCTCTTGCGTACTGCATCAGCAAGAAACCCTCTCAGGCTACTGTGAATTTCTCCACGACACGTTCACATCTACATCTACATTTATACCCCGCAAGCTACCCAACGGTCTGTGGCGGAGGGCACTTTACGTGCCACTGTCATTACCTCCCTTTCTTGTTCCACTCGCGTATCGTTCGCGAGAAGAACGACTGCCGGAAAGCCTCCGTGCGTGCTTGAATCTCTCTAATTTTACATTCGTGATCTCCTCGGGAGGTATTAGTAGGGAGAAGCAATATATTCGATACCTCATCCAGAAACGCACCCTCTCGAAACCTGGACAGCAAACTACACCGGGATGCAGAGCGCCTATCTTGCAGAGTCTGCCTTGCTAAACATCTCCGTAACACTATCACGCTTACCAAATAACGCTGAGACGAAACGCGCCGCTCTTCTTTGGATCATCCCTATCTCCTCTGTCAATCCGACCTGGTACGGATCCCACACTGATGAGCAATACTCAAGTATAGGTCGAACGAGTGTTTTGTAAGCCACCTCCTTTGTTGATGGACTACATTTTCTAAGGACTCTCCCAATGAATCTCAACCTGGCACCCGCCTTACCAACAATTAATTTTATATGATCATTCCACTTCAAATCGTTTCGCACGCACACTCCCAGATATTTTACAGAAGTAACTGCTACCATTGTTTGTTCCGCTATCAACGTTGTTCTGTGAGAGATGACTGTACACAGGCGTTAAATTCTTTGTCCAAATCATATCTATGGCCACGAGGATCTTCCTTCGTGGCTCCTTCACATCAAAACTTTTGCAGCGTAACTGAAACAACACTGGCGACGTGTTGACGGGCACTATCCTGCCACAGACTGATGGCGTCCGTCAACATTCCAGGTCATCTGGACTTGATGGCGCGCTACAATTTTTGCAAAGCGTCCACGTACTGCTGTGTGTTAATTATGGCGCCGTGATCAAAAGAGTCAGTGAGCAGCGGACAATGAAGTGCACGCCTGGGTACACTCTTGGCTCCGTAGGTAACCACAAATATTTTTCCATGAAAGCACTGACCGTCTTGTCTCACAGTTGGATAAATGTATGAGAATTTCTGGCGATTTCTTTTGGAATAATAAACAGTTTCCTTTTTACCATTTGTCTCGTTTTCATTTAACAGTTACTTATAATTCGATTTCATATCGTTCGGGGAACCAAAGTGGAAAAAAATGATAATAAAACTAATTTGTTCCGCTGTCATTATCAGAAAAATAAGAGTTTAACGTCCCGTCAATGTCATATTTTTAGAGGCGAAACCCCAGTCTGCTGCTCCGAAACGGATAAGGTTCTCGCCCATGGTCCCAACAAACTGCTCATCCAATTTTTTTCACAAATGAATTAGATAACGACATTAGGATCAGATAAAGACGTTCATAAGATCACTCCTTATGGCTTTAGGAAACTGGCAGCGGGAGATACTAACCAACAGAGTGGAGCATCTGCCTCAGGGGTCACGTAATACAAACTGCCGCGTGAAGAAGAAAGTAAGAAAAAGAGAAGATACTAATGTTAAACACACATAGTACATTCAATATTTCGATGGCAAAAGAAATGGCGTTCATACGAAAAATGTACAGATTCATTTTCAGTTACTATTTATTGTTATGTTGGATCTGCGAGATTTCTGAAACATACTCAATGGGGTTTTTTAAGTGGGTGGGGCGGTGGGGAGGAGAGAAAATGGTTCATGTTTCTCTGCTTCAACTCCACCTCAGTACACAAAAGAAGAACGTATTCTATTTTGATTTGTCATTTTTTCCCGACACAAGGTAACAAAAAGGACTTGTGAAAGCAAAGATAAGGAGCCGAATATTTCTGCAAACAGCCAGTACCTATGTGCAGTATCGACAAAAACATTTCAAAGGCTGAGGAACGATGCGGGCCCAATGAGCGCTCTCGACCACAGAGCGCGGAGTGACGTGCCAAGTCGCGATGTGGATATTGATTTCAGGACTAAGAGAACAGGCCTTCCACTTTAAAAGTCACGGAAGGATTTGCTATCAGAGCTGTATATCTCAACCCGTAGCAGAACGAGACACAAACACGAAAGGCACAACCTGCCGACGCCAAATTCGTGCACAGGATGACGTAGTTTCTTGTCAAGACTGTGGAGAAATTTTCTTCAACACACACCCTCGTTCAGGATGGACCTGGGCTATTTCGACCTAGACTATGAGTAGGAATATCCAAATGACTGCATTTCGAATGGATATCTCTACAATCCTAAAAGCACAAGCCTCATTTCATCGACGACGTTTCGAAGAATCAAGTCGGATTTTGGTGTGTTTCCTGGTATTTCCTCTAAGGAAATCACATTTATGAGAGTGTGATTGCGGCTACACAACAAGGTCTGTACGCTGAGAAACGTGACGAGATCAGTATTTTAATTATTCAGATGTCTCTGCGGTGGACAGAACGATCATTCAGTCACATACGACATCACGATCATGTTACTAGGACTGTTTCCACACATTGGGTAATGGACACTGCGGTAATCCTGGAAAATAAACAACAAATAGGAGTGCCAGATGCAGATGTCTTAAACGTTCTAAAAAGGTTAGTAAGAAAAAAGGGAAACCCGAATGATAAAAATCATCCAGGTACAAGACAGACATTGTATCAAAATAAACCCATCCGTTTTAACCATGTTCTGACAAGGAAAACGTCAATGCTGCGATAGATTCAATAACACTGTGACACTCCTCACGCTACTCCACAACTGCTTCAGGAGTAACCTATATCGTATTGGCTTCGAAATATCTCCATTATGCGACAGCTATAAATCAGTGAATGAAACTCACGTCTTCATTTGGCCCCCCAAGAGATTTGACACCACAAGGGTTCTGCTACATCTCTTCAAGCACATTAGCACGCCTAAAAGACAAACTATTTCATATATTCTAAATTGGAATCCAAGATACCATTCGTGTGTGTGTGTGTGTGTGTGTGTGTGTGTGTGTGTGTGTGTGTGTGTGTGTGTGTACAGAGCTGCAACCATGAAACACAGCCTCGATGTAGAAATGTATGTTTTATACAAGATCTTAGATTGTATATAGTGTGGCGATGCATAGTTCAAGCGATAAACGTAAGAAGTAAGAGACTAATGTGGAACGTAGCTATCATGAGGGTAAAAGGGGCGTTTATGCAGTTGATCATCGTAAAATCTTAAGAGTAGGAGGGCTCAAATCCCATACTGGAGCAGGAGAACGAAATCTGTAATCGGACTTAACAATCAATATATTTTAAAGGTACTGGAGCTAACTTGGGCCAAGGGCTTGAGAGGATTTTCAAATGGTCTCCGGGATTCTGCCGTACAAATGTTGCGAGATTTCTGCAAAATTTCTGACTTCACCAAATAAACTGACTTGTTGCCATCTTTAGCACCTCCTGGAGAAGGCAACAAATCAATTTACCGAAATACTGCACCATTTGGAGTACGCCACCCCGCTGAATACCAGACATTACTAAGTAATCACATGTCGGGAAAGCTTTAAATCGCGAAATGAGAATACTTCGAAAGGAAGGTACGAAGGAAATAACATTAGCGTTTAATGATTCGTCAACGATGAGATCCCTGGAACACAACCTCGGATAAGAGATGGGTGGGGATGGAAATTGGCGGTGTTGTTTCCAGAGAGACCATCCCGCTACTTGCCTTAAGCGGTTACGGGAAACATAGGTCTGAGTGTCCAGGTTGTAATTTCAGCGCCAGTCCACTGTCTTGCCACTGATGTATAGCGGTCATAGGACTGGAAGGAATCAGGAAGATTAGAACGTCCAGTCGACGAAGGTTTCACAAAGGACAGAAGAGGACGTATCAATTGGCCACGAAGACTGATCCTCACGTAGGTGGACTGTCTGTCCTGAACGCTTCTGACAGACGCTGTTCACGAGGCACTGGATTCTCCACACCGCAACCACACACTCTCTGGATGTAGCCACTACTGGGTCATTTGCTACTCGGAATTCTGTGTCAATAAAAATGAATAAATTAATCTGCCATGTTCTGAAAGGAACCCTCTCTCTCTCTCTGTTTTTTTTCTCTTTGAGCCAAAAGGATTGAATAAACTTAAGCAAAGCGATCAAAAGTTCTAATAGAAGATTAATGATTGTAAATCCAATGACATGTATCTAGGAATGTGCTTGATCATTACGAAATTCTAAAAGCTATAAAAAGTAAATACATATTTAATCGGTGGACTGGGAAAAAAATGAGAACAAATTTAAGGAGCATCCTATAAGAAGTAAGTACATATTTAACCAGCGGACACTGGCATTAACAAAGTGATAAAAATTGTTTTTATATCTGGGTATTTCCAATCTTTGTGTTCCTAATAAGTTTAGCATTTTACGCAAGTCCACATTTCAATCTCACAAATGTAAAAGAACGGTCAGAAGTCCATTAATGTGACCCAGCTTTCCCGTTGTGTGGCATAAGAACAAAAATTTTGCATGTCGTTTGAGTATACTCAGAACAGCACCCTATGATTTAATTTATTATTATTATTATTATGTAGGGTGTGTCATAATTAATAGCGAATCTGACAGGGATAAAAGTATATGACAACAGAAGTCGAAACTTTGTATTAAGTATGAGCCTCTAGCAAAAAGATATCATCTGTGTGGTAGTAAGTAGCCACTGACCTCAGTATGAAATTTTGCTCGAGACAATCACAGTTGTCCTTTCAGATTATCAGTTTTGGAGGCACGGGAGGAGCTGGAAATTTATACACCAAACAAGAAGAAACTGGGTAAGTTACTGAATGTACGAAATGAATTTATCAGAGACGGGTGTGTAAGTGCTTACAAGGACCTGGTGTAGCAAGCTGCCCAACAAGCAGCTCCTAGCTGTTGCTCTGGTGTGCCGCCCTGCTGCTGATGCCTGCGGAAGCCTACTGACTATCATACTAAGAAACCCAGCAGTTGAAGAGGAAACGTCGTTCAGCAGACCTTAGCCGAATGTGCCTATACACATTAAGAATATTTATAGTATTTGTGTTGTAAAAGGAAATAAGTTATACGTGTAATGAAGTTGTGAAAATTCAGGAATTTTCAGCCACGCGTTGTAGCCACACGGTCCGAGGCACCTTGTCACGGTTCGCCCTGCTACACCCCCCCCCCTCTCCCTCCCTCCATCGGAGGTTCGAGTCCTCTCTTGGGCGTCGAAGTGTGTGTTCTCCTTAGCGTCAGTTACTTTAAGTTATATTAAGTAGTGTGCAAACTTAGGGGCCGATGACCTCAGCAGTTTGGTCCCATAAAAATATTTATGCTCCACATTTCAAACTAACAGCAAATGAGTGTGAGCATTTTATTACCTCTCTGCCTTATAATTAATGGCTATGAGCACTATGGGACTTAACATCTATGGTCATCAGTCCCCTAGAACGTAGAACTACTTAAACCTAACTAACCTAAGGACATCACACACATCCATGCCCGAGGCAGGATTCGAACCTGCGACCGTAGCAGTCGTGCGGCTCCGGACTGAGCGCCTAGAACCGCTAGACCACCGCGGCCGGCCTTTATAATTCTAAACCTATTTTACATGTGACGTCTTAAAGAAAACTTTTAATTCTCATTCTTACATCTGAAGACGGCTGTTTGAAACGGTCGAAACCAGCAATGTGTGTGATATTGTCGGGAAAAATATTTCAGATATTGATAGCAATGTGTATTCTTTCCCACGAAAAATTCACAGTGTACGGCTTTGTTACACGGTGTGCGTTACACGAAAATTATAGTAGTAATAACAGAATTGCCATTTACGTCACAATAATTCCTAATATATTCTTCCAGACACGCAAAATTCATTGTAATGGGTCGATAAAAGTTATATTCCCCCTTTTTCGTGCGTATTCCGCATGGTAGAAAGAGAGGTAACTCGTACCAGAAAATTTCATCCCTTGTCACTGGTGTTTTTTCCAGATTTCCGTATCTCTTTATTTATTTATTTATTTATTGGTAACTTCCTAAACTATATGCGTAAAAGCCGAAGCAGTTACTAAACGAACCATCGAAGTTGTTTCGTTCTCCTCACATCAACACATGATGGCGTCCCACAATCTGACTCAAGCGTTACCTTCACATTGGACTGCCATAGTTCACCCTATTTTACAGGTGTCTTGAATGACACGGGATCAAAACACACTGGTTGCTAGTTTTACAGTAGCTGACCTGCATCTTCTCGTTACAGAACTTACTGACTGTCGTCTACTAGTTTGACCTAAATAATAAATTAATGAGGCCGCCCGCTGTGGCCGAGCTGCTCTAAGCGCTTCATTCTGGAACCAGGCGACCGCTACGGTCGCAAGTTCGAATCCTGTCTCGGGCATGGATGTGTGTGATGTCCTTAGGTTAGTTAGGTTTAAGTAGTTCTAAGTTCTAGGGGACTGATGGCCTCAGATGTTAAGTCCCGTAGTGCTCAGAGCCATTTGAACCAAATTAATGAAGACGGGACACCGCTATATAAAATATAGCACTGTTACACTGTTTGTCCATGACATATGATGTACGAGATACGTCCAACTTCATTATGAGACTTCACATAGCAAAAGAATGCAACAGCTAATAGTTTGGATAACTTTATAAATGGCTCATCAGTCCACTAGAACTTAGAACTACTCCAGAACGAATCCATGCCCGAGGCAGGATTCGAACCTGCGACCGTAGCGGTCGCGCGGTTCCAGACTGTAGCGCCTAGAAGCGCTCGGCCGCAGTTGAATATGATTGCTACAGTTTATTCTCAAATACAAGCATCGCACACAGTTTTTTATTCAAACAATGAATCTTTTTCTAAAGTGAGGCAACTGCAGTAAATCCAAATAGTTTGTAGTGAAATAGCTTCAAGAATCATTCTTCTTTATTCAGTCACAAACATCGAAACACAAATGACTAAGAATGATTTAGACATATCACAATGAAGTACATTAGTTGGGTGAAAAAATGAGGAAATGCTTCTAGAAAGCTGTTCATTACACTGTAGGTCCTTATCGGAACCTCACTCATCGAAGTCTGTCTGTACTGATCGTCGCTTTCTGGCCAGTTCTTTTAAGTTTTTCCAACCCTGTAATTATGTTCTTTCTACGATGTCAGTGGCTACAAAAACGTCGTGCAAATACAAAAATTGAACTGAAACTTATTGAAGAAGATGCAAATTTTCTGCCATAATCCACAGCACAGTACAATATTTATGTTCAAAAATATAATCAAGTAATACAAATTTGGAAAATTATGACCACGATTCCTTAATAATATTATTACGGCAGGAAACATTTTAGAATTATGTTGAATACGGTACTGAGACTGATTTAGATGCTTGTTGTAATACATCATTTATTTTGTTCATGTGAAAGCATGTGTTAATAGCTTTTCAGACATTATTGTCTCGTATCTCTTATGTGGCAATTCAAAAAGGAAGAAAAGATTTCGGTCGTTTATTACAGACAAACTATAAGAGATAGAAACATCTTGCGAATATCACTGAATAGATAAGGGTTCAAGGTTTTGACACTGCTGGGCTCTAGTTTGTTTGTAGCAACATGACGACTACACCACCAGATAAGTAATTTTGTTTGTTACAATTTCCTCTGAAATCAACCTATTGTTCAAAACGTGCTTTCGATGCAGCAAGAAGCCTCCTGCGCACAAGCAGATTTATGACTGACACACAAAAATTCTATGTAGTTAGTTTCATATGCGATATGAAGAGCACTGGTGAGCCACGCTCGTCTGATGAAAATGTCGAATGTATCTGAGACGCATTTACACGGAAATCTTCGGAAGTCCACAAGACGTGCAAATCAGGAACTTCAACTTCCTCAAACAACAGTGTGTCGTGTTCTGAAACGATGCCAGCATACGAAGCCTTACAAATTGCAGTTACTGCAGTAATTGGGCCATCGTGACAATAACAGAAGGCAAAAATTTTGCATTTTAGTTTTCCAGAAGATGGCAGAGGACACTTTTTACGAGCGACTCATCTTTTCGGACGAATCGGCGTTTCATCTATCGGGTAAAGCAAACTGACACAGTATAAGAATTTGGGGGCAACAAAGTCCTGTCGTCGTCGTCGAAGATGAAAGATATTCACCGAAACAAAGTATTTTGTGCCGCTTTCGTTCACGAAGTTTATGAACCTTTCCTTTTTGCCTGGAAAACTGTGATAGGAATGTCACGCACGTACATGCTGCAAAACTGGGTGTTTCCTCAACTTCACGAAGATTCCAATGGTTTCATTTTTATGCCTGCTGGGGTCCCGGCTTACTTTCACGCTTTCACCTTCAGGTGGGGCTTTATCTTAACACCAGCATCCCACAACGTTAGATTGGAAGAGGTGGACAAGAAGACGTTGTTAATTGCTTTTGGCCTCCCAGTTTACTGGACCCTACACTTTGCCATTTTTTCTATGGGGGTACGTAAAGACAGAGCCTTTCTCCCACCGATGGCAGCCTACTCTTCAGGAGCTGAGAAATCGAATTGTTGAGCTGTCGATTCAATAAACGGGGACCTATCGATTCGTGTGTGAAATAAAAAGGACTGTCATTTCGATGTTTCTCGAGCAACGCAAGGTGCTCATGTGGAGTGTGTGACACAATGTCTTTGCAAACATAAGACTTTGAACCTTCCTCTACCCAGTGACGTGCGCACTGTGTTTCTATGTTTCATAATTTGTAACAAACAACTTAAATGTAGTGTTTCTTTCTTAATCACGCTGTATTATGTCTGCTAGACACAGAGTTAATTAAAAAAAGTCAAAAACGCTCTCATGTAACTCCAATGGAGGTGACGTCAGTCATTTAGCACATACATCGCACGCAAAACGATCACAGAACACTTCTTGTGTATCGATATTGCATGTTTCAGACAGCTGCCTTAATAAAAGTAGTTAAAGAAACTGTTTCATACAGGACACACCGAAGACCAAAGCGCAAGTTCGTTTCAAGCAAGAGACCCAGACTGCTATTTAGAACCTTTTTGATCTGCAGTACTCGTATCTGTGGTGGAGAGTTCCAAATTATTGCGAAGTGCAGTGAACGGCTTATCCGGCAAATACGCACAGTAATATCACTCGCAGGCGTTTGATGTGGGACCATTGTATTCCACGCTGTATTATCTGGCGCTTTGCTCACGCTATGCTCATCACGCGCTCCGACAGAGCTACATGGTTAGTACTGTTTGACTACGACGATTGTAATGTGGATCCATCGATATTAATCTCGGCAAGCTGATTGTTCAAATGTGACTATGAATTGAGCTGAATTTGCTGGAACACTACGTCCAATTTCAGTCTGCATTACTGAAGGCTTACTGGACGGCGTCAGGAGTGACTTAGAGTCACAGATATGCCTCTTGCCACGTGTCTGATGTGCGTTGATTGTGGTAGGCGGTGAGGCTGTTACGACTCGCTATTGATGGAGAGCTCTGCGTTACCATTACGACAGCTGGGAAGAGCAGAGTCAGGAAATACTATCTGCGATGCATCCACACGAAATAGTACGTAGAGCATCTGTAAGGATGTCATGATTATGGAAAAAAAGACGCCAAGCTTACAGCTGTAATGGTATAAGTGGTATAGCCACTGAAGAGCCTGAACATTGTCCCACATATTCTTTTGTACTCAGAAGCAGAATTCTTCCACATGCAGTCGCGGTAAACACTAAACACAGTGACACATGCATGCCGAATATGATATATGTGGTTCAGTCATACAATGTAATTTATGAGTTAATCCTAATTTGGAGAAGTTGAGTAATGAAAAGAAGGTAGGTAGATACTAGACAGAGATTTACTGAAGATATTCTGACGAACTGCAATCAAATACAAAAGTGATCGCTTACAAGAACTTAGTTAAAGCAATCGGAAGATAGTGCTAAGAAGCGCTGCGAGAGAGACTACACTGATCGCCGAGAATCTTGCTCACTACTCTCAAAATTTCGAGTGCCCACATTCTAGAATCAGACAAGAAATACATTGCTTCTTCTTCTTGCGTCAAGTCGAGGCACATGATAGAACGCTACAACGTAACACAGTGGTGTAGGTGAAGTCGAGACGAACGAATTGAATATAGGACACCTGTGGTCTGTCAAGGAGAAAACAGCGTCGTCAAGCTGGCCTAAAAAGTCTCCTAAGATACAGCGCTTGTGCGCTAGGGTGAGATTTTGCTTAAAATTGCTCTTCGTTATTAAAAACCTCTCGTTCCTGCTCTTACAATACGCAAAAGTGACGTTTGTGATTTACTTTGAGTCATAGGTCTTCTGAATTGTTTCATGCATCCCGCCACGAATTCCTCTCCCGTGCCAATCTTTTCATCTCAGAGCGGCACTTGCATCCTACGTCCTCAATTATTTGCTGGATGTTTTCCAGTCTCTGTCTTCCTCTACACTTTCCACCCTCTACATATACCTCTAGTAATTTAAAGTTATTCCTCGATGTCTTAACAGATGTCGCATCATCCCGACCCTTCTTCTCGTCAGTGTTTTCCACATATTCCGTTCCTCTCCGATTCTGCCGAGACCATCCTCATTCCTTACCTTATCAGTCCATCTAATTTTCAACATTCTTCTGTGGCGCCACATCTCAAACGCAAAAATTCCCTTGTGTTCCAGTTTTCCCACGGTCCATGTTTCACTGCCATACAACGCTGTACTCCAAAGGTACATTCACAGAAATTTACTTTCCCAAATTAAGGCAACTGTTCGATACTAGTAGGTAAATTTTAGCTAAAATATTGCAAATTTTAAGAAGGGCATAAGATTAACATGGAGCAGATGCTGTTGCGTGGCTCTTGGAACTACACTGAAAAGCGTTGCTTAGCACAAAAACGATGCGGCGTCTAGTAATGAATGTTTGAAACATCTTCTCCATGAAATGGCACTTCAGTCGGTTTGTTTGTCACACCTATTTACTAGGAAACTATTTTGCTTATAAGGGCGTCCACCTCTGATCGTAATCGTAATTAGTTTTTACACTGTACAAAAAGTCTTTTTCTTTCATCAGTATGACGACAAAGTTAACATTAACAACGTTAACGATGTTTCTGACTAAGCAGGTGTTTTTAGAGAGCGAGAGGACATTGCAAACGTCGAGCGGAGATTTGAGATTGTTTCCCGGCTTGAATGGTGATTGTCTGACTCGGTCTAGGTTGTTTTGAAGTACAAAAAGTATTTCAAAGAAAATGTAAACTAGTATTTTACATAGAAAAAAGGTTCAAAGTACTTACAAATGTTGACTAAAATTTTATATTATTTTGAAACATCCTGAGGATGAAAATGAAACTCTACGAATTAGATAACTGATGTATTGTCAGTAACTAGAAAAAAATATAACGCATTGTACATTACAGCATACGTACTATACAGGGTGTTACAAAAAGGTACGGCCGAACTTTCAGGAAACATTCCTCACACACAAAGAAAGAAAATATGTTATGTGGGCATGTGTCCGGAAACGCTTACTTTCCATGTTAGAGCTCATTTTATTACTTCTCTTCAAATCACATTAATCATGGAATGGAAACACACAGCAACAGAACGTACCAGCGTGACTTCAAACACTTTGTTACAGGAAATGTTCAAAATGTCCTCAGTAAGCGAGGATACATGCATCCACCCTCCGTTGCATGGAATCCCTGATGCGCTGATGCAGCCCTGGAGAATGGCGTATAGTATCACAGCCGTCCACAATGCGAGCACGAAGAGTCTCTACATTTGGTACCGGGGTTGCGTAGACAAGAGCTTTCAAATGCCCCCATAAATGAAAGTCAAGAGGGTTGAGGTTAGGAGAGCGTGGAGGCCATGGAATTGGTCCGCCTCTACCAATCCATCAGTCACCGAATCTGTTGTTGAGAAGCGTACGAACACTTCGACTGAAATGTGTAGGGGCTCCATCGTGCATGAACTACATGTTGTGTCGTACTTGTAAAGGCACATGTTCTAGCGGCACAGTTAGGGTACCCCTTATGAAATAATGATAACGTGCTCCATTGAGCGTAGGTGGAAGAACATGGGGCCCAATCAAGACATCACCAACAATGCCTGTGTTGATGACGTGATTGCACAATTGCCGGCCGCGGTGGTCTAGCGGTTCTGGCGCTGCAGTCCGGAACCGCGGGACTGCTACGGTCGCAGGTTCGAATCCTGCCTCGGGCATGGGTGTGTGTGATGTCCTTAGGTTAGTTAGGTTTAAGTAGTTCTAAGTTCTAGGAGACTTATGACCTAAGATGTTGAGTCCCATAGTGCTCAGAGCCATTTGAACCATTTTTTTGATTGCACAATTTCGTGCGGATTCTCGTCAGCCCACACATGTTGATTGCGAAAATTTACAATTTTATCACATTGGAATGAAGCCTCATCCGTAAAGAGAACATTTGCACTGAAATGAGGAGTTACACATTGTTGGATGAACCATTCGCAGAAGTGTACCCGTGGAGGCCAATCAGCTGCTGATAGTGCCTGCACACGCTATACATGGTACGGAAACAACTGGTTGTCCCGTAGCACTCTCCATACAGTGACGTGGTCAGTGTTACCTTGTACAGCAGCAACTTCTCTGACGCTGAGATTGGGGTTATCGTCAACTGCACGAAGAATTGCTTCGTCCATTGCAGGTGTCCTCGTCGTTCTAGGTCTTCTCCAGTTGCGAGTCATAGGCTGGAATGTACCGTACTCCCTAAGACGCCGATCAATTGCTTCGAACGTCTTCCTGTCTGGACACCTTCGTTCTGAAATTCTGTCTCGATACGAACGTACCGCGCCACGGCTATTGCCCCATGCTAATCCATACATCAAATGGGCATCTGCCAACTCCGCATTTGTAAACATTGCACTGACTGCAGAACCACGTTCGTGATGAACACTAACCTGTTGATGCTACGTACTGATGTGCTTGATGCTAGTACTGTAGAGCAATGAGTCGTATGTCAACACAAGCACTGAAGTCAACATTACCTTCCTTCAATTGGGCCAACTGGCGGTGAATCGAGGAAGTACAGTACATAGTGACGAAACAAATGAGCTCTAACATGGAAATTAAGCGTATCCGGACACATGTCCACATAACGTCTTTTCTTTATTCGTGTGTGAGGAATGTTTCCTGAAAGTTTGGCCGTACCTTTCTGAACACCCTGTATATTCAATACAACGTCCCAGTGCATAAAATGCCAGATGGATTGTGATCGTCAAAAACTCTACCAGTGGTCAGAGTTCTTCGCTGTCTCAAGGTGCAGGGGTAAGCTACGAAGTTCCTCTACAACAAGAGTGCGTAAGATGTGTGTGCCGCTCTCGGTGCACACTGAATGAGCGTTTTCCGTAGTGAAACTGAATTATCTCGAGAATCATCTTTCAATAACATGTCATTGTATCAGCGATCTTTCTTGATCATGAGATTATTTATAAAAGCTTAGGGGACATCAAGATGCTCTTACTTCAGAACATATGGTTGTATAAATCTTCCATTAAGCCAGAATTTATCTTCTATATAAGACGTCACCAATGATTGTAACCTTGTTTTATACACATTGCTCTCTTAGCTGTACTTTCATCTTCGTGATATGCCTATATCTAAGTGACTTTCACCGCTCTTGTTAGTCACATTCCATTCATTCTTTCAGTTTAATCTCTCATCTATTATAGGGTGCGATTCTTCAAATTCAGTCTTTTACCTTTACGTTTCTGGTATTTATAGCGTCACTTGATGGAACAGTTGTGTTCTTATCTGCATTATTAGTATTGTATTGCAAACATATTTTCTTACGTACAACAAAAAAATGGAATGAGATTGAGTTTCTGCATTATGCCGTATTCAGATTCAGACTGTTAATGCCTGAAACTTCAGTTTCATCTCAGAGTGGGACACTGAAAAAAATTAAAAACCTGTGTATTAAGCATTTACGGTACGACATAAACTGCAGAACGTTGAATGAACTTATCTAAACAGATCTCTCTTCTCTCTTCTGTATCGACGAACAGAAAGAGCCCAGCACAGACAAATACCACGTTGACACAGATATATGTAAGTGACATTTACCACTATTGTCATTCACATTACCTACCTTCTGTCAGATTCATCTTTCATTTACTATACAACGTGACTCTTAAAACTCAAAATTTTAGTGTAGCGTTTCTAAGATTGATGGCGTTCCGTGATAGAACGATTATGACTTTGAAGCATTCTTCTTCCTCTTTATGGCGTACTACTCTTAGCTGATTTCTTAATTATTTTAAATGCAAAACTTACACAAAACATGTACCTGTTCTCAAAACATACTTTGAACATTTGGCTAAAATAATTAATTATGAAATATTCTCTATTGCAATAACTAGTAAAGTAAGCATTCAATAATTACCATTCAAAATAACGATAATAATATTCAATTATGCACCGAACCAATCACATCCATGTGTTATGGTGGTCACGAGCTGTTGCGTATTACTAGTATATGAGATATTTTGATTGTGATGCCGAACAGTTGGCAGCACTTGCGCATGATGAAAAGGCTGAACATTCACAAATTTGCACCTCAAATTTATATTGGTTTCAAAATTTTTAAAGTCATGAAGATAACATGCGTGATAACTGTATCGACTAACAATAACAACGCAGCACAGACAACTACCACGTTGATACACTGAAGAGCTTTAAACTTTTGATTCCCTTGTCTTACTGCTCTGATTTCGTGCAGCCGAAAAACAGTTCCCGAAATAGAAACTCCGCAGCGAGGAAGGTAAGTGGTCCTCGTTTCGGTAATCCCCTGTGCGGAAGAGGCTTCACTAATTGCCTACCCGTTACGTACACAGCCATAAATAACAAAACGTTATCGGCCGGCCCAGACTGGTCGCAGATCGCCGCTTAACACTGCTTGAAATATAACAACCGTAAATTTTCGACAGGCCCATAAGACTTCACACACACAAAGCAAACCGTGAATCTAGTAAAGATGAGTCCACATGTTGCTGTATTTTCTCTTCCGAATAAATATCTAACGCAAAGTACTGGCCAGGTGGGAGTAATTCTCGACCACTCAGGTTTCCGTGCAGCCTTAATTATGTACATGGGAAGTTCAGCCGTCCGAGAATCGAGGATCTTGACGATTTTTGCCTGTAATCGGCGTTGATACTTGCAAGTTATCAGTCTCAGGGATTATATGACTTTCGATAACAGATTTTTAAACGTGGCTGCGTAGTCAGCGACCGTTTACAAATTAAAGTCAAAGCAATTACAGCCCTCGGTCACAAAATTTAAGTCTTTTGACCAGGTTTTGACACTACTATGAGTGAATTCATCAGAAATTAAATATTCAAACTGGCCTATAACATAAGTACAAAATCATGGCAAAAAAATTTTGTATGAAAGTGTAAGTATTGACTAACACTGCAAGAAAGAAACAGTACTTACATGTCACGTATAAGATAAATATCAAGCGATAAAGGCTTTAGTCACAAAAATCTGAAAAGAATACATGGAAGGCGAGCCACTGTGGGCTGCTCATAAATATAAAGGCACAGGTAGCAACAGCCTCAGGCGCTGCGTTAGCAACTGCGGGCAGGTGGACATTGGACCAAGAGTGCCATCTAGTAGCCGCAAGTACATGGCTACTTAACATTCAAATAAAAACAGACGAATATTATGATGGACACT
This sequence comes from Schistocerca cancellata, assembly GCF_023864275.1. Classification (NCBI taxonomy): domain Eukaryota; kingdom Metazoa; phylum Arthropoda; class Insecta; order Orthoptera; family Acrididae; genus Schistocerca; species Schistocerca cancellata. The sequence goes on from NC_064627.1 coordinate 681,762,460, forward strand.
ATTCAGTACATGACGTAAAAGGCAATATTTTGTTCGACAGCAGCAGGTAACATTTTGTCTACATCAGAGCTTAGAAGTACATTTTGAAGGATGAAAACACCATTACAGAAAATACAAAGAGGGCTGAATGACACAGCGTGTAGAACAATGATATAACATGAAAGCAGCCAATATAAAACATTTAATAAATGAAAAATTATGAGCTGAGTTAGATGGAAAAAATATTTTATGCTCTTGAAGGAGTTTTTATTATGTAATTGTAGCTGGTCATTGAGAAAGATGTTTAAAAATTTCTAATTCTACGAGAATATCTAATATATACCCTTTATTCTCGGTGCGAAAAATGTTGATATCGTGAACAGCTTTAGGCGCGTGACCTGTAATCAGTAGGTGGCCGGCAAAAGATGAATTCTGGTGCTAGTGGAATTTTTGATTAATAGATGTTCTTTGTATCTGGTTGTAAAGGGACTTCCTGTTTGTTCTATTTGTTCTATGTAGTAAGAAGAGAAGTTGTTGAAGAAAATCTTATAGATGCCAGTATTTTCCAAAGGGGAACGAGTCGATTTTAAATTGTGAATGAATTTTTTTTTATTGTTATTGGTAGAAAATGCAACGTTACGGCTGTATTTATTACGAAGAAGGCGTTGAATCTAATAGAAGATTGGCCCCAAGAAGGAAACAGAAAAATATTTTTTTGGATTATATTCAATGATAGAGATGCCAAGCGTAGTAACTCTTAACAGTTTTCTTTTTAAGGATGTCAATGTGAATAGCAGAGTGAAAGAAAGCGTTTTTATGAGATTGTGGATGGTTGGAAGACGCAGGTACGACCCGAACGGTGCAAGTTTCTTTACGAAAAACATTGAAGGAGATTTTATTTTCCTCTACTGTAAGCATCGAGTCAAGAAAATTTAATTGCAGGACATCGTTTCTGAGTTCGATGGTAAAAGATCCGCATGAAGTTCATTAAAGAGATTGAAAATACGGTCAATGCTATCAGAAGGTCCGTTGTAGATGACTAAAACATCATCAACGTATCTGAAATAGGAGAGAATGCCTAGTGCTGTAGCTGAAAAACAGTTGAAAAACTTTTCTTTGAGAGAGTTAATGAAGATATCAGCAGGAATAACAGCTAACGGATTTCCCACAGCGAGACCGTCGGATTGCTGGTGTTCATTAAATTCGAAATAGTTGTATTTGACTACGGCTGTGGTGAGATTCATGAAGTCAGTCATCGGTTCACCTTAAAGATCTTTTTGAAAACATCGTAAATTTTTTTCTACTTCTGTAAGCGTTTCTTGTACGTGAACGTTAGTATAAAGATGTTTGGTGTCTAATGAAAACAGTATGGTATCTGAACTGCATTCTACATATTTTATTTAATGGAATAAGGCGTTACCATTGGAGATGCAATAACTGCTTTAGTAAAAGAATGATTTTTTCGAAGTTTCATGCAGAAATCTGGCTAAGTCATGGTACGCGCTGTTCATAGTATTAGAAATCGGCCGTATCGTATGGATAGGTTTGTGAATTTTAAATTGACACCAAAGTTTTTGGGGCTGAGGGTTCATGTTGATAAGCATTTTCTTCTGAAAAAGTTTGATCAGAAATTTTGCGTTATTGATGGCTGACCTGACTCCTTTTTGTAATTCTGGAGTCGGATCCTCATGCAGTTCCGAAATATTATTTTCGTTGAAAAACCTAAGATTTTGGAAATATATTCAGAATTGTTGGCAATAACTAAAGAGCAACCTTTGTCAGGCTTAGTAAGTAAAGCATCAGCTTCTTTAAGTTTATTTTTAATGGATTAAACCAATTTTCTATCGTTATGCATTACATTATGTAGAGAGGCTGTGTTTTTACTGATAATGTTAGCTACATCATAAGCAATTCTTGTTTTACATGAATTATCTATTTTTTTCAACCAAGACCAATTTTTAGGTCGACAAACAGTTTTACTATTACATTCTTGTCTCACAAGTTGGACATGACATTGTACTTCACATAATCAGGGACTAGTCCCCTTCTTTACATTGCTTTTTAAACTGAATGGCCATACCTGTACTTAGTAGTATCTTTTTTTGATCTTTATAATTTGGCCAGCCTTAGATGCTTGGGCATGAGTGCGCCGTCAACGGCCGTTTACAAATTAGAGTTAAAACAATTACAGCTCTCGGTAGTGACATGTAAGTACTGTTTCTTTGTTGTACTGTTAGTCAGTACTTAAAATATTATACAAAAAATTTCCCATAATTTTGTACTTATGTTATAGACCAATTTTAATATTTAATTTCTGATGAGGACACTCGTAGAAGTGTCGAAACCTGGTCAGAAGGCTTAAATTTCAAGGGCTGTAATTGCTTTAACTTTGATTTGTAAATGGTTTTTAACTAAGCAGCCATGTTTACAACTTCAGTTCTTGTCTGGCATATTCCACAATGGGTTCGGTCTGTTGGCACCCCCTACCATTTTCTTGGGTGCTATGGAGGGCGTTGTTATTGCTTCTGTCACTTCCATTGTTGGCACTTTGGTTGTAGGGAAGGATTCCCCTGTTCCAAGGAGCATCGTTCTGATTGTATTCATTATTTAATCAATCTAAACCTTTTAACCTGTCTTAAACGAAGAAGGTACAGTGCCTCTTCGTGTGCCACTACTAAATACTGATGCCATTTTCGTTGCTGCAGCTATTCAATGAAGTATATGAAAGGAGACGTACTGTTTTCCGCTGGCAATAAGAAGCTTAGAAATACTGGACTCAGCTGACGTTATGTACGCAACTTGTTCTACCCTTATGACGGATAAAAATGGGTGATCAACGCTGCCAATCTTCTGAATTTAAAGAGAGCAGAAGATGGGCCGAGGACTTTTTTATCGAAAGACCCAGAGGAGCAAGGGTGCTCTTTTATCTCGCTGCACTCAGGAAATCAGAGGCATCAGTGAGATATTTTATTTACCCATTCATAAGTGAAGTTGGAATTACGTAACTAATGCCAATTGTTCCGGTACCAACACGCTTGCTATTACCAACTGAAAATAATATGCTTCGTTCCTCATTTACTTCAGTGCACTAGCTGTGTAATTGGAATCAACGTATTCTGTCTCAAATTTCCATGTGAATTAATAGCGGGATTTGTATGTGTCAAATGCCTTTATCTTTCACCATTTTTTGAAAAAGCAATTGCATTCCCAATATCTTTTGTTACGTTGCTCTGTGAATGTTAGAACCATTTTAATATTTTAGATCCCTGAGGTCAACTGGTTATTTAAACTTGTTACTGATGAGCCCATCAAGTTTTAAATACAGGAAATGATCAGGATTAGAACAAAAGTGATATGCAACATCTGAGGCGTCTCATGGCGAAGTTTCATTCTGAAGACGGGATGGTAGAGGTTTCGAAGTCGAGCAAATCGAAAATCACGAAATAACCTTTTCCTAGGTTTCGAGAAAGCCTCTCACAAGGAATTAAGCCTCGTTTGGTGCCTGTGTCAGACGGGATGAAAGACTGAGAGTGGCTCAACGTCCATGGTGCCCAAACATCAGCGCCGGATCACAGGACAAGCATGTGAGACATTTCCCGTGGGCGTCTCCGGCACCATGGCTCCGCCAGCAAGACTTCGATCCACGACCTGTACGGAAGCTTTCAGATGTTTGTCGTCACATGATCGGCTTTCGTACCTATGCTTTCCAGGAACTGTCCGGCCTGGAAACAAGACCACAACCACAACGGCATATTCAATGGAGATGAACCGCTCATAATCGAAAAAAAATTCTGATCTGAAACGGTTTAGCAGTTAACACACAGTTATTTTTCGAGTAGCCCATTCAGAGCATGAAGTTTAAAGCCATACTGGTCTGAATGTGAATGCCGTATAAATAGATACTGAACCTCATTCCGGTTTTTTTTTTTTTTTTTACACAAAGTGTGTCTGTAATACAGATTTCGCGCTGAACTAATTTTGGAAATATCTTCCTGATTTTGATCTGGTAATAACATATAAGTGTGACGAATACTGTGTTGCCTTCCACTAATGACATCAGTTACATAATTCTGTGGTGTGCAGTGTTTATATCGAAGTGAAAGCAACATAAAACACAAAAAGGAATAAAAATCTGAAGGTATGTGGCCCTGTTTATCCTAGCTGCGGAATAAAATGAATTTACTTTTACCTATCTCAAGCCTGTTAGAGACTACGATGTTAAGATGTTTCTCGAAGAGTTTATATGGATAAATCTTTCTAGTGCCCGAGAACGGTAAATTGAACCTGTAATTCAAACCGCATCCCTGCACAAGCTGTGACGAAAAAATTATTCGTCGTCACTGGGCCCAACGTAATCGGCGGGAACCGGCGAAGAATACGTCGCGTCCATGGCAATGTTCTTAACTCCGTACCAGAGATTACTAGTATTCTAAAGATATGACTCTGGCAATGCCTTCATAGGCTTTATAATCTCTCTTATCCTACACTTGCAGCGGGCCCGGGTTCGATTCCGGGTAGGAGATTTTCTCCGCTCGTGGACTGGGTGTTGTGTGGTTCTCATCATCATTTCATCCTAGTCACCGGCACGCAAATCGTCCAATGTTGCGTCGACTGAAATAAGACCTGCAGTCGGCGGCCGAACTTCCCAGGTTGGGACCTCCTGGCCAACAGTGCCATACGATCATTTCATTTCATTCCCTGCACTTCGTCTGACGATCCCGAAACTAAAAATTCGACACTAATGTCCGTTCCTTTCTTTACACGTCACTTTTTGTAAACACGTATTAACATTCCAAGGGGAAATGGCATGAGGACTGTCGCCAGGTAGCCTAGAAACAGCGAAAACATACAGTGGTGTGCATAAAAGTGTGTTGTGAAAAACATAAGAAATGCATAGCGCTGCAGAACAATTAAATGATAGGCCAAATTTATCAGTGTCTAACGCAGAAAAGCAGCGACGTGCTAGCAAACGGCATTTCCCGAAGTAAGGGAGAAATCAAGTACAAATTAAAATATTCCTAGCGAACTGTTTTTCGGTATAAAGGCAAATCAAAATGTAAAGAATTTATTTACAGGCCACTGATCATACTTTACCTCAATAAAATGAAACGCGTGTGGTGAAAAAAAATCACGCATTTTTGTAGCTGCAATAAAACCATTAATCCGATGACAATACACACTCATAAGCAATAACATTATGATATCTGTCCACCGCGACTTTCGATGCCACCTAGTGGCGTTGCGGGCATGTGACGCGGTAACGAAAGTATGTAAGCCTCCTGATCCTCTACGGAAAAGGGAAGAAGGGCAGGGAAACAACCATTAGGCGGTTAATGGTTGGACGTCCACGACTCTTCACAGAACGTGGGGTTCGGAGACTTGCGGCCCGCCACGAATTCCTTTCCTGTGCTAACCTCTACATCTCAGAATAGCACTTGCAACCTCCGTCCTCAATTATTTGCTTGACGTATTCCAATCTCTGTCTTCCTCTACAGTTTTTGCCCTCTACAGCTCTCTCTAGTACCATGGAAGTCATTCCCTCATGTCTTGGCAGATGTCCTATCATCCTGTCCCTTCTCCTTATCAGTGTTTTCCACATATTCCTTTGCTCTCCGATTCTGCGTAGAACCTCCTCATTCCTTACCTTATCAGTCCACCTAATTTTCAACATTCGTCTATAGCACCACATCTCAAATGCTTCGATTCTTTTCTGTTCCGGTTTTCCCACAGTCCATGTTTCACTACCATAAAATGCTGTACTCCAGACGTACATCCTCACAAATTTCTTCCTCGAATTAAGGCCGGTATTTGATATTAGTAGACTTCTCTTGGCCAGAAATGCCTTTTTTTGCCATAGCGAGTCTGCTTTTGATGTCCTCCTTGCTCCGTCCGTCATTGGTTATTTTACTGCCTAGGTAGCAGTATTCCTTAACTTCATTGACTTCGTAACCATCAATTCTGATGTTAAGTTTCTCGCTTTTCTCATTTCTACTACTTCTCATTACCTTCGTCTTTCTCCGATTTACTCTCAAACCATACTGTGTACTCATTATACTGTTCATTCCGTTCAGCAGATCATTTAATTCTTCTTCACTTTCACTCAGGATAGCAATGTCATCAGCGAATCGTATCATTGATATCCTTTCACCTTGTATTTTAATTCCACTCCTGAACCTTTATTTTATTTCCATCATTGCTTCCTCGATGTACAGATTGAAGAGTAGGGGCGAAAGGCTACAGCCTTGTCTTACACCCTTCTTAATACGAGCACTTCGTTCTTGATCGTCCACTCTTATTATTCCCTCTTGGTTGTTGTACATATTGTATATGACCCGTCTGTCCCTATAGCTTACCCCTACTTTTTTCAGAATGTCGAACAGCTTGCACCATTGTATATTGTCGAACGCTTTTTCCAGGTCGACAAATCCCATGAAAGTGTCTTGATTTTTCTTTAGCCTTGCTTCCATTATCAGCCGTAACGTCAGAATTGCCTCTCTCGTCCCTTTACTTTTCCTAAAGCCAAACTCATCGTCACCTAGCGCATTCTCAATTTTCTTTTCCATTCTTCTGTATATTATTCTTGTAAGCAGCTTCGATGCATGAGCTGTTAAGCTGATTGTGCGATAATTCTCGCACTTGTCAGCTCTTGCTGTCTTCGGAATTGTGTGGATGATGCTTTTCCGAAAGTCAGATGGTATATCGCCAGACTCATATATTCTACACACCAACGTGAATAGTCGTTTTGTTGCCACTTCCCCCAATGATTTTAGAAATTCTGATGGAATGTTATCTATCCCTTCTGCCTTATTTGACCGTAAGTCCTCCAAAGCTCTTTTAAATTCCGATTCTAATACTGGATCCCCTATCCCTTCTAAATCGACTCCTGTTTCTTCTTCTATCACATCAGACAAATCTTCACCCTCATAGAGGCTTTCAATGTATTCTTTCCACATATTTGCTCTCTCCTCTGCGTTTAACAGTGGAATACCCGTTGCACTCTTAATGTTACCACCGTTGCTTTTAATGTCACCAAAGGTTGTTTTGACTTTCCTGTATGCTGAGTCTGTCCTTCCGACAGTCATATCTTTTTCGATGTCTTCACATTTTTCCTGCAGTCATTTCGTCTTAGCTTCCCTGCACTTCCTATTTATTTCATTCCTCAGCGACTTGTATTTCTGTATTCCTGAATTTCCCGGAACTTGTTTGTACTTCCTCCTTTCATCAATCAACTGAAGTATTTCTTCTGTTACCCATGGTTTCTTCGCAGCTAACTTCTTTGTACCCATGTTTTCCTTCCCAACTTCTGTGATGGCCCTTTTTAGAGATGTCCATTCCTCTTCAACTGTATTGCCTACTGCGCTATTCCTTATTGCTGTATCTATAGCGTTAGAGAACTTCAAACGTATCTCGTCATTCCTTAGTACTTCCGTATCCCACTTCTTTGCGTATTGATTCTTCCTGACTAATGTCTTGAACTTCAGCCTACTCTTCATCACTACTATATTGTGATCTGAGTCTACATCTGCTCCTGGGTACGCCTTACAATCCTGTATCTGATTTCGGAATCTCTGTCTGACCATGATGTAATCTAATTGAAATCTTCCCGTATCTCCCGGCCTTTTCCAAGTATACCTCCTCCTCTTGTGATTCTTGAACAGGGTATTCGCTATTACTAGCTGAAACTTGTTACAGAACTCAATTAGTCTTTCTCCTCTTTCATTCCTTGTCCCAAGCCCATATTCTCCTGTAACGTTTTCTTCTACTCCTTCCGCTACAACTGAATTCCAGTCGCCCATTACAATTAGATTTTCGTCCCCCTTTACATACTGCATTACCCTTTCAATATCCTCATACACTTTCTCCATCTGTTCATCTTCAGCTTGCGACGTCGGCATGTATACCTGAACTATCGTTGTCGGTGTTGGTCTGCTGTCGATTCTGATTAGAACAACCCGGTCACTGAACTGTTCACAGTAACACACCCTCTGCCCTACCTTCCTATTCATAACGAATCCTACACCTATTATACCATTTTCTGCTGCTGTTCATATTACCCGATACTCATCTGATCAGAAATCCTTGTCTTCCTTCCACTTCACTTCACTGACCCCTACTATATCTAGATTGAGCCTTTGCATTTCCCTTTATAGATTTTCTAGTTTCCCTACCACGTTCAAGCTTCTTACATTGCACGCCCCGACTTGTAGAACGTTATCCTTTCGTTGATTATTCAATCTTTTTCTCATGGTAACCTCCCCCTTGGCAGTCCCCTCCCGGAGATCCGAATGGGGACTATTCCGGAATCTTTTGCCAATTGAGAGATCATCATGACACTTCTTCAAATACCTGCCACATGTCCTGTGGATACACGTTACGTGTCTTTACTACAGTGGTTTCCATTGCCTTCGGCATCCTCATGTCCTTGATCATTGCTGATTCTTCCGCCTTTAGGGGCAATTTCCCACCCCTAGGACAAGAGAGTGCCCTTAATCTCTATCCACTCCTCCGCCCTCTTTGACAAGGGTGTTGGCAGAATGAGGCTGACTTCTTATGCTGGAAGTCTTCGGCCGCCAATGCTGATTATTTATCAGAATTTAGGCAGTGGTGGGGATCGAACCCGGGACCGAAGACGTTTTGATTACGAATCAAAGACGCTACCCCTAGACCACGGGTCCATAAAATGGTATATATGATGATCAATGGCGTCTGTGCCAAAAGAGCACAATGCTGGTGCACGCACAAGCGTTTCGGAGCGCACCATTCATTGTTCATTATTGAACATGAAGTTCCGCAGCAGACCAATCCGTACGTGTTCACATGTTGATCCAACATCGAACATTCATCCAATCATACTTCCTTGGCCAATGAAAGAAATGTGAAATGGCGTTTAATACAGCACTAAGACGAACCAGCGACGATAATATTGTATTAAAGGTACTCCGTTAACCAATATATCATTCCGTAATTTAATAAAATAAGTAAATGTTGAACACTCATATAATATTCACGTACACCACATGACAATAAACTACGCGACACTCAGTGAAATCGCTCCGTGTGACAATATACGATGTGTTTTCGTAATCATTATACAAATTTTAAGGACCCTTGAAAAACGCCCAATGTTTTAAGCTGAGAGAGAGGTCTGATCCGGAAACTGCTGATCTGAAAGATATAACTAAAAGAGAATACATTTCAAATTTAATGTTTGATCTGACTGCATTGATAAAAATCCAAGCATACACACCAAGTGTTACCCTGAGGGTCTGCAGATTACAATACGCCCAAAGTATTCCTGCCTGTCGTAAGAGGCGACTGAAAGGAGTCTCCTACTTTTCAGCCTTCAGTAATTTGGTCCCCTTTTAAGGCTTGACCTCCACATTTTCCTAATTTCTCAGAAGTGTGGGGAGGGAGACCTTCTGCACCTAATATTGTCATGGCTCTGCAATTCCACCCACATCCAACTGTTTGGGTGAGGACACCTTACGAAGTGTGTAATCTACATCCCTTGTCTGCTGTCACCTTCTGTACCCATCAAAATAATGGATCTTTACGCACTCAGTATCCAGTGTAGTAGCAGTCTTTCGCGGAGGGGTCGTCATGTACCCTCTTGGCTGTGGTCCCCTGACAACACACGGATCACACTGCTGATGCCTGAGCAGCAAATTTCCCATGTGTGCCAAGGAGATGATGCCCATCTTCTTGGGGTATCAAGACTCCTGGGAAAGACCATTGTGCCAGGTGGCCTTCGTTGTGGCTGGGTAGCGCCAGTGTGGAGAGCCCCTGGTTGGAGTGGGAGGCAGCAGTACAGATGACCAGTAATGAAGCGGACCAAGTCGTCTTTTGCTGGTGGCCGCATGGCCCCAGCAGCCTCTAGTAAAAGATGGCTACGTTTCAGTGCCGAGGAATATGATTCCAAATCATTCCCGTCTTTAGCTATACCTTGGAAGGAACGTGGGGCTACAACAACAAGGAAGCCATATTCGCCTCAATACTTTGTTTGCAGCAGAACCGATGAGGACTCCTTTCTGGCTACAAAGGCTCTGTTTTTTGTTGAAAACCTGGAGGATATGTTTGGAGAAGTGGCAGCGCTGTCCAAAATGAGAAATGAGTCAGTCCTGATTGAGGCAGCATTCCCAGCCCAGCCACAGGCGTTGCTCCCCTGTGACCAGCTTGGTTATATTCCCATTTCAGTCACTCCTCATAAAAGAATAAATATGGTCCAGGGGATTTTCATTGTGAACTCCTGTTGCAGACTGATGACGAGCTATTTGCCAGTTTAGAATGACAGAGTGTTCACTTCGTGTGCCACATCTATAAGGGACCAAAAGATAATAGGGTTGCTACCAGTGCTTTCATCTTGGCCTTTGAGAGTGGTTCATTACCTGCAAAGGTCAAGGTGATGGTGTATAAATGTGACGTAAAACCATATGTCCCTTCCTATGTGCCGTGCTTTAAGTGCTGGAAATTAGGGCAAATGTCTTCCCAGTGCAATCCCAGCTGCACATAAAGGGACTGCAGGCGTCCATTGCATCCAAATAATCCATGTGCGCCTCGTCCCAACTGTTTCAACTGTGGAGAGCACCACTCCCTGCTCGATGAACTGCACAGTTCTTAAAAAGGAGAAGGAAATTATGGAATACAAGACAATGGACAGTCTGATTTACCAAGAGGCTAAAAGGAAATTTGACCAGTTGACCTCCATTCAATTGACATCCTCCGATGCTGCAGCTACAATGGTGACGCTGGTGACGGCAGTCCCCTCAGTTCTGCCTTCTACAGTAGGCTGTAAAAGTCACACAAAGATATTACTCCCCTTGGAGCTCGGGGGCAGTTATTTTTGTGTTGCTCCAAAAGTAACTGATTCGGGAGCAATGACCCCCCTCCCTTGAAAACGAAGAGGACATCGGTCCCCTCCCCTCTCCTCAAGCTCCTCTCGCATGGAAGGCCCACCCCCTATGCAAAAGTGTGCATCTTCAGAGAATCCTTCCCAGAAAGCCCCTAAAGAGAAGTGAGAGGGCAAACAGGCAAAGAAGAAATCTGGTAGGAGCCAAACTTTGGTGGCCCCCACACCACCATTTGCTAGCAGCTCCACATTTGATGATGAGGTGGAGATTCTACCATCCCCTGAGGACCTAGATCTCACTAACCCCTCAACAGCGATGGTAGTAGATATTTTTTTTTTTTTTTTTTTGGTCATCAGACTACTGACTGGTTTGATGCGGCCCGCCACGAATTCCTTTCCTGTGCTAACCTCTTCATCTCAGAGTAGCACTTGCAACCTACTTCCTCAATTATTTGCTTGACGTATTCCAATCTCTGTCTTCCTCTACAGTTTTTGCCCTCTACATTTCCCTCTAGTACCATAGAAGTCATTCCCTCATGTCTTAGCAGATGTCCTATCATCCTGTCCCTTCTCCTTATCAGTGTTTTCCACATATTCCTTTGCTCTCCGATTCTGCATAGAACCTCCTCATTCCTTACCTTACCAATCCACCTAATTTTCAACATTCGTCTATAGCACCACATCTCAAATGATTCGATTCTCTTCTGTTCCGGTTTTCCCACAGTCCATGTTTCACTACCATAAAATGCTGTACTCCAGACGTACATCCTCACAAATTTCTTCCTCAAATTAAGGCCGCCACGAATTCCTTTCCTGTGCTAACCTCTTCATCTCAGAGTAGCACTTGCAACCTACTTCCTCAATTATTTGCTTGACGTATTCCAATCTCTGTCTTCCTCTACAGTTTTTGCCCTCTACATTTCCCTCTAGTACCATAGAAGTCATTCCCTCATGTCTTAGCAGATGTCCTATCATCCTGTCCCTTCTCCTTATCAGTGTTTTCCACATATTCCTTTCCTCGGCCAGAAATGCCTTTTTTCCCATAGCGAGTCTGCTTTTGATGTCCTCCTTGCTCCGTCCGTCATTGGTTATTTTACTGCCTAGGTAGCAGAATTCCTTAACTTCATTGAATTCGTGACCATCAATCCTGATGTTAAGTTTCTCGCTGTTCTCATTTCTACTACTTCTCATTACCTTCGTCTTTCTCCGATTTACTCTCAAACCATACTGTGTACTCATTATACTGTTCATTCCGTTCAGCGGATCATTTAATTCTTCTTCACTTTCACTCAGGATAGCAATGTCATCAGCGAATCGTATCATTGATATCCTTTCACCTTGCATTTTAATTCCACTCCTGAACCTTTATTTTATTTCCATCATTGCTTCCTCGATGTACAGATTGAAGAGTAGGGGCGAAAGGCTACAGCCTTGTCTTACACCCTTCTTAATACGAGCACTTCGTTCTTGATCGTCCACTCTTATTATTCCCTCTTGGTTGTTGTACATATTGTATATGACCCGTCTGTCCCTATAGCTTACCCCTACTTTTTTCAGAATGTCGAACAGTTTGCACCATTGTATATTGTCAAACGCTTTTTCCAGGTCGACAAATCCCATGAAAGTGTCTTGATTTTTCTTTAGCCTTGCTTCCATTATTAGCCGTAACGTCAGAATTGCCTTTCTCGTCCCTTTACTTTTCCTAAAGCCAAACTGATCGTCACCTAGCGCATTCTCAATTTTCTTTTCCATTCTTCTGTATATTATTCTTTTAAGCAGCTTCGATGCATGAGCTGTTAAGCTGATTGTGCGATAATTCTCGCACTTGTCAGCTCTTGCTGTCTTCGGAATTGTGTGGATGATGCTTTTCCGAAAGTCAGATGGTATATCGCCAGACTCATATATTCTACACACCAACGTGAATAGTCGTTTTGTTGCCACTTCCCCCAATGATTTTAGAAATTTTGATGCAATGTTATCTATCCCTTCTGCCTTATTTGACCGTAAGTCCTCCAAAGCTCTTTTAAATTCCGATTCTAATACTGGATCCCCTATCTCTTCTAAATCGACTCCTGCTTCTTCTGCTATCACATCAGACAAATCTTCACCCTCATAGAGGATTTCAATGAATTCTTTCCACCTATTTGCTCTCTCCTCTGCATTTAACAGTGGAATACCCGTTGCACTCTTAATGTTACCACCGTTGCTTTTAATGTCACCAAAGGTTGTTTCGACTTTCCCGTATGCTGAGTCTGTCCTTCCGACAATCATATCTTTTTCGATGTCTTCACATTTTTCCTGCAGACATTTCGTCTTAGCTTCCCTGCACTTCCTATTTATTTCATTCCTCAGCGACTTGAATTTCTGTATTCCTGATTTTCCCGGAACATGTTTGCACTTCCTCCTTTCATCAATCAACTGAAGTATTTCTTCTGTTACCCATGGTTTCTTCGCAGCTACCTTCTTTGTACCTATGTTTTCCTTCCCAACTTCTGTGATGGCACTTTTTAGAGATGTCCATTCCTCTTCAATTGTACTGCCTACTGCGCTATTCCTTATTGCTGTATCTATAGCGTTAGAGAACTTCAAACGTATCTCGTCATTCCTTAGTACTTCCGTATCCCACTTCTTTGCGTATTGATTCTTCCTGACTAATGTCTTGAACTTCAGCCTACTCTTCATCACTACTATATTGTGATCTGAGTCTATATCTGCTCCTAAGTACGCCTTACAGTCCTGTATCTGATTTCGGAATCTCTGTCTGACCATAATGTAATCTAACTGAAATCTTCCCGTATCTCCCGGCCTTTTCCAAGTATACCTCCTCCTCTTGTGATTCTTGAACAGGGTATTCGCTATTACTAGCTGAAACTTGTTACAGAACTCAATTAGTCTTTCTCCTCTTTCATTCCTTGTCCCAAGCCCATATTCTCCTGTAATCTTTTCTACAAGGTAATAAATGACATCCATAAATCGATTATCTCAATGCCTTCAAAAGGCTCTGTGCCTGGGTCTGTCAACTAATCAAAAGATGGAAGCAGGAGTGTTGGGAATGGTACATCTCCACCATTGAAACACGAACCTCTCCTCCTCAGCCATGGACTATGATCAGTTGCCATTGTTTGTATCTTGTCCCTGCAGGTGTACCTGGGATTTCCACGAATTGAGATATGTATACCAACGCAGAAGTAAATACAGAGCGATTTGTCAAGCATCATGCTTGAACCTCAGCATCTGAGAATTACCATCCGACCTATCGTACCATAAAAAAGTGGATGGAACGAAAGCACTTATCTTTTACTACACAACATCTTGAGCCATGCAACGCTCTGGTCAGTGAGAGGGAATTTCCCAGTGCTCTTTTGCATTGTCCCAACACCACCCCTGGGCTAGACCGCATCCATCTCCAAATGATTAAACAACTATCAGCGAATTACCAGCACCACAACCTTGCCGTCTTCAATTGGATCTGAAGTGTTGACGAGTTCCTCGCAATGGCGTGAGAGTATCAATGTTCCAGTGCTACAACCTTTTAAGTACCCGCTAGTTATGGATAGCTATCGTCCTATTAGGCTCACCAATCTTCTGTGCAAGCTGCTCAAACTAATGGTGAAGCGCAGTTTGTGTTGGCTTCTTTAGTCTCTGGGCCTTCTGGCTCCATCCCAGGGCAGTCTTCGCCGAGGTCACTCCAACAATTTAGTATACCTGGAATCTGCCATCCGAATAGCTTTTTCTCGCCATTATCAACTTTGAGAGATTGCAGGGCACTCTCACTTTCGATATGGTGACATGCTGCTTAATGTTCTGAGGGAAGATGATCTTTATTCTTGGTTGCTACACTGGATACGATCAGACTTCATTCATATGACGAAATGGTTGGCAGTAGTTACCGCTCTTTCTTTTGTGCTTTAGTGAAGGAATAGTAGTAAGCTTTGCCTGCGTTCATAGGAGGAGGGTGCCGAGTTTATTTACTGCAGTAAAAGCGTACGGTGACTGAGGGCCTAGGAGAGCGTTCTTTCTGCAAAACCTGGATGAAAAAGTTTGCGGATTGCCAAGTCCATGGGTCTCATTGTGTAGATACATTGGCTGGTGCCGGTCGGTCGTCGGCCGCTTCCAGGTAGGCTAACAAGCGCCGAGGAATCGCTGGTGCTATGAGCAGGGCATTGACGACTAGCAATAAAGCAGGGGATGGGCCTTAGTTAGGGGGGGAAGCCGATGAGACGGCAGTGAGTTTCTGCGAATTTCCATTGGACAGGTCAGTGGCGTCCAGATTGCTACAAAACCTATTTGTGATGGAACAAGGCTTTTAGTGAATTTATGGACGCTCTTTGGTAAGTTCGAAGGGGAAATAACGATCTTTTTATGGAGGGCTGTGGTTCCATCCAGGTCATGCTTTTAGCAAAGACGCTGCGTAAACGCATAGGAAAAAGGCTGTGAAGCTGAATCATTTTTCTTTGTCTCCCAATTAATTTTTAAAGTCACAGGTTGGTCAAATCTGCGTTTGCAGAGCAAAGGGTGGTCTTCCAGCTTAGAACGTGGGGCTCCAACTCGTGACTAGCTTGCGCTAAAGTGGAATTAGTCTAGGCATGTAAATGTGCCATGCTACCGAGCTGGCGGGGAAAGCTGAGAGAAAGAGAAGAACACTCTCTTGTACTGGCGCTTCGCTAGTAAAGAATGGCAAGTCTTTACCTAAACGGTGAGACTTGTGTCCTTTGTTAGTATGCCACTTAGAGCCTGTGCCAATGACTATCTGAACTGTCAGATGTACTGCTTCTTGCATCACCCACACTACGAGTGATGCGTGGGTGTACTTTAGTAGGGCATCTAAACATCTGACATATTTCGTCATGCATAGTCATGTCACGGAGTCAAACTGGTTTGTCAAACCAGCAAACGGCTCCACCTGCACACTGGAATCCACCGGGGTTTCAGCGGCTCATAGGGAAGTACCTGCGTTCCGAATTAGCTGAACGCGAGACCGCATATTTGAATACTTCCGTGCATGCGTTTTTAATAACAGATCATCGCTGTTCATGAGTGCAGTAGCCGAGCGCATCGTGGAGTGCCGCCCTGACCAGCAGAAGGGTAAAGTATTTGCTGCTACGGCTTAGGGCTCCAATATATGCTCTCTGGAATTCTCTGCAAAGAGAACCAACAGATCAATATTGGTGCAAATAAATCCAGATTTCTCCCTGGAAGGTCTAATGTTAAAACAAAAGCTGACCTACTTTGGACACACAATGCGAAGGCATGCCTCGCTGGAAAAAACATTAATGCTGGGGAAGATTGAAGGAACTAGAAGAAGAGGACGTCAGAGGATGAGATGGATCGATGGCATTATAGAAGCAATGTCTTCCAACCTGGAAGGTCTACGGGAGAAAGTCCAAGACAGGAAAAAGTGGCGTGATTTGGTTCATGGGGTCACGTAGAGTCGGAACCGACTAAACGAATAGAGAGAGAGAGATACGCTTCTCACCACCCCGTTATTTGGAACCATATTTTTCTTTATGGAATAGCAGAGTATAGGCGATGATAACAGCGTAGTTTTTGGGCTATACCACGGATTCATATGTACGAAATCAGGTAAAGTGATTAGTTCCGGTTAATGTCGTGTGTTTATCCCTAGCTGATCACTTTGTTCATCATAGACCCCATGTTATTGAATGCGTTTTTCAAGAAAAAAAGTTATGAGTGGCGTTTCTTTAGCCATCTTTTGTCATGCCATGTTAAGACTGCATAAACTAACTGTTGTGTAGACCACAGCTCCTCCCAGTGTTCAGATTAACATTACCTTTGCCACTTTATTAAAGTCTTGATTGCAATTGAAAGATGGAAGCTTGCAACTTATTGCCATTTTTTTTACCTGACGAGCTTATGACACCACTTGGCGACACTTCATCTTCACTACGTTACACGAGTGGGGTCTATGGGGCCCGCCCGCTATTTTGATACAGAACTTTTTGTCGCTCCATACCTTCAGAATTCAAGTCCGTGCTTCGCATCAAAGAGAATGGGATCTCACAGGGCTCTGTACTGAGTGTCCCTCTCCTTTTAGTGGGCATGAATGATCTTGCAGCAGCTGTGGGCACCTCGTTGTCACCATTCTTACATGCTGATGACTTTTGCATTTCCTTTTGCTCATCTACTATTGGTGTGGCTGAACGTCTACTCCAGGAAGCCATATGAAAGACGCCGTCATGTGCCCTCACTCACGGCATTCATTTTCCAGTCGCCAAGACTTGTGTCATGCACTTCTGTCACCATCTCCTGAATGTAGCGGACTCTTATCGCATTTAGGACATTTTCGACACCTCCTTAATCTGGCTTTGGTATCTTCGTCAATTTAAGTAGAAGTGCTGGCAGCATCTTCACATTCTTCACTGCCTGAATCAGACCGACTATTTTGCAGATTTTTCTTTAGTGTTGCAGCTGTACAAAGCCCTTATACCATCCCGTCCTCAGCCTCGAGTATGGCTCAGTATCGCCCTCGCCATTGCAGGTGCTGGTCCCTGTACACCACTGCAGAGTCTGACTGGCAATACGAGCTTGCCGAACAAAGGCTGTGAACAGCCCACTCGTGGAAGCTGTTGATCAGGTGACCAAAACTGCTTGCCAATTGAACTGCACCCATTCACAGCTCATTTAAACATCCGAATTACTGTCTCCTTTTCCCTAACAAGGCGACCCATCACCCACAATGGCAAACCAGATTGAGGACTAAAATTTCAGTCTGTGTCCAGTCACACTGAGCTCCAATCTTTCCCTCTACCACCTCTCCTATGGATCTACTCATGTACTTCTCCATGGTGTATACCATGACCACAGCTTCGTCTTGGCCTATCAAAGGTCCCAAAGGACTGAGTTCATCCTGCGACCCTACTTCTCTCTATTCTTGATGTGCCCCAGGGTTGAGAGGTAGTTTACACAGATGTGTCGATGGTTGGGTTCACTTATGCTTCTGCAGGACATATCGAATTACGCTCCTTGCCATATGGCTGCAGTGTTTCCACTGCAGAGGTGGTAGCTATCTCTTGTGCTCTGGAGCACACCCATTCCTGCACAGGGGAGTCCTTCTTTATTTGTAGCGTCTTACAGGCTCTCGGTCAGTGCTATCCTCACCGTCTTTTGATAATGGCCATCCAAGAATCCGATTATGTCCTTAAACAAAGTGGATGATCAGTAGTTTTTATACGGACTCCGGGACACGTCGGAATCACGGGGAATGAATTTGCCGACAGGATAGCCAAAGAGGCTAATCGTAAACTGAGTCTGGAGATCGGCATACTGGAAACTAATCCTCGGTCGGCATTACGCCGCAAAGTTTTTGGGATCTAGAATACTTTCCCGCATAAATTACGGATGATAAAGTAGACGACGATTGTGTGGAGATCCTCCATGCGAGTTTCTCGCTAGGACTCTATTGTCCTTTGCCGGCTCCGCACCGGCCATACTTGGCTTACTTACGGTCACCTCCTACGCCGAGAGGAGCGGTCTCAGTGTCACTGTGGTTTACGTTTGACAGTGGTCCACATCTAGTGGACTGCCCAAATTCAGCCGCTCTATGGTGGACTTTTAATCCGCCTGACGCGCTTCCTTCAATTTTAGATGACAATTCCTCAACGGCTAACGTAGTTTTTATCATTATACTTAAGAGTGGGCGGTTTAGCTTCATCTTTGAAGCTCTCACCACACCTGTATTTTAACTCTTCGTCACTCCCTCTAGTGCTGTCTGTTCGACTTGGTGTTCGACTTTCCACCATCTGTATTTCTCTTGCCTTGTGTGGTTAGGCTGAAGGTTTTACTGTGTTGAAGAATGGTTAGCTCATCCTTTTTATTCTTTCGATCAGCCAGCCAAGGCCGTCTGCTAAATTGTCTTAACACCATCTTCCGATTTTTCCGTTTAGTTATTGTTTTCCGTTTTGGCTTGATACTTTCGTTTTCTACTTCAGTGTGGTTACACACATAATTCTGCGCATTTTGTTCCTTCTCCGGATTTCAGGCGGCAGGATTCCCTTGGGGTATCGTTTTCATCCAAAGCATGTATGTCTACGGAAAAAGGGAGTGATAACCTTGCAGTTTAGTTCCTTTAATCTACAAACCAACCTACACCAAGTGTCTGTCACTAAGGACGAATATCAATGTAGAGTTCGAAGGTCGTCTTTAATTATATGAATGACAAGATCTGAGCTCTTTCTCAGGTGAAATACTTTGCAGATCCAACGGTAATATTTAAAGATGTATATGGAAGTTTCCAGTAGTATGTATCTACCTATATTTTAGCCCATTCTCTTCTATTATAAAACTTTACGAATTTTAGCTCCGCATTTTACTTATTTAGGATCTCTTAAAAAATTGCAAGTTGCCCAGAAACAACACGTCATGTACAATTTGCTTATTAGAAGGTGTACAGTTCATGTTATTGTTGACTCAGCTTTGTAATTATCACCCTTTTTTAGCTTCTGAAACAGTAAAAGCAGGAAATCAGTGATACAGATTACGTAAAAATATTTAACAACAAGAGGGTACGAGAGATTAAATCAAGTAATTCGTTAAGTATATTTGAAAATAAGGATCTACGGATATAGAGGAGCAGTTATTTAACAAAGGTGCTTGCACAAACAGCGAAAGATGGAAGTACGAAGAAAGTCAAGTAATCGGTTGATGATTTTTCCTATATAGGGAAATTGATGCCAACAAATGGACAAAAAAGTAAGTAAAGATTAAAAGGGTCTTGAATGCCTTCTCTAAACTGAACTGGATTTCTTCAATGTTACTTTTTTATTAGTTTCTAGTACCAAGCGATCTTTCGACAGATTAACTTGAACAATCATTCTTCAATTTGCCATTGATGTTAGCTTTAGTTCTTGTAGGAGCGCAGTTCGTTAAAGCAATACACAGCAATTGGGACTGAATACCGTTCGCGTAGTTTAGGTGACCAATTATTGAAAGTCGACTAATCGAAATCTTGATAGGTTATTTCAGCGTAGCTGTTCTCTATTGTGCTCACACTACGGTATAGTTTCACATATCAAAACTACATCGTGCTTCTTCAATTTTAGTTGTCAATCACCTGCTCGTCTGCATGGTAGTATTGTAAAACTCCATCTCTCTGCGATTCTGTTTAAGGATACGTAGTGATTCCAAAGTAAAAGTTACCGAGTCCGAACACCTTGTTGTTGTTGTTGTGGTCTTCAGTCCTGAGACTGGTTTGATGCAGCTCTCCATGCTACTCTATCCTCTGCAAGCTTCTTCATCTCCCAGTACCTACTGAAACCTACATCCTTCTGAATCTGCTTAGTGTATTCATCTCTTGGTCTCCCCCTACGATTTTTATCCTCCACGCTGCCCTCCAATACTAAATTGGTGATCCCTTGATGCCTCAGAACATGTACTACCAACTGATCCCTTCTTCTGGTCAAGTTGTGCCACAAACTTCTCTTCTCCCCAATCCTATTCAATACTTCCTCATTAGTTATGTGATCTACCCATCTAATCTTCAGCATTCTTCTGTAGCACCACATTTCGAAAGCTTCTATTCTCTTCTTGTCCAAACTATTTACCGTCCATGTTTCACTTCCATAAGTGGCTACACTCCATACAAATACTTTCAGAAATGACTTCCTGACACTTAAATCTATAATCGATGTTAACAAATTTCTCTTCTTCAGAAACGCTTTCCTTGCCATTGCCAGTCTACATTTTATATCCTCTCTACTTCGAGCATCATCAGTTATTTTGCTCCCCAAATAGCAAAACTCCTTTACTACTTTAAGTGTCTCATTTCCCAATCTAATACTCTCAACATCACCCGACTTAATTCGACTACATTCCATTATCCTCGTTTTGCTTTTGTTGATGTTCATCTTATATCCTCCTTTCAAGATACTGCCCATTCCGTTCAACTGCTCTTCCAAGTCCTTTGCTGTCTCTGACAGAATTACAATGTCATCGGCGAACCTCAACGTTTTTATTTCTTCTCCATGGATTTTAATACCTACTCCGAATTTTTCTTTTGTTTCCTTTACTGCTTGCTCAATATATAGATTGAGTAACAATTGGGAGAGGCTACAACCCTGTCTTACTCCCTTCCCAACCACTGCTTCCCTTTCATGTCCCTCGACTCTTATAACTGCCATCTGGTATATGTACAAATTGTAAATAGCCTTTCGCTCCCTGTATTTTACCCCCGCCACCATTAGAATTTGAAAGAGAGTATTCCAGTCAACACTGTCAAAAGCTTTCTCTAAGTCTACAAATGCTAGAAACGTAGAGTTGCCTTTCCTTATCTTTCTTCTAAAATAAGTCGTAAAGTCAGTATTGCCTCACGTGTTCCAGTATTTCTACGGAATCCAAACTGATTTTCCCCGAAGTCGGCTTCTACTAGTTTTTCCATTCGTCTGTAAAGAATTCGTGTTAGTATTTTGCAGCTGTGGCTTATTAAACAGATTTTTCGGTAATTCTCACATCTGTCAACACCTGCTTTCTTTGGGATTGGAATTATTATATTCTTCTTGAAGTCTGAGGGTATTTCGCCTGTTTCATACATCTTGCTCACCAGATGGTAGAGTTTTGTCAGGACTGGCTCTCCCAAGGCCGTCAGTAGTTCCAATGGAATGTTGTCTACTCCGGGGGCCTTGTTTCGATTAAGGTCTTTCAGTGCTCTGTCAAATTCTTCACGCAGTATCGTATCTCCCATTTCATCTTTATCTACATCCTCTTCCATTTCCATAGTATTGTCCTCAAGTGCATCGCCCTTATATAGATCCTCTATATACTCCTTCCACCTTTCTGCTTTCCCTTCTTTGCTTAGAACTGGGTTTCCATCTGAGCTCTTGATGTTCATACATGTGGTTCTCTTATCTCCAAAGGTCTCTTTAATTTTCCTGTAGGCAGTATCTATCTTACCCCTAGTGAGATAAGCCTCTACATCCTTACATTTGTCCTCTAGCCATCCCTGCTTAGCCATTTTGCACTTCCTGTCGATCTCATTTTTGAGATGTTTGTATTCTTTTTTGCCTGCTTCACTTACTGCGTTTTTTATATTTTCTCCTTTCATCAATTAAATTCAATATTTCTTCTGTTACCCAAGGATTTCTATTAGCCCTCGCCTTTTTACCTACTTGATACTCTGCTGCCTTCACCACTACATCCCTCAAAGCCACCCATTCTTCTTCTACTGTATTTATTTCCCCCATTCCTGTCAATTGTTCCCTTATGCTCTCCCTGAAACTCTGTACAATCTCTGGTTCTTTCAGTTTATCCAGGTCCCATCTCCTTAAATTCCCACCTTTTTGCAGTTTCTTCAGTTTTAATCTACAGGCCATAACCAATAGATTGTGGTCAGAGTCCACATCTGCCCTGGAAATGTCTTACAATTTAAAACCTGGTTCCTAAATCTCTGTCTTACCATTATATAATCTATCTGATACCTTTTAGTATCTCCAGGGATCTTCCATGTATACAACCTTCAATCATGATTCTTAAACTAAGTGTGAGCTATGATTAAGTTGTGCTCTGTGCAAAATTCTACCAGGCGGCTTCCTCTTTCATTTCTTATCCCCAATCCATATTCACCTACTACGTTTCCTTCTTTCCCTTTTCCTACACTCGAATTCCAGTCACCCATGACTATTAAATTTTCGTCTCCCTTCACTATCTGAATAACTTCTTTTATTTCATCATACATTTCTTCAATTTCTTCGCCATCTGCAGAGCTAGTTGGCATATAAACTTGTACTACTGTAGTAGGTGTGGGCTTCGTATCTATCTTGGCCACAATAATGCGTTCACTATGCTGTTTGTAGTAGCTTACCCGCATTCCTATTTTCCTATTCATTATTAAACCTACTCCTGCATTACCCCTATTTGACTTTGTGTTTATAACCCTGTAGTCACCTGACCAGAAGTCTTGTTGCTCCTGCCACCGAACTTCACTAATTCCCACTATATCTAACTTTAACCTATCCATTTCCCTTTTTAAGTTTTCTAACCTACCTGCTCGATTAAGGGATCTGACATTCCACGCTCCGATCAGTAGAACGCCAGTTTTCTTTCTCCTGATAACGACATCCTCTTGAGTAGTCCCCGTCCGGAGATCCGAATGGGGGACTATTTTACCTCCGGAATATTTTAACCAAGAGGACGCCATCATCATTTAATCATACAGTAAAGCTGCATGCCCTCGGGAAAAATTACGGCCGTAGTTTCCCCTTGCTTTCAGCCGTTCGCAGTACCAGCACAGCAAGGCCGTTTTGGTTATTGTTACAAGGCCAGATCAGTCAATCATCCAGACTGTTGCGCTTGCAACTACTGAAAAGGCTGCTGCCCCTCTTCAGGAACCACACGTTTGTCTGGCCTCTCAACAGATACCCCTCCGTTGTGGTTGTACCTACGGTACGGCTATCTGTATCGCTGAGGCACGCAAGCATCCCCACCAACGGCAAGGTCCATGGTTCATGGGGGGGCCGAACACCTTGACTGCCACAAATAAAAAAATCTAGAACTAACAATACGAACTGATATAAGAAAATCTAATACGCCAAATAAGTTATAGGGAAAATGACAGGAACACATGGATTTGAAATTCTGAGAGAGTATAATGCATCCACTGAGACAGTTGTAGAAGAGACCTCAGCGTGACCTCTTGTGGGGTACTGGTTACAACTCCAAGAAAGTCTTTGTAGGCCTAGCCCTGGATAAGGAAAAATCATTGTAAAAATTGATTATCCATTACGGGTATGGAACACAATCAGTGGTTACTTTTTTGTGATGGTGGATGTTTTTTTTTTACTTTACGACTACCGGTTGAAAGTCGCCGAGCGACTCATCTTCAGGTAGTGCACAGTTCTTAGTCTTTCTTTGTAGCGTTGTTAGGATGGGATGGGCCGATTTTGTGTGTGGTGAGATAGGAAAAATCTAAACAAGTAATCACTGATTGTGGCGAAGTATTTGGATGTATTTACATCATAGTGATGTCAATCATTGTCTGGGTGCATGACTTCTTTTCAAACGATCCCACGTGTCACGATAATCTAGAAAGTTACATGCAGGCATAGAAGGTAGCAGCGCTATATAACGCAGAAATTTTGTTCACTACCTTGTACGCGGTTTATCTATTAGCCACATGTCATCTAACTTGTAAGCGGCAAGATCGCTGAAACAATCGAATACTTGAACATGAATATTTGTGTGATTCTGACCGTACTGTCGCTTAACACTGCTTCATCCGCAACGCTTCACGTGCGCTTATCTATCTGTGACGTCACATCATGACTTTTACTCTTCCAGAAAAGTCTAATTCATTTTTGTAGTTCTAATCCGTCGGCCGGCCACTGTGGCCGACCGGTTCTAGGCGCTTCAGTCCAGAACCGCGTGCCTACTACGGTCGCAGGTTAGAATCCTGCCTCGGGCGTGGATGTGTGTGACGTCCTTAGGTTAGTTAGGTTTAAGTAGTTCTGAGTCTAGGGGACTGATGACCTCAGATGTTAAGTCCCATAGTGCTCAGAGACATTTGAACCATTTAATGCGTCATCTAGGCTGATTCCCAGGAACGCTGCCCTCTGGTCTTCTCTGAGCTCATCACTAATCACAAATGGCACAAGATTACCACACATTTGCTTTTCTTTTTCTTGTGGGCGGGCAATAAATGTTGCTTCTGTATGGGCACGGAATTAAACTATTAGCCAAATTTTATTACTCACTTCAATGACACTTGGACCAACTTGAGGTGACAGTGACTATCCCATTGCCAGGAAATGGAATTATCTAGCGTTCGGATCCTGTAGCGTCTACTAATCTTCAGGCCAACCACGAAATTATATCGATTCTGGGAGGAGTACTGTCATGTTGTTCTACCTAGTAGATTTCTTCTCCTGTGAGAAGACAATCGAAAGTGTTTTGTGCCATTATCAAGTCAGCGAAGAAATTAGGTTATGTTCGGGTAGGATCGTAACAGCCGATGTGTAGGCTATTTGAAACGCATAGCTCATAGTTCCCCGGAATCAGAGCATATAAAAAGCAATCGTAGTAGAACAAAGGTATTGTTGTGGCCAAATATAGACTTAGATAATATGAAGCGGAGGTAAATTGTTCAACAACTCATGTATATTAGTTCAAAGTAAACTAAGCAGCGCACTACACAATAGCTTGCAGAGTACAGTCTTTCTTTCTCATTACACGTTTGCAATCAGTGATGTCTGACACTGAATGTCGTATATGCTTGGTAGGTCAACATTTAGTTTAGAAAAGCTGCTGCGTTAGTGGTACAGAGTATATGAGCTTTAAGTTTCATTCAGTTATCCTTATTTAATAGGAAAACTATGTTTAGTGTTACCTAAACGGTATACTAATACCCCGTTATGAATATTATACGTTCAAGTATAAATTTTTCTCAAAAAAATTGTTACTGACCTGCTTCCTCGTTATAGGAAGTATACCATCAATACCAGTCCTCGCTTGATAGGAGCACATTGCACGCAACCGATTTACGTTGACTTGTATGTACATGAAGTTAGACCTAATAAGGGTATTAATTTAGTAAATCATCAGTAGTACTGGGCATTTCACGACATCCCTTTAGTAACCCCTGTTCTCCAATGAAGCAAAAACGAATTGCCATGAGGAAGTCATAGGCAGATATCAGATAGGCTTTCTCAGTTGTGCAGACAAACTGTGCACTAACCTCCTATCACGTTATTATCATTGAGGCGGCGTGTTGGTTCAAAATGGTTCAGATGGCTCTGAGCACTATGGGATTCAACATCTGAGGTCATCAGTCCCTTAGAACTTAGAACTACTTAAACCTAACTAACCTAAGGACAATGTACACATCCATGCCCGAGGCAGGATTCGAACTTGCGACCGTAGTGATCGCGCCGTTCCGGACAGAAGCGCCTAGAACCGCTAGGCCACACAGGCCGGGGGCGTGTTGGTCACAGACTCCGAAATCATTACTTCAGATACGACGACATTATCGTTGTCAGATCGCTAACGGAAAAGCTTGAATCGTGAAAAATATGAACTGGAAATTAATGTATCAACGTTTCAAGGATGAAGAAAAGATTTGTGTTGCACTTTCAGATTATCTTGACTGTTTAAATATGGTTAAATGATAAAAGAGGGGACGCGAAATGTTACGCCTATGATACTTAGTAGTACCTTCTTATTTTAACAGAACTAGTTTCTATTGCCGGGACCGGTTGGAAAGTGGGCTGCCCGAAGCGGAGTACCCTGCTGTGGACAGATGATCCTCCTCTAATTTGTGAGAAAGCTCCGACAGCTGCGGGCGGACACAGTAACAGCTTTAGAACAAGCAGAGAGTGTGTCCCCAGGGAACGAAGGCTTTTAGAGGTGGTTTCCGGCCCGCGGAACAACAGTAATGGCGCGGCTCTGTCTGTTGTCGGAAACGTCAGACTTCTGGCTTTCGTGCACTAGCGAGTTTAACTAAAACGTCGAAAATTGTCGAGATGCATCATCCTGAAGCTGTGCAAAAATAAAAGTCTTACAGTAGAACTAACCGTACTATTAAAGGAGAAGTGATTCAGTACACTAGTGTTGAAGGTCGTGGTTGCATAAAATCGAAAATCAATAATTTGTAGGCTATGAGAGAAAAATAACCTGCAAATTAAATTAGAGGTAAGCATCTATTAACAGCAATTAATGCGTAATGGTTGTAGCACAAGACGTACATTTTAGGTGTTTCTAAGAAAGCGGCGTTGTGCGTTTCTGTGACGCTCTCGCTTGGATAAATAATTAACTGAAAAATCGCGCAGCCTTGTTTGAACGTTCACCTTCTCTCCCGTTACTGATACTAAGATTCTTAAGCTGACGAACAAATGTCAGGAATAGGCAGAGAAACGATTTTGTGAGTGAAAGTCCCTGGCACTTTTTTAACTGAATCTCTGCTTGGTGCCTGCCTCCCCCTCAAACCGGTAGACATTTGATGACTCTGATTAATCCTAGTAACTGTACAACAATGGAACGAGTAGACTATTTATCAGCGACAAATTATAGTTACTCATGTCGCAGAACTGCTCCTAGTAGTGCCGAACTCTTTCTGTACTCCGCAATAACTTCATAATGGTACAATCTCTCAGCGTACATCTACGTCCTTCACAAATAGCCTCAGAGAGCTGGCGGTGCCACCTGCCATGTCCTATAAGACTTGTTACCAATTTTTTGGGTCAATGTGATGAAGGCAGTGTAGTATTTGAAGCTGAGATGAATTACGAAGGGCTGAAAATAAATATTTCAGGTGTTGAGACATATTGAATGAACAGCGCGTTTGTCGTACGAGTTTGCGAACTGCCCGTATTGCTGAATCTCCGGCGGAGACACTACCTAGGAAACAAATACACAGTCGTCTGTTATGTGTTAAGAGTGGATTGTTTCTTGTGAAGCTGCCAGAAGTAGTTAATGCATCAAGCGGAAACTCCAGATGAAACTAATAGAGAGCTGGTTGTCATGGCCCTAGCTCGCTGTCCTTTTGTATAACAGAAACAAGGTTATTTTAGAATAAATAGCAATATTTCGGTCTTCATTGTAAAGGTCACGATGAGGTTATGTTGTTGTAAAAAAGAGTAATTTGTCTCTCTTAGTAAATAGTTTAATATTAATTTCCGACCAATAATTCCTCCTCTGAAAGAACAAATTTGCTATTCTATCTCTTCTTCATGATTTGAACCAGATGGGTAGGCAGTCATTATACGTAGAAATTAAAAAGTACGTAGTGACTGTCATAATAATCTTATCAACAGAACAACTAGTGCTATGTTGAATTCAGAATGACACGTTGACATCTGTTGGATAAATATCCTTCATTATAATAACTTATCTCATCAGTCCAGTATTCTGTTTCCTAGACGGCGGTGTGAAATGGTATTGCAGATTGTCTGGAGCTCGAGAGCTATGGCATTACAATGATTTCCGCTATTTGCAGGGTTTTGGAGTCTCGTGAATGAATGCAACGAGTTTCACGACATCTGTGTTAGTGAAATTCTTAACGATTCAAAGCAGTTGCTGCATTTCAAAAGATTCATGTATCGCGAGTGAATCTATGTTCCATTGATCTATAACCGTCATAGAATTCACTTTTACATACTGCAAGTAAAAATCTTAATTGGAATACTGTTTCTTAACTGTCATTGCGAGAAGTATAATTTGACATTTTAAAGCTAATATTTTAATTATACAGCACACCTGAACAATTACTGAGAATCTGTTGCGACATTTCAAATGACCGTTTAAATCCTTTCACTAGAATCATTGTCACGATCTTGATTCACTAAAATACACTGAAGCGGCAAAGATACTGGTACAGTATCTGGACGTGTGGGGTGTCGCATTGTCCTGCTGGAATTACCCAAGTCCGTCGGAATGCACAATGGACATGAATGGTTGAGGTGATCAGACAGGTTGCTTACGTGCGTGTCACAGTCGTATATAAGCGTATGAGGTGTCCCATATCACTCCAACTGCACGCGCCCCACACCATTACAGAGCCTTCACCAGCTCGAAGAGTCCCCTGCTAACATGCAGGTTCCATGAATTCAAGAGGTTGTCTCCATAACCGTATACGTCCATCCACTCGATACAATCTGAAACGAGACTAGTCGAACCAAGCGACATGTTTGCAGTTATCAACAGTCCAATGTCGGAGTTGACGGGCCCAGGAGAGGCGAAAAAGCTTTGTGTCGTGCAGTCATCAAAGGTAAACGAGTGAGCCTTCGGCTCCGAAAGGCCATATCGACAATGTTTCGTTTAATGGTTCGCACGCTGACACTTATGGTCCAGCACTGAAGTCTGCAACAATTTGCAGAAGGGTTGCACTTCTGTCACGTTGAACGATTCACTTCAGTCATCGTAAGTCGCGTTCTTGAAGCATCTTTTTCCGGCCGCAGCGATGACGGAGATTTGGTGTTCCTGGATTCATGAAATTCACGGTGCACTCTTGAAATGGTCGTACGGGAAAATCCCCACTTCATCTCTATCTCGGAGATGGTGTGTCCCATCGCTCGTGTGTCGACTATAACATCGCGTTCAAACTCACGTAAATCTGGATAACTGCCATTGTGGCAGCAGTAACCGATCTAACAACTGCGCCAGACGATTGTTGTCTTATATAGGCGTATATCTGTATTTGAATACGCATGCCTATACCAATTTCTTTGGCACTTCAGTGCATATAGACCAAATGCAATGTCGCGTAGAGCCATAGCGAAACGGTGCCAACAGTTTGACCAAGGGCACACAGACGGGGGTGTGCTTATCGGGAACGAGGTCACTGACGTCAGCTACAGAGAATATCCAACAATCGAGGAAATTTTTCTCCGCAATCGCAGATTTTTCATCAGCGAGGATGTCGATTAGCTCGGTGACCAAGGAGCGGACTTCTATCGTCGATGAACCGAACAACAGGTCGAACGTTTTCACTGCTTTTTATTGTGACTTGGTGACTATGTTGGACATTAGTGTCATGAACTATATCACTTGGAAGTGTAGTGCAGCATTCGATAAATGTTCGATAAAGTGTAACATATCATTTGAAGTCTTCTCGTGTAAACTTGTAACAGTTACTTATACAAAAGAAGCGTATGGACATACTTTCGGAATGCACAGGAAGGCAAAAACCAAAGACTAATTCCAAATCCGGGACACGCACAGAAACAGAAAATGACATTCCACTAAATACGAGAAATCAGAGGAAGTGAATAAACATGTAGGTCTCCGCAGCCGGCGTCAATGTCATTAAAACGTGCGTTTACTGCCTCTCTGGTAGACCCTGCCAGACCCTAGGTCCTGCTACCGCTCCGAAGCTAACAGGACAAAAACATAACCCTTGGAGGTCGTCGCTGACCCGTTAAGGGCTACTAATTGGCAACACAACGTGTATCCCGTAAACAGTTGGCCACATACACTCTCCCTCTCTCCAAACATCGACTTGCGGTGCTTTAAGGACAACAAAATTCTAAGAAATATGACATCGGTGGTCTACTGACGCCGTTAGAAATGCTGTATGCGGAAGCATCCTCTCCACAGATAATTAGACTCTGCCTTGAGAATGGTGGTCGATAGTTTTCGTATTTTAGCATTTCAAAAATTTTATAATTTAATACTGCAGTAAACACACACACGGATTTTAGTGAGAAAGGACGTGAGCATTTTGTAGCAGATTACAGCGGTCATAGTATTAAAGAAATTTACCGCTTACGTGATACAATGTAAAGCAAGTTTAATCAAGATATAGGAGTAAGAAAGAAAAATATATATATATATATATGAGCATGACATATGGAAGACATCTCGGGAGAAACTGTAATTTGCTTCATAAGGAAAAGCTAAAGACAATTTTCAAAACCATCAATTCATTACACAAGACGTAGTTACGCAGCGCTGATTGCGTAAGAATCCTGTAGATGTGGGTATTTAAAAAAATTCATGTAACTTGAGTAACTGTTTTGTATTGGGTAAATAGGGCACAACTTTCTGGCAAAGATTGAACGGCATACTGCAGGACCAGCGAAGGAAAAATCTACCGTCGATAATCATCTTATTGAAAGTAAACTTACGATGCAAGAAATGGGAATAACTTGAAATTTTACATATTTCCTTTAATGGCCTCGGGTAAACATGAAGAATAGGACAAATGGAAATTTACAGCCACATTAAAAGAATAGGGTAAGTTAGTCTGTGATCAAATAGAGCCGAAAGGGAAACAATTTGTAGAACTTCATACAAAATGAGTGAACTACTCTTTTCCCGACTCCTCTCACTGTGCACCTCCTCTTCGCTCTCCCCCCCCCCCCCCCCGCCCCTTTCTCTTATCTCACCCCAGCATGACGTAACCCATATAAAATTATGATACGTAAAGGCCTGGTATATAGTGTAACGCACTCCATTGTCAACTATTTTTTAAATTTTGGCGGAGAGTTCTCGGGCTTCCAGCTGGGTGGCGGTGTCTTCAAACTGCGACGTTTCGACACCCGACTGGAAGCCCGAGAACTCTTCGCCAGCTGTATATGCCGGGAAAGCATACATTCACATTTATTTTTTAAATTATCGACGTAAGGATTGACTTTAAGGATTGACTTTAACATAACAGGAATCCGAGTTGGATGTACCATGGTAATTCAAATGCACTCGACTCGTTGTTTGAAGCTGCTCATTGCAAAAGCCAATTATGGATGTAAAGCCATACGTATTTGGGCGTGAGTGTTGAATTAAAATTCCCCAACAGGATAACATTCAGACTGAATGTTTCAGTATTGTGGGCCTTTTGCGATTTTTTCCTATACTAAGGCTCATCGTCGAAGCTTCTTTCGACTGCACGTTGCGTATGAGGAGTGGCTACCACGGCTGTGGGGACCGCGCAGCCTGGAGCTCAGTGGTAGACGTGGTCACTGCTGGGATAAAAGGAAACTCGTAATGCATCCAAAAATCGATAAATTACAGTTGTAAAGTTCTACATAGCCACAATGCGCCACTGTTCACTCTGGATGCTGCATATCTCTTCAGCAAATGATTTTCGCACTTAGTTTAGTACTACTGCAATTATTATAGGCAATAAATACTTTATTAAAATGATAAATGGTCATATAAACGTTTTACGGTGGAATGCACCACCCTATACAAAAGGTAGGTGAAAACATAGCAACTAGATGGGTATTGCACATTTCATGTTTTATTACATGGTGATTGATTAATCAGTTATGTTTCATTATTATATCTCCTCACATTCTGTATTTTATACAGTTTTGATTTACAGGTCGTTTGCATTACGAATCAAAAAAGACAGGTACAGAGAGGCACACTCGTTCTCACATCTGGCCGCAATTTTCAGCTGTTTAAAGAGTAACATGGACCATTATTTTTAGTCTATGACTCATTTCTTTGGATGAGCGTGCTTGGCGATTGCGCACCACGGTTAAGGCATTGTCTACATTTTAACGTTGAACATTCTACCATACATTGTCTATCGCATAGAAAAATATTTTGCTAATGTTTCCTAAAGAATCTTTTAACGAAGTTCGCCGGCCGCGGTGGTCTCGCGGTTCTAGGCGCTCAGTCCGGAGCAGCGCGACTGTTACAGTCGCAGCTTCAAATCCTGCCTCGGGCATGGATGTGTGTGATGTCCATAGGTTAGTTAGGTTTAAGTAGTTCTAAGTTCTAGTGGACTGATGACCACAGATGTTAAGTCCCATAGTGCTCAGAGCCATTTGAACCATATTTTTAAACTAAGTTCTGTGACGTTTTTAATCATAAGATGATCTGACGATGGTACCTGGTACCGAAACTATAAAAAGGCGACTACAGACTAAAGCAACAATATTTTTTTTTTCTGAAATAAATGGTTCAAATGGCTCTGAGCACTATGGGACTTAATTGCTGTGGTCATCAGTCGCCTAGCACTTAGAACTACTTAAACCTAAGGACATCGCACACATCCATGCCCGAGACAGGATTCGAACATGCGACCGTAGCGGTCGCGCGTTTCCAGACTAGAACCGCTCTGCCACACCGGCCGGCTTTCTGAAATACATCTGTCGTGTACATAACGATTTTTCAAGAATATTTAGAGCCTTCTTAAAATTTAGTGACTATGTGAGGATTCAGGGAACACTCCACGTACAGTCGAACAATTATGTGATGTAATTGCGTAGGCTTCCGCGGCCAGAGTCAGTCGACATAAAAGTTTTCCGGATGTAGTACCACGTCATAGTGTAAATATAGCAGCAGTAGTTTTTGCTTTATGACGCGGTACCAAACCCAGATAACTTTTATGTCGAATTATGTGAGGTGATTACAAAGAATTTTTTACTTTCCTGTCCTTTAAGGCACTTATTAGTTTTTATACTGTCCCACTCTCGAGGAATTCTCTTCTCTTTCTTCTTTGCCTTGTTCTGTATCTTCATGGGGTCAGCATGTTAATCTTAACCTGGCTGTGTTAGTGTGTTAGTGGTAGAGGGTGGCCGGACGGATGCCCACACTGTCACTATAACCCCCTCCCCTGAGAAGAATTTGTGTACTTCTAGTGGTATCCAATGTGGATGTGTGGAAACGCTTTCTCGAAATGTTTGCGGGTTGTTTAACCGAGGTGGTACGTGTACAACAGTCCGGTATTCATCTAGCCTGATGCGAGAAAACGCCTAAAAACAAAATCAAATCCAGACCCTCATCGTTAACCGACCTCGCGGATTCTATCCTGGGTCGACGCGCCTTCCCGAATCCAGTACGCTAGGTTCTAACTTGCACGACTGTCCGGGCGGGTGCGCAGCCGCGACAGACAGATACGACAATACATTTGCAGGAAAGCGATCACAAATAACAGTTCTATCAACGTTCTCGAAAAACCTGTAGTAACTGTACAGTGCGCGGGTAGCGAAGCAGAAGAAACGATGCAACTTGCGGGTCAAGTCGGTGCTGGTGTGGGCCATAAAAAGGCGGCTGCACTCCACAAGGCGAGTCGTAACCGGAGAACTGCTCGCCCGGTTCCCCGGCATCGGCAGCTCCTAGTGGCCCGGCGAGCGACCACTGCTGAATTTGTAATCATCTCCCGCGGTCTTATGAGGATAAACAGTAGTAAACTCCGAGCGGAATTGCCAACGACGTTTACCCCTGGTCCATAAGCGAGAGTTAAGGCACTGCGGCTGTTTGACAGTCAGAATACGTTTAAGCTCCTCTCAGGGTAACTGCTGATTTTCACTCGAATGAAACGCCAACTCTGTTGAGTCAAACAGAATATTAAACATCAGTATCGTGAAGTAATTAAACTCTAACTCTGGATGAACTGGTTCATTTTGGATCTCCACTCGCCAATCCAACACAGTCTTCATACTGTCCCATAGGCACGACTATACATCGGCACTGGAAGGGCCTTTTGTTCATTACAGCAAGTCCAGGTCTCTGACGTCAGTTTACGATAACGGCATTCAGCGTGAGAAAGGTTACAGTTTGATGCATCTTTCACATCTCTGGATAAAAGTTCAGACAAATAATGTTGTGAAACAGCAGACGATATTTTTGGAGAACATGGCCTACCTGTGCTGATTTTCAGACGTCCTCATATTCAGCACTCTCCTCTAAAGTGCCCCTTCCTGCGTGTGCTGTGTGTGGGAGAATCTACCCCGATGTTAGGGGTTCCCAATATTTTCTTGTGACGGAACATTTTGAGAATCCTGGTGCTTTGATGAAACAACTTATTTATTTTGAAGGAGAATAAAATTAACATTTTTTAAATGGGAAAAACTTGTTTTATTTAGTGACTAAATCATAAACAGTAACACGGAAATCATGATAAAATTTTAAGAATTAGCCAGGTCCGGATAAGACTCGCGCGTTGAGGGTTCCTTAGGAACTTAATTACCTATGTAGACAGTTCATCCATTTACGGAATAGAGGATCTCGTTATGGAAATTGACACAGGCAATATATCGGTCCTAGGGATTCGAAGACTTTCGAGAATCTTTTAATTTCAAATTGGAAGTCGGATAACAAAAGACAAAAAAATATATTACTCGTTTGTTACAAATATAAATTAAGAGTTTTCTGGTTTTTTACTTTACTTGTCCTCTGAAATCTTTCTTCTTCGGAAATTTCGTGATTCTACTTCAAGGCCAAGTACGCTATATTTTAATGAGTGAGTTAGCGGCTGTCACAATATGTAACGTAAATCGCCATAACTTTTGATAAGCTTGATGTAAAAGCTTAACATTTCTTCACCACCAAAGGGCTACAGACCTCACTATGTGACACAGATTTCAGCTTTTATTCTGCAGCATAATCCTGCCAATTTGTTTGTGTGCAGAATGCTCTCTCTCTCTCTTCGTCTTTTCTTGATGTGTGTGTGTGTTTATCACATATTCAAGAAAACGCTTCAATTTGCTATAGTGGCTCGCTCTTTCTTAATTTTATGTTAATGTCAAATCAGCCAAACATGTCTAAGAAAGATACTTAATAATTTATTGAATAACCAGTTGTCAGTATTTTAACTAAGGACAAACTACTAACAAATTTTGTTTCTGATTCGAAGAATTTTCATGCTCTATACTCAAACTTTAAAAACAAAAAGAAAAGGTTGGCCGAGTGCAAGAGGGGCTAGCGCTCTGAGTGTTCCGTACAAACTTAACTACGCATACAGATAGTCCATCCACCTCAAAAACAGAGAATCTCGACGATTTCTGCCTGTTATCGATATCGATACTGGCACGATATCGGACCCGGGCATTCCATAACTTCCTTGTGATATAATTACAGCTTAACAATAGTACGATGTTTTTCCTTGCTACGGTCGCAGGTTCGAATCCTGCCTCGGGCATGGGTGTGTGTGATGTCCTTAGGTTAGTTAGGTTTAAGTAGTTCTAAGTTCTAGGGGACTTATGACCTAAGATGTTGAGTCCCATAGTGCTCAGAGCCATTTTTTTTCCTTTACTTGTACTGTGATTCCGTGTTTCTTGAAACATTTTATAGTTCTAAGTCAAAGAAAAGTACACTGTAGGTTTGGATGAGTGGGTTTTCGAGTACCAAAAATGTGACAAATGTCCATGTCTTTTGACTGCATTGACTTAGAAACTTAAATTTTTTGCACCGACATGGCACCGTAGACGTTGGTATCTGATAAGTTTCAACTTGATATGTCTACCCGTTCCTGAGAAAATGAGCTCTTAACAGACAGATAGACCGACAGTCTGACAAGAAAGCAATCCTATAAGCGTTCCGTTTATACCGATTGACGTACGGAACCCTGATAGTACCGGCATCGACCACTTAGGCGTTGACTCTCTAAAACCCAAACAAAAACAGATATTCGG
This sequence comes from Schistocerca cancellata, assembly GCF_023864275.1. Taxonomy (NCBI): domain Eukaryota; kingdom Metazoa; phylum Arthropoda; class Insecta; order Orthoptera; family Acrididae; genus Schistocerca; species Schistocerca cancellata. The sequence continues at coordinate 681,798,088 of NC_064627.1, forward strand.
AATAAGCAATAAAATTTTGTTCACTTTACAAGAGTTAGAACTTACGCCTTGTACAGAGAAAAAAAATGCTTCTGTTTGGTGGCAAGCGTTAAACCACATCGAGAAAAATGAGAAATGTAAAGTTGTTAAAATAATAAAGGTATCTGGCTCGATCACTGTTTGGATACGATACTTTAACAGTTAGGAGGCGATGGCAGACATTGCCTCTGCCTTGTAATCTCCGAGTAGATCGTGTATCTAAATTTCAATTCGGGTTTGCGTATGGATTTATGGATTTTAAATGGAGTCTCACTGTGCTGCGTATATGATATGCATACATTAGTGTATAATGCACAATCTGTGGTAGCTCCTAATGTTATGTAAGTTGCAGAACTCAGCTGAAAAATCAGGACATCAACGTCGTGGTAAGTAAATATACAGTATTGTCTGATGCGTATCTCTTAATACTTTAGAGACATTTCACCACTTACTGTGTGGCCTAATACCTACACGCATTAATTTCATAAACACATTCGCAGTGAGAACCCTGCAGCGAATGAAACGTCTGAGTGGTACTATAATGGCTTCCACGGGTAGTGACAAGCAGGGATAAGCCAGGCGTGAACATGTATTGACTATCTAGCTACACGACGTTGCTCCTAGTGCCTGGTTTTCATTAGCATTTCTAATCCTTAATTAGAAATCGCTGCTGGTTGTGCAAAGAAAACTACCAGCGCTGTTTCTACAGGGTGACACAGAATAACGGGAATGTTTGAAATGAGTAGTGACAGACATGGGCAGGTGGCACCACTGCTGGTTCGTGACAGTTAGCGAGTAAACAGTCCGCCATTTCAGTTATCATGGATCAGTGGAACGGACAATAGCGTGCATTAGCCATAACAATGTTTTATAAAAACAATAATAATTTGGTAGCGGCGCAGGGGGAATTTCGACGTCTTTGTAGTTTAGGACGTCATGATGCCGTTCCGTCGAAACACGTAATAAAATATTGGATTAATAAGTTTGACGAGATATGATCTGCCCTCAAGAAGAAACCAACAGTACAACCAAGAAGTGTGCGTTCTCCAGCGAACATTGATGTTGTACTTGAGTCTGTCTACAGAGCCCATGGCGTTCAATTCCAAAGAAAGCAGCAGTGGTTGAAATGCCCGGCAGAGTGTTCGCAGAATTCCTCATCTTGATTCAAAATTTCATCTGTACAAACTACAGATGGTGCAACAATTGAAGGACAACGATTAACGGTTACGATTAGAATTCTGTCAACAAATGATAACAAAAATAAAGAATGACGATGAATTTCTAAAAGAGTTGTTGATGTCAGAGGAGGCACATTTGCCTCTCACAGGTTATATGAATAAACAGAATTACAATTACTGGGCAAACACAAATCCTAATGACGTTCATGAGCGGCCTTTACAAGCTATTAAAGTGACAGTATTGTGTGCTGTTTCATCACATGGGATTATGGGACCGTATTTTTTCGCAGATTAAAAGGGAAACACAATAACTGTCAGTGCCGATCGTTACATGAAGATGTTACGAACTTTCGTTACACATGCATTAAACAACTTTCCAAATGTTCAAGAAGCATGGTTTCAACGGGACGGCAATCAATGGCATATGTGCGAGAATTGTTTGGCAAGCGTGTGATCTCACGATTCGGTAACATTCCGTGGCCCCCAGGATCGCCATATTTATCCGTTTGTGATTTTTTCCTTGAGGGGCTACCTCAAGAGCAAAGTCTACACGACTCGACCAAGAACCCCGGATGAGTTAAAACAGAGACTTCGGGATGCAATTCGCATTATCCCATCTGAGATGTTACAGCGGTCAATGAGGAATTTCAACAGCAGATTTCACGAATGTATTCGTACAGGAGGACGCAATTCTTTAAAAAATGATAAATGCCATCAGTGTTTCGTAAATGGCAAAGTTGTAAGGTTTCAGTTACTATGAATGCAACTTCTTTCCTTTATCACTTATAGTCTTATTGGATTGCGGAAATGTTCCCCTTTCTCTGTGTCTCTCTGTACTATAGTCGTTGTCTTCTTCCACTGAGATTACCGACACCAGAGGGAAGAATGGATGTAAGAAAGTGCGAGTGTGATTGTTTAAGGAACCATCTTGTCAGTAGGTTTAAGGTAAATCGGAGTGAAACTGGACTCCAAAGGTGAGATGGAAATTTGAACCCCGCCACTGGAAACACAATTCCATTGCATTAAACATTGTGATACTTCATTCGGTATGTTTCTACGAAACGTACTGGGTAACCAGTACTTCAGAAGACATTGTTGGACAATGATATTAAAGTAAGATACTGTTACTAAGCTAATACTACTTTCGTTAAGTCTTGGATTGCGAAACCGTACAGCGTACTTCTTGAACTAGCTCCTTGTTTGGTTTCAAGAGGTTTAGTGAACGCCATTTTAGTCCTTCCGCAAAGATAATCGTTGATAGTATTTGGAAGCGTACGTGTCCTCGATGTAGCAGTTGGGTAATAATATGACAAACTGATACGCTTACGTGAACCAAAGAAATCATTTTAAAGTATCAGACAGTATTTCAGATCTCCGTACGTCGTCGTACGTTAGTAAACAAATGGTGGGGAAATTGGCGTTTTCACGGTCTCTCACGCAGCTGTGGAATTTCAAGTCTTCGCGTCAGTTATCGTAAGCCAGCTGCAGGTTTTGCACTATGCCTGCTCATTGCCTCGAAGCTGTGTGATGGGAAAACACGCCAATTCGCCGACAGTCAATGTCACTGGAAGTTCACAGCTCCTTTGTCATCTGATACGATTATATTGATGTAAAACACCTGGGATCATGCGTTTCATACAAAGATGTATAAGATAATTTCACTGCATATTCAACACTGGGTGAACTTTTGGCATGGAGGTAGCGTCTTCGACTAGTAATCAAAACGACATGGGTTCCAGGTTCGAACCTAGCCACTGCTGAAAGTTTGAACAAAAGTCATCAGGAATGGCGGGCGAAAACTTTCTGCATAGTAAGTTACCCACGCCATGCCAACATGGGCGGAGCATCGGGAAGAAGTTCAGGACACTCTCTTAACCTTAGGATGGGAAATTTCCCCTCAAAGGCGGAAGTATCAGTAATGATCAACGAGATGAGGATGCAGGAGGCAGTGGAATCCAGTGCATTAATGAAACCTAAAGAGTATCCACAGGACTTGCGGCCTGTAATTGGAAAGGTATTATGATGATCTCTCCATTGGCAAAAGATTCTAGATTAGTCTCCATTCGGATATCTGGGGGGTGAGTGGGGATGCCAAGAGGGGAGTGACTATGAGAAAACGATGGAATAATCAGAGAGGAGATAACATTCTACGAGTCAGATCATGAAATGTTCAAGTTTGAATGTGTAGGAAAGCTATAAAATGTGAAAAGAGAAATGCAAAGCCTCAATTCAGTTGTAGTGGGGGGGGAGCGGTCAGAGAACTGAAATGGAAAGAAGACAAGAATTTCCGTTTCGACGAATATAGGCTAATATGAACGATAGCACAAGAGGATATAACGGCAGTAGGATTGGTCATGAATAGGAAAGTAGGGCAGAGAGTGACCTACCGCGAACAGTCCAGTGGTAAGATTGTTCTCGTCTGATTACACAGTGAACAACGCCCAAACGTTAGTTCAAGTATACATGCCAACATCGCATGTACAAGACGAAGAAATGGAAACAGTATACGAGGGTACTGAACGGGTAATTCAGTATGTAAATGGAGATGAAAATATTAACCAGAGTGGATTGGAACGCGGTTGTAGGGGAACGAATAGGTGAAAGGATTACGGGAGAATATGAGCTGGCCAGTAGGAGTGACAGAGGAGAAAGACTAATTCATTTATTCAACGAAATTCAAATGGCAATAGTGAATACTTTGTTCAAGAATCAGAAGAGCGGTACATATCACAGGAGGCTTGGGAAGATTCCAGCTGTGTTACATGATAGACAGATACCGAAATCAGATACCAGATTGTAAGACGTACCCAGGAGGAGAGATGGACCCCGATAATAATTTAGCAGTGATGGAGAGTAGAATGAAGTTTAAGAGAACTGCACGGAGAAATCAATATGGAAGGACGTTAGGTTCTAAAGTACTGAGAAGTGATGAGACGCAAGTGTTATTAGCTAAGGATTTGGATACTATAGCACAATAGGCAGCTCGGTTGAAGAGGAGTGGATCTCTAAAATGGGCATTCACAGATGTTGGTCAGTCCTACAAGTACAAAGAAGAGAACTCTGAAGAAACCTCGGGTAACAGAAGAAATACTTCAGTTGACAGATGAAGGGATGAAGTACAAAAATGTTCATGGAAAGACAGGAATACAGCAGTCTATAATGTAAATCACTTTGGAATGATATAAATAGGAAGTGAAGGACAGCCAAAGCGAAATGGTTGCAGAAGAAATGTGAAGAAATCCAAAAAGAAATGACTGTTGGAAGAACTGATTCAGCGTAAGGATAAGTCAAAACAACATTCGGTGACTTAAAAGCGAAGGTGGTGACATTGAGAGTGTAATGGAAATTCCACTGTTGAATGCAGAGAACAGAGCGTGTAGTTGTAAAGAGTGCACAGGCGTCTATTCAGGGGAGGACTTGTCTGATAAATTGATGGAAAAGTCGATAAGGAAGACATAAGCGACCTAGTATTAAAGTTTGGATCCAAACGAGCTCTGAAAGACTTGATATGAAATAAAATAGAAGGGATAGATAACATTCTATCGGAATTTATAGAATAATTTCTGGAAATGACCATCTAACGACTATTCATGTTCATTTGTAAAATCTATGAGACTGGCTTACGTACCCTCAGACTTTCAGAAAAATGTCATGCACGCAGTTCCGAAGATAACATAGGTAGATAACTCAGAAAACTATCACACAGTAAGCTTAACGTCTCATGCATACATTTTGTTGACAAGAAAAATATACAGGAGTTCGGAAAATAAATCTGAAGGTCTGTTAGCTGATGGTTAGTTTCGCTTTAGGAACGTTAAAGACGCCGGAGAAGCAATTCTGATTTTGAGCTTGATAACGAAAGAAAGACTGAACATAAGTCAAGGTACGCTCTGTCGATCTATAAAAAGCGTTGACGGTTTGAAATGGTTCAAAACGATCGAACGTTTGAGGAAAATATGAGTCAGTGGTGGGAAAGAGAGAACAATAGGATCAATACACCAAGAACGAGGTGCTCCGGCTAAAAAGGGTGTAAGACAAGCATGAAGTCCTACGGATCAATCTAAACATTGAATAAACAATGATGGAAATAAATGAAAAGTTACAGAGCGGGCTTCAGTTTCAGGGTGGAGGGATATCAGTGATTAGATTCGCTGATGACTTTGCTTCCCTCAGTCCTAGCGAACAAGAATTACAGATTGTGTTGAATGGGTAAACAGTCCAATGAGTGCAGAATAAGAACTGAGAGTAGTTCGTGGTTTTAAAAATGCTACTCGTATTACGAGTAACAAAAAAAAAAAAAATGGTTCAAATGGCTCTGGGCACTATGGGACTTAACATCTATGGTCATCAGTCCCCTAGAACTTAGAACTACTTAAACATAATTAACCTAAGGACATCACAAAACACCAAGTCATCACGAGGCAGAGAAAATTCCTGACCCCGCCGGGAATCGAACCCGGGGACCCGGGCGTGGGAAGCGAGAACGCTACCGCACGACCACGAGCTGCGGACTACGAGTAACAGAAACGAGACTAGCGAGATACGAGACATCATAATTAATAGTCATGAAGAAGACGAAGTCAAGGAATTCTGCTACCTTGGAAGTAAAATAACTCATGACGAGTCCGGCCATCCTCATTCAGGTTTTCCGTGATTTCCCTAAATCCCTCCAGGCAAATGCCGGGATGGTTCCTTTCAAAGGGCACGGCCGACTTCCTTCCCCGTCCTTCCCTAATCTGATGAGACCGATGACCTCGCTGTCTGATCTACTTCCCCAAACAACCCAACCCAACTCATGACGAACGAAACAAGGAGAGAATAAGAAGCGGTCTAACACACACAAAGAGTGCATTCCTGTCGAAGGGGATTCTACTAGTGGGAAAAACAGGCCTTATTTTGAGGAAGATGTTCCCGGGAATGTACATTGGATGGCAGAGAATGGTCGACAGCGGCCGTACTGGAACAGAAGAGAGTAGGTGGGTTTGCGATGTGGTGCTACAGAATAACGTAGAAAGTCAGGTGGACTCGAAATATAAGGAATGAGGAGATTCTTCGCAGAATGGGTGTAGAAAGGACATATGGAAACACTGACAAGAAAAAGGGACCGAATGATAGGATATGTGATAAGGCATCGGGGAATAACCACCGTGGTGGAGGGAACTGTAGAGCCTAAAAACTGTTGTGTAGGTCAAAGACTTCAAATAATGGGCCGCATCCAACCAGTCAGAAGACTGATGATTCAAAAACACTCAACGTTTGACAATCAGGAGACGTCCCAAATTTTAGACCCCTCTTCCACTGTTTTCTGTAACTTGTTGTCTGCCACCAGTCATCCGACATATCAATTTGAAGAGGGCCTCTCAGCGTTTCTCCTTGTGGCGAATCGAGCAGCTTTCACAGCTATCGATGGGCGCTCATGCATATGATGTGTCTGGTCTAACCCTACAAGACACTTGAATAAACTGATCGGGAAGGTAACTTAATGTTGTGTAATGAAACGTTAGTCAATTATGTCAATTAACAAACTTTGGTCCCCAGTGAAATAAAATAGCCCGTCATCTTCGATCATGTCTTCAGCGCTGAGTGATGAGCGTGCTTTTAGCGACCGACGTAGCATGCAGCGGCGGCGAATGATCAGCCACATGCAGCATGTCACCAACAATATCTATTCTGAGAGAAGGCCGTGCATGTTGCGGATGAATCAGTTAGCTAATGCAGAGTCGTCGAAAGAAGAAAAGTGATAACTGGCAGCTTTCAAGAGAACTGGTAATGGCAGCGTGCGAGAAGAACAGTAGTCTATGGAACTGTAACGAGACTGCTGCGTTGCTATAGAGACGAATACAAAATAGCGTTACGTGATTAGTTGAGGTAGACGCGCGAAGCAGCCGCGCCAAGCGCACTGCAACTGTCAGGAATTTTCTTTCATCGACTGTACTAGCTGGGGGTTCTCCTCTCCTCCCCTGTCTTCACCCAGGAGTAACAGCCGATTGTTACTTTCTGGTAATGTTTAATTGTGTGGGGAGATAATTAGATGTTGCAATTACGACGTTATTCTTTATTTTGTGCCAGCCGTTGTGGCCGAGCGGTTCTAGGCGCTTCAGTCCGGAACCGCGCTGCTGCTACGGTCACAGGTTCGAATCCTGCCTCGGGGATGGATGTGTGTGATGTCTTTAGGTTAGTTAGGTTTAAGTAGTTCTAAGTCTAGGGGACTGATGACCACAGATGTGCTCAGATCCATTTGAACCATTTTTATTTTGTGTTTGATTACTTCTTTCGTGTACACATGTGTGTGTGTCGTGTTCATGCTCTTGATGTGCGAATGATCTTCGTGATCCACCAATAGTAAGAATACCGTGTAGGCAACCTAACTTCAATACAACACTTACAAGATTTTAACGACTTCAGCTCCCTTCCGAGTTGCTCGGTGTCAGAAATAATGGCCGAAGATAGGAAACGTTATCAAGCATCGTAATAAGATCAAGTCCATTTCATCCTTTAAGCATATGGTTCAGTTACATCAGAGAAAAACCAAACATTAGAACTGGCAAGATAAATTAAGACATACCACTGCGACACAGGAGTCATTAGGTGACTCGCAAAATTCGATAGCTGTTGTCCAGAGGAATTACGTCAGTCCACTTCATAAATTTAACACAACATACAAGTGTAGCTACAGGGTGTTTCAAAAATGACCGGTATATTGGAAACGACAATAAAAACTAAACGAGCAGCGATAGAAATACACCGTTTGTTGCAATATGCTTGGGACAACAGTACATTTTCAGGCGGACAAACTTTCGAAATTACTGTAGTTATAATTTTCAACAACAGATGGCGCTGCAAATGTTGTGAACGATATAGAAGACAACGCAGTCTGTGGGTGCGCCATTCTGTACGTCGTCTTTCTGCTGTAAGCGTGTGCTGTTCACAACGTGCAAGTGTGCTGTAGACAACATGATTTATTCCTTAGAACAGAGGATTTTTCTGGTGCTGGAATTCCGCCGCCTAGAACACAGTGTTGTTGCAACAAGACGAAGTTTTCAACGGAGGTTTAATGTAACCAAAGGACCGAAAAGCGCTACAATAAAGGATCTGTTTGAAAAATTTCAACGGACTGGGAACGTGACGGATGAACGTGCTGGAAAGGTAGGGCGACCGCGTACGGCAACCACAGAGGGCAACGCGCAGCTAGTGCAGCAGGTGATCCAACAGCGGCCTCGGGTTTCCGTTCGCCGTGTTGCAGCTGCGGTCCAAATGACGCCAACGTCCACGTATCGTCTCATGCGCCAGAGTTTACACCTCTATCCATACAAAATTCAAACGTGGCAACCCCTCAGCGCCGCTACCATTGCTGCACGAGAGACATTCGCTAACGATATAGTGCACAGGATTGATGACGGCGATATGCATGTGGGCAGCATTTGGTTTACTGACGAAGCTTATTTTTACCTGGACGGCTTCGTCAATAAACAGAACTGGCGCAGATGGGGAACCGAAAAGCCCCATGTTGCAGTCCCATCGTCCCTGCATCCTCAAAAAGTACTGGTCTGGGCCGCCATTTCTTCCAAAGGAATCATTGGCCCATTTTTCAGATCCGAAACGATTACTGCATCACGCTATCTGGACATTCTTCGTGAATTTGTGGCGGTACAAACTGCCTTAGACGACACTGCGAACACCTCGTGGTTTATGCAAGATGGTGCCCGGCCACATCGCACGGCCGACGTCTTTAATTTCCTGAATGAATATTTCGATGATCGTGTGATTGCTTTGGGCTATCCGAAACATACAGGAGGCGGCGTGGATTGGCCTCCCTATTCGCCAGACATGAACCCCTGTGACTTCTTTCTGTGGGGACACTTGAAAGACCAGGTGTACCGCCAGAATCCAGAAACAATTGAACAGCTGAAGCAGTACATCTCATCTGCATGTGAAGCCATTCCGCCAGACACGTTGTCAAAGGCTTCGGGTAATTTCATTCAGAGACTACGCCATATTATTGCTACGCATGGTGGATATGTGGAAAATATCGTACTATAGAGTTTCCCAGACCGCAGCGCCATCTGTTGTGGAAAATTGTAGCTACTGTAATTTCGAAAGTTTGTCTCCCTGAAAATGTACTGTTGTCCCAAGCATATTGCAACAAACGGTGTATTTCTATCGCTGCTCGTTTAGTTTTTATTGCCGTTTCAAATATACCGGTCATTTTTGAAACACCCTGTAGAAAGGAACGTTACATAATTGCTCTTGTGGCAGTGTTCAGTATGAAGCCTCCAACACAGTGTTGGAGATCATTTTCAGCCATTCGTGGACTTCATGTTCCCAAACAACGATGGAATTCTCATGCATGACCATGAGCCATGTCAACGGTCTACAATCGTTCGCAATTGGTTTGAAGAAACTCCTGGGCAACACGAGCGAATGATGGGGCCACCCTTCGAAAATGTATGTGACAAAATCGAAAGGTAAGTTAGCGCACAAAATCGTGCACCGGCAACACGTTCGCAATTACGGAAGGCTGTAGAGGCAGCATGGGTCAGTATTTCTGCAGGGAACTTCCAACGACTTGTTTAATCCATGTCACGTCTAGTTGCTGCACTAAGACAATTAAAAGAAGGTTTGGCAAGATATTAGGAAGCTTCCCACGACTTTTCTGGCCGGCCTTGTTAGCCGAGCGGCTCTAGGCGCTCAGTCCGAAACAGCGCGACTGCTACGGTCACAGGTTCGAATCCTGCCTCGTGCATGGATGTGTATGATGTCATTAGGTTAGTTAGGTTTAAGTATTTCTAAGTTCTAGGGGACTGATGACCACAGCTGTTAAGTACCATAGTGCTCAGAGCCATTTGAACGAATTTTCTCACCTGAGAGCGTTTGCACTGTCGTTCTACAGAACGCGAGCCCAATGGGTCACTTCGCTCGGTAAAGGCAGTGGAGTCACTCTTGGAAAGAAACAGGCTTCAGACTCCCACATGCATTTTCAGATTTTAGTTTCACGTTCATTGTTCCCCTAAATTATTTCTCTCATAGACGTTTTCATCGAGGATGGAACATTAAATTCTAATTTTACTTTCCCGTAACTCAAAGTAGCACCATGTCTTAAAATAAACTTAACTTCGATAGTAATATGTTTGAAATAACAGAGCTATGGGTTGCGAGTTTCGAATTTTTTAATATCCCCTCTACATTACAGAGATTCTGCACGTAAGATGGCCATCATTCTGTAAACAAATCAGGAGTACTTTTGAGGAGGATTCATCAGTACAGTGATCTCTATTGTCATTTTTCTCTGGTTGTACTCCGACATTAAGCTTAATCTTTCGAGGAATTTCTACGACCTTTTTTAGTAATTTTAAGGTAAGAATAAATATCTCATATGTAAATCATTGTATTAAAGAGGGAACTGAAGAACATTTTGCTATCAAGATATCGCTTGCTGCCCCATAATGATTTTATTCTCTCTTCTGCTCTCTTTACTCACTTTGTGCATTTACCTTCGTTAGCTCCTCATGAAGTTTTTTAATTTTTTGTTTTTTGTAAAACCTCTGTAACTAACATTATACATTACCGGAGTCTTTTGTTGCTTGTCCGCTAGTATTCATGTAATGTTTTGGGTGTTCTGTTTCTTGCAGTTTCGTTAAGATTAACTGCAGCTACTGGTTTTAACAAACCAGTATATGTGTACACTTACTATCGTACAGACTGGAAACAGCACTGTCAAATTAAGTTCAATATTATGGTACTATTAGCACCATTATAATATCTTTAGTTACATCAAATTCATTGGTATCTGCATAATTTAGTAAGGTAGAGGAATCTCTCACTGTCTCAATTATCTGACTTGGAAATTAGTTCTTTGCTATAATAATGTAATAAGGTAGTAACAACTTTCAATTGCAAAATTAATATTCACTTCTCTAATAAGAATTAGCATTCAAGAGTAAAATAATTTCGTGGACAAGTCTGTCAGTACAAATTGCTCAGTCTCAAATAATGTAGATGAAGAAAACAGAGAAGTTGCAACTAACCACATAAAGATGAAAACTAGTTGACAGATCGCAATTAATAATCCGATAAGACCCCAAAGGTGTTAACCATAATAACACAATAAGAACGAAAAGCGCAGTCAGTAATGAAGCATAGTACGCTTAACATTCATTTCACGCATACGGGGAAAACTTACATTGCCGCAGCTAAAAGATAGGTAAAAGTAGCGTTCAACTGTTCGGTATTATGTAATATCAGAGAAATTTAGTGAGAAAACACAGATTCAGAGTGCGACCCGTCTCTCACCACCCCATCATTTTCGTTGATATTATGAGTTTCATTCGTAAAAGAAAATGCTACATTATATCATTAACACAGAATATTCCTTAGAGCCATTCTTTTTAGAACATTACATCCGTCTTACTACTTTATTCATTACGTACTACTTGACATGAGACCTGGTCCAAGGAAGGTTTTACATGTTGCTACCCACAAGATACGACTGTGAATTTGTGTGTTTAAAGGGAGGGAGGGAGATTTGTTTAGTGGTGAAACTATCTCGACGAAAATAAACGAGCTGCCCGCGCCTGTAAGGGCCTATTTCTCTTTGCAGCTCACCACTAGGTACGTTTCACCGTCTTTGTTCATAATACTTATCAATGGGGGTGCACAGTAAATAGTACTCCCAATACAGTGTTTTCTTTTTTTTTTGTTAATAGACTAAAAGTAGTTAGTGGTTGCATACAGAGTTATTTTGTTGTTCATCTAATCTTTATGTAGCCTATAAGTAAAAACTGCCTGACGTAAAATTTGACAAGACCAGCAGAAGTTAAGAAATAAAAGTGTCAAGGATTGTTTTTATTCTATAAAACTGTTTATACGAGCGAACCACATTTGTAACTACACGTATAGAGAAAAGTATGAAAACCGGAACTAGGGGCGGCGCTCTTATTTGAACCATCTGCTTTTTCTAAGCACTTGGCTTAAACCATACGGAATTCGAATATAGTCCGTGGGCTGACACAAATTCTCATTGTCACTTGTTGGTTCCCGGCTAATCTCAAAGTTCCTATGCGCAGAGTTTCTCTCATCGTGTTAATCAGCCAGAAACAAAAGAATAAGTACATGTCAGTTTTAAATGCTTCTTTGTTCACCTGCAATTATTTTTCTCTTGCCAATATATGTCAATAACGTTCTCTTATTTATATCAGATGTTCTGCGACAAAAGAGAATTATTTTCCATAAAACAATGATTAGGCTTCAATGCAAAGAAACCTGAGGATTACTATATGACTATTTTGCGACTATTTATCAAGGTGAAAACAGTTATTTGCTAACAGGTTTATTATGACGTAAGATACGAGCACTTCATGTGAAAAAGCTCAGCTTGTTTTCATTTCTAGGGGAAGCTTTGAAAAAGACAGCAACAATAAAGGCATGATAACGTAGTGAATTAAGCGTATATTTAGCAGCAACAGTTATTTTAGTACCTGCAATGAATCCATACATAAACCGAAATATAACTGCTACAACATTTCAGTTTCCAAACGGCACTTTATTGATTGTGCTGTAATAAAAATAAAATTTTTTGATGTTCCAAGTAAATGTGTGTCTTACTGGAAGACACAGGTTCTCAGGTGTAAACTGCAAAATACCTGGTAGGTACGGTCATAAAGCTGTTGCTTCGAGAGTGACGACATCTGTAGGAACTGTGTGGGAGGTAAGCGGGGGACGACACAATGCAGACGCCCTACGAGTCGAGAAGACAGTATGTTATCGCTCCTGAACTTTTCTTCAAATGAGCATTACAGCGAAAACAAATTACAAACTCTCGAAGCGGCCCTCCATAACAAAGGTCACGAAGCTAATCGCGTTTCAGACGGCATTCGCAAAGGCAGCTGCCAGAGGACGCGGTTCAATCACCTGGTGTTCGTCGGGCTGCTCGCAATAAAATTACTACGACATTCTTCGCAAGGACCATCTGATGACGTTGAAATTACAGAGGTAAAATGTCAGAAGAAAGCCGATAGGAGTGTCAGTTAATATCTTCAGGGAAAGTGATAGCAGCTCCGGCAGCGCCACCAATGGGGGAGTGATAATCTTACCTGTCCTACAAACGTCCGCTCTTTCGTGTACGGTAGCACCAGATAGGTAAATGACGTGATTCGAAACATTAAATAATTGATGGCTGCTGTCGCGGTAATAAAGGTTTTACACCGTCGATACAGTGTGGTCCATTGATAGTGACTGGGCCAAATATCTCACGAAATAAGCATCAAATGAAAAAACTACAAAGAACGAAACTCATCTAGCTTGAAGGGGGAAATCCATATGGCGCTATGGTTGGCCCACTAGATGGCGCTGCCGTAGGTCAGACGGATATCAACTGCGTTTTTTTAAAAAATAGGAACCCCCATTTTTGTTACATATTCGTCTAGTACGTAAACAAATATGAAAGTTTTAGTTGGACCACTTTTTTCGCTTTGTGAAAGATGGCGTTGTAATAGTCACAGACGTATAAGTACGTGGTATCACGTAAAATTCCGCAAGTGCAGACGGTATTTGCTTCGTGATACATTACCCGTGTTAAAATGGACCGCTTACCAATTGCGGAATAGGTGGATATCGTGTTGATGTATGGCTATTGTGATCAAAATGCGCAACGGGCGTGTGCTACGTATGCTGCTCGGTATCATGGACGACATCATCCAAGTATCCGGACAGGTCGCCGGATAGTTACGTTATTTAAGGAAACAGGAAGTGTTCAGCCACATGTGAAACGTCAACCACGACCGGCAACAAATGATGATGCCCAAGTAGGTGTTTTAGCTGCTGTCGAGGCTAATCCGCACATCAGTAGCAGACAAATTGCGGGAGAATCGGGAATCTCAAAAACGTCGGTGTTGAGAATGCTACGTCAACATCGATTGCGCCCGTACCATATTTCTATGCACCAGGAATTGCATGGCGACGACTTTGAACGTCGTGTACAGTTCTGTCACTGGGCACAAGAGAAATTAGGGGACGATGTCAGATTTTTTGCACCGTTCTATTTAGCGACGAAGAGCCATTCATCAACACTGGTAATGTAAACCGGCATAATATGCACTATTGGGCAACGGAAAATCCACGATGACTGCGACAAGTGGAACATCAGCGACCTTGGCGGATTAACGTATGGTGTGGCATTATGGGAGGAAGGATAATTGGCCCCCATTTTATCGATGGCAATCTAAATGTACCATGTATGCTGATTTCCTACGTAATGTTCTACCGATGTTACTGCAAGATGTTTCCTGCATCGCAGAATGGCGATGCACTTCCACCATGATGGCTGTCCGCCACACAGCTCGCGTGCGGTTGAAGCGGTATTGAATACCATATTTCATGACAGGAGGATTGGTCGTTGAAGCACAATCATGGCCCACACGTTCACCGTATCTGACGTGCCTGGATTTCTTTCTGTGGGGACAGTTGAAGGATATTTGCTATCGTGATCCACTGACAACGACTGACAACATGCGTCAGCGCATTGTCAGTGCATGTGCGAACATCACGGAAGGCGAACTATTCGCTGTTGAGAGGAATGTCTTTACACGTATTTCCAAATGAATTGAGGTTGATGGACATTATTTTGAGCATTTATTGCATTAATGTTGTATTTACAGGTAATCACGCTGTAACAGCATGCGTTCTCAGAAATGATAAGTTCACAAAGTTACATATATCACATTGAAACAACCGAAATAAAATGTTCAAACGTACCTACGTTCTAAATTTTAATTTCAAAAACCTACCTGTTACCAACTGTTCGCCGAAAATTGTGAGCCATATGTTTGTGACTGTTACAGCGCCATCTATCACAAAGCGCAAAAAGTGGTCCAACTAAAACATTCATATTTCTTTACGTAATACACGAATATGTAATAAAAATGGGGGTTCCTATTTAAAAAAACGCAGTTGATATCCGTTTGTCCTATGGCAGCACCGAGCGAGGTGGCGCAGTTGTTAGACACTGGACTCGCATTCGGGAGGACGACGGTTCAGTCCAGCGTCCGGCCATCCTGATTTAGGTTTTCCGTGATTTCCCTAAATCGCTCCCGGCAAATGCCGGGATGGTTCCTTTCAAAGGGCACGGTTGACTTCCTTCCCCGTCCTTTCATAATCCGATGAGACCGGACCTCGCTGTCTGGTCTCCTTCCCCAAACAACGCAACCCTCCTATGGCAGCGCCATCTAGCGGGCCACCCATGGCGCCATCTGGTTTTCCCCTTCAAGCTAGACGAGTTTCATTCTCTGTAGTTTTTTTAGTTTGATGCTTATTTCGTGAGATATTTGGCCCTGTCACGATTAATGGACCACCCTGTATCTCCATAGACTGTTTTCTAATGGAGCCAAAATACTGTATGTGATAGATGTACCTAAAATTACTATTTCTACTCCCTGATATTATATTGAACACCCGCTGACGTAGTGTCCAACAAAAGCGCGCCTGCTCGTGCGTGTATGCGCGCGCTCGCTCCCCCTCCTCTCTCCCCCCCCCCCCCCCCCCCAGTGTTGTATATCGTCGGGGACATTGCAGCTGCGAACTGTGGCTGTACTCAGTAAAAGTTTTCTGATGAATATTGCAATCAACCTCAAAGCAAACGAGGCTGCTTCCTGTCTACAAGAATCATTGCGGTCTTCTACAAGAACCAGTCCGGTTGGCGTAAGTAGACTCCATCTGCACTCTTCCGCCTCGACCTTTCTACAGTCGTAGCCCTAGTAATTTTTTGGTCATAATTCTGACTGCGCAACCGTCAGATACTGTAATGAAAATTCACACTTACGTCCTGCGGCTATGGAGTCCACATTTCAGGCGAAGTTTACATCGTTGTATACGATACTGGACATTGAAATATTAAACATGGCTGAGCTTCAGGAACGGTGCACTTAGAAATTTGATAGGACTGGAAAATAAGGGCCACCCTGTTGCAGAATCAAAAGTTTAGTAACCCTTTACCGTATGTATGAATATGAATTTGTCTTCTTCAGAAGCAAAATGGACTCGTAAATTCACATAGTGATATAAACGGATGCTGAGGCCATAAGGCTCTTATCTAGTACTAAGTGCAAGCAACCTACAAATATCAACAGTTAAAATGCACACTTGAAGGTTGTATCCCTATACCGTAGGGCTTTGTCGTAAAACTTTAAAATAAAACACTCGTGATATTGGCTCCAGCAGACATTTAGTATGCCACATACAAGGCTAATGACATGAGTCGGCTTGTTATAAACTTTTATGATGAAGTCCTACATTATTGGTCTACTACCTTCAAGGATTTATTTTAACTGTTGATATTTGTCGGTGACATGTACAATGCACGAGACAAGAGCCTTGAGGCTTCAACATCAGTTTATGTACATATGTGATTTTATCAGACCATTTTCGTCCTGAAGAAGGTAAATTAATATTTGTCGAAACTATAGTTAATGGTTAATAAACCTTTAATTCTGCAACTCGTTGGCTTTTACTTTCCAACCCTATCAAAGAAATATTTGACATTACTCAAAACTGTTAATTAATATGTGACTGTGTTACTATTGACAAATTGTTGTGTAAGTAAATTATTTTATCATACCATACTGAAGCGTAATTATCAGTGACGGACAATCTACCGGTAATTCTTGTAGCCAACTTGTTACAGTGGAAACTGAGCAGTATGTTTGAAAACCAATCAAGAATTTTACAATCGTACGAGATTGTAATTCTTTTATGTCTGAGTGTCGTACTTACCAGCAGCAGTACCATACAACTGAAGATGAAGTTTGTTCCTCTAAATACGAACAGAGAGCTTTCGTATCTTTATTCAGGGAGAAACAATACTCCGTTATGAATGTGGAAAAGATTTTGAAGTAATAGTAATGGTTTATGTGCTGAGTAAATTTACATTTCGTAGCTGCATGAGCAATAACACCATGACTCAAATGCTGCGTCACTTATTCACCTAGTGTGCTCGGGTTTATATTTCCACATGCAGTATACACAAAATAAATTACAAACGTACAAATTTCATTTCGATGCTCATGTGATGTTATGTGGTCTCTGGCCAACCCTCGTTCATTATACGTAACTGTTCTGTCTTCCCGTAGTTTGCATTGCATGATGGCTCTTAAAGTCGAACAGTGTCAGGTTATTGTCCTGACAAATAAATGTTTTAAGTACAAAATTAATCACTCAAATACGTGTACTGTAGCACTAAACTGTGCGTCTTGTTGTAAGATAATCTCTGTCATTACTTAAGGGTAAAAAATGTACCAAGTGTCGTAATTATTGTTGTACGTAAGCAAAGTTATGTAGAAGTCAATGTACTTACCTCATAATAAACAAAAGTGAAATGCTTTGCCTATAGATATCGTAATTCTTACGCTTATTGCCGTGATGAAGTAAGTATTGTACTGTAACGTATTGTTGTGCTATGGAAAAGGCTGTCTCATTGTAGCTATACCACAAAGTTACTACTAAAACATATTTTACTTTCCAGAATAATACAGAAAAACTGTGCAGATATAAAACAGATACACCGCAAAAGCAACAATGTAGATTGTGTCACATATTAGTAGCATCGTGATATAATCGTGTAGTTGTCAAAGAAACCAAAAGCTAAGTCATCTTTAATCTTACAGAATGTACTTCAAATAAAGAATATCTTTCCAAGTAAACCAAAATGTTCTATTAAAATCTCATTAGCAGTATATTTCTAAGTATGTAAGCCGTGTATTCGTTATGAAATCGTCCAACTAACAAGCAAGAATGTACAAATAACAACATTGTGTCGTCTGTTCACTATAACAATGCATTCGTAATTTCTGGTTCTTGACTGGATATTTAACTTCAAACATTGTTGCATGTTAACAGTTTCTAAGTCTGACAAAGCATACTAATAACGTGAAGTGAAAAATTTTATAGCATAGACTAAATTAAAAAACAGATTATCTCTTAATAAACGGTTTCACATGTGAAATGTGGTGCAATCCTTTACTCTTCCTAGCACTCAGAGTTTCAACTTGAGCGCAGTTATCATACGGTATACGTCGGTAAAGAATATTGGAATTTTTCTCAATGTTAGCTTGTGTTTTTTATCTCAAGCCCAACCATTGCACGTGGCCGCCTGCGGTGCGAGTCATTGTCTGTCTCTTTGTTGGCACGCGTCGTTATTGGGATTAGGAGACCTAACTACTACAAATTCACCTTGTCGAGAGGACCCTGCCTTGTTCGAATCTCACCAGTTCTGATGAAATTCAGGTCTGTCGTTATGATTATATCGTCTGTCGTCATGTCGTCAATTTCTGTAATTAATTTCTTGTCAGTCACGTAGTGGAGAACTTCTCCCTGAGTCGTAACTGCGCAGAGGACCATTGTGTCTGAAATTATTCTGTCTGCCTTGATAATAATTGTTTTGGGTCCCATATTGTCTGTTTCTATGGTTGTCTCTGTCACATTCATTACTATGGAAATGCGATCTTTCTCTGTAATTATTACTACTCTGCCAATGGTTGTCATACGGGTGGTGTCTGTTTTGGTCACGATTTGCGTTGTAAGAATAGCCTTGTCATGTCCAGTTATTATTTCTGTCATCATGGAATTGTGACGGATGTGAGCTGTAATTGTTGTGCTCCTGTTTTCGCATTCCGCGATTGTCAGTGCCAATTTCCAATTCTTGTAAGAGTCCCTGGAAAGCTTCAATGTCGTCTTTGCAACGTCCCGCCAAATTAATATGTCTTAAATGTTCAGGCAATTTGATTAAGCAAATGCGGATGAGTTCTGAGGGGCTGTATGCGTTTGACAGGTACTGATTCTTATGTAACATGTCTTCGAAATATTTGACAAGATGTGAAAATTCAGATTGTTCGAAATGTTTCATCATTATGATGCTATGTTTTACTCGGTCTTGTGTAGCTTGAGACCAATATGCTGAGAGGAAGGCATGATAAAATTCTCCTTCACTGTGACAATCGTGAATGACTGATTGCATTCTTACAGCTGGTTCGTTCTCTAAATAGCCACACATTAATTCTAACCTGTGCTCCAATGACCAGTTGGGAGGAAAACAATGAGAAAATTGATGAATGTCGTTGCCAGCATTCTTAAATGTTTTGAATTTACGTGTAGTAATAAACAGCTTATAGTCAAAATCATCATGTCGGCGAGTCCAATGTCGGTCATTGTTACGTCGTTTCGGCGGTTCCATCTCAAAATTCGGTGCACCTTGCCAATTTCTTTCATAATTTCCGAAATGCCCTGTGTTATTATTTTGTGGCTTTTCCATATTTCTAAGTCCCTCTTCCCGTGTTGGAGAGCGAGTGTCCTCTGAAACATGTAATTCTTGTATTACTTGTACCAACTGATCTTGTACTTCCCGGATTTATCTTTTGATTTGATGTTGATTTTGTTTGAATTTTCTAATTTGTTCATACTCTTCTGTGTCAGTGAAGGCTACAGGTCTTGTGTCATTCAGATCATCATCTACCTTTGTGAATAAGTTAGTGAACCGATCCGAAAGTTCGGCTACTTTATCCGATAGTGAACTTATTTCCTAAGTGTGTTTTTTCCATAAAGTTTCAGTGTCCATTTGTGTTGAAATCGTATCTACTGTGTCCTTTAAGTTTTCCTGAGTTTTTGCAAGTTGCGTAAGCGAATCGGTAAATGCAACTGAGTCAATTTTAGCTTGCAAGGTGTCATGATTTTCATGAACAATAGTTTGCAGTTCTTTTATGGCTGCTTTTTGATTCTGTAATACATTTTCATGACGCGAAGAAATAAGTTGAAAATGCTCACAAATTTGTGTTTATACGTCATTACAGACTTTATGACATACCGATTCAAGTTTAAGTAACCCAGCAGTTAAATCTTCACGTGTATTTGGAAGATTGTGTCCTGTCATTTTGGATTCCTGAAGCGAGCTGTTGCCGACCGATCGTTCGATAATGCTTCCCTGTTCACTAAGTGTTTCACTGTCTAAACCATTCTTTGCAGCCCGCTCCATTTCCCTATTTACAATTACTAAATTACTACTTTGAATGCCTGTTAATTCATTACACGGTGGTGCTAACACACTGCTTTCGTCTTCACTATTATTTCTCAGTTTCCTTGGAGCCTAGTGTTACGTTTTTCACACGCCATTATTGTCACAATATTTCACATGATAACACAGAAAAGCACAATTTGAAGAACAAAATAAGAAAACACATTAACATAACTCTGAAAATAATATCTAGTTAATTGAAAGAGCAGCTGCGAAATATTTGGTGCAAATCTACGTGCATGCCACAACTGTTTTACTGTACAACAACGAAAAACTACAACTACAAAGGAAATTCTCTCTATAATTATGCGCTAGCAATAAACAATAGCTACACTAATTACACAAACTACAGGAAATAATCAGAAGATTTCAGTGAGATATCCTCGACATATGAAACGTCCCCTTAAAATAATTATAAATGACTGTACTTAAACTGACACACAATATTTTTAGCGCAACGCAATCTGACTTTCAAAAATCCCTACAAAAGAATAGCCCTGACTAACAATAACCTATGAATCACTTACCTCACAAAAATCTTCGTTACTCGAACTACTGCAATACAGCGAGCGCCACTACTGCCAGCTAAATAAAAGATTCTAACTACTGAAGGCACTAACTACTGATAGTTAGCAAATGAAAGATTTTGATAGAGAACAAACAATGTATTTACCTTAAAAGTGTTCAAAAGTCATAATATATATATAGCAGTTCATGGCATCCAGTCTTACAAATTTACTTTCTCTGATGGACACACGTCCAAATCATCCGCTCTCTCCCCACATCCACCACTGCTGGCGGCTCACCTCCAACTGCGCAACGCTACGCTCTGTTCTCATCCAGATGCCCAACACTACAATAACGTACAACAATGCAAACCAGCCACAGACTGCACACAGCGCAGTCAGTGATTTTCATACAGAGCGCTACGTGGCGTTACCAATATAAAAACCTAAACAGCCTACTTACAACATAATTATCCAACTTACAATATCATGGTTGTAGTAGAACGTCGGTGAGAAGAACGTACTGGCATGAATAATGCTACATAATCAAATATAACGCGAAAACAACAACGACTCACTCAATAGTATTTCTACCCATATCCAATTACTGCCCTGTCAGATACCGCAATTCGGTTACAGTAGCTGCAGTCCAGATAACCTCCTCCCACCTCAGTAGCTACAGAATTCAATACGATGTCCTTCAAGTGTACACCAATAAATTTGCATCGAGTCGCTTTTTGTCAGACAGTTTAATTATCTACAACAAATTTCGGGCCAATGAGCCAAATCACCTAGTGTTACTTGCTAGAAATTTTTAGTTGGGTGCTATAAAACAAAGAGCAACAGTAAGATTCAGTGAAATTTCCCAATCTTTAGGACATATACGTATGGATTGCTAGTACTGTAGTGAGATGACGAAATTGCGTACCAAACCGAGATTCAACTTGTATTTGAATCCTGGCCCGACCAACAAAATGATCCTGCCAAACATTGTACAACTTTTTATGCTCTGTAATAGCGCTACGTCAACAGATTTTAAATTGTTGGACTTTCATGCCCGTTTGTATTTAGATCCTCTACTTAAAAAAAGTGTACAAATACATTTTCTTCATGAAGACACCTTGTCAGATTAGTTCAGTGAAGCAGTTATTGACATGCCTAAGGTTTTAGGTAGAATCTTAATGCAACTTTAGAAGATTATAGTACGCCAAGGTAATAAACTAATCAGAAATCACTAAGCAGCACTCTTACGGTCGCAGGTTCGAATCCTGCCTCGGGCATGGATGTGTGTGATGTCCTTAGGTTAGTTAGGTTTAAGTAGTTCTAAGTTCTAGGGGACTGATGACCTTAGACGTTAGGTCCCATAGTGCTCAGAGCCATTTGAACCACTAAGCAGCAGAAACTTTCTAGTCAGGAGTGTCAACTGAAATGTTCAGATGTGTGGTCTGATAGTCCTACTGTGAACAACTAAGCAGCGCTACAGACCAACAGATGATGCATGGTCAATACATACCAATAAGTTTGTACTTTTTGGAAACAAATTAACATTCACGTTCTCATTTTGTCGTCGTCGTAAATACACTTCAGTCATCGATTTAAAATGGAAATTATATGCTTGTGTTATGTAAAGCTGAGTGGCGCGCACATCTATTCTTCTGGCATCAGTGTAGAAACAAATGTCTCGGCATCTATATTACCCTAATCACGAGTGTAGCTTTCAGTTAAACTGTAATGGCTGATTTATGCTATTATATTTTTATGTTGTACCATACATTTCTTTTTTTTAATATCGTTCTTATTTCAGTAACTAATTTTGTCAGCTACTGTGGCATTTAGTTCTACTTTTCCAGCCTCCAGCAATTCGGCTGAGGACTACAACGTCTCGCGTTACTGCTTACGCTCACGGGAAATATTAACATGGATCATGGGGTAACCGGAGAAGAAACTACTAGAAGAATTCCAAATCTGATGCTATCGAAGAATATTGAAAGATTAAATTCGCGGATAAAGTACATAGTGAAGAAATTGTAGGTAGAGGAATATGAAATACTCTTACAGGATGAAGGAATATGTTGAATTGACATCTGTTAAGGATTCTATGAGGAGTGAGCTATAGAGTGGAAGAATAGTAGGAGCGGACCAAAACTGGAGTATGCAAAACAGATTGTACATGGTGGGTGCAACAGTTAGGTAGAGAAGAAAAGGTTAGCACAGGGCAGGAAAATATGGTGTGCAGCATCAAACCCGTGGAAAGATCTTATGTGATTTGAACCCTGTTGCTGCTGTTAAGGATTTTGTTGAAACAAGGGAGAAAGGCTGCATTCCGCCACCGTGTCGCCTCGGTGAGTACTTCAGTAATTTATAACGCTGACAAGGAGTATAAAAATGCTCTACGTTTAACCTGCCTCCTGAGGTTGAGGGTTGAGGACTTATTTTTAAAAGAGGTTTCAACGAATAGTGGGGAGGTGAAACATATCCGAATCAAACATTGGTCTACCCAGCATGAACTGTAGTGCTGTAGCGGTGAAAGATTGTTTGAAACGCATGTCAGGTAGAACGTTTCCTCTTATGTCGTTGTTTGTAGATAAAAGGAGCATGGTACCTACAGTGGCCACATAGGATTGTGATTTACTTGTAATGAAAGTGGCAGTCGAACAACGAATTGACCAAAACGGGTTTAAGTTTTAAGAAGTTCGTTAGAGGAGCACAGGAAAACGACGGTAGTTGAACACGTGATAGAGAACCAAGTGATTGATACTAAAGGGCAAGCACTATCGAGGTCTTACATCAGTAGCCAAAATTACCAGTTGCAGAACTTCCTCCGTTATTTCCAAAACCGGAAGAAAAAGAGCCCCCCTCCTTCTCCCACAAACTGCTTATTTCCGGCAATTAAAAAACAAGAGGCGTCAGACGTGTGGGATCGGGGTGGCCGAGCGGTTCTAGCCGCTACAGTCTGGAACCGCGCGACCGCTACGGTCGCAGGTTCGAATCCTGCCTCGGGCATGGATGTGTGTGATGTCCTTAGGCTATTTAGGTTTATGTAGTTAAAGTTCTAGGGGACTGATGACCTCAGAAGTTAAGTCCCATAGTGCTCAGAACCATTTTTTGAAACATGTGGGATAAGCAGCACCGACGAAGACATTCCCGAGCTAGAAATGGCCGTGCGGAATGAGGTAACGCAACCGCTACCAGAAACGAACGTTTCAAATACGAGACGTTTATAATTGAAGGTTCGCTACTTGACAGGGTCCTTTGATAAACTAGTGATCGCAGGACAATGAAACTTCGTAGAAACATTTGGAAGAGCATGGGGAAGGGAAATCACGAATAAACCAGGAACACATTTGTTAATTTTGTATCATGTTTACATCCAGGTTACGAAAGTTGCTCAATGCGACTACCATCTGCACCCAAAACAGCCTGGAACCGCAATTTAACGATTGGTATCAGCACTTTTCGAGCGGTTGACCATGGAATATTGAGGTGTCGTGACACAGCTCATGCACTGCTTGTAGATCGCGCATTGCGTCCAGCATTCTTGGGAATGGGTATGGTAGCTGCTTCAACAATTTGTTGTGCAATTGGCCGTCGTCTGCTACCGGGAGCAATCAGCAAAACTCCAGTTAATTCCAACTTCTTCACCATGTTACTGAACCTCGGTGCGAAAAGAGGACCTCTCCGTATTCCTTTAATGCGCTGATACTCGCGTATATCTGCATTACTGATGCTCTTGTCTTGATAAAAAGCTGTACGATTTCAGCCCTGCTGACTTTATCCAGACCCATCTTCACTGTCTAGATCTGTAATACACGCTGATGCTTCTGTTTCAGCTCTATGTCGCCGTACCAG
Source organism: Schistocerca cancellata (assembly GCF_023864275.1). Lineage (NCBI taxonomy): Eukaryota > Metazoa > Arthropoda > Insecta > Orthoptera > Acrididae > Schistocerca > Schistocerca cancellata. Next base: position 681,822,690 of record NC_064627.1, read on the forward strand.
CACCAGCCCCTAACGGCATGTCATGACACTAACACTACAAACAACGCAAATCCTACAGGGTACGGTCTGAATGTCATTTCTTTAAGTTTGTTTCTCGTACTGTAAATAGTTTTCCGTTTACACTCGCTCAGGCAGCGAAAGTTTAATCATAACCACCCTGCACTACGGCAGAAGCAGGCGACTTAGCATCACAGGACGGCATGTCGGCGAACTCGCAGGCAGCTCTTGAACCACAAAAAGCAGATTCCATGTTGATGGCGCGCGCCGCATTAAATCGCGAAAAAAAAGAAAAAAAAAACAAGTAAAACCGCGACAAGTACGATCCATTGCAACACAAAACAGGGAACGCAGTGATTGCATACAAGGAGAAGAGTGTCAGTCAAACATCCAAAACAAACCAAAGGACTTAGTGTCAGCAAAGAAGTAGAAAGTGGAAGGTAAACTTGAGGCAGTATACGTCTAAAGGATCAGGAAGCGGAACACGAACGGATACCGATATCGGTCAAGATCATCCGTCTTCTCCGTCGAACGAGATATTCTTGACCAGCGAACGGAGTGGAAATAGAAACGTCAATGCATTCCAGAAGATTAGTAAAAACAAGGAGTCCACAGGATGTTACTGTCATGGAAGAATCCCACTCTGAAATTCACTTGAAAATGGAATGAGAACATGGTCGTTTAATCTGCATCAAAGAGCTTGTGTATGGCTATGATTCAAGCTCATAAACTGTTGCCTCTGACTATTTGATTTATAAATCGCATCTCCACAACAATTCATTTATTTATTACAGTGCGATATTGTTACATTATACGACATTGGTATTTTAAATTTATCAGTTCCTGGATTCAATACGATGCCGAGCGTAGTCCCAGAAGAAACCAGAGCTGCAGCTGTTTTATTAAAGGAGGGTAGTTCCGAAAATGACACAGAGTTCTTAGAATCAGATCACATTGCTCAACTACACGCACTGCCAGCAAACAGAAGGACAGAATTACCCTTTGTAAAGAACATATTACTTATCAGTTACGAGGAACCCCCACAACGGTGACTGTATCTGTGTTCTCAAAGAAAAAGACCAGTTATTGAGTTTTAACTGATGCAAAGAGTTACATGAGCTGGATCTGAAAATTAAACTGAAAGACACTTGGGATTTGAAGAATCCCGCCATAGTCAAATACACGATCCTCGCCTCATCTTCGCACTGCGGCTAGACGGAGAGAATGTGGCTGAAAATTTAAGTGGATGAGTCCTTGCAGTTGAGGTGATTCCACTTTGTTTTTTTTTTTTTATCCCGGCGTTCTTTCAGTGACTCTAAACTTAGACAAATAGCCAACCAAGTGGTACAGAAGAAATCGAAATAGTCGATGTTATAAACGGCACATACATAATTATCTACGCTTACTCAAAAAACTTCCGTCTAGAGCAGAATGGTGGACCAGTTTAGTAAAAAGAAAACTTAGGCAAAGCGTAATTTATTATGAGGCTCTAAAATCAAGAAACAATAAGCAGACTTTTCAATTCTACTACAACGTACTAAGAGAGTTTTACGATACATCCAGTGTAACAATCACACACATTCAAGAAATAGAATGGTTAGGAGCCGACCTGGTGAGCGTGAAACGAAAACAAATAAAACGTATCAAAATATAATGGAAACAGAAATCTCTTGTAGACGAATAATATGTGAGGTCGATGTTCCATTTAGTGAGGCAGCAGCTAAACCGTAGAGGCATTTAACAGAACGCTTGGAAACAGAAAAATAATACTTGTAGTAGCTTCCTAGCAAACTAAAATCACTATCACTGTCCAGGACATTCAACAAAATTTTCCAAAAATGTACCTATATGACAGAGACGACGCTTCCACAGGAGACATGGTTCGTGTTTTTAATAGCAAGATTATGCATGATGTGCATTCTTATTTTATTTTAACACTGAAGGCATATAAGAGTTACGAAGGTAGTCAATACCATGCAAAACACCTAGACAAGACGGCCTACCAAAAGACATATTTCTTAAATTTTGTAATATACTATAACCAGCTTCCACTGAAATTCTGTAGGAAATTATGAGGGAAGGCCCTTTTACAACAGAGTTATAATTGACTGAAATGTTGTGCCGAAGGAAAACAATCCCAAGAAAATAGACAATTTCCGTCAGATAACCTCATTCAACTTCGATTATAAATCTATTGCCAGAGCAATTAATAGCAGAAGGGCGCCCCTCCTTGAAAACGTAGTGATTGCACATCAAGCCTGCCCTCCAGGTACATCAATCATGACCCCAATTTTCGAATACCGTAATGTTATTTCAATATCTGCGATAACTAACTTAAAAATGGTTTACTCTCCGTTGACTTCTGTAAGGCTTTCGAACGTGTTAATTACCACTATCTAGAAGAGGTACTGAAACAAACAGGACTGCCAACGATTGTAAAAGAGTGTAAATGTTCTACGGAATATCAAACAGGTATCACTGCGAGATAACAATCAATGGACCAATTACACAGTTTATTCATATATCTCAAGGCAGTACGTTATCGGTGTCGCTTTCTGTGCAGTCGTTGGACTCACTACTCGGAAGACGAAATGGAAAACTAACCGGTCTGACTATTTCTGGAGCGAACCTTACGGCAAGAGCCTGCGCAGGTGATGTCGCGGTTGTGATACGAGAACAGGACGATGTAGAAATAATGGAAGCTGATTTTGACAGCTGCAGCGCAGCGTCTGGAGTAAATATAAACGAGGGAGAATGTAAAATATTCAGTGTCGTCATCATTGGATTATTGTTAGTAAGGTGTTTCTAAATCCAACGGTAAATAGATTAATATTAAATAGGTGGAATCATTCTGATAATCCTGATACGAGCTTCAGGAGCTGTGGAGGTACCGTGCGTGCAAACTGTCGACTACCACAAAACGTTACTAATCATAATGTACACGTATTTATTAAAAGTGACAGCCAAATATTAGAAGCATACAATGCACAAAATAAAAGGTGCCGTAATATAAAATGGGCTGCCAGTCTACACATTTAATTTAGAAAAAAAAGGAGTTTAGACACCAGCATATTCTGAAAAGCACACTTTATGTCTCCGGTGTTCTCATTCCCATGCAAGTACAGAAGATAATGGAATAGTCCAGCAGGTATGTGTGGTGAGGCCATATTTTCAATCTAAATTACAGCACGATCACAAAATCAGGATTGGTGGAAGCCTCGGAATTAAGAGATATCAGTACTAACGGGAACGCACTGTACGAAATCGAACCACAATCACTGTTAACAAGGAGCCAAATGCTATCGGAACGAAGTTGTAGAAAACTATGCACCCCGCAAATCTGAAACGACCAACTCATACAAGCAAAATAAATTTTAAACTGAATCATATCAGAAAAACTTTACCTGGATGAAGGTTGCCTCGGTAGCAGCATATTTGGAAAAAAATTGTTAACGACAGAGACCAAGCTTGATGGCTGGAAGGAGACGTACAACCCAAACCCCAACGATCTGAAGCAACAAACCACCACATGGAAAACAGAATGGGATAATATTAGTTTGAAAATTGAAAACTCAGAAACGGTTTAAAAAAAAAAATGGTTCAAATGGCTCTGAGCACTATGGGACTTAACATCTGAGGTCATCATTCCCCTATAACTTAGAACTACTTAAACCTAACTAACCTAAGGACATCACACACATCCATGCCCGAGGCAGGATTCGAACCTGCGACCGTAGCGGTCGCGCGGTTCCAGACTGAAGCGCCTAGAACCGCTCGGCCGCACCGGCCGGTGAAAACGGTTTCATGTTTATACAATGTTATAAGCAATACTGTTGCAACTAATGAAAAACGAAACCATATTGGATTGAGTTGTATTGCCAAGTGCCTTAAATGTGATCTAGTAGATACCCTGTGAGATGAGTCTTTTAGTTGAGTTGGTTAATGAACTGGAGTTGAGAGAGCAAGAAATTAGTAACAAGCTCGGAAACCAATTATTACACCAACATACTCCTCCGGCCTGACTTAGAGAACTACACAGAAACGAAAAACAACACCGTGATGTGGGTGGTTTGAATTGTGTGAGCATCAAAACAGAGATAGAGAGGTAACATCTACACATTTCTAATTAAGTTGAAACAGCGCACTGGCAAAGGAAACAGCTCCAAAGCCTACAGAAATACTTTGGAAATATGTTATCAATTATCAATATTATTGGAAAAACATGGAATTGGGTGACTTATTATAAGTCACTCACGTGAAGACTTTTCGAAGGAAAAATTGTATAATTTACAGATATAGCATCTTCATTTAATTACAATTTTTATTTTTATTTTTAATGGCTGGCCGGTGTGGCGGTGCGGTTCTAGGCGCTTCAGTCTGGAACAGTGCGACCGCTACGGTTGCAGGTTCGAATCCCTCGGGCATGGATGTGTGTGATGTCCTTAGGTTAGTTAGGTTTAAGTAGTTCTAGGTTTTAGGGGACTGATGACCACAGATGTTACGTCCCATAGTGCTCAGAGCCATTTGAACCATTTATTTTTAATAAGAAAATAAATGAAGATAAATTGTTTAAAAATCACAAAGGGTTTGCGTTGATGTAGGCAAGAAATAAGAGGAGACTACCTTTGTTTACAGCAACTAGAGAGAAAGATAATCAAATATCACTTAGTACAAGAACAGCAAACAGTTGTCTTGCAGTTACCAAAACTTTAAGTTTTAATTACTCTAGTTAATCTAACTGAATGTTACGGCAATAATTAACCATGGTCAATGACTGTTTTGTTCATTGAACATTAAAAAAGTGGCCTTGGTGTTTAAAAAAACAATAAACCGGAAGTTGATAACAGCGTTTGTCAGCCGAAGTCCTGGCTTCGAGCCCGTATACGCTGAACAGTTTTAGCACTAAGTTTGGAAACAGCGGACATTCTGCTCAAGAGTAACAGATTGATTCCGAACCTAAAATTTGGTTTCGTTCTTTTCTGACGTGTCGATTCCTTAATTTACTTTAAAAACGTGCACTATTTGTCTATTGTTTGAATGGTTGACGATGTCACATTAAGTACAAAACGTCAACTTAGCCAATGAGAGCAAAAGTGCATCCTCCACATAGGGAAAGGCTATATGTTATTCATCGGTGATAACACATTCGTCCACTCTTCCGATGTCCAATTACGATGTTTCCTAGCCCATTCGAGCCTCTTCTCTTTATACATGGGCCTTAGAAGGGGTTTTCTTGCTGTGACACATCCTTTCAAGCCGGCTTCAGTCAATCTCCTTTTCAATCCTGCTACAGATATTGTTGTCATGTTCATTTCTACAAATTCTGCACGAATTTGGGGCGTTATTTTGAATCTGTTTCTCTTACCGGTAATTCTGATATATTTATCATCACTTTTAGTTGTTTTACGAGGTCGTCCTGGTCGTAGTACGTCCTTATTGCTACCTCTTTTCTTCTGGCGGTGAAGGGTGTATTGTACTCCCCCTATTGACACACTACACTGTTTCGCTATTTGGCCAATAGATAAACTTGCTTGGCTAAGTGCTACAATTGCAACAATTTTCAGTGGATATCCCCACTCTTGGAACCAAACTAGCGACGTGCACACTTCAGTGTCACGCAGGAACTGACGTGGAAGAACCACATGTTATGTATTGTAGCAATGCTTGCCGTTCCCTGTGAACATCACATCACTACAGGGAACAACACAGATGCAACAAATGCGGCGCCCGTCGGCAAATAGGTAAACAAACATATCAGATAGGTACACAACGTTTATGTACATAACATTGTTTATTGGATACTATTGTATCTCGGTGACCACAAATCGTGACATGAGTACAACTGTTGTACTATTCCTTTGCTTCCTCAACCGTACCCACGGTATTAGAACTTATCTACAGAGAACTACATGTCATTTATTGGGTATATTGAAATTAATGAGCGGTAATATACATATATAGAAACGGCCTTGCCGCAGTGGATACACAGGTTCCCGTCAGATCACCGAAGTTAAGCGCTGTCGAACGTGGCCGGCACTTGGATGGGTGACCATCCGGGCAACTACGTGCTGTTGCCATTTTTCGGGGTGCACTCACTCAGCCTCGTGATGTGAACTGAGGAGCTACTCGACCGAACAGTAGCGGCTCCGGTCAAAGAAAACCATCGTAACGACTGGGAGAGTGGTATGCTGACCAGACACCCGTCCTATCTGCATCCTCATCTGAGGATGACACGGCGGTCGGATGGTCCCAATGAAGACGGATGATCAGTGTAGGCCTACTATGAAGTGACATCAGCTGTGTGGTTACATCTTACCTGACCGAGCGAGGTGGCGAAGTGGCTAGCACGCTAGACTCGCATTCGGGAGAATGACGGCTAAACTCCATGTCCGGCCATCCTGATTTAGGTCTTCCGTGATCATGATTCCCCAAAATTGCTTCAGGCAAATGCCGAGATAGTTTTTCTTGGAAGGGCACGGTCGACTTCCATCCCCACGTTCCCTTATCCAACGGGACTGATGACCTCACTGTTTGGTCCCTTCCCCCGAATCCACTACCACCATCTTACTAGTAATAAGACGCCATATCACTTTGCAGTCTACAGTGACGGGACATGAGAATAAGCAGTGACTACTAGAAATGGATGTGAAAGAGTTATCTGAGTTTGGTGAAGCTGAGACCATGACGCCATGATGGATGATAAGAATACGTAAAAGATTGTACTTCAGGCGTTTTCTGAAACTACTATACTTAAAGTGGGACGAGAATGCTACCACCACAACGAAACGAAGAACAGTTTTCACACCTGAAGAGACATTATCTGGTTCTAATCGGGATGGCCCTCAAGTGAGATGATTGGCACATACAGACAGTCACAGCACTAAGCAACAAATAATCGCTCAGTACAGTAACAGCGAGCCATATAAAAATATCCGATGAGAACGATCAACACACGCCCACTTACGGGCTAGCCCAATAGGCATCTCCCTGAAATATGCAGAATCTTCATGAACAGAAATCTTTTTTTTTTTTTTTTTTAGTCATAGGTCTTCTGACTGGTTTGATGCGGCCCGCCACTAATTCTTCTCCTGCGCCAACCTCTTCTACCTCTTCATCTCAGAGTAGCACTAGTAACCTATGCCCTCAATTATATGTTCGATGTATTCCAATCTCTGTCTTCCTCGACAGCTTTTACCCTCTACAGCTCCCTCCAGTACCATGGAAGTTATTCCCTGATGTCTTAACAGATATCCTATAACCCTGTACTTTCTTCTTATCAGTGTTTTCCATATATTACTCTCCTCTCCGTTTATGTACTGAACCTCTTCATTCTTTACCTTATCAGTCAACCTAATTTTCAAAATTCATCTGTAGCACCACATCTCAGATGCTTCAGTTCTCTAGTGTTTCGGTTTTCCGAAATTCTATATTTCACTACTGTGAAATGCTGTACTCCTAATGTGCAGTCTTAAAAATCTCTTTTTCATATTATGGCCTTTTCCGAAGGTTACACGTACATTGTAGGAGTAAGAATGGTCTCTGATGTTGCTATATTCTTCTGGTTTCCGTGGTCTTCTTCGTTTCAAAATTTAACAGGAAGTTTTTTAGTAATATTGATTTATTTAAATTTCATTCTGAGATACGGCTTTCGAGTTATTCAAGAAAATCACGTTTGACGGATACTTGTGTACATTTTCGTTGAATAATTCAAAAACTGCGGCCTGAACGTGTCCCAGTACAGAATTTATGGTTATTAAATTTCCTACAAAAATGTCCGGTATGTTTTTTTCTGTACGACAAATTGTTTGCACGTAGCGAGGAACAGAATATGAATATTTTGACGTAGTATTTGAAGATGTTGCATAAAACCCATAAGTAAAAGCTGCTGAATCCTCTATATATATCACACCTTCCGCGAAAGAAACAGTAAAGGAGTTGGGGGGGGGGGGAGAAGATGATACGTGAAGTATCCCGCACCAGTAAGTCTTTGCGTGCGAAATATAAATGTAGATGTGTTCTGTAAATGAATCAATTTCATTTACAAAGGAGATCGCCATTGTTAGTGTGGTTATTAAATTTGTCGGGAGTGTTCAGAATATGTAAATAATAAAAAAAACGAAGAATAATAGTTTTGGTGCAGGTGGTGGAACCTGTCGGGTGCAAACATTGGTTGTCAATAACACTGTATTTGCAAGTAACTTCAAGAATTAGAGTGTTGATTCATCTCTCTCTCTCCCTCTCCCTCTCTCTCTCTCTCTCTCTGTCTGTCTGGCTGTCTCTCTCTCTCTGTCTCTCTCTGTCTCTCTCTCTCTCTCTATCCCTCTCTCTCTTTCTCATTTTGCACTTGAATGAAATAACTTTACAGTCCGAGAAGTTGATATTCTTATATCAGCTTCTCTTATATCCAAAGGTTTCTTAAATTGTATTACTTGTGGGCTTCTCGGCAGTCAGCATGCTTCTACTGCAAAACATTTGACTTAAGTAGAAGTAATGCACCTGATGTGGACGGCAGTCCTTCGGAATTGTTGACATCCTTGAAAGAATGGGCCCTGAGAAACCTATTCCATCTGGTATGCAAGATACATGGGCCTCAGACCTCAAGAATAACGTGATAGTACACATTCCAACGAAAGCCTATGGTGACAGGTGTGAATAACGTAGATGCGTCAATGCAATATGTCATTGTAGTAAAATAGTGGGACGAATTTTCTGCAGAACAAGGGGAGGACTAGTACAAGCTGGCCTCGAGCAACACCATTTTGAGTTCAGGAGAAATGAAGGATCGTGCGAGGCTATACAGACACTACGAATTATCTTAGATTGCAGAAAAACAAACGTATGGTTGTAGCATTTGTAGTTTTAGAGAAAGTGCTTAATAATTTAGAGTGAGATGTGCCATATGAAATGGTGAAAGTATTCAGGACAAAATACATGCAGCGATTAATTACACACACTGCTTTTATAAGAGTCAAAAGACATTATAGGGAATCAATGGAAGAGAAGAGTTCGAGACAGTATTTTAGGCTATCGCTAATGTTATTCAACCAATTCAGCGAGCAGGTAGCAACGGAAACTGAAGAGAAAGTCGGAGGGGGAATTAAGAGATAAATACTTTGATCATGGGTGATGAAATTCCAGTTGTGTCATAGATAGCAAAGGAATACATTGAATGGATAGCGTCTTCAAAATACGTTGCAAGATGAATATCGACTAAAGTAAGATAGAAATAAAGAAACGTAGTTCAATAAATCTAGGGACTCTGAGAGTATTGATATGAAAATGTAGTCCATCAACAAAGGAGGTGCCTTACAACACACTCGTTCGACCTATACTTGAGTATTGCTCATCAATGTGGGATCCGTACCAGGTCGTGTTGACAGAGGAGGAAGAGAAGATTCAAAGAAGAGCGGCGCGTTTCGTCACAGGGTTATTTGGTAAGCGTGACAACGTTACGGAGATGTTTAGCAAACTCAAGTGGCAGACTCTGCAAGAGAGGCGCTCTGCATCGCGGTGTAGCTTGCTGTCCAGGTTTCGAGAGGGCGCGTTTCTGGATGAGGTATCGAATATGTTGCTTCCCCCTACTTATACCTCCCGAGGAGATCACGAATGTAAAATTAAAGAGATTCGAGCGCGCACGTAGGCTTTCCGGCAGTCGTTCTTCCCGCGAACCATACGCGTCTGGAACAGGAAAGGGAGGTAATGATAGTAGCACGTAAAGTACCCTTCGCCACACACCGTTGGGTGGCTTGCGGAGTATAAATGTAGATGTAGAAGAATTGACATAATAAAGATGCAAGGGCGTGCTGAAATGTAATGGATCCGAATTTTTAGGTGAAGACTCTTAAAGCTTTTTAAATAAAGCAAACGTTATTAACATTCTACATATTTATTCTCCATGTTTCCATATTTGAAACTCTCTGCCGCTAGAGGGCTCTGAACCGTAGCGCGTAACATGCCGGTGTATAGCGTAACAACATTGAAGCGCCAAAGAAACTGGTATAGGCATGCATATTCAAATTCAGCGTTATATAAACAGGCAGAATTTGGCGCTTCGGTCGACAACGCCTATATAAGACAACAAGTGTCTCGCGCAGTTATTAGATCGGTTAATGCTGCTACAATGGCAGGTTATCACGATTTAAGTGAGTTTGAACGTGATGCTATAATCGGCGCACGAGAGATTGGACACAGCATCTCCAAGGTGGTGATGAAGACGGGATTTTCTCGTTCGACAATTTGCGAGTGTACCGTGAATATCAGGAATCCGGTAAAACATCAAATCTCCGGTATCGCTGCGGCCGGGAAAAGATCCTGCATGAACAGGACCAACGATGACTGAAGAGAATCGTTCAACATGGCAGAACTGCAACCCTTTCGCAGATTGCTGCAGATTTCAGTGCTGGGCCATCAGAGTTCGAACCATTCAACTCGTGTACCCTTGATGACTGCACGACCCAAAGCTTTATGCCTCGCCTTGGCCCGTCAACACCTACATTCAACTGTTGATGACTGGAAACATGTCTGCCTGGCCGTACGAGTCTCGTTTCAAATTGTATCGAGTGGACGGACGTCTACGGGTATGGAGAGAATCTCATGAAGCCATGGGTCGTCCATCTCAGGAGGGGACTGTTCATGCTAGTGGAGGCTCTGCAATGGTGCCGGGCGTGTGCAGTTGGAGTGATACGGGACACCTGACACGTCTAGATACGACTCTGACAGGTGACATGTACGTAAGAATCCCGTCTGAACACCTGCATCCATTCATGTCCATTGTGTATTCAGACGAACTTGGGCAATTCCAGCAGGACAATGCGAAACCCACACGTTCCTGGAGCTACTGATTGGCTCCAGGAACACTCTTCTGCGTTTAAGCACTTTCGCTGACCACCCAACTCCCCAGACACGTACTTTATTGAGCATATTTGAGATGCCTTGCAACGTGCTGTTCAGAGGTCTCCACCTTCTCGTACTGTCAGGAATTTATGGGCAGTCCTGCAGGATTCCTAATGTCAGTTGCCTCTAGTACTACTTCGGACATTAGCCTAATCCATGCCATGTGTTGCTTCTGCGTGCTCGTGGGGGCCCTACACGATATTAGTCTGGCTCTTCAGTGGATGTCGGTGCGTGAGAAACAGCGTGCATTAACCGTGTTTCGAATTCGAAGAGTTCGTCCACACATGTAGCACCATCTCTTTCAGCGTGACAATGCAGACCACTCAAGAGCGTTGCGACGTCAGCAACGATTCGACGTCTTGCGTTCACTGTCGTCGGTCACCCGCTGATGACCTTGCCGTTTAGCGCCCTCAGCGGTAAATCATCATCATCGGTGATCCTCCATACAGCCCAACCTTGGTCCCATCGGATTTTCATCTTTACCCAAAACTTACAGAATACCTTCGAGAACTTCACTTTGATAGCGATGAAGCAGTGTAAGCAGAGGTGAGGTTCTGGCTCTTTCAACAAACATAAACATTCTACAGTGACGGTATCATCATATTGGTCCCTCGTTGGGAGAAATGTGTTTATCGCTAGGGTGCTGAAAAATAAACATGTAAATACGGGGTATCAAGACATAAATGTTAATAACCTATGTTTTATTTGAAAGCTTAAGAGTTTTCGGAAAAAAAATAAGGAAATATAGCTTTTCAGAAGGTTCGTTATTTGTACAATAGAACAGGTGATGTTGGTCAAAGTACGGAGGATATAAAATAAAGACTGATAATAAAAACTAAGCTTTTCTGGAAAAGAGAAAATTTTTAAAATCGGATATAAATTTAAGTGTTAGTAAACAATTTCTGAAGTGTTTTTCTGTAAAGCAGCCTTTCACAGAAGCGAAAAGTGTACGACAAACAGTTATGACAGTAAGAAATTATGAGTTTCTGACACGTGGCGCTGCGGAAAATATTGAACATCACGTAGGTTATTCGAACAGAAAGACACTGAATGGAAATGGATAGAAAAGGACTGCACAGTGCTGTTGCCCCCCCTCTTGCAGTGGTGTACCGTAGGTCTCTAGAAGAACGTAGCGTTCCAAAGGATTGGAAAAGGACACAGGACATCCCCGTTTTTGACAAGGGAACCGAACACATGTGCAGAACTATAAACCTATATCTCTAACGTCGATCAGTTGTAGAATTTTGGAACCAATATTATGTTCGAGTATAATGACTTTTCTGGAGACTAGAAATCTACTCTGTAGGAATCAGCATGGTTTTCGAAAAAGACTACCGTGTGAAACCCAGCTTGCGCTATTCGTCCACGAGACTCAGAGGGCCATAGACACGGGTTCCGAGATAGATGCCGTGTTTCTTGACTTCCGCAAGGCATTCGATACAGTTCCCCACAGTCGTTTAATGTACAAAGTAAGAGCACATGGACTATCAGGCCAATTGTGTGATTGGATTGAAGATTTACTAGATAACAGACCGCAGCACATCATTCTCAATGGAGAGAAGTCTTCCGAAGTAAGAGTGATTTCAGGTGTGCCGCAGGGGAGTGTCGTAGGACCGTTGCTATTCACATTATACATAAATGACCTTGTGGATAACATCGGAAGTTCACTGAGGCTTTTTGCGGATGATGCCGTAGTATATCGAGAGGTTGTAACAGTGAAAAATTGTACTGAAATGCAGGAGGATCTCCAACGAATTGACGCATGGTGCAGGGAATGGCAATTGAATGTCAATGTAAACAAGTGCAATGTCCTGCGAATACATGGAAAGGAAGATCCTTTATCATTTACCTACAATATAGCAGGTCAGCAACTGGAAGCAGTTAATTCCATAAATTATCTGGGAGTAGGCATTAGGAGTGATTTAAATGGAATGATCATATAAAGTTGATCGTCGGTAAAGCAGATGCCAGACTGAGATTCATTGGAAGAATCCTAAGGAAATGCAATCCGAAAACAAAGGAAGTAGGTTACAGTAAACGTATTCGCCCACTGCTTGAATATTGCTCAACAGTGTGGGATCCGTACCAGATAGGGTTTATAGAAGACATGGAGAAGATCCAAGGGAGAGCAGCACGCTTCATTACAGGGTAATATAGTAATCGCAAAAGCTTTATGGAGATGATAGATAAACTCCAGTGGAAGACACTGCAGGAGAGACGCTCAGTAGCACGGTACGGGCTGTTGTTGAAGTTTCGAGAATATACCTTCACCGAGGAGTCTGGCAGTATATTGCTCCCTTCTACGTATATCTCGCGATGAGGATGAAATCAGAGAGATTAGAGCCCACACAGAGGCATACCGACAATCTTTCTTTCCACGAACAATACTAGACTGGAATAGAAGGTGGAACCGATAGAGGTACTCAAAGTACCCTCCGTCACACATCGTCAGGTGGCTTGCGGAGTTTGGTTATAGATGTAGATGTAGATATTTAGGTAAAAGAAGGTAATGACTGGCGGGACATTCCGGGGCATTAGGGAGTGGAGTGTTTGGTACGGGAGAGACATGTTATGGGCAAAAATTGTAGAGGGAGACTAAGCCCTGAAAACAATAAGCAGATTCCAGTAGATGTAAGTTGCAGAAGCTGTGCAGGGACGAAGAGGCTGGCACAGAGTGGACTACAGTGTGCAGGTACAGTACAGAAAAACAGACCAGAACAGAAACAACATGAGCTTAATCTACGACTGTGAAAATGTCTGACGTATTTTCGCTTCGGGATGAGGTGAGTGATTGGTCGCAGCTGGTGGCGCATCTTCACGCGGACCGCAGCAGCGTCCTGTGCTGCGTCCGTGCGCAGCGGCTCCCGCGGGGGCTCAAAGTATCGCCTCCGCTAAGCCGGAAATGGCCGCCCAGCCACTGTGCGCATAAGGCGGCCGGCTATTAGGGCGGCCTGGGGGAATCAGTTTCGCCAAGTTGGCTAATTAAATCTCCGGCGGCTGGGAGGCGCAGGGGGGCGGTCGCTGCGGCTGCAACAAGCCTTCTAATGAGGCGCACTCCGCCGGCGGCGAGGGGTGCGACGCCGAGGATGGCGTCCGCAGAAACGGTACGAAACTGCTCCGGTCCTGACCACTCGCCTTGTGTTCGCCCACAAAACTGCAAACGTGTGGTCATACAAAGCAGGCCAAAAATTAACTTCCCAAAATAAAATAACTGTGTGGATTTTATTCCCATCATTTAATTGTAAATAGAAGGCACGAAGTGTGTAGCGAATTTCTAAGGAGGTTGATTTCTGGACATCACAAAACCCCTGATCTACGCGTATATCGGGCTGATATACGAGGTGCGACAATAAAGTAATGAGACTGATTTTCTTTGCAAGATGTGGCAACCCGGTAGGCTTGAGTAGGCACAATACCTTAGACCTTGGTCTATAAGCTGCTTCTAGTCGAAGCAGCAAATCGATGCAACTGCTCAGTTGTTCGTTGTGCTGTAATAAGTTAACACGTGTTTGTGTCTCTCGTCACGGAAATGGAACCGCATAATATTGCGCAATGATACGCCTCTTTGCGTTAAATGTGGTGGAAACGTGACGACAACAAATTTTAGAAAGATTTTGTAGAAGAGTTCTTCGTGTCTGTGCCAACATGGCTGATAATTGGATTCAGCATCACGATAATGCGCCAGCCCATACTTCTCTGACAGTACAGCAATTTTTAACCTCAAAATAATTTTCAGTACTACCACAGCCACCTTATTCACCAGATATCACCCCGTGCGACTTTTTTCTATTTCCAAGCGTCAAAACGGCGGTCAAGGGACACCATTTCCCAACAACACAACATGTCCAAAAAGCTGTGACGAGGGTCCAGGAGGATATTACAGAAGATGAGTTCCAGAAATGTTACCATCAATGGCAGAAGCGCTGGAAAAAGTGTGTGCAATCAGAAGGTAACTACTTTGAAGGAGATAACACCAAACTTGACTAAAACGGTAATCAACATTTTTTTCACATCAGTCTCATTACTTTATTGACACACCTCGTATGTTTGCTGTAGTTTCAGAACAACAGTCTCGGGTGCGAAATTATTTAATGTCGACGACACTTTTCGCCCTTCTGGGGAGTCATCAGATTGTCTACAAAAGAAGAAATCAACTATTAGACACAAATGAGTGAAAAGGGCATGGTCCTATCTCGAACGGCTAAGCAGACAACGTGAACTAAAAGTAATAAAAACCTACTTAAAAGTAGCTGGATCCGTGACCCATTAGTCATAAAACCACATATGATGTAAAATAGTAATAGTAGACGGAGAAGTGTCCCATTACTTATAAAATCACATATGATGTAAAATAGTAAAAGTACATGGATAAGTGACCCATCAGTCATAAAACCACATGTAATGTACAATAGACACCAAGGTAACCCGATAAATAATCCATCTGCCATGAAAAATTTTTGTAGACAACCTGATGGTGCCCCAAAAGTGCGAAACGTGTGATTGACATTAAATAATTTCGCAACCGAGACTGCTTCTGTCCTCAGACACTTCTAACGAACGACGCACTGCTTCTCATGAATATACTATTACGATACTTTCAGTGATACATCGCCAGTTTTCGGCAGCGATTTTTACGAAATGATGCTTTTGGAAATCATGACAGGCATATATTTTTCAGAAAACTTCATGCGTTTTGTCGGTTAGTTGTCCATGATTAGAAAGATAGTATGTGTTGTAACAACAAAAAGTAACAAAAGACACTTCTAAACCAGATGCTGTAACAGCCTGCCACGACTGACTATCTGCTGTAGTTTCTAATAGACTATGCACCCCAGAAAATAAGTTACTTACAAGGGAGTTCACGACGTTCGAGTCACGGATTTTCTTCAACTTTTGCACATTTTTAGTAGTCCCTTAGGACAACATAACGTGCAATTTATAAGGCGTACTACTTAGGCGATTTCGAGAAAATACAAGAGACGTCTTACGCGTCTGTGATGTATCGGTACGTTCTTGGGCGGGGGACTGCCCCTGTCACGTTCATACCTGCAATCGGGTAGGCTACCGAGAATTGCTTTTCACCTGGACGCTTCGATTTGCAGACACAGGTTTTAAGGACGAGGGACAGACTTTGAAAGCCCAAGTCGAACATCGATAAATGAAGGTGTAAGTAACTTTATTCAATAACACAATGAGTTACAATATTCCCGAATATGAGGGTAACGTAGATTAATCGCCAGACGTGCTTTTCGACATTAAATGATGGAGAATATCTTTTATACAGACAGGGAAAACATAATATAAAACGGCATTTACTAGAATGAATGAACGCAGTTTTCCCGTTTGCGTAAGGGATCTTCAGAATTGCTTAAGAAAAACAAAGCTCGTTTCAATTTCAATTTTTTTCTGCCGACATTTCGGGTGCTGGATGATGGCTGGTGGATGTGGACGTGCTGCCATAGGCTGACAAACGTGCTTGATGGGTTTCAAACCGGAGAAACGGGCAGTCCAGTCAATTCGCCGAATATCCTCTCGTTCTCTGAATTCCTCCACTGCGCTGTCTCATGCTGTCGCATCCATAAAAATGAATTCATATTCGAAAGCACATCTGAAAAAATACAGGTGGCGAACGAGTACAGTGTGAGTGCAACTTGTTGAAAGATTTGGAGCTCAGTACGCCCATTCAGCATCATGCCTCCCCACAACATAACACATGGATCACCAAACCAATTATATTGTACAATGATCCGGGTGCACTGCGTGTTCCCAATTCTCGCTATAGCAGGGTACGCCCAATCACTGCTCACAGTGAAGAGTATGAGACCCCACTCATATTTGGTCCTGACGCTATGATCTTCGAACAATCGGAATAGGTGCCGCCGATGTGCGGACGCCAGCGGAATCCAACATGCTGGTCGACAGGCAAAGAGTCCACTCTCATGTAGTCGCCGTGCCACTGTTCAGACTGAGACCGCGTGCCTCGTTATCCTCCTAATTGTGGTTGCAAATGTATCCGCCGGGTGACACGGGTCCCTTTCTGCCTGTGGCACAATGTAGAGGGCCTCTGACGCTGTAGCTGATCGTGGTCAACCACCTCCTCTCCTTTGGGCACAGTGCTTGGGGTTCGGATCTGTCACCATGTGCGTGAAACAATGCTGTGAGCAACACCAGACTCCTGGACTTCACTCGTCATTCTTCCCCTCTTTCCAGTTTCTCGAGCCTCATCGATATATTGTCTGTGCTCCAAGTTTGGATGAAGAACCCCATCACACGGCACCATAAGTGCTAGAAGATTGACACAGACTGTCTGTTTTTTCTTTACTTCAGTTGCCTCGTTTGTGGGCCAACCCTGTTTATTGCTATACTCACACTTACCTCATGCCAGGTGACGTCCAGGTTTTTGTGCACGACTGGGAAACTTCTGGCAACGAGTTCCCACACTTTCGTTCATTTCCACCGAGATCTTAATATTGTATCACGCCCGGGGGTACAAATGGTGGAGGACCCTTTAACTGTTTTCGCTTGCCGCTTCTTGACCGTGCGCCCTGTCCACACCACGTACCTGATAATCCCGCGGCGGTCCTATTGTTCTGCTCCACACTGCTGCTGGCTTGCCTGAAATTATGTATTTAAATGTTCAAGCGGGTTTAGGGGAGCCACTCATCGTTAAGCACAACACTGTCCTACGTCTGGAATGAACATCTATATTCTATTACAAATCACAGTTTGCACCGTTTACATTCCAAGTCATAACTGCATATCCCAATTAACATTCTTGATGATTATCTGTCCACAATATCACTTGAACGAGCGTACGCGTAACCTAAGAGAGCGCGGGAGATTGTTGATGATGCGGAAGCCGAATAATCGAACGAAAGTTCATACGCTCGTCATGTCTACACAGATATGTTTCCAGTCCTCCTTGACACTAGTAATAATACAACACTGTTCATAAGGTTAAATTTTCAGTTCTCACTTGTGCGAGCGTGCGCGTAACCGTCGCGGCGCGGCTGATTGTTGATGATGCGGAATGCGATGACAGTACGAACGTTCTCACGCTCGCTATAAGACACTGCCACTTGAATGCTCTCTTTTGTGGTAAACTATTTTGCTAATTGACATTAGTTCATTCTGAGAGGCCGAACACGGCGCGGATGATTGATGTACGGGACGACATGCAAGCGGGCGGGTATTCTCGGCGGCCCTGTTCATTTTTAACTACATCATTGCGCACTTTTCTCTGAATCACTTCCATATTTCATCACTTTACTGTATTAGAACTTGTAGCAACACTTGAACTTCCATAATAACAATGCCTCTCACATGCAGAGCTACCCACAAAACAACATAACAGTTCTGTGTCCCGTACTCGACTCTGCAAACACGCTGCCGGAAAAATACTCCGCAACTAAGCCACCGATATGACAATACGCTTACAATATGTTATATTACTTTAGCTTTTCCTTCTCATAGCAGTATATATAAGTAAATAGCAACTGGGAATGTCGCTAGTTTTCTGACCTACAAAAATAACTTTCAACTTTTATAGTCACATAAAAACTTTGAGGTTTGCCGATGACATTGTAATTCTGTCAGAGACAGCAAAGGACCTGGAATAGCAGTTGAAGGAAATGGATAGTGTCTTGAAAGGATATAAGATGAACATCGACAAAAGCAAAACGAGGATAATGGAATGTAGTCGAATTAAATCAGGTGATGCTGATGGAATTAGATTAGGAAATGAGGCGCTTAAAGCAGTAAATGAGTTTTGCTATTTGGGGAGCAAAGTAACTGATGATGCTCGAGGTAGAGAGGATATAAAATGTAGACTGGCAATGACAAGGAAAGCGTTTCTGAAGAAATTTGTTAACATCCAGTATAGATTTATGTGTCAGGAAGTCGTTTCTGAAAGTATTTGTATGGAGTGTAGCCATGTGTGGAAGTGAAACGTGGACGATAAATTGTTTAGACAAGGAGAGAATAGAAGCTTTCGAAATGTGGTGTTACAGAAGAATGCTGAAGATTAGATGGGTAGATCATATAACTAATGAGGAGGTATTGAACAGAATTGGGGAGAAGAGAAATTTGTGGCACAACTTGACTGGAAGAAGGGATCGGTTGGTAGGACATATTCTGAGGCATCGGGGGATCACCAATTTAGTATTGGAGGGCAGCGAGGGGGGGGGGGGTGAAAATCGCAGAGGGAGACCAAGAGAGAAATACATTAAACAGATTCAGAAGGATGTAGGTTGCAGTAAGTACTGTGAGATGAAGAAGCCTGCACAGGATAGAGTAGCATCAAACCACTCTCTGGACTAAAGACCACAACAGCAACAGTCACATAATTATGACAATGACACTTTTTTAAAAGAACTGCATTATGTACCCGTTCAGTGCCACTGTAAAAAGCATTAGAGAAGCACTTCTAAGTCATGACATGTGTGGACCTTGATCAAATTGTAGCAAGGTATTACCGCCGCATGTCACTGTGCGCCATCATGATAAACGGTTAAACAAATGTCTGAACCAGAAATGAATGAAGATATAACTGAGGAACACGTGGTGTATTTGAAGCCTTGGCGCTCCACTGTTGTGGTGATCAGACAACTTGATCCAGGAGCTCCTCGGGCTTTCACAATGCACACGCAGTCGGAAATTTGTGTCTTCTTTTCTTTATGGCGAATTTTACCAAACCATTAGAGCAGCGACTTGGTTGTATGCTAAAAAGTCTATCATACACTATTAACTTATTCAAGAAAGTGAAGAATAAAATGCGTCAATGAAAAAGAACAGCAACTGGTAAAATAAATATAACTAACATACCAGCAGCGGCATCACACAACTCATGTTACTACTTGTACATGTCCTCCTAAACGTGCGAGGGTCATCAGTCAAAGATGCCCTCTGCGAAGACTGCGTTCTAGCGCGTTTCATCATTCTCGCATTTCGTTTTATCAGTGGGTCTGTCGCAGTTACTTTCAAAATCGGTTACAGTTCTCTGAATGGCGTGTACGAAACTACAAAGTAATTCAGCGTTTCTAAGCGAGGTTTCGCTAAGTTATAACGTATCGTTTAAGGACCATGGGGAAATAAATCTATACAATATCCACTGGCTAGTAGCAAATCCCCCCCCCCCCCATGAACCATGGACCTTGCCGCTGGTGGGGAGGCTTGCGTGCCTCAGCGATACAGATGGCCGTACCGTAGGTGCAACCACAACGGAGGGGTATCTGTTGAGAGGCCAGACAAACATGTGGTTCCTGAAGAGGGGCAGCAGCCTTTTCAGTAGTTGCAGGGGCAACAGTCTGGATGATTGACTGATCTGGCCTTGTAACATTAACCAAAACGGCCTTGCTGTGCTGGTACTGCGAACGGCTGAAAGCAAGGGGAAACTACAGCCGTAATTTTTCCCGAGGACATGCAGCTCTACTGTATGATTAAATGATGATGGCGTCCTCTTGGGTAAAATATTCCGGAGGTAAAATAGTCCCCCATTCGGATCTCCGGGCGGGGACTACTCAGGAGGACGTCGTTATCAGGAGAAATAAAACTGGCGTCCTACGGATCGGAGCGTGGAATGTCAGATCCCTTAATCGGGCAGGTAGGTTAGAAAATTTAAAAAGGGAAATGGATAGGTTAAAGTTAGATATAGTGGGAATTAGTGAAGTTCGGTGGCAGGAGGAACAAGACTTTTGGTCAGGTGATTACAGGATTATAAATACAAAATCAAATAGGGGTAATGCAGGAGTAGGTTTAATAATGAATAAAAAAATAGGAGTACGGGTTAGCTACTACAAACAGCATAGTGAACGCATTATTGTGGCCAAGATAGACACAAAGCCCATGCCTACTACAGTAGTACAAGTTTATATGGCAACTAGCTCTGCAGATGATGAAGAAATAGATGAAATGTATGACGAGATAAAAGAAATTATTCAGGTAGTGGAAGGAGACGAAAATTTAATAGTCATGGGTGACTAGAATTCGTCAGTAGGAAAAGGGAGAGAAGGAAACATAGTAGGTGAATATGGATTGGGGGGAAGGAATGAAAGAGGAAGCCGCCTTGTAGAATTTTGCACAGAGCATAACTTAATCATAGCCAACACTTGGTTCAAGAATCATAAAAGAAGGTTGTATACCTGGAAGAATCCTGGAGATACTAGTAGGTATCAGATAGATTATATAATGGTAAGACAGAAATTTAGGAACCAGGTTTTAAATTGTAAGACATTTCCTGGGGCAGATGTGGATTCTGACCACAATCTATTGGTTTTGAACTGCAGATTAAAACTGAAGAAACTGCAAAAAGGTGGGAATTTAAGGAGATGGGACCTGGATAAACTGAAAGAACCAGAGGTTGTACAGAGTTTCAGGGAGAGCATAAGGGAACAATTGACAGGAATGGGGGAAAGAAATACAGTAGAAGAAGAATGGTTAGTTCTGAGGGATGAAGTAGTGAGGGCAGCAGAGGATCAAGTAGGTAAAAAGACGAGGGCTAATAGAAATCCTTGGGTAACAGAAGAAATATTGAATTTAATTGATGAAAGGAGAAAATACAAAAATGCAGTAAATGAAGCAGGCAAAAAGGAATACAGACGTCTCAAAAATGATATCGACAGGAAGTGCAAAATGGCTAAACAGGGATGGCTAGAGGACAAATGTAAGGATGTAGAGGCTTGTCTCACTAGGGGTAAGATAGATACTGCCTACAGGAAAATTAAAGAGACCTTTGGAGAGAAGAGAACCACTTGTATGAATATCAAGAGCTCAGATGGCAACCCAGTTCTAAGCAAAGAAGGGAAGGCAGAAAGGTGGAAGGAGTATATAGAGGGTTTATACAAGGGCGATGTACTTGAGGACAATATTATGGAAATGGAAGAGGATGTAGATGAAGACGAAATGGGAGATAAGATACTGCGTGAAGAGTTTGACAGAGCACTGAAAGACCTGAGTCGAAACAAGGCCCCGGGAGTAGACAACATTCCATTTGAACTACTGATGGCCTCGGGAGAGCCAGTCATGTCAAAACTCTACCATCTGGTGAGCACGATGTATGAGACAGGCGAAATACCCTCAGACTTCAAGAAGAATATAATAATTCCAATCCCAAAGAAAGCAGGTGTTGACAGATGTGAAAATTACCGAACTATCAGTTTAATAAGTCACAGCTGCAAAATACTAACGCGAATTCTTTACAGACGAATGGAAAAACTGGTAGAAGCCGACCTCGGGGAAGATCAGTTTGGATTCCGTAGAAATGTTGGAACACGTGAGGCAATACTGACCTTACGACTTATCTTAGAAGAAAGATTAAGAAAAGGCAAACCTACGTTTCTAGCATTTGTAGACTTAGAGAAAGCTTTTGACAATGTTAACTGGAATACTCTCTTTCAAATTCTGAAGGTGGCAGGGGTAAAATACAGGGAGCGAAAGGCTATTTACAGTTTGTACAGAATCCAGATGGCAGTTATAAGAGTCGAGGGGCATGAAAGGGAAGCAGTGGTTGGGAAAGGAGTAAGACAGGGTTGTAGCCTCTCCCCGATGTTATTCAATCTGTATATTGAGCAAGCAGTAAAGGAAACAAAAGAAAAATTCGGAGTAGGTATTAAAATTCATGGAGAAGAAGTAAAAACTTTGAGGTTCGCCGATGACATTGTAATTCTGTCAGAGACAGCAAAGGACTTGGAAGAGCAGTTGAACGGAATGGACAGTGTCTTGAAAGGAGGATATAAGATGAACATCAACAAAAGCAAAACGAGGATAATGGAATGTAGTGGAATTAAGTCGGGTGATGCTGAGGGAATTAGATTAGGAAATGAGACACTTAAAGTAGTAAAGGAGTTTTGCTATTTAGGGAGTAAAATAACCGATGATGGTCGAAGTAGAGAGGATATAAAATGTAGACTGGCAATGACAAGGAAAGCGTTTCTGAAGAAATTTGTTAACATCGAGTATAGATTTAAGTGTCAGGAAGTCGTTTCTGAAAGTATTAGTATGGAGTGTAGCCGTGTATGGAAGTGAAACATGGACGATAACTAGTTTGGACAAGAAGAGAATAGAAGCTTTCGAAATGGGGTGCTACAGAAGAATGCTGAAGATAAGGTGGGTAGATCACGTAACTAATGAGGAGGTATTGAATAGGATTGGGGAGAAGAGAAGTTTGTGGCACAACTTGACTAGAAGAAGGGATCGGTTGGTAGGACATGTTTTGAGGCATCAAGGGATCACAAATTTAGCATTGGAGGGCAGTGTGGAGGGAAAAAATCGTAGAGGGAGACCAAGAGATGAATACACTAAACAGATTCAGAAGGATGTAGGTTGCAGTAGATACTGGGAGATGAAGAAGCTTGCACAGGATAGAGTAGCATGGAGAGCTGCATCAAACCAGTCTCAGGACTGAAGACCACAACAACAACAACAGTAGCAAATCCAAGTAAGCTGAGAGATTTGGTTAAATAATAACGCTGGCCCTTCAGTACTAGTGCGAGGTCTTCAAGAACCACGTCATAGGTGAAGGGTGGTACCTATAGTTCCAAAAAGGCATACTGCCGCAGTTATTGAATAACATACCGCAGGGCAGACTGTAATCCATGAGGTACCAATAAGGTGGATTACCGCGCATTCCGCGCAGACAATTGCAGGCATCTTAACAGAATATCTGGAGACCCTTGGACTGGTTATTCACGCAATACGCAATGCCCCGCACGCTTACAATATTTATTTCCTCTCGACTTCTGTTTGTGGAGACATCTACGGGGAAACACCAACTATTCTCGAAAATACAGAAAACCATAATTCAGAAATGTAATACCCAGTATTGCCCATCCGGATACCGTTCCTCACAAGCGGATTTTAATAACTGCGTGCCTATGGAGTACCGTTTCAGTAACTTGAAGGGATTCGTGATTTCTTGATAAAAAGTTACAGTTAATAACTGACGGAAAATCATCGAGTGAAACAGAAGTGATATCTGCCGTTCCACAAGGAAATATTACAGTCCCTCTTCTGTTCCTAAGCAATATAAACGATTCAGAAGATAATTTAACCAGCCCTCTTATGTGTTTGCAGATGATGCTCTTGTCTGTAGTTTAGTACCAGTTATCATAAGATGAAAACCAACTACAAAATGGTTTAAAAAAGATATCTGCATGGAGCGCAAAGTGCTAATTCGCTCTAAATAAAAGAAAGTGAGATTTCATCCACATGAGTGCTAAAATGAATCTGATCAATTTCAATTACACTGTAAGTCACACAAATGTAGAAAGCCGTCAGTTCAGCCAAATACTTAGGGATTGCAATTACAGACAACTCAATGTGGGGAGGTTACATAGAAAACGTTGTAGGTACGGCGAATCAAAAACTGCGTTTAACTGACAGAACGCTTAGAAACTGCTGCAGGTCTACTACAAAGACTGTCTACAATACGCTTGTCCGTCCTATTTTGGAGTATCGCTGCTCAGTACAGGATACGTATGAGAGAGGATAACAGGAGGACATAGAAAAAGTTCAGCGAAGGACAGATCGTTCTGTATTATGGTGAAACCAGGGAGAGGGTGTGACAGATCTGATATGACTGTGGCGACAAATATGAAGACAAAGACGTTTTTAGTTGTGGCGAGATGTTTTCTGGAAATTTCAGCCACAACCCATCTCCTTAGCATTCGAAAATATTTTGTTTCCACCTGCCTTCATAGGAAGAAATTTATATATGTAGTGTCTGTTCTTTCCTGCAGCCCTGTACATGTAACGAAGCAGAAATTCCGACATCAGCTGCAATCAGTCACGGAAAGCCAATGCTGACAAGTGAAAATTTGTGCCGGAGCGGGAGTGGAACCGAGATTTCCCGCTTATCGCGAGTGGTCCCCTAAATCACTTCGGATGTCGGAGCACGTATGTAGTGTGCGATATATGGGCATTTGAGTTATACGGGAAGCATGCTTGGACAGCCGAAGTGGTTAAGGCGACCGTTCGAGATAAGCGGGAAATGCGGCTTCGAATCACGGGCTGGCATAAATTTTCACTTGTCGCCATTGAACTAATTTCAGTGCCCGATTGCACCCGATGTCGGAATTTGTCTTTCGTCATAGGGAGAATGATCACTGTGATAAAATAAGGGAAATCAGGGCTCTCACGGTAACATTTAAGTCTGTTTCTCAAGTGCTCTCCGAGACAGAAACGGTAGAGAAATCGTGTGAAGGTGGTCCGATGAAGCCTCAGCAAGGCCCTTACAGGTGAACTGCAGAGTATCATGCAGATGTTGTTGTAAAATCGCTTTATACTATGTACGATTGCTCAAGGTCAACACTTTGAGAATTGACGTTACCTGCACTACTGGCCATTAAAATTGCTACACCAAGAAGAAATGCAGATGATAAACGGGTATTGATTGGACAAATATATTATACTAGAACTGACATGTGATTACATTTTCACGCAATTTAGGTGCATATATCCTGAGAAATCAGTACCCAGAACAACCACCTCTGGCCGTAATAACGGCCTTGATACGCCTGGACATTGAGTCAAACAGAGCTTGGATGGCGTGTACAGGTACAGCAGCCCATGCAGCTTCAACACGATACCACACTTCATCAAGAGTAGTGACTGGCGTATTGTGACGAGCCAGTTGCTCGGCCACCATTGAGCAGAGAGATCTGGAGAATGTGCTGGCCAGGGGAGCAGTCGAACATTTTCTGTATCCAGAAAGGCCCGTACAGGACCTGCAACATATGGTCGTGCATTATCCTGCATAAATGTAGAGTTTTGCAGGGATCGAATGAAGGGTAGAGCCAAGGGTTGTAACACATCTGAAATGTAACGTCGACTGTTCAAAGTGCCGTCAATGCGGACAAGAGGTGACCGAGACGTGTAACCAATGGCACCCATACCATCACGCCGGGTGATACGCCAGTATGGCGCTGACAAACACACGCTACCAATGTGCGTTCACCGCGATGTCGCCAAACACGGATGCGACCATCATGATGCTGTAAACAAAACCTGGATTCATCCGAAAATATGACGTTTTGCCATTCTTGCCCCCAGCTTCGTCGTTGAGTACACCATCGCAGGCGCTCCTGTCTGTGATGCAGCGTCAAGGGTAACCGCAGCCATGGTCTCCGAGCTGATAGACCATGCTGCAGCAAACGTCGTTGAACAGTTCGTGGAGATGTTTGTTGTCTTGCAAACGTTCCCATCTGTTGATACAGGGATCGAGACGTGGCTGCACGATCCGTTACTGCCATGCGGATAAGATGCTTGTCATCTCGACTGCTAGTGATACGAGGCCTTTGGGATCCAGCACGGCGTTCCGTATTACCCTCCTGAACCCAACGATTCCATATTCTGGTAACAATCATTGGATCTCGACCAACGCGAGCAGCAATGTCGCGATACGATAAACCACAATCGCGATAGGCTACAATCCGACCTTTATCAAAGTCGGAAACGTGATAGTACGCATTTCTCCTCCTTACACGAGGCATTACAACAACGTTTCACCAGGCAACGCCGGTCAACTGCTTTTTGTGTATGAGAAATCGGTTGTAAACCTTCTTGATGTCAGCACGTTGTAGGAGTCGCCACCGGCGCCAATCCTCTGAAAAGCTAATCATTTGCATTTCAAAGCATCTCCTTCCTGTAGGTTAAATTTCGCGTCTGTAGCACGTCATGTTCGTGGTGTAGCAATTTTAATAGCCAGTAGTGTAATAAACATACCAAGTACACCTGAGTTTTGCTACAGTACGGGAGCCATACGTGCAACTTCTTCTAATCGTGCGACTGTGGTTTCTGTCGCTATCGTTTGGATCCTGACTGATCAATTTGCATACATGTTACGTCGTAGTTTTCTTCGCACACTCTTTGCAATACCACTCAAAAAATAAACATACTTCCGTTTAAGAAATAAATTCGCTGATATAATTCGTCAACCGTGAATACTAAAATATACTTTTGTGCATTATAAAATTCACAGCGTTCTCCGCAATAACATGACGAATATCGCAATTCGATGTATTTGCTCGTTATGGATGTATTTCGGGTGGCCCGTCTTGGCAGACTCGTTTTGTTAATGGATTTTAAAAATGGAATGTTTACTAATTTGCTTTGTATAAATTACCAATACATGAGTGTTTAACCTATTATATTACATAAATAAAGTACCGTAGAAGCATCGACGAAATAAAATTTGCAGAGCATCAAATTATGCTCCGAAATTACATGAAAATAACGGCAGTGCACCAAGAGAGAGAGAGAGAGAGAGAGAGAGTTGGGAGGAGGGGGGCAGTGCAGGATTGGGTTGATGGTGGGGGAGGAGGGAAGGGGATCTCGTCTCACAGCGCAGCGATTTTTGTCCGCTTCCCGCATGTCGATCGATTTTTGACACGTGCTCCGTTATCACCACCACCTGCACGAAATGGAAAGAAACCCGTGCTATTGCTTAACTGTGGGTCATACATCTCAAGATGGTGACCCTAACCAAGCCGTTTGTCATCCTGAAGAGACCTCAGAATGTGAAGATCCACTTTCAGTGCATACGACGAATGGTACACTTTTTCCATTTTATATAGCATGTTTTATTACTGAGGAATATGAACACATTCTGCCAACACGGAACCTTACCATCACTCGAAATGATGCATTTTAGTATGAGTCGTGATCAAGTATGAACACAAAAGAGCTCATTGATAAGGAGCATAAAAGCCATAGGGGTATATAAACCACGAGATGGAACATGGGGAAATGCAATGTTGTATGTTTACTGATATTTATGTTTACTGGCATACGGACTTCTACAAATTTTCTGCACAGAAATGTGGATGTAAGGTTTTGCGGTTGCTCAGATAACATAATGATTGAGAGTAGTTTGTGGCCTCGTTATCGACCATGAAACAGTTCATGCAATTTCACTGACCAAGAAGACAGCACGACCGAGGGGACGGGGATTTGTCCGCAATTTCGTGTGGTGAAAGAGGACCCCTAACACCTCACGTGGTTAAAATATTAGGACGCACTACCCGGAAAATCCCTAGAAAAATCGATCCAAAGTTTCTTAGGTGCCGTATGAGTATAAAATGTTAGTCCAGCGCCGAGCCGCCGTTTGGCCTACATGGTTTGCCAGCACGGTAGCTCAGCGCGTTCGGTCAGAGGGTTAGCTGCCCTCTGTAACAAAAAAACTTGAGTTAGTGGATCAACGACGAACTGAAACGGGTGTCTTGCGACGTCCGCCCCGAGCAGATGCAACGAACTAAAACGAACAAAATGAGAATAACAAAACAAAAAAAAAACATGGTTAGCGTTCCGACCCTTATGCCAGAGGTCTCGGGTTCGATTCTTCGTCCAGCACTTTTTTTATCTTCTGTTGCTTGCAAAATTGCAGCGCATTGTTACAGGAGAATCGTGAAATTAATTCCCGGGAAGATTGTATAGAAATTCATTCTATAATTCACCATCCATTATCGCCACGAATATTCCGAGACACGATCCAACA
Source organism: Schistocerca cancellata (assembly GCF_023864275.1). Lineage (NCBI taxonomy): Eukaryota > Metazoa > Arthropoda > Insecta > Orthoptera > Acrididae > Schistocerca > Schistocerca cancellata. The sequence goes on from NC_064627.1 coordinate 681,851,068, forward strand.
TTCCTGGTTTGCCTCAAAATTATCAGATACTCAAAAACATTTTCGTAAATGTTAATGGGGCATGTTTTTGTACAGATTTATTGCAAACGCCCTGTGATTGTAAAAAAATATGCTTTCATATGTTGCGCAAGATGTCGCAAAAACTATTGCTCTGTTTGTTTTTACGATTATTACCACTGCGGTTCCTGTTTATAATTATTATATGCATAAAAGTGAATGTTTCCCAATCGACTTTGTTATTCTGATTAAAAACCCAATGTTTCTCCTAATATACTTTACAATGAAAAATGGGAAACCCATCGCTTTGAATTGTGTTGTTGGACAAAAAGAAAATAATTTTTATTCAATAATGTAACTAATTTGTTAAAGATAATGTAGGTTTGGGAAACTTTCTGAATAATTGGTGGAATAACAAAAGAAAATGTAACAGAAGGAAAAAAAAGTGTTGGAGGAGGAATCGAACCCGAGACCTCTGACGTAAGAGTCTGAGCCCTAAACATCTAGGCCAGACGGCGGCTCGGCAATGCACTAACATTTTATACTCATACGGCACCTAAGAAACTTTGGATCGATTTTTTCCGGGATTTTCAGGGTAATGCGTCCTAATATTTTAAGCACGTGAGGTGTTAGGGGTCCTCCTTCACCACACAAAATTTCGGACAAATCCCTGACCCCACGGTCGTGCCGTCTCCTTGTGAGACCGGCAGTGATTAGGATAACATAATAAACTGACATCTTTCCTATTGCGAAGGAAGTTAAAGCATGAAAGCCATTATTGAAAGCAACTATGTCCCAATCAAGTCTCAATGGAAGACGGGAGAACGGACGATCAGATTTGCCGTAGCACTACAACGCCCAAGGACTCAAAATGACCCTTTCTCGTATTTAAATGATAGCTTCGTTCCACAGAATGATTAGACAAAAATTTCCTTCTCTACGTTTTATGCAATGTACTTTCAGTATATTGAAAACCAGTGTATTTTGGAAAAATTATTATGATTTTTTGCAGGTTTCATCTTTAGTACCCAGATTATTCATACTGAACCCTATAACATAGTACTATAATTTAATTTAGTGGTACGTCTAATGTTTACTTCATTCACTCTCAAAATGCAGCTATTTGGCTTTCTGTTCGAACAATTAACCTTAGTTCATATTATTGCGCTGTGAATGGACATCAGTGGAGTATCAAGTGCTTCGTACTTGCTCATAGACCACTATATAATCAAGTATACACTGCTATTTAGGGAGTAAAATTACCGATGATGGTCGAAGTAGAGAGGATATAAAATGTAGACTGGCAATGGCAAGGAAAGCGTTTCTCAAGAAGAGGAATTTGTTAACATCGAGTATAGATTTAAGTGTCAGGAAGTCGTTTCTGAAAGTATTTGTATGGAGTGTAGCCATGTATGGAAGTGAAACATGGACGATAACTAGTTTGGACAAGAAGAGAATAGAAGCTTTCGAAATGTGGTGCTACAGAAGAATGCTGAAGATAAGGTGGGTAGATCACGTAACTAATGAGGAGGTATTGAATAGGATTAGGGAGAAGAGAAGTTTGTGGCACAACTTGACTAGAAGAAGGGATCGGTTGGTAGGACATGTTTTGAGGCATCAAGGGATCACAAATTTAGCATTGGAGGGCAGTGTGGAGGGTAAAAATCGTAGAGGGAGACCAAGAGATGAATACACTAAGCAGATTCAGAAGGATGTAGGTTGCAGTAGATACTGGGAGATGAAGAAGCTTGCACAGGATAGAGTAGCGTGGAGAGCTGCATCAAACCAGTCTCAGGACTGAAGACCACAACAACAACAACACTGAAATTGGTATGAGAGAGGTAAACTGAGTACTGAGAAATGACACCCTGTCAGTGACCATCAAGGATTTAGAAGCGTTTATTACAATTATTTATGCTCGTTGTGTGACTGCAGAAGTGGAGATCTCCACAGCTTATCGTATCACTTTTGGGGCATACTATTTTGTGTACAAACCACGAGTACTAAAAGATATTGTGTAATTATGAGATTCCTGAGGTTCTGCTAGAAGTCTATACACTCTTCACATGTACAGACTGATAAATTTGCATTGATTTATGCTGTTTGAATCAAGTTCATAGAAAACTGCTCCGCATGTCACAAACCCGAAACTGACCTAATGATAGATGAGCCTGACAAGTATGGACAAAATTACTAATTAGTTGCAGTTGTTGACGGCAAGTGTGTTATGAATAGTTTCCCTTACATTGTTGAGGATATTACAAGATCCTAGTGGGAAAGGTTTTCAGATTTTGTAGTGATGAGTCCTATTGAACGATTTATATCCAAAGGCAAAGACGTCGCTATAGGAAACTACTTCACTTGGGTTACTAAAATATCTTTACTCCACACTTTACAGTAAAACCACTTTGGGGTTGCTAATCTAAGTTAAACTGCAACACACAAATTAAATAAAAAAGAACAACTTTTGATGTAAGGATTAAAATTATGTCCACACATGTGAACTACGAAATAGGTTTCACATACAAAGGGTGTAAAAGTGTCAGAAGTAATATATGAAACCAGTTCAAATAAATGAAGTAATATCCGATAGTGCCGGCCGCGGTGGTCTTGCGGTTCTAGGCGCTCAGTCCGGAACCGCGCGACTGCTACGGTCGGAGGTTCGAATCCTGCCTCGGGTATGGATGTGTGTGATGTCCTTAGGTTAGTTAGGTTTAAGTAGTTCTAAGTTCTAGAGGACTGATGACCACAGATGTTAAGTCCCATAGTGCTCAGAGCCATTTGAACCATTTAGATACCCGATAGTGAATCTCTTTCAGCTATGGAATGATAATCAGTTTTCTGGATTTTATTACGCTTGTCCCATACGCACTTCATTGGTGTCTGAAATAAAGTTGTCCCGTGTGTCCGAGTATTAAATGAGCAGTTCGTTTTCCGACGTATTTAATGTTCCAGACTGTAAAACTTCAATTTAAATCTGCTGTGTTTTGTTATTGACTAACTCTTTATTTAATAACAACTACGAATAATTCTGTTCTACTGTTAGCAAATGAAATAGATTGATTGGAATTACTTTGTAGCAAATGTTTGAACGGTATCCCAATTATGCTAGCAGCTAAGTGGTGAGATATCTCAAGTTGCTTGTTAGGATTATGATCAAGTTCATTCCAGACATGGTAGTATTTTTACGTGCTTTGCAACGAAGCTCAGAGATGGACATATTCATTCACGCATCACTGATATGTGGCTATCAGTGCGTGTCCGTCAATCACGTTATCACGTTGTGGCCAGGACAGAACGAATACATTCAGCCCTGAATCAATATTCCCTGATTTTATTGACGTTTCCAGTCATTATCTTTCTATACGACGCAGTAAAACGTAAGAACCTTACATATAAGAAACCTCATACAGTATCTGTAACACTGGCTGTAAATTATTGAATTATTCTCAATAATGTTACCTTAAAAGTTTTTGTCGAATAAAGAACTAGACTATCAAGGTACTTGAACAATGGCCTCGGACGAGGACTCGATCGCTATCTATTATTCTATAGCTGTTTTATAGTCGATAATTCTAGAATACAATGTGGAAACACTGGATAAACAATGACGACGGCATCACTTCTTGCCACGCGTTCTTGAAAGCGGCAGAGGATATTCCTACCGACGATCTAGGGTCTGTCCTGCTCTATCTTGTTGCATCTTAGACGGAGGTGTCGGTTCGCCATTAAAAAACAAAAAAACAATAAAGAATGCCTTGAACAGCTATATGAATACTTACTTAGAGGTCCGTCACACAAACAACAAGGTGTACATCTTATGGGAATATTTGTATCACCTTGCCTTCAAATTCTCATTACAACAGATATCACGCATAAAGCATGTAGCACCTCCGGGCTTTTTTCTGTATTCAGACTACGAACATATGCCTAAGGTATTTTATATTACACTGCTTAGTATCATTATTTCGCATTGATTATGTACTCACGAAAGCTTGGTCTAATGGTAACTAGTGCTAATTTTTGCGTTACGACAAGGTCAGCCACGAAAAAGGCACATACCACAAAATGCATTTGTAAAATGAAGCATTAATTCGTTTCAACTCATCAAATAAGGCAAGAATTCCTTGTCAATGGACACCATGTCTCGTAACAGGAAATTCCAAATGCTGTTTACTTGAATTCCTTTAAACGAACGTCAGACATCTCGCTTCGGCTAAACGGAATACAAATGGTTTCCAGATATGGGGCTGTGTCTCTGCTACCACCCGTGAAGGGTATTTCTGTATAAAATTCTACTGCTGTGCATAATAGATATTTTAAGGTTTAACGAGTCACGAGTCACTGAAGAAACAATGCCGTGTACCACTAAACCATCAGTGAGTATCGTTTGTAAAAAGCTCGACACTGGCTGGAAACATATGTTTACATCTACATGTACATGGATACTCCACATCCACCTTAGGGCGTGTGGCGTTGGGTATCCCGTAGCACTCCCAGTCATTTCCTTTCCCGTTCCACTCGCAAATAGAACGTCATAAACGGACTGTCTCTATGACAGCATATGAGCCCTAACTTCTCGTATCTTATCTTCGTGCTCCTTATGCGCAGTGTATATTGGAGGTAACAGAACCGTCTTGTCTTACATCAGCTTCAAATGCAGATTCTTAAATTTTCTCAACAGTGTTCCTCGAAAATAACGGCACCTTCCCTCCACGGATTCCTTTTGACTTCCTGAAACATCTCCGTAACGAATGTGCGTTGTTCGAACCTGCTGGTAAAAGATCTGACAACGAGGCTCTGAATGACTTCGATGTCTCCCTTTAAATCAACCCACTACGCATCCCAAACACCCGAGCAATACTCACGAATAGGTCGCACCAGCGTCCTGTATGCGGTCTCCTTGCAGTTGAACCATACTTTCACAGAATTCTCCCAATAACCCGAAATCGACGACTCGCCCTTGCTACCACACTCCTCACATGCTCGTTACATTTCATATAGCTTTACAACTTTATGCTCAGATATTTATTCGATGTGATTGTGTGAAGCAGGACACTATTAATGCTGTATCCGAACATTAATGGTCTGTTTTTCGTACTCATCTGCATAAGCATACATTTTTTCTACATTTAGTGCTCGCTTCCACCCATCACATCATCATCATCATCATCATCATCATCATCATCATCATTTAAGACTGATTATGCCTTTCAGCGTTCAGTCTGGAGCATAGCCCCCCTTATACAGTTCCTCCACGATCCCCTATTCACTGCTAACATTGGTACCTCTTCTGATGTTAAACCTATTACTTCAAAATCATTCTTAACCGAATCCAGGTACCTTCACCTCGGTCTGCCCCGACTCCTCCTACCCTCTACTGCTGAATCTATGAGTCTCTTTGGTAACCTTGCTTCTCCCATGCGTGTAACATGACCCCACCATCTAAGCCTGTTCGCCCTGACTGCCACATCTATAGAGTTCATTCCCAGTTTTTCTTTGATTTCCTCATTGTGGACACCCTCCTGTCATTGTTCCCATCTACTAGTACCTGCAATCATCCTAGCTACTTTCATATCCGTAACCTCAACCTTGTTGATAAGGTAACCTGAATCCACCCAGCTTTCGCTCCCATACAACAAAGTTGGTCGAAAGATTGAACGGTGCACAGATAACTTAGTCTTGGTACTGACTTCCTTCTTGCAGAAGAGAGTAGATCGTAGCTGAGCGCTCACTGCATTAGCTTTGCTACACCTCGCTTCCAGTTCTTTCACTATGTTGCCATCCTGTGAGAATATGCATCCTAAGTACTTGAAACCGTCCACCTGTTCTAACTTTGTTCCTCCTATTTGGCACTCAATCCGTTTATATTTCTTTCCCACTGACATTACTTTCGTTTTGGAGATGCTAATCTTCATACCATAGTCCTTACATTTCTGATCTAGGTCTGAAATATTACTTTGCAAACTTTCGATCGAATCTGCCATCACAACTAAGTCATCCGCATATGCAGGACTGCTTATTTTGTGTTCACATATCTTAAGCTCACCCAGCCAGTCTATTGTTTTCAACATATGATCCATAAATAATATGAACAACAGTGGAGACAGGTTGCAGCCTTGTCTTACCCCTGAAACTACTCTGAACCATGAACTCAATTTACCGTCAACTCTAACTGATGCCTGACTATCCATGTAAAGACCTTTAATTGCTTGCAAAAGTTTGCCTCCTATTCCATAATCTTGTAGAACAGACAATAACTTCCTCCTAGGAACCCGGTCATATGCCTTTTCTAGATCTATAGAGCATAGATACAATTCCCTGTTCCACTCATAACACTTTTCCATTATTTGCCGTAAGCTAAAGATCTGGTCCTGACAACCTCTAAGAGGCCTAAACCCACACTAATACTCGCACTTTCCTTTCAACAATACCTGAGAAGATTTTACCCACAACGCTGATTAAAGAGATACCTCTGTAGTTGTTACAATCTTTTCTGTTTCCATGTTTAAAGATTGGTGTGATTACTGCTTTTGTCCAGTCTGATGGAACCTGTCCCACCTCCCAGGCCATTTCAATTATCCTGTGTAGCCATTTAAGACCTGACATTTCACTGTATTTGATGAGTTCCGACTTAATTTCATCCACCCCAGCCGCTTTATTGCACTGCAATCTATTGACCATTTTTTCCACTTCCTCAAATGTGATCCTATTTCCATCATCATTTCTATCCCGTTCTACCTCGAAATCTGAAACATTACTGATCGCATTTTCACCTACATTGAGCAACTCTTCAAAATATTTCCTCCATCTGCCCAAGGCATCCACTGGATTCACCAGCAGTTTTCCTGACCTGTCCAAAATACTTGTCATTTCCTTCTTACCTCCCTTTCGAAGACTGCTAATTACACTCCAGAATGGTTTTCCAGCAGCTTGACCCATAGTCTCCAACCTGTTTCCAAAGTCTTCCCAAGATTTCTTCTTGGATGCTGCAATTATCTGTTTGGCTTTGTTTCTTTCTTCAACATAACTTTCTCTGTCTACCTGGGTTCTGGTATGTAGCCATTTTTGATACGCCTTCTTTTTCCTTTTACAGGCTGCCTTTGACTGTATCATTCCACCAAGCTGTTTGCTTCATCCTACTTTTACACACTACTGTTCCAAGACATTCTTTAGCCACTTCTAGTACTGTGTCCCTGTACCTTGTCCATTCCTTTTCCAATGACTGTAATTGACTACATTCAACTAACTGGTACCTTTCTGAGATCGCTGTTATGTACTTGTGCCTGATTTCCTTATCCTGAAGTTTCTCCACTCTTATCCTCCTACATATGGACCTGACCTACTGCACTTTCGGCCTCACAATCCCAATTTCACAGCAGATTTAATAATGATCAGTGTCATCAAAGAATCCCCTGAATACACGTGTGTCCCTCACAGCCTTCCTGAATTCCTGATCTGTTATTATATAGTCAGTGAAAGATCTGGTTCCCCTGCCTTCCCAAGTATACCGGTGAATGTTCTTATGTTTAAAAAAGGAGTTTGTGATTACTAAGCCCATACTGGCACAGAAATCCAAGAGTTGTTTCCCATTCCTGTTGGCCTCCATATCCTCTCCAAATTTACCCATAACCTTTTCATACCCTTCTGTTCGATTTCCAATCCTGGCGTTAAAATCACCCATGAGCAGAACACTGTCCTTGTCCTTTACTCTAACAACTACATCACTGAGTGCCTCATAAAAACTATGCATCTTATCTTGATCTGTCCCTTCACAATGCGAATATACTGACACAATCCCAATTTTCTTGCTAGACACTGTCAAATCTATCCACATCAGTCGTTCGTTTACATACCTTATTGCAACTACGCTGGGTTCCATTTCTTTCCTGATGTAAAGCCCTACACCCCATTGTGCTATTCCTGCTTTGACTCGTGACAGGTAGACCTTGTATTCTCCCACTTCCTCTTCTTTCTCACCCCTTACCCGAATGTCACTAACAGCTAAAACGTCCAGCCCCATCTTACTTGCAGCCTCTGCCAGCTCTACCTCCTTCCCAGAGTAGCCCCCATTGATATTAATAGCTCCCCATCTCATTACCATTTGTTTGCCAAGTCGTATCTTAGGAGTCCCTGGTTTGTCAGTTAGAGGTGGGACTCCGTCACCTCCAAAGGTCCGAGGCATTTTGCTCTGATTGTTGCCAGCATCATATTTAAAGTACCAGGGAAGCAGGTTGCTAGCCTTACTTGCCCCGAGTCCCATTGGGTTTTACCCCTAACACCTGAGGGGTAGTAGTCTTTGCCGTATGAGCACAAAGGTGACCACGACTCAGAATAAGTCCGAGATGCCCAGCCTTAATCCAAATTAACTGGTATCCTGACTGTTGGGACCACTTACTTGGCCACTCATACGTTGCCCGTGGTTCATGAACTAGGACATCAGTACAGGAACCCACACCATGAATCACCACCCACCCATCACAGCAACTAGAAATTTTGTTTAAGTCCTCTTATAGCCTCCTACAGTCACTCAACTTCGACACTTTATCATACACCACAGCATCATCAGCAAACAATCGCAGATTGCTACCCACCCTATCCGTCAAATCATTTGCATATATAGAGAGAATGATACCCTTGCCTGGGGCACTCCAAACGGTACCTTTGAGCATTCCCCGTCGAGGACAACGTACTGAGTTCAAATACTTAAGATGTCCTCGAGCCACTCACATATCTGTGATCATTTTACGCTTACTCTTAGCTTCATTAACATCCTGCATGCGGCATCGTGTCACAAGCTTCCTGGAAATCTAGAAATATGAAATCTGCCTGTTGCCCTTCATCTATAGTTCGCAATGTATCATCTGAATGGGCAAGCTGAGTTCGCACGAGCTATGGTTCCTAAGCCCATTCAGATTCGCGGACACAAGCTTTCCGATAGCAAGAGAATTTACTGAATTCGAACTGAGAATATGGTCAAGGATTCCGTAGCACACCGGTGTTAGAGACACTGGTCTGTAATTTTGCGGGTCCGTCCTTTTACCCTTCTTATACAAAGGTGTTACCTGCCCTTTTTTACAGTCGCATGGCACTTTACGCTGGGCAAGAGATTCGCGATAAGTTCAAGGTAAGTTAGGAGCCGATGCCGTAGAATACTCTTTGAAAAACGGAACTGGGAGTCAGACTTACATACATCTCTTTCCTGTGTCTGTGCTCTGGTGACTTATTTGTTTCAGCTCTTTTAGTTGTTTCTCTACGTCACGGACACTTATTGCTTCGACGTCCTGCTCGGTCGTCAAACGACGGTATGTTTTTAAATTTGTCCGTAATTCCTCTTACTGGCACTAAGTGATGCCATCTCACTATCTAAGTGAGATGCTAACAACTGCTTATCAAAACTGAGATGAAAACCAGAATAAGAATTTACTATCTGAAATAAGCGGAAGGATTCAATGAAGGAGGGTGATAAGGATGACACCCTCGATTCTCAGCGATTTACAACGATGATCCCGTAAGCGACCGCCACAGAATAATTTTCCAAAATGTCTTGTGAGGACGCCCTACAGAAGATCTCCTGGTGGCAAATGACAGATTTTTATCATGTCTTAAACTCTCAAAGGTAGGTTTATTTGTGTGGTTGTATTCCGTATTCCCTAAGCTTGTTCTCATCACTATCTTGCAAGAAGATAAGAAATAAAAGCTTAAATTGCTCTCACATAAGGTAAATAATACACAGAGCTATCAGATCACAAACGAATCATGATATAAAAATCAACCTTTATATGTAAACTGCAGAAATTCATTACATATCTTTAGATTTAATCGTTTTCTTCTCCAAATAAATTTGCAATATTTAATACATATCAAATTCAAGAGTTGTTACTACAGGAAAAGGAGAATTATGTATTTTCTTTGACAAAATTTCTTTCCTTTTCCAGTACCTATTAAACCTAAATATTGACGCAATATCCTGCTCGTCACTTTCTCTGACATATTCCAATTTAGGTCATATTAAATAGTATATGCTCCCAATAATCGATTTCCATAGATCCACAGCTATTTCAGCTACATCGATTTGTGTGCGTAAGATCTTTGAAGGGAGTGCGGTCACCACCATTGAGAACTTTAAGACTCTCTATATGGCTGGAGAGATTTGAAAGTGGAACAAACCGTTCGCCCTCAGTTCTACTCGGTTCGAGACTGTTCATGAGCGAAGGAGTGGTATGGTTTGATAATGGGCGTGGCTGCACTGAATTATCGTCAAGAAGAGGAAGAGCTATGTACGAAAGCAGCTAAAGGATTGTATTTAAATTGTAATCAGACTTACATACAACTCTTTCCTGTGTCTGTGCTCTGGAACACACGGTACTAATTTTCTGCAACTATATGCTGGACGAGCCATTTTGGAACCTCAGATTTCATAGGCATTGAGGCCGAAGAAGTGATTTTGTGTAGTTACGATTAACTATGTTTCATTCGTGATCGAGGTTAGCAAGTTGTTATTATATTCACCAAAAAGTTTTTGTACCTTACATGATTTTCAAAGCTACATTACGTAGCAAGTATCTGTATGACTGTGCCAAGAGCACCACGTGAGTCGTTTAACATAAATGAAATTGTTCTGTTCAAAACATTTGTATTCTTGGAAACCAACAATACATGAAGAGTTAACGAAAATCTCATAACTTAATTTATATTTCATTCATTTCATCGATTTATTTTAATGAACTATAAATTTTCAAGAGCAGTATTAGTGAATAACCACGAGACTTTGCACTAGTGCTTTGCATGGGAATAACAAAGGATAAGGTTTTCTGTCCTCAATTTACCCATTAGTTCGTTGATAGCCATTTTCTACTTTGTACACATGGTGTGACACATCGAGGCTTTTTATTAATTCAGTATATTACTTTCGGATCACAGAAGGCACCTTTGCCTCTAGAACTTGAGAACAGAAGCTCCTTCGTCATCCTCATAACGGTTTGCTATAGCGTTACGTTACCAACTCTCAACAACCAACTCTTACGAATTAACGACTGAGTTCACCAGTTGATATTTGTATTTCCTGCTGTTTAGGTGAAAAGTAGAGGTTGCTTATGGAATACACCGGTAAGTTCCATAATGAGAAAATTAATCATGAGTAATCAATAGCAAATCATTTCAGATGCCGAAGAATATCCATTGTGCGAAATACGTGTGTTTGTGACTAATTACGACTGAGGTCAGTCAGTTCGTATAATAAAATTTTTTTCGGAGAATTATGCAATTTATAAGAATGACATTTTCAAGAAAGACAATTTCAAATGGAACTCTAATACCCCCATTGCAGATGCTGAGTTTCCTAACAGTCGCAGACGAAATAAATAAACTTATCTGATGTGTTTCACTTCAGTAATACTAAGTAGCCAAGCGTCGGATTAGATTTCCGAACTGAAGTGTACTGTCATGTACTTGTAATACACAAGGCAGACGAGTATTTAAAGGTTTTACAGACATTGAGAGCCCTGAATGCACTGTTCCTTCTTTTATTTTCAGATTTTTAAGGATTGAGATAATTCCCATTTTTGATGTATAGCCACTGCCTGCTCTGCTCAAACTTCAAAACAATAGTGTGTTTCTTTGTTTCTTCCCCGATTACCAGGAAACCATTCCACTGCCTTGACAGTCGTAGGTGACTACCGACATGAACTGAGTGCTCCAGTTTTAGCTGGCTAGGGTAAGTGTCTCGGAAAAATCATTATCTAAGGTCATCTTGAGTGTTAATAAACCGCTTCAGCTTTTTTTAGTCCTTTGATTTTTGGATCACTACAGGTCTCGTGGCACTAAAAGCCATATCTTCAGGTGAACTTCTGTATAACAATAAATCCAGAAGGCGTAACAACCCTGAGATACGCACTGATACGGTAAATTATTTTAAGATTAAAATTAAAAAAAATATATTACAAACTTTTATATGAGAACATCAAAGTATTAGTTCTCACATGACGAAAACATTAGACGGGAATAGCTCGAATACTTTTACCTTTCATTAGTTGCCAAACAGAACAAAACACCGCTAATAGGCTGTATGTCGCAGATTAAAACAGACGGATTTCCAATATAGTGGATGGGTCCTAAACAAATCATACCATGGCGATCCACTGGTAAGGAGAAAATAAATGAAAACTACTAAGATCTAATTTTGTGCTAAATGTAAGACCAAGAAGTGGTTGCCACATAACAGAAGGATATTCTACTTGGACCAAGTCCGTCATGTAAATAGCTATGGACGCAAAAGCATAATCTGGAAACCTCCCTTACCGTTCGTCCGATCTATACTTAATCGCGAACAGGAGACGCAGCCGCATGCTCTTATCATACTGACGATAGGAAGGTAAACAGCTTGCCTGTGGACGTATGGCGCATGCGCTGATGATGCGCGGGCTTGAACGAATTATTCATGGTCTTTCCGGGAATACACGAATCGTAAATGAGGTTATTGGGACTGAAAGTACAAAAACTGTTTATGAAAAACAATTTGATGTATAACAATATGATAGTGACAGATGACATATTTTTCGTTAATAATGGCCGTCAATTAGGCTAAAGCTAGAGCGTAAAATAGGAACATCATGTGCATAATTACGGGTATGAAACAGGTCTGCCAGCTGAGTCCCCTCAGTAAAGCTTAACTTTAACAACATTAACATTCTAAAAATTATTCTTTCGTAAAAATGTTTTCAAAAATTGCCCTACCTGCAAGGTTTACTTTTCGTGGTTCTCAGCTCTAAGAAACAAGTAATCTTTTGCTCTAACAGTGATTTCAGACCGTATCAAGACACACTACATCAGGTTGTAATTGGTGGACAAGTAGTCTTCAAATACACACTGACACTATATCTGTAACTAAAACGGCCTCGTGGTCTGTCCAGTGAGCCATTCCCTTAGATTCATATTGTTTCCTAAGCCCTTCTCTGCAACATGCATACGCTATCTGACAAAAGCATCTGGACACCACTATGTAATGCGGAAATGACTACTACATGCTACGGTCGCAGGTTCGAATCCTGCCTCGGGTATGGATGTGTGTGATGTCCTTAGGTTAGTTAGGTTTAAGTATTTCTAAGTCTACGGGACTGATGACCTCAGACGTTAAGTCCCATAGTGCTCAGAGCCATTTGAACCTTTTGAACTACTATATGCCACGAGAGGGCCGTCCGCCTGTATAAAAGGAGGCAGAAAGTATTCCGTTGTCAGCAGAGAAGCAAGAATTGCAGAATGGCTCGATCAGGAGAGCACAGTAACTTTTAACGTGGATTAATCATTGGATCGCACCAGAGGAACATTATCCGTCAGGGATACCTCATCCATTCTAAGACTGCCCAAATCGACTGTTGGTGCTACAGTCTGGAGCCGAGCGACCGCTACGGTCGCAGGTTCGAATCCTGCCTCGGGTATGGCTGTGTGTGATGTCCTTAGGTTAGTTAGGTTTAATTAGTTCTAAGTTCTAGGCGACTGATGACATCAGAAGTTAAGTCGCGTAGTGCTCAGAGCCATTTGAACCATTTGACTGTTGGTGATGTGATTTTGAAATGAAATCTGAAGTAACAACCACAGCTAAAACGAGACCAAGCAGACATTATCTACTGACAGAGATCATCGAACATTGTGGAGGGTGGTGGTATAAAAACGCCGGAAATTAGTGAAAGGATTGACGCATGGCTTAAAAAGTGGTATCAGATATCCAGATAGCTAGCATAATGACTTGTCTGTAGGAAGTAAAATAGAATGATGGTCGAGCGGCTCCTTATAAGCATTTATGTAATCAGTTCCAAGTGACACAGAGCCACGGCCCTGGACATTGCATGACTGGAAATAAATGAGCTGAGGTTGTGAATCACACTCTATCCTTTGGAAATGGAAGATTTTGAGCTTGGGAAATACCTGGAGAACGTTGTCTGTCAACACAGGTAATGTCAACAGTAAAGTAAGGGCGAGACGATGTTATAAGATGATGTTGTACTTCATGTGTATGATGTCCTTAGGTTAGTTAGGTTTAAGTAGTTCTAAGTTCCAGGGGACTGATGACCTCAGATGTTAAGACCCATAGTGTTCAGAACCATTTGAACTATTTTTGTACTTCATGGTTATGGTGGTGGTCTCCTTATTGCCCTTAAGATGACGATACATGCGGAACGATATGAAGACACTTTACAGCATTGTGTACTGTGATGATGATTGTTTCAGCATGACAATGCACCCTGTTATAAAGCAGTGGCTGTGAAGCATTTGTCTACGGACAATAACATTCCTGAAACGGGTTGGCCTGCCAGGAGTCCCGACATAAACCTACTCAAACACCTGTGCAGTGAGTTGGAAAGCCGGCTTTGTTACAGACCACAGTGCCTAACGTCCCTACCTTCTCTGGTTTCGGCTTTTGAGGAAGAGTAAGCTACCCTTGCTTCCACATCGATTGAGATACCTTACTGGAAGTGTACCCAGCATGAGACATTGCAGGGCACTCTCACGTGTAATTCGGTGCTATGATGCGTAATGTTCTTAGGGAAGTTGACCTTTATTACTTGGTTGCTGTATCTGAATTTGATACGACTTCTTCATATGATGAAATGGTTGGCAGTAGTTAACGCTCTTGCTTGTATGCCCTAGTGAAGGAATAGCGGTAAGCTTTACCTGCGTTCAAGGGAAGAGGGTGCCGATTTGAACATCTGCAGTAAGAGCGTACAGCGGCTGAGGGCCGAGAGTAGCCTTTTTCCTGTGGAACATAGTTCATAGTTCTTCTGTCTCATTGTGGAGACATGTTGAATGACGCCGGTCGATCGGCGGCCGTGTCCAGGTAGGCTGACTAACGCCAAAGAGTCACTGCTGCTGTTGAAAGAGCATTGATGACCAACAATAAAGCAGAGGATGCGCCCTTGTTAGGCAGGAAGTCGATGAGATGACTATGTGTTTCTGCGAATTTCTGTGGGACGGGTCAGTGGCGCCCAGACGTCCAGACTGCTACAAAACATATTTGTGAAGGCACAAGGCTTTTAGAAAGGTTATGGCCGTTCTTTGGAAAGTTCGAAGTGGACGCAACAGTGGAGATAACGATCTTTCTATGGAGGGCTGTGGTTCCATCCAGGTCATGCTTTTAGCAAAATACACAGCGTAAACGCGTGGGAAAGACGCCGCAAAGCTATTTTTTTGACTTTTCTCCAAATTAATTTTTAAAATCTCTGAGTGGTCAAATCTGTGTATGTGGAGCAAGGGGCGGTCTCCCAGCCTCGAATGCCACTCTCCAGCTCGTGATTGGCTTGGGGTAAAGTGGGAGTAGTCCCAGATACAAATGTGCTAGGCTATCTAGCTGGCGAGCATAGCTGAGAGAAAGAGGAGAAGATACTTATACTGGCGCTTCGCTAGTGAAGAACTGCAACTCCCTACGTAAACAGTGAGACTTGTGTCATTTGCTAGTGTGCCACTTAGAGCCTGTGCCAGTCACCATCTGAACGATCAGAGGTACTGTTTCTAGCATCACACACACAAGGAGTGATGCGTGGGTGTACTTATTTGCCTTGAGCTAGCCGTCTAAACATTTGACATATTCTGTCATGCATAGTCATGGCATGGAGTCAAATTAGTTTGGCAGACCAGCAAATGGGTGCACCTGCACACTGGAATCCACCGGGGTTTCAGAAGCTCATAGGAAATACCTGCGTTTCGAATTAGCGGAACACGACACCCCAAACTTGCATTTTTCGGGCGCACGCCATTAATAACAGATTCCTGCTGTCCATGACTCCAGTCGCCGATCGCATCGTGGTGTGCTGCCCTGACATGCAGAAGGGTAAAGTATTCGCTGCTATGGCGTAGGGCTCCAGTATATGCTTCTCATCACCCTGTTCCTTGCCGCAGTGGATACACCGGTTCTCGTGAGATCACCGAAGTTAAGCGCAGTTGGGCGTTGCCGGCACTTGGATGGGTGACCGTTCAGCCGCCATGCACTGTTGCTATTTTTCTGGGTGAACTCAGCCTCGTAATGCCAATTGAGGAGCTACTCGACCGAATATTAGCGGCTTCGGTAAAGGATACCATCATAACGACCGGGAGAGCTGTGTGCTGACCCCACGCTCCTCCTATCCGCATCCTTCTCGGAGGATGACACGGCGGTCGGATGGTCCCGGTAGGCCACTCGTGGCCTGTAGACAGAGTGCTAGTAGTAGAGTACAGATGCTTGACAGTAGCGTAGTTTTTGAGCCATACCACAGATTCACATGTATGAAGTCAGGTAAAGCGATTAGTTCTGGTTAGTGTTGTGTATTGATTCCGAGATGATCACTTTGTTCACCATCGACCCCATGTCATTGAAGGCGTATGTCCAGTAAAAAAATTATTTGCGTGCGATTTCATTAGCAATTATTTTTGTCTTGTGATGTTAAAAATGGATAAATCTATTGTTATTTAGACCACAACTCCTCCCAGTGTTCTGATTAACATTACCTCTGCCATTAATATTAAAGTCTTGATAATAATTGAAAGTAAGAAGTATGCACAGCACAGAGTCGTCATAGAAGCAGAATGTGGACGTACTCCATGTTAATGTTCACTAATAGGGGTCCGGATTCGTTTGATCAAATAGTGTACACTAGGCCAAATTGAGAACTTACTGGATAACGATGACATTTGAGATTATATGTCTATGACACTGGTACAAACTGTGAAATTATTTAAATCAAGTTTCGTCTTTATTTGTGGTGAAGTTTTCGTTGTAGTGTTTTCTAAAACATTCACTTTACCCGGGGTTTATGCACGTGCATTAACTAAAACATTCTTCGCCCATAAAACTCATTATTTTGTAAAGGTTACTGCTAGGACAGATCCATCCAAGGAGGCACATAAGAAGTCTGCCCTTTCATTATGACCAATCAATTAAAAGATTTAAAAAGACATTGGGTAATCAGTGGCAGAATTGTTACTGTCAGTTCGATGCACGCCGGCCATATATATTAAAAAAAGAGACACCAGTGGAATTAAATCACCAAGGTAGGCGAAATCGGTTAATTCCCAAAAGGTGTTTGTCTCTGTGTCATAGGATTCCAAATTTATTCTTCCTATTCAGTATCTTACAAAGGCTAAAGAAATACCTAGTCTGCACTACAAAAGTATTTCCTACGAACTTATTGCAAAAGTACGCGACTACAAATTGAAAATAAAACATTTCTCAGTGGGAGAAACCATCTGTCCGTAAACGTGCATATGGAAAAAAAAGAACAGGGATCTTGCACACCCTAACTTACAATTATACATCCATCTAAAAGAATTCGTGGTTTGGTGACTTTCTGAGTAAGTGTGGAACCTTATGCAAGTCGTAGATGAAGCTTTTACAGAACTTCCGAAAACGCACTTCACGGATATAATTTAAATCATGGGAAAAATCTTGAGTCAATTACATTACTTAAAAGGTGATTGCATCCTGGCAATATGGAATATTGTCCTAATATTCCATTCCTCGTGGCGTCTTTGTGGAAGCGTTGGAATACCACATTCTCACACAGTTGCAAGAATCAGTGATTACGTCCCCACTGTCTACATCTTTACGTTAAAGACATCTTCGTCGTCGCATATTACAGAGAAAACATCAAACGATGTAGTGTATGATACTCGTGTATTGACGTATATTACGTGGAGAAAGTGCATTGCTTTGATGTTTTGCAGACAAAACATAAATACGATGATGTATGTTTGTATGGGCTAGTTATTATGACCCTCTAATGAGTCTGAGTCCCAAATGAATGACGTGTCATCGCAAAGTAATGCTTTGTGTTAAAAGGTTATGGCGCTACGCACATATGATACAAGCGCATTTTTACGTACCTTCTTTTCTCAGCATATAACTTCTTGCATTATTTCGTTTCGTCAAGGCTCTAACGTGGTGTGAAACGGAATTTTGTTTATTCGTGATCAGCAAAATGTGCAGCATCCGTAGCTGGGTGAAGGTCTCGTGTGGTTTTCTCTATGCGTTGCTGTCTTCAGCCATTAGCATCAACGATGCTCACGAATGTTTTCTGATATCGTCCACTCACACTGCATTATTTATTATTCTTTTGCTTTAGGAAACACTAAGAAGAACAAGTTCAAAATTATGAAGTTTACAGAAGAAAAATTAACTGTGCATCACAGATTGTTACAATGACAAATTGCAAATTACAAATTCTACGAAAAATTAACTTTGAACAGCATTTGATATAGGTAACCTTTTATGTCACTGAAACCAGCAAAGAACTTCTTTGGTCTACCTATCAGCCATTGGCCTGGCTACACGCACCAGCAGACTTATTTTAATTTTTACTACTCATAACTGCATCTTTTACTGCAGTTTGTTTTGAAACGCATTTCTTTGACCTACTGTGTCTCCCCCAGATTCTTGAAACGCACCTCATTCGCAAACTTTTATTTCTGAATACTTTCGGATTAAAAGTGTACGTAAATTCGATGAATCTAAACTCGCTGAGATCTTCCCCTATCGGACACAGAATTTTATGTACATATTCCCTTGTTCATCAGGTTTGTTACCCTGTCTCCTGATACCCCTCTCCATCACCCCCCCCCCCTCCAGTCCACCTCTTCCCACCAATATAATCAAATTGACACCTGAATTTTATTTTAGTTCGATTAAGAGACGTACACGGGTAATTTGCAGACTTCCGATAACGACATCTCCTGGACGGGATCTGCCGACAAGAAAACCGCCAGCCAAAAATGCATTGCCATCAAGAAAAACTAAGACTTAAAATAAGAATATTTTTGTTGTAAGAGACTCAGTCTCTTACAGCCACGCCACAAAGCTTCATCCTTATTGCCATGGTACCACCTTAGGCTGGGGACAAAGGGACGAAGTTTTGGAGGTGGAACCCGCGGACAGAAGTCGCTAGAGTAGCCTCTGTGGAGGGCACCCTCTGTGAGATGAGAGAACTTGTTGGCAGCGCGGCGTTAAGCGCCTAGACGAGTCGCCCGCCTGCGGCAGTGGCGTCAAAATGAGGTGAGAGGAGGCAGTGGCGCTCTCTCCGCCTCACAGAGCTTGCCCCTAGTGTCGCTGCACCACCACACCCGGCCCGCGTGCGCTAAAGCGTCCTGCACGTCAAAAGCTGAAGACGATACTTTTGCTCTTGCCTAAAAATGAGCAAGGAAAGAAAAATGTTTTGTTTTTAGTTAGTTGGAAGTAGTTGTAAAAGAAATACACTCCTGGAAATTGAAATAAGAACACCGTGAATTCATTGCCCCAGGAAGGGGAAACTTTATTGACACATTCCTGGGGTCAGATACATCACATGATCACACTGACAGAACCACAGGCACGTAGACACAGGCAACAGAGCATGCACAATGTCGGCACTAGTACAGTGTATATCCATCTTTCGCACCAATGCAGGCTGCAATTCTCCCATGGAGACGATCGTAGAGATGCTGGATGTAGTCCTGTGGAACGGCTTGCCATGCCATTTCCACCTGACGCCTCAGTTGGACCAGCGTTCGTGCTGGACGTGCAGACCGCGTGAGACGACGCTTCATCCAGTCCCAAACATGCTCAATGGGGGACAGATCCGGAGATCTTGCTGGCCAGGGTAGTTGACTTACACCTTCTAGAGCACGTTGGGTGGCACGGGATACATGCGGACGTGCATTGTCCTGTTGGAACAGCAAGTTCCCTTGCCGGTCTAGGAATGGTAGAACGATGGGTTCGATGACGGTTTGGATGTACCGTGCACTATTCAGTGTCCCCTCGACATCACCATTGGTGTACGGCCAGTGTAGGAGATCGCTCCCCACACCATGATGCCGGGTGTTGGCCCTGTGTGCCTCGGTAGTATGCAGTCCTGATTGTGGCGCTCACCTGCACGGCGCCAAACACGCATACGACCATCATTGGCACCAAGGCAGAAGCGACTCTCATCGCTGAAGACGACACGTCTCCATTCGTCCCTCCATTCACGCCTGTCGCGACACCACTGGAGGCGGGCTGCACGATGTTGGGGCGTGAGCGGAAGACGGCCTAGCGGTGTGCGGGATCGTAGCCCAGCTACATGGAGACGGTTGCGAATGGTCCT
This sequence comes from Schistocerca cancellata, assembly GCF_023864275.1. Taxonomy (NCBI): domain Eukaryota; kingdom Metazoa; phylum Arthropoda; class Insecta; order Orthoptera; family Acrididae; genus Schistocerca; species Schistocerca cancellata. The sequence goes on from NC_064627.1 coordinate 681,871,146, forward strand.
CGCCGATACCCCAGGAGCAACAGTGTCCCTAATTTGCTGGGAAGTGGCGGTGCGGCCCCCTACGGCACTGCGTAGGATCCTACGGTCTTGGCGTGCATCCGTGCGTCGCTGCGGTCCGGTCCCAGGTCGACGGGCACGTGCACCTTCCGCCGACCACTGGCGACAACATCGATGTACTGTGGAGACCTCACGCCCCACGTGTTGAGCAATTCGGCGGTACGTCCACCCGGCCTCCCGCATGCCCACTATACGCCCTCGCTCAAAGTCCGTCAACTGCACATACGGTTCACGTCCACGCTGTCGCGGCATGCTACCAGTGTTAAAGACTGCGATGGAGCTCCGTATGCCACGGCAAACTGGCTGACACTGACGGCGGCGGTGCACAAATGCTGCGCAGCTAGCGCCATTCGACGGCCAACACCGCGGTTCCTGGTGTGTCCGCTGTGCCGTGCGTGTGATCATTGCTTGTACAGCCCTCTCGCAGTGTCCGGAGCAAGTATGGTGGGTCTGACACACCGGTGTCAATGTGTTCTTTTTTCCATTTCCAGGAGTGTATGCTGCTATTTTCTTGCATATTCTGTGGGGGCCTCTTGTCTCAACTGTGATCTGAATCACAAGAGAACTTTTCAAATTCCACTGAAAAAAAAGAAACGAAATTGCGTTTAATAATAACCAACCAACCAGTTGTTCTCAAGAAATTACTTACCGAAACCCAGAGATACTTAAGGATCACGGCCAAACGGAGGTGTGACGCTGGTTCCTGTTGAATGCGGGCCCAGTCTTCTAATGACGGCATCGTTTTGCCCGGTGCTCAGCCAACGTGATTTCAACATGACAGACAAGCACTCAACCATAAAACTACAGTACGGTGTGGTACTGAATCATTTGACTTATCGAGAGATAAAACATTTTCTGGGACGAAGTGCTAACCGTGTGTATGCTGAGCTGTAGTGAAGGTTTCAGAACTGGCACCATTAGTAGTTGCAATGTATCATGGGCTCAGATTTTTTGAGAGGTGTTCATGATATTGCTTTTAGTAATTCTTAAGCCATTGTATCGTATAGCGGAAACGCAGCCCGTGTTGTGTGTGACCCGCCTACAATGCGCCGCTGGGAATTAGTTTATCCGTAAGCTTTTAAGCAGATGACGCAATGTGTCATCAGCAGTAGACAACATAAACTTCATCCAATAATGCAGATACTCTATACGAAGAGACATCAAAAAGTAAGTTCTAAATAATTATGACAGACCCAGTACCTTTTATTGAACTCTGCACAGCACTTCAAAGCGTCAAATTTACGGGACACCGCCCTCTAGATAATCATCAAATGTGTGTAAACATCGGCTGTAACGTTATACTGCTCTTTGGTACGGTGGCATTCGAGAACTGTTATGTGAATCTCCTCATTATTGTAAACTGATATCCTTTTGACTGGCAGGAAAGATGTACATCTGATAGTGCAAGATGAAGTTGTTATGAAGGTGCACATCGAAAACGTTAAAGTACAACTTGTGTTGCGTGCGCCATATTCTAGAGCAGGAGAACAATGCCTTTCCTTCATTTTCCACCACTTATGTTCTTTTTGACATTAGGCATCGATGTCATTGTAGCATAGAACAGATCGGAATTAGTATTGTGCCCTTTGCCGTAAGCTCTGTGTTCTGCACACACCTCTGACGATGAAATGAACCCTACCTTTAGAGATGCGCATTTAGTGAGAAATGTTCCGCTATTGTCACTCTGTGAATGCTGCGAATCAGTTCGTCGATTGCCTCAACATTGTCTCTGGTCAGTGTCGATGGTCTTCCTACGCGACAGAATCCCTCACGTTTGTGCTGCCCTGGCCATATTGTTAGCATCACTTCACTACGGCAGGACGCGACATTGCATTTGGTCCGCACACCGCCAGAAATTCACCGTGGATCTGTGTGCTATTTAAACGCTTTCCAGATGAGAATCGAGCGGCCCCACGTACATCATCATTGGAGTAGTTTCCAGTTGCAGCGCAACTTCACTGGCACGCTATGACGGCAAGAAACCCGAAACGTGTACTGTCTTCTGTCAAAGTGCCACTCTTGTTGCACTGTGAACTTAGCACGGAGTGACATGTGGAACTTACGATCAGAAGTCCTTACGCACATGTAATGCTTGTAGGAATGTTACAACTCTGCCGTTCACTGTTCCTACCATCTGTAATCTGCTTCTTCAGCTTCCACTGAGTTACCTCTAATGTAACACTGAAGACGCCTTTGCTTATGATGGGGTCGACGTTACAGGTAGTGGAGTGCGGCTTTTCCTAATCAGACTGACGTCAAGTTATACGAAAGTGATTGCCGGTTAATTATGAGGCGCAGTAAGAGCGAACGCTGCCTCACACAACGTGTTACAACGGAGTTTCGACTCATAGTGTGGTGATGCACTAACTAACATTCATGTTTCTTGGAGCCGTAGTTTTAATATTGCCACGTATGCTGTTAGCAATAGATTTAAGGTACGTAAAGATTATTTTAAGGCCGAATCAGTTTGTGAATAAAGTATTATTTATTAGCAGCTCCTGGAAGTTGAAACGTGATGGATTTCATATGCTTCAGACATGTGAGTCACGTGCACAAAATATGTATTTGTTGAAGACATCTGAAAGACCTACCGTACTCTTTTCTGGTGGTATTACCATTAGTATAGACGTACCCTAACAAAGACTGGAATACCTTCATACGGAAAATTTGAAGTAACGTATGAAAGGAAAATGCAGTAACGCTACAAAAATGTATATACAACCAACTGAATCGAAAATAATACAGACTAGCAACAGAGAAAGAGATCCACGTAATTAATTTTGATTTAGGGCTGCTGACGTCAAAATAGATTGCCACAGAAAGAAATAAACAGAAAAAATAAAAATGTAATCGAGTATTTTTGGCAAACTAAACAGGGCTTTCAAAACCAAGATTTCAGAACGTAATAACCAGAACATTTGCAGTCTGCATGTAATGTCAGCTTTGTGACTGAGAGGCACAGATTTCGAACACGATAACTACTGAAAAACTGCATCGTGTTCAACGCGCACTGTACGTATGTAGGGAATTACTAGGAGACAGAGGAAGACAAATGGATCAAGTATCAAACAGGAGCAGAAGATATGGTCACGACTGCAATGAAAATGCGGCTGACGTTGCCGGGACGGGTGACGAGAGAGTAATAGATGGCCCATGTATTTCGTTATAAAGAAATGACCATGACACACTGATCAGCCAGAACATTGTGACCACCGACCGACTATCAGATATAAACCTGACCAGGTGATCGCAGCGTCACCATGTGAGGAATGACTGCTAGTCAGAAGCATGCACGGTGCTTGTAGTGTCAATTGCATTGTGTAGAACGGGAAAAGAGCGCAATCTGTTTGAGGTCGACCGAGACCAGAATGTGATTGCCCGGAAACTCGACGCGAGAATTTGGAAATTTGTGGTAAGTTCTATGGGACCAAACTGCGGAGGTCATCGGTCCCTAGCCTTACACACTACTTACTGTAACTTAAACTAACTTATGCTAAGGGCAACGCACACACCCACGACCGAGGGAAGAGTCGAAGAACCTCAGACGGAGGGAGCCGTACGAACCGTGGCACGCCCCCCCCCCCCCCCCCCGCGGCTCTCGACGCAAGCATTTCGAAAACTGCACGACTTGTCAGGTGTTCAAGCAGTGCAGTCATGAGAGTCTTCAACACATGGCGAAACGAAGGTGAAGCCACGTCCAGGCGTCTTGGGGTTGGGCCGCCGTTCTCAAAGGGTTCAAATGGCTCTGAGCACTATGGGACTTAACTAGTGAGGTCATCAGTCCCCTATAACTTAGAACTACTTAAACCTTACTAACCTGAGGACATCACACACATCCATTCCCGAGGCAGGATTCGAACCTGCGACCGGAGCGGTCGCGCGGTTCCAGACTGTAGCGCCTAGAACCGCTTGACCACTCCGGCGGGCCCGCCGTTTTCATTACAGATGTCAGAAGTTGGCTGGGCGGGCTGGTACAACAGGAAAGGCGGTGAACTAAAATCAGATTCCAATGCTGGGTAGAGTACAAGTGTGTCTGAACACACAGAGCACCGAACACTTCTAACGATGGGCCACTGCAGGCGACGACTCATGCATGTGCCAATATTGACACCACGATATCGGCAAGTTACCACTGAAATTGGCATGTGACCATCGACACTGGATGTTGGCCCAATGGTAGAGCGTTGAATGGTCCCATGAATCGCAATACCTTCCTCATCATGCCGATGGGAGGGTATGAATCCGTCGTCTTCCAGCGGAACAGCTCCTTGACACCTACACTGGGGGATGGAGCCAAGCTGGCGGCTGCTCTATTACGCTCTGGGGAACTTTCACGTGGCCACCTACGGGTCCACTAGATCTTGTGCACGGCACCGTGATGGCCAGGAGTATCTTACACTGGTTGCAGGCCACGTACATCTTTTCATGCCGATCAAGTTTCCCGTCGGCAGTGGCATTTATTAGTACGATGGTACACCGTGTCACAAGACCATGAGTGTGATGGAGTTGTTCCCATTGATGCGCTGGCCTCCCATACTCGCCAGATCTGAACCAGATCGAACACATGTGGGATGTGATTGAACGTGGGGTCAGAGCCCCTCTCCCTGGAATTTACAAGAATTAGGTGAGTTGTGTGTAATACCAACTCCCTCCAGCGACTTACCACGGCCTCGTTGCTTCCATGCTAGCACCCGTGTAGCTGTTTTCTGTACCAAAGGTGGAGGTACCGGCATTGTCATAATGTTCTACCTGATCAGTGTATCATCTAATGGAAGTAGATACAGGACGTTTGAAAACATTAAGTACCACCAACCTGGATACGTTTTGTTGTAGTCCGGAGAAGACAGTAATACTGCAATGATGATCGTGTTGATGATGATTTCCAGTGTTTTCTGCTTTCCATTTCTCAATCTTACGTTTTTGCGAAATGCATATCAAATAACTTGCTCCTCTGGAATTCAAAATATTTCAGGACTGTTTTATTTTAAACTGCACCCTAGTCTAACTACTAGCCTCTGTTCCTTATTAAATTAAAAGTATCACCGATGCAAAAAAAGTGAATGTTAATGTTAATTAAACAATACCAGTATTAGTAGATCTCAATAATGCTTCTCAGTTTCATTGGATTCCATGGAAGACACATGTGAGGTTTCTTTCTGAAAGTGGGGTCCCGCTGGTAGACTGTGGAAAAGTGAGGGGCACAGCCATCCAACAGCTAGCGCGCCGTAAAAATATTTCCAGCTGAAAGGCTGACTCGTAAGGCAGGTATACTGGGCGCACATGCACTGTCAGAGTCAAGGCCCAGACGCATATAAAGGCCTCACGGAGCCCTCAAGACTGCGTTTACCTGGCTGTAACTGCCATTCTGAAAAGTAAAGGAAAGAATACTTTCCAAAAAGATGTGGATTTGTAAGGGGGTTGGAAACATGACACTCTAACGACAAGAAAAACTGGCTGGACACAAAGGAAGTCTGCAGGAGCTGTTGTTTAATTTTGTTAGGTGGGCCGGGTTGGTTCACAAAAATTATTTTTGTAATGAGGAGGCGAAGGCTCGCGAGTGCATATGTGCAGCCCATGTCATTGTCTAAAATGTGAATCAATTCTCATTGTGGGAGAAAAGTTCCGTTTCTTCCTCACTGTAAAACGCACTCCTGCAGTACTGGATGGTATATTTTTGTAAAGAAAGGGAATTTTGTTATCGTTATTAATTTTTCATTCATAGGAACTCAGAAGATTTACAGCCATTGGCCGAAGAGAATACTGTGCTGACAGAACTAGAGACATTTTTGAGTAGGCTAGCGGATAGACACTTTTCCTCGGAACTCCATGCGGAGAACGTTTCGTCTTAGAGTCGCATCAAAGAAGTTTTACCTATTTGATTGCTCCTTCTTTTGTTATCACTGCCACCAAACAATATCGGAGTACCTGAAACATCCTGGCAGATTACAACTGCTTGCCAGACGGCCAGTGCCTTGCGGGCAAGTGGTCAGACAGCTTGGCTCCCAGAGCACGGCTCACAGCCCCTCCTTACGTCTGTACTTCCACCAGTGCCTCATCTCCTACCTGTCTGAATCTGCCAGGATGTTTCATAGTAGCGCACACTCTACTGCAGAGTGAAAATTCATTCTGGAATGTAGTACTTTCTGGTTCTCTTGTTTACGGTCTTCTCCTTTTGTTGAAAATTTCAGCCCGTCTTCTAAAGGAGTAAATATTTACAGTCTGATAAACTGCCTGTTAAACCGGAAATTCCACTAACAAACTATTTAGCACCGCGTATCTTATGATTTGAGTAGGAACTGCCAGAGAAGCACAGCTACCGCACAGCTGGAACAAACGTACGAAAGAACGTGCTTCACTTCCTGCTTCTGTCGGTTCAAAGACCAATATTCTTTCATTTTTAATCTGATATTTACTATATTTGTAACTCTAATGGACAACAGTAAATTGCGTTATGGTATCTGAAAGGGATGTCGGTGATGAGCAGAAAATAACAGGAAATGCAGTAATTACGTACTAGAACCAATTACTTTATTGCTACCATTTTTATTTTACTTTCCTCAATACTCGAAAAGAAATGAGTAGGTAGTCAGTCTGCATGGCATATTATTATGATGTTATCAGATATTATCTCTGCCTCTGACTCTCTATATCTCGATAATAAAGTGCCAGAAAACATGTTCAAACGTCTCGATCCCCTATCGGTTTAGGAATTTTAACTATCACATACGAGTCTTTCACCTCTGGAAATGTTTGTAGAAAATGCCGAATTTTGCCGTGGTTTGGAGACAACATTAAACGGTAGATCTCCCTATAACTTCCTGGGAAGTCATTTCAAAGGTTGGAGGACGGCGATGGCATACTACGCTTAGTAATGTATTGCAGTGCTGGAACAGGTGTTCGGGTTGATGAAAGCCTTATCCTTTTATTTCATTAGGCATTATTATAATTCAGTTGTGCACCAACATAATGTTAGTATGCGTGCAATGAGCGCCAAACAACATAAAAAAACATACTTCTCTTAGACTATAGTTGAGCGTTTAGCTTACCGCTGAGACACTAACGAGGACTGAACCCGATGACATATACACTGAACAGACAGCTTCCCATAAGGTCATGTGAAATATTGAGAATGAAGTCCGCCAACGAAAATGAATGAGCATCTGAATGGAAAAAGAGGTAGCCCAATTAAGAATGAAATCTCCGTACCATAACTCATGTAGGTATAATGAGAAACGGGTTTCATCAAACTACGTAATGAAACCAGAGGTCACAATAAAGTTATTAAAGTGCAATGACTTGATTCCAATGGACAAAGCGAGCGCACAATGGTTCATATCATTTAAAATGAACACGGTAAGACCTTGTCACAGAAGAGTGGAGATGGAAATGGAATGAGACAATTACCTATGTCCACATAAATCCTCAAATCCAGCCTTTGTGGCCGAGCGGTTCTAGGCGCTTCAGTCCGGAACCGCGCTGCTGCTACGGTCACTGGTTCGAATCCTGCCTCGGGCGTGGATGTGTATGATATCCTTAGGTTAGTTAGGTTTAAGTAGTTCTAAGTCTAGGGGACTGATGACCTCAGATGTTAAGTCCCATAGTGCTTAGAGCTATTTGAACCATTTGATATCCTCAATGATTGTAGAATTAGTCAGCAGACCAACGAAAAGAAACCTGAAAACAATACCTTCGCCTAAGCACATGCTGAGCTTAACCTGCAGTCTGTGTGAATAAAATTAGCAAACCATGACTCTAATTTCCAGCGGAGAGGTTCGTGGCCCACTCACCATGACTCGCACTAATGTGGCTTATTCTTACGATCGCTCTAAGGTCCAGGTGCAGAGAACGGCTGCAGTGATAGCTGGGAGTTACAAGTTCACCCCTGACATCTATGAACAGCTTTAGGACTGGCTCTCTCCAGCTCTAAGGTAAAAGTATTTCTCCCTCTGATGGCCCAAGATGAAGGAGTGTTATTTGCTTGGAAGTTTTGCTATCCTTCAATTAGAGTTTTGTACGACATATTCTGTCACACTGTCTCCTAAGGTATTTTGTTACGGATGTTGCAGGCTCATTTCGCTGTGTACTATCCTCTTTCTGAAGTATCGATTCACCTACTGTATCAAAATTGAGTGCAACACAACTTGGTTTCGACAACAATCTATCGCTCTGTTGACAAACGGCTACTGTAATCGTAAATAACTTTTCCGTCTCCATAGCCGAGGTCGCCAACGCTCAGGCATGAACACTGGACTCTGTTTGATTGATGGTGGTGGATGGAATTTGCACCACCAGAATATCGAAAGGGTGGGTGAGGGGAATAGCGAAAATGATACCTTTAAGTTCACGAGCAGCAGATTATTTGCCAATGTCGAGAGCTAAATTCCAAATCTGATAGCGTTATCACATTGTGAATGGCGTGCGACACTTCGGATGGTGACCAGTTTGTTAGAGGGCAATATTAAGATCTGCGGCTCTCTTGATGTTATTGGAATTGAACTGGTTACCTACGAGTACCGGGGATCCGATGAAGCCATTGCTATTGCCAGTGAAAGTGAGGAACAATTGCAGGATCTGCTGAATGGAAAGAGTTGTCTACTGAGTGCAGAATGTGGATTGAAAGCAAACGAAAGATTCAAAAGAATATTGAGGTGTGGTAAATATGTGATTGGAGATAGACTTAACAATAGAATAGTGGCTCACATTTTACACGATACAATATTCCTACATTTCTTCGGTAAATAAGACGTGTCACTATTTTGCAACCATGATTTATTAAACTAATGAGTCGCTAATATTCACATTTGTCAGTACCAATCCTGTTTCGCATTTTAAATATTAATCTTTTCTTGAAATATGAGGGTATTTCACCTCTCTGGTACATTTTGCACAGCAGGTGGAATATCAGTGGCATGGATGGATGAGTCTTCCAAGGATATCAGTGGTTCTGAGGGAATGTCTTCTGCTGCAGTGGCCTTGTATCGACTTAGCTCTCTCAATGCTCTGTCAAATTCTTCTCGCAGTATCACCTTTCCCATCTTATCTTTAATTACATCCTCTCCCCTTTCTATTATATTGCTTTTAAGTTCATTTTCCATGTATAGTTCCTTTATATATTCCTTCCAAGAAGCAGCTTTCCTTTTTGGCATAGTACTTTGTTTCCATCTGAGCTATTGATATTCATATAGCTGTTTCTCTTTTCTCCAAAGCCCTGTTTAATTTTCCTGTTGACGGTATCTATCTTCCCTCTAGGTGCATGCTTTTATAGACCAGGATTTGTCCTCTACCTATTCCTGTTCAGCGATTTAACACTTCCGGTCAGTCTCTTTTTTTAAGAGTTTTGCCTGCTTCATTTGCTGTTATTTTTATATTTTATACTTTCGTCAATCACACGTCATACCTCCTGGACATACAAAGATTTGTAATGGCCTTTTCTTTTTACCTTTTCGATTTCCTGCTGCGTTCATTATTTTATCTCTTAAAGCTACCCACTGGCTTTCTGCTATATTCCTTTCGCATGTTTCAGTCAGTCGTTGCTTAATACTCACACTGAAACTCTCAACAACCTGTGGTTCTTTCAGCTTATCCAGGTCGCTTTTGATATATTTTCTTTTTTTTCTTTTTTTACAGCTTCTTAAGTTTTAATCTACAGTTCATAGCCACAAACTGTATTCCCGAAGTCCACGTCTGCCTCTGAAAAGTCTTACAGTCGAAAACTGATTATGAAATCTCTCTTTCATGATTATATAATCAATCTGAAACATGCGGGTGTCTCCAGGTCCCTTGTACGTATACAACCTTCTTTATGCTTCTTAAACCAAGTGCAAAATTCTACCAGGCGGCTTCCTTTTTCATTCCCCCTCAGTCCATATTCTGCTACTTCTTATCCTTTCCTTCATTCTCCTAGTATCGAATACGAGTCTTTCGTCACAATTACATTTATCTCTCTCTTATTTATCTCAGTAACATATTTATCGCATCATACGTTCTATCAATTTCCTCACAATTTGCAGGCCAGTTGCCGTGTAAACTTGTACTCTGTCATGTGTGTTGGCTTCGTGTGTACCATGGCTTCGATAATCCATTCACTATGCTGTTGATAGCAGCATACTTTTTTTTTTTAGCTGAAAGCAGCAGCTAACATCAGAGAGTGAATTTAGAATACGACGTGCCAAAAACTTCTTTTATTAAAGTGAAAGTGTGAAGTTCGTTGTAGAGAGGCTGGAATTCCAAGCATTCACAACTGACGCTACATATTTAGATGCCAAGCTAAGCATAACTGAAACCGGCAAACATCTCTAAAAGACAGGAGAAGAGAGGGAACTTTTTCTATCTCCACACATTTTCGAGTCTAAAATCAGTGATGACAATGAAAAGGTTCTTCCAGCTTTGGTCCATCTAGTAAGTGACTGAAGTAAAACCTAAAGCTTTAACTTTTCATGCAGCAGCGATTATGAAAGTAAAAGTTCCTTTTTTGTCCTAAAAAGCTTCGTTAAATACGTGGGAACTAATACCGTAATTCATTACGTCTAAGCTAGTTCCATCCAAGTTTCCACGTTGTTGTAAAGGCGATTTGATGCGCGTGTTGCCTTATGCTTCAGTAAAGTATGACCGTGGCGTTCAGGCTCTTTTTAATCGCCTGTACAACTACGTGAAATTTTAACAGTAAACCACATGATGCACAATGCCTTCCTTGCGGGACTTTCCACTAGAGTTAGAGAAGAAAGTCCGCGACCATTTTACACTATAATGATCCAATATGAAACGGGCTGCTCTTCTTCTTATTTTCTCTAATTCCTCTATCACTTTGGTCTCGCGTGGATATCTAAGAGGCAATATATATGCGATATTAAATATCCATCGAGCAAGGACTTTGTAAGCCATGTTCTTCTTGTGAGACGGCATTGGCAGAAGATTCCATCCATAATTTTCAGTCTGGAATCTTTCTTGCAATTACTGTTATGATGTTGTTCCATTTTAAATATCTCTGTAAGCACAATTACGGATATTTAATATATGTGACTGGTTCCATAAATTGTTCGACAATCGCGTAATCATACGACAACGAAGTTTTCCGTTTATTTGTGTGCAGTACTTCACACTGTTTCCTAGCGTTAAGATTTCGCAGCATGCAACAGACTCATCGTCATTAATGATCTGACGTAATTTAGACGTTCGTTTTCGTACAGATCTGTCAGAAGCAGTCTGAACAGCTTGCAAGAGTGTTGTAGGGTAAGTTGTGAAGCAAAACAATTGCTCCTTTCAGAGTTAATTCGCTATGAAGCCAGCTTATCAAGCCGTTGCGCGCCTAAATTTAAGCGAGCCGCCAGACAAAATCAGTGTCATTTGTTCTCATAGCGTAGACGATAGCGCAAGAGACTGCTTAGTGTGTGGCTCGGGTTTGATCCTTACTTCTGTTCCATGTCAAATTTTTGCGTCGCTCTCTTGTTCGGTCCAAGGAAACCAAACAATGAACACGTTTGGCGACACTGCCTCTGGCCGCAATATTATGAACAGTAATATAGCCCTATAACACCCTTGTGAGCTACGCCAGACGCTATTCCTATGTCCACTTTCCTCTCTTTTATGAGCAGTATACCATGTACTATTAGCTGAGACTTTTTAATCTAATCGCAAAACTGCTCTGAACTTGTTTAGCAGATAACCTAAGCCAAGGAGTCTAGCGGCATACACGTGGAACAAACATTAATTAAAAATGAAAAGATAGAGCTGCGTTATTGATTTAGGGACTGTTATTCAATAACGTTATCAAGTAATATCAAGGCCAAACAATAGTAATAGTAAGCATGTTGAGGTTATCTGCGGATACACAGTAGATAATATAAAACCTGTCCTTATCGACTGCAGTTTTGACTATCACCCTAAGAGTCAAGTAGCTTGAAGAAACGAATTGCAGAAAGTGATAAGGAGTAATAGGAAAGTTAAACTATTACTCAATTAAAAGCAACCTTAATCTCGAATAATGTAGGTGAACACAAATAAAGAGGAGGCATTTTCCTCTGACGCTCCTTGCATTAGAGTATTTGGGCTAGAGGAAACCCACTCAGCACGTATAACCAAACAAAGGAAGATAAAGTCAAGAAATGAATCACTGCAGTGGGAAGTAAAAATACTGCCACCAAAATTAAACTATTCATTAACAAACTGAACCCCAAACTATTACGCTAATATGCTGAAAGATTACCATTGTTTGCTATGTTCGGTTTAGATTCAGTTCTCAGTGACATGAATACGGTAATTTACTAACACTCATATAGAGATAAGCATAATAATACAAAAAATTATTTTTCCAAAATTGCAAAGAGCTTCAACAGTGTTTTTATACAAATAACCTCTGTGATAGTTGTATGCAATTGATGTGCTAGGTGTTTTATGTTATTATTACTTTTCTGTTTGTTTATTAGGTACTGTGAGATCTGTGAGACAGAGCTACTTGGTGTGAAAATAGTCTGTAGATCGTTGACAGAAAGCTGATTAGAAACTTTATAAACAAATGAACAGAAGGATTAATAAAAGCGTGATAATGTTTTGACCTGAATACTTGGGGTTTATCATTCAGTTTTCTCATTTCTGCTAGAAACCTACTGAAAAGTAGTGCACACGTTTCTCCACAATTTTTAAGGAAGTGTTGTCCAAGTTTATATTGTTTTTCATTGAATGTATGTTACTGTTCCTTGTGAACGAGTCAACGTGGTCAGCAAGTAACTACATGGCGGAAAAATGCACATGGACAGCAAATTTCAAATTTCTTGACCCCTGAACGACGACCCGCACAAAGTTCGAGAACTGATGCTGCAGATTTCTTTCTGAGAGAGATTACTTTTTTATGTAATACTATATGAGAGCCAATGTAAGTAAGCGACGTAAGAAAACATTCGCGTTTCAATATTACGGTGGAAATCGTTCTTATAGAGAATATAGCAACATTACTGATCTTGAAAATTTTCAAGAAAGCAACCCATGTGCCATCAGTTGTAAGAATTTAAAACAGTGGACTTCACTGACTGTTTCACCACCTTAGGTTAATACCTGCCAAATTTCTCTTTTACGAGAGTTCCGTATTGGAGGCGGTATATATTGCTTTTTGTTGCAGTTGAGTGTTAATCTCTTCTCTGAAAGCTACTTGCTGATGTCACATACTACGATGTCAACTGTATAATTTACAATAGGAGCCACGTATTTCACCGTACATAACACATGTGTCATCTGCAAACATAGAATTTCTTTACTTACCTTTCACGGTCTGTGGCAGGTCACTGATATGTATTGTTCCTCATGATGTTATCTATTACACGAAGAAGTTTCTGTGAAACACTTTAAAAAACCTGTGTATGAAAAACATCAGATCACTTAGGAAACTACCCTGTGGTACCAGTCAGCTTCAAACCTCTTTAATTTTTTTGCAAGCAGAGGACAATCTTCTGCATCTAACTTTTCTCTAATCTCACATGTGCAAAAGTATTACATATACCACACTATCGAACACTTTTCTAAAATAAAAGAAAATACCTATGGTTCTCAACCTATCGTTCAGTCCCGCTGCACCTCACACGCAAAAGAATAAGCAGCATTATGCTATTTAGTCGGAAACTGATATCGTGATCCCGTGGCTGTGTAAAAAATGTAGATTGACTGTCACAGAGAAGATGACTCCAAATTCAACATAAAAAATAACAAACAATGTCTGTCAGCACAAAGATCATTAAATTACACGAATGTGAAGATAAATCCTGAAACCAGTACCGCCAAAATAGTTAAATCCACATTTGCCATGCACACAGTTACTAATTACTATGGAGTAAAGAACACTGAAGACCACATACATGTATTGCACCAAGCTGAGAAAGGTAGCTTTATGAATATGCTTGGAGAGATTGAAATATATGTACATAAAAGCAGATCACCACAAAATCTCCTCAGTGGACAGACCAAGCTAGCCAATGCAGCCTTTCTTCAAAATATCATTCATTTGAGTTCCAGTTTAAAATAAACACTACTCCCTCTGACAATAACAAGATGCACACATTAACCCAAAATGAAATGGTGAATAATATGTAACAGCTCCCTTTGTCATAAAATGTCTCTAACTATCTACGTCTAAAATAAATACATAAATAAATAAATCTAATGTCCACAGCTGTCGTATATATTTATGTGCATCCATCCCAAATCGTTTACTTTGCTTCTGATGTATGCCATAATAGATACATGTGTCCACAGTTGTAATATTTATTTATGTACACCTATCCCTTGTCAGTTTCTTTGGTTCCAATATATACCATAACACTGCAATAACGCTTTTATAACAAACTGGCTGCTTTATTTGTTTATTTTCATCTTAATCAATTCTCTTTTAATATAAATAGTACGTAATGGAACACTAGTAACTTGTAAATTCCTGTTGTCACATCTATGTATATATCGAAGTATCTCTGAGAGTGGAAGTCTTTGGCAGTGTTATGGTTACGATATCGCCAATTTTGTACACATAAACTGCGATTTTCCGATATCATAGATTTCTGTGAATGCTACTTTTCGGTAACTGCGACTCTTTAACTGCGATCTTTCGCAGTTAGGGATCGCAGTTAATGAATTCACAACTTGTATCCCTCCGCATTCCACTAATGCTATTTCCACTACTTGTGCGATATTTGCTACTTCTGGGATTTACGCGATTTCTGTGACTCCTGCGATTTCTGCGCTTTTCGCGATTTCTGCGATTTATCACTGGTATACTCTGTTCAACATAAGAATAAACCTGATGCAAACATTATGCCGTGAATTCTTCCGCGTTTGCTTGCATCTCATTGGATTTCGTTTCACGTGGAGCGGGAGCCAAGCTGTCACCCGTACAGCCAAGTACGATCATGAGGATACATTTTACGCTGTGTTACACGCACATAGACTGAGCGGTAATGCAGGACAACAGCTTTACCGGCGCATTAAACTTGGGACAGCACTGACCAGTAGGCGGGCCTACTAACCAGTAATGATGTGAGCAGTTTCAGTTCAGACGTAGAAAGAGACGAGCAAAGAAACAATATAGCTTCGGATGTCATTTTTAAAGAGGTTGAAATAACGTTGGGCAAAACTCCAGCACCAAAACTCCAGCACTACCACGCGCTTCTAAGATCACCAGACGGAAAGCATAAAATTCTGTCGTTCTCACCTGACGTAGTATTCTAATTACAAACAAGAGTGATGAAAATTTCTAACTTAAACACAGGATAATTTTTCTGAGTGAGCTGTGTGATGCAAAAGCAAACAGCAGGGATTTCACCGTACTGTTGAGTACTGAAGCCACTGAAGGTATTAATAACAGTCAGTAGTCTGGTAATCTCTTAGCTCCTTCATTATACGAATCGAAGAAGTACATTTCAGTTCGGGAAGTGTCACCTGCTTCGTTGATAATGAGCCTGTCAACAACAGAATCTACGAATCAACCAGGCGCAGTATTTGCTCCTCTTCTTTTAAGACGAACCGTTCTATATCCCGACAGCTTTCGGCAGTGGTACGTGAGAAACCTGCGTGCGTTAGTTTCAGTACGTCTTGCAGCTTAACAGTCTCGTTACTTCTCGACCGAAATGCTGCTCCAGATCATTGGATTCACATTGTAATGGTACAGTGGCAAATGTAATAATGCAGCTTTTGTATGTGCTCGACGCTGTGAAAATGATTGTTTTTCATGTTTGTGAGATCCTTATCTACATCTGTGGTATAAAGCGATGGACATAGGCCTGGTAAAGAGTATTTGGTTTTTTTCATTTTGGCCTTAAAAAGTAAAATTGTTACGTTTCCTTAATTTAAGCAAATTTTATTAATAGTATTTCATAAAATATCGATAGCTAAGAATTTATGTTTGAAATGAAAACAGGAATTTCGCATGCATTGTGTAATTAGAGAGGCGTGAATTATTCATAAAAAATGATGATGAATTTTACAGTTACGAGATGTAGGTATTTCAAATTGAACGAGAAAGAACAATAACGAAGTGGGGATCTCTGTTGCAGATGATCAGTCAGCTACGCTACCGATTTCATTCTGTGGATGTATGAGTCTCAACTGAATCTAATACAGTCCCTATAAAAGTAAAAGCCTACTACTCTGTAAATTTATGAAAAAAACATTAAGAACAATCTATTTCTCGTCACTTTTGAACCGTGTTCCATACGCGTGGTTTCATTACGGAGCAAGACGCAGCTTCAGCCATTTTCTTGCTGCACATTAACATTGCGACAATCAAAACACTACAGTGCAGAGGCTGTTACTGTACACGATTTTCGAAATAAAAACTACACATCTAAAACGTGATTAAGAAAAACGTTGTTAGCTGTTAAAACATTTGAATATCTTAAAATTTCATTTAAGATAACTTAGTAATAATATATCTAGTACATAAGAAGGACCTACTTCCAAGAGAATAGCGATACCAGCGGACGTGTGATACGGCTTCTGACCAATCATCACGTTTGTGTTAATTTACACCACGTTTATTCTTATGATGAACGGAGTATAGATGTTATACTGTCATTAGTCGCAAGTATGAAATGAACTACGTAAAAACAATCAAGAAATATGTTCTCGCATGTTTATGCGATTATTTGTCAGGACGTAAGGTTTGGTTTCAATAACCCAACTGACAAAAAGTTAAGTGAAATGGTATTATTAATATTTCCAAGGGTTCTTCCTCAGCTGTTACATGATATATGAAAGGTAAGCTTGCCCAAAGACAAAATTTGGTATCATAAACAGTCAGTACCAAGTATATTTTACTTATGTTCTACCGTATATTTTACTTATGCTCTTCCTTTGGCTGTAATTTTGTATTAATGGAACAAGTGCGAAAATATTGATGGCGTGATGTTGAGAATTATAACACAAATTGCCACGCAGAACCATAAGAGTTCAGTTTAGAATACAGACTTTATGCACGTTTTTACGTTCACAGGCATCTGAACGACATTGTCAGTCACTCGATATAGCGATAATTCAAAATATCATTGATAAAAGAATTGGTGAAGTTGCCACAGCGTCTTCGTTTGAAGTAAGGTTAGTTTCTAGGTTTGTGAAAGTGTGAAACCTCCTCCCCCAACTCAACTGCTTTATTTACCAGATATATTAGTGGATTTAGAGTGTGAATTATATTACTAGTAATTAGTTGCAGTAAAAAGTTTAATAATACTCATAATTTTCCAGACGCAGTTCCCATTTCGATTACTGCCTGCTTTATGTACCCCTCCACAACTAGAAGTGATAATTATGAAGATTCAAGATGATTCTTGAAGAACATGTAGCTTAAAATAGCCACAGTTGATAACTTAAGTATACAAAATGAGTATAGGTACAGTGACCATTGAAGTCATTATGTGATTTTGAGAGGTATGATAAATAAATGTGAACTACACTGTGAACGAACAATGGAAACTCCCTTAACACCTTGTTTAAGACACCACATGCCCCAACATTTTCTGCTGTGTATTTAGTGATAAAGACTTGCTAGATTGTGATACTGATCCGCCCATCATTCCCGCCTTGAAAAGTTGTTTGTGATGACAGACTGACCTATAGCGTAGCCCAAGGGTCTAGATAAGGTTGGAAGGTTGTGTATTTTAAGGTTGATGATGGCAAGTGAAAACAGTGGGAAGTACTGATCTTACAGTTGAAAAGTTGACAATGGAAGAGTATTAGTGCAGTGTTTGAAAACATAGACAAAAGTTTTACTCTGTATTGTACTGTCGGAAAGAAATATCTGTCTTTTCGGTAAAAGTTATATAGTAGACACCTGACTACATTTTTAGTAGTTGATGTACGATATATGTATGTAATTTACATCACTATACTATTCAGAGCCTCATCCATATTCTGTTTTCTGAAATTACCCAGCTATTTCAGATTTTATGATGAAAATTCCAGTTTATGCTATAGGTCTATCTATTAGCACAACCTTTATTCGGCATTCACATTCGTTGGTAGCACCAATTCTCAACCGAATATAAAATTTTTCTTAGAGCAAATTAGCTTCTTGGTTCGACCATAAGTATGTAATACATCCATATCGTGAGGCTCAAGGTTTTTAGAACGAGGTACGAACGAAGGGCAACAGATGGCATATGGCATTTAATATTAACTGCACTTTTTAGTTGCTACTTGCGACTTGACAGTGAAATCGCAGTCAAGAGACGGTAGCACGAGGCAAGGTTCACAGAAAGCAGTACGAAATTCGACCAACAGATAGCACATCACGTTGAATGTTAAATGCTACTTGTGACTGGAATCGCAGTCAGATTCTGTAAAATTTTTATTGTGATATCGGTGACTTCCCCAGTCATTGGGATTTGCAACAGATACGCAATGTCTTCCTCACCCCTACATACCTCCATGTGGTAAAGCTTGTTGGTGTGTGAGTGATGCCTTAGACCATGTGTATACATATACATAAAGAAAGTATAAATTTAATCATATGCTCTTCTAACTATAGGATATACGCAGAATAATTAAAGTTTCGTCAATTGCTATTCTTCCTGGCGTCGCCTTTTGAACTGCCATCAGAGTATTATTTTACTACTCAGCCGCCTTTTCAAAAATGCTGTTTTCTCTGTGTACCCATACATATTCCGCTTTACGTGACACAACTGTGGGTTCTGCTTCTATTTCTGTAAAAGTTATTTTCGGGCTGTATATTTGCAATGCATGAGTATATTGCTCACGTGACGGTGCATTATTTGAAGCTTAGGTCTTATAGGTGATTTGGTGTTATAGACTTTATTACTTACAGTACTTTGCAGATGACATGCTGCCCTGCCATTTCCAGTGATCGTCAGCCAGTATTAATGCAACAACATTTTAGTGAAACACCCATGATATGTTGCTAGTATCCCTCACACGAAGAGTTAATTCTTCAGTCCTTAAACAGTCTCGCCTGCAATAAGCTGAGGGACATACCTTGAAGAAATAAAGTTAGTCACCAAAAATTGTCCTTTAATGATGAAAGACGTGTGGCTCAACAACGATATAAATCGCATACGCCTGCTACAGAACATCTAGACAGAGAACAAAATATATCAGATTGTCAGGCAGCGAGAGAATGGCAGAGCTCTGCATAGTGACGGCCTCTGTAGCCGTGCCGGCAGAGCGCTCAGGCCCTGTACATCTCGGGCTAGAGTGGGGATTCTCCGCCAGTGTTCTGACCAGGCAGTGTCGCACAGGACACGCGACACGGCTAGCCACTTGCTGTCGGAAGGGCGGGAGGGGTAGGTACGCGCGACCCATTCAAAGTCATTTCAGGGCCAATGGCTCCGTTACAAGGAAATCTCCTGACGCCTCTCTGAATTACTGCGCTGGTAAAGGGCACAACTGATTTGTTTTCTCCTTGCAAAATGTCAGATACAGCTGAAGAGACGATGATATGTGGCAGAAAATGGGGTGAGAAATTCGGTGTTGCATTTTCAGTGGAACTGAACATGTCACAAATTAAATTACTATGCACTGTTTTCGATAATTAAAGTAATTACAAAAATAAAAGCAAAGAACATATTAGTCCTCTTAATGTGATTGAAGCCCCGACGTTAGCAGCTGGAAGCTACGAAAATTTAAGTTCATGTGTTTTCACTTCCTTACTTTCTTCACTTGCTTACTTAATTTTCCTGAATACATAATCACCGGTTTCTATCTTTTCTCCAATAGAAACTCACTACTTTCAGGTACTAGCTGAGTACCCGGCGGTGCGGTATTCCTTTAACTATAGAAGATACGCAGAATAATTAAAGTTTTGACACTTACTATTCTTCCTGGCGTCGCCTTTTGAATTGTCAACAATATTTTTTGTATTACTCAGCTACCTTCTGAAAAGTGCTGTTTTCTTTCTGTACCCACTGAATATTTCGCTTCCTATGTGTCACATCTGTGGTTCCTGTTTCAATTTTTGTATTTATTCCAGTTTTGTCTTAGTTTCCTCCTTCCCCTTCTCTCTGTCACCCTCCTCTTTCATCCCTGTCTGTGCATCTCCCCCCATCCCTCCCGCTGCCCATATCCTTCTATTCCCCCTCTCTGTGGAAGTGTTCCTTCCCTCTTTGTCAATCTGCTCCTCTCCCTTTATCCATCTCATCCCCCCTTCCAATTCCATCACGTCCCCCATCTCTTTCTCCAGCTCCTCCTCCACCTTCTCACCGTGCTCTCCTCCTCTCACCCCTCACTGTCCGTCTCCTCCCCTCACAACTCTCTGTTCGTCTCCCCCTCTTCCCTTTCTCTCTCTATTATATCCTCCTTCTGTGTCTATTCATCTCCTTCTCCCACTCTCTTTGCCTTTCTCTTCCTCCTCCTTTCTCTGTCCATCTCCTCCTCTCCCCTTTCTCTGTCCATTCCCGCCCCCCCCACCCACCCTACCATTTCTGTCCGTCCGCTTCTCTCCCTTCTGTGAGCATCTCCTCCTTCGCACTCTCTGCCTGTCCATCTCTTCACGTTATGACGCTCACCCCAGTATCTCTTTTCAGGTCGTAATTAAATATGTACCAAATCAGGCTGAAATCTTTCCAGGGATTTATAGGAGTCTTTTACCACTTACTTTGTCCACGTACACACACGTACGCACATGTCAAACATATTCCACGTATATTTAGCGTATTTAATACGTTACACATATTTCACCTGCATTTCTGGCGAACTGCGTCCTGTAGCTTCATTTACATGCAGCTTAATGCTTATGACGTCCATGACGCAATATCTCTTGTATTATTTGGTGTACAATGACGTAATTTTGCAGGTAAATCCAGCGGTATACGTGGCTTTTGTTTGCGAAACGTGTTGTGAATAGAGGTAGCAGTAACGAAGTAATAAGCGAAACGTCATGCACGGTGCCGCAGATTTTCACGCATCTCAGTATTTGACGTCGTATCTTCTGAACTATGTGTCATTCACAGATATAATGTGGCTCATACATTCAATGACATATGTAAATATTGTCTACAAAATGTGCCGTGAATACAGTTAATAGTAACGAAGCTGTAAATTGAAACGTCATGCTTCGCCTGGCAGTTTCACTGAACAGGGAAGATACAGTAAGCGACCAACTTTATCCTTTCATTATTTTGTGGGGTTTATCAGCGAGAAAATGTTTCGAAGAGGTTTATATTATGTGTGAACTTTGTCGTAAGTCAGTAAGTGCTCTCATTCTCAGTACTAGGTGACTAAAGTGAAAGTGTGTCACTCTCTTGTCAACAAACAACATTCATACGTGATTTCTAAGTGAATCTAGGAAATGGGCGACGTTAGTTCTACCTACTATGTGCATTTATGGTGGAAAGGTAATCTCTTGCAGATGCAAGCACGTGGTACATTTGAAGTAAGTTTAACGTTTGTTGCAGACATTTTTCATGGTGTTGCAAGTTTAACGATCAGCAGTAACTTTGCAACCCTCCAGTGGCGCAACAGCTAAGGAGCGTACCACGCGAATACTAGACTGCTGCGGCCACAGAAGTAAACAGGCCAATGGCAGCCCGCCACGTAAACGAAGGTTGAGGTTTAGCGTCTCGTCAACATCGGAATCATTAGAGACGATCCAGGCACAAGGGCCTGCTGAGGGGTACAACAGTTTATGCAGCGAATAAGAGCTGTGTGCAGCGGAGGTCACAGGCACGGGTACGATCATTGTAGGGTAAGAGTCTAAGGAGGTAAGACGGCAGAAGTAAAATATATCCGTGGTCATCGCTATATTACACACTTGGAACGTTTATAGCAGTGTGCGCATGGTGTAATATATAACGAGGAGCGGCTCTTTCCTCCTTAAGAGATAGCTCTAATGCCGTAAGTGGTAAAGTTAAAACGCGCGATAATGAATTTCTGCTCGAAGTAAGCACAACGCTCAGTGAAGAGCCCGACAAAAGTGTCCGATATCGATACCCGATGCATCTAAAATAGAATTTCACGCCCATAGACGCAATTAAATTGCCCGGAAGTTCTAACATCTGTGCCACTATGTGAGGTTATTCTTCCTTTTCTTCGATGAAGAAGTCTAGAAGAGCCATTGCAGCTCAAGTGAATAGTAACGGTTTTCTACGGAACAGCACGACCAGCAGAATGTTGTGTTGAGCATACGTCACTCCATACCACATCCAATGACGCCACTGGCGGAGGATAACACAGCGTTCAGTTGGGCCCAAATACGGAAAGCGGAGCTTACTAAACTTCATGAACCAAAATAACATTCAAATGAGTATAGGCCGCCGCAACCCAAATGAGTGTGTCTTAAATGGAAATAAGCAAATTTTCCTTAAAACTCAAGTTATCACATTCTAAGAGCCGCGCAGACGGATAATTTCCAAAAAATATGAACGTAAAATTTCTAATTATTTGGAAATTTGTGGTAAGTTCGTATGGGAGCAAACTGCAGAGATCATCGGTCCCTAAGTCTACACACTTCTTAATCTAACTTAAACTAACTTACGCTACGGACAACACATACACACACACCCATGCCCGAGGGACGACTCGAACCCCCGACGGGGGGAGCCGCACGGACCATGACCAGGCACCCTAGACCGCGCGTCTACCCCGCGTGGATTTGATTCTTTCTTTTCAATGAAGTATAAGTGTACCCGAACACGGAAAAACAACACATTTTACAATTTATTAAAAGTTTAAAAAAAGGAGAATTCTATATTTAAACAAATCAAAATACGTAACTCTGAGACAGTAATAAATTGTGTGAAAGAAGAATGAGTGGTGACCCTAAAAACGTTTTGGTTCAAATGGCTCTGAGCACTATGGGACTTAACATTTATGGTCATCAGTCCCCTAGAACTTAGAACTACTTAAAACTAACTAACCTAAGGACATCACACAACACTCAGTCATCATGAGGCAGAGAAAATCCCTAACCCCGCCGGGAATCGAACCCAGGAACCCGGGCGTGGGAAGCGAGAACGCTACCGCACGACCACGAGCTGCGACTAAAAACGTTTTGATAATCTAAATTGACTAAGTATAAAAAATACCAAACATACTAAACGCTGCATTAACTATGGGGACTTGTCTTCCACGATAACCTTACGTGCAAGATCAGGTAAGGTAGCAGCTTAATTACACACGTTACAACACTCATTAGCAAGGCCATGAACAAGATTGCATCAATAGTATATTAAAACAAGAAATCACTACTTAAGGCTTCACTTTAATTGTGACTCTGATAACGCAATGGAAATGACTCAGTCTGTTGTAAAACAACCAAGCCGAGATTGATGTGGCTACCGCGAGAGGATAACGACAAAATTTTACAACTGAATCGCCGAAACATCGAAATCCAAAACACTAAATCAGGCTTTGTCCGAGGTCCTATCCAAGGGTGGCTTTTGAAGCAGGAAGATCGGCTGTAAGGGTGCTGTAAAACTTTGAACAAGCAGTACGAGCACCGGAGACTCGTACACGTCAAAAGGTGATAAGTATTCAACCGTAACTCGCAGTTCCGACAACTACAACTACAACAACAACAGTAACAGCAGCAACTGATTGTTCCTATGATTCTTGTGACTGCGCATTCCATTCGCCCACCTGCTTGGTTGACAAATTTTGGATGGGCCTTGGTGCTTATGGACGTGCGTTTGCTCAAGGCATCCCACATGTTCTCAATGGAACTTAAGTTGTGAGAGATGACATGCCGGTCCATTCGACGAATATCCTCTTGTTCCAAGAGCTCCTCCACACGTGCTGTTCTATGGAGTCGCGCAATGTCATCCGTAAAAATGAAGTCGGCGCCGGATGCACTCTTGAAGAGGCGCACATGTAGAAAGAGTACAGTGTTACAGTGACGTCGACCGTTGAGTGTACCATGTTCAAAGATTCGGGTGTCAGTAGACCCATACATCATTATGGCCGGTCCGTGTGGCTGAGCGGTTCTAAGCGCTGGAGTCTGGAACCGAGCGATCGCTACGGTCGCTGGTTCGAATCCTTCCTCGGGCATGGATGTGTGTGATGTCTTCAGGTTATTTAGGTTTAAGTAGTTCTGAGTTCTAGGGGACTGATGACCTCAGCAGTTAAGTCCCATAGTGTTCAGAGCCACTTGAACCATTTTGAACCATCATTATGCCTCTCTACACCTTGGCACCTGGACCAACAAAACGATCATGTTCGACTGTGTTCCTCGGTGCGAATTGTGTTCCCACCTCTCGCCATATAAGGGCATGCCCAGAATCTCTACTGAGATTGAATCTCCTGTCATCCGAGAATACCGTGCTATCCCACTCTTCGTTGCTCGACACACTGCCCTCTCGGCACCAAAGTAAACGGTGTCGTCGATGTGCCGGTGTGAATGCAACGTAACGTGTTAGTCGTCGCACAAAGATACCACCACCATGCAGTCACCGTGCCATTGTGGAGCATTAGGTTTCATGCCATATGGTCCTGTTGTGTATTTTCAATTGCACCCGCTGTGTCACTTCGGTTCCTTCTTGCACGATGCTGTAGTTGACCGTGGTTGACCACTAGCTCAAACCATTCCCCAATCAAAGGCCGTTAATTACCGTTGTGTGGCTATACTCACGTCGGAAACCTTTTCACAGGTATCAAATGATTACAAATGACGGCACTGCCAATGCACCGCCTTTTTGTATCTTCTGTACGCGATACTACCGCCTTCTGTACATGATCATATTGCTATCCCATGACTTTTTGTACCTCAGTGTATGAGCACTAGAGAAATAATGAACAGTACGTTTTTTGTCGGCAAGTTAATGTAGATAAATTTTGTCCCAGGGTACACTTTCGCTAGAGCCCGCAGTTATAAAGTTATTAAAAAAAACATACAACAGTGACATTCAAACGCACTCCCCCCTCCACTCCCACAATCACTTCCCACCAGTCAGGATTTCTAGTATGTTTTTCATGGCACTCCTTCCTCTCACTCTACAAAAACTTGAGACGGCAAGAATTATTTGCCATATTCGACGATTTTTGGCTTTCATGGACTGGCTTTTAATACGCTACCAGCTTAGTTGAGCACATACAGAATGTATAATAGATGACTATAAATTTCACCTGACAATTTCGTGAATTTTAACAACAAAAAACAGTTACATTTTTTTATTGGTCAGGCCTTCTGAATACGAAATTAGTATGCTTGTAAGAGTTGAGTTAGGATAGAATTATCAACGTAATTAGCTTCACAGTGATGTTTAGAAAACATGTTTTTCTTTCTTCACCCTCTCGGTCATGTTTAAATTAATAATATTAACGAAACAGCCGACAACATTGGTGGCGTACTACCCTAATCAATAGAAACCAAAAAGGATCGAACATCGGGAATAGTTCGTCTAGACGAACATTTTTGTACAGTTGCAGAAAGGAGCGCCACAAACAACGTAACAGAAATCATGACTGGAGGGGCATGAGTTGATAGGGGTGGGGAGAGGTGGCGGGCGAAGCGTTGGAGCTGCGTTTGAAGATCACTTAGTGCGTTTTTCTTCAGTAACTCGAAAACCAAACCATGACTTTCAGCGAAAACACATCCCAGTACATCTACATCTACATAGATACTCTGCAAATCACATTTAAGTGCCTGGCAGAGGGTTCATTGAACCACCTTCACAATTCTCTATTATTCCAATCTCGTACAAAGTCCGGAAAGAACGAACACCTATATCTTTCCGTACGAGCTCTGATTTCCCTTATTTTATCGTGGTGATCGTTTCTCCCTATGTAGGTCGGCGTCAAAAAAATATTTTCGCATTCGGAGGACAAAGTTGGCGATTGGAATTTCGTGAGATGATTCCGTCGCAACGAAAAACGCCATTCCTTTAATGATGTCCAGCCCAAATCCTGTATCATTCCTGTGACACTCTGTCCCATATTTCGCGATAATACAAAACGTGCTGCCTTTCTTTGAACTTTTTCGACGTTCTCCCTCAGTCCTATCTGGTAAGGATCCCACACCGCGCAGCAGTATTCTAGAAGAGGACGGACAAGCGTAGTGTAGGCAGTCTCCTTAGTAGGTCTGTTACATTTTCTGAGTGTCCTGCCAATAAAACGCAGTCTTTAGTTAGCCTTCCCCACAACATTTTCTGTGTGTTCCTTCCCATTTAAGTTGTGCGTAATTGTAATACCTAGGTATTCAGTTGAGTTTACGGCTTTTAGATTAGATTGATTTATCGTGTAACTGAAGTTTAACGAATTCCTTTTAGCACTCATGTGGATGACCTCACACTCTTCGTTATTTAGGGTCAACTACCAATTTTCGCGCCATTCAGATATCTTTTCTAAATCATTTTGCATTATGTTTTGATCTTCTGATGACTTTATTTGTCGATAAACGACAGCTTCATCTGCAAACAAGCTAAGGCAGTTGCTCAGATTGTCTCCCAAATCGCTTATACAGATACGAAACAGCGAAGGGCCTATAACACTACCTTGGGGAACGCCAGAAATGACTTCTAATTTGCTCGATGACTTTCCGTCAGTTTACTACGAACTGTGACCTCTCTGACAGGAAATCACAAATCCAGTCACATAACTGAGACGATATTCCATAAGCACGCAATATCACTACAAGCCGCTTGTGCGGTACAGTATCAAAAGCCTTTCGGAAATCTATAAGTACGGAATCGATCTGAAATCCCTTGTCAATAGCAACCAGCACTTCATGTGAGTAAAGAGCTAGTTGTGTTTCACAAGAACGATGTTTTCTAAACCCATTTTGACTGTGTGTTAATAGACAGTTTTCTTCGAAGATATCCATAATGTTTGAACACAATATATGTTCCAAAATCCTGCTGAATATCGAGGTTAACGACATGGACCTTTAATTTAGTGGATTACTCCTACTGCCTTTCTTGAATATTGGTGTGACCTGTGCAACTTTCCAGTCTTTGGGTACGTATCTTTCGTTGAGCGAATGGTTGTAGATGATTGTTAAGTATGGAGCTAATGCATCAGCATACTCCGGAAGGAACCTAACTGGTGTACAGTCTGGACCAGAAGACTTGTTTTTATTAAGTTATCTAAGCTGCTTCACTACTCCGAGGATATTTACTTCTAAGTTACTCATCTTGGCAGCTGTTCTCGATTCGAATTCTGGAATATTTACTTCGTCTTCTTTTGTGAAGGCATTTCGGAAGACTGTGTTTAGTAACTGTGCTTTGGCAGCACTGTCTTCCATAGCATATCCATTGCTATTTTTAATATTTAACTTTATTAAATTTTCTGCAAAAAATGATCTGTTACTTTTTTCTGTAGGACTGTCAGTTTGCGCATAGCAAGCGAGAGAATATGAAACTCTGGCTTGTAGATTTTGAAGGCCAGATAAAACATTGCGTGTTACATAAAACGATAGCGGTAGGTGGTAGCTCAATCACCTTGTTTACGTAGTGTAGACGGTGTCTCTCCTACCTGCTTGGTGAGGTTGCCGTGAAATAGTAATCACTTGCAAATTCAATCACGTGTCCACGTCCAGCCGATTTTACGTTTTCTACAAGCCTTCTTCAAGTTATTGCAATGGTAAAGGCCAGTAAGTAATGTATATATAATTCATTACCACGAGAAAATCTGCTTCACTAACACTGTTCGGCGAAATTAAGATGAATACTGCAATGTATTTGTTATGTATCACAGCAATTTACTGAAGGGTGTACGACGACGGTTACATAACCTTGCATTGCCAAGAAAGACTAGAAACGCGCACGAACATTAGTGCACTGCGGGCTGAGAAGCGAGTGGGACAAGTATATTTACATTATCTAATGCTGGAGGTTATCTCGGTGCGCCAGCCAGTCTGCTGAGAGTCTTCCAAGGACAAGGCTTTGTAAGCTCGCGTTGTTTATAAGGCGCGCTATGCGGCATAGACAGCAAACACGCTCCGCATGGAGACACATCTGGTGTCTGCAAAGTACATTCACTATTCTTTGTCAGCCCTGTTGAAGATTCGCTGTTCAGTTACGCAAACAGAAGTCACATGTGCACCTAATTTCTTGGTTGGCAGACATGCCTGTAACAAGGCGAACTTTTCTGCTTACTAGATTACTGAGGATTGCCACGTATCAATAGAAATATTCTACAATCATCGCAACTTCGGGATGGATGTAACACGCAATAATTTTGAATTCATCGAGAACAGTAATATTTCCGTTATTGACGGTATACTCTACTGTACATCCCGTAATTGCAGTTTCAACATGAAACTGTAATAATGTGGCTCAGCTGCTGAATCACGCTAAGACTAAACATATTTCAGAAACTAAGTTACTTGATAATAGCTTAAAATAGAAATCCAAATTATAGGCTTTACAACAAAACTATGCAGTCAATGAAGGAACAGTTGTTATTCTAAAAAATTTAATGACTACAATGCTAAATGAAACACAATTATGTAAATTTTAAAATGTCTGCATCTCGGACTCTATCCACTCGACAAAGAAAACTGTGCCAGCAGGAAGCATGTGAGTGGACACTAACTGATTTGTTTCCCTGACGAGACCAAACTACACTGCCGCAAAAAAATCGCAGCACAAAGAAATAGTTAAGATACAGTAACGACATTTTGAGAATATATTTGTCTAGGTAACATATATAAGTTATTAAAACTGCATGCACACAGGTCAATGTAAACACAAGATAAGCCACTGCAAATGTGAAATCCTGGTTCATTAATAACCGGTGTAACCGCCAAAATGCTGAATGCAAGAATGCAGACGTGCACGCAATTGATTCTGGTACCATTAGCCTGTGAAAGCCGATGACAGAAATGTCAGGATGAGCAATTGGTCCCATATAAACATTTTACACAAGAAAATACTTTCGCTAACAGTATGAACGATCCCATGTCTCCTGTTGACAAACAGTATCCATCACCTAGAGTTTTCAATGTTTTCAGCATACTCCGTATACGTTGGTACACTACACTGACAGGATACGACACATGAAACAATATGATCTTTTTCAACATTTCGACTTGTGTTCATGCACCCAGTACATGCAGGGGGAAGAGATCAATCTGAGGACAGTCGTCACGAGTCATATGACGGGTCACTGGATGCAGGTACCCAAATCTCATCTGGTGAACTGCATACCTTCTCCTCCGTGTTACACTACTGGCCATTAAAATTGCTACACCAAGAAGAAATGCAGGTGATAAACGGGTATTCATTGGACAAATATAGTATACTAGATCTGACATGTGATTACATTTTCACGCAATTTTGGTGCACGGATCTTGAGAAACCAGTACCCAGAACACCACCTCTGGCCGCAATAACGGCCTTGATAGTCCTGGGCATTGAGTCAAACAGAGCTTGGATGGCGTGTACAGGTACAGCTGCCCATGCAGCTTCAACACGATACCACACTTCATCAAGATTAGTGACTGGCGTATTGTGACGAGCCAGATGCTCGGCCACCATTGACTAGACCTTTTCAATAGGTGAGAGATCTGGAGAATATGCTGGCCAGGGCAGCAGTCGAACATTTTCTGTATCCACAAAGGCCCGTACAGGACCTGCAACATGCGGTCGTGCATTATCCTGGTGAAATGTAGGGTCTCGCAGGGATCGAATGAAGGTTAGAGCCACGGGTCGTAACACATCTGAAATGTAACGTCCACTGTTCAAAGTGCCGTCAGTGCGAACAAGAGGTGACCGTGACGTGTAACCAATGGCACCCCATACCATCACGCCGGGTCATACGCCAGTATGGCGATGCCCAATACTCGCTTCCAATGTGCGTTCAGTGCGATGTCGCCAAACACGGGTGCGACTATCGTGATGCTGTAAACAGAACCTGGATTCATCCGAAAAAATGACGTTTTTCCATTCGTGCACCCAGGTTCGTCGTTGAGTACACTGTCGCAGGCGCTCCTGTCTGTGATGCAGCGTCAAGGGTAACCGCAGCCATGGTCTCCAAGCTGATAGTCCATGCTGCTGCAAACGTCGTCGAATTGTTCGTGCAGATAGTCGTTGTCTTGCAAACGTCCCCATCTGTTAACTCAGGGATCGAGACGTGGCTCCACGATCCGTTACAGCCATGCGGATAAGATGCCTGCCATCTCGACTGCTAGTGATACGAAGCCGCTGGGATCCAGCACGGCGTTCCATATTACCCTCCTGAACCCACCGATTCCATATTCTGCTAACAGTCATTGGATCTCGACCAAAGCGAGCATCAATGTCGCGATACGATAAACCGCAATCGCTTTAGGCTACAATCCGACCTTTAGCAAAGTCGGAAACGTGATGGTAGGCATTTCTCCTCCTTACACGAGTCATCACAACAACGTTTCACCAGGCAACGCCGGTCAACTGCTGTTTGTGTATGAGAAATCGGTTGGAAACTTTCCGCATGTCAGCACGTTGTAGGCGTCGCCACCGGCGCCAAAGTTGTGTGAATGCTCTGAAAGGCTAATCATTTGCATATCACAGCATCTTCTCCCTGTCGGTTAAATTTCGCTTCTATAGCACGTCATCTTCGTGGTGTAGCAATTTTAATGGCCAGTAGTGTTCAATCGACGATGTCTGCCTGCGACTTTCTTTAGCTACACGCCGTTGCCCACAGCAGTGGTTTTAACAGAATCGAGGTAGTCACGGTACTCGCTTCAGCCTTGCAGGTGCCTGGTACATACAGATGGTCTCCATATGGCTGCATTGTGTGAGAGAGAGCTCCAGTACACTTCGACTAAGTCTTGTCGGAAACTACCGAAGACGAACGACGCTGCCATTTCTAACGAAAAAGCCGAGTGATCTGTACCACGACCATGCAGACATTGCGTACGTGTCCACAGCCACGCTGATGTCACGTGATCGCTACTAATTTGACTTACGTATTTCCACTGTGCACATGTGTGTTGTGCTCTCCTTACCACGAAAGTTGGACTTAATTTATTCAAAAGCAGGGTAATGAACAGAGGTAAAAATTATTACTTTTGTTCCTGTCTAACAAAAAAAAATTTATTCGAGAAATGATTTATTAAATAATTAAGGAATAAATAAGTATAATAAATTAAAAAGGTATTCGCTAACTATGAATAAAGTTTGTTATAAATAAAGGTATGCGCCGAAAAACGGGCTATTCCTCAAATGTAAAACTTAGAGAGAAGTGTTGCCATCTGTTGCTGAGTACGGGAACTACCGAAACTTACATTGGTCTCACCCCTAAATATTACTTAACGGGTGAGACCAATGTCAATTTTGATGGTTCCCCTACCCAGCAACAGGTGGCAACACTTACCTCTATGCTTTTACATTTGAGTATTAGCCCGTTTTTCCGCGCATGTCTTCAAATAATATAGAAATATAAAACCCAATGATATTTATTTCTCTCTTTGTAATTTATTATACGAACGTACTTCTTATTGCCTTTAAAGTAGCTTTCGGTTCAAAAATTTGCCATAGTTACACGCCAAAGTAAATACATTCTACGTGTGCAAAGAGAATATCAGTGCGTTATGTTTCTTGAAATCGTCTTAATTTGTGGATAACGTTATAATACTTTCAGATCACAATATTGTTCAGCAGTAAATGATTCCGCTGCAGTTCTTGTCAAATAACTTCGTTGTGATTCAACATTAGCTTCACCTACAAAACAAATTTTCTTTTTGTATCATAACATAATTTCTTTGAAATATCTTTGGCTGTTGTATGCCTGTATTTTATTGCAAGCCACCCTTGGCCTTGAACAGCAACTCAGGTGAGCTATTTGGTTATAAATTGTAGGTAAGACATTGCTCCGATAATTTCAGATGGTGTAGAGCGGCCAAAAAGTCTTACAATCATCTCTGGACACTTTCTCGATTAAAAATCTTGCCAGTTTGTTGCAATCTTGTGAACTCTTTTATTTACTCAGATCCGATGTCTCCATCGAACATTTTCAATCTGGAAGCTCTAAGTCACTACATAGATACTTGTTGGATCGGAAAATCATTATATCCTCGAACGAAAACTTTAGTCAGGTTGAATCCTAAAACAGCATTCCACAAAGTCTTAAGAGATCTTAGATTTAATGTCTGTTGATGTTAATCATTGACAAAAACTGAGTTCCAACCTAGTTAGCACATTTTATTGCACTAAAAACGTAAACGAGATGCGTAATTATATAAAGGAGACACGTATACCCGATAATGTTTGCAGTCAGTAGTGCAGGAAAGTGTTAAAGATTGAGAGTTTCTGTTGGCTGCGTTCTCGTCTTCGGTTACATTTCGTAGACTACTTTTAGTTGTCAAAAGGGGGAGGAGGGAAGTACTGCCAAGTGTCTGCACTGATTTGAACTGGGCCGTGCCGGTTGTCTATGTGCTAATACGCTTTTACGTTGCATTTGTTACGCCAAAAACCAAATAAAGCTGTGGTCAATCCGAATGAGGATTCGAACACTGCAGCATTTCAGTAAGCATGGTGGCTCGCACATGACTTCCTCCTACCTATGAATCAAGTATACAGTCAGTTAGATGGAGACCTGTAGTTTTCTACTTAGAAATATGGTGCTATTTGACTATGTACTTTTCTAATTGCCACAGGTGAAAGAAGCGACAGTAAAAGAAAAAAGTGTAGGACCATCGGTGGACAGAAACGCAGCCCTTTAGCTTTGTTTTTACGAACCGAACCTGCTTTTCTTTTAACGGGCCTCCTTCCTCCCCTTCAGCTCTTCTACCGGTCTCCTGTATCTGCCTTCTCCGAGTAGCATCCGTCACCGTTAAACAGAAGTGTGCATTCTTCAAGAAAATAAATTCGTTTCTGGTTGGCTATGAGGCAGAGAAATTGTCATAAACATAAATATTTGATTCTTCATAAAACGTAGTTTCTTTCTGATAAAATAAACGATTGCTTCTTTAGTTAAAGAAGTACCACAATAAAAATAAATTGTTCTGCGTAAAATAATTGGATCAACTTGGAAAGGAACTAATTTTTTTTACTTGTGTTGTTTAGAAAGACAGAATAAAATAAATAATAGAATATGTATAATCACAGATTATGCTATCATGTTCCCCTGGGATAAAAATATGCGAATAAAGATAATATATATAAATAAATTGCTTCTTCTTTTAAAGTCCTTAAAATATGCTGTTGAACTGGCATGATTTAAATAAGTGTCAAATCGCCCCCAAAACGTAATTTGAAAAGGGCTGAAACCGAATGTAATATATTCAGCCCATGTAGGTCATAGATTTTTTACACGGGTGACATACGCGGAAGAAGTTAGTACTTGGTGCTCATCTTTCTTCAGTATTATCAGTAGCAGTGTTAACCTATTACAGTATTAACGTATTCCTTGCCCAATAAATCTTGAGATGTTCCCAAACTCTGTCTTATTCTTTTCATAGCACTCAAATCCAGTGCTACATCTGTATCCCTCTGTCGAATCGGATCCTATTTTGACGAGATTAGAAGGGTTACTGGTAGCCGAAATTAAAGTTTTAGCGGGGTTACCAGCAGCCGAAGTTAAAATTTCTCGAAAATCTGGTATCCAAAAAGATTTGAGATCATTTCTTTCTGTAATCCAGCCTTACCACTGATTTTCGGTGTATAAGGAAATGACTCAGAATTGATTCCATGAAGGCTGTCGTTATCAAATGGTTCAAATGGCTCTGAGCACTATGGGACTTAACATCTGAGGTCATCAGTCCCCTAAACTTAGAACTACTTTGAACTACTTAAACCTAACTAACCTAAGGACATCACACATGTCCATGCCCGAGGCGAGATTCGAACCTGCGACAGTAGCTGTCACGCTGTTCCAGACTGTAGCGCCTAGAACCGCACGGCCACACGGGCCGGCCCTGTCGTTATCATTTCCAGTATCAGTGATCCGTTGGTTGTCAACACCTGATTTTCGTCCTCGGCTTCTATTTCGGTGGCCTACTCATGTGTATGTAAGATTTTTTCTTCTTTTATTTTTTTCAGGTTATCTTCTGTTTGAAGTGGTACTGTTGGCTGCCGGGCCTCCTTCGATGTTTTTCATTTACTTGGACTGTTAGAGATTTGTTCCATTGTCTTCCTAGTCCTGATTTGTTCTGTAATTGACGGCGATGTCGCTTTTCCTGCTGTGAGATGTCATATATTCGTTATTCGCCCAACTTCATTTGACGTGATTTGTCTATAACTTTTACATCTTCAGTTTCATCTGCTGCACTACCAATTATTCTTTCCTTCTTCTCGTGTTGCCACACGATCTTCACAAGCGTTGCTCTTCATGTCCACGTTATTTACGTACGACATTCGGCAGGAGAACTGCGGCAGTTTTCAACGTTTCCTGAGGGTTCGATTTTCCGTTCTCTGTAGTCGGTATGTCCTGACTTAGCATTCCTTTGTGAGTTTACAGTATGTAAGACATTCTCGCTTTCCGAGATACTGTCTTTGTCACTGGCGGGGGTGGTTGCGCTGCCCCGCCGACCATGGGCACCCACGTCATCGGGATGTAGACAGCGCCGCCCGTGTTCTCCCAACCCCGTCCGTAGGCGTTAGCTGGGCCATGAGCCGCCGTGAGCACTCAACATGCACATGTTTAGTGGAATTGCAGATTGCACATGTGCTATGTTGTCCGTCGCAGATAACTAGTGCACGGCTGCCGGATACATTTATGAATGACGGAACGTGTTTCAATAAATCAATATTAACTTTCCTAACAACACATCAAAACTTGAACTACATGATTACATGGGATATCAAAGAAGAGCTCGTATCCTCTTTCAGTGCGTAACCCTACGTCGGAATATCCCACTCTTGCTAAAAATGTAACACAATACAAAATATCAGGTTCACCATGAGTCAAGATACAATTTTTTGGCAATAGTGAAACGCTGTAAAGACAAACAAATTGATCAACAATAACGAAAATGGATGTAGCAGCAGGCTCAAGTGGTGTTTCCCTCATTTCTAACAACTACCCCAAAAAACTGGCCTTTGTTTTAGTTACTTCAGTTTTAGTGTCTTGATGAGACATTTATCTTTTGCTCTTCAGTTTAGGCTTATAAATAATGTTTACTTCTTATTAAGTCGCACATTACTTAGGACAGAGTTTGACTAATGGGTTTTTGGTGTTAATTCCTGCCAACACATTACGTTTTTGGAAATTAGATATGTTTAACACTACATTTCACAGACTCAGACGTACAAGTCAAATGACAGTATCATTTAGCACAGAAAAGTCTAACAATTATCAGACACTGAAATGACTAAATCTTAATAAACAGGTCAGATATTCAACAAATACTGAGAACATCTGTATACTAAGAATTACAGTAATTCCTTGTTGTTTTCAGGCTGAAGAAATTGATTAGAATAAGCTTTAACCACTGTTCTTTCTGACCAACATCCAACATCATAAATGTCACTCCTATTTTCTTCAGAACTGTTATCAGTTACAATTCATACTGTTTAATAATAGAATTTCCCGATGGATGATGGATTTCTAGGACAATTTAGCTCTTGAAGTATTGTAATATGTTTTTCCTTTGGCTACTCATCACTTGTATTTGTTACACGGACTTCTAAAATAAGAAGATGTCCATATTCTGTATTTACGTGTTTTATGACAGGGGGGAACGCTAAGGACATCGTTATTCTACATGGAAGAGGAAAGGAAATGCATGAGTGCAGTCTTGAAAAGTGACGCAACTCAAAATACTCTATTCTACTTCTTCAAAACCGACACAACTGCCAGCCGTGGTGGCCGAGCGGTTCTAGGCGCTACAGTCTGGAACTGCGCGACCGCGAATCCTTTCTCGGGCATGGATGTGTGTGATATCCTTAGGTTAGTTAGGTTTAAGTAGTTCTAAGTTCTAGGGGACTTATGACCACAGCAGTTGAGTCCCATAGTGCTCAGAGCCATTTGAACCATTTGAACCAGAACTGAGAAGTTTAGAAAACAATTCCTGTAATATCAGAATATCATCGCAGATAATACAGTTAATACTATAGTCAAAAGTATCGTCTTTACTTGGAGAGTTAACAATAGCTAAATTAGAAAATTAGGAATATTTTATTTCCAAATTACGGAAATGGAACATTCCAGTTTATTCGTTAGGCCAGACGTAACACGAAATTTCTTGAAACGATTCTCCAAAATGGGCACAATACAAATAATTTAACCGTTCTACGTTTACCGTGATGGACTAAAGTGACACGAATAAAAATATCACGTAGCTTTTTTGTGACTTCAGTCCAACATAACGACAAAACTCAAAACAACGATTCTTTCGATATGGTTCCACTAAATAATTAATCCTACTCCAAACATATGAAGTGACACAACTGTCCTCTAGCGGTCAAATAATGAAATTACAGAAACACACTTTTGGCGACTGGTCAGGTATCGTATCTTCAAACGTGTCACATAAATAAAAAAATATAATTTTTGAGTTGTGTCACTTTTGTAGGAAGGGTGTGATATGTTACCTGAACCTCACTTACGCTTTTGTCAACATGTTTACATCTCAAAGTGCCCTCCGTCTCTTCTATGACACGATGCATATCCATCAATATTTAAATTTCTCATAAACAACAGTAGTGAACTGCAAAAGACGAACACCTGTAATATCATCTAAAGAAATTTAACCTTTTTGGCAACAAAACTATGAAATTCAAATACACGAAGCCTTACAGGATCACAATCAAAACTAAGCTTAAAAAGTATCTCTTCTTGAAGTCAATGACATCTTCAAACAAAATACCGTAAGGAAAACAACTGTGCAACAATCAAATACGCAGTGACCAACACAGCAAACTTGCGTTGCTTTCTGACGTGCACTGCTCACTGTCAGTATCCCAGCTCACAGTGGCTCACTGTCAGTATCCCAGCTCACAGTGAGGTTTCAAGTAAAACCGCCCACTGAGACACGACAGAATGTTTTTTGGACAAACCATTAACAACTTATTTACCAAACAGAAACTGCACCGAACCGATATCTGCTACAGAAGTGTCACTTAACTTCGGTTGTGGATGACGAAGAATTAGTGAAAGTGGCGTCCAAGTTGCCATGTATTTTTGATGTAACTACCGTGTTAAGTCCCTTCAAAAGAATATCTGAGATCGGACTTGTTCAACTAAGCGAAAATGACGTCACTGCGGATGGTTTTCGATCTGGAAAATTGTAACAAACTTCTTCGTGATGTTCGATCAGCATGTTCAGGATCCCTAACTGTTCATACTGACACATTTTTAACACCACCAAATGCGCATTTTGTATGCAGCTCAATGTAACTGACGGTTCACGACCGCATGTGGCAACAGATTTCGGTTCTATGTTAATGTTTATCATTGTTACACCACAAAACAAATGTTAAATAAACCTCAGTAGCCGGCCGCGGTGGTCTCGCGGTTCTAGGCGCTCAGTCCGGAGCCGCGCGACTGCTACGGTCGCAGGTTCGAATCCTGCCTCGGGCATGGATGTGTGTGATGTCCTTAGGTTAGTTATGTTTTAGTAGTTCTAAGTTCTAGGGGACTGATGATCACAGAAGTCCCATAGTGCTCAGAGCCATATGAACCATTTGAAACCTCAGTAATTTTAAAAGTATATTACCTTTTCTTACTTTAATTTTATGATCAGTTTTTCGTAAGGTGTTATGGGATACAATTATCAAATTCATGAACCCTGCCTGATATTTTCTTTGACCAGATCTCAGACATCGTTAAACTGGGCAATACTGAACCAGAAGAATTCCCAGAACTTTTTGTCGTTATTTAATAAATTACGAGTCATAAAGAAACCTTCGTGAATCGTTGTCCTGAAGGTGGGATATCTTTGAACTTTTCCATTATGTAAGTGTTGGAGCAGAATACCGGCTTCTTAATCATATTCTTCCAGCAGCAAGCACAACAACAAATATCGACAAGTGATTTTCAGAGACGTGCGTCTACTCGCATTAAGGACTCATTGACGAGCGGCAGACCACTTCCACGTGGCCTGCTCATTCAGTGCACTCTGCCCAAGTGCCCTCAAATCAAGTACTTCAACTCCTACTTTCTCCTTTCTGTAATGAGATATGGCTGTAATGAGATATGGCTTTCAATTCATCGTTAAAATCAATTTCGTTATGTTTTCTACGTTTGTTACACAGCAGTACATCACGTGAAATGAATCAAACGTAAAGTAGCCAGTGACCACGACACTTAAAATTTTATGATGCAGAATACTCCGATATTAAGTATCACAATAACTATGACCAACATCGCAAAAAGTAGACACTTCATCATCAAGCTGTTATATGAAACTATACGAAAATTTCAGTTTTGTGCGCCAGTTATTTTCTTTAGATTTGAACGAAAAGTATTATGTAGTGAATAAAATGAGTAAAACGGAGAAATGTGGTTTTTAAATATTTAAAAGAGAAGAATGCTCTCAAGCGAAAAACTATCTAGAGGAGTTGATGTAGCCTGCGTCTCTTAACATACAGTACTTTTTACAGCAATAAAATCGGAAAACTTATTTCTTTCATGTACTGATATCAGCCTTCGTACTGCTGGGCTGTGCACGTAGGTGAGAGTAACCACATCCCACCTTCAAGTTGGATCGCTCGCCTATTTGCTCCCTCCCGCGCCGCCCCACGTTCCCATCAGACGGTGCAGATAGCATGGGGTATAAAACGTTCTCCTGCTTGAGTGAAGTGTTGCAAACATAACGCGGTGAAGCGGGTGCGTGAAAACGGCGGACAGGTCCCAACGGTCAAATTGTACTACGTGAGTACGTACGCAAGGAACATCGTGCAACGCGCGACGCGGCGAAGCGGATGTGATAAGCTAGTTTGATGTTTACGAGCGAGGTGCATTCGCTTTGTGGTTTCCATTAAAACTTTCAGTGGCTGAAATCTTGATCAGTGGTGTTCAGAAATGTTGTTACGTACCATGAACGGGGGGAAGTTGCCAAAATAACTGGTACTACAAAATAGTCAAGCATCACTCATCGAGTGAGCAGTTTTGTTTACGTTCTTTGAATATTATTTTGTTCAAATTCCAATTTAAAATTCTCCTTTACTTTCCAGAATGTTTGAGACTACAAGTATGTACGTATAGCACATTTATCAAGTGGCATAGTTTACATTGTATGTCAAAGATTTTGTCCAGAATATAATTTAATATTTTCCTTCACTTTCACGATAAAGTATTGTACCTCTTTTGTAAATTGTCATATGATATTTTGGTAACCTTTACGATACACTCTGGAAGAAATACAGTCTCACTTTCTTTTATTGATGAAGCGTGACGGATGATGTGAAATAAAGTTTTAGCTCTGAGCAAGAAGGCACTTAACATCTTACGTTATCAGTCTTCTAGAACTTAGAACTTCTTAAAGCTAACTAACCTAAGGACATCACACACATCCATACCCGAGGCAGGATTCGAACCTGCGACCATAGTGGTCGCGCGGTTCCAGACTGAAGCGCCTAGAACCGCTCGGCCACAACGGCCGGCTTCTGTATTGGTTTCGATCTGTTTATGTAAAATTCTAGATTTAGATGTTATAGAACCAAATGAAAATTCTATCACCATTCTTGCCTGAGATATCTATATTTGTGTTTTCTGGAAAATGTTTCATGAAGTAATGCTTTAGAGGAATGCTGCATCGCCTAGGAAAACATATGAACAGTTGATACTGGATCCTGGCAAAAATCCTGTTTTGGTACTTTTAGTCTTTCCCTTACTATTCTATGTCTGATGAGGCATTCATCAAATCAGGTGCGTCCTTCTCTTTGGCGCAGAAATGCACATTCGACAAAAACATCTTGCGTCAGTCGCACATAATAATCCGATCAAAATGAAGAATTTATAGTAGCAATAATGCAGCTACATTTTCTGGATTTTTTAATGTGAATTTTTGCCACAAATACCTCCAAGAAAGTTGAGGAATTGTCATCTCTCCAGAAACATTTTGGTGTTCTTTTTAAGTCTTGAAGAAACGCGTAACAACTTTTTATTACTGTTGTATTTTGATGTCTTCCTTTCGTAAGTTATTCAGTTTATACTTCAGTCGATGTGGCAAAGAAAACTGAAAAATTTAAGGAGCATATTCAAAACGGTATTTCAAAGAGCCGTAGCCTCATTCTGCAGCTGACACTGCCAGTCAACCGGTATATAAAGGCATTTTCGAGTATTTTGATTGCATCATATTTTTAAAAGACATTTTGAAACCACGAAAAACGGATGGAAACATTCAACTAGGATATTCAGACAGTAGCAAATCTTCAGAATTTTTGGACTCGTCAGTGTTCGTTCTGAGACTGTCTCTGGCTCTAGTGTTAACGTCAGCGATGAATCTGAACTTCAGGTTCCTGAAACTGAACAGCCAGAACAGGCCATGCTGCTGGTTTCCCGAATAACAGAAACAACCTAGAACAATAGTATCGCTTCAGGCTCCATAAAAGCAGCAACTGCTGTGAGACATAGACATAAAGAAGCTGGGGTACATCATTACTCGAATTAGAACAATAAAATTGTGTGTCAGGATCAAGTCGATACTGCAGTTTAATGATATATCAACCAACGGCAAGTATATTTTATTTGAAAACGAAGACACAGGAGTTGTTATAAAAGTAGTTGCAGAAACTAAATACGCCGCAAGTGATCATTCAGAGTGTTACATATTGATTTAGGTAAGCTAAGATGATGCACATAGCGCGGCCAAAGCAACTGTCCAGACAGGTCCCTACCTCAAGCGGAGAGAGAGAAATGAAATTAATTCTTTAATTTCAGTGCATATGAGTCAGTTGTTAATTAACAATCTGACAAAATTAATCACTCTTTTCGTACAATAATTTTTCCCTGAATAGCAGACAAAACGTATGCCCTGTCTACATAGAGGACTATAGACTGGAATGGTCAGGGTAATTTTGACGTTCCCAACACAATTAACATAGAAAACGCCGAGATGGCAAAGTCCAGCAACTCCCCTGCCTTTTATTTCAAATGAAAGTGGGACCAGTGTGGTGATGAAGGCATGCTACTCCCATCACTCGTTCTGAGAACTCACAGCCAAACAGTTGCCCCAACTTGAACATCAATGGATGGTGAAACCCCACCATCGCGAGGGTCATGGAACGGTACGTCGCCCAATCCCCGTTATGTTGGCTACGGAAACTAATTTTTTAACCGCGGTCGCACACGACTGTGTGGTGTCTGAGATTGTAAATAGCTCAGAGAGCATCTTTCCAGCCATTCTGTTGCAGTTTCTGAACGAGTCCACATAACAAGTGTCACTATGCTGTAATTACCGCCATTTTGCTGCAAGTGTTGCCTTCCATCACTTCGGGAAGAGTCTTGTGATCAGCGATCTGTTCGTCATGTTTATCACGAGGGAGAGCTCCGCAACTTCAGGGGTGACGACTGTACTTTCACCAGATCTGGTACCGGTCTGATACCGGCACTCCAAATCCACATGCCGTAACGTGTTAAACTCTATCGTCCTCTGTGGCAGCATTCGTTACCCATGCCTGCCTTTCTCTATTGTCGTGTTTCAGTTTGATCTACTTTCCGCACTCTCTCTAGGGACTGTTTATTGTGTAAGTGAAACTGTTTATGGATCTGTATGTAACTGCTGACTTTTCCTACAGCAAGTCAATTGCCCCCCAGGAGGCTGATATTATGGGTCACCTGTTAAGGAAGACTTCTGACAGGGCTACCACGTATTTATGCACTAATTTCTGAACAGATAATCACCAGGATCTACTAAATTTCTTTGGTCTGTACCTTTCCTGCTGCCTGTATTCGTTTAATTTATTCATTACTATGCGACAAACCATCTGCAGCAGGAGGCGAAGCCCGACATCAGGGAAAGAAGATCAGTGATTTATTAGGGAATAATAACAGCTAGTAAAGCCACTTATCCCGCCTTTTCATGCTTTGCATAACACGTTCTTACGAAATTTTAAGAACTTACGTAGAAGTTTCGAAATATTTCGAATAGCTGCTAACAGTCGGCGCTGTATGCTCGTACAGTATCGCATCCGTCCTCGGCAAGCCGTCTTCGGAATCACATTTAATCATTTTCGAATGTCCATCACGAACAATGAAACTGGCCGTCACATCCTTTGCTGTCTCAGCGGAAATGGATTGAGATGCCACACAGATCGCCGAGTCAAGCTTGTCCAGCGTGGTGTGATGGTTCCGCTAGAAACTGTCTTTCAACGTGCCCACAAAAGTAGGCACAAGGTGTCATAACGGGCGAATATGGAGGCCGAACCATCCCTGAACCTACAAATTGACAGTAATCGAACGCAGTGACTCTTTTCCCAAAGTACTCAACAAGAAACCGAAGCATCTATTCAGTACAATGTGGTCTGTTCTCATGTTGCATGAACCACTAGGTGCCTGGTCGATCCTCCTTTACGACCAATTGTTCCAGAGTAGCAATGTAACATTTACTAGTGATCATTTCCTGCATTAAAAAAGATCCAATAATGCCTCTACTGCATACTGCAGCCCAAACTGTAACCTTCAAGACAATGAATTGATTTCGTTCCACATAAATGGGGATTTTCGGAACCTCAGAATCCCCAATTTCGTTTAGTCATGATATCATTCAGGTGGTAGAGCGCTTCATTCGTGAACCAGCTACAGCCAACATCAAATCCTTCACTGAAAATCATTGTGAGAATCTGGTTCGCAAAGTCAGCCCTTTGTCGCGCAGCTCGTACAGGTATGACCTGGTGGCTTTTGATTTTGAACGGAAACATGTAAAGGACCTGTCTCAGTAATTTCTTCAACCCAGTCGCTGAAGCAGTTCTTAAGAGAGATGTCCTTGGACTTTCTGAATAATTCCAGTAACTCTGGCGATATTTTCAGAAGTACGCCACAAATGTTGTTCTGTAGAACAGCAGTGAACGAAAATGTGCCGAAGATGTGTAAGTCCACGGTATGGTTGGAAACGTTATCATG
This sequence comes from Schistocerca cancellata, assembly GCF_023864275.1. NCBI lineage: Eukaryota > Metazoa > Arthropoda > Insecta > Orthoptera > Acrididae > Schistocerca > Schistocerca cancellata. The sequence continues at coordinate 681,914,046 of NC_064627.1, forward strand.
TGCCAAGTCAAACAGAAGAGAGGTTGTTCTGTAGAACAGCAGTGAACGAAAATGTGTCGAAGATGTGTAAGTCCACGGTATGGTTGGAAACGTTATCATGTGCCAAGTCAAACAGAAGAGCGGTTATTTAACGATGACTATAACAGTGTTAAACAATCAGTGTTTTTACTGAAAGACATACAATTTTACAGGGTGACCCGGAACTCTACAGACATACTTTCGGCACTTCTACAGGAATATTTTTGGAGTATATCGGTGTACGGGACTCTGGGTTTTCAGTGGCTCATTAATGACAATTGAATCTCATTTGCTTTTATCTGAATAAAGGAAGCTTGTTCCATTCACTCACGAGTACTTGTTGATAACAGTCATGTCCTCTCTACTCTTCATCCTCAACCTGAAATGCGACACTGCTATGTTATGGCACGTGTATTTTTCCGGTAGTGTCAACTGAACGGTATTAGTAATAACAGAAGCTGGGACAGAATTACTGATGAAGAGCTGCCCGAAATCCTCATGTATAGAATCATTACACCGACGTGACAAGCTCATTCGATAGTGATATGCACACATACAGATGGCGATGTTTCGTTTACACAAGGTATAAAAGGCAGTTGATTTTCAGAGATGTCATTTGTACCCAAGTGATTTATGTGAAAAGTTTTGCGATGTGATTATGGCCGCACGACAGGAATTAACAGACTCTGAAAGCGAATGGTGGTTGGAGAGACACGCACCATTTCGAAAATCGTTGGTGAATTGAATATTCAGAAATCTATAGTGTCAAAAGTGTGCAGAGAATACAAAATTTCAGGCATTATCCCCCACCGTGGACAACGAAGTGGCCGACGGCCTTAACTTCACGACCGAGAGTAGGGGCGTTTGCGTAGAGTTGTCAGCGCTAACAGGCCAGCAACACTGCGTGAAGTAACCGCAGAAAGCAACGTGGGACGCACGACGAACCTATCTGTTTTGACAGTTCTGCGAAATGTAGCGTTAATGGGCTATAATAGCAGACGATAAACTTGAGTGCCTTTGGCAACACCACGACATCGCCTACAGCGCTTTTCCTCGGCCAGAGGCCATATCAGTTGGACCCACGACGTCTAGAAAACCGTGCCCTGGTGATACGAATCCCGTTTCAAGTTGGTAAGAGCTGATGTCTGGGTTCCAGTGTGGCGCAGATCTCACTAAGCCATGGATCCAAGTTGTCAACAACGGACTGTGCAAGCTTGTGGTGCCTTCGTAATGCTGTGGGAATGGACTGTGTCCTCTGTTCCAACTCAACGGATCACTGACTGGAAATAGTTATGTTCGGCTACTTCGAGACCTTTTTCAGCTATTCATGGACTTGATGTTCAATGATGGAATGCTTAAAGTTGACAATATGCGTGTCACTGGGCCACAATTGTTCACGTTTGGTTTGAAGAACATTCTGAGCACTTCGAGCGAATGATTTTACCACGCAGATCACCCGACATGAATCGCATCGATAATTTATGAAACGTAATCGAGAAGACAGTTTGTACACAAAATCGTGCAGCGACAACGCTTTCGCAAATCTGGACGGCTATAGATGTAGCATGGCTAAATACCTCTACAGGGGACTTTTAACGATTTGTTGAGACCATGCTACGTAGAGTTGCTGCACTACGCCGTGCAAAAGCCGGATCCCATGACTTTTCTCACGTGGGTGTAAATGCAGTGGAAGAGAGGCACGAGACACTTTGTTGAGGTGTTCCAATTCGACGACAACCACACCAAAGTACTTCAGCATCTGTACGTTACCCTACCCTGTACTCTCTGCTCTACGTTTATCTGACTGATATTACTGGATTTTACAATGTCGTGAAGATATTTTGAGAGAAACAAATGTAATTGTGGCAATAAACCCAAATGTATCAAAATTACAGCGAAACCACCGGAAACCACCGGTGCCTGGTACCAAAACACAATAATCCATGAACGACGCTGTCTGCTATGTAAGCAGTAATCTCATTGCATTTGTTAATCTTATTGTCTCTTTTACAAAGAGCTGCATGTGACAAATTTCACCCAACCCACAACGCTGAAGTTTTTAAACCGCACAAAATGGTTTCATACAGTGAACGGTTCCGATATAAGCCATTTTAGTGCTATTAATCAGACGGGACTTAACATCTGAGGTCATCAGTCCCCTAGACTTTGAACTACTTAAACCTAACTAACCTAAGGACATCACACACATACATGCCCGATGCAAGATTCGAACCTGCGGATTGAAGCGCCTAGAGCCGCACGACCATAGTGGCCGGCTAGTGCTATTAATCCTGAAGTCCAGTATAGTATCACTAATTTAATGCACCATCAATATGCTCTTAGACCTTACCGTCATCAGTTTGAGCCTGGATAGTGAAACTCTTTCCCAAAACATTTGTTAACCGTCTAGATCACAACACAGTAGTGTGCCACGGTCACGATCGATTTTGGCTGGGATGCTTCATCTTCAGATCTTCGTTGATATATGTTGAATTTGAAGCTCGTTTGTATGTAATTTCATCAGATCCATATGAAATTCATTATCTCTACAACTGTATAAAGACAAGAAGTTGTTTAACGCTATTACCAAAATCTCTGAAAGTTCCATACCGATTTACTTCAGATTTTTACACTGCTCTGACGTCTTGCAAAGTTCTTGACAGATTTATTTCCAATTTTATTACGTTAGTAAAAAACATTCGATCGGACCTAGGATACATATTATTTTAATGTATATACGATTATTTAAATGTCTATGCAATATTTAAAGGAAAAACTTTTATGGGAAATATTCGGGAAGTTCTTTAACGATTTATTTATTTATTTTACACGACGCTCTATTAAAGTTATATGTTCAGGGGGAACGTTGTTAGCAAAAATCTCTGAAAGTTCTTGTCCGATAAGCTTCATATTTTTACACGCTACTCTCAGTATACGTTCATACGCCACATAGGCTATATATATATTTTAAATAACAGTGTACTGGCTTTGTTTTAAAACGACCACAAGAAAAAGATGCTGCGTGTGCTACGAAGTGAAAATGAGGGATTTCGTTTCCTTTCACACAATTAGTTTTAACTACGGTAGCAGTTCACTTAACCCATAAGACAGATTATTTGTTCCATTTATACTCTCAGAGAAGGCAGAAAAGTTGTGTTTATGGCTATGATTAGAATACTACTAATAAATCTGAATCGTTCGAAACGTTATAATCTTCCCCGTTCACAGATTAAAACTATGCTAAATACTAGCTATTGTTCTTATAAATCCATCAGCTGGAGAGGTCTGCCTCATACTGCACATACCAATGACCCCCAAACGATTTATCCATTCATTTTAAGTGACTTTAAATCCCAGTCAAGGTTTCATTCGCTGTATCAATAAACATGGCTCAAGGTCAGAGGAGCGGGGGAGGAGACAAGGAGAATGAGTACGTTTGTTTGATGTGGGGGGTGGGAGGAAATGGACATAGAGAGGGGGAGGAGGAGATGGACAGTAAGAGGAAGAGGAGGTGATAGAGACAGGAGGTGAGAAAAAGTAGGTTGGTAGAGGGGTGGAGGAGGAGGAGGTGGACAGAGAAGGGGGAGGATACATAGGAAGGGAAGGGATGGACAGGACGATTTGGAAGAAGGAGATGGAAAGAGGCTTGGGGAGGAGAAGAGCAGAGAGACGAAGGAGAAGATGATAGAGTGCGGAAAAGTAGGTGACGTCAGGCAATTGCTACGCGTATTTAGCAGTTGCGAAGCGTTAACAGGTTCGCTATTATTATATATAATTACAGATCTGAACGTCTGTCTGCTGGCATGAAACCTATGATAATGTAGCGTAGTACAACGATGTAGACGACTGATAGATATAGAGGAAGTGTTAACCGTAGCTTACGTTTTTCAGTGAGACATAAGGTCTGCGTTTATCCTGACAGACGTGATAAAGGCGACTGTCTGGAATATCGCTAACGACAAACACAACCACTCGTCTATCGACGACGTAAATTGAGCGGGCACTAGAGTTTACTATTCTGCAGAATCGAACCCAATGGCGACGCTTAGCGCGTAGAGTGCAGTTGCTGGGTGGGAGCTTTCCGCTGTAGCACAGTCGTCGACTTATGGCCTCCCTCATCAACACGAAGCGGCACTCGACCCTCTGGGCTTCGCCTCTCACGTATCCCGGCAACGCTGAGAGCCACCGCTAGAACTCGGCGCTGCGGACGGACGACTCATACGACCTCTCCAGGAAGGAAAACTTTGAGGTTCATACGCAAGACGGCGAAGTTCGCTGCGTCTGTGTGCCGAACTACGTCGAAACTGGAGGAGCTATTAGCAAACTTGCTCTCAATGAGTAACGTCATATGCGAGGCACAAAGAGAAGCCCTAATTCGTTGAAGCTTTTATTAATAATTAGGTCACTAACTTATCACGATATTTCGTATAGAATTCTTGTCACTTAACCAACAAGCTTCCGTTTTTGTACAGCCTTGTCTGTTCACCACATTTTACATTTCTCTGTCTTCCATCGACAGTAATATTCAAGTTATTGGCAACAGTACTTTGTCTGAACCATTGTATGAAGAATCCAACACATGATAGGAAGAGAATAGTATTTTGGAGCGCTTCGTATGTCATTTTGGGATACAAAACAGAGCGTTTGTTTCCTAGTTGAAAGAGAAAGAAATCACTTGAAACCCACTTTGGTTTCCAAGGTGTCTACGGACGTGTCTAGATTCCAGGACTCGACACGAATAGTATGTGTTTCGTTGGAGCAACGTAATACAATGAGCCACCAATGTTTCCTTCTCTGGGAATTTTTATAACAACCTGGATTACCGTACTTCAGATTATCATTTTACGTATGCCGTACGACATCTTTGAAGTATTAATGTAGCGATATGTTTGCAAGTGCATATCATTCTGTAACTCACCCTACGTGTTTTGTGGTCATTTGGTGGACGAGCCACACATGAGAACACTCAAGGCCACGAACTTCTCCTCGCCCCTAAGACAAGCTGGCACCGGTCCATAAGTCACCTGTTCTGATACTCAATTTTTGTATTCAACAGAACACATGTTAACATAACACAAACGCTGAACCTTCTGCTCCCACATTAGTTGATACCTTGCCCAATCCTTTCTGACACTACTACGCTTCTAATATCTCAAATATCCGATCGAAACAGTAGACTAACCTATGGTGGAGGGTGTATGTTTCCTAATCATTCTCCGAAAACAACTCTTATTGTTGGTCATTCGCAACAGTACCCAGAGGCAAATGAGTTTATTTGCTACCTGTATTGATTGAGTAAAGTAGAAGTTGTTCCAAGAAAAGAACGGAAACCGCTAAATAGCAAATTCCTTTACACACCGTACGGGACACACAAGGATGCAGTTAAGAGAATTCTTATTGTATTTCTGTCGATCAAGATCAGGACAGAGACTGAGTACCGTGCGTAGCACGACAATGTAGGTTTGGCGGTCACATACCATCGCTACACTTTAGTAACCAGACTGTACTGTATTTACAAGAATAGGTTGCATACTAGTCAGTTCATATTTTCTCTGACTGACTCTAGTGAATATCAAAACACAATCAGATTTACAGTTTTACATCTACACATTATTCTCTACTGTTCTAGTTTTTTAATCGATTACGTACCCAATATACAGTGTAGATGGCCTTATGTATTGCTGCAGGAAACAGCAGATTTATGCCAAGAGAAAAACATTTCTCATGGATTGGGAAACTTACAGATTGTCATGCACGACCTCCAAGTTTTTAGGAAGTCTCAGACATTATTTCCAAAGAGTTAAGGGAGTGCTCCCAATATAACGATCATTCCTCTGTTTTGCATTCAGTGATCAGTTGCTGCTACTATTTTTTTAAAAAAATTCTCGATAATAAGAAAAAAATCTCGTAAGCGAGAAGTTGTAAATGAAAGACTTCTCTGATCGCTGAAAAGATATGTATGAATCGTTAGTCCAGATCGATCTATTTTTAGCTACTCTCGCTGAAAAGGCAGAGATAAATGCCGAAGTCTGTGTCACATGGCCAGTACGTTACTGGCGGCCTGACTGCGGGTACTGTACTGCCTTACTGTTAGCGCGGCAGTAGGTGGGGGAGGAGTGGCGGGTCCCTCGCCCCTGCCACCTTTTATCCCCAGGGAAAGTCCTCGGTACTCTTTTTGACAGCGGACTGAATAGACCTCGAGTTGCTCTGTAGTGGCTGGAACCAGAAAAACCGATCGCTCTTTCCCGAGATTTAACCCACGACCTTCACGTATAGGATCAACTACTCGACACGCTAGACCAACACCTCCGTAACTAGTGCTAAAAGTCGACGATATTCTAAACATGTAGATAGCCGAATGTAGCCCGTTTAGCTTTGGACCCAATTCTTTATTTAATTGTTGTTGTTGTTGTGGTCTTCAGTCCTGAGATTGGTTTGATGCAGCCCTCCATGCTACTCTATCCTGTGCAAGCTTCTTCGTTTCCCAGTACCTACTGCAATTTACATCCTTCTGAATCTTCTTGGTGTACTCATCTCGTGGTCTCCCTCTACGATTTTTACCCTCCACGCTGGCCTCCAATACTAAATTGGTGATCCCTTGATGCCTCAGAACATGTCCTACCAACCGATCTCTTCTTCTAGTCAAGCTGTGCCACAAGCTCCTCTTTTCCCCAATTCTATTCAACACCTCGTCATTAGTTATGTGATCTACCCATCTAATCTCCAGCATTCTTCTGTAGCACCACATTTCGAAGCTTCTATTCTCTTCTTGTCTAAACTATTTATTGTCCATGTTTCACTTCCATACATGGCTACACTCCATACAAATACATTCAGAAACGACTTCCTGACACTAAAATCCATACTCGATGTTAACAAATTTCTCTTCTTCAGAAACGCTTTCCTTGCCATTGCCTGTCTACATTTTATATCCTCTCTACTTCGACCATCATCACTTATTTTGGTCCCCAAATAGCAAAACTCCTTTACTACTTTAAGTGTCTCATTTCCTAATCTAATACCCTAAGCATCACCCGACTTAATTCGACTACATTCCATTATCCTCGTTTTGCTTTTGTTGATGTTCATCTTATATCCTCCCTTCAAGACACTATCCATTCCGTTCAACTGCTCTTCCAAGTCCTTTGCTGTATCTGACAGAATTACAATGTCATCGGCGAACCTAAAAGTTTTTATTTCTTCTCCATGGATTTTAATATCTATTCCGATTTTTTTTTGTTTCCTTCTCTGCTTGCTCAATACACAGATTGAATAACATCGGGGAGTGGCTACAACCCTGTCTCACTCCCTTCCCAACCGCTGCTTCCCTTTCATGCCCCTCAACTCTTATGACTGCTATTCGGTTTCCATACAAATTGCAAATAGCGTTTCGCTCCCTATATTTTACCCCTGCCACCTTCAGAATTAGAAAGAGAATATTCCAGTCAACATTGTCAAAAGCTTTCTCTAAGTCTACAAATGCTAGAAACGTAGGTTTGCCTTTCCTTAATCTAGCTTCTAAGATAAGCCGTAGGATCAGTATTGCCTTACGTGTTCCAATATTTCTACGGAATCCAAACTGATCTTCCCCAAGGTCGGCTTCTACTAGTTTTTCCATTCGTCTGTAAGGAATTCGCGTTAATATTTTGCAGACGTAACTTATTAAACTGGTATTACTTAATAACCGTAGCAAAAAGTTCGTGAGTGTGCTTTATTTTAATTATAAATTTACGTGTAAGGATTGAAGCAAGCGTCGCTTTATTTCAAAATGTGACTTTTCTTCCTTATTTGAATAGTAGAAGTTCAGCGTTATTCAGATATTTATGATTCAACACAAAATTACATTTACAGCGCGATATGGCTTCCTAAATTTGCATAAACTGCTCTTTACGTAATAATGAGCTCTGTTCGAAACCCTAGAGATACCGAATGGATAAGATTACAAATTTACTACTGCAGACTCTGTGTGGTGAAATGAATAGTCCTATTAAGTTATTACGTGTACCGTGCTATGTTTCCATCAGGATTTATACTTCGCTAAAGGCGTCGTACCGGGCTAGGTGGCGCAGTGGATAGCACACTGGAGTCACATTCTGTTCAAACCCGCTTGCGGCCATCTTGATTTAGATTTTTCGTAATGTCCCTAAATCGCTTAAGGCAAATGACGGGACGGTTCCTTCAAAAGAGCACTGTCGACTTCCTTCCCCATCCTTCCCTAATTCTACGGAGCCGTTGACCTGGCAGTTTGGTCCCCACTGCCAAATCCAGTTTGTATCTAACTTGCTTTTTCTTTTTGACATTGACTGGCTCTCACTATAAGATTACTGGTCACTGGGGAAACAATCTAGTCGTTGGTCTATGCAACAAGAATTTAAGAAAATACGTTATTCATAATGAATATTATCGACTCTTTCAGATAATACTGCCATTAAATTAAAGAAAAAGTTCCCAAATCTTTTATAATGCAGAAGTTGAAAAAGAAAAAACTGGAAGTAGGTAGCTGTGAACCTGCTACTTTGGCAGCAGTGCCGCAGTTATATGATAGACAATGTGTAAAGGCTGTACTACTAAATTTCATTACTTGATATTTCACTGTGACATACTCTGATACAAACTACGCGCATTTGATCATCATTGTCCCATAGCTCTGAAGGTGTATACTTAAATAGCACACAGGTTATAACACTATACGCACCAAAGACGGTAAGACTTTAACTACCGACATTTCGTTTCGTATCCTTTTATCATGACAAATAATACAGCAAACGACGTGTTTTAGGGAGATCCTCAATGTGCGGGTGCTTTGAAACGGTTTGAAACAGCTTGTATTCATACCACGTAAGCTATAACAAAAAAAGCACACCAAATACGGAGTTTAACTCCATACGAAATGCTTCTGTCGTAGATCCGATGCTGCATCCCACTGGCTTCGTTTCTCTCCACAAGGTAACAGTCCGACGTGCCAGATGCAGCAGAACGTGGATTCCATGCTGTGAAGTCGCCGCTCCACCCGAGTGCGTTCCCACAGCCGGTCAGAGGACGGCTTAAGACTCACTCCTTAACCAGAAGGAACTACAAGATCACGTATCATGGACATGTTTAAAGCGTTAACCTGCCATGACCTTGTTCTATCTCTCACTACAAACTGCTCAGGAAAATAGCGTCTTACACAAACTTCCTGTGGACGCTGATTTGGTTGAGACTGTCTTCCGACACTATTGCTTACACATGAAACCTGTAAGTTTGTAACGATGAGTGCACTAAACAAATCATCAAAACTATTGTTGCTCGATAGGTACATCACTATCTCAGTCTTGGGCGTGTACTCGTCTATCATATGAGACTTTTGACATCAACATACATTCTGCTGAAAAGGGCTCAACCGCATTCAGTTCAGTAACCAGTCAGCTCAATATATCTCCCATCTTCTTGACCTAACTGTAAATGAGATTTCAAGGAATCGACTTAGTGTAAGTTATTCTCATGTGTAAGCGTGATGTAGTGTGTGTGTGTGTGTGTGTGTGTGTATGTGTGTATGTGTGTGTGTGTGTGTGTATGTGTGTGTGTGTGTGTGTGTGTTTATCTCTGTGTGTGGGTGCAAGTCTCCGTGCATGCATGACTGTATGTGTCTCAGAGGCATATATTGCAAACGCTTCAGTGGTTAGTGAAAATACTATTTTTTGTTGTGTTTCATCGTATTTGCCTGGCGCTGATTTATATTTGACGGTAAATAGATAATCCAGTTTTAACAGTTCCAAAAATCATCATAACGCACTGCATGATCTTCCACGATATGTTGCAGTCGAACATTAAAATAAGAAATAAACAGTAGGGAGAGAAACACTAACATGATCGTCGCCAGAGCTTACTCCGACAGTGCTTAGTCATAAAATGTAACACAATCAGAAAATTTTCAAGTTGTGTCACACATTGACACCAAATAAGGTATTAAAGACTTCTAAGGTATTGAAGACTTTTAAGGATAGCTAAAAGTCGGTATTTCTCAAAAAGCACCGAAGAAGTCATCTATCTCCGACTGTAAGAATACGAGGCCCCTTTCTGCGATGAATTGTGGCACTTAACGGTAATAAACCATCTGGCCTGTAAAACAAAGTTTCTGTGTAGGTTCGTTGAAAATTTGAGCTAATTTCAGCGGGAAGTCCGTTTCTATGCACCTTCTAGGATACTCGTGGTAGCTTCGTTGAGACTGTCGTCTTCCGGCCATACGGAGAACTTCGTGCAGTTAAAGTAGAGTCCCACAAGTGAGGGGCTTTGAATTTATCTTTACAGGAAATGTCTGTCCATGTGAAGTACCGTTTCGTGAATACGATTGGTCATAGCTATGAATTACCACATACAGACACCGCAAATGGCGCAATAAGAATACCAGTTTCTTAATACCGGAAAATGTGTCTATGAATAACGAGGCAGAAGATGTTACGGAATCACAAATTTTGGCGAACTTCCAGCAAGCTGGAGTAATTGCAGGGCAGCGACTTGCGTTAATCAATACAGCGCAAAAACAGCCGAGGTTATAAATTCTCTAGCTTCGGGACGGGGGCCGTTAACAAATCAACCTACAGGACAGAAAACCAAAATTACAAATCATGTACAATACAGTTGCTATGAAATTATGAAGCACACGTCAAAAACAAATACGTATAGTTTCAAGATATACTTACCAATAATAGAAATGGTATTTCCCAAGATATAATAATCTTTTCAACGGAACAAACATTTACATATAACAGAGCGCACACAGATAACAGGCACTACTTCTCCCACTGCCGTAAGGTAACCTCGGGAAGGGAACACCACATCGGGATTTACGAAACGTCTCTTTTACTTATTACAGTATTCTCCAGTCACCAAAAATACAACAATTACTACAATATCAGTAGCAGTTAACAATAAAATTAATACTGCTAATTTTTCCTCAAAAACAGTAAAATACTTAAAATCACCGAACACTAAAGCACAGCGTATGACAAAGTTGTGTGCCATGATGATACGTGAAAATCATCAAATGCAAACCACAACGTTCGTATTGAAAGAAAACAAATAACAGAACATTATAAAATCTTAATCACTTCCAAGCCTTTACAGGCTTAAAAGCTTTTCCATAACAAAAAATTATATCGAACGACTCGAATTCCAGAAATGGAAGACGAAATTCTGCGACATGTTGAAAACATTCCATCTTCAACTACACGACGTGTTGTATACATCAGCATCAGAAATAGTCCTGTGTGGAATGTGTTACAGGGTCAGTAGCTCCATCCTTTCCACCTTCGGTGCATGGCAGCACCAGCACCTGCAGGTTTTCCCCATGGCGTGCGCCCCTTATTTCCAGTCGAGGTCCTGTAGACCGACAAGGCTTTGTTTACTCGGGAAAGCTGTTTCGGTATACACAAATCACATGTTTGGACACAAGTGGTCCGGAGAACAGAGTTCCTGGACACAGAGAAACACAGCGGAGGAAAGAAAAACTGTAGTAACCTGATTATGGCAGTTGTTGAAAGTGACCGTCATTCATCTCTTGACAATTTCGGGCCCTGGTCATCAAGTTGCTGAAGGCGGATGGAAGGTGGACTGCTGGAATTGCTGCAGTCTCATTCGAAATGTTCTGTTGCAGCTCTTGCAGACTATGAGTGTTGTCGCGATACACCTTAGGCTTGTGCCCTCCGCACACAAAGTAACTGCACACTGACAGATCAGGTGACCTGGGTCGCCAGCTAGGACCGCGACTAACCTCTGCTAACACCTCTGTCAGGAGTGAGGATTGTGTAAATGTGCTCTGATGTTCGGCCGGATGTAGGGGCAGTTGTTCCATCCTGTTGGAAGCAACTCAACGCCTTTTCTCCTCCGTTAATGCTGCCACAAATTCACATCCAATAGTATTCATTTATTTGTCTCACCCTGTATACTGCAAGTGGAACATAAAAGAACACATCGCCACTGGACAGCAAAAAAACAGATCTTTATTGCAGAGGCAACAACGCTGTACCACTGCCACATCTGTTGAGTTTCGTCCCAAAGTATCTCTTTTGTCATCAAACTAAGTCGAAATTATCTAATATAAAACACGTAATTCTGTTTAACCCGAAGACGTCCCAGAATCATAGCACGCTCGTCAGTGCAGATATTGACTCGTTAACAACAAAAAGTTTGCAATATATATAACTTACATTTTTTGTAAGCAAGTTCATCGAGCCTCCACGAATTTAAATATGTAGATATACAAATTTACGATTTTCTGCAAGGATCAAAGCTGGTTGTAACCGCTAGGCTAAAAAACAGTCAACAAACGTTACATATTGACCAAATACATAAAAAGTGATAGGTGTCGAGTGAAACAGGAATTTCATGCAATTTTTTTATGTTTTGCTGAAAGTTAATGTTATGCTACTTTCAATAAAACATTATTTTACATCAGAAACAACTGTATGAAAATCCAACGCAAAAGAAGGTAGAACATTTAAAAGACGCACACACACACACACACACACACACATAGGAAGCAGGAAGAGAGAGAGGGAGAGAGAGAGAGAGAGAGAGAGAGAGAGAGAGAGAGCAGAGAAGAGTGTAACTGGTTCGAATTCCCGCCAAATCAAAGAAGTTAACCGACTCCTTCTCTGGATGTTGTCAGCTGAGACTACATGCACCCGAAGTCACAGAGTCAACTGCCACCCTCACCTCCTTTTCACCCATGAATCGAGCAAGTTTTAGCGTCGCTGGTTTGCATCTCGTATTGTTCTGGGCTATCATGGAAAAGATCTATTCTGTTTTGGAGTTAAGTGTTTACCTTTCCATCAGTTTATTGCTGTTTTTGTAATTCTTGGGGTAACTGAGAGGAATCTATGTAGTCATTCAAACTTGGAACTTCAGTCACGTACTTGTTTCTCCAAAAGTGATATCTAACATTCCATTGTAGCCTGCTTATGACGTTTTAAGTTTCATTACAATAGCACAGTTTTACGTAGAATGACAATGTGAAATTCACCATTGAAATATCTATCTATCTATATCCGTATCCCGCTCCAGCTATTGCCGGGTCTGGGTGCTGACGAGTCCTCTCCATTTGGCTCGGTCCTCCCACCACTTTTCTTCCTCCACTTGCTGCCAGGTCACACCTCTCCTTTCCACAGATATTCTCACTCCCATTTTCCACCGTGTTCCTGGAGTCCTCTAGGTCTTTTCCCATCCATCTTTAGTTCTTCCATAATTTTGGGGAGTCTCTGCCCATGCATCCTCTTAACATGCCCATACCATCTTAATCTCTATTTTTCAGTTTCTTCTCTCATACTTTCTTGTTTAAGGTCCTTTCTAATCTCTACATTCCTTACTCTGTCCATTCTTATTTTTCCCTTAACTACTCTGAGAATTTTCATTTCCCCTGCTTGCAGTCTGCTCCAGTCCCTTTCTGTCATTGTCCATGTTTCTCCACCATAGCTGACAATAGGGAAGTAATAATTCTTATACATAAGGAGTTTTGGTTTTTTTCTGAAACTTCCTTGTTCCAAATCAGGTGTTTTACTGTTTGGTAGGAATTACCTCCCTTCTGTGACCTCCTATTAATTTCGTTAGTTTTTCTTCCATTCCTAGACATTTCACTCCCTAAATCAGTGAAACTTTCTACCACTTTGAGGGGTTCTCCATTCAATGTAATATTTCTGTTGATTCCTTTCTCTCTTCCAAATACCATTACTTCACTCTTATCTTACCATTGAAATATGTATTGATTAATTCATCATAGACTATTATAGCTTCAGTTGGATTTGGGATATAGTGTCTCCACATTTACCTTCTGGTATCAGAAAAGGATTGCATGACCTACTGACTGCTTGCTTAGTACTAGCCAAAGCGAAGATATTGCACAGGATGGTGATACAATCTTCGGTGTAGTCGGATGAAGAAATATGTACATAATCCGATGAAGACCTCATCGTAATTGAAGGACGGAGAGACAAAGACACGTCCAGATAACGGAACGATGACTAGCGCAGAGCGTTCCTAAAATAGCCTGCAGGTATGGTTCTCTCACTTCATGAAATAAAATACTTTGTTGCTTAGAGGATCGATTTTGTATGCTTCTTGCAAGCCTGTTTTACGTCTTTGTGAACATAAATTTATAAGCGTGTGCACCCCTCGCGAATGATTCCCGTGGCCTTTTTAGCATAGCATTAGCTTCAGAACTCCAACTACTTTCATCACATTATATTTACATGGCTCGAGCGGGACCGGATTTCTGTGTATTATGAAGGGTTTTGCTTGCGAAGTAACTACGCTATGTTAATTAATTAAATTTGCTTTGAAGTACGGATTCATAACCCCGAAAGCTTAAAAATAATTGTTATACTAATATTTATGTGTGTAGTCATGTGACCTAATTCCGCCCTTTTACGAGCATACGGCACGTACTTACTTTAATCTCCACCTTTCAGTTTGCTGCCGCGGCACTTTAGTCTAGCATATAGTCTGAAAAATATTGTGTTTATGCCAACTGCAGGATATATGATGTTATAAAAACTGATTAAATGTGATGTTCAGTGTAAGGAATCTTTTATTTCACCTGCCTCGAATATCCTTCAGCAAATTTTGAAATCATTTCAATAATTTTCTAACGGCACGGCCGATTCATATTTCTATATCGTAGTGGAAAAAGAGTGTTCACTCAGTTATATCCACAAAAAAGTAGAATTTGGTTTAAAAATTTCGTTACTAAGTATCGTAAAATAAAACTCTACAACGAATTCGATGGCACATTGTAGTGATGAAGCGTTCATAAACCATTCTAAAAGTATAGCGGTCCCAGGAATCGTCGATACCAAGCTTATGTATATAAAGACAGCTTAAAGGAGGCTATGTACGAATCAATGCAGTAATACCTAACAGAAAATCTCTTGAAAAGCAAAAAAAAAAAAAAAACTTATCTGTGATGTTTCGAGTACTATAATGCTATGGAAGATAACCGCAGTAATCGCCATTTAATTTTTTCAGCGCAAAGTTTTTACTTATTAAGAATGTAGCGACACATCTAGAAAAGGCGACTGAGATCTTGAATAACTGAAATTTTTCGCACGCCTATATTTCAGTATCGGCCGGTTTTTGCACTGACACATTGTTGTAATGTGGAGGAACAGATTCAGACATTTTTTATATTCTGTGGTTGGCCACTCCATCTCACTGAACAATTAGCACGCTCATATTTGTTGACAGAGCCACGTCTCGGCAGTCGAAATGGGGGGTAATGTATATTAAAAAGTTTTTGATACTAAGTGTCGTATCAATTACACGTCGTATTCATTGAGTCACAGACAATAACAGTCTACAAGCCGACGGTTCTGCTCACGAACGCTATACACGGGCAGTTATTTCTTGATGCATTCACCTCTGTGGGTCTAAATGAATCAGGTGACGTGAGGAAGTAGCGTACATGTGCCAACAACTAGTAACCTTTGCAGTTTGAGATCGGTGCAGAAACAAACAAAGAATCATTTCTTTTTGTTATTAATTTCATAGTTTTCGAAGAAAGTATTCTGCATGTCGAAATGTAGCATCCCACTCCTCTGTAGTTCAACTGCACTTTAAGTTTACGAAACAACCGAGTTCATTAGTCTGCGCTTCATTCCTTTTTAGTCGTAACTCTACTTGAGGGCTGTGGAGTTTACTTCCTCTGCAGTCCTCGTCTTCCCACGATACTCGTTGACTGTAACAGAACATTAAAACCGACTCTTATAAATGTCTTTCATATTATTTATCACTACGCGAGTTGCTAGTTACTAATTATTATTGTGGTAAAAGGCAGACTGTTTTCGTCTGCTAGGGTATCACATCTGTGGCTGTATGGTGAGACACGTCTGCATGCTGTAGTTGGACGGCGGAACCCTGCTGGTCTATCACGTGGTATAGGGCTTTCGATTCGAATTCCTATGGACCATCTGGACTCGAAGGATCACACTTACTACTAGTTCGCTGTTTCCCACACAGGGTATTCGGGTTTGACCATACATCTTCTTTTACGTGAGATCGGTGACTGCAACAGCTATATTGATCTGTCTGTTCAATTCAGGCGTA
Source organism: Schistocerca cancellata (assembly GCF_023864275.1). Lineage (NCBI taxonomy): Eukaryota > Metazoa > Arthropoda > Insecta > Orthoptera > Acrididae > Schistocerca > Schistocerca cancellata. The sequence continues at coordinate 681,930,141 of NC_064627.1, forward strand.
GCATCTAGTGCAGTATTTAGATCGGCGTTTCTAAGCTGTAGTATTAATTATTGTTGGTGAGAGCGTTGCTTGCTACCATTGCACCGACGTACTTCTATAGTTCATGATTTTCAGCTCTGCAGATGTGCTACAGATGAGATAGGAGCTCCTTTTTCCGATAGAGGTGTTATCTGCAGTACAAGAATCAGTATCGGTTATTCACTAAATCATCCTTGACTAAAAGTCGTGTTTCACGTTAATTTCTCATTAATTTAACAATACTGTGGGGCTGTGAGAATAAATGGGTTTCCTTTACTGCTGATTTTGAGAATTTATGGTATTGTATTTCCATGTGCTCCACTAGAGGACATACATATCCTTTGCTTACGAGCTTTCATCGCTTACTTCTTGGATAAGAACGTCAATTACTTCACGACTGTATTTTATTATTTTTTATTCCGTAAATATTTCTAAATTTTCTGATGTTAATGCTCAGTTTGTTTTTGCTTCTTTATCCTTTATCCACATTGGTAGTTGATGTGAGAGCAACTCACTGGAAACACTCTACCCCCCGCAAAAGTAATCTAACAAGACACTGCTTTCGCCACCAACTTTCAGCCAATATGAGGCAGGTTTCAGCTGCGAAAAACTTTGAGACACGTGCTGCAGTCCTGAGTACATCGAGGGTTATTTCTTTCGATATTCAAGTTTCTTACGGTCAGGTGTTAGGCAACAAAGTTCAGTCTCCTTCTGTATGGCACTCGCTTTTTTTTTGTAATAGACGACTCATCTGCGTTGTAAGACGTCTTAGAATGACTCAATATTTCTGGTTGTAAGTATTGCATGGTTAGTTTAACATAGTTTAGAGGCTTCCTTCACATACTCCGTTGCTCTATGAAAGCATGCTTACTAGCTAATACTTTACTAACAGATACGAGACTGTTCAGAGGTTCATTCGTGGAACAAAATTCTGTAAAATAAGAGGAATATTCTCAGGGCAGTTCTACTCGAGTGATATTGTGCAGTGAGGTTATAGGCTAACAAGCAGTATGCGAGCTTCAAGCGCTTTGCTCTGGTTTCGTCCAACTCCCCTGTCCTCCACCACGGAAAACGATCAAACATATTGCTGCAACGGTAATAATTTGAAGGATGAACTACAGGTTGAAGAACTTGACAGTCAAATCAGGAAAGGCTAGGGAACGTCAAATCGAGAAGAATGATGTAGATTATCTTTGGTCTGAAATGTGCCATTGTGGAACTGCGGACATGAAACGTCGGCCAGTGAGTGAGGACCGCACGGAGTTTTCTCCGATAAGCAGAGCTATTTGAGTGTGCCTGGCTGCTTAGCGCACATTTTCTGTAATATTAAATATCTGCATCTACGTCTACATACATACTCAGCAATCCACAGTACTGTGCATGGCGGAAGCTAGTTATAGACTTCCCTGTTCCATTCGCAAATAGAGTAGGGGGGGAAGACGACGGTCTATATGCTGTCGTACGATCTGAAATTTCTCTCATCTTAACTTCGTGCCCCTTACGCAAGATGTACACTGGCGCCAGTAAAATCGTTCTCCAGTCGGCCTTAAATGCCAGTTCTCTGTATTTCTACAATAGTGCTTCGTGAGGAGAACGTCGCCTTCCATTCAGGGATTCCTATTTGAGTTCACGAAGCAGCTCCGTAATAACTGCGCGTGATCGAACCTACCGGTAACAAATCTAGCAGCCCGCCTCTGCATTTCTTGGATGTCTTTCTTTAGTCCGACATAGTGGTGATCCCTAACACTCGAGTACTCGAAAATGGGTTGCCATCTCCTCTACAGATGAACTACACTTTCCCAAAATTCTCTGAATTAAACAGAGTCGATCTTCCGGCTTCCATACTACCAACCTGACGTGCTCATTCCATTTCATATCGCTATGCAACATTACGTCTAAAAATTTATCAACCTGGCTACTAATATGCATTCGAACATTACGGTATAGCTTTTCCTGCTCATCTGTATTATTTTACGTTTTTATACGCTTAGAACAGGCTATCATTCATAATACCAACTATAAATTCCGTCTAACAAGGGATCCCTTGAGTGTGAGGTCGTAAAAGGCCAATGATATTTATTCCATTCGGCATCCCACATATTGTCTAACATGCAACTATAATACTGACTGCTAATGACAACAGAGAGCGAACTGGAGGTATCCAATGGTGGGCACAGCATGAGGCCACAGAGCGTTGTTGAACTGCTTAGTTGACAATTAACTCACAACAGTGCTACAATTCAAGTGGTGCTGAGATAAAACAGAGCAATGACAGCGATAAACAAAGCAAACACTGCCTTATATCTACAACAAAAATCTACTATGTTGTCATTTCGTTAGAAAGGTACCCAAAGTATTTCCTACACTGAGAAATAAGTGACAGAAGAAATATTACCATTTCTACAAGATGAGTCAGTGGAATACGTGGTGTCGTATACGGTCGACTGTAGAGAGTTTCAGAGAGAGTATTAAGGAACGATTGACAGGAACGGGGGAAATAAATACAGTAGAAGACGAATGAGCAGCTTTGAGAGATGAAATAGTGAACGCAGCAGAATATTATAGGTAAAGAGACGAGGGCTAGTAGAAATCCTTAGCTAACACAAAAGATATTGAATTTAATCGATGACAGGAGGAAATATAAAAAGGCAATAAATAAGGTAGGTGAAAGTGAACAGAAACTTTTAAAAAATGAGATCGACAGGAAGGGCAAAATGGTTAAGCAGCAATGGCTAGAGGACAAATGTAAAGATGTAGAAGCATATATCATTAACGTTAAGATAGATATTGCATACAGGAAAATAAAAGAGATATTTGGAGAAAAGAAAACCACCTGTATGACTATCAAGCGCTCAGATGGAAAACAAGTCGTAAGCAAAGCAGAAAGGTGAAAGGAGCATTAGAGAAATGTTGGGAGACGCGAGGCAGTACTGACCCTACGACTTATCTTAGAAGGTAGATTATGGAACGGAAAATCTACGTTTCTAGCAATTGTAGACTGAGAGAAAGCTTTTGGTAATGTTGACTGGAATACTCTCTTTCAAATTTTAGAGGTGGTAGGGGTCAAATACAGAAAGCGAAAGGTTATCTACAATTTGTGTAGAAACTACATGGCAGTTATAAGAGTCTAGGGGCATGAAAGGGAAGCAGTGGTTGGGAAGAGAGTGAGACAGGGTTATAGCCTATCCCCGATGTTATTCAATCTGTATATTGAGCAAACAGTAAAGGAAACAAAAGAAAAATTTGGTGTAGGAATTAAAATCCATGAAGAAGAAATAAAAACTTTGAGGTTTTCCAATGACATTGTAATTCTGTCAGAGACAGCAAAGCATCTGGAAGAGCAGTTGAAGGGAATGGACAGTGTCTTGATAGGAGGATATACGATGAACATCAACGTAAGCAAAACGAGGATAATGGGTAATGCTCAGGGAATTAGATTAGGAAATGAGACACTTAAAGTAGTAAAGGAGTTTTGCTATTTGGGGAGCAAAATAACTGATGATGGTCGAAGTAGAGAGGATATAAAATGTAGAATGCCAATGGAAAGGAATGCGTTTCTGAAGAAGATAAATTTGATAACATCGAGTATAGAATTAAGTGTCAGGGAGTCGTTTCTGAAAGTATTTGTATGGAGTGTACCCTTGTATGGAAGTGAAACGTGGACGATAAATAGTTTAGACAAGAAGAGAATAGAAGCTTTCGAAATGTGGTGCTACAGAAGAATGCTGAAGATTGAATGGGTAGATCACATAACTAATGAGGAGAAGAGGAGCTTGTGGCACAACATGACTACAAGAAGGGATCGGTTGGTAGGACATGTTCTAAGACATCGAGGGATCACCAGTTAAGTATTGGAGGGCAGCGTGGAGGGTAAAAATCGTAGAGGGAGACCAAGAGATGAATACACTAAGCAGATTCAGAGGGATGTAGGCTGCAGTAGGTACTGGGAGATGAAGAAGCTTGCATAGAATAGAGTAGCATGGAGAGCTACCTCAAACCAGTCTCAGGACTGAAGACCACAACAACAACAACGTTTTAGAAAGAATAATAAATTTTATGTTCTCTCAAGTATTTTGTATTGTTATTATCCTGAACGTCACGATCGTGACGGTGCTTCCCTCCAAAAACTTTGAACGGCGTTCCGTATTACCCTCCTGAACCCACCGATTCCATATTCTGTTAACAGTCAGTGGATCTCGGCCAACGCGAGCACCAATGTCGCGATACGATGAATTGCAATCGTGATAGGCTACAATCCGACATTTATCAAAGTTTGGAAACTTGATGGTACGCATTTCTCCTCCTTACAAGAGGCATCACAACAACGTTTCACCAGGCAACGCCGGTCAACTGCTGTTTGTGTATGAGAAATCGGTTGGTAACTTTACTCATATCAACACGTTGTAGGTGTAGCCCCCGGCGCCAACCTTGTGTGAATGCTCTGAAATGCTAATCATTTGCATATCACAGCATCTTCTTCCTGTCGGTTAAATTTCGTGTCTGTAGCAGGTGATTTTCGTTGTGTAGCAATTGTAATGGCCAGTAGTGTATATTGTCAATCATCGTTGCAGCTTCGACTCACCACATAATTCTTTTATATTTGTTTAACTACGTAAAATGAACCCACGAAGGACAATCAGAACGGCACTGAGACATCCTATATTACTGCTTACAAATAACTGTGCTACGTAATATGTTTCGGGAACGTTAATATCAGTCTACAACAGCATTGCACGGACTATTCCAGCCACAATAAACTGAAGATGAATAAAACCGTGGCAAGTGTCCGTGTCGGTAGCAGCGGGGTGAGTGCGGCATACTGGTAACCGATGGGTACCTGGTTCCATTCCCGGACACGAAAGTCGCCTCAAACACTCTGTCGAACCGCCTTTCCGCTATTAGGTTGTCTGTACGATCACAACTCGAAAGCCAGTAAGTTGAAATGTAAAAAAAAAAAAAAAGTCATGGCAACACGAGCTCTCAGTCAGTCAGCGTCGATATCCCCACTCTGTCTCTGTCGGCCCTCTACCTTGCCCCCACCGCCCGCAGCACTTAGCGGTCGCCAGCGCAAGCGGTTGCCCGCTGGCGTTGTGTCACAGTGTGGCATAGCGGGCGAGCCGGCGTGCCGCGCCGCGCCGCGCCGCGCGCATCGATCTGCGCGCCGCTGCCTGCCTCGCTGGCCCCACTCGCCGCTGGCCGCGCTCCTAATTTGGCGGAAGACGCGATAAGTGCGGCCGCAGAGGCGCTATCGCCGGCTGTCTTCTTGTCGCCGTCAGCGGCGCGTCGGCGCGCACGCCTCACCCGTCTGCCGCCCGCTCATCAGGAAAATTAAAAGGCGACGCCCAATCTGACAAGCCGGCCATCCTCTGTTCGCCGGTCCCGGGTTCGGGCACGCCATGCATATTTCTTGAGCTCTCTCTCTCTCCGTCTGTTTCAGGTGGAGACATCGCAGTGGCGTAAATCAAATTGAAAATCATTGACACCATCAGTTTCCAAATGGTTCAAATGGCTCTGAGCACCATGCGACTTAACTTCTGAGGTCATCAGTCGCCTAGAACTTAGAACTAATTATACATAACTAACCTAAGGACATCACACACATCCAGGCCCGAGGCAGGATTCGAACCTGCGACCGTAGCGATCAGTTTCCATATTGTACATTCTGACATCCTGACTGTTTCAGCTGCCGAGAATTCTTCCGGGTTGTACGGCTGTGGTCCATGGAACTCTTCTATCCCTGACGTTTCGTCCAAAGCTACGTTGGACATCTTCGGAGGTGCTTCTGGTTGTGCTGAGTCTTGCCGGATGGACCACAGCCATACAACCCGCAAGAATTCTCGGCAGCTGAAACATCCGGTCGTGAAAGCCTTCATTGTATAACCTGACAATTTACCTAACAAGTCAACATTAACTATGAGCGTTCTTTAACAAGACAAATGACAATTTTAAAAACTTTAACGTAGTGACTATACATGGTGTTAAAAATCAGTAGAATATTTTCAGAGGTGGTAGTATCCACCAAAACAAGAACTAAAATTGTATAAACATGTTCTCTAAAACGCATACTGTAAGAAGTATGAGCACTCGTCCTTCTTAGATACTGTGAAACACACCTCTTCTACTGCAAACTCAATGGTTTCCATATTTTGACAGGAGATAGCATGGACCAAAATAATATAAAAAGTCTTCAGTAAACATAAGTCATTAAACGATTACGTTAAGAGCTATCAGTAATTGTTCAAAATGGTTCAAATGGCTCTGAACACTAAGGGACTTAACATCTGAAGTCATCAGTCCCCTAGAACTTAGAACTACTTAAACCTAAATAGCCTATGGACATCACACAGATCCATGCCCGAGGCACGATTCGAACCTCCGACCGTAGCGGTGACGTGGTTCCACACTGAAGCGCCTAGAACCGCTCGGCCACACCGGCCGACGACTTGTTCATATTCGCTATTGTGCAACACATATTTCACAGTTTTCTTAATATCTCGTATAAATTGGTGTTGTTCAAACTTTGAGAGAGTGATGTTACTTCGATTAAACACATTCCTTCTACTCTTATGTTAAATTTGATCAAAATAAGTATCTCGCTCACGGAAATGAAAAACGATAAATATGAAATTCTGTACGACATTTATCATAGTTAGTGGTGAGGATCATCACTCAACGGATATTAAATGATTGCCCCCTGCAACATTAAATAGGGGGGGGGGGCGGGTGTTGAGGATACATCATGACCATATTTTATTCTTAAAAAAATTATTCCGTTTAACAATTTTTTCCCAGATTCCGTAATTGTTTTCAATTTTTCAGAAAAATATGCCGCATAAATGTAAGTCTTAGTAGTAAATGGGAGCCGGACGATGTGGCCGAGCGGTTCTAGGTGCTTCAGTTCGGAACCACCCTGCTGCTACGGTCGCAGGTTCGAATCCTGCCTCGGGTGTGGATGTGTGTTATGTCCTTAGGTTAGTTAGGTTTAAGTAGTTCTAAGTCTAGGGGACTGATGACCTCCGATGTTAAGTCCCATAGTGCTTAGAGCCATTTGAACCAGTTGAAGTAAATGGGACATTTCAGTACAAATGTCTTATTCAAATTTTCAAGTTCATATATAACTATATCTCTCTAAAATGTATGTTGTGAATAAAAGTCAACGATAATTAATGAAATCTATATTTTCGAATTTTTTTTCATGCTCATAAAGTACCCCTTCTCTGTGTGTACGCATAACGTAAAACGCATTGGTACTACCAAGATTGTACTAAGAGATTTTTCAGCTTCTGGCCTCTACTTATACATCAGTACGTTTTTAAAAAGAATGATGATAATGAAAGTTAACAACAATTAATCAAACTTTTTGTGGTGGCCGTAAAGTACCACCCTCCCTCCTCCCCCCCCCCCCCCGCCTCTTTTCTAGTATGCCTTAAGAAAAACACGTTGGTATTGATAGGGTTAAACTATTGTATCATTCACAGCTTATGTCCACCATTTAGATAAGTATGCAACGTGGTTCCTAAGTGCAAAAATATTGCTGTATTCGTTGTGGAATGTAATCCAACAACATCTTAATGTCACCTTGTGCCACATCTTACGACGCTGAAACACATGCCGTGTCCGTCTACGGAGATCTAAGACTACAGGCTCACACTGTGGGGCGATGGTTTTTTTTCATAGTAATAATCATTAGTCATAAGAGGAAACTGGAATTTTTGTAAATATTGTTTGTTCACCGTCTTTTACGAGAGCCTGGCAACTATTTCTGTGGTCAGCCGAAAAGCGATGGAGAACATACTGACCATAGTTCCCAGTCTGCAAGTCCACATTCTTGTCCATCCCACTGAAACAAATCTTTCTATTCTCTATTTCCTCAGCGGGATCAGGACTATGATTATAGATGAAGATTTTCAGTTCTAATTGATACACTTATTTGGTACAGTTTCACACCCACAACATATAATATTCATTATAATCATAATGACATTAAATCTCCCTATCCCAAACTGCACTATGAGCAGTTCAGAGGCGACCTCTACGGTAAGTTTCTACTAAACTGTCTTTTGCCCTGACTACTGATAATCAAAATAAATGCTCCCCACAAAAGTAGAAAAAAACTGTTGTCACTTGCCACGCAGATTTCTTAACACTATGGGCGGCACACTAACAGTTACTTTTGCGAAATATAAGCAATGCAGGAGAGTGTACAGTCCTCGTGAGTTCACTATCTGTTACTACTGAAAATAAGCGTTTTGTAACAACCTATCTCTGACGCCATCCGAAGCAGCGAGCACCCCTGCCTTTGACTGACGCGGATATTACGGTGAAGCCTCTCTTGCATCTCGTGCTGTATTTATATACGTGGCGCAGCGGGCGGCGTAGGGAACACCTGCTGTCATCCGCCCGATGCACACGGTAGCAGACTCTAAACGGCCACATTCTCGGACACACAATATTTTATAATAATGTCATGAATCAATTTAGAATCTTCATAATTTTTGCATGCATGTAGGTAATCTGGTTAAAATCACAGAAAATGTTTTAGCTCGCCTGCATTAAAACTCTGGCCTCTAGAATTTTTAGAACGGAAATGACAGTAGAACGTGATCTCTGAACTACAACTTTAAGAGACCTTGTATTGGTTGTTATTAACATCAAGGTCGTAAGACTTGTTATAGCTATATCGTTTAATGCGTTTAATCACGTGCTGTAACCAAAACATTCAAGCATTAATGAAACAGATACTTAATCTACTACAAATAAGGACATTTTTGTTCCAAATTTAGTTTTGAGTAAATTACTCGAAAACTATTTGAGGTAGCTTAATAGGGTCACGTAGTTATCATTTTTATGTTCAAATGAAGAGTCATATAGATTTTCACATTTCCATGTATAATATTTAGCGCCTTAAATTTTTCTTAAAAACTTGGATTCTGACCAAAATATTGCTTTAATCACGTTGAGACTTTTACCAGTTAATTTTCACATACATCTGCACATTATGATCAGTTTCTGGCTTCCTAGTTTTATTATCTTGCGCCACCTATTTTTGTCTTAAAACAATGTATTTATGTAAAATATTGACCCAATCAATGTGATTCTTCACAGTTGAAACTTTATTACACTACATATGTTGACCAAGTTTGAAAAAATAACTTTAACTTTTAACTTCATTCTTAATTATGGTGCAATACTTGCGTGCTACGCACAGACGTGTTTGATGACGTGGCACTACTAGCAGTGGACTGGGGTAAGTCCCGGCACACTTGCTGCCCTCTGTATCTCTCAAACGATACAACTCGTGTTTCGCCACAATATCACAGTGTAAGTCTTTCAGTCGCAATCCAGACAAGCCCTAGGGCTGACAAAAGAGGGGACTGGGCAAACCAGACAAGAGTCTCTACGTACCTCAGTGAGTTTGTGGCGTGAAATTCAGTGTGCAGTTCTGCATTATCCTGCTAGAGTATGTTACTTGGTACCTCGGTGATGAGGGGTGTGGCAAAACCATGACTGATAATGTATGGGTCTCGAGAATCGCTGTTCCCTGTGACAATTTGACGTACCATCTACGCACGCCCGAGCCTCGATCTGACCACCACAAAGAGAAGCGGGGCTCATCGCTGCACATCACTGTGGCCTCTTTGACTCCGCCTCCGCACCCTGGAAGTATGTTGTGTGTATAGGATCGTGGGTGTGCTAAACGACAGATGGAAACCTGGCTCCCACACAACATTATTTTGACTGGTGAGATGTGCTGTGTAGTGGAGGAAGTATTACCTTGTAGCGATGTAACATTGCCAATTTGAAACTCTTCAGCCCCAATAGGTACAATCCACAGAATGCTGTGGATTGTTAAATTAGTCGAACCTACTGAAAACTATCATGCTCTGGACAAATAAATCTGAGCTGGTGCGCTGCTGGCGCCAGTCTCCATCGATTCTCATCACGATCGTCTGAGTCGATTTTCGATGCCTGCTTGGCTTCGTATCTTTGGTAGATGGCTATTTAACAGCGGCGCGCTCTCTCTGGGTCTTCAGTTCGGGTATCAGCTGTGTCAGCGACAGTCACTTGTGGAGTTGTGGCTGCATGCAGCGTGGCGAGTGGCCGAGTCGGTTCGACGAAGGAAAGTGGGCCGCTGCTGTGGCGTCTTCAGCTGTTGTAATGCAGATCCGCTGTCGGCGGTGATTGGGGTTTCTTGGATACGTGAAGGATAGATTTCCTTAGTGTCTCGTGCATGTGATTCAAAGTCAATGAACTGGCATCGTCGATGCGTTCATCGGTGGATTCTGTTGATGATAATTGAATACCCCTGTGCACTGAAAACTCTCTTGGCTGTTTCAGTTACCTTTGATCTTTCTGTCTGATATGTTGACGGCATTTCAGGGAGTGCTAGTGGCGCATGACCAACAGACATCAAGCTGTGTTTAATGCATACGAAGTAGTGCGTAACTTTGTTCCTGGCGTTCAGAAGTGGGCCAAAATATTTTCCCTAATTCCTTTTCTATTTTATTATTTTACTTGTTATTTTAGAGGTTGTCTAATCAAATATTAAGAGCCACTGTCACGTATATTAAGTCTGCTTAAGGTTAATTTCTGCCGCGTAGAATTAAAGGCTTTTTGATAACTGGTTGGGTTAATATCCTTGTGTATCTGTTGCGTCAGAATGTTGTCTGCCGCTGATGTGTTTATGTTTCAGATAATTGGCGGTGGTCGACGCGAGCAGTCTCCGATCGGGGTATCACGGTGGAAAAGTGAAAATTAAGGACCTGGATCGGTGTCTGTGGTTACGTTGTTAACGTGCGGCAATTCCATCTTGCTGGTGGAGCGTTGTGGTTTCCGCAAGCTTACTTGTAGGTCAAAGTTGAATATATTTTTATTTCACCTTCTGGTGAACCTCTCGGTTTGCTCGCGTCCATCGCCAATTTATTGTAAAATTGAGGCAGTCCCATGTTAAGACGATTTCATATGTTATTATTATTATTATTGTTATTATTATTTAATACCAATTTTGGAAATACATGAGCTTATTGGAGTTCAGTGGACTAATGTTCTTAGCCGGATCCTGAGTTACATGAAAACCAGTTTCTATGTTGGTCGAAGTATGTTTGAGATTTGATTAATTGTGGTTTTATGAATATTGTTTTAATGACTGAAAGTTGGCTAAGTAAATTTTGAATGATCTATATCTGTTGCACTTAATGCATCCTCTTAGTTGTGGAAGTAGTTTGAGAGTTTTGATGTGAATTATATGAAAAACAATTTCAGTGTAAGTTATGAAGCTTGTGCGGTTTAGTTATATGTCAGTTATGTTGTATTAATAATGGTTTTATGAATATTGTTTTATTTAATGAAAGTTTACCAAGCAAATGTAGAATGATCTGAGTTTGTTGGACTTAATGCATTCTTTAGCTGTGGGAAGCAGTCAGTTTTTATGTGAGTCATGTGAAAAACAGTTCCATCTGAGTCATGAAGTTTGTGTGATATAGTTCGCTCAGTCATATTTGATTAATGATGCTTTTATGAACATTGTTTTAATTAATGAAATTTCGTTGAGGGAATTTTGAAAATATGTGGGAAGCGCCTTTCTATAATCTTTGCTACTGTTAATTTGATAAGAGCAATATGTTTGTAATAAAGAAGTGTGTGGAAACTGCAAACTGGTTAGGGTTTAATTTCGATGTGTCGAAAGATTACCACTCATCAATATCTGTTATGCTCAGCTAATTGGTTACTGAATAACAATTATTCTCTTTATTGCATCTACACTCCTGGAAATGGAAAAAAGAACACATTGACACCGGTGTGTCAGACCCACCATACTTGCTCCGGACACTGCGAGAGGGCTGTACAAGCAATGATCACACGCACGGCACAGCGGACACACCAGGAACCGCGGTGTTGGCCGTCGAATGGCGCTAGCTGCGCAGCATTTGTGCACCGCCGCCGTCAGTGTCAGCCAGTTTGCCGTGGCATACGGAGCTCCATCGCAGTCTTTAACACTGGTAGCATGCCGCGACAGCGTGGACGTGAACCGTATGTGCAGTTGACGGACTTTGAGCAAGGGCGTATAGTGGGCATGCGGGAGGCCGGGTGGACGTACCACCGAATTGCTCAACACGTGGGGCGTGAGGTCTCCACAGTACATCAATGTTGTCGCCAGTGGTCGGTGGAAGGTGCACGTGCCCGTCGACCTGGGACCGGACCGCAGCGACGCACGGATGCACGCCAAGACCGTAGGATCCTACGCAGTGCCGTAGGGAACCGCACCGCCACTTCCCAGCAAATTAGGGACACTGTTGCTCCTGGGGTATCGGCGAGGACCATTCACAACCGTCTCCATGAAGCTGGGCTACGGTCCCGCACACCGTTAGGCCGTCTTCCGCTCACGCCCCAACATCGTGCAGCCCGCCTCCAGTGGTGTCGCGACAGGCGTGAATGGAGGGACGAATGGAGACGTGTCGTCTTCAGCGATGAGAGTCGCTTCTGCCTTGGTGCCAATGATGGTCGTATGCGTGTTTGGCGCCGTGCAGGTGAGCGCCACAATCAGGACTGCATACGACCGAGGCACACAGGGCCAACACACGGCATCATGGTGTGGGGAGCGATCTCCTACACTGGCCGTACACCACTGGTGATCGTCGAGGGGACACTGAATAGTGCACGGTACATCCAAACCGTCATCGAACCCATAGTTCTACCATTCCTAGACCGGCAAGGGAACTTGCTGTTCCAACAGGACAATGCACGTCCGCATGTATCCCATGCCACCTAACGTGCTCTAGAAGGTGTAAGTCAACTACCCTGGCCAGCAAGATCTCCGGATCTGTCCCCCATTGAGCATGTTTGGGACTGGATGAAGCGTCGTCTCACGCGGTCTGCACGTCCAGCACGAACGCTGGTCCAACTGAGGCGCCAGGTGGAAATGGCATGGCAAGCCGTTCCACAGGACTACATCCAGCATCTCTACGATCGTCTCCATGGGAGAATAGCAGCCTGCATTGCTGCGAAAGGTGGATATACACTGTACTAGTGCCGACATTGTGCATGCTCTGTTGCCTGTGTCTATGTGCCTGTGGTTCTGTCAGTGTGATCATGTGATGTATCTGACCCCAGGAATGTGTCAATAAAGTTTCCCCTTCCTGGGACAATGAATTCACGATGTTCTTATTTCAATTTCCAGGAGTGTATATTTATTGTTTGCAATGTATCATATCTCCCATCTCATCTTTACCTACTTCCTCTCCCTTTTCCATAATATTATCTTCCATTTCACTGTGAAGGAATATATCCGTCATGCCCAATTAAGGGACTAATCAATGAAAATTATTCTCACCATATCGTCTATATTTATCCCTCCCGCAATATCACATATCCCATTTCATCTTTGTCTACTTTCTCTTATCTTTCCACAATAGTCTCTTCAATTTCTATTTTCTCGTGTAAGCATTCTGTATATGATTTCTATCCTTCAGAATGCGTTTTATTTTCGCTAACAGTTGGTTTACCATCTGGTCTCTATACATTTATGTATACAACTGCCTCAGTTTTCTCCAAAGGTTTCTGTTGTTTCCCCGCTGGTGGCATCCGTAGATAAGCATCCTTCAACAGCCTAGTATCACTCCTCTAGGAGTTCATTTTGTGCTTCTGTTAAGCTCACTTGTTAGAAGTTAGTATTTCCTTTTGCCTTGTTCATTGCTCTGTTGTTATAACACGTGTGTTATCTATACCGAGCCTTATCTTTTTATGTTTTATCCTTTATTATTTCGTCTCTTGTCTTCTATTGTAATCCCTCATCAGTTTAGTCACTTGCTCTAAGCCGCCTTTGAAACTCTGCAGAAGTATTTTTTTTAAGTTTATTCTGGGTCCATCTCCTTAGTTTCCTACCGGCCATTAATTGCTCTAGTTTTAATAAATAATGAGAAGCGGCCACATCAGCTCTTGTAAATGATAAAAGTACCACTCTGGGATCGGGTCTTAGATCTGTTCTGACAGGCCGACTGCTGCCTATGAGGAGCGATCTATGACCTCGGGACACGTGATCAACATTCCACCAATCCCTGCAGCCGTATCCTGATGACGCCGTTGATTTCATACTCAGGCAGCTGCTCATCTGCCCTCACGAGGCTGAGTGGAGCTCGTTCCAGGCGTCCCTGAGCAGGTACAGTTAATCAAATCCGAGTACTTCACACTCATCATTTTTCTTTTGTTACATTCTTTCTTCCTTTTATTTTTATTTTTATTTTTTTCTATTTTTCTCTGGGACCATGAAACAAAAGTTGAAAATCTTGAAATTTAAATAAAAATAAAAATCTTCTTGTTTGAACAATGGAGGGAAATTTTTACTTTTAACTAAAAAGTTTTGTTCTGCGACGAAACCGCCAGGCTGATTTGCAATAAAGCTGTTTTAATTTTTTTTGGTTTGCTTTTGATTTTTCTTTCATGAACATACAACCAACCATAATTTAAACGCATGAGTAACAATTGTCAGTTTTGATTATTGTCTATGTATAAATTTCAATGCAGATATACCGAAAGAAATAATATTTTTATAAAATTGGTATGTATACACTATATTCATCTATGTCTAAAATTTAACAAATTTACCGTCGCCATACTCCTAGGATCTAGATTTGGCCATGGCTGATTATATGGACACTCATAATTCCTTAAGAGCTACGTAAGTGAGTTCTTACACCCTAACGTCTGCTGTTGCCAAAAGAATGGTACGCAGTGTGGGCGTTTCTACCGCTACAGTGTAAATTATTTGTTTTACTATGTATTCTGCCTTTTCTTGGCATCCTAATATTATATGGCTGATGCCTTCTTCGAATCCTGCCTCGGGCATGGATGTGTGTGATGTCCTTAGGTTAGATAGGTTTACGTAGTGCTATATTCTAAGGGACTGATGACCTCAGATGTTAAGTCCCATAGTGCTCAGAGCCATTTTTTTCGGTCGTTAAGTGAAGGTCGTCGACCACTGTGTTGTCAATGGTGAGAGATAATGCCTGACATCTGGTATTCTCGGCACACTCTTGAGACTGTGGATCTCGGACTATTGATTTCCCTAATGATTTTCGAAATGGTTTCCCATGCATCTGGTTCCAACTACCATTCGGCGTTCAAAGTCTGTTAATTCTCGTCGTGCAGCCATAATCACATCGGAAACCGTTTCGCATGAATCATCTGGGCACAAATGACACCTACGTCAGTACACTGCCCTTTTATACCTTGCGCTGCTACCGCCATACGTATATGTGCATAACGTTATCCATCAACTTTTGTCAACTCAGTGTGTACGCTAAATCTCTTTTCTTTGACTGTAATATTGGTTGTGGGTGCGATAAAATCCTCCATCCTTAGAGTTGATTTAATTCTAAGATTACTACGCTTCAGTTTTCTACGAAGTTGTAATTTGTAGCCACTGGTCACAGACGGCTGACAGATGCGGAAGTTGATTTACATTAGTCTGTGTCGCTGCACTGCCTCTGGTATGGACGGAGTGTCCTTACACGTAATGCAATGCAGGAACTGAAGGGCCCGTTGAAATATCTCACGTCGCATCACACAGCCGTTAGGTCGCCGCTACGCATGGGCGGAAGCTGCGCAGCGCTTTCATACGCATGCCACTCCGGCGCCAATCATAGTCGCTTCGATGTCCTCTTGCCCCACGCGGTAAACCTTCCAGCTAGTAATTAAGTGGTAATTCCAAGAGCATAAACACTTCGGTTTCATCGTCAACATTACAGGACTATTAATGCGCATTAATTACAAGGCGAAGAGTACGTTGCAAAATGTGAGAGATTGAAAATGTTTTCAAGAGGATCGTATTTCCTATTTCCATTTAGTAATCACTATTTTCAGGGGTTCACTAAATGACGTTACATGGTTACCAAAATATCATGCTCATCTACGTTCACAGTCACTTATTGTAGGTAAATAACAACAACACGACAAATATCTTAATGATTTCCATCAGTTCTCTGTCTAAGCGATAGTCCCACAGTGTCTTGAGCCTGATTATCGTATCTGCATTCTTTGCGAATTTTGTATACCCCAACCAAATTTGGAACTTACTACGGTAGACATTAGCAGTCGTAATGTATCCTCTTGGTATAGTTTCACTCATTATCCGTGTCTCTCCAAAAGCACTTAGATTAATTTCGATGATGGCATATCACTGTGGCCCCATTTCACTGACTGACCATTATTGTTTGGTTTGTGATGTGTTACTACAACTCTTTAACCCGTCACAGTGCAGCCACAAAAATGTCGTTCTGGATCGACACGGCGGTTTTGAACCTAACGTCCAGCTTAACTGAGGCCAGAGAACGTATCACGTCACATAAAGCACAGAGAAAACGGCTGTGTCGTTAACTGTCCAGAAACGCACATCTGACTTTTATGGAACTTGGTTCTGCAATTTCTAAACTAGTGCGCTAAACACTGCAGTGACCGAAAGAGAGGTACGTTCAACATTCACAAGGACAACTCCTAGGACTCATACAAATATATCTCTCTCGGATGGAAAATGAATTGCATTTCATTTGGGAGACTACATTCATTGGTGGACTGGCACCCAGTACGCAGTATCTGTCTGTGATACCTACTCAAGGACTAACTACACTTCGAGGATTACAGCCTAGGCTAAGTGCATTACGCTGATTACAGACTGGTTATCGTACAGGACTATTGTTCCAGAGGAGCATGATGCACACCGCCGTCATTCCATCTCGCCATTGTTTTACTTGCTTCCGCTGGCGGTTGAGTGAACGGAGGAGGAGGAGACTATTGTTTGACGTCCCTCCGACCACGAGGCCATTAGAGAGGGAGCACAAGCTCGGGTTAGGGAAGGATGTGGAAGGAAATCGGACGTGCCCCTTCGAAGGAACCATCCCAGGATTTGCCTGAAAGGATTTAGGGAAATCACGGAAAACCAAAATCAGGATGGCCGGAGACGCGGGATGGAGCCGTCGTCCTCCGGAATGCGAGTTCAGTGAACCCCTGCACCACCGCGCTCGGTTGAGTTTCGTATAACACCGATGGCTCTAAGACAAATTCCGTACTTTATCTCTTTTTGCAGGTCTGTATTTTATTGTGTGACGCTACATGATTTAACCTAGCGTTAGTTTTGGACGCAACAAGGTAGGACGCCAAATAATGAAAGCACACTTCGAGATATTTTGCTACACTACCACCACTTACCGTCCAGTAACATTCCCGTGGCCCTGTCCTGTTAATAACTTCTTGCGTTATCTATCCTCCAGAGTCCTCAGATATCTCATTAAAGAGACTAAACGTTTCCGTCGACCACCGAAAGGTGGAGCCGACATAGGAACAGCGATGTGTGGTCTAAATAAGACCGAATTTTAGTAATTATTTCATATAATCGTATATACTTGTGCGCTCGTGATGTAAGCTCGAAATAGCGTGCGACCCGAATAATTTTCTCATAGTTTGAGATACCTTTAAGAACTCTTTCGATCTCAACTGTACATACTGATGATTTTCTACCCACCCACCGGTGCATAGCGAACCTTCTGTTGACTCATACATTCAGTATGATTAGCATGTCCACTAGAGTAAAATGAAAGCCATGTTCTATGTGATGGAAATGCGAGGAGTGAAAGGGAACTTCCGCATTTCACGTGGTCGCGGCGGTATTAAAAATATGAGATGAATTTAAGTTCGTCGACATACTCCGTGCAGAGGTATCTTTAGATATATATTGAACAAACTTTTTGCTGTAACACCGCGGTGGACTTAAAACGGAGAAAGGAAGCTAGCGTTGTCCTGGATCTCTGCCGTAATATTGCACTTGTCCTTCTTGTACTTCCAGGTGATTAGTTCCTACTTCACCACATTTGGAGCTAGCGCAACTGGAGACCATAGCCACAACTAGCGCCGCCGGACCATTATCTAGCCGTGAATTCACTCTCCCATATTCGTAGGTCCTAACAACGAAGTCCACGGTGATTCATTTCCAAACATCTACATAACGTGTTAAAGGTCGTACCACTGTACAGGGTTGTCAATGAACAGTGTGTGTCTGCTTTCACAGTAAATGTAACTGCAGTGGTCCTTTTCACAGCGTTTTTATTTAGGTTACTGCTCATTGACATGGGGAATATACACTTAGATTCATTCTGTCCTAATTTTCAGTATAAACCTTCATTATTTTAACAGTCTGTCCTCAGTGTCTACTAGGTTGTTAATACGTTTGCTTGCTCCCATATGGGAGCTAAAGCTTTGTCGAATCGCGATGAGTTTCCCTTGAATTTATTTCGATTTCAACTATTATTCCCTTATCTTGATTCTGAAAGTAGGTGGTGGCTAAAATCAAATGTATCATACAGCAGGACTTTGGAAGCTTTACTGTCCTCAGCTGTTCCCTAACGTTTTCCTTCATATGTCGAAGTTAATGAAATGCAATGACAGTTATTTCAGGAAACGCACTGCAATAGTCACACTCTTGTTTTCAACAACATAGCTAGATGAGCGTTTCTATAATCTTTTTCCACTCAGGTTTAAATCTGCGAGATAATGCAAACTGCTTATTCGCTACCTGGCTCTTTTACTTTAACTTTCGATCGCTCTTTTCCAAGCTCTTCTTGACGTAAGTTCCTTTTTAGTTTACTGCCCGTAATACCGTTAGTGAAAATCAGAGTGGCACACTTGTGTAAAAGTTAGGAAGAAGCAGTAACACTCAAACATCTGCAGCGACCAGGTGGCGGGCCACCACAAATACCACTGTACACAACGTTTCACGTCACCAAACCATACGCAGAGCTTACGTAGCATTATCGAGAAATTAACATAAATCAATACGATTATTTGCTTTGACATACAAGAAAACAGTTGACGAGATCGGAGCAGCAAAGTGTTACATGAAGCAATATAGACAGAAACATCACTATTCTCTAATACAACGTTTTTTTGTGTTTTTTTTTTCCTCCACATGTTTCATATTTTCAGTGAATAGAACTCGTCTGTAACTGTCAATGTAGTACATTACATAACAGACTTCGTGGAATTCTACAACGTAATGTGGATACTATCCCGATCTCTGGAATAAATGAAATTCATAGAAAAGTTTTGACATCAACATTTAATGTTATTATTTTGTAAAACTCAATATACGTATTAAAAAACATTCCATTACTTTAGCCATTAAATTCCAGCCGATATAATTCTAGAATGCCGAAACCGCGGAACAGCTCATGATATGAATGGTCCGATAGAAATAGTCACTTATGTGTTAATAATAATAGGAGGCGGAAACTTAATTTAAATTATCGGAGAGGTAAACTGTGAAACAGCGTGTAATCTTCTTTAAGTACAAGACTGGGTATTCCAGCCTGATTACCTACATCGATTAAAGTTTTAAATGCCTCCTCCCTCAATGTATGTTGATAAAAAATACTACTTAGTCCAGGCTCATAATGATTTACGCCGTATTTTCTTATAGTATCTACGCTTTAGAATCTCCTATGTTTTGTGAAGCTGACACGTTGTAATAACATTGTTAACAATTGGAAACATTATATATCATACTAGTATTCGATCATCTCTACGGTACAGATGATCCAGACTGTTTACTATTTCTCTGTTAAACAACACCGCTACAGTAGCTTACGATAGAAGTACGATTTGTCTATACAAGTAACAATTGCAAAGAAAATGAATTGCAGTATCAAACACAATACACAAAGTCAACAAAGGGCGGAACCTTTCTAACATTCCGCCATCATGCAATGTAGAAAAAATGCTAATTTCTGTCAATAAGACTGCCTCTTAGCAGTTCACCTTTTTCATTGTTTTCTTTAACCTTCCTGACAGTTACCCGCATAGTAGACTTTCTTGTGTATAATTAGCCTGTCTCCGTAATCAGCTTCCTCTTTGTGGCTATTTGTAGAGACAGTCTTCATTTTTTACATCCGCATGATATCGGACTCGTAGAAGGAGGCATTTTCAACAAACGTGCAAAATTCCTTGTTTGACTCGCCTTCTCCTGACAGCTGTCAAAGGATTATTGCACTACAGAGGAAGAAATGTGGTGCTCATGTGGGACGTCGTGCTATTTTAATGGGGACAAATCCAGTTATGCCGTCGGTGGCCGAACATGAAAGCTTACTTAGTGCAACATAAACTGAACGAAGAGCAGTATTTGTGAAACTTCCCAACAGAATAAACCTGTGTGCCCGATCGGTACCCAGACGTGGACCCTTGCCATTACCGTGTGGTCTACCTACACATGAATCACAGCCCGCTATTCTCGAAGTTCACGTCTCCAACCTCTCAAACTTCTCGGAATCCTACTTCCGCGTCTTCTTAAATTAACCCCCCTGGAAAAAGGAATATCTGAGACCAACTCTCTTCCGGCTCCTAGTCCAGTAAGTTTTGTAGAATAATTTTAGTGATGCTTGGAAAGTATGAGACAACTGCGGCCACAGTTGAACTTGTAATGGTGGGTCTTGGGGCTTGTCGGTATAGCTTGCAAGGGAATGGTCCAATCCGACATGTAGAAAACAACCCTGAAATTTTTAACACAGGAAATATCCTGTCAATGTTTTAGCTGCTACGGTAGCGTTCTCGCTTCCCACGCCCGGGTTCCCGGGTTCGATTCCCGGCGGGGTCAGGGATTTTCTCTGCCTCGTGATGGCTGGGTGTTGTGTGCTGTCATTAGGTTAGTTAGGTTTAAGTTGTTCTAAGTTCTAGGGGACTGATGACCACAGCAGTTTAGTCCCATAGTGCTCAGAGCCATTTGAACCATTTTTAGCTGCTAAGGCGTGCTGCAAGTAATTCTTTTAATGTTATTCATTTTTGGCACTCGGAGAGCTGATTATAATAGCGGTTTGTACAACCCTTCCTGCCTAGCACCGAATCGGCAAATTAGCAGACACAGTTGTGACAAGAGGATGTGGTGTTGCGTATCTCGAAGTCCAAAGTGCATGGAAACGAATTTTAAGCACTCAACCATACAAAATATGTCCCAAGCAATTAATTTTTTGAGTAACTTGCAGTTAATATCGAGAGCTAAATTGGTGCAGATGTAACTGTTACACAGGAGACCAGTGGAGGAAAGGAAATCAAGAGATTGTATGATCTCACTTTACAGATTACTTTCGTCAATAGGGACTTTATATGTATCTTTATATGTATACTTTGCTAACAATGAAACATTTGCTTGTTTCTTCACTGAAGTCGTCACAAAAATACGAAGTGTCTGTTGGATGACGAAACCAAACATTTTACTTACACCAGATGCTTATAACAGAAAAATTAATACATTCAGAGATTTCGCAGTAATTGCTAGTTTTATTTAGAGAGAACTGGAATGCAGTAAGAAATTGTCGTGGTCGTTGTTCTACGTATTCTGCTGCGTACCAGGCGTACTTGATCTAATTCGTAAAATGTGGTGATGCCAACTAACAATGCCGAAATGATTGAAGTTTAGTAATACTGTCCCGCTGATGAACCTGAAATGACAAAGAGGTAACGGAGATTGAATTGCTCGACTGTTTTCTGAAAAATGCTTTGAACTGTTGGAATATTTATTTATTGAGATACTGAATCACACTGTTCGTTCCTGGCGGAGTCAGAATTATGTCAACAGTATTTTAGTCGTCCTCCTGAAGACAGAGGTGTCGTTATGACCAGGCCACGAACCCAGCAGAAGCACGTGGTAAGAAGACGTTTCGGGTGTGTCACTAAAAATTATTCTCTCCCATTTTTCCAGATGTTACTATATCGATTGAAATATTTTTGTAAGTAGACAGTTCTTTTTTAAACAATTGGTCCTATTTTACCTTGATGTTCCCGAAGACAGGTATAAAGCTGTAGAAACAGTAATCCATTGATACTAATCGCTAGCATTGTGGTATACGAATGTGTCATAGCATTCACCGACTGCACAAGCGACTCCATCTTCTTTTTTCACTCGAAATAATAAATTTGCACGAAGCCCGATTAGCTTTATAAGAAGCACTTTAGGGGATAACACAAAGCTTTGTCTTCAAGTCAATTACGCATTGCTCTATGGTGCTGACTATTAGTGACATCTCGTCTACATGTTTACTTGAGGTAAAAGTCGTAATTTTGCGACTTTCTTTTCCGCAGAGATTCCAGACTCGGTTTAAATAGGGTGAAGAACACTGGAAATCAGTAACGTTCATCACACTTGCATCGATCTTCTTCGGTAATAGTGCACTGATTTTCACGAACAGTTCTAAGTCTTACGAATAGTTTTTTTTCCAGGCTTTTGTGAGTTTAATTTTGACGTATATTTTGTACTTCGTGTAAATATTTCCTCCATTTTTACAATTAATGTTCATCGATTCCACATTACTGTGTAACCCTGGAACCGTGACAAAGACAGATGATGTTAGCATGCATGTACAAAAAAACCACAAAACTTTAATTCAGTTGTATCTCCACAGTTACCACTTAGCGATACAACGAAGGCAACCAGTTATAGACTATTTTCCGGTGTTAACAATATGGTTCGGACTGTTGTTATTCTGAATGATTATAACATTCAAATAACATATACGATCAATATTCTCACAAAATTTCTGTAATTTTTGTGTAATTAAAATTTGAAAAGCATTACATAATCAAGATTTGGCCACGTGCTCGAAAACTCTCTGTTGCTATCTGCTACTCTGGTGACGTCACAGGCTAGGAGTAAGACGAAGCTATACAGGTGTTATATGAGTGTTCGCCGAAGTTACGAATATCTTGCGTACTTTGCTACGAACTGTTTAGTTATTTAGTGATGGAGAACCCAATTACAATTTTTAAGTAACAATAGAAAGAAATGTTTGAGCGCTGATAGTGGAAACCTCGCGGAAGTTGATACGTTTATGCTCCACCCATTTAGAGCGGCGATATGTGCAACAACGGATATTTTTTCACCTGGTCCCTAAAACATTATTAAACTCTCTCAAACCTAAGATAATGTAGAACTTTAGCAATTAGGTCAGTATATTATCACTAGATTGTCGACTGTCAGTCATGAGCTGCGACTCGAACCACACTAAAATTATTCTTGGCGAACCTTACTGCCAATTTCCGTAGAAGACAGTCAGCGAAAGTACGGTTCCTATGAGACACTCGATGGTGCAATCAATAGTGCATCAGTCTATAGGTAATGAGGTCATGTGTTTGCATCCTGCTAGAGTTATACATTATTAGAAGTTTTGCATGAAATACGAAAGCTGCATTAGCAAGAACAGATTGTAGTAGTTGTTTCTGTGGTGAGATGCATTATACATAGCTTCACATTAATCGTGTCCTGAGAAATGGACTTCAGGGGATAAATACTTTTACTTTTCGAAAAGACGATTCACCATACGCCAACAGTGGGACAAGATATACAACGATGAGGTTTTCTATACGCAGGGATATAAAGCATATACAACATGCAGGTAACACAAGCGTAAAAGGTCTGTTATGTTTGTGTCAACTAACGCCAGTGTCGGAAGCGGACGTACTTTATTATTATGTAATATGATGCAACTTCAAAAGTTTAAACAACAATGATCCTAGCTGGACAATACGAAAATAAAAAAGAACATTGTTTCTGATAAAGCAAAAAGTGTGTGGGCACATTAACTAGAAAATAGCTTTCTGATCGTGACATGTGTAAACTGCACTTGCAAATGTAAGTGGATGTAAACACCAAGGAAAACACGATAATATTCTATTTCTGGTCGGTGTGGTAAAGTATCGTAATTGTGCTTCGGTTTTCATGTGAGGGAACTGTCCAGTTGTTTTACAAATAAGTTTAAGTATTGTTCGGACTGCATTCGAACGAGCGATCTACGGATATCATCTTACAACATTCGCGGGTCTACCATTCTAAATACTGAGATACCGAATAATCTATGTGGAGTCAGGTAAAACGATTTTCCTAAGGGTATCATTTCGTTGAACATTGTTCTCCTTCCTTGTAACAGTGGGAAAGCATATCGTGGAGGTAAATGAATGTTAACTTCATAGTGCAACACGGTTCTAATTTATTTTGGTGAACTTGTGCGTCGACGTGGTGGAAAATTGCCGGTACTGTGCAACCACATTTTACACTTCTTATCTTCCTCTGGAACATTCAAAACTACTTTTGAGAAGTTCTTATAGATGTATTTGTACAGTATGGGGGTACACACCATTTCTGAAACAGGATATCACTGTGAATTAGCATTGTGACAGTAGGAGCAGAGAGCTAGCCAGTGACGTCACAGGCATCACATGACACGAATGGAGCGTTTGAGCGTGCTTTCAAATAATTTGAATTCAATTTCCGTTTCTATAAAAGAATACTGACATTCAATAGTAAAAAGGACGTTATGAGCATAAAATGACATAATTAATCATTAAGACAATTTCCAGAAACAAATACCCTATTATTATTACGGATATTAAATGAGTTGCAATTTCGAGCGAATAGCAATTGTAAACGAAACAGAAATTAG
The DNA here is from genome assembly GCF_023864275.1 of Schistocerca cancellata. Taxonomy (NCBI): domain Eukaryota; kingdom Metazoa; phylum Arthropoda; class Insecta; order Orthoptera; family Acrididae; genus Schistocerca; species Schistocerca cancellata. The sequence goes on from NC_064627.1 coordinate 681,954,626, forward strand.
CTAAACAAATTATGTTGGTGTTGGGCTGTCTGCTACAGCTGTGGAAGGGTACACATTCCCCCAACCGCCTGGTGAGCTACGAATTTGACAAATTTCAATATTTTTATAAACGTGTTTCTTTTGCTGCATCATATCTGTATAAAAAATTTCAGTACAGTTTTCGACATGTCGGATCTGGACGGTTCCCTTGTTAGTTTCTTAAGGTAGTATCTGTTTTATCCATGCCATATAGACATTTAACCTGGGTATTTATGACGTATATTTCAAAGAAGCTCCCACATAATAAGATGGCAGAGTCACTGAACATCAATTTTGTTGCTAAGAGCAGAGAGAAATATGTGATGCCATGAATTTCAGCTATTTCGTGCAGAGTACTGCATTTACATAGTACCCGAAGTTTCACTTTATGTTGAACAGTGGTATGACCATCGGGAAAAGTTACTTAAGCTAATTTTTTACGAATATGAATAAAGATGTTGGTATGAGTTTATCTATAGAACACGCTGTGTTATACACTGCAATTGTAACTGTAGCGCCACTCCCAGAATTTTTTAATATTTCGAACACTGTTGTCAGCACTATTAATTCCCGTTGTTAAATTGATATAATACACAATACAAAGAGGGCTAGATGATCACAGTGAGCAATTCGTGATAGCAGTATCTGGAAGACGACTTGTTCAATAGTACTACAGGGTGTTACAAAAAGGTACGGCCAAACTTTCAGGAAACATTCCTCACACAGAAAGAAAAAAAATATGTTATGTGGACATGTGTCCGGAAGCGCTTCCTTTCCATGTTACTGCTCATTTTATTACTTCTCTTCAAATCACATTAATCATGGAATGGAAACACACAGCAATAGAACGTACCAGCGTGACTTCAAACACTTTGTTACAGGAAATGTTCAAAATGTCTTCCGTTAGCGAGGATACATGCATCCATCTTCCGTCGCATGGAATCCCTGATGCGTTGATGCAGCCCTGGAGAATGGTGTATTTTATCACACCCGTCCACAATACGAGCACGAAGAGTCTTTACATTTGGTACCGGGGCTGCGTAGACAAGAACTTTCAAATGCCCTCATAAATGAAAGTCAAGAGGGTTGAGGTCAGGAGAGCGTGGAGGCCATGCAATTGGTCCGCCTCTACCAATCCATCGGTAACCGAATCTGTTGTTGAGAAGCGTACGAACACTTCGACTGAAATGTGCAGGAGCTCCATCGTGCATGAACCACATGTTGTGTCGTACTTGTAAAGGCACATGTTCTAGCAGCACAGGTAGAGTATCCCGTATGAAATCATGATAACGTGCTCCATTGAGCGTAGGTGGAAGAACATACTGACGAAACTAAAATGAGCTCTAACATGGAAATTAAACGTTTCCGGACACATGTCCACATAACATCTTTTCTGTATTTGTGTGTGAGGAATGTTTCCTGCAAGTTTGGCCGTACCTTTTTGTAACACCCTGTATAAATGTTCTCTGATGAACTTTTCTCCTCTATTGTCTTGTACAATGTCATCAATACCAAATGGTACAAAGTGAAATCTAAAACGTTCTCCAGCAAATATTTCACGTTACGAATAGAGCGCACCAGTAATATTACTGCTGAGCTCCAATTTTGTGACACGCTGGAATGCGAGAGTTTCTATAAAACATGTATTTATAAAGATTGACTGGCAATCTCGCATCGGAATTTTACTAGTGACAGATTTTAGAATTACAAGGGGGACTGCACGCCAGAGACCGGTATAAGCATGTTCTGCCATTGTGTTTTGTTGTTATTGAACATGAGGTCGTATTTTGCACAGCGTTTGTTGTTATTTCGTGTTCTACACATTTACGTGCTCTATAATATATTAAGGATATTACGAATAAATTATTAATCCTTCAGGTACACAACTTTACGGTGGGAAAAATACCATAAATGTTTAGGACTGTTTATGTAACATGTGGACAGGTACGTCATATTTCGTCAGCCGGGCATGATCTTGTTCCTTGAAACAGAGTAAGGTCTCCTACCGCGCAGCATTTGATACTTTTAAGTTAACTGTGTTTCTTTAATATCGTAAGAATATTACCTATCACGAAAATGGAAATTTAAGTTAGTTTACATTAGCTTCATTTAAAAGAATTTAAATTATAACTTTTTTATAATAATTCTGCTTGATCTGATTTTACTTACTGATTTCCGTTGTGTAGTGTATAATGTAACAGGCAGACGATTAAATATAGTATCGTCAAGATTTTCTCCGCTGCAACGATTTTAAATTGCGTGATCATTGTGTACCTAGAAACATGTTTTCACATTTGGGAAAACCTTAACTTTCCAGAATAAATTTTATAATTTCACAAAAATTTGCAGCACGTACTGTGAAAGGCGAATACCATTGTTTAAAAATGGTATAAGAAAATATATTAAACTTATAATACAAGGCTGGCCAGAAGATATTCTCCCCTACTGATTATCCGTTCACAGTTCGAACTTCACTGTTAGACGATATTTTGATATCTTATCTGAAACTAAATTGCCGTGTTATTTATAATACGTCGTTCTTCGGCATGTAATCTGGATATAGAGATACTAAAATAGCAACTGAATTCCAGCTTCCTTTTCCTGATTCGAAAGTGACAAACGTAGAAAGCAGAATACAAGGTTTTCGGAAATTCCCCTTACAGACTTCTAGGACGTGAGTAAGTACATAATATTTTGAACAGGAACCAATGTCCGGACACGGTAGATAGGTCTGCAAGAGGGTAGACATGGAACGGGGTGCTTACGTCGGATTGGCTGACGTCATTTGACGTCTGTTGTCCTCTCTGAGCTGGTTAGAGCCTCATTCACGTGTCTGTAAGTGTCACAGCAACATGTTTGAGTACAGGTTTGCAGGACACACCGACATCATCCATCTGTACGGCGAAGCTCACTGTAATGGAAAAGCTGCTCGTCGCCTTTATAAAGATCATTATGCAATATGTCTCACTCCATTGCTTATCCTTTTCGCCACAATAACGCAGCGGTTTCGAGAAAAGGTTCCTTCATCGTTAGCAGGCTTGACTGTGGTGCTTAAAGGACACGCCGCACACATGAATCGGAAGATGCCGTACTGCATCGTGCTAAAGAGAACCCGTCAACGACTACACGAGTCATTCCCCTTGCAATGGATGCTGCTCCCATCACCGTCTGGTATGTTGTGGTTGACCAATAACTATATCCAGACGTCAAATGTCATCAGCCAGTCTGACGTAAGCACCGCCCATCATGACTGCCCTCTTGCAAACCTACCTAGCAAACACGTTTTCAAAAGGCTGTAGCACAGAAACCGTACATACCCGGTTATGTAAGAAAGAAAGGATGATTGCGTTTAACGTCCCGTCAACGCCGAGGTCATTAGAGACGGAGCACAAGCTCGGATTGTAACAAGGATACCGAAGGAAATCGGCCATGCACTTTCAAAGCAACCATCACAGTAATTGCCAGCAACGATTTCGGGAAATCGCGGAAAAAGTAACTCTACCTGGCATCGAGGCAGGTTTCGACCGTCGTCCTACAGAATGCCACTCCACTCGAACGCAGGTTCATATTCCAAATATTATGTACTCACTCCCCTCTGCAAGTCGTAGAAGTTTGTAACGAGAATTTCCGAAGATCCTACATATTTCACAATAGCAAGTCGTCATTGTCTCACTTTTTTACTATTAAGTATCTAAATGAACTTCCGCTGGGTACAAATTTATTGGAACCACCTTCTCAGCTAAACTTCGATTACATAAATCAGAACTTGACGGAAAAAAATACCGGTCAACTATTATTAAGGTTCAGCTAATACGAGAGGAAGGATAGTTTTTCTCGTAAAAGAGCATAACATGTGACTGGCGAGACTCTTTAAAATTCGATTAAATTCCATTATTTCTTCGCAGTTCCTTTCCATACACATAACTGGAGTCGTAGATCAGAAAAGCAAAACAGTAGTTACAGCTTCTATCTGAGAAGGTTCTACATTTTCGCGCTATGAACATTGACATGCAAGATAGCTAGATAATTATTTATCAGATCGCCATTCTCTCTTCCGACAAAGACAAGCATACTGGAATGAGTACCATAAATAAAAGAGAAAAAGGAATTACACAGCTTATGCGATTTTTTCTAGATGAGAAACGTACTTTTTGTCTAGTGAATGGCTGTATATCAGCAGATATGGATTCGAATTTGGGGACGGGGTTACGACAGTAGTTGACTAAGTGTTTGAAAGCCAGAGAAATAAGCAAAAGAAACAATAGAAAAAATCTGAGTTTATTCTGATGTGACTGTTTCACAGAGATATTTAATACTTCCGTTAGCAAAATAAACAGTATACACAGTCCTTTGTGTGAATCGAGCAATATGGACGGGAAATACAGTTACATCGAAACACAATTTCCTCAAAGTAAATCTTTTTTACTCAATGGAAAAATCCCATGTGCCTACTGTGGACGCAGAAAAGCGCTTTTATCTCCGTTACACAAAAAAGTAACAATGGTCGTGACACGTATTGAATTCAAAACTTCAATTCTCCGAAGTTACGCATGTGAAAGCTATTCCTGTATGACCACAAAGCAAGTCTTCATTGTTCTCCAGTCTTTTAAGAGATTGTAATAATTATTAAAATAAATTTCTATGTAACTGTACAACTAGTGAACTTCACAGGTTTTTCAGGCTACAGTACAAATCGACTCTTATCGGGTTCTCTGCTACACTTATTTCGTAAGCACAGCACGTGGCTATTGTTTCTATAACCAAATACGTATCAGCAAGGCGGTAACAGGCAGAATCAACTGAAACCATTATATTTTGGATAACTATTTGCAGCATCATAAGGAAAGGCGCCTCAAGGGTACACTATTTAACAGTTATCATCTACAAATATCTCGGTACACCATAATTAAAAGTATTCTAGTAATGTAGCAGTACAAATTCTAAATTCTAAATATTTTTAGAAACGCCTTATGAAACAAGTGTACATAATGTATTAATTACGATCCAAGACCTATGTAAGTAAAAGTTATTTGCTTATATGAGAAGAAAGTTAAGTCAATTAGCACTATTTCGCAGAAGAGGCTAGCCGTCTGCAGGAAGTTCAAACACACACATCGCAGGCAACACAGTGGAAATTGGCCCCTGTACATGAGATTATCTGACTTTCATGCAGGTTCTCTCATAGCGTTTTGGTATGTTAGTGGAATGAGGCTACTGCAGTTGTAGACACCCTTGTTAGCTACGATCAACCATAACTATAGCTTTGCACTTAAAGTGGTCGCTTCCGGGCGGTGAGGCGCGTGCATCACGGTCCGAATCCGTCCGACAGAGTAACGAAAGACTGGTGTTACGATGTACTTGGATGGGATTTTAGGCGGTTTCCCACATCCCAGTAGATGAATACCGGGATGATACTCATCTACTGCCTCATATAAACGTTACGCAAACGTATTGAAAACTTTCTAAGACTTCCACGATTAGAGTACACGGATTCTTTGCTACGGAGGTGGGAGTCAATAGGAGACTTACATATTAGTCACCTTAACCCCACAGTTAGCAGCAGCAGCAGTAGCAACTGTAAGTACCCCAACACTAAAAAACTCTTTCGTCCATACTTGAACCGTCGCAGTTGGCAATCACAGACTACCAGCTAACGCACTACCCTCACAGATCCTCACAGACCCTCACAGACTTTCTATTCTTATGTGTTATATGATACGACTTCCCATGTGTCCGAAACCTCTACTATGTGTTAGAGGTGAATAATTTACCTGATTATGTACGCTGACATGTGGACAACACTGCAGTTCTGCATTGTGCGGCCCATCGATAAGAACTAATCTTCTTCGCAGAGGTGTCAGCTGCAAGTTTCTTGATGGTCGCCATACAAATACGGAGTAAAAAGGTTTAAATTTTGGTTTTTAATAGCATCGTGAAGTGGTCATTTCTTGGTTGATCTATTTGCTTATTTAATATTTCTGGAGAAAGCATTTTGTTACAGTAATTTCGTCCTTGTCTGTATAAGAATAATAGTACAAAACTGTGGTGATGACTGGTACGTGTTATGGTTTTGCTTTAATTCCCTGACTCATTGGCTACAAGTTAAGACAAAGATACTCAGTTTTATTAGAGGTTGGCTATGCATTCTTGTCCTTCCGTTATAACTTGAGTTGATCGTGCTTTCCCGTTAATCAGCTGGAATGAATTCTTCAAATAGCGATTCCCAATCTTGTCACCTATCCCTACCCAATTGATTGCTGTGCCTACTGAAAATTAAACACTACCCTGGCTTCCTATGAAACAAATGATCTTCGGTGGCTGCAGAGACTGCCGGAAGCTACCCCAACAGTGTCAGCTCGATGTGGTTCCACCGTCTCCCTTCCGCCGGTGACGTGACGGGCGGCAGGCAGGATACAACGGCGTGCCACGGTAACACCGTGATGCCGGTGCCCACATTTTACGACCTGCCCCCCGTGATGCACGATTTCACACCAGATTTCATACGAAAGGTCAATGCACCATACACCCGTGCTACTGTGCGAAAAGATGACACTGATCCAGTCTATTACATACGCAGACCTGAGCTACGAAGAAGCACATATTCACTACAACTGATGTGCAAACAATACTTTTCACTAGTACGGTGTTATAGACAAGTACATCAGGCATTTCAGAAGGCGACAGCTCCGCAACTAATAGATACAAAAAGTAGAGTCCCTTAATTAGATGTTGTTTTTGTTGTTATGGTGTTCAGTCCTGAGACTTGTTTGATGCAGCTCTCCATGTTACTCTATCCTGTGCAAGCTACTTCATCTCCCAGTACTTGCTGCAACCTACATCCTTCTGAATCTGCTTGGTGTATTCATCTCTTGGTCTCCCTCTACGAATTTTCCCCTCCACGCTATCCTCCAATGCTAAATTTGTGATCCCTTGATGCCTCAGAACATGTCCTACCAACCGGTCCCTTCTTCTTGTCAAGTTGTGCCACAAACTTCTCTTCTCCCCAGTTCTATTCAATACCTCCTCATTAGTTATGTGATCTACCCATCTAATTTTCAGCATTCTTCTGTAGCACCACATTTCGAAAGCTTCTATTCTCTTCTTGTCCAAATTGTTTATCGTCCATGTTTCGCTTCCTTACATGGCTACACTGAATACAACTACTTTCAGAAACGAATTCCTGACACTTAAATCTATACTCGATGTTAACAAATTTCTCTTCTTCAGAAACGCTTTCGTTGCCATTGCCTGTCTCCATTTTATATCCTCTCTACTTCGACCATCATCAGTTATTTTGCTCCCCAAATAGCAAAACTCCTTTAATACTTTAAGTGTCTCACTTCCTAATCTAATTCCCTCAGCATCATCCGACTTAATTCGACTACATTCCATTATCCTCGTTTTGCTTTTGTTGATGTTCATCGTATATCCTCCTTTCAAGACACTGTCCGTTCCGTTCAACTGCTCTTCCAAGTCCTTTGCTGTCTCTGACAGAATTACAATGTCATCAGTGAACCTCAAAGATTTTATTTCTTCTCCATTGATTTTAATACCTACTCCGAATTTTTCTTTTGTTTCCTTCACTGCTTGCTCAATATACAGATTGAATAACATCGGGGAGAGGCTAAAACCCTGTCTCACTCCCTTCCCAACCGCTGCTTCCCTTTCATGCCCCTCAACTCTTATAACTGCCATTTGGTTTCTATACAAATTGTAAAAAGCGTTTCGCTCCCTGTATTTTACCCCTGCCACCTTCAGAATTTGAAAGAGAATATTCCACTCAACATTGTGAAAAGCTTTCTCTAAGTCTACAAATGCTAGAAACGTAGCTTTGCCTTTCCTTAATCTAGCTTCTAAGATAAGCCGTAGGATCAGTATTGCCTCACGTGTTCCAATATTTCTACGGAATCCAAACTGATCTTCCCCGAGGTCGTCTTCTACCAGTTTTTCCATATTTTGCAGCTGTGACTTATTAAAGTGGTAGTTCGGTAATTTTCACATCTGGCAACACCTGCTTTCTTTGGGATTGGAATTATTATATTCTTGAAGTCTGTGAGTATTTCGCCTGTCTCATACATCTTGCTCACCAGATGGTAGAGTATTGTCAGGAATGGCTCTCCCAAGGCCGTCAGTAGTTCTAATGGAAAGTTGTCTACTCCCGGGGCCTTGTTTCGACTCAGGTCTTCTTAATTAGAGAGAGCATCTCTATAGTTGCGAGCCCGCATTACAAGGGCTTATTAAGAGCACCGTTTGTGATGCGACTAACGTCATTCTGTGCATGTGAAAAAAAGAAAACAGAGCACAATATATATGGAGAAGCAACTCAGCGGTGCGCTTTTCAAAGGAACCTTCTGGATATCTGCTTGGCGCGCTGCAGTGAAATCACAGAAAACTTATATCTGGAAGGCAGGACGGGGATTTAAACCGGCGTCCTCCCTAATGCGAGTCCAGTTTGAATACGTGCGTGTGATGCATTAAGCTCGCTGACACGAATTTCCCAGAAGGGCCTGACAAGAGCTTGCTTTGCAATATTGTTTACTGAGATGGTTACCTTCATCGTGAGGTTATTAGTTGCGACAATATTTAACATATGATTTGTCTACATGTTGTGACACGCCTGATTCTCTAGTGCAACTATCTCACGGTGCGTATTGCGAATCGAATGTTGGATAGATGCTGTATGCACTGCTATGTGGAACATGGACGCCCTGGGAGAGACACTTTGTCCGCCGATATGTGTGATTGCTCCGTATGTCCTGTAGTTTTCGCACATTCATCTTCTGCTATCCTGGAGGTACTTACAGTAGCGACATGGACAAGGCCTGTTGAGGGGATCCAGCACCCACCGTCTCATCAAGCTCAGTAGATACACCACGCAGCGGCCCTGAAACTACGGGCAGGACGCTGGGGCGATAACTGACGTTTCGAGATATTTCGCGGCGCCTGGCAGGGCGCGTACGTGACCGCAGCCACAACATGACCCGCCTGGGCGTGTGTAAGACTGGTCACCGTCCAGGCTGGCATGTAGACACAGCGAGCGTACAAGAGAAACTTCCCATCGCACTCCATTAACATTTAGTGGTAAGATGGCTCACTGGATGGCTCGTCAAAATCTGGACACAGATCAAGCATGAAAACAGGAATAAGGTGTACTGAGCTGTGAAAAAAGAAGAAAAATATAAATATAAAGTTCCACGCTCAAGATGTGCACACCAAGTGCATTGTCAGAATCATCGTATCGAGCTTTTCTGGTCATGGTGTTGGACTGAAAAACGGAAAACTCGTGTTCAAATTTTTTCAGTAAATTATGAAATTTCCGTCCTGTCATTGCCGGCCGTGGTGGCCAAGCGGTTAAAGGCGCTACTGTCTGGAACCGCGCGACCGCTACGATCGCATGTTCGAATCCTGCCTCGGGCATGGATGTGTGTGATGTCCTTAGGTTAGTTAGGTTTAAGTAGTTCTAAGTGCTAGGGGACTGATGACCTCAGTGGTTAAGTCCCATAGTGCTCAGAGCCATTTCGTCCTGTCATTGACGTGTCTGTTCACCTTCTCCAGTTTTGGTAATTGTTGTAATGTACATTGGTTGCAAAATATGAGTCATGTGGTTGCCGTTGCAAGTTAGTGTGATGAATAGTGAGAGCAGGCGAGATGCCGCATAGACCTTTCACTCAAATGAAAACAATAAATGATTGCATGTGAGCTACGTTACAAGAAAGCAATTCAAAGTCAAAACTTGCAAAACGGAACGCAGGAGTCATAACGTGTGGTACTTGTGTACAACAAGTGAAACGTCCCCTTTGAAAAATTATATATGACTGTGCTTAAACTGACACCCAATATTTTTAGCGCAACGCAATCTGACTTCCAATAATCCCTACAAAAGAATGTCCCTGACTAACATTAATCTGTACCTTTCACAAATCACTTACCTCACCAAAAATCTTCGTTACTCGAACTACCGCAATACAGCGAGCGCCACTACTGCCAGCTAAATAAAAGATTCAAACTACGGAAGGCACTAACTACTGATAGGCATAGTTAGCAAATGAAAGATTTTTGTAGAGAACAAGTAATGTATTTACCTTAATAGTCATAATATATATATATCAGTTCATGACATCCAGTCTAACAAATTTCAAAACTCCGCCATTTCTTTCCCCACATCCACCACTGCTGGCGGCTCACCTCCAACTGTGCAACGCTACGCGCTGTTCACGTCCAGCTGCCCAACACTACAATGGCAGACAACAATGCAAACTAGCCACAGACTGCACACAGCACAGCCAGTGATTTTCATACAGAGCGCTACGTAACGTTGCCAATAAGAAAATATAAACAGCCTACTTACACAAGCAGGAAGTACGTACGCTTGTAGGTCCCTTCCTCCTTCCTTACACCTTGCTGTTGCAATCGGACGTTACTCCGCGACACAGACAATGATCTGAGTACAGCGAACAGACACGACAATGACCGAACGGAGAGTTCATAATATTGCGCCTAAAAAAAAAAAAATGCACAGTGGCGCTTTGGATATGGACCTCTCGCTTCGGAGTCCAACGTTGTGACCTTGTAACCACGAGGCTGCAACTATTTTGATTCCACCGATGTTGCACATCTTGAGCTTGTATCGTTCACTGTTTTCTCCTTTTTTCACAGTTTTGATGCTTGACTTGTGTTCAGTTTTTGAGGGCTATCCACTGGACCATTTATCACTAAATCTGAGGGTGGTGCGACGGGGAGTTCCCCTCGTTAGAATCGGCTGGGCCATGTCAGTAGCCAAAGAGTGACACACAGCCGCAGCATCTGACACAGCTGTGCCGAAGTACACCGACTATGCAAGGGCTTGGGACCACTGGTGTAGAACTCCCGCCGCCTTGGTCAGACCACTTCCCGTCACCCGAGGTCACAGCAGGCGACACTGCACGTCTGACGAGTGCCCGCAGCCGCCTCTGTCGGGGAACGAGTAACTATTTCACACCAGCTTAGTAATTCTGTACCGCGTGTTTAAATGCATGCAACCTCTCCATACCACACGACAAACTTCCGAATTGTCTTGCGTACTTCTTTAATCACATATTAATTTCCCGTGGCCCAGCAGGGAGACGAGCGTTCGAGAAGCATGGCGTAGAAGCCGACTAGTGTGAGGACACAAGTTCATTGGGAGGTCGCGTATTTCTCGAGACGGGCCGCGCCGCGGGACGAGAGAGCGCTCCTCTAACTGCTGCAGTTTATTGGAGTCATAAAGAGATTACAAGCGTGCCATCTGCCTTACAGCAGCCATATACACCTCCGTATAATGCCCTTGCCAGCCGTCGAACCCACAACGCCCAGGTGGGAACCCATCGCTGTCAAAACCACTAGAAGAGCCACTCTTGCAGCCCTCCGTAGCAGACATTGCACGGCCTGTCCCGCTACATTTTGGTGCACATCTTGGAACGTACATGCGATTGTCTATCTTGCTGCAGCGTCACAAAATGAACAACCCAGTGTATAACTGATTTTAAATTTCGAAAGCATTCGCAGCTTAGTCATTGCCACCATGTGCTTCGGTACAAAACCATTGGATTTTAATAATACACACATCAAAAACGTTTTGCATCACGTCGGTTCAGACAGTTTTGGAAGCTGTACAAAAAATTGGAATGGAAATCAACATAAACATCATTTTCGCCCTTTTTATTTCTCATGGAAACGACACATTGCATGTTGTACCACCATATAGCCAGACCTTCAGAGGTGGTGGTCCAGAGTGCTGTACACATCGGTGCCTCTAATACCCAGCAGAACATCCTCTTGCCTTGATGCATGCCTGTATTCGTCGTGGAATACTAACCACAAGTTCATCAAGGCACTTTTGGTCCAGATTGTCCCACTCCTCAACCGCAGTTCGGCGTATATTCCTCAGAGTGGTTGGAGGGTCACATCGATAATCAGTTCTTTTCAATCTATCCCAGGCACGTTGAATAGGATTAACGTCTGGAGAACATGCTCGCCACTCTCGTCGAGCAATGTCGTTATCCTGAAGGAAGTCATTCACAAAATGTGCGCGATGGGGGACAAGAACTGTCGTCCATGAACACGAATGCCTCGCCAATATGCTACCAGTATGGTTGCACTATCAGTCGGAGGATGGCATTCACGTATTGTATAGCCGTTACAGCGCCTTCCATGACCACTAGTGGCGCAAGTCAGCCCTACATAATTCCAACCCAAAACAGCAGTGAACCTCCACCTTGCTGCACTAGCTGGACAGTGTGTATAAGGCGTTCAGCCTGACCGGGTTGCTCCAGACACGTCTCCGACGATCGTCTGGTTGAAGGCGTATGAGAAACTCATCGGTGAAGAGAACGTGATGCCAATCCTGAGCGGACCATTCAGCATGTTGTAGGGCCCCTCTGTACCGCGCTGCATGGTGTCGTGGTTGCAAAGATGGACCTCGCCATGTACGTCGGGAGTGAAGGTGCGCATCATGCAGCCTATTGCGCACAGTAAAAGTCGCAACACGACGTCCTGTGGCTGCACGAAAAGTATTATTCAACATGGTGTCGTAGCTGTCAGGGTTCCTCCGAGCCATAATCCGAAGGTAGCGGCCATCCACTGCACTATTAGTCCTTGGGCTGTCTGAGCAAGGCATGTCATCAACAGTTCCTGCCTCTGTGTATCTCCGCTATGTCCGAACTAAATCGCTTTGGTTCACTCCGAGATGCCTGGACACTTGTCTTGTGACAGCCAGAGCGAGAGCACCAGCAGCAGCGAGTACTGTTTGTATAAAGCGTTTATTTTGCATTTTGTTTACGACCTTCCACTAAGGAAGGGATTCTATTTGTGTTTATCTGCTCTGCATAGTAACTAACAGTTCTTGATAAAACTTTACGTAGTTTTCGTGTTAGATTTCTTAGTGTTTTCTTGATCGTCTAGAACAGAAAGCGCCCTAAAACCGTCTTTGTTTGTTTCGCGGCCGTTAGCCACTTGTCACTTGAATCAGCAGTTGTCTTGTGACAGCCAGAGCGAGAGCACCAGCAGCAGCGAGTACTGTTTGTATAAAGCGTTTTTGTACTTATTTGCTGCGCTTAGCTTTTAAATAGTTTTTCTGGGAAAACCTAGCGTAGTTTTCGCGTCTCGTATTTCAGTGAGTGTTTCTTGATTATCAGAGTAGCTCATCAGAAGATTATCTTGGGAATTTGTCACCGTATAGGGTAGGGTAAACATAGTCATGTGTAGGGACTGTGGTTGTTGTGAGCGGACGCAAGGAGAATTGGCCACTCTTCGGGGGCAGGTGGAGGCTTTGTCTGTTAGGCTCATCGAGCTCGAGGCGCAGGTGTCGGCTCGTAGTGGCGTTGGGGCAACTGTGGTGAGACCTATGCCTACTTCGGTGGCGTCTTCCGGCAGTGAGCACCTTACCGGTCAGCCATCACTCCAGGGTGAATGGCGGACAGTGGTGGGCTCGCGCGTGCCTGGCCGAAAGGCGAAGGTGGGATCTGGCCGCGTGGCAGCTGCCTTACCCCTTTCCAACAGGTACGGGGTGCTTCCAAGTGGTGATGACATCGTTTCCGAGCCACCACAGGATGCCTCGCCTGTTGGGCCAGTGGCCGATTCTCCGGCAAGGTCCCGACAGTCACAGAGGGCGGGCCTATTAGTTATAGGGAGCTCCAACGTTAGGCGGGTTATGGAGCCCCTCAGGAAAATAGCGGGTAGGTCGGGGAAGAATGCCAGTGTGCACTCGGTGTGCTTGCCGGGGGGTCTCGTCCGTAATGTGGAGGAGGCCCTTCCGGCAGCTATTGAACGCACTGGGTGTGACCGGCTGCAGATAGTAGCACATGTCGGAACGAATGACGCCTGCCGCTTGGGTTCTGAGGCCATCCTTGGTTCCTTCCGGCGGCTGGCTGATTTGGTGAAGACAACCAGCATCGCACGCGGAGTGCAAGCTGAGCTTAATATCTGCAGCATAGTGCCCAGAGTCGATCGCGGTCCTCTGGTTTGGAGCCGTGTGGAGGGTCTAAACCAGAGGCTCAGACGACTCTGCGACTATAATGGTTGCAAATTCATCGACCTCCGTTATTGGGTGGAGAACTGTAGGGCCCCCCTAGACAGGTCAGGCGTGCACTACACACCGGAAGCAGCTACTAGGGTAGCAGAGTACGTGTGGCGTGCACACGGGGGTTTTTTAGGTTAGAGGGACCCCCCCTTGGGCGAAACGATAAAATACCTGACGGCTTACCAGAGAGGACATTATCATCGTTGATAAAGAACGTCCGTCCTCAGAGACCAAAAACAGGAAAAGTTAACGTAATATTGGTAAACTGCAGGAGTATCCAGGGCAAGGTTCCTGAATTAGTATCTCTTATTGAAGGAAATAGTGCGCATATAGTATTAGGAACGGAAAGTTGGTTAAAACCGGAAGTGAACAGTAACGAAATCCTAGACACAGAATGGAATATTATCCGCAAGGATAGGATAAACGCCAATGGTGGAGGAGTATTTATAGCAGTAAAGAATTCAATAATATCCAGTGAAGTTATTAGCGAATGCGAATGTGAAATAATCTGGGTTAAGCTAAGTATCAAAGGTGGGTCAGATATGATAGTCGGATGCTTCTATAGACCACCTGCATCAGCAACCGTAGAAGTTGAGCGCCTCAGAGAGAACCTGCAGAACGTCGTGAAGAAGTTTCGTGATCATACTATTGTAATAGGGGGAGACTTCAATCTACCAGGTATAGAATGGGATAGTCACACAATCAGAACTGGAGCCAGGGACAGAGACTCTTGTGACATTATCCTGACTGCCTTGTCCGAGAATTACTTCGAGCAGATAGTTAGAGAACCAACTCGTGAAGCTAACGTTTTAGACCTCATAGCAACAAATAGACCGGAACTTTTCGACTCCGTGAATGTAGAAGAGGGTATCAGTGATCATAAGTCAGTGGTTGCATCAATGACTACAAGTGTAATAAGAAATGCCAAGAAAAGAAGGAAAATATATTTGCTAAACAAGAGTGATAGGGCACAAATCGCAGAATATCTGAGTGACCACCATCAAACGTTCATTTCTGAGGAAGAGGATGTGGAACAAAAATGGAAAAAATTCAGAAACATCGTCCAGTACGCCTTAGATAAATTCGTACCGACTAAGGTCCAAAGCGAGGGGAAAGATCCACCGTGGTATAACAATCATGTACGAAAGGTACTACGGAAACAAAGAAAGCTTCATCATAGGTTTAAGAGTAGTCGAATCATAGCTGATAAGGAAAAGCTGAACGAAGCGAAAAAGAGCGTAAAGAGAGCAATGAGAGAAGCATTCAACGAATTCGAACATAAAACATTGGCAAACAATCTAAACAAGAACCCTAAAAAGTTTTGGTCATATGTAAAATCGGTAAGCGGATCTAAATCCCCTATTCAGTCACTCGTTGACCACGATGGCACCGAAACAGAGGACGACCGAAGAAAGGCAGAAATACTGAATTCAGTGTTCAGAAACTGTTTCACTGCGGAAAATCGTAACACGGTCCCTGACTTCAGCCGTCGCACGGACGCCAAAATGGAAAATATTGAAATAAACGATATCGGAATTGAAAAACAACTGCTATCACTTAGTAGCGGAAAAGCATCCGGACCAGACGAGATACCCTTAAGATTCTACAGTGATTATGCTAAAGAACTTGCCCCCTTTCTATCAGCAATTTATCGTAGATCGCTGGAAGAACGTAAAGTACCTAGCGACTGGAAGAAAGCGCAGGTCGTTCCCATTTTCAAGAAGGGTCATAAATCAGATGCGAATAATTATAGGCCTATTTCGCTTACGTCAATCTGTTGTAGAATAATGGAACATGTTTTGTGTTCTCGTATTATGACGTTCTTAGATAATACAAATCTCCTTCATCATAACCAACATGGATTCCGCAAACAGAGATCATCTGAAACTCAGCTCGCCCTATTTGCCCAAGAAATTCACAGTGCCGTAGACACTGGCGAGCAGATTGATGCCGTATTCCTGGACTTCAGGAAGGCATTTGATACGGTTCCGCACTTACGTTTAGTGAAAAAAATACGAGCTTACGGAATATCGGACCAGGTTTGTGATTGGATTCAGGATTTCCTAGAAGAAAGAACACAACATGTCATTCTTAACGGTTCAAAATCTGCAGATGTAGAGGTAATTTCGGGAGTACCGCAAGGAAGCGTGATAGGACCTTTATTGTTTACAATATACATAAATGACTTAGTTGACAACATCGGTAGCTCCGTGAGGCTATTTGCAGATGACACGGTTGTCTACAAGAAAGTAGCAACATCAGAAGACTCGTACGTACTCCAGGGAGACCTGCAGAGGATTAATGCATGGTGCGACAGCTGGCAGCTTTCCCTAAACGTAGATAAATGTAATATAATGCGCATACATAGGGGCAGAAATCCATTCCAGTACGATTATGCCATAGGTGGTAAATCATTGGAAGCGGTAACGACCGTAAAATACTTAGGAGTTACTATCCGTAGCGATCTGAAGTGGAATGATCACATAAAACAAATAGTGGGAAAAGCAGGCGCCAGGTTGAGATTCATAGGAAGAATTCTAAGAAAATGTGACTCATCGACGAAAGAAGTAGCTTACAAAACGCTTGTTCGTCCGATTCTTGAGTATTGCTCATCAGTATGGGACCCTTACCAGTTTGGATTAATAGAAGAGATAGACATGATCCAGCGAAAAGCAGCGCGATTCGTCATGGGGACATTTAGTCAGCGCGAGAGCGTTACGGAGATGCTGAACAAGCTCCAGTGTCAGACACTTCAAGAAAGGCGTTACGCAATACGGAGAGGTTTATTATCGAAATTACGAGAGAGCACATTCCGGGAAGAGATGGGCAACATATTACTACCGCCCACATATATCTCGCGTAATGATCACAACGAAAAGATCCGAGAAATTAGAGCAAATACGGAGACTTACAAGCAGTTGTTCTTCCCACGCACAATTCGTGAATGGAACAGGTAAGGGGGGATCAGATAGTGGTACAATAAGTACCCTCCGCCACACACCGTAAGGTGGCTCGCGGAGTATAGATGTAGATGTAGATGTAGAGAGCCCTTCCTGGCACAAAGCGACAATGCGGACGCGATCGAAACGCGATATTGACTGTCTAGGCATGGTTGAACTACAGACAACAGTGGCCGTGTACCACCTTCCTGGTGAAATGGCTGGAACGGATCCGTTGTCGGACCCCCTCCGTCTAATAGGCGCTGCTCATGCGTTCTCGTTTACATCTTTAGTCGGGTTTAGTGACGTCTCGGCACAGTCAAAGGAACTGTGTCTGTGACACAATATCCACAGTCAACGTCTATCTTCAGCAGTTATGGGAAACTGGGTGATGCAAAACATTTTTTGATGTGTGTACAAACGAGGAACGTACCCACAAAATTAGGCACACTATCGGGCAGTTATAATTAAAGTGCAGATACTCACGAAGGTCCAGTGTGCGCTGTAATTACCAAACGCCAGCGAAACGCGATGGATATGGTAATGCGTTAATGCGTAACCGATTTACAGTGGAAAAAATTAGTTCCAGTTGTAGCCACCAGGTGCAAATCTGTCGCTGTAAACTGTTTCGATGACGGTATGACATCCACACTGTCATTTAACAAGCGATTACGTGAGTGAACAGTATCGTGATGGAGAAGAGAGACAGTGCGCTATTAGGAAACTGTTTTATGTAAACGGCAGCAATTACAGTGATAGACTGGAAGAGTATTGCCGACTGAAATGTCTGAGGAGATGTCCGATGCCGTTAAATGGTTTAAAGAAGATGGCAATGATATATGAAAACACGGTGGGCTTGGTGTGACACCTGAAAGCGGAAGACGTCCTATCCCGGTGGAAGTTAACTGACGAGGTTCCTTTTGTTGTAGCTGATCATGTAGCACGTGCCGCAGGTAGTGCTAGTGGTCGTACAGAGTCACGAGAATTGTCCATTCGATAGCAGGGAAATTTTTGTGATCTGATTTATGCTGGTACACGTGCAAGATTCAGACGACGCAGCAACTGAAACCTCATGATCCGCAACCACGTTCCGAATTTGCTGTTTGGTTCCTGACAATGGTCACAGTGGATAACATGCCACCGGGCAATATCCCGAGGAATGACGGGGCACCTTTAACCTTAGTACAGTCAGCACTTGAGTTTTCGTTTTCTGCAAGATACTCTAGAGACACATGTGAATAGACGGTATGTTGGTAACATTGTGTCTCCATGCGTGTTAAGTTATGCATCAAGCAGTAACTGCAACTCAAAAGGGGAAGGTCTCAGACATCGCCAATCAATTCGGTTCACCTTTGGCAAGTCGCTTATGCACAACCTAAAATGAAAGTCTCTAAGACATTCTTCACACAACAAGGTGCAGTGAATACACAGGACTGCCGAACTTGTGGTACTGTTAAACTGCTTGTTGTGCAAGAAGAGATATTGCACTCTTTCTATATAACCGTGTGGTGTGGATTAACAAGAGCCTTTAGACTCGGTCCTTTCTTATTTGAAGAGAATACAAGCAGTGTGCGTTTCAGGTGCATCGTGACTTCTGCACGTTATATAAACCTCCTTGTACAGCATGTTATTCCTGCTTCGGAAGAGCCCATCTGTGTGCAGTGAAAGATCTGCTTAATGCAACCTTCGACAAACGTGTTATCTCCAGAGGTTTTCCAGATGCATAGCCTGCAAGATCACCTGATCTCAATCTATGTGACTTTGGGGGATATCTAGTAGAGAGTGCGTTTGCCACGTTCAGCTTCTACCTGATCTGAAGGCCGGTACATAGGAAATGATGCGAGCAATTGTTGATCACGTCGTTTTATGGAGGCAACACCTCATCGATGTATCCGGTGTTCATCCTGAACAAATTGTGTAAGCATCGTTTTTAATAAAATCACCATTATACCTTTCACACTTTTTGATTTTTTCTGCCCACGTCCCGTTCCTAATCCATTACATATGGAAACATTTCTATACATCTTTCTTATATTCAATGTGCCAGATTTGTCCCTGCTGGCCTTGGAACTAATTTCGTCCAGCGTTTCGCAATAACGCATTAAAATATCCAAGTTTCGCTGCCATACGATAATTACAGCGCACAGTGGACTCGGTGAGAAGCTCCACTTTAATTATAGCCAACCGGTAGAATGTGTCATTCGCAGTTAGTGAATGGAATATAGAACTAAGCAGAGGGTATAAATTAATAAGTTTTTGAGAAAGTTTTCTACCCAGTTACCGCGTAACAGCCTTCGAACAAAGCACAGATTCAGC
The DNA here is from genome assembly GCF_023864275.1 of Schistocerca cancellata. Lineage (NCBI taxonomy): Eukaryota > Metazoa > Arthropoda > Insecta > Orthoptera > Acrididae > Schistocerca > Schistocerca cancellata. Next base: position 681,973,934 of record NC_064627.1, read on the forward strand.
CTTCATTACTTCCCTGAAGTACGTTTTGGTAATGTGATATGACATCAAAACACAGAAATATATTAAAGCGTTCGATGCGGCCTAGTTGCAGTGACACCTAACAGTTGCATCTTGAGTGATAGGATTCACGAAGTGAACTCTGCTGCTAAGCGAAAACCGATGGATTGGCTAAAGTTATCGAAATCCATAAACGCACAAGTCAGAATCGCTGTTCCATAAAGAATTGTAATAAGACAGGGTCGGTACAGTGCTAAGCTTACAGCGTTCGACGATCAGTTCCACTGGTTATTAGTAGCCATAGGATTCACAGAGCGCTTCCACTTTCTCAGGCATATGTTGAACCAGGTGCTGGGAGGTTTCTTGGGGAATGGCAGCCTATTCTTCACGGAGTGCTGCACTGAGGAGACGTATCGATGTCGGTCGGTGAGGCCTGGCACGATGTTGGCGTTCCAAACATCCCAAAAGTATTCAGTAGGATTCAGGTCAGGACTCTGTGTAGGTCAGTCCATTACAGGGATGTTATTGTCGAGTAACCACTCCGCCACAGGCCGTGCTTTATGAACAGGTGCTCCATCGTGTTGAAAGATGCAATCACCATCCCCGAATTGCTCCTCAATAGCGGGAAGCAACTAGGTGCTTAAAACAGCAATGTAGGCCTATGCTGTGATATTGCCACGCAAAACAACAAGTGGTGCGAGCTCCCTCCATGAAAGACACGACGACACCGTAACACACGCGCTGCTAGATGACGTTCACCGGGCATTCGCGATACCCACACTCTGCTATCGGATCGCCACATTGTGTACCGTGATTCGTCAGTCCACAACTTTTCTCCACTTTTCCATCATCCAATGTTTCCGCTCCGTACGCCAAGCATGCGTCGTTAGGCATTTACCGGCGTGATGTGTGGCTTAAGAGCATCCGCTCAACTTTGAAATCCAAGTTTTCTCCGCTCCCGCCTACATGTCACAGTACTTGCAGTGGATCGTGTTGCAGTTTGGAAATTTCTGTATGATGGTCTGGCAATTACACATTACGATCCTCTTCAACCGTCGGCGTTATCTGTCAGTCAACAGATGACGTCGGCCTGTACTTCACTATCACATCGGAAACAGTGGACCTAGGGATGTGTGGAAATCTCGCGTAAAGACGTATGACACAAGTGACATCCAATCACCAGACCACGTTTGAAGTCCGTGAGTTCCGCAGAGCTCTCTCACTATGTCTAATGACTACTGAAGTCCCTGATATGGAGTAGCTGTCAGTAGGTGGCAGCACAATTCACCTAATATGAAAAACTTTTGTTTTTGTGTGTCCGGATACTTTTGATCAAATATTGTAGCTGTCGCAGCCGCATCTAATGCTTACAGATATCTTTCCGGTCCGGCAGAGCACTGCATCTGTTCAACACCATGTTTCTATCTGATCCGCTGTGAAGATCCATACGGTGTCATACTAAGAAACATATACTTCACACCTACAGCTTCGATTATACAGGGCTATTACAAATGATTGAAGCGATTTCACAAATTCACTGTAGCTCCATTCATTGACATATGGTCACGAGACACTACAGATACGTAGAAAAACTCATAAAGTTTTGTTCGGCTGAAGCCGTATTTCAGGTTTCTGCCGTCAGAGCGCTCGAGAGCGCAGTGAGACAAAATGGCGACAGGAGCCGAGAAAGCGTATGTCGTGCTTGAAATGCACTCACATCAGTCAGTCATAACAGTGCAACGACACTTCAGGACGAAGTTCAACAAAGATCCACCAACTGCTAACTCCATTCGGCGATGGTATGCGCAGTTTAAAGCTTCTGGATGCCTCTGTAAGGGGAAATCAACGGGTCGGCCTGCAGTGAGCGAAGAAACGGTTGAACTCGTGCGGGCAAGTTTCACGCGTAGCCCGCGGAAAATTGGATCATGCCACAACTGGAGACCGACAGCGCCGACTTCATCTTTCAACAGGATGGTGCTCCACCGCACTTCCATCATGATGTTCGGCATTTCTTAAACAGGAGATTGGAAAACCGATGGATCGGTCGTGGTGGAGATCATGATCAGCAATTCATGTCATGGCCTCCACGCTCTCCCGACTAACCCTATGCGATTTCTTTCTGTGGGATTATGTGAAAGATTCAGTGTTTAAACCTCCTCTACCAAGAAAGGTGCCAGAACTGCGAGCTCGCATCAACGATGCTTTCGAACTCATTGATGGGGACATGCTGCGCCGAGTGTGGGAGGAACTTGGTTATCGGCTTGATGTCTGCCGAATCATTAAAGGGGCACGTATCGAACATTGGTGAATGCCTAAAAAAACTTTTTGAGTTTTTGAATGTGTGTGCAAAGCATTGTGAAAATATCTCAAATAATAAAGTTATTGTAGAGCTGTGAAATCGCTTCAATCATTTGTAATAACCCTGTACTTAATCAGGAAGGTGAGAAAATCAGAATTCAAAGAGAAGACAGGCAAGCTAGTCGATAGCAACTACATTATATTCAGCAACATTACAGGAAGTTTGCAGGTCTTTAAATCGGGAAACTAAGGAAGCAGACAATTTTATGGATAATATCTGAATCACTTCGTTTTGAGGACCACATTGTCTGGCTGTGCACAGAAATCGCAAGACCCCCTGCCTTTACATTACGCGGAAAGGCCAAGTTTTGCTTTAAATTAATTTTTTGCCCACCTTTAACCTTAGTACAGTCAGCACTTGAGTTTTCGTTTTCTGCAAGATACTCTAGAGACACATATGAATAGACGGTATGATGGTAACATTGTGTCTCCATGCGTGTTAAGTTATGCATCAAGCAGTAACTGCAGCTCAAAAGGGGGAGGTCTCAGACATCGCCAATCGATTCGGTTCACCTTCGGCAAGTCGCTTATGCACAACCTAAAATGAAAGTCTCTGACATTCTGGGTCAACCCTTCCTCGCCCCCGCGCCTCCCCACACCCCCGTCATATTTTTTAAAAACTACGGCTGAAGTTCATGACCCCCAATCGACTACTCAGAGTGGAGAGGATCGGTAGATAAAACTGAGCATTTCCCATCAACATATGTGAGGTCTGGAAACGCATATTTTCCAGCTAATTGAAGGAATAAACCTTTCATACTGTCGCTCGGATACCCATCACGTAAACACTGTTCAACTGTAGCACCGCTTGTGTAGCGACCAAGACATCTAGCTTGGATGCAGATAACCTGTGTTCGATTCACAGTTGCATTCTGCAGTTTTTTATTTGAATTTCGAAACTGGTAGCATAGAAGGATTAATACAGTTAGCAAATCAACAGAGTAAAACAAGGCAGACAAATAAATTTCTTAAGCGACTTGCGTTACTAAATCATTAAAAATTTAGTCATGATCGACTTACAATGTGTTTTCACTCAACATGTTATATGCTCTCAGTATCCTTCGAAGAACTAGATGGGTTGCACTTGCTATGTAAACATGAGAAGTAAATATGCTGGTGGAACCAAGAGCATCCAGCAAAGGAAATCTTCTTGCAACTTCATTGTTCCTTCCGAAGTTTCGGAGGAAAACTATTTTCTATTACTTTTAGATACATTTCTTTTTCGGAAATTAGTTTTGATGCAAGCCACGCATAACATAATATTTGCTGAAAAATCGGTGCTGAAAGTTGATCATGAAGTATGCTGTGAATCGTTATTGCATCCGCTCGATCGTGCAGTTCCCAAAGTGTTTCCAGAAGCATGGTCTACCGTAAATTTGAAGCCTCGGAATAATATTTTCGGCTTCCCGATAAAAACAAACATTACATGGCTGGCACACAGGTGTGCAATCTGGCGGTATTACTTCTACCGCATAAGCTGGTTGGCCCTTATTATCTATAAACATGTTATCACACATGAAGTGCTAGTTTTTCCTTCCCAGGAATCAATTATCATCAACCTAAGGATTCAAAACGTTCTCAAGATGTGTTTTGTAAATTGAATTCTTCCCTTTCCTGGATTTGGAGCAAGTGAAGTAAAGAAAAAATTAAATGACTGACCATTCTTATACCGTGAAGACCAAATTAATGATTTGTTTCTTATAAGATCGGGAAAACTTTAGGCAGAAATTTTCCAGACGGTGCGATATTGAGCGTCGAATGCTTGTCTTGGCAGCAATCTTCTCGGAACTGTTTTCATACAATGAGGCTTAGAATTTTAATTCTTTACTAATCCAAGTCGTTTGAGAAGCTATTTGCTTACTTTGTTATTATTCCTTAATGATTAACTTATCTTATTAACCCTCCAATTGCTACTGGTTTTATGCGGAAAAAAATACAAATGGAGAAAGCAAAACACGTGCCTTATGTAGCTGGAAAACGAACAAATGTTCCCTGCTTCTCAGCCAGATGTTTTGTTCGCTACGCCAGCTGCGCTTTCATCGAAGAGCTTTTGCCTTGTGGGTACATAAGAGACAGTCGGAAAAGCTTTTTCCCTCGGTTTCTAAGAAAATATGCGTTTGCGGTACCGCAATATAATGATGATGAAAACTGCTCAGTTTTCAGTTATCTATCGATACTGTCAAATCAGTACAAACCGAAAAAGAAATCACAGGTTTATGAATTTCTTATTTGGACCAGTTGAAAGTAATAACATGTTTGACAGGAAAAGAAATAATCATAAAAATAAAAAGACTGACTAGAATTGCTTTTGGTATACTTTGAAGGTTTTTAAAAATTCAGTCAAAGTGAATATTAGGAATTGATCTGTTACAATAAAATAGCATATTATTTGAGTCCTCGTTAATTAATAATGTTCATATGAAATAATAATGCTATGAATATTGTGCTTGGGGGACAACATTGTTTGACTGAGATTACTTTATAACTATGTATTGCTGATAACATTTAATATTATCATTAGCTGCAGGGTACATCCACGACTTATTAGACATAAACATGGAGCACACAAGAAAAGTTCTGCTTTCGGCCACAAATTGCAACATTTCATAAAAGTACACAATTTATTTTCCCTGGAGATCTGAAATGGCGTTTACACTCGCTTTAGATTAGCCAGCTGGCTCCTCGTCGAAACATCTCGCGCTCTCTGACTCCGTACGCTCGGACAATCGAGTCACCAGTCTCTGCCGCTCCCCAGCTAACCGAAAAAGTGTCAGTTGAGTCTGTCGTCGATTACAGGTGGACATCACCAGCGAACAAAGGAGATCGGCTGCTCGAGTTCACAAGTACAGCCGAGGCCTCACGGCACTGGCAGAACACAAGCTACCTTGGACATGACGACTGTTATATGTGTACCGATACAATGACTCATCAGGGAGCATTCCATATTCGCATGCCATGAAATGCATTCTCATAGCTCATTAAGTCAGCAGCTTAGATCCATGTTCACTGGACATATTTTTCTTTTTTTGGTCATACTGCCTCCTCCCAAAATACAGAAAACTGAGAGCTTGCATTAGGAAAGATTTGTTTCACAATATAGAAGATGAAGCGCTCATAACGCTAAAGGCATGCGTTTTACAGCTCGTGTTCAGCTAGCTTTCTTGTTTCTAGTATCGTGGACTTTCAGCTACGTTCACCGCTGCCTGATCAGTCACTGAGTCGTAGAAGGGTTGCAGGATGGAGAGAAACCTTTATAAGCCTGACGTAAAAGGGTGCCTTTATTTTAAGATATGCAACCCTCAACGTTGCACTCGATCTCGATCCATTTCTGATCTGAATTTTCCACCGTTATTCTTTTACATGCATATGTCAATCCTATTTACAGAAATGTTTTCTGGATCGAAACACAGACCACGACAGGTATACATCTCAAATCCCCTTAAGATTTGACTCAAAAAAGCAAGCGCCAATAACCAGCATTGCGCATGATATCGCTTATTAACTGTAGATCATTTCTGAGCTTGCATTTGGTCCAGCATCGAAGCTGAAGTTTCGGAAACAGAACTTTTGGGCCATAACATAGTCTACATGTGAACAGTGAGAAACGAATTTACAATAAATTGTAAAAATTCAGATTCAGGCGCTAAAGAAAGTAGTTACAAATTAAGTATTCTTGTTATATAACGCATGCGTAGTAGAAAATACTGTTGAGGTAATTGAATTTGAGCTAAGGTGTACATAAGAAGGTACACTGCAATGCAAAAAGTAAATAATTCGAGTTATTGTGGGGCTACACAAACAATGAAATATTCGTCACGTAATAATGACTCTAATTCATGAGGATGCTGGTACATGGCTTCAACAAAATTAAGAACTGTGAATTTGTCACCTATTACTCACACGAGTTACCTAACACAACAATGAAATAAAACTTTATTAGTTGAATGGTGGATGGATAGCATTTCATTACTCTACATAATATCCTATGTTTTGTTTACTGTTCCTTACAGTTCTTGTAGATGTTATGTTATGGAAATATAAATGGATCAATATGCTATAATAGAGCGCACTGAATTGTGTGTAACATTGGTAATATATCAGTAGGCTACACTATACGGCATAGAAATATGGTAAAATTAGTAAGTCTCGAAGTAACTAGTTTCTAGTCAACTTTCGTCTACGTGTATGAATGGAAAAAAGAGAAACTGGAAATAATCTTCATTCATCATTGATATGTGAATTGTAAAGTGGTGTTGACAATGTGAATAAATTTGCGATTAATGAGTATGCTTCTCTACGGTTATCTCCGACCGAAACTTCTTCTCAGAGTAAACAAAAGGCGGAGTATTGCCGAAATTGCTTCAAGTAAGTATGTTTCCTTTTATTTTCCGTTGTTGCTTAGAAAGGAGAGCCAGTCACGTGACAGAAACGGTCACATTATTGTGTTTGTGAGTAAAGAAGTAGTAAATTATTTTTATTCCAGAAGATTCCTACTATAACCTGTTTTGAATCTAGTTTTCTCCATTGGGCGCTGGAAGTGTTTTAAGATTGCGCCACTTTGTACACCGATGATACGGTTAACTGACTATTTCTCTAACCGTTGGACGCGTAGGAGTCAGGTTGACGTTTTAGCCCGTGTGAACGATCTGCAAAATTTTTACAGAACTGATAACGTGCAATGAAACCTATACATTTTTTGTAACTGGAATTATACTTCCTAATTACTAAAATAACAAGTATGATCTAATTGGTGTTAACTACTTTTACTTGCAGCGGTGTTGAAATGTTAACGTCTAGAAAGCACATTCCAGGAAGCTGGTGCCTGTTGCGCACAAACTGTCCGTTCGACGGTCTGTTTTTGTGCGCGTTCGGCCTGTGGCTCGTCTGCGCGTGTGTAGCCACAAAAACTACCATTCGCAGCACACACTGTTTCCAAGAATGCTAACGCTTTCGCTCACTCAGTTGAGTACTGGCGTCATTTCTGCATTTTATACACACTTTTTTTACTGCACTTCGGACTCATTTCATTACTTTTGACGATGTGAAACCTTGGAATTTACTTTGCTGTTAAGGCAATCAGAAACTATTACTGACTTCTTTCGAAAGCGCGACGACGGAAAGGAGTAGCATTTATGATCCTGGCTCACATATAAATCACACTTCACTTCACGACCTATCTGAGTTGTACTTCTTACCGCTTGGTTTCATCATCATAACACCTACATTTCAAATAATTTTGTGCGAACCAGTGCAGTATCTGACAGTGAAGTCAAAGGTGCCTTGTAACCTCACATTCGCGATAATATCGCAAACGGCTGCTACTGTATACTTCCTTCTGTGCGAGTTCTTTCAGTTAATCATGAACCTCTTGTATACAAATTTTGCACTTGGTCCCTCTGCGCTCCTGTCAGTTTGACGTCCCAACCAACAGCATGTGTCGCTTGGACCTTAAACCGGCCCTAAGTATAGCACATCTAATCGCAATATCTGTGGTATCGCATGGTCTGTCAACACATCTCAGTCACTATAACTATCGAGCATTTAAATTTCTCATTACTCACAAAGTCGTTATGCTCAATATTGATTACACATATCCGGGTGTTGATGAGATATTTTGCCGGAAAAGGAACACTCTTTCCAATAGACACTCCACTGTAATTGCAAAACAGTTACTTGTACCAGAATGAGATTTTCACTCTGCAGCGGAGTGTGCGCTAGTATGAAAATTCCTGGCAGATTAAAACTGTGTGCTGAACCGAGACTCGAACTTGGGACCTTTGTCTTTCGCAGGCAAGTGCTCTACCTTTTTTTTTTAATCACATTTTGTTCTATATTGTTCCTTGACTTTTTAGTGGTGGTCGTCCGATGACACTCGTTCAGTTTGTTCGATGATACGTTCACTCAGTTTTTTATTACAGAGGGTAGCTAAACCCTCTGACCAAACACGCTGAGCTACCGTGCCGGCTATCGATCTGAGTTACCCAAGCACGACTCACGACCCGCCCTCACAGCTTCAATTGTTCCAGTACCTCGTCTCCTACCTTCCAAACTTCACAGGAGCTCTTCGGCACTTGCCCGCGAAAGGCAAAGGGCCCGAGTTCGAGTCTCGATCCGGCACACAGTTTTAATCTGCCAGGAAGTTTCACAGTTACATATATATGTAATTGAAGACGCATGGCAATAACAACAGGGAACCGGACACAAATGCGTCGTCTTTGTAGAAGGCGGCGACGAATAGTGTTGGCCTCTACACAGTTCACAGTTAAGTGCCTGGTGAATGGTTTAACAAACCACCACCAAACAATTTCTGTGTCGTTTAGAACAAAACATGGGGAAAACGAATGCCGAATCTTTCCGTTCGAGCTCTGATCGAGTCCGGTTCATTATTATGGCGATTTCTCTCTATGTAGCTGGGCGCCAACAAATGAGTTTCGAATTGAGAGGAGAAAGTTGGTGATTGAAATTTCATGAGTAGATCCTGCCGCAACGAAAAACGCCTTTGAGTCAATGATTGCCATACCATTTCACGTATCATATCTGTGGCACTCTCTATAATTGTGAACTCTAAGTTGAATTCATAGGCGTTACACTTTTGTGATTTATCATGTAATTTAAATTTAGCGGGTTCCTTTTTGTATTCACGCCGACGACTTCACACTTTTCATCATTCAGAGTCAAATGCCAGTATTCGCACCACACAGATATCTTGTCTAAATCATTTTGATGTTGACTTTGATCATCTTTGAATTTACAAGACAGTAAATTACAGCATGATTTGCAAACAGTCTAAGAGGGCTGTCCTCTAATTGTCTTATATTGATCAGGAACAACAGAGGGCGTGTAACACTTACCTGGGGAACGCCAGACATTACTTCTGCTTCCCTCGATGATTTTCCGTTAACTACTAGAAACTGTGACATTTCTGCATGAAATCACGAATCCAGTCGCACAACTGGGACGATACTCCATAAGCACGCAATGGAACTGGAAGTGGCTTGTGAGCAACAGTGTAAAAAGTCTTTTGGAAACCAAAAAATATGGAATCAGTTTTAAATGCCCGGCCGAAAGCTCTTATTACTTCGTGAGAATAGAGAGCTAACGTGTTTCATAAGAAAGATACGCGTGCTGGCTGTGTGTCATAGATCGGTACCTTCGAGGTAATTAATAAAGTTCCCAAATCCTACTGAAAATCTGCGTTAGTGACATGGGTCTGTAATTCAGCAGGTTACTCCTAGTTCCTTTTTTGACTATTGGTGCACCCTGCGAACTTTCCAATCTTTACTTATGGTTCTTCCGACTAGCAGGCATTTGTTGTGATTACTAACAAGGGAGCTACTGGACCAGCATGCTCTGAGAGAATCTAACTGGTGTGCAGTCTGGACCAGAGGCCTTGTGTTCATTATTTACGTTGCTTCACTACACCGAGCACATATACATCTAAGTTGCTCATGTTGTTCTTGATTCTAATTCCGGAATATTTACTTTGTCATCTTTAGTGAAGGATTTTCGGAAAAACGTGCGTAGTAACTATGCTTTAGTGGCATTGTCATCAGCAACATTTCCATTGCTATTGCACAGTGAAGGTACTGATTGCTTCTCTCCGCTAGTGTACTTGACGTAAGACCAGAATCTCTTTCGGTTTTCTACCAGATTTTGAGACAGAGTTTCGTTAAGGGCACTATTAAAAGCATCTCGCAAATGTCTTACTACATGTAACTGTGAGTTTTTGCTGTGCTTAGACTGCCAATAGTGGTGCTCAGTGTTTGACGGCCATGAAGTGCTCAGTCAGACACATTCTGTGGACTACAAACCACAGAATTTAGCGTCAGATAGGTGGCTTGCGTGCCTCAGCGATACACCTAACTGTACCGTACGTGCAACCACAACCAAGTGGTATCTGTTTGCAGGTCAGACAAACGTGTGGCTCCTGAAGAGGGACAACCGCATTATCAGCAGTTGCAGGGCGAAAAGCCTTAATGATTGACTGAACTTGCCTTGTAACATCAACTAAAACAGCCTTGCGGTGTTGGTACAGTGAACGGCTGAAAGCAAGGGGAAACTACAGCCGTAATTTTTCCCGATGACACGCACCTCTACTGTATGGTTAAATGATGATGGCGTCCTCTTGGGTAAAATATTATGGAATTAAAATAGTCCTCCATGCAGATTTCTGGACGGGGATTACTCAGGAGGATGTCGTCATTAGGAGAAGCAAAACTGGCATTCTGCGGATCGGAACATCGAATGTCAGATCCCTTAATCGGGCAGGTAGGCCAAAAAATTTGAAAACGGAAATGGACAGGTTAAGGTTAAGTAAAGTGGGAACAGTTCGGTGGCAGGAGGCACAGGACTTCTGGTCAGGTGAATACGGGGCTACAAATAAAAAGACAAATAGGGCTTAACAGGAGTGGGTTTAATAATGAATAAGAAAATAGAAACGCGAATAAGCTACTACGTAGAGCATAATGAACGTATTATCCTAACCAAGGTAGACATGAAGTCCACGCCTACCACTGTAATACAAGTTTGTATGCCAACTAGCTCCTCAGATAATGAAAAGATTGAAAAAATGTATGATTAGACAAAAGAATTTATTCGGACAGTTAAAGGATTCGACTATTTAATTGTAATTTGTGACTAGAATTCGATTGTAGGCAAGGAAGAGAAGGAAAAATAATAACTGAATCTGGACTGGAGAAAAGAAATAAAAGACGAATCCGCCTGATAGAATTTGGCACAGAGCTTAATTTAATCATCATTAACACTTGGTTTTGAGAATCATAAGAGAATGCTGCATACGCGGAGAGACGTGGAGACACCGGAAGGTCCCAGATTGATTATATAATGGTTAGACAGATATTTAGGAACTAGATTTTAAATTGTGAGACACTCCCGGGAGCAGGTGTGGACTCTCACCAAAATTTTTGATTATGAAATATAGATTAAAACTGAAGACATTGCAAGGTAGGAAATTAAGGAGATACGACACTGATATCTTAAAAGAACCGGAAGTTGTTGAGAGTGTCAGACGGAGCATTAGGAAACAGTTAACTACAACAGGGGAACGGAATACGGTAGAAGACGAATGGGTAACTTTAAGAGAAACTGAATTTCACTCATGAAAAGAGAAAATATAAAAAATACAGCAAATGAAAAAGGCGAAAGGGAATACAAATGTTTAAAAAATGAAGTTAAGAGCAATGGCTAGAGGACAAATGTAAGCATTTAAAAGCATGTTTCACTAGGCCAAAGAGAGATACCGCCAACAGGAAAATTAAAGAGGGGTTTAGGAAAGGAGCAGCTGTATGAATATCAAAAGCTCAGATGGAAAGCTAGTCCTAAGCAAAGAAGGGAAAGCTAAAATGAGGAAAAACATATAGAGGGTCTATACAAGGGAGATGAAATGGCTCTGAGCACTATGCGACTTAGCTTCTGAGGTCATCAGTCGCTTAGAACTTAGAACTAATTAAACCTAACTAACCTATGGACATCATACACATCCATGCCCGAGTCAAGATTCGAACCTGCGACCGTAACGGTCGCTCGGCTCCAGACTGTAGCGCCCGTAACCGCACGGCCACACCGGCCGGCCAAGGGAGATGAACTAAGAGGGAATATTATAGCAAGGGAAGTGGACGTACATGAAGGTGAGAGGTGAGATATGAACTGTGAGAAGAATTTGACATAACTCTGAAAGGTATAAGTCGAAATAAGGCTCGGAGTAGACGAAATTCCGTCAGAACTATTGATAGCCTTGGGACAGCTAGCCATGACAAAACTCTTCCATCTGGTGCGCAAGTTGTGTGAGGCAGACGAATTACTCTCAGACTTCAAGAAAAATGTAGTGATTCCAATTCCAATGAAAGCAGTTGCTGACAGGTATGAACATTATTGAACTACTAGTTTAATAAGTCATTGCTGCAAAATAATAACAAGAGTGCTTTACAGAAGAACGGAAAAAATAGAACAAATCGACGTCGGGGAAGATCAGTTAGGATTCCGGGGAAATATAGGAACATGCGAGGCAGTACTGACTCGACGCCTTACTGTAGAAAGTAGGGGTAAGAAAGACAAACCTACAGAATCCAGAAGGTAGTTATAAGAGTCGAGGGGTATGAAAGGGAATCGGTGGTTGAGAGGGGAGTGAGATAGGGTTCTAGCATATCCGCGATGTTATTCAATCTGTACATTGATCAAGCAGTAAAGGAAACCGAAGAAAAATTTGGAGTAGGAGTTAAAGTTCAGGGAGAAGAAATAAAAACTTTGCAATTGGCCGATGACACTAATTTTTCCAGAGACAGTAAAGGACTTGGAAGGATAGTTGAACCTAGTGGATAGCCTCTTGAAAGGAAGATATCAGATGGACATCAACAAAAGGAGTATGAAGATAATGAAATGTAAGCGAATTGAATCTGGTTATGTTAAGGTAATCAGATTAAAGTACTAGATGAGTTCTGTTATGTAGAAAGCAAAATAACCGAGGAGGAGAGCATGTAAAATGTCAGCTGGCAATGGTAAGAAAAGCATTTCTGAAGAAGAGAAATTTGTTAACATTGAATGTAGATTTAGGTGTGGGAAAGTCTTTTCCAAAAGTATTTGTCTGAAGTGTAACCACGTATGGCCGCGAAAAATGTATGATAAACAGTTCAGACTAAAAGAGAATAGAAGCCTTTGAAATGTGGCACTACAGAAGAATGTTGAAGATTAGATACGTCTACACGTAACTAAGGAGGAGATACCGAGAAGAATTGGGGGGACAAGAAATTTGTGGTACAACTTAACTAAAAGAAGGAATCGATTGATAGGCACATTATGCGACATCAAGGGGTCACCAGTTTAGTACTGGAGGTAAGTGTGCGGGGTAAAGGTCGTAGGGGGAGTCCAAGAGGTGAATACAGTAATCAGATCCAGAAGGATGTTGACTGCAGTAATTTTTCGGTGATGAAGAGCCGTGCACAGGATGTGAAGCTGCATAAAAACGGTCTTCGGACAGAAGACCGGAACAACGACGACGTAAACCGTCAGTCCAAAAAATGCGGAAACTATTTTTATTCCTCTTCAGAAACTAAGATGGCAGCTTGGACTAACAACTGTAGAAGACAGATGTGCATTCAACTAGTCAGTAGTGAGCGTGCAGTATTATATGTACTCACCCTGTCGGAGGTTCGGGTCGTCCCTTGGGCATGGGTGTGTCTGTTGCCCTTAACGTAAGCTAGGTTAAGTCAGATTAGTTAGTGTGTAGGCCTAGGGACCGATGAACTCGGAAGTTTGGTCCCATAGGAACTTACCACAAATTTCCAAATATTGTATGTATATGGGGCGTGCACCGGTAACGTATCAACATTCTTGTGACACTAGTCGTTTGGATCAAGGAACTGAACGTCTCTAAATCAAGTCTTCAGGACATTGTCCAGGATGTTTTGAAGAATAAATAAATGTGTAAGAAAGTTCCCCCCGTACATCTTGGTTTACAAACTAAGACATCGGCTCGTGAACGACATGACTGAAATGAAGAACGTAAACAATTGTTTTTTTGAAAAAGAAAATCATTACGCTTGAGCAGAGTTCATGGTATCAATATGAACTTACCACAAAACGAGAAACTGCAGAATGAATCTATGATGCGTCACCAATTTCAAAGAAGTTGGGAATGTGACGTACGAGTTGAGAAACAAAACATAAAACAGGACTCTGCGGTATATTCACATGGTTATATGAAAGTTCTGGGCGTTGTTGTGGGGAAGAACTTGTAAAAAACTCTGAAGCATTAAATCTACAACCTTATGTTTCCTCTACTTCCATTCTCGAAACTTCTTGGAATGACAAGGGTATTCGCGACAAACAGTATAATGTGTCCGGTCAACATACACATGTTTGTGTGGTTACATGCTAGAGATCTAATGATATGCAACTCACTATTTGTCTCTGAGAACGGACTTGTCTCTTGGATGACTCCTTTACCATACTTTTTTATGCACTAAAGTTAAATACGCTAGAGACTACTCCTTAGTAATACTTTGCTTTTTATCAATAGTAATATTTGCAACATCATTTGCGGATAGCACTAGCAGTCAAATAACGTAAAATAATAAAGTTTGTTGCTGTCGGGCGCTCAAGTTGGGTATACACTTCTTGCACATGCCTGTACCGAAATGCGTCTGCTCGGCCACGGCCCTTTGACGCCTTTATAAGCATACAGACACTCCCCAACAACTACGCCTCATCGGGAGCAGATTATCTACTTGTTCGTGGTGTTCCAGTCGAGGTGTGGTGTACCTGTAGGGGCGGCCGGAGTGGCCGACTGGTTCTAGGCGCTACAGTCTGGAACCGTGCGACCGCTACGGTCACAGGTTCGAATCCTACATCGGGCATGGATGTTTGTGGTGTCCTGAGTTAGTTTTAATTAGCTCTAAGTTCCAGGGGACTGATGACCTCAGCAGTTAAGTCCCATTGTGCTCAAAGCCATTTGAACCATTTTTGTACCTGTAGGATTACTATCAAATCCAGATAGTTTCCGACTGAGGGACAAACTATACATTACCTCAAACATATCACATGCTGCGTAGCAGCTACAGGAAACGAATTGATTATAAAGACTGAAATATTTCGATACGCATTTCTTATATACCAACTCTGTGACATCTACGTTCAAAATCTCGCTGCGTGCAGATGACACAATATTTATAAAGAACAGCGTAACTTTCTGAAAATTGTAATTTGACTAGTTACCCGATCATTTATTACCACAATAATAAATTTATTATGCAGAATGTCTAATAGCGTCTCCGTCAAGAGAAATATAGTGGTGATATCAATTGAATTCCTACACTGGAGCGTCAAAGAAACTGTTATAGGCATGCTTATTCAAAAACAGAGATCTGTAAACAGGCAGAATAAGGCATTGAGATCGACAACGCCTATTTTAGACAAGTGTCTGGTGCAGTTGTTAGATCGGTCACTGTTGCTACAATGGCAGGTTGTCAAGATTGAAGTGAGCTTGAACGTGGTCTTATAGTCGGCGCAAGAGCGATGGGGCACAGCATCTCCGAGGTAACAATGAAGTGGGGATTTTCCCGTACGACCACTTTACGAGTGTACTGTAAATATCAGGTAAAGCATGAAATCTCCAACATCGCTGCGGTGGGAAAAACATCCTGCAAGAACGGTATCACGGACGAGTGAACAGAATCGTTGAGACTGACAGAAGTGTAACCCTTCCTCAAATTGTTGCACATTTCAATGCTGGGCTATCAACAAGTGTCAGCATGGGAACCATTCAAAGAAACTTCATCGGTGTGGATTTTCGGAGCCGAAGGCCCCCTCGTACACCCTTGATGACTGCACGTCACAAAGCTTTACGCCTCACCTGGGCTCGTCAACGGCAACAGTGGACTGTTAATGACTGGAACCATGTTGCCTGGTCGGACGAGTCTCGTTTCAGATTGTATCGAGCGGATGGAGGTGTACGGGCATAAAGACAACTTCATGAATCAGTGGATCCTGCATGTCAGCAGAGACTGTTCGAGCTTGTGGAGACTCTGTAATGGTGTGAGGCGTATGCAGTTGTGATGATATTGGACCTCTGGAACGTCTAGATACGACTCTGACAGGTGACACGTACGTAAGCATCCTGTATGACCACCTGCATACATTTATGTCCATTGTGCATTCAGATGGACTTGGGCAATTTCTGCAGGACAATGCGACATCCCACATGTCCAGAATTGCTACATAGTGGCTCCAGGAACACTCTTCTGAGTTTAAAAACTTCCGCTAGCCAGATAACTTCCCAGAAATGAACGTTATTGAGTATATCTGGGATGCCTTGCAACGTGCTGTTCAAAAGAGATCTCCACCCCCTCGTACTCTTACGGATTTGTGGACAGCCCTGTAGGGTTCATGGAATCAAGGCCCTCCAGCACTACTTCAAACATTAGTAGAGTCCATGCAACGTCGTGTTGCGGCACTTTTGCGTGCTCACAGGGTCCCTACACGATATTAGGCAGGTGTACCAGTTTCTTTGGCTCTTCAGTGTATGCTTGTACCACATCGTTTAAACGACGATGAGTTGTTGTGTGAACCCTAGGAAAAGTTTCCGAATTAATACAGACATTTTAGAGTAGGTGGCGTGCGAGTCGTTTCAACAGTGAAAATTTTGTGAGATTTGCGCACGCCTCCGAAAGTTCCTGTATTAGTACATCTATTTTACGTTAGGCAGCAAGTGAGTTGTTTCAACATTCCGTATACCGTAGCTTAGCGGCACTTGGTGTGGTGTCGGTGTATGAGTGCATACGTATGACATAACTGAATAAAGTGAAGATAATGACGTTACAATCCGTATGTGA
Source organism: Schistocerca cancellata (assembly GCF_023864275.1). NCBI lineage: Eukaryota > Metazoa > Arthropoda > Insecta > Orthoptera > Acrididae > Schistocerca > Schistocerca cancellata. Next base: position 681,990,634 of record NC_064627.1, read on the forward strand.
CGTAACAAGTGGTGTTCCTTGTGAAAATAATGAACAGAAGTTAAACACAAACCAAATTATTTCTTTGAGAGACATTGCAACACATACAGTCGGTCTGTAGCTTAATGAATAGCATATCGTCTTGTGAGACATGGAGCTGAAGATGAAAGAAGAAGGAAGGGGACAGCATCGGGGTGAATTATAGGCCGATTCCCACACATAACTAGGCAATTACTGTGATTCTTTGTCCTTTTTCTCTTTATAAACAAAATAAATAAACAGTTAAAGTGTGAACACAAAGACACACTGACACATAAAGACAAACACACTGTAGGAACGTGACCTTCTGGCGTTAAGCAAAATGACATTTGTGGCAACAGGAGGAGCATGCAAATCAGGATTATTACTCTCACGGTCTGATCATTGTCAGACATCAACACCAATGGAATGAAAAAGGAGAAGGCTTCCAAGAATTCAGCAGCTGATATATTAGGAAGTCTCATACTAATGGGATCTGTAATCACCATCCTAAATGTATATATAAAACAGAGAGTCTGTTAGTTTGTTTGTAAATGATACAGATCTACAGTTTTAATCCGATCATTATGAAATTCTGCACACTATACCCCCAAGAATAGAGGAAGATCACTGTGTTCGTAAGATTTCGTAATCTGATTGAAATTATATATATGAATAAAGCGGGAAGGTTATCACCAAAAATATCTAAAAATTCTTGACCAATTTACTTCAGATTTCTACAAAATCATCTAATGAACATTTACGTGGACAGAGGCTATGTATTTTTCCACTATATTGTTAGTAAACATCTCGAAAAGTACTTGACCGAATTACTTCAAAATTCTTGGCTGACTTATTTCAAATTTCTTCATTCAGAGAAAACAATGAAGAAAATTAATTAAAAATAAAAAGCCTAACAAACGGAATACGTCGTGGTAAACTAACTGTAATTGCTATCGCAAGAATGAATTATAGTGGCGACATCCGTCTTCGAGGTCGTACAGTCAGACGTCAGTAGGCATCAGGACGACGAAAGCTCGAGGATTTGACAGAAACATGATTGCAAACTCCTATTTATTGATTAGTTGTCGTTCTTACATTTGACCATAGAAGATATTTTATTCCGTGTTTCACAGTTATTTTTATTATTAAAACCCACAGCGCCACACACACGCTGACCAGGTCGTGGATATAGTGTTAACAAAAGTCACTGTATCACGGGCCGAACAAAAGATCGAGATAATCTGTGATTTCCCGAATTGTAACGTTAACTGTTCCAAGAATCCGAGTTGTGCTCTGCTTCAAATAGTGAGAATAGAGCTGAAACAATAGACGGCGAATTATCCAAAAACACAGTGAGATACTTACCGCAAAATGCAAAAACAGAGGGCGCAACTAATCATCTTTTCATACAGGACAAATACAAAGTTTACGAAAGTTTCTTCAAGAAATGAAGAATGCTAATACAAAAATAATGATTTAGCTCCTATCGAAATGTAACAGGAATATGTTTTGTTTGTCAGTGGTCTGTTTGTTGAATACTGATAAGCAAGCACAGGTTATTTTTCTCTGGAGGCGGAAGTTGTAAAGCCATTTGCATCGCCATTTCTTATTTGGCCGTTGCTTAATCTGGTCGTTAGGAAGATGATGATGATGATGTTTGGTTTGTGGGGCGCTCAACTGCGTGGTTATCAGCGCCCGTATAATTACCCAATCTTTGCTCAGCCCAATTTCGCCACTTTCCTGGACGATGATGAAATGATAAGGACAACACAAACACCCAGTCATCTCGAGGCAGGTGAAAATCCCTGACCCCGCCGGGAATCGAACCCGGGACCCCGTGCTCGGGAACGTTAGGAAGCGTCGCAATTAGCTAAGTCAGCTAAGTCATATTTATTTCTTTATGCTAATTTCTAGTACTTTTAAGTGCTGTTTTGTTTATATAAGCTAGAACTAGAAAAAGGTAAGTTTAGTTGAGGTAGATATCAATTAATACCTATTGAAATGCCGCCGAAGAAAATAAAGTTTATTGGTCAGTAAACCCCTGCAGCTAAAATATGAAAAGCTATTTGGACGTCGGGAACACCTGAACAACGGGAGATTCGTCTACACCACGAGCATATGAAAGCCTGTACGCCTAGGGCAACGGAAACTTCGGAGGAAAGAGACCATCGTCTGCAGGAGTTTCCCATGCGGCTTGCATTCGCTATGGGTATCAACAACGCACAACACAAGTCACTTTGTGTGGCAGATATTAAACAATCAGGGCAACTGCAGCTACTACAGTATCCACGCCCGTGATAATCATGTTTATATAGACGAACTAGCGCCTCCATTGGTCGTATGGATTTCAGATCCCAGCCGAGAACTCATTTCATCAGGAAGTTCTGTCCACGACTAACGGATACGAAAACGAACACAGATGGGCTGACCCTGTAGAAACATGGACCTAGAAGAAATGATTCAATGACTTACGACGAGCCTTAGTCCCCGTATCGATTGGTGACTTACTTCTCCAGTTTGACTTTTCTAACGGTGTGTATTTGTAGCATTTAACAGGACAGCACTGACGGTGTTAGAGATGTCGGGTCGCTAAATGCAACCAAATTGATTTGACAATGTAAAATCACCGTTTAACATTTTTTAAAATGTTTACGCCTTTTCATTACAGAATTAACCATTAAATAAAATGTTAAGTACTCCTCTAATACTCACATATTTTCAAATTATCTTATCAATGAATGTCAGAAGCACAGTGTGCGTTGTACGTAGTTCCTACTTGGTGATAGTGTAAACTAACTTACGTGGCTGTGCAGTGATTCCTCACTGCCTTCTCGTGTATTCTGAATTTGAGGCTTTCTCTACTAATTAGATCCGGCTTAAAAACTGATTGAACGGAAAACAGCGGGTGTAACTTCATTGAAAGGTTTCAGTTTATTTGATTTTTGCCCCTGCAGTTGTGTACCTAATTAGTTTAACTAGATACTGCGATATTATATAACACAATTCAGTCAATGATAGCTGTGCGAGAACGCTTTAAGAATCTTCGCGTCTCTAATAAAGATGATTTTAATCTACGACCGCCAAATAAATTGAATTAGAACAACGATTAAAAGGATAAATTTTTGTGGCATGTCAGACGATATACCAGCGAACGGTAGGGTATATGAGTGGCGGTATTCGGGAGCACATACCTCATGGAACTCTGAAATATTCATAGTTCTACCGGCTCTTTAATATATTTTTTTTAATTTCTCTTCATTTTTCCCTATTTCGTGTATTGGATCTCACGTATAATTGCGAAACAAAAATTTTGTCATGGTACACTGGAATTTTAAAAAGAACGTCGTATGCTCACATCCCAGTATTATATCGATGCGTCCGTCATTGAGATGTATTTCCATGGTTCCCGAAGTTCTTCGTGAATGCCATTGTCTATAAAGCTAACAAAAAGTCGGCCAGTGCCCCTTCTGTAGTAGTAATTTCAAACGAATGTACGTGGAATGAAACAAGGCGAAATAAGTTGCATTTTGTTTGTGATGAAATATAACAACCGTTACCCGAAGTAGGAGACGTCATATTTCTCAACTGTATTGGTACACCTGTTTCTCATGATTAAATCAGTAGCAAGACCGTTGATTTCTACAGAGGCACTGTGTCAGACTAGCCATCCAAAGACGATGGTAAGGGACCGAGGCACACAATAATTTGGTTCGTAGCATTAATCACATCGCCAGCAGGCAGAAATTCTTGCAGAACGCCAAAATTCTCACCCTGTTCCCAGACGAAAATTCTGGAATGACTGTAATAGATAATACGAGATCTTTTCTCATCCCTGTCGACGAACCTGGTAAGATGATATAGTGGGTATACAGCTCCAGTTGATGACAACAGGTGATCTTGCAGATCACGCTTCTACCTGCGCGGAACAATGCCTTACTCCGTAACACCTTACATTCAAAGTACTTCCAGAGGAGACCCCATATGTAGGAAGTTCGTGATATAAACAGTGGTTAGCAAAGAAGACTTGAAGATTATCGTCGTATTATCTAGCAAGGTCTCATAATTGCCCTTGTCTTCCAAGACAACAACTTTCCTTTCCACAAGGATAAAGTCATGAGCACTTTGTATGATTGAAAAGTACAGTCTTAAAACTGGGCTATCCTACAAGATTCTAGAGTTTGAATTCTACTGGAAACAGTCGGATCCCCTGGCATAATATCAGGGATGATGGCCACACAGACTGAGCAACGCGAGGGAATTTCGGTGGCGAGTCTGTGCGAGCGTTGACGTCCCTAGCATGTAGAAAAATTTACGTGACAATTCGTCTGTCCAGAGAGGACGCTTATTTTCATATCGTAACGTATCTTTGTGACTGCTTATCTGCTGTCGGTGGCATTGGTGCATAGTTTCTCAGTGGGGCAGTAGCTCCTGATCCACAATGTCACTCATAATGTCATTTGACAAGCAAGTTTTACTTAAACTTTAGTCAAAATAGAGCACACTTCAGTAAGAGTTGTCGTCAATACATCGCCAAGTAAAGGTGCTTCTATAGACAACGCTGAATGTTAAGTGATTTTATCCCAGCATTAGAAAGACGTAATTAGATGTTACATCGGTTCCAATTCACTTAATTTCCATCTCTCTTACTTTCAATCACGTAGGAAGTCTGTACACTGCTCAAGAGTGTCTAAACAACGGAATTCGGTAATCTGGATTACAATTTGCTACCATAACTAATAAATCTTATATTTCCAGGTTCCTCTAAAGCATTTTAGGTAAATGACGTTAAAGTTGTGGGCCATTGTGTTTCTATTAAGAATAAATGCGATTTGAAGATTCTGCAAAAAAAAAAAAAAAATCACAATTTCAAAATTTTCTGCCACACAAGTTTCGGTAATGTTACACCATCACCCGTGAGATTTATACACATTAATTGGCAGGAAATGTATTCCGTTTCCCTGTCTGTCTTCTGCGATACAGTTGATATTTCACTACAGTCTTTTATCTGCTACTTTCTTTAACGTGGTTATGGTTTTCGTGTTGTCAAAATTCAGTGGTATGGTTTTCATGTTCTCAAAATTCAGTGGTATAGGGAGTGTTCCGAATACATTTCATAGAGTATTGAGAGCATGGAAGCCACAAGAACCAACAATATTGTTGCAGGTGACGTACTGTATTGAAATATCAACTTCACTACAGAAGACAGAAAACGACATGAAAATAATAATAATAATAATAATTCTGTTAGGTCAAGTAAGGGAATCCCTCCGATAAACGTCTCACTTCACTACATCATGTATGGGTGAAGAAAGAGAAAAGAATAAATTGTATTTAGCACAAATCAGAATATTCAGAACGTATTTATTGCCATCCCTGCATAGCTTAGACTTCTATAATTACGTAGAAACGAAAGTGGCCTTCAATTTTATTATTGTGACGTTACTGTCGTGTGGTTGCCGGATAGCGTAAACATTGTAGAATATTACTGGCGTCAGCTTTGCTAGAAATATTTTTGCCTAGACGTCCTCACTTTATGTAAGAGCGTCGCCGAATCACAGCAGAGTAAAGCAATGACGAGCAGTGTGAAACTTGAGTCTCTTCCGTCGTATCGAATGTTCAAATAACTTACGGCACTGCATCCGGGTATTGCCCTCGCCAACTATCGATATTTCTACGGCTGAACACTCTGCAGGTTTCAAGGAAAAATGAAACGAGAGATGGATGTACAAGGAAACATAAGCTGTTAGGGGTGGGGCCAACGCCAACACGGAACGAAATTACTACGCGTGTAGGATGATAATACAGCCATCGTAAACATCTCGATCAATTACACAACCAAAGATGACTGGCGCTAAGCGTTAACGACAGCGAAATATTAACAGCGACTGAGCAAGAAGAGATGACTGTCCCATTATTGCCTCACTATCAAGAGAGCAGTATGACTTGAAGAATAAAAGAAAGATAGACAGAGGTTTTTAATTAAACCGTGCTTGGAATACATAACTCTTCCTGGTCAAACAACTGTTGGTCAGAGCCGTTGTTAATTTATATTTCACTACCGACAACATTTAAAGTTAGTAATCTTTGCTTCTACGTAGTCGTCAGTTCTTTACGATGTGTTTTTTATTGTGATATACACGGTACTTTGTTTACTGGTTGGCGTAGCACCGACCACTTAGCGTTTAAGTCATCATACGAACAGATTTTTAGATTCATTTGCGCTCTACAAATTGTGATACCTCACTCTTGTTCGAACAGCAACGAAACATAATCCGTTTAGTTTCGTGTTTGTGGTAATGGGTTTGTTTTTTATCATCGTATTGACCAACTAAGATGAAGCGACAACTTCTTCTTGCTTGTTTGTAGTTTCCTGTTTTCCCAGTACTCCTTCATCTTCTCACAATGTTCTCTTTTGCTTCTTCCTGCCCACGTTGCTTCGATTTTATATTTCCTTTGCCTTGAAATCCTTCTAAATTAGTATTTTATTCAGTCTTTTTGTTTTTTCCGATTCTTTGATGTTGTTTCTCTTCAGTTCTTTTCTTATTTCTGTAATCCATGTTACTGTGGATTAGTTTTTCCACTAATACAGAAAGAATTGTTTCGGCACATTTTTCACATTTGTTCGGCAGGGGTGTGTGAAGAAGCGTGTACTTTACTATTCTTTATTCATTCATGATACTTTTGTCACTCACTTGAGTAAGTATTTCTGTGCTGTCATCGAATGTCCATTTCTCTCCTACTGAAGCTGAAAAAATTACGTCTTGTTGTTCTGGTGACAGACGTAACTTACAACATAGCCAGGAGCATGGTCACATTAACATCTAATTTTACTCACTAGAAATGCGAGTCCATAAAAAATGTTGTTGCCTCAATATTTCAAATATCGTCTAATACTTGATGGTATTGTACGAGGTTGCTCATTTGTATTGAACATCCCAAATAACATTTTTTTCCAGAAGCAAAATGAAAATGTATGAAGCATTTTTTTTTTTTTTTTTTTTTTGCTATCAGAGAGGCATTAATCAGCCTGACTTCCTTTCTTGTAACTTACTTAAATAACACATTGCATTCTTTACTATGTAATCCACTTACTTCTTTCAAGACCTGTTCAGAAACGTGTACAGTGTATCATTCAAGTGAACGTGGTGTTATTGAAAACGTAACACAACATCGACTTTGGCTCTCTCTGCTACTGGCACTCCGGGCAAGTGCGCGGGCTAACGAAACCCGTCCAGTTGCTAGGAATGACAGTGAACAACACAAGGAAAATGCACATCGATTATCACCGTCTTCTACTGAAGAGTGTGTGTACATTGTACTCACTTAAACCTTCAACTGTGTTCAGTTTCCTTGTGTTTCCATTTGTTTACTGCCAAGCCCAGCAAGTGTACGATGTCATACCGGCTCCGCGCACTGTGTGCTAATAGCGGAGGGCTAAAGTCAGTATTCTGCTACGTTTATAATAATGTCAGTTTTCGTAAATAATATAGTGTGATGTGTTCTTGAGCAGGTAACGAGGAAAGGAACTTGGTTCAAATGGCTCTGAGCACTATGGGACTTACCTTCTAAGGTCATCAGTCCCCTAGAACTTAGAACTACTTAAACCTAACTAACCTAAGGACATCGCACACATCCATTCCCGTGGCAGGATTCGAACCTGCGACCGTAGCGGCGACTCCGGCCGGCAACAACAGAATAAAAAATACGGGATGCTAACTAGCAAATTTACGATCAAGGCAGTCATGGAGGATATCATCTCCATGGTAGGAGGATAATATATCATTGGTAGCTAAACAACAGTTACTTGATGTATTTATCATTATTTACAGCGGTTGCAGGATTCGGTCAGAATGTGCCCATCTTTACACCATTTATATCGTGATGATAGGCGGTGGCGGTGAACGGAGCAGCTGTTACGACTCCGCGAACGTCAACTGCAGCTGACGTTCGGGCAGTCATAACACCTGTTCCGTTCACCACCACCGCCTACAATCACTGTATAAATGGCCTGAAGGCGGTCACATTCTGAGAAAAATCGGTAACAGTTGTAAATAAATATTCTATTGCGGGCAAGACTGTTTTTAATCCTTATCAAATTATTTTGAGCCAGATCGCTGTTTCTTCATGAGAAATGTTCGCAAAAGTTACTAATTTTTCATTTTGTTTCTGGTCAAATGCTATTTATGGTGGTCGATATAAACAGGACGTCCTGTGTGTCAAACATTATCCCGGAAGAACAAATGAAGTGTGAATACGAGACTGCTTATTTGAAAAGATTGGACGTTAAAGATTTGAAAAGAACGACGAAATATTTTCCTTGATTATATTTGGGAATGACATTGTAATGTCTCTTGCAGCGGTCTCTCCGAGATATTTTCAGAAATTTTATAAATTATATAACTCAGTACATATCTCGAAATATCTCTTCTTATCTTACCGATTCCCAAACTTTAAAATACGATTATCAATACAAAGTAGTTTCAAGCCCTATTATTCCTTGGAGCGTCCATTTACCCCATGGAATAGCTTCTCTGCTATCTGTTTTCTCTTATGAAAAGAATGAGGGAGTGCTTGCAGATTAGCCGTGAAAGAAGGAGGATGTATATGTATGTATTGTTGAGCTAGTCGCCATCTTGATGAGATTCTGTATGAGAAGGAATTTAATACATGAACTAAACTAAAGTAAGTGTGTTCGCGTATTATTTAATTGATTATTATTGACAGTGTCTGCTTACTACGCTGTGTTGCACGTGATCAGTGGGGAACGTCTGATTTACACTGGACGAACCTGCCGTTTTGTATGCTCAAGATAACCAGTTATTTCAAATAAATAGGCTAACACGGTCTTACCAGCAGATCTCCGGTCTTCCCCATGTGATCACCGAAAGTTAATAACTATTAAAAATGTTTTCAGGAGATCGACTGACAATTTTAGTCGCACCGAGACTTCGAAATTGCTTCACCGCCTTATGGAATTTAAGTTAAGCTCAATTTAATCAGGATAGAACAGTATTAAACTGTGTGAATGTGATAAGCCTGCTTTGTGAATGAAAATTGCCTCAACATACGCATGTTTTTACTATCCTGATCAGTGAAGCTAAATCAGGCCGGTGTGAGAGAGGCTTTTAAATTTTTGATCCCACAAAACAAGAAATATTAAAACATGGTGACCGCCTGTCGAAATACTGCCGATTATCGAATCGTTAGCCGGCTGCAATAGCGTGAGCTATTTTAACAAAGGAGCCGCTTCATGTAAAGGGAAGGTGGGAGCAGCGCGGAGCGATACAGACCTTGCACCAGGCGTCTCCGAAGGGCCAGAAGGGCAGCAGGTAGTCTGTGGCGGTGGAGGGCACGCAGAAGACGATGAAGAGCAGGTCGGCGGAGGCGAGGTTGATGATGAGCAGGTTGGTGGTGGAGCGCATCTGCTGGTTGGCGGCCACGACGAGCACGACGAGCGCGTTGCCGACGAGCCCGAGCAGCACGATCAGGCCGAAGAGCAGCGGCACGACGACGGCGACGGCGCGCTGCAGCACCGAGCTGGCCGCCCAGTCTCCGGCCGCCGCCTCCGCGGCCGCCTCCGCCTCCGCCGCCTCCGCAGCCGAGCTCGACACGTTGCGGCACAGTGTCTCGAGCAGCGCCGCCTCCACCAGCGAGACGGGCCCGCCGGCCGTGTAGTTGGCGCACTTCTCGTACATGGCGGCTCGCGCGCTGCTACTGTGCCCAGACGCTCGCTACACTGACGCCCGCTCCGCGGCCGGCCTTATCGCGAGTCGGCCGCCCGCTGCTCCATGGCCTTCCGGCCGCAATCTGCCCGCTCTGGCCCGGCGCTTAACGCCCGCTCATGCTCCTTACGAGCCCACTGACAAGGCGCGACGCGACGACGCCGCTGGTGACGAGGCTCGAGCAGTAATGACAAGCGCCGCGTCCTATCGGAGCCCTTACGACAACGCCCACGCGTTACAGATAAACGGGTTTCCTAACACTTTCTTCCATTGAGCACAGTGTACGGCCCTCAGGCACAACTTATCGTACGCCTATCAGCTGTTCACTGACGCAATCTACCAGTGCCACTGTTATTAGTTTAGCAGTACCTTCAAGTGCGACATGTACTATCTACCTTATGCTTATATGTGCGTAAAAACAAGGTTTAAAGCATTTTAATGACCATAACAGACGCGGGGTTTTGTGCTCAACTAGCACGTCGTTTCAGGCTAAACAGATGTCAAAACTACTTTGTATTATTGAAGGTACATTATTAAGAGTAATTCAACGACACAAATACTGTACACCTACATATAAACTTGTTCATCGCAGCGTTAGCAAGAGGGATCTTCTGTGAAATATGTATTTGCGATACTATTTTCGACGACTCTTTGATCTTTACAATCCTCAGAGCGTCTTTAACTAGATCCGCATTCAGCAAGCAGGTGCTCCTTCGAAAGCACAAGCGTCGTGTCTCTCCATTGTCAAATAAGCACTGTTATTAGTCTTTCCACTCTGTCACAAGCGCCAAACTGTTACATAGAACAAAATAAATTCTCCCACAGTAAAATAAAAAAAAAATTAAAACTTCTCATAGGGCATAAGTAGACGATCTCGCCAAGTACACTGCATCAAGCAGCAAATATGGTGCTACTTTATATTTAGTCGCTGTCTTGAAACACTGTAACGAAAGCCAGCAAGAGATTACCTATATAAAGGTGCCGCAGGAACTAAATACCTAACACACCATCACTGTCAGATTGCTTCTTTCGAGTTACGAAACCAAAGAACCGAAGTATAGGTGCAAAGTCACTGGTTGCGCATGCTTAAACTTAGAATGCCTTATAGTTGTTTTTATGAAAACAGTTCCATCGCCTTTCACGTGCTTCCTCAAGTATAGCGTCTCTTCCGAGCTCGAGAATCCAGCGCTGCTTCGAGGTCAGCGCTGTTGTAATAAAAGTGTAATATTTCCTCCCTACTCGCCACTGTCACAAAAGATTTTCCTCCACAAATAATACTTACAGGCAAACCAAACAGGCACACCGTCAGTTCCTGTTTCGACGGTATAGCACTGTTAACTAGCACTGAAATAAAATTAGTACGTAGTACAGCGTCTTATTGCCTCGCACAGGCTCCGTAATGGTACCCGCCGGAATCAGAAGAGTCGCCAGATGGGAGCATCACTCACAGGGAGACAACCCACTTTGCAGGGCGAGCTGGACCACTCAGCGGGTCGCCGAGAGCGGAGTACCGCCGCCGTCAACTTGTTGCTGGAGGACACGGCGCCTCCATTTGCCGCTGCCGCCGCCGCCTCCAGGAGGGCACAAAGGCGCCGCCGGCTCACACCACAGCCGCCGACGAGGGTCCTCGCCGTCGACGGCCGTCGGCTGGGTTCGCAGAGCCAATTAAGCGGAGCACTCTCCCGCCGGGCAATTAGACGCAGCCGTTTAGCGCGGCAGTCACTCGGCCGTGGTGCCCTGCGTGTGAGATGAGCACTTCTCACTATATTATTGGGAGGGACAACTCGATGGCCGATAAGGTAGTAGCACAGTTACTGGTCCACGAAACGCAAGTGCAATAATAGGTGGCGGAGTCTTCGACTGTATATAGTATCGTTGCGGTGTCTTTTTAGATCATAGTCACTGTAATCTCTACAAGAGAAGTGAACTGGCAGTGACTTGTCCACTCTGAGTTCAGCGCGGAGTTCACACACTTCCGATCGGCTAAAAGGTGCAGTCTGTCAACAAGGACGCGGTGACTCTGAAGACGCAGCTGGTCGCACGCCGTGCGGGTTGCATCTGCCTCGGCGCAGGGGCCAGAGCACACGCGGAGCACTGGCTACGGCGGTCGGCGGCGAGCGTCGTCGGAGCGTCGCCGGCTGCTGCTGCTGCTGCTGCGGCGTCGGCTGCGGCTGGGCGTCGACTGGCGTCGTGGCAGCGGCACCGCCCCCGCCGGCCGGCGTCGCCTCGCCTCCCAGCGCCGCGCCGTGGCCGCCTCGGCAAGCGCCGCCCGCCGGCTGCTCTGCTACTCCCGCTGATTACCTCCTCTGTTCGGAACTGCGTGCACGCTTGCGTTAGAAAGCAACACGCCGCCGCAGCCCCGAGCCACGCGTCGGCCAGTTGCGGGTGTACTTCGGTTCAGGCAATTTCACGTACATACGCTTTGGGTCTTTCGCCAATCGTCAGATTCGGTAAGAGTCCATTCGGTGTGTCTGTTTCACAGAGCACCACTATTGTAAGCAGTTTTCATTCGGGTGACGATTTATACAGCGCGGAGAAAAATTTTGTCACGAAATTTTAAACTTGAGTAGGAACCAAAATTACTAATCAATAATTCAAAAACAGTCTTAATCGCATTTCTTATTATTATTATACCGCCAACCAGTTTCAACCCGACGTAGGGGCCATCTACTGGGCGTTTACACCATTGGTCGACTGCTGGTGGTGTCAGGAAACTGCCGTTATGTAGACAGGAGTGACACCACCATCAGTCGACTAATGGTGTAAACGCCCAGGAGATGACCCCTACGTCGGGTGGAAACCGGTTGGCGGTGTAATAATAATAACAAATGCGATTAAGAATGTTTTTGAATTATTAATTTATCATACTAATCTCTGCTTCTCTCCACAACCATGTTGTCCAAAAATTACTAATGTTGTGTCGATCGATAACGCACAATTTTTAAACTACAGAAACTTGGCTCCACGCGCTCCGATTGGCCGTGCGTTGCCCTGTTACCGTTCGTCGTTTGACGGGCAGCTCTATGGTTGCAGGTTCACACATACGAACGTCTCTCACCCCGTCACTGCCCCAACGTGATGCGCAAATGTGTCGAATACGTCTTGCTTCTCCACCACACGTCAGAGGCATTCACGCGTTAGCTTCGCTTTGGAGCACAAACACGTCACCTGCGATTTAGTCGTACAGTAAGCATGGCGGAAAAGTATTCGTTTAAAGAACAACGAGATATGGTTTTTGTTTATGGACTAGCCGAAGGTAATGCGCATGAAGCTCAGAGGTTGTATGAGGAAAAGTACCCAACAAGACGCCAGCCACACCCACAAACGACTTGGCGAGACAGGCTCTTTAGCGGGATATCATGGTTATGCTGGAAGACCTTGAGCACGACGGGATGCTGCATTTGAAGAGACTGTTCTCGAGTGCTTCGAGGAAGCACCTATGACAAGTACTCGAATGGTTGGTCTCGACATCGGAGCCACTCATCGGTTAGTGTGGGAGGTTTGGACGCACAGCATCCATTTAGTTTCCACCCTCTCCAAGACCCAAATCCTGTGGCGGATTATGAACACAGGCTAGGGTTTTGCCGGTGGTTTCTGCGACATGTTGTACGAAATCCAGACTTCCCCGCCATTGTGTTGGTTACCGACGCGTGTAACTTCTATCGGGATGGCCCTTACAACACTCGAAACGTTCATTACTGCATTACTGGGCAAGGGAAAATCCTCACGTCACGTACGTCCACGGACACCATGTACGATTTTCACTCAACATTCGGACAAGCATTGTGGGTGACCATCAGATTGGGCCGCCCCGTCTACCTCCTCAACTTAACTGGTCAAATTACCTTCGCTTTTTGCAAGAAACTCTACCTGGCCTGCTGGAATATGTTCCCTTGGACGTACGGCTACGCATGTGATTGCAGCATGATGGGGCGCTCTCACATAAGAGTCTTGCTGTGCGCAGATATTTAAATGAACTCTTCGACGGCAGAGGTGCTAGTAGGCCTAGGCCCCTGCGATCAGCAGACCTTATACCACCGAACATTTTCCTCTGGGCATTCGTCAAGGTTCTAGTTCACCCACCCGGACGCTACCCGCCTAAAAGCGATGAGGAATTGATGGATCTCATTCAGCATGCCGCCAATCACATTAGGACAGTGCCACGAAAATTTGAAGGAGTTCGAGAAAACATCGTTCGACGTTACCAAGCTTGTGTAGCGTCCGAAGGTCGCCCGTTCGTTCACCTGCTTTGAGTAAACAATGACTTAGCTACAAAAAAGGCCGTTTTCATGGTCGACACAATTTGTAAAAGGCTTTCTGCACAAGGACTAACAGCTGCTGACGGATTTGTTCCCGTTACGTCTTATCATGAAGCTACACCGGCGGATTCGCCCCTACGGTCCCAGGGTGGAAAGCTGGCGCGCTACCACCGAGCGTGCGGGCCACCTTGGATACATCGCGATCTCCGGCAGCCAAACCATTCGCGATCATGCGTTGTCCAGAGCGTCCGGCAACAGGGCAATCTCGCAGCCAATCGGAGCGCGTGGCGCAAATTTCCGTAGTTTAAAAATTATGCATTAGTAATTTGGGCTCCTACTAGCATCAGCTAACCAGAATTAAACTTTCGTTACACAATTTTTCTCCACCCTGCATGTTATTAGTGGAGAAACCTGGCATTGCCCAGGTATTTATTTGGCGCTGTGCGTCCACGCCCGTACCGCATCTGACTTTCTGCTTCGTGCTAATGACATGTCCTTAACTGTGAGTAGTACAACGATATAACGTTTTTAGGTTTATTTAGGGTCATTTGCTGCGAACATAGTAGAAAAGAAGCTACGAATTTAAACGCCATGCATGATGCGACAGTTTTTCACTCGTCCCACTGATTATGACATATGTCCTGGACTATGTATCTTATGATCATATAATTTCGCGCATACGTTCAGTGGTATATACGCATACTTTGTGTAAATTGTGTCGCGAGTACAGTTAGTTAGTAGAGAAGTAACAAACTATAACGTCATGCCTCATACGATACATTTACTGCTTGAACTTCTAGAAAGTAGTAAGGGGTAAAATTTTCTTCTTTCATCATTTTAAGGGGTCGTCAGCGAGAAAAAGCTTCGCAAAGATTTGAAATTATTAGCAGTTTGTTGGAAGTAGCTAAGAGTTCTTGTTCACAAAAACTAGATAGCTTAAGTCTGAGAATTCACGCGTTGGAAGCTACGCCGTTTCTTCTCTTCCATCTCCCGCCCATTCGGCAGGTAGGTGGTTGTGAACCCAGTGCGAGTGTCGCCTGACAATAAGGCAAATGTATCAAGTTTGGTTGATATCGGTCCAGTGGTTTAGGAGGAAATGTGCAGCATGCACACACACACACACACACACACACACAGACACACACACACACACACACACACACATACATTCACTTTTTTAATATGTGTGGATTACAATGGAGGAAAGGTGAAATAGCTGCCTAAACGCCTGGACACTGTCACCCTCATTAAGCTTTCCTGCTGCAGCGCCTAAAACTTTAGAAGACAAGAAAAGCACACAAACATACACACACACACACACGGAGGAATCTTTCTTTGTTGTCCCGGCTGGGTGGTTATTGGTTACGACGTTTCCACTAATGGTAATACCTTCTGTGCCTGTGTCCTAATGTACTTCTCATGTTCTCATATTTAACCTTATGACAGTAATATTGGTGGGGATGTACAAATGTTAAAACATGGATGCATGTAACTAAAATTAGGCTTCAAAATGACAGTGTGGATACAGTTAACGAGAAATTGCTAGATGTTTTATTCTACTCACTATTAGCTCTGCAATTTTAAAATGGATATGCAGCTTTGTGCTTGTTGTTGTTGTCTTTAGTCCGAAGACTGATTTGATGCAGCTCTTCATGCAACTCTCTTCTGTGCTAGCCTCTTCATCTTCGAATAACTATGGTAACCTACATCTTTCTGAACCTGTTTACTGTATTCCTCTCTTGGTCTCATAAAACTTATAGACCCCACAATTCCCTTCTATACCAAATTTGTGATCCCTTGATGTCTCAGAATGTGTATTATCAACCGATCCCCGATTTAATTCGATTACATATCGTTACTTCTTATTTTACTTTTCTGATGTTCGTCTCATATCTTCCTCTACAGACACTGTACATTCCGTTCAATTGCTCTTCTAAGTTCCAACCTGCCGCTGACAGAATTACAACTTCATCGGCAAACATATTTTTTTTTTAATTTCGTCTCCCTGAACTTTAATTCATACTCCTATTTTTTTTCTCAGTGAACAGATTGAATAACATCGATGATAGCGTACAACGCTGTCTCGCTACATTCTCAACCACTGCTTCCCTTTCATGCTCTTCAACACTTATAACTGACGTTTGGTTTCTGCATAAGGTGTAAGCAGCGTTTCACTTCGTGTATTTTACCCCTGCTACCTTCACAATCTCGAATGAAGTGTTCCAGTTGACATTGTGAGAAGCTTTCTATAAGCACACGAGTGCTATAAACGCACGTTTGCCTTTCTCCCAAGGCTATCAACAGCTCTGACAGAATGTCGTCAACTCGGGGCCTTGTTTCTCATTAGGTCTTTTTTAGTGCCTCTGTCAGATTCTTCTCACATTATGATATCTCCCTTCTTGTCTTTATCTACGTCCTCTTCCATTTCCATAATACCGCTTTCTAGATCATCTCATTTGTACAGACACTCCATTTACCTTCTTTACTTCGGACTGGTTTTCAGTTATCATATCTCCCTTCTTGTCATTATCTACGTCCTCTTCCATTTCCATAATACCGCTTTCTAGATCATCTCACTTGTATAGACACTCCATTTACCTTCTTTACTTCGGACTGGTTTTCAGTCGGAGCTCTTTATAGTCATACAGGTACTAATCTTTACTCCAAAGACCTCTTTAACTATCCTGTAGGTGGTATCAATCTTTCCATTAGTGAAACATGCTTCTAAATCCTTACAATTGCCCTCTAGCCACTCCTGCTGAACCATCTTCCTCTTCTTTTCAGTTTCATTTTTTAGACGTGTGTATTCCCTTTCGCTTGTTTCATTTTCTGCATTTTTTATATTTTCTCCTTTCATTAGTTAAATTCAATATCTGTTGCGTTATCCAAGAGTTTCAAAATGGCAGCAGAGGATCGAATACTTAAAACTATTCGATCCTCTGCTGCCTTCACTATTTCGTCTCTCAAAGCTACCGATTCGTCTTCTACTGTATTCCTTTCCGGCGTTCTAGTCAACTGTTGCCTAATGCTCCCTTTTCAAACACTCAACAACCTCTGGTTCTTCCGTTTTATCCGGGTCCCATCTCCTTAATTTGATACATTTTTGCAGTTTTTTTAGTTTTACAATACAATATATAATCAAAAAATTGTGCTTCGAGTCCACATCTTCCTCCAGAAACGTCTTGCTATTTAACACGTGTACCGAAAACCCTGTCTTGCCAATATATAAGTAATATGAAACCTTCCAGTGTCTCCAGGTCTCTTCCACGTGTAAAATCTTCATTGAAGGTCATTAGATCTTGTGTTAACAATTATTACATTATGCTGTGTGCCGAATACTACCAGGCAACATACTCTTTCATTCCATTCCCAAGTTCATATTCACCTACTATTTTTCTGCTCTTCCTTTTCCTACTATCAAATTATAGCCCCCATTACAACTAAATTTCGTTTCCCTTAGCTATCTGAGTACTTTCTTGTATCTGATCATACGTTTCTTCAATTTCTTCACCTGCGGCGCTAGTTCGCATATAAACTTGTTCTACTGTGGTAGGGGTGGGCTTCGTGTCTGTCTCGGCTACGATAAGCGTTATCTATGCTGTTCATTGTAGTTTACCCGCATTCCTAGTCTGTTATTCATTATTAAACCCAATACTGCGTTAATTATATTTGATATTGTATTTATAAACCTATATTCAGCTGACCAGAAGCCGTGTTCCTCCTGTCATCGAACATCGTTAATTCTCCCAGTATCTATGTTCAACCTATCCATTTCCCTTTTTAAATTTACTAACCTAGCTGCCCGATTAAGGGATTTAGTATCACAAGCTCAGATCCGTAGAAAGCCAGTTTTCTTTCTTATGATGATGATATCCTCCTGGACATCCTCCCGGAGATCAGTATGGGGGACTATTTTAGCTCCGTAATATTTCACCCAAGAGAACTCCAGCATCATTTAGGCATTCAGTAGAGCTGCATACCATCGGGAAAAATTACTGCTCTATCTTCCCCTTGCTTTCAGCTGTTCGCAGTAACAGTACAGGAAGGCTGTCTTAGCCAGTCATTCAGACTGTTGCCCCTGCAACTACTGAAAAGTCTGCTGCCTCTCTTCAGGAACCACAGATACGTCTGGCCTCTCAACAGGCACTCCTCCGTTGTGGTTGCACCTACGGTGAGGCTATCGGTATCGCTGAGGCACGCAAGCCACCCCGCCGACGGCATGTATTTTTCAGTTTTCTTAAAATTCTTCTGTACTGTTGATTGCGTAAAATTGTCAACTGAATCATAGTATATGACGCCGAACCATACCCTCTCTCTCCTCTCTCCCACTCTGTCTGTCTCTGTCTCAGTCTCTCTCTTTCTCTATCTTACCCACACATTCTTATGCAGACATACAAATACTCATCTTCAGCCTTCTCGTCAGTCATCCGTATGCCACGTAATATAAAAGTGGGTTAAGTTTGTAGTGAAAATCACAGGATACCGTAAAGGTTCCATTATTGTTGCGACGAACAGCAAATCTCACCGGACAGAAGATCTCCCTCATCTTCCTGACAGCTTCGCTTACTTCCTGTACTTTCACCACTCATCCGTCTCCTTCCTCAGTCCTAACTGCAGTTCCCCATCCACTCCGCAAATCTTACCTTTATATACTTTCAAGCAAGAAAAAAACCAAAACATCTTGGACACCTCACTTCATTCGTCGATTTGTTCCCGTGGACACATCATATTTATGTCCACTCTTACTGAATCATTCATTATACACGTGAAGGACCACATCCTCTCCCACTACTGCTTTATTTTTTATGAGGTTTCATGACGTACGTTGACGTTCATGTTCGGAGAATGGGCAATGCATGGTCAAAACTGAGTACAACTTTAACCATACTCGTGACTTTGGCTGAAATAAAAATAGACGTGTGTAAAACTTCAGTCACTGTAAACCATCCACACGCCGTTTCCTCTGTGGCTGATGTGGTCTGCCAGCCAATTGTCGTGTGTCTGCGACTGCCCGAGGTAACTGCTGTCTCTGGTCCGCTGCTCGTTCTCGGAATTTTACGTCAAATCAATAAATACTACATTATTACAATTGTGAAACATCAGTGCAAAAAATACTGGTAGATACAGTAACGGTTACTGATGAATAGTTGCTCTTCCAAACAATATCCCGTGCGAGAAAAATACACTCCTGGAAACTGAAATAAGAACACCGTGAATTCATTGTCCCAGGAAGGGGAAACTTTATTGACACATTCCTGGGGTCAGATACATCACATGATCACACTGACAGAACCACAGGCACATAGACACAGGCAACAGAGCATGCACAATGTCGGCACTAGTACAGTGTATATCCACCTTTCGCAGCAATGCAGGCTGCTATTCTCCCATGGAGACGATCGTAGAGATGCTGGATGTAGTCCTGTGGAACGGCTTGCCATGCCATTTCCACCTGGCGCCTCAGTTGGACCAGCGTTCGTGCTGGACGTGCAGACCGCGTGAGACGACGTTTCATCCAGTCCCAAACATGCTCAATGGGGGACAGATCCGGAGATCTTGCTGGCCAGGGTAGTTGACTTACACCTTCTAGAGCACGTTAGGTGGCACGGGATACATGCGGACGTGCATTGTCCTGTTGGAACAGCAAGTTCCCTTGCCGGTCTAGGAATGGTAGAACGATGGGTTCGATGACGGTTTGGATGTACCGTGCACTATTCAGTGTCCCCTCGACGATCACCAGTGGTGTACGGCCAGTGTAGGA
Source organism: Schistocerca cancellata (assembly GCF_023864275.1). Taxonomy (NCBI): domain Eukaryota; kingdom Metazoa; phylum Arthropoda; class Insecta; order Orthoptera; family Acrididae; genus Schistocerca; species Schistocerca cancellata. The sequence goes on from NC_064627.1 coordinate 682,010,376, forward strand.
GATCGCTCCCCACACCATGATGCCGGGTGTTGGCCCTGTGTGCCTCGGTCGTATGCAGTCCTGATTGTGGCGTTCACCTGCAAGGCGCCAAACACGCATACGACCATCATTGGCACCAAGGCAGAAGCGACTCTCATCGCTGAAGACGACACGTCTCCATTCGTCCCTCCATTCACGCCTGTCGCGACACCACTGGAGGCGGGCTGCACGATGTTGGGGCGTGAGCGGAAGACGGCCTAACGGTGTGCGGGACCGTAGCCCAGCTTCATGGAGACGGTTGCGAATGGTCCTCGCTGATACCCCAGGAGCAACAGTGTCCCTAATTTGCTGGGAAGTGGCGGTGCGGTCCCCTACGGCACTGCGTAGGATCCTACGGTCTTGGCGTGCATCCGTGCGTCGCTGCGGTCCGGTCCCAGGTCGACGGGCACGTGCACCTTCCGCCGACCACTGGCGACAACATCGATGTACTGTGGAGACCTCACGCCCCACGTGTTGAGCAATTCGGCGGTACGTCCACCCGGCCTCCCGCATGCCCACTATACGCCCTCGCTCAAAGTCCGTCAACTGCACATACGGTTCACGTCCACGCTGTCGCGGCATGCTACCAGTGTTAAAGACTGCGATGGAGCTCCGTATGCCACGGCAAACTGGCTGACACTGACGGCGGCGGTGCACAAATGCTGCGCAGCTAGTGCCATTCGACGGTCAACACCGCGGTTCCTGGTGTGTCCGCTGTGCCGTGCGTGTGATCATTGCTTGTACAGCCCTCTCGCAGTGTCCGGAGCAAGTATGGTGGGTCTGACACACCGGTGTCAATGTGTTCTTTTTTCCATATCCAGGAGTGTAGAATGATTGAATCCCTCAACACGGCCTGCAATATTCATGTTGTCTCTGATCGCTCTACATCACTGTTACTGGAGCGTTCCTTAGGCATGGTCCGTCGAGATTCCTGTTCCATCATTAAATAATACAAGCTCCTCCGCCAGTAAAAAGCGCGTCATAGGTGTCAAACCGCACAGTAGCTTTCCTTCGTCTTTCAGTTGTCATAGAGGTTTCCTCGTTTGTGTACTGTCACTCTGTCAAGCAAATTTTGCTGCTTCATTGTTCATCTTCAGGAACACATTTAATTACATACAGCCGGCCGCGGTGGTCCAGCGGTTCTAGGCGCGCAGTCCGGAACCGCGCGGCTGCTACGGTCGCAGGTTCGAATCCTGCCTCGGGCATGGATGTGTGTGATGTCCTTAGGTTAATTAGGTTTAAGTAGTTCTAAGTTCTAGGGGACTGATGACCACAGATGTTAAGTCCCATAGTGCTCAGAGCCAGCCAATTACATACACACTACCGGAAAAGATTAGTATACCCGTTTAGAGATTTCCAGTCCACACAAGATTTATTGTTGCAACAGTACATATAGAATATACGAAATTATTACATTTAACGATCAATAGCACAAGCAGTTCTAAGGTGCCAGGTATCGACCATGCTGAAACACCCCTCTTAGCACGTGATGTAACCTCCACGAGAGGCAGTGCAGGTGCTGACTCTGGAATCCAGTAGTTCCTGCAGATGATGAATACTGTCCTGGAATACATTATGCCAACCCTGCTCGACCTGTTCACGTAGTTGTGTAAGAGTCACTTCTCGTCCCGTCATATCCCACAACTGCTCGATTGGAGACGATTTCAGAGATCGTGCTGGCCAGGGAATTTGCTGCACGTCATGCAGATCACTTTGAATTTCACAGGCAGAGTGTGTGGGCGAGCAGTGCCCTGTTGGAACAACACATCATATTCCTATACGTAGAAACAGAAGTACAGCTTCAGGAGGGCAAGATCACTGTTGTACAGCATTTGTTGTGACGGCCGGTTTCAGCAAACTACGTGGCCATCATCAGATCTGTGAAGCATAGATCAACTATTCAAGTACATCGGGATCAGATGCAAAGCTGAGTAGTAAATGTTTACATAAACAAGGACTGTACCAAGGACTATAACGTATCTTCTGCAGTACAAATCAAATGCATATCGTACTGTGTACTGTGTCATATGATAGAACGATTCTTCATGAACATGAGAACAAGCAAGTCAGGCATAAAATAACTATTACATCCGACCATATTTCACTGATTATATAAAATTATGTCCTATATTAGCAGAATGAGGACAGAGATTCTCATTTAAACATCATAGGCGTTACAGCCGGACATCAGATAGCACTGTGGACGTAGTTACAAGTAAAAGCACCTCGTGTCGTATAAAACTATAAAGGCAAACCCACAATCTACGAATGTTACACTTCAGAAACACAATAAATAATACAAATAATAGTACGTTACACTTTTTTTGTTATAATTGTTTTTAATTAATTTATATAAAATTTAAATCCACCTTAAAAACATAACAGGAATCACTGTACCTTTAATATATCGTTTAATACACAAGTAGTGAAGCCAGTCATGTGGCATGGGTATATTATAAAAATAAATACAATAAGATATACATGTCATAATACGCACGTAGCATAAAGCCTCGACAAACGTACACTGTTGCTCGGTACCTCGGTCTACTTAAGTAAATTTGAAGGAACTATAAAGGGAACGTCAAATGTTACGCTCATAACTACCACAAAGACGTCATGGTACGTATAGCAACCACACAATGGAATCACTTAGCTGGTTCCACGCAAATCACAATAATTATTCTATCAACATGTAGCTCGACGTTCATGTACTAGCTCGTTGGTCGAGGTCTCGATGTGAAAGACACGGTTAAGAAGGCCACACTAATAACTAGCGTAATTGTGAAGTGTGCTATGTAATACAATAAAACATACTTGCCACATAATATAATCAATTATTCTACTCATACAATGTATGAACAAGTCGTTGAACAATACATATAGGACAGGGTTGCTTGCTATATACAGTCCACACTGTATTAAGCTATCAACTTGTACATCGAGGTTTAGGTAAGAGCATAGTGCTTGAGGTTTAAGTGTGAAATAGGAAATGACAAGGTCAAACGGAAAGAACAACATTGTCCCAGAAATTATTATGTTTAATGATTCTGTACGTTTTGTAAATTAATAAATAACAAAACAAAATGTGACCGTGTCCCAACTTCGTAGTGTGTCGCCTATCGTGTACGTGATGCCTGACGTAAGTGCATAAAATAATGCTCAAGGCCATGAATATCGCCAAATCAAGAGGGAAAACAATTTCCTTACGTTGTGGGTTTGCCACAACTCCAATGTATGAGCGAAAGGTAATCAATATCAAATAACAAATATACCGCAAATTTCGTGAAATTATAGAAATACGCCACTTTGACCTAAGAAATATCGTGAAGGAAATCTCAAAAGATGATCAAATACAGTAAAAAAATCCCTTATAATTGGTTACTCAGTAAATTATTCAGAGATATTTTCTTATAGCTATAAATATTTAGATATTCTGGTACATGTATTTTTCTACTTTTGGAAACATTATATGAGAGACTATAATGTTACGAAGGATATCAGTAATGTTATGCTTCCTGTCTCGGAGATGATATCCGGAAGTGGTTTTATGAATACTAGTGTTTTCCTTAAATCTCGTAAAAATTGTCCTACCCGTCTGTCCCACATAAAACCCACTGCACTCGCCTCAATACTCATCTCAGTTTTCGTGTTTTAATGTAGACGTTAGTGTATTGGAAGTCTTAAATGCAGGCCATACATTTGACTTCCGGCGGTGTCATTCAGTGTTGTCGGATAGCTTCCTTCCATATTTCGTGGGAATGTATTTTAACTTAGGTTTTTGCTTTTTGCATTTACCTGAAGTAACACTATACTGGTTATCTGCAGTTAAGTTGTTTTTTAGTTTTTCGAAAAGATCTTTGACTGAGTCCTGAGATTAGCCATTAGCTACAACGATATGTTTTAATGTTGCCAATTTCTATTCTACACTTTTGTCATCCAACGGTAACTTTAACATTCGGCATAGCATTGTATTAAAACAAGCAGTCTTACAACGCAATGGATGACGTGAAGAAGCGTTAAAAATCATACCAGTAGTCGCCAGATTCCTAAATATGCTGAAGGCATGCTTACCATTCTGTTTCTTAATGGCGATGTTCAAATAACGTATGACATTAGTTTTTTATTTAAATATAAACAGTATTTTCGTCTGCATTCTATTCAGAGTTGTTACAGAATTCTGAACGTTTACTTCTTTAACCTTCATCAGGACGATAATGTCATCTATGTAACGTTTGAAAGTATATTCAGAAGAAAAAAGTTATTTTCTAAGTTACTGATTAAGATGTTTGCCATGGTTCCAACCAGGCTGCTACCCATGGCCAATGACTCGTTGTGGTTTTAAAAAATTCTTCAATTGGAAATAGTTGAAAGAAATCAATAATTTAAGCAGCTCAGTTAGCTCACCGATTTCTCCCTGACTTAACCTACATGAGTTAACAAATTATTCTTTATTATTTCAAGACACTCCCCAATTGGTATGTTCGTATAGAGGTTATTTATATCAGAGGACGCTAACACCGGTTAGTTACGTATCTGAGAATTTTGTAAATTCATGGGGTTCTCAAAAACGAACGCTTCTTTCAATTTCTTATTTAACAAGTTATTTAGTTCGTAATTTTGCGATGTTCTGCTATAAACAATAGAGCTTATCGTTTTATTAAGCATATCTGTGTTAACCTGTGAGCGTAGCTTTGGTATACTCGTATTCATCACCTTCACATACGGTTTCTCTTCTTCAGTTATTATGAAACAACAGTCATCGGTTTTACTTCTGAGGGTAAGATCAGATTTCATAGTGAGATCATTAGCGATCTGCACAATATTACTTTCCTTGAAAAATTGCTTAGTGTTATTAAAGTAATCTTGGTCGTAAATAATGACCACAGCATTGATTTTACTACTGATTTTTTCCGGCAGTGTATTTTGATGGAAACAATAAAAGTCCTTCTCACAGTGTTTTCGTTGTTTATTTTCACACTACAGCTGTTATGACGCTAAGATCGGAAGACAGGTATGTAAATCAGCCATGTATTTATCTAGAATCTAGACGAGTGTAGCAGTGGATAACATCACAATTAGCCTGGGATGTGAATGAGACTAACCTCTCTAAATGCAGCTTAGCATGTAGCTCAGAACCCTGTCCAGCCAAAGAGACGGACTTCTATACTTCTGCACTATATACTTTCATATACAACCAAGTCGAGTCAAAATAAATAAAAAATCTGATCGTTTCCTTGATCATTACAAAGCAGCACATCTATAAATGAATACAGGTGATACTTTGGCGCTACAGTCTGGAAAAGAGCGACCGCTACGGTTGTAGGTTCGAATCCTGCCTCGGGCATGGATGTGTGTGACGTCCTTAGGTTAGTTATGTTTACGTAGTTCTATGTTCTAGGGGACTGATCACCTCAGAGGTTAAGTCCCATTGTGCTCAGAGCCATTTGAACCATTTTTGATACTTTGGCTTCGTCTTATACGCGCGAGGCACTTTTTCTCTTGTTGCAGAATCATTTATGAGTTGCAGACGGCGTTGTAACCAGAACACAGAAACTCTATGTACAACTGGAAAGTACTCTTCATACAAGAAGTAGCCACAGGTTACATTCACCTAATATAAGGCGACACATCTTCAGTGATTGGTCAGCTCGACGGGGAAGGGGCTTTATGGGTCATGACTACGATGCCCCGACTATATCGGAGCTTACTGGAAATCATTTCCACTCACAGCATCCATGAAGCAAGAGCTGACTTTTGTAGTCCGCTAGTCGTGCGGGAATCAGATGGACCTACCAACACAGGAAATTTGTTTTAGCCCTGACGTAGCGACATTGTATAGTGTAACATAATAAGTGCACAGCTAGGGACAGTACAGAACACTGTGGAGTGGCCCCAGATATGCAACCAGAAGGGTATACGGTAAACGTGAAAGGCATGGCCCCACTTAGTTGCCATCCATTTCTTCATCAACAATAACTGCATTTATCATGAATTAGGAGAATGCTAACAATCCGATACAACACCTTATTGACACATATCTCAAGCTTTCTTTAGGGTAAAGAATAAACGCAATGAATAAAAAATCTTGTTACAAGACAACAGAAGGGTAGGACTAGCGAACAGATTCAAGAAAAGTTCTAGTTTGACACCAGTTAAAATTCTCAATGAGAGTAATACGCCCTTCAAAAATATCGCTAACAATTAATGGATAAGCCCTCAGAATAAATGTAGAACAATTATTCAAACCCAGCATATTTAAGGTCAAAAGAGCAATTATTGACAATGTCAAAAGCTCGAGTGAATAATTCAGTTTATCCGGAGAATGAAATAACTGAGAAGGAAGCACAATCCATTACAATAAGCTTCCATGTTAACCTGGGTGACAATAGAAAAACAATTACAATGTAAGTAAAATAAGAACCTTTTAAAAACGTAAGCATAAAGCATTCTCCCTTAAAACCCAAGCTTGTTCCGATGGTAATTACAGAGTTGCTCAGAGAAGAAGAGGCACTCCCCGCCTCCGAATTAATTGAAGTACGGATCCCACTCCAGAATAATTTAACTGTCACCAATTTAGGCTGGAATTAAGCAAGAAAACGAAATTAGATATTTCGGCGGAGAACTGGCCAACGGAAGGCTAGAATGATACAGCCAGACTGGCGACTGTAACACACGCTGGACCACGCCGCAGCGAGTCAACACAAGCTGCAGTTCACTATTTCTCGCACAAGTACACAACCACCAGCTCCGCCATAAGAGACAGGAAGGCTCCATTATTCCGTCTGAAGAATAAATATAAAATGTCAAAGGTACACAACTGAAATAACTTGACCCAAAAATGTCGACATTCAATAACAGTAGGGTGCGACCCAATTAATGTAATGAAACGCTAATGATTATTTCTGTACAACTCCTAATAGCATCAAATTACCAGAGCTTCTATAGGGGAATAAGAAGCAATACAATAAATTGCTAAAATAGCCTTATTAAATTGGCATAAAGATGTGCTTGCAGGTACTGAACTTGAGTAAGAGTACTTAAGCAGGAAACTGGAAGAACAGCGGCGTGGGCAGAAAGTGTACACCGTTTAACTTACCTTAAATAAAAGTACACTAATCTTATTTACACGTGAACAAATGTGCACTGCCGGTACACAAGACGATATCTAAAACATAGTCCAGTAATATACTTGATTAAAATCAGTTATCACCATTATAAATACAGAATTTAAAGAAGGTAACCTTTTAAATGTATCTAGAAAAAGTAATAAGATAATTAAAGCAATGCGTAAGATGAGCAAGCCCTTCCACAAAAACTTGTTACAGATATCAAGTACACATTAAAGAGACACCAGAAGAATTACACACAAACATGCAGCCTTCCATTCCATGGGCATCACCTCACATCCATACCAATGTCAAAACAAAATTTCCAAACAGAAGTAGACACCATTAAATATATTGTATATAACAATGGCTATAACCATGAAGTAGCTGACAAAATCCTGCCCTACATTTATGCTCCCTCTGCAATAACAACCACACCAAAAACCAACTGGTGTACTATTCCATATCTAGGTAAGCTATCAGACAAACTACCCGAAACACTGAAATCCCAAAGCTACAAAATACCATTTTATGTAAGAGGCACTAAAGCTAATCTGCGATTCAACAACAAGGACAAAACAGATAAACTAAGCAACAGTGGGGTCTACAAAATAACCTGCACTGGCTGCAATAAAATGTACATTGGTCAATCGGGCCGGGCTATATCGACAAGGCTGACTGAACATAAACAAATCTGGAGATTAAATAAATCAGACTCCACCTTTGCTGAACATGTGTTCAAAAATCGCTGTTGTACAAGCAACAATTAGTGTCCAGTGCAACTGTTCACAACAAATACAAAAAAATAGTAATTTTGCAATTATGTGTATTCTAAATAATTTTAATTATTGTCATACATGGTACTGACTAACCATAAAATGTGATTTATTATGTTAAAGAATAGTTTTACAGAACAAAATGTCAAAAGACCCGTTTGACAATCCCAAAGACAATACCACAACTAAAGATCGTATCTAGGTGCGTTGTATCTTAGTCCAGAATGTTTGGTTCGTAAGAACACAAGCTCGTTGTAAACAATAGCCAGTAGCTATCTGAAGATGGTCTAATAGGCCGAAAACTAGTTCATACAAATAAAAATCAGTAGAACAAAAAACTGCCTACGGTAAGTGTTATTCAACCCTCAACACAGTAGTCATTAATAGGGCAGTGAGGAAACTCAGAGCAACGGAGGCCGGAGCAACACTCGATTACGTTGATGCAGGCAGGACCACAGAACCAACAGCCACAAGGTTTATCCACCAAAGTCATGCATCGTCGATGCAAGAAAGCCAGCAAGAGCAGGTCACATAAGGGAACCGCGAATAGCCCTCGCAAGGCACGCGGCACCACCAACTGTCCCCAAATAGGAGACAGGAAGCACGCCATGACACGGGAAGCAACACGCGCTGAACGCCGGTCGCGACCGCAGCGCTCTGCCGCCGCCCCTGGAAGCTGTCCAACTCATCTCCCTCCGTGTCGCTACGGCTGCTCGCCCTCAGCCAAACCGCCACCTCGCGGAGCGGGAGCGCGCAGTGTCGAAAGACGAATCGAGGCGAGCCAGCACGGCTCACAATGAGGATCTGAGAGACAGATCTGGGTGGTAGGTCAGCTGATATTTATTTGTTTCAGAACAGAATGGTCTTTTCAACGATATCTCTTAATGTGAAACTATTCTCTCTCGTTCCTGTGCCTATGCCCATTCGCTCATTTCACCTACAACTACATGAGTTTGACGCAGCAGTAAGGAAACAGGTACTCGCCAAGGTGGGAGTTCCACAGGTGTCGTGTAACATTATACAACGCGCTGTGTGTTCTCTGTAGTTGAGGGAGTTAATGTTCGATCACCATACGCTGACACATGTACAGCGACATTTGTTTATTGGTGTGGAGACAGGTTAAATAGTGGCTTACAATCGCTGGTCGTACTAGCAGAGTGGAAGAGAACAAGGAACGAAGGAGGAAGCCAATCCTATCTTCTCCTGTCACTTGACTTTTGTTATTTTTTCCTACTGATTATATACAAGATTTTTACGAATGCGTTATGTGTATTCGAAACTAATAATTGTTTTTCTTTACTAGCAACTTAACTATTTCAGGACGTCGTAGCAGATACCTCATTAACAGCTTCTTTCTTGCAGGAGAGATTTCTCATGGTCCTCTTCCCGAGACTCTTCTTTATAACAATTCTTTGTTTCATAGTCTGAACGTCCACTTACTTCTTTTTAACATTCCACTATAGTAAGCCTCCCGCGCTATGAGTATTCCCTGTTTCCGCTTCCGATATTTTCCCAATGTGTACGTTTCATTTCGCTATGATGGCATGGTACAAACTGTTACGTTCATCAATTTATTTCTCCAAATGTCATGTCAGTATCCCACTACCATACTGAAACTTGATTTCAGGATTGTCTATTCCTGATTGCTGCACAGTCCATATTCCACTTCTACGCGATGTGGTTCTACGGAATGAGAACTCAATCGTCAAACTCACGCTAACCACTGATGTAACATGAGCTATTTTGTTAATAAGACTTCACCGGCTGAAAAATCCTTGGCCTCTTCTGTATTCCGTTATACTTTATCTCAAATACATAGGTAATGTCTAGCAACATTTTGAGTCGTTGACCGCCGATATTTTTCTCTGTTCTTGGCCTTATGTTTGATGACCACACAGCCACCACAATCGAGAGATACTATCAATAGTCAGTTTTGAGCGTTATGAATATAAATTGATACACACACACACACACACACACACACACACACACACACACACACACACACACATTGCTATCACAGAGAAAATAAATTCATTTAAAAAATTACGGTCACACGAAAACTTACTGAACTTTGCCAGCGCCAAATTATGTTATCGAAAATCGTCAGCTTTCGTGAATACTTTTATGAAATTGTGAATTTGATGGTTCTAATTGATATTGATTTTCTGTAACGATGGGTGTGATAGCATTCATCGAAGACTTGTAAGCCAACCGGTAGGTAACGTATGCCAGACGATTTTCTTTCATAACGAAGGAGAAACAGTTACAGTTTAAATTCGTCAAAATAATTTTTGAACAGAGGAGGAAGCTAAAGACATTGAACTTGTTTTTGGAAAATATCCCGTTCATAGAATACACCTTGTGTCAAACTGAATGTGATTTCGAACCGTGTGAGCTGTTAAGTAAGACGAGTTGTGGTGTGATTACTATACGCTTCTGTTCCATCAGGTCTACAGTGATAACGGGAGTATACCTGAAACCGTCATGCAGTGTGTGACAAATTTATTCTAGGTACTGGACTTCTAGAGATTGATACAAAAACATTTCCTTAGGGAATACGTCCAATGTTACCAAGGACACAGTATCAAATCCTATATTTAAACATCTCGCTAAAACTGATTTATCATAATATATTTAAGAAATTGCTCTCCATATCTGCAAAATATTCTTCAGTTCTACTTCTATGAGCCATATTGTTAGTACGGCCTCACATATTCTTACATGTCTCTGGAACCCAAATTGATATTCGCCGAGATCGGCTTCCACCAGTCTTTCCATTAGTCTGTAAATAAGATTTGAATAGCTTAGTACAAAGCAGCAGAAACGAATTCCTTGATTTACAGAATGAATAATATCGTGGATATGTTCAAATTCATATCATTTCCTTCTCAACTACTGCATTCCTTTCGTGCACTTCGATCATTGTAAATACAGTCTGTTTCCCGTAAAAATTACCGTTAATCCTCCACTCGCAGTACATTATCCTTATTATCCTTAGAATTTCAGAGTATGTTTGCACTTCACGGGTCTTGTCGTATCTGGAAATTTTATAAAGCAGGGCGTCCTCCTTTTCAACTTGTGTTTTATGGTACGTTGTGGTATCTGGATTGTCTTGAGTGCTATTACATTTCCCCTATAGCTATCGTAACCTTCCCCGAGGTCTGCATACACCAATATCTTACCTTCTATGATGAACTGTAGGATCAAGACTGTCCTGTGTGTTACGATCGTTATTAAATACACTCCTGGAAATGGAAAAAAGAACACATTGACACCGGTGTGTCACACCCACCATACTTGCTCCGGACACTGCGAGAGGGCTGTACAAGCAATGATCACACGCACGGCACAGCGGACACACCAGGAACCGCGGTGTTGGCCGTCGAATGACGCTAGCTGCGCAGCATTTGTGCACCGCCGCCGTCAGTGTCCGCCAGTTTGCCGTGGCATACGGAACTCCATCGCAGTCTTTAACACTGGTAGCATGCCGCGACAGCGTGGACGTGAACCGTATGTGCAGTTGACGGACTTTGAGCGAGGGCGTATAGTGGGCATGCGGGAGGCCGGGTGGACGTACCGCCGAATTGCTCAACACGTGGGGCGTGAGGTCTCCACAGTACATCGATGTTGCCGCCAGTGGTCGGCGGAAGGTGCACGTGCCCGTCGACCTGGGACCGGACCGCAGCGACGCACGGATGCACGCCAAGACCGTAGGATCCTACGCAGTGCCGTAGGGCACCGCACCGCCACTTCCCAGCAAATTAGGGACACTGTTGCTCCTGGGGTATCGGCGAGAACCATTCGCAACCGTCTCCATGAAGCTGGGCTACGGTCCCGCACACCGTTAGGCCGTCTTCCGCTCACGCCCCAACATCGTGCAGCCCGCCTCCAGTGGTGTCGCGACAGGCGTGAATGGAGGGACGAATGGAGACGTGTCGTCCTCAGCGATGAGAGTCGCTTCTGCCTTGGTGCCAATGATGGTCGTATGCGTGTTTGGCGCCGTGCAGGTGAGCGCCACAATCAGGACTGCATACGACCGAGGCACACAGGGCCAACACCCGGCATCATGGTGTGGGGAGCGATCTCCTACACTGGCCGTACACCACTGGTGATCGTCGAGGGGACACTGAATAGTGCACGGTACATCCAAACCGTCATCGAACCCATCGTTCTACCATTCCTAGACCGGCAAGGGAACTTGCTGTTCCAACAGGACAATGCACGTCCGCATGTATCCCGTGCCACCCAACGTGCTCTAGAAGGTGTAAGTCAACTACCCTGGCCAGCAAGATCTCCGGATCTGTCCCCTATTGAGCATGTTTGGGACTGGATGAAGCGTCGTCTCACGCGGTCTGCACGCCCAGCACGAACGCTGGTCCAACTGAGGCGCCAGGTGGAAATGGCATGGCAAGCCGTTCCACAGGACTACATCCAGCATCTCTACGATCGTCTCCATGGGAGAATAGCAGCCTGCATTGCTGCGAAAGGTGGATATACACTGTACTAGTGCCGACATTGTGCATGCTCTGTTGCCTGTGTCTATGTGCCTGTGGTTCTGTCAGTGTGATCATGTGATGTATCTGACCCCAGGAATGTGTCAATAAAGTTTCCCCTTCCTGGGACAATGAATTCACGGTGTTCTTATTTCAATTTCCAGGAGTGTATCTCTTGTACCGAAATTAATCTTACCCGAAGTCGGCTTCTACCAAGATTTCCATTCTTGTCTATTAAATTCCTGTTAGTATTATGCAACCATAAATTATAAAAACGATAAGCAACTAAACTATAAGCATCCAAACTAAACTGCAAGCAACCGCCTCCATAGGAATTTTGAATATTGAGATCTGGAAGTCTGAGAGTATTTCACCCATCTGATATATCTTAAATTCCAGTGGTAATAGTGTTGAAGTGTGAAGTTGTGTAACCCAGGCGCTTTGTTTCAACTTTGGCGTCTATTCAGTCTGTGAAATTACGGAGCTCTTATCTCATCTTTCCTTCTCTCTCTCTCTCTCTCTCTCTCTCTCTCTCTCTCTCTCTCTCTATGATACTATCTTCACGTTTCTTTCCTTTATGTACCATTCCATATATTCCTCCCACATACCAGCATGTTAGCACAACCTCGCAACCTGGGGGTTGTAAAATTTTCTTATAGGCGACATCAGTCTTTCCAAAAATAGTCATTTAACCTTATACTGCTTTGCACTTGTTCTCTAGTCATTCTTGCCTATTTGGTGCTTTCTGTACATCTTATTCTGTAGACGTCTGCATACCCTATTGGTTGATCAATTCGCTGCATTTTTAATTTTCTAATTTCTTCAAATAAATTCAGTATATATCCTGTAAACGCAGTCTTTGAGCCTAATTGTTCTTCTCTGGCATTTATTATAGAATCTATTTTCATTCTCCTGTTTCAGTCAATAGTTGCCTAACGCTTCTACTGAAATTCTCAGCAACCTTTCATTCTTTCGACTTATTCAGATTTCCATTGATTTGATACCATTCTGTAATTTCATAAATTTTAAAAATCATTTCTTTACCCATTATTTATGATTTAAGTTTAAACTTAGAGCTGAAAAGTTTATACGGTTTCAAATGTAGTTTCCAGATGCCTGTGTTGCCATTATAAAATCTACATGAATCTCTGTAGTGTCTAGATCTCTTTCATGTATATAAATTTGCTTCTTGATTACAATTACTGAGGTAAGTCCTGGCTTTTGTCTATCTTGTCTATGATAGCACGTTGACTGTCCTGTTCATAGCACGAACGTTCCAGTTTTCCCACACATGGTTAGACCTACTCGTGCACTACCCATATTTTTCTGTTGGTAATCTTGCACTCATCTTACCAGAACTTTGTTTCGCCTTTCACTGCATCACTCCGTTTCCCACATGTAACTTCAACAACCAATTTCTGTTTTCTACTTTTCTAACCTAAATTGAGGGGTCTAAAATTCCATGATCGTTTTGCCTGATAATAGCTTCTTCCTGATGAGTTCCTAACTGAAGTCGGATGAGCGACTCTTTTACGAGCCGAGTATTTTATCTAAGAGTAAGCAATCATACTCACAGCACCCACATACCATATGCATGTTTGGTGGCGTTACAAGTCCAGGATATTCAGTCATTCAGTATTTTGCCCTTTCAGCGACTGAAAATAATGGAGCCTGTGTTTAAGAGGCGTTAGTCATGTCTCTGCAGATATACTCCTCGGCAGTGGTTGGAGACGCTGTCAGATTATCTCTGCTGTTGAGTGCTCAAGCAAGCCCAATTCGGCAAGGTCCATGGTACCTGGTGGGCGACGGAAAGTTAATGATTACGATCGCAGTGGTGATATTTTAAATACCCTCCAGTATAATCCTAAATCCAAGCATTTCTCATTCCAGGTTTGCATCTGCCAACGGCCTTGTCAAAGAGGGCGGAGGAGTCGACACATATTCTGGGCATTATCTTGCCATTTGGATGGGAAACTGCCTCAAAAATTGTAATTGAAAGATTGCCCTCCTATTCTGGATTAGTCCTCCATTGAGATATCTGGGAGGGGATTGTTAAGGGGGGGGGGGGGTGGAGACCGTCAGCTGGAAAATGGAATAACCAACGACGATATGGCAAAGTGCGAGACGGAATCTGGGACGTCAGAAGTTTGAGCTTAGTAGGAAAATTAGAATGAATTGTAAAGATGGTAGGATTTCTGACCGGATAACTGTATGGTACTATCAACAGCAGCAAAAAATATTACAGTGGAAGCAAGAATCATAAGAAATAGGAATAAAATTGAGTGTGACACAGGCATATTTTTTGATCTTTCTAGAGCGTTTGATACAGTCGACCACAAGATTTTATTAAATAAATTAGAAGCATTAGGAAAAAGAGTGGTAGCTAATTACTGGTTTAGATCGTACCTAACAGATAGGGTACAAAGAGTAGAAGTAACACATACTTCACATAGATCCAAACATTTAGTAAAACACTTATCAAAACCAGAATACATTAATGTAGGAGTTCTACAAGGTGGCATATTAGGACCAATACTATTCCCGATATACATCAATGACTTTCCCAGTAGTGTTACTCACAGTGAAAAAATTCTCTTCACTGATTACAGCAGTACTGTAGTCACTGAGAAAACAAGAGACCTCCTTCACGAGAAAGCAAATGAAGCTCTCAAGGAAGTTTATGATTAGTCAATAAGCAATAAAGTGACATTGAACCAAGGAAAACTAATGCCATGAATTTCAGTTTGAAGAGGAAAAATGACAATGTTAAATGTAGATAGCACCTGTATAGACTGTGTAGCAAATGCTAAATTTCTAACAATGAATATTGATTCTCAATTGAAGTGGTGTGAACACACAAAGGTACCTACAAACAGAATATCATCAGCATGTTATGCCCTTAGAATCCTATCATCAGTGTGTAACGTGCAGTGTATTTTAGTTACATATTATTTATTTTTCTTTTTTTGGTCATCAGTCTACTGACTGGTTTGATGCGGCCCGCCACGAATTCCTTTCCTGTGCTAACCTCTTCATCTCAGAGTAGAGCTTGCAACCTACGTTCTCAATTATTTGCTTGACATATTCCAATCTCTGTCTTTCTCTACAGTTTTTGCCCTCTACCGCTCCCTCTAGTACCACCCCTAGGACAAGAGAGTGCCCTGAACCTCTATCCGCTCCTCCGCCCTCTTTGACAAGGCCGTTGGCAGAATGAGGCTGACTTCTTATGCCGGAAGCCTTCGGCCGCCAATGCTGATTATTTATCAAAATTTAGGCAGTGGCGGGAATCGAACCCGGGACCGAAGACGTTTTGATTATGAATCAGAGACGCTACTTCTAGACTACACTCAACTCATAGCTATTGCATTCTTTGTTGGGGAACATATGCACAAAATAAGAACACAATTTTCAAACTCCAGAAAAGAGCCATAACAATACTAACCAAAAATACTAGTCGAGCTCATTGTAAAGATCTGTTCAAAACACATGGAATTTCAACTTCCCCATGTGAATACATTTATCAGGAAGTTGTACACATGAAAAATAGCATTGGTAAATACTGCACAGAGAGCTCTGTCCATGGCCATGCAACAAAAGATAGAATCAACATACATTTACCAAAATAAATAAACATAAAATTTAAAACAGCATTTTCTACCAGGGAATAAAACTGTGCAATAAATTACCAAAAGATTTTAAAGATATTACAAAAAGACACTCATTTAAAAAAAGAAATTACAAAAAGACACTCATTTAAAAAGGCAGCTAAAAAGTACCTGTTATGCAATACTTTTTATACACTGAAGGAATACTTAGATAAAAAAAATTATACAGGTAAATAATAATAATGATTATAAAACATCCAACATTCAACATAACACCTTCACTTTATGTTTCTTTCCTTGTTTTTTTTTCCTTTCTAGAAATAATTACCCCCCAAGCTATGCATAGTACAATACTAACACCTGTTCTTCTTTCTGAGCGCAACATCTCACTCATCAAAGAGGGATGCTGACTCAGTTTTTCAGGATAGCAAATGGGAAGTTGCAGTACAGAAAATGGCCCAGAGATCATCAATGTGTGTGTGTGTGTGTGTGTGTGCGTGTGTGTGTGTGTGTGTGTGTGTGTGTGTGTGTGTGTGTGTACAGTGTGTGAAGTGTTATGAAAGAATGTGTGTATAGTGTCTGCTGTGACTGATAGCTAGATATGAGTGAACAGTGCGGCATTACATCATTTAATAAGTTATTTGTAAAAATAGTATTGTATACCAAGAGTAATTCTAATGATTGTGTCTAACTAGAAGTCTCCAAATATATGTCTATACGTATTAGCTTATTTGAAATTGGTCTAAACATGTAAATACGTTGACATGTCCTACATCCTTGTAAAAAGAGATCTACAGATGAATAATGCTACTGCTGCTACTACTACTACTACTATTAATTATACAACAAATTTCAGATGGTAAAAGCGAACAATCTGTCTAAGAGTCACAAGGGGAGGATGTATACTTGGAATATACCACGAGAAACGTGAAACATACATCTGGATTACATGAAGATCAGACAGAGGTTGCAAAATCCGATATTGGATTGTAAGGAGCAGCAAACAGCAAATATAGATTCAGATCATAATTTAATAATGACGAAAGCAGATTGAAGTTGAAGTGAATTATACAGAAGAAACATCGTGGATAAACCTGGGGAGCTGAAGTACTAAAGAATAATGAGAAACGTTTGAAGTTCGCTAAATATGTGGATACTGCATTAAGAAATATCACAGTAGGCTCTTCGCTTGAGGATGAGCGGAAATATCTAAAAAGGACATTCACAGATGTTGGATAGTCAGACTTCGGTACAAGGAAGGCAACTCTGGAGAGACTTCGTATATCGTAACAGAGGAAATACCTCAACTGATCGACGAAGGAGGAAGTTCAATAATGTTCGGGGAAAGACAGCAATACCGCAATCTGCAACAAAATCATTTAGGATGAAATTAGTAGGAGGAGCTGCCCACCCAAGGTGTGATGGACGCAGGGAAAATGTGAAGAAATCGAAAAGAAATGATCGTCGGAAAGACTTACTCAGACTACAGAAGAGTAAAAACAACCATCCTGACATTAAAAGCAATGGTAGTAAGAATGAGAGTGCAATGGAGATTCCATTGTCAAACGCATAGGTAAGGTAGGATACGTGTAAAAATTACACAGGACGCCTCTATGTGTTTGGCGTGGGGGGAGGGGAGGGGGGAGTACCTAAATCCTGAATGAAGTGATAGAAGAAGAAACTGGAGTCGATAAGGAAGACACTGGAGATCTATTATTAGAGCTATAATATAATAGAGATCTGGAAGACTTGAGCTCGAATGAAGAAGAAGTGATATGTAACATTCCGTAGGAATGATAGTGTCGGAAGTTCCATGCGGCTTTTCGCGGATGATGCTTTAGTATACAGAGAAGTTGCAGCATTAGAAAATTGCAGCGAAATGCAGGAAGATCTGCAGCGGATAGGCACTTGGTGCAGGGAGTGGCAACTGACCCTTAACATAGACAAATGTAATGTATTGCGAATACATAGAAAGAAGGATCCTTTATTGTATGATTATATGATAGCGGAACAAACACTGGTAGCAGTTGCTTCTGTAAAATATCTGGGACGATTTCTGCGGGACGATTTCAAGTGGAATGATTATATAAAATTAATTGTTGGTAAGGCGGGTACCAGGTTGAGATTCGTTGGAAGAGTCCTTAGAAAATGTAGTCCATCAACAAAGGAGGTGGCTTACAAACACTCCTTCGACCTATACTTGAGTATTGCTCATCAGTGTGGGATCCGTACCAGATCGGGTTGACGGAGGAGATAGAGAAGATCCAAAGAAGAGCGGCGCGTTTCGTCACAGGGTTATTTGGTAACCGTGATAGCGTTACGGAGATGTTTAGCAAACTCAAGTGGCAGACTCTGCAAGAGAGGCGCTTTGCATCGCGGTGTACCTTGCTCACCAGTTTTCGAGAGGGTGCGTTTCTGGATGAGGTATCGAATATATTGCTTCCCCCTACTTATACCTCCCAAGGAGATCACGAATGTAAAATTAGAGAGTTTCGAGCGCGCACGGAGGCTTTCAGACAGTCGTTCTGCCCGCGAACCATACACGACCGGAACAGAAAAGGGAGGTAATGACAGTGGCACGTAAAGTGCCCTCCGCCACACACCGTTGGGTGGCGTGCGGAGTATAAATGTAGATGTAGATTTAGATGTAGGAACTTAGAAACTCACTGGGGAAAATTGCCACCAATCTATGAAACTGGCGATTAACCATCAGACTTCCAGAATAATGTCATCGACACTTTTCCGAAGAATGCAATTGCAGATAGGTGAGAAAACTATCTCCCAGTAAGCTTTACATCTCTTGAATCCAAGTTTCTGACAAGACCAATATACAGAATAATAGGAAAGAAATTTGAGGAACCATTAGATGACGATCAGTTTGGCTTTAGGAAAGGTAAAGGCACAAGAAAGGCGGTCTTGACGTTGTGCTTAATAACGGACGATAGACTGAAGACAAATCAAAGTACGCCTATAGGGCTTATTGATATAGAAAAAACGTTGGATATTGTGAAATGATGCAAGAAATTCAGAGACAAACAGCATAAGCTACAGGGAAAAATGGGTGATATGCAGTGTGTATAAGAATCAAAAAGAAGACCAGGAAAGAAGTTAACGGATCAGAAAGGGCGTAAGACAGACATGCACTCTTTCGCCCTTACTGTTCGATCTACAAGTCAAAAAAGCAATGACGGAAATAAAAGAAAGCTTCAAGGGTGGGATTAAAATTCTGGGTGAAAGGACATCAATGATAACACAAGTAGATGACGTTGCTACTCTCAGTGAAAGTGAAGAAGAATTACATTGTCTATTGAAAGGAAAGAACAGTCTAATGAGTACAGAATCTGGATCGAGAGTAAACAGGAATAAGGCAAAAGTAATGAGAAGTAGCGGAAACGAGAATAGGGAGAAAATTAAAACCAGAATTGGTTGTCATGAAGTGGACGAAATGAAGAGATTCAGCAAGCAAAATAAAGCGTAATGGTCAATGCAAGAAGAATACAAGAAGCAAACTAGCAGAGACAAGAAGGACCTCCTTGGTCAACAGAAGTCTACTGCTGTCAAACATAAGCTCTGTTTCGAGGAAGAAATTTCTGAGAATGTACATCTGAAAAAAAAATTGTTTCATGTACATTTTGAGTAACACTTGTGGCATTCACACTACTCGTGAAGGTGAGACAATGTCACATGCGGTTGTACTGAAACATTGCATTAGGATAATATTCGGCAGTACATGTTTGATTTGAGTTTCTCCAAAGTTTGCTGCTTTCGCAACAGAATTACAGCGTAGCTGATAAGTAATAGGTTTGTTTCTCGTGTTCATATGTTTACACCTTCAAACATGTCTTTCGTAAATTTTATTACAATACATAGTTCGAATGGTAGTTCATCCTGTGCGATTTCTAATGGATACTGACAACCACTGCTCTTCACACATCTTTTTATTTCTGAGGCTGCCATTACGTTAACGTCTATAAATGCTACAATTTATTTCCATGATATTAACCTTTTCCGCAGTCAAGGCAGTTTTAAGTTTGCTCCTGCATGTTTTGCGAGGAATGTTAATTTCAGTTTGGGTACTGGACAATTGTTTCGCATGCTGGAAAACTTGCAGGCTTTATATCTTCATGAATATTCCCTAATGTCGCACTGTTAGGTTTTATTTTTCACCTTTGATATTTGTAACGTTCTGTCATTCAGGATGCTGTGTACAACTACAGATATAGAAAAAAAACGGCTTTTATGCAGTAATTGTCCTAATTTTTTTTACAAACAACACAAGCTAAACGTCAGTTTCTAAATAGATCAGTACAGAGCGGAGAAGTGTTATGCGTACTCCATTAGGATACACACGAAGAAGAAACAGTAGAAAGATAGACTCTAAAGAGTGTGTAAATTTTTCATTTAATATCTCCTCAAACCATACCGAGTTTATATGTATGCATAAAATTACTGACAAAGCAGTACTTGTGTTCGGAAATTCATCACCGCAGCAATATTAGGGGTACTTGTTAGTCCAGAGTTTTATTATTAATCAGCAGAAAATTTCATTCACGCAGTACCTTTACAAGCGAATTACAGCTATTAAATTTGCAATTAACTCAATGCAGTCAATAGTTCGATATAAAACATTTCCGTACGTTAAAACTAGAAACATGTTCTGTGGTGCCTTGTTTGCATTCAAATTTAAACTCGCAGTAATTACCATGCCATTGTTCTTCAATGAATTCGAATTGCCATTAGGCGCATTGCTCTGAAAAACCCTAATCACGATTATCATTAATCGTTCTTATAGTTACTTCTCTGGAATGAGCCTATCAGCGCTGCCGAAGGTTATAGCACTTTAATACTTCTTCTCGCATATGTCACTTAGGACAAAAGAGGTTACTTATTTTGAAAATCTATGTCAAACGACTTACCTCTTCTCTTGGACAAGTCAGTGTGTTGCGACCACTTGAGAAAGAAAGGCCTATGTGTCTTTGTTAAAATCTGAAGAAAGAAACCAATATGGTTAATAAAACCAAGCTACTGACAGAAAATTGTGATGTATTATTTATTGAACCCCCCCTCATACAATGGAGGACTAGTTCTTGTAACTATTTTCCTGTTACATTTATTTATTCAATTTTCGTGTTTAGAAGGAGTATTAATGAGGTAGTCTTTGTTTATGAGCAAATGCTCTCTCGTATATCTAAAGATCAGTGAGTTTAACGTTTCATGCTTTGGTTCATTTCTAAATTCAAATGTGTGTTTGTGCAGAAAATTTTCAAAACTCATCCTGATTGTACAAATGAATATATCATCGCCTTGAGCGATTGCATTCAGTTATTTCGCATCTGTCCTTCTGAGAATATGTTCACTAGAGCTAAGGGATTTTCGTTCGATGCTGCACTTAGTAATCATCTACATGACAAGTCTGCAGTTCATATTTAAGTTCTCTTGGCAGAGGGCTCATAGAACCACCTTCACACTATTTATCTGTAGTTCCACTTTCCAGTATCAATTGGGAGAACGAGCACTTAAATTTTTCCATGCGAGCTGTTATTTCTGTTATTTTTTTATGAAGATAATTTGTTCCTATGTAGATTGGCATCTTCAAAGTACTTTCGCATTCGGAGGAGAAAGTTGGTGACTGAAATTTCGTAAAAAGATCTCGCCACGATGAATATCGCCTTTGTTTTAATGACTGCCACCCCAGTTCGGATTACGTATCTATTACACTCCTTTCCGTATTCCACGGTAATACAGAACTAACTGCCTTTCTTTAAATTTCGTCGCTGTCAGTTATATCTAGTAAGGAAGCGATACCGTGCAGCAGTACTACACAAGAAGATCAAAAGAGCAGAATCTGCCGTATGTCCCTCAGTTGGCATCAAAGAAACCAATACCGTGCATTGTATTGTTGAACAAAAAAGTTACGAAGCAAATGCGCAATGAATTCCTCGTCGTTTGGCACTCGCAGAATTGAACGAGTTGTTTACTGGTTCAGCTTCTAACAACTGACATTCTTTCACCCACATGCTTTCACCGCAGTCGCCGTCAGTGTTTTCGTTGCCGCTGCTCCGTAACACTCTCCATATGCACCATGCATATATTACAAGCTACAACTACAGTAAATTCCTCATTTATTTAATGGGAATCCTCAGTCATTATAGGTGAGCACGTAATTATATAACCTTTTGTGTTGTCCATGTTTCTGTGGCTCAAACTGTGTTTGAGCCGTGTGGGAGTCGCTGGCGCCAGTGAGTCTCTTATCTAATAAGGGCAGTAATCCCGTTCGTTCTGGCATGCGCGTTTTCTCTTTGGTTTTCCTCATCTGGCCGCTATTTTTGCTCTGAGCTTCCGGCTATGGTTTGATTGGTTTTCCGCTCCGGGTCCCTAGTGTTCGTGCCTGTCCGTTGCTTGGGCATGTGTTGGCGAGTCTTGGAGTGACCGTTACGGAGGAGCGTTGGTTGCTCGCGGCGCTGTGTTATGGTTTGAGGAGTGTGTCGGCGGCGGGCTGGTGGTGATTACCTCCAATGCACTACCAAGTGTTTGTTTTGCACTACCTGATGCTTGATGCCTATGTATGCTGCGTGGATTCTTGTCGTTTGTTGCTACTGACGGTGGGCATCTTGCTGTTTCTTTGAGGTTCTGTTTTGTGATCAATCTGATCGTATTTTATACTCACAGCCGGAAACAGTGATGTGTATGTGATTATCCCCGCCGTGGAGGTAACAAGGAATCCGCTCTTGGTTACGGTATATGTTGAGAACTGGTGTTAAGAGTGTAAAACACTGCTCAGTGACGGGAGCACTAAGCGTGAGTAGTCTGAAGGCTGCATGAGTCGTTCCAGGATAGTGCGCAGGCTATGATTTATGTTTAGACAGTGTGCTTGTAATATTACTTGAGTGTCTTATGATTTATTCTGTGATCTTGTTTTATGGGTTTTTTATGCTCTTGGTTCGGCAGGCCGTTAATTTCTTCAGACTTTATGTTTGTTATTGGGGTCTGCCCTTAGAAGTAAAATATTATGAGCTGCAAGAAGTGAATAATTTTCCATGCTATTTGAAGTCTTGCATTTGTTAAGGGTATTAAATTTAAATGGGGGCATAACTTTGAAATAAGAGGGTTTGTGTTGTGTCCTTTGGTTTGGTTGTCTGCCTTTTGTTTCTTTTTTTTTTTTAATGTTACAGTGTATTACGTGCAGCAGGCACAGCCACATCCTCATTGACCATTACAGGGGGCGGTGCCTTGATTGAAATATGTTCGGACGCCGTTAGCTCGGCCAGCTACGTTTTGGTGATGCCCTTGCGCTACTTGGCTGTATCTTGTCAGAATCGCAACTCGCCCCAGTATTTGTCAGGATTTGAGTATTCCTTCTTGTAATTATTTGGAGATTCCTCTCGTTAGTGTGTTCAGGCTGCGCCAAGGCGCGTCCCTCGTTCCTAGTAGTTTGATCACTCTTGTATCAGGGTGGGTAATCCGTTGGGGTGTGTCCACTGTTGCGTGGAACTTGAGCTGACTATTAACATAACTGCCTTTTCTGCCTAAATATAGTTGTTATACTAAAAAGGGATTTCACGAGTAAGTTCAGTGGAATAAGTCACTGTATAACTGATGGGATTCCGTTGCTCTGTGATCTGTTTATTGGTCTAAGGTTCCCGTTGGGGAATCTTCTGTTTTACTTAAGATTTGTTGTTTAAAATTCTGTGCTGTTGCTTGTTTTACCAATGGGAATTTAGTCCCGGTAAATTCCTGTTAAATTTGTGGACAATTATGCTTGTCATCTTGCGCATCTGGGGCTATTCGTTACTTAGTTAAAAGGAAGGATCTTTACTAAACTTGTTTCATTCCATATACTCTTGTAAGGACTGCATAAGGTTTTTAATTATATTTGTTATTGGTGGCTACTGGAAGGCCGATTTTGGAAAAGATTTTGTAAAATTGTTTTTGGCATATATGTAATAAATCCTTGTGAACCACAAGCCTGCGGTTTCGTTTTCTTGTGATTGCCCTTTGTTGCTGGTTTGAGCATTGTAAATTTCACGTCGAAACGGGGTTGCAGTGTTCACTGGCCTTCTTTTTGGAAAGACCGTTAGCCATAGTATGTGCTTAGACCATATATATTCATTCTTTGTGATCATTAACTCAATATGTTTCATTAATGAGCCTCATAGATGAAAACTTCATTTCTTTCCAGTCTGCCCTGTTACCTTGACGTAATGGGTGTTAGAAAGGCAAATGAATACAGTTTTGGTGCACATATAAAATTCCTCCATTTACTGTCTCATCTTCTTGAGCTCGTGTCATAATGAAAGTTACATGTGCCTATAAAATCGATGTTCATGAGGTCAACGGCGAAATCGATTTGAGACAGATTGAGAGTAGTGTAGCTCTGTGGACTCTTGAAGAAAGGATACAGCCACCTCTCTGTTACCTCTCCTCTCCACCGTTGCACTCCTCTCCTACGTTGTCATCGAAGGTGTCTTGCACTATTACCATGATTCCTCCATGCCTTGGACACAAGGATAAGACCCTGTGTACAGAATAGTTGGAAATTCAAAGTAACCCAGTCATGATACAGGATTCCTCCCATACCTCTGACATCATAGTGGAAATAGGTCTGTTGCCCTAATTATAAATTGACACGAAATTCAAAAAAGTGTTCAAATGTGTGTGAAATTTTATGGGACTTAACTGTTCAGGTCATCAGTCCCTAAGCTTACACACTACTTAACCTAAATTATCCTAAGGACAAACACACACACCCATGCCCGATGGAGGACTCGAACCTCCGCCGGGACCAGGAAATTCAAGACGGTGCCTTGTTCTGTTAGAGTGAATTCAAGAAAAGTCAGAATGAGGTCAGAATCCATTATGATGGCTCTGGGGATAACAGGACAGTCTGCATGGTTGTAAAATCATGTAACATAATTTTAAAATTGTGGTTAATCAAATAAATCTACAGTTTTCTCCGCTCCTATGATATTACTATTCACTTACCTAATTTTATG
The DNA here is from genome assembly GCF_023864275.1 of Schistocerca cancellata. Classification (NCBI taxonomy): domain Eukaryota; kingdom Metazoa; phylum Arthropoda; class Insecta; order Orthoptera; family Acrididae; genus Schistocerca; species Schistocerca cancellata. The sequence continues at coordinate 682,035,370 of NC_064627.1, forward strand.
TCCACTTGTGCTGTGCTGAAATAATTTCTCCACACGCCTCTGACATTGCAATTTAAACAATAGTCACTCTACATTTCAAATGTAAGAGCCAACTGCTGCTAACTTTAAACATATATGGCTTATTGGTGCAACATGCTTCTGAAACACTTGTCACAATTGTGTATATCAGGATGAGACTGGAAGAGATATGCAGTTGTATCTGTTTTTTTACACAAACACTACATGATTGCGAGGTGCCCTCCCACTCATCCCTGTGCATTCCTGGTCTTGCATGTTACCAACTGCAGATGACTCACCCACGCTGATGCAGCCATGAGAGACACACTCAAGTTAGTCACTGCCAGCTGAGAACAGCCAGCCAGTAGTCGCCAGATGTCACTTGCTGGCAAAACCGGAAAAAGCTGCAATGAGACACGATAAATGAATACTGCTGACTTGGCAGCCTAACGTGAAGTGCATGATTGTAGTCTTTATTTCAGTCACTAGCGTGTTGTTTGTGATGGCACTCCTGTCGCAACCTACATAGCCTAAGTTAAAATCGAAGGAAAACTTGGAAGTGCAAGTAGCACAGTTATGTCTTACCTCATACTGAAAATGTTAGGGAAATTCAAAATTCATCTAAGTTTAAGCACACTTATAGCCCACAACGTATCCTTCAGGGAAATTTAAAAATGTCAGAAGATGCCCGTCCATTCTCTTGGGAAAAGGGGTGTGCAGTTGCTGAGGAGTTAATACGAAGGACTTCTATGTTAATAAAATTCACCACAAAAAAATTATGTTTGGGATGGGTGGCAGCTGTAATGGTAGGTATGGTCAAGCCTAGCATCCAAGTTCTGCTATAAACACTTCTTTCATATATGAAGCCACCATGTATCAAGCATGTTTGAGAATGAAATTAGCTTACACTAATTTACAAGTCGAATCGTACTCCTCAAAAGACAGCAAAACAATTTGAAGAAATAGGGACGATATTAGATTTCATTTGCATTAAGTTTATATCCAATTTTACTATGTTGAAATAATGTCCCACACATACCTCTAACATTGCAATTTAAACAATAGTCACCCTACATTTCAAATCCAAGAGCTGACTTCTCCTAAATTTAAGAATGTATGGCTCGCTGGTGCAGCAAATGGTTCTCAAACACTTGTCACAGTTGTATGTGACAGTTCTGTGAGACATTTGTGTGCAAAAAACACCGCTATGACCAGCAACACAATGCAGGCCCCAACTGGAAGCTGAACAGGGGTCTGCTGACACAGGGTACTACTTGCTAGGAACAGTCTCCCTCCCTCCTCCACATCTCGTGCAGGTCACCTGTATGTACTTTAATTCAATCCTTTCTCATACGCATAATTCCAACCCTGCATAATTGTGATTAATCTTATTTCATGATGTAGGCCATGTGTTGGATCAACCATCTGCCACAGAAGTAATTACTGACTTGAAATTTGAAGTATATGTAAGAAGCCTCAGTTCAAGTGTTTTGTCTAATAAGAAGAGTAAAATTCAGTTTGCAGGAAAAAAAGTGAGTCAGTTCAGAAAATAATTGTATACCTATCATGGTGCATGTGTTGCTCGGTGGGAATTAACGGTCCATGTTGTTAGTCACGTATATATGTGTATCAAAGACTGTGCAAAATTTTGACACTTGTACTGGATGATTTCCTAGATGTCATTTGTGAAGACTTTTTTCTTGTAGGTACTATATGTTAACACCAAAGCATATTAATTATAGCTATTGATGCAGCTGATATTATACATTAGGAAGCTATAATCGTTGTTAGTATTAAAGCATAAAGTGCTTTGTCATCTGAATGGTATATGGCTATGAGAGTTATCGACGACATTCACCTGTGTACAATTTGTTTTCTTGAAAATATGGGAGCGGTATTTTTTATGCAGACACATTATATTTTTAATTAAATGTGTAAAATCCATTTCGTCATGTTTTGTGTCTCATAATAATACTTTTGGTTAGAGTAAGATAATTTTTGTCATAATAAATACAGCATCAACCAATAGTTTTCACATATAAAATATTTAACTGCTCTACTTTCTTTTGTAATTTTGCCACTTGTGGCAATGAACTGCTATGTCCAACAATATCTGGTAAAACATATGAAGAGCTATATTTCACTCTCTCACATAGCAACAGCTGAACATTAGGTGTCATCTAATGTAAAAATCTGTTAGTCTCTCCAAACCAGTAACAACTGGTATATAAAGATTCTCTGCCATTGCGAATTGTAAATTACTAAGATCATCTGATTTAGGAGTCAGGGGATATAAGTATGACTTGAGAGGTGGTTAACCATTCAATGTAAGTGGAATAGAAGAGATTGGTAAGTTAATAACAACTTAACACTCTAAATGCACTTAGAATTTTAAGGACTGATAAGACAGTGATTCCAGTGCTACTACTAACCTTCTGTGTTCTTCTATTCTGATGGTATTTCTTGCACGCTCGGTGACGATGTGCAGAACATCAAGTGCGAGCAAGTACAAGGGCGAGTGAGGGCCATAACAGTGGTCTCTACCATTGGATATGGGAGGCGATGTCCTTTATAAGCTGGACAGTGAACAGACGAACGGAACTCTGTGAAGATGACCAGGCGTCAGCAGGATGGCCACATCCCACGGACTATCAGGGCTGAGGACAATACACAAGGACAGTCGAAGTGCTAAAACTGCATCCACCATTGTTCTCCTTGTCTAATCTGTGAGTTGTACTTCGCACACTTACAAGGGGACGCCATCACGTTTGGAACACGGATTTGGTGCAAACTTCCTACACTCCACGAAGACAACAAAATGCGTAAGCAGTAGCGCGTAATTCTCAAGCGTTATTGAGAAAATCGCAAGATAATTTCGGTCGTCAAATATACACCCGTGCGTAGCAATTTTTACCATGAAGCGGCGGCAGCCCAGTGGCCACGAAGATAGGCGTATTGGGCTTTTAGTAATTCAGGGCAGACATTCAGTACACACATTGGAGCTTGGGCATTGGAGTACAGAGATTCGTACATGGACATCTAGATTGACGATCCATGAACTACACTCAGAGGTGGACAGACTCTTAGCCCCCTCAAGTTATGTCACTGTTGGTCTGCTGTAACTACAAATGCGAATGGTAAGAACACGTTGCACTATCAGCATGAGAGGGACTGATGGGTACAAATCGTTTTAACTTTTATGGATGAGGTGAACCCACTATCAGTTTCTCTGTCCTAGTAATGAGCATGTCTTCACTTCCTTTCATTCTCATACCTGCAGAATTGTCGACTGACTTTGAAAAGGAAAGAAGTGAGCAAAATCACGTACCTCTATTGTTGAGAAGCTCCGTCGTGAAGATCGTCGCCTCTATCTAAAATTCGCCTTCTCGAATTAACGGAATAATTTCTACTCCATTAGTATGGGATTTAGGCTTGATCTTGACAGAAATTATAAAACACATTTTTCATCATTTAACACCTTCATTAAACACACACATAGACATGAAATTATACAGTATGTCTTTACGCCAGCACATCAGAACAACAAGTAGTTAATACTAGAAGCAATAAAAAAATCTAGAAATTAGTCCTTTGTCTATCAAAGATAAAAAAAGTTGTTCGGAGTATACTTCTGTTACGACAGTAGAACAAATTTTCTTCTTGTATCTTTGAGATTAAATTACGATATTTTTAATTCCTTTTCACATTTAATAACAACGATAACGAATGCCGGGCGAAGTGGCCGAACGGTTCTAGGCGCTACAGTCTGGAACCGCGCGACCGCTATGGTCGCAGGTTCGAATCCTGCCTCGGGCATGGCTGTGTGTGATGTCCTTAGGTTAGTTAGGTTTAAGTAGTTCTAAGTCCTAGGGGACTGATAACCTCAGAAGTTAAGTCCCTTAGTGCTCAGAGCCATTTGAACCATTTGATAACGAATCATCGTAACAAAATTGCTACCACCAGCCATCTCCGAACCTTGCCAACAATTGGTTACTGTCATTAACATAACCATGTCTGTTCTACTTGAATCGGAGCAGTTAGGAATGAATGTTCAATCCCATCTCATTATTTAATACCTGTTGTGGAGTAAATTATAAATGTATTTCATTCACTGATTGTCCTTTCATATTTAATGAATCTCATGGCTATAGGTAGGAGTAGTAGAAATTTAATTGCCACCCACTCAGGATACAGTGCTCAAGATCCCGTAATGGTTTGCGTTTTATTAAGTTCCATTGGGTAACTTAATAAACCAGCACTGTCTCTGGGGTAAGTGAACTGTTTCCATAGCTGTACCGGTCAGATTAGATAGGTAAACAACCAGACAATTCATGGCTTCTTGTAGATGGAATAAAATACACTGTAACTTGTAAAGAAATGATTTATTATTGTATGTATATACTTTTGTTACAACTTTCGTTCATTGTTAATATAAATTTTTGTACTTTGTTAACTGTGGAAAATAAATCATTATCGTTAAAACATCGTCATTTTGTTTTCTTCTACATCAATCACTCTGCAGTAATTTTCAAATACGGTTGTTATTCTGTACAGCTCAAACAAATTTAAGCACTAATAGGTATGCCATTAGTAAATTTGGCTTGTATGGAATTTCTGTTTATGGGAGTCATACCAGCTGACATAGATGTAGCTCACATACACACACCTATACTCTAATTTCTTATCATAGTGAAATTTATTTTCAAATACATACTCGACTACATCATTGTAGAGTAGTTAGAAATACATTCTCCACAAATTGAGTCTCTCCACAGTGAGCCGAATCGTAGCAAATCATTCCCAGACACTTCAATGATAGATGCACTGCTGCTGCCGAAGATGTTGATGTATCGAGGGTATGGACTATAGTCAGTTACGTATAATCCTCCATTTATTTCAGCTTGCTGAAAATTTGATCCAACTTTATAGCACTGACTCTCACCTTTGTACCCCACCAGACATTCTTTACTTTTATTATAACTTAAAAAGCAACATATAGGTGCTAAAATGATGTTTAGAAGCATTTAGTGACAATACATGATTACTGAAGAGATTACAGGGTAGATGTCTATGTATAACTTCCAGGACTGTTTTAGAAGCAAACAAGGCCCTAATTTCTTCTAATTCAGAGACGATGATGTGAGAACTTACCTCTCCGATTCTGCTGATGATGATTAGAGATACGTTTGTGCAGTGCTGACAGAATCTCACCACTCCCTGTCGTTGACTCAAGATCGCTATTGCTATGAAACTGATGCCTAAGTTTAATCTAGAATGTTTACATGTATAGCAGGCATGACACAGAATATTGAATTAGGAGTTTGATGTAAGTTTTCACGGTAGTACATTCCACAAAATTATTCTGCGCTTGACTGCAACACTCTACATCCAGTCAACATAGTGGGTATCATGAGTGTCATGATAGCATGTATCAGACTACCATTACAGCGAACTTTATACACCCTCAAACAAATGTAGCACCATTGTGCCCCCTTACTGCAGACACTCATCCTGTTCTAATACAGAACGCAATCCTTCATACTGGACTGTGGATGTCCCAGATCTCACCACACATAAATGGCAAACATTGATATAAAATGTTTCCATGGGTTATTTATGATGAACGCTGATGTTAGAAGAATTTGTCTGCAGGGTATTCATCTATCCTTATGCATGGGTCACACATTAGTCTAAAATGAATCCTCACTTGTGTTTTTTTACTACATCAACCCAAAGTGGAAGCTCATTGTGAATGATTATTATATAGATACACCTCTTAAAAAGGCTGTAGCACGATCTCAGCCATTTATATGGCAAATTGAGTGAGGTAGTAACAGTATATTCATGTTATTGATCGAGATATGATAGTATCATTCAGTAACTAACAGCCGGCCGCTGTCGACGAGCGGTTCTAGGCGCTTCAGTTTGGAACCGCGCTGCTGCTACGGTCACAGGTTCGAATCCTGCCTCGGGTGCGGATGTGTGTGATGTCCTTAGGTTGGTTAGGTTTAACACTTTCGCTGCGGCATCGGTGCAGGCGTGCAACTCTCCTGTGCGGCCCGGCAAGTGCGAGCGAGGGCAGGTAACGCTCGAGTGCGGGCCGATAACCCTCTGAAACGGCGGATACCGCTCGGAGCCGACGCTCCTAAGCACACCTGAGCTACAGGCTGACGTCAATACCTTGGAAGATCTGTAGGATCATGTTCTATACTGACCTAATGATGACACCTTAGATGCAGTACTTCAAATAAGCTTCGACTGTATTGTGGTCATGTTTTAAAGTCTGTTTGCTATGTGACACCTGTAGGGCTCACAAGCGTCATTCAGATGTTCGTGATTTGTTGATAATGTAACAAAAAATACAATTTGGATTCCAAACCGCATATTCTTAAGAAGGGAGAAAAGGAAAAATAAACTGGATTCATTTGAAATTATATTTGCTTCAAATGCACATGTTTAAGATTGACTCTAATAGAGGTCGTCAATTTAGTAGCATGTTTGCTCCTGGTGTGAGAGAATTAGCCGTTTACATTTATCATAGACACCCAGGGGACGCCCGGATGTGTAGAAATTACTAAGCGAAACACTTTTCCTGCTCCTTTTCACATTGGAAGGTCCATTAACCACCATTACGAACAATATACGTTCGATAACTGACCACACAAACAAAAGTTTACACGCTTTGATACTAGCTTAGACGCTGCAAGTAGACTGAGCAATCCGACAATGAGCGCGGACGCTTATAAGCGTCAGCTGCACTGGCTCTTGGCTTGTTGTGACGCTTATAAGCGCCAGCCGCAGCGAAAGTGTTAAGTAATTCTAAGTCTAGCTAACTGATGACCTCAGATATTAAGTCCGACAGTGCTTAGAGCCATTTGAACCATTTAGCAACTAATACAGATACGTATACCTTAATGTCATGTGTATTCCCCACATTTCAAGTAATACTAATTTCTCATCACTTAATATTATGTGTATTCTTCATATGACAAGTAACAGTAACCCCTCGTCTTTAATGTTACTTCACTGCACTTAAAATTTGCCTACAGAAGTTGGTTTCTACTTTACTTCTATGACATTCTCTATTTAGCATGGATGGTAACTAAACAGTTCTTTAGAGCTGGTAGCTTGATTAGCTTATTAACAGTCCACATATCTTTGCACTTCCATATTTGCTAATTCAGTTGATGTTAAAATTTACTCTATCACTTGCCTCATATACTTGATTAACCACTTTCTCTGATTACAAATACGTCATCATGACTTCATATGAAATGAGTTCATGAACATAATGTATTATCATACAGGACACTTGAATTCCTACCCACCTGCTTCCACAATTAACAAAATATTTCTCCATTACATATGAAAATAATCTTTATTGTTATAATCATCATTATCATCATTGTCATAATCAACATAAAGGCCTAACACATCTCCATTAAACTGCTCTTCTCACAATATACTCTCCTTACCTTATAAGTCAGTTCAAAACTTTATCAATAGTAGCAAACGCACCTTACAGAAACATCGTGACAGTAATAGTACATGCAGTTCCTTATCACATATCGCAGGTAACAATTCCAACAGCATCATTAATATATTCTCAACATCACCTACTTGACATAGATCAGGACAAGAGCATTTAATACTCGTTTCTTTTCTCATCAAAAAGATATTAGATTAATAGCTCTGGCTTTTTAAGAAGCAATTCTTCAACAATCAATGACAAATACTTCAGTTATAAGTGGAATGACTATTTATCATGACTATTTACCATTAACTTTGTTTGTGAGCTAGTGGAAGACCAAATGAGCCCCCTTCACATTAAAAGTTTTGTAATAACAGTCACAATTCTGCAATTAATTCAAAAAATAATAGCTTTTGTATACAGGCCACTACATGCATTCATTTGAAAAGTGACTAATGTAGTTGAATAAATTAGAGGAACGTCAAATATTTGAGAGCTAGCAAATCACTAATAAACTCTAACAGAACATGGTTATAAATCATTAAACACTATTCAGACAAACCATTAAATGTACAGTGTAATGTGCATCCTAACCTCGCCCATGTGATAATCAGTAATGAGAAGGTCATATTGCAAGTAAAGTAGAACAAGAAAATAATATTTTCACTTGTGAACAAATTATGCATCACTACATTTCAAATACTATGAAATTAATCAGGTGGCTTCGTGAAAATTTTAACTGGGTCATTCTGTGGTGCTTTTTCTATTTTAAAGTCAATGTCAAAAATAATTTTACTGTCACATTTTCCATAGCTGCATACACTAATAATTGTTTGTCTGGGCCTACTAGCAATCTAAACTGTGTATATTTTTTACTACAATCAAACGTGACTCTGCTTTCACAGAAATGACATTCTTTCCTCTAATGCGTCATTTTGAAATCTTTCCTAAGCATTAGATAAACATTTGTTGAAACTGACTACGGAGCTGGCACAGTTAAAATGATGTTTCAAAATATTTTTGAAAAATTTGTTACCAGACATCTAAATTTGTGCGTTAAAAATACAAAATTTTTCATCAAACATTTCGTAACTTGCAATATTACTACGAATTTATATCCTACGGTTTCAAAAGTAACGATAATATTCGTTTTAGTATATCGACTACTATATCAGCCATAGCGGACTACAAAGTGGTCATAGGTTTTCCGAAATAATACTGCTGAAAGTTTCAAATAATTTCCTCCACGCAAAACGTTTGCAAGTAACAGACTGTAAATGGTTTGTAGCAACAAAATGCTGAAACGTCATATGTCGTAGCAAGTGCAGGTAAATATTCGTCATTTACAGCCGGAAAACAGTTAATCTCTGCTACAGGATCATCTGTTCTATTTACAACACCATCTTCTTCACGCAAAATAACAGCATCTTCCAGAACATTGACACTCAGAGTTTGCAAGTTTGTTAAATCATCTGGAAAACTAACTTGTTTTAGTGAGCTCTGCACTTAAGGCTGTTGGGGTGCAGTTACGGTTTAGTCGCAATTCAATGAATTTCCCTGTGTATTGGTTTTACATTTTGACTCAAATTTGACGGACGTTGAGTATATTATTCAACTGACGTTTCTATTGTTTATATTATTGACCCTATAACTTTTGAGTGATCGTTGCTTCTTTATTTTGAACGTAAATATCTTATAAGTGAACTATTTTTGTTAACATACTTCGCATATTCGATAATTTCCTTAAAACCAAAATAGATCTTTTACACTTTTCGGCATGTTTTTTTGTCTTTAAGGTCTCGTTTTCTTTTATATCCCTCCCAAAACGTAAGACAGACTCTATATTATCATCCAGCTCAAAATCAACATTTATATTGCTACTCGGTAGCTTAGTTCGAGAGTGTGAGATGACAAAAGTCATGGGATACCTACTAATATCATGTCCGACCGATTTTTGCCCTGCGTATTGCAGCAAGTCAACGTGACATTGGCTCAACAAGTCGTTGGTAGACCTCTGCAAAAGTATTGAGTCACCCACAATGGCGAATTTGTCACCAGTGCAGATTTTGTGGACGAACTAAGCTCTCGATTATGTCTCACAAATATTCAATGAGATTCGTGCCGGATGATCTGAGGGGCGAAATCATTGGCTCCAATTATCCATAATGTTCTTCAAACCAATCCCTAACAATTGTGGCCCAGTGACATGGCGCATTGCCGTCCATTAAAATTCCATCGTTGGTCGAAAATGTGACGTCCATGAATAACTGCAGGCTGTCTATCAGTAGCCGATTATAACTACTTCCAGTCGGTTCGGGCGGACCAGAGGTACCAGTCCATTCCGTGTGAACACAGACCACACCATAATGGAGCCACCACCAGTTTACACAGTGTCTTGTTCACAATTTGTGTTCGTGGCTTCGCGCTATCTGAGCCACACTTGAACCCTATAATCAAATCTTACCAACTGAAATCGGGAATCATCTGACCAGGTACGGTTATCCAACCGTTAACGGTCAAACCGATATGGTCACGAGCCCATGAGAGGCGCTACAGGTTATGTCGCAGTGTTAGCTAAGGTACTTACATCGGTCGTCTGCTGCCGTAGCCCCTTAACCTCAAATTTGGCCGCATTGTCTTAACGGAAGCGTTCGTCGTACGCCCCAAATTGATATCTGCAGCTATTTCACCCAGTGTTGCTTGTCTTTTAGCACTGACAGCGCTACGCATTTGTCGCTGCTCTCGGTTGTTAAGTGGAGGCCATCCGCCTCTGTCTTGTCCATGGTGAGAGGCAATGTGTGAAATTTGGTGTTCGCGGCACACTGTTGACACAGTAGATCACGGAATATTGAATTTCCTAATGATTTGTGAAATGAAATGTCCGATGCATCCAACTATTACTGCCATTCCACGTTCAAACTCTGTTAATTCCAGTCGTGTGGTCATAATCTCGTCGAAAACGTATTCTACATCTACATCTACATCCATACTCCGGAAGCCACCTGACGGTGTGTGGCGGAGGGTACCCCGAGAACCTCTATTGGTTCTCCCTTCTATTCCAGTCTCGTATTGTTCGTGGAAAGAAGGATTGTCGGTATGCTTCTGTGTGGGCTCTAATCTCTCTGATTTTATCCTCATGGTATCTTCGCGAGATATACGTAGGAGGGAGCAATATACTACTTGACTCTTTGCTGAAGGTATGTTCTCGAAACTTTAACAAAAGCCCGTACCGAGCTACTGAGCGTCTCTCCTGCAGAGTCTTCCACTGGAGTTTATCTATCATCTCCGTAACGCTTTCGCGATTACTAAATGATCCTGGAACGAAGCGCGCTGCTCTCCGTTGCATATTCTCTATCTCTTCCATCAACCCTATCTGGTACGGATCCCACACTGCTGAGCAGTATTCAAGCAGTGGGCGAACAAGCGTACTGTAACCTACTTCCTTTGTTTTCGGATTGCATTTCCTTAGGATTCTTCCAATGAATCTGAGTCTGGCATCTGCTTTACCCACGATCAACTTTATATGATCATTCACTTTTAAATCACTCCTAATGCGTACTCCCAGATAATTTATGGAATTAACTGCTTCCAGTTGCTGACCTGCTATTTTCTAGCTAAATGATAAGGGATCTATCTTTCTATGTATTCGCAGCACATTACACTTGTCTACATTGAGATTGAATTGCCATTTCCTGCACCATGCGCCAATTCGTTGCAGATCCTCCTGCATTTCAGTACAATTTTCCATTGTTACAACCTCTCGATACACCACAGCATCATCAGCAAAAAGCCTCAGTGAACTTCCAATGTCATCCACAAGGTCATTTATGTATATTGTGAATAGCAACGGTCCTATGACACTCCCCTGCGGCACACCTGAAATCACTCTTACTTCGGAAGACTTCTCTCCATTGAGAATGACATGCTGCGTTCTGTTATCTAGGAACTCTTCAATCCAATCACACAAATAGTCTGATAGTCCATATGCTCTTACTTTGTTCATTAAACGACTGTGAGGAACTGTATCGAACGCCTTGCGGAAGTCAAGAAACACGGCATCTACCTGTGAACCCGTGTCTATGGCCCTCTGAGTCTCGTGGACGAATAGCGCGAACTGGGTTTCACACGACCGTCTTTTTCGAAACCCATGCTGATTGCTACAGAGTAGATTTCTAGTCTCTAGAAAAGTCATTATACTCGAACATAATACGTGTTCCAATATTCTGCAACTGATCGACGTTAGAGATATAGGCCTATAGTTCTGCACATCTGTTCGACGTCCCTTCTTGAAAACGGGGATGACCTGTGCCCTTTTCCAATCCTTTGGAACGCTACGCTCTTCTAGAGACCTACGTAAGGGGGGGCAAGTTCCTTCGCGTACTCTGTGTAAAATCGATTTGGTATCCCATCAGGTCCAGCGGCCTTTCCTCTTTTGAGCGATTTTAATTGTTTATCTATCCCTCTGTCGTCTATTTCGATATCTACTATTTTGTCATCTGTACGACAGTCTAGAGAAGGAACTACAGTGCAGTCTTCCTCTGTGAAACAGCTTTGGAAAAAGACATTGAGTATTTCGGTCTTTAGACTGTCATCCTCTGTGTCAGTACCATTTTGGTCACAGAATGTCTGGACATTTTGTTTTGATCCACCTACTGTTTTGACATAAGACCAAAATTTCTTAGGATTTTCTGCCAAGTCAGTACATAGGACTTTACTTTCGAATTCATTGAACGCCTCTCGCATAGCCCTCCTCACACTACATTTCGCTTCGCGTAATTTTTGTTTGTCTGCAAGGCTTTGGCTATGTTTATGTTTGCTGTGAAGTTCCCTTTGCTTCCGCAGCTGTTTTCTAACTCGGTTGTTGTACCGCGGTGGCTCTTTTCCATCTCTTACGATCTTGCTTGGCACATACTCATCTAACGCATTATGTACGACGTTTTTGAACTTCGTCCACTGATCCTCAACACTATCTGTATTTGAGACAAAACTTTTGTGTTGAGCCGTCAGGTACTCTGTAATCTGCTTTTTGTCACTTTTGCTAAACAGAAAAATCTTCCCACCTTCTTTAATATTTCTATTTACGGCTGAAATCATCGATGCCGTAACCGCTTTATGATCGCTGATTCCCTGTTCTGCGTTAACTGTTTCAAATAGTTCGGGTCTGTTTGTCACCAGAAGGTCCAATCAGTTATCGCCACGAGTCGATTCTCTGTTTAACTGCTCAAGGTAGTTTTCAGATAAAGCACTTAAGAAAATATCATTGGATTCTTTGTTCCTGCCACCCGTTATGAACCTTTGAGTCTCCCAGTCTATACCGGGCAAATTAAAATCTCCATACAGTACTATAACATGGTGGGGAAATCTATTCGAAATATTTTCCAAATTATCCTTCAGGTGCTCAGCCACCACAGCTGCTGAGCCAGGGGGCCTATAGAGACATCCAATTACCATGTCTAAGCCTGCTTTAACCGTGACCTTCACCCAAATCTTTTCACATTTCGGATCTCCGTCAATTTCCTTCGATACTATTGCACTTCTTATCGCTATAAACACGCCTCCCCCTTCACTGTCCAGCCTGTCTCTACGGTATACATTCCAATCTGAGTTTAGGATTTCATTACTGTTTACGTCTGGTTTCAGCCAACTTTCTGTCCCTGGTACTATATGGGCGTTGTGACCGTTTATTAATGAGAGCAGTTATGGGACCTTTCTATAGACGCTCTGGCAGTTTACTATTAGCACATTAATATTGTTATTCCCTGTTGCATTTTGCCTACTCCTACCTTGCCGCGTCTCAGGAGGCGTCTTGTTGGGCCTAGGGAGGGAATTCACTAACCTAAAAAAACCATGTGCTCTCCACACGTACTCCACTACCCTTGTAGCCGCTTCCGGCGTGTAATGCACGCCTGACCTATTTAGGGGGACCCTACATTTCTCCACCAGATAGCGGAGGTCGAGAAATTTGCACCCCAGATCTCCGCAGAATCGTCTGAGCCTCTGGTTTAAGCCTTCCACTCGGCTCCAAACCAGAGGACCGCGATCGGTTCTGGGAACGATACTACAAATAGTTAGCTCTGATTCCACCCCGCGAGCGAGGCTTTCCGCATTCACCAATTCCGCCAACCGCCTGTACGAACTGAGGATGACCTCTGAACCCAGACGACAGGAGTCATTGGTGCCGACATAAGCAACAATTTGCAGTCGGGTGTACCCAGTGCTCTCTATCGCCGCCGGCAGGGCCTCCTCCACATCTCGGATGAGACCCCCCGGCGAGCAGACAGCGTGAACACTGGCCTTCTTCCCCGACCTTTCCGCTAAGGGGCTCCATCACCCGCCTAACGTTTGAGCTCCCGATAACTAATAAACCCCTCCCCCCGTGTGCCTGCTCGGACCTTGCTGAAGGAGCAGCCCCATGTCCACTCACAGGCAGAGCGGGCGATGCCACACGGCCAGCCTCCACATTTACCCTCCGCCTTGTGCGCCGCGAACGCCGCTGAACCCGCCACTCACCTTGGGGAGAGGGTGGCCCAACCGCGACCGGTACCCGCGAAGATGTCTCGACAGCAGGGACAGTGGGTGCAGCATGTAACACCTGGGGTGTACCATGCCACGCACCAGACTCCCCACTGAAGCTACACTCCGAAACAGCAGCCTGAAGACGGCTAACCGCGGCCTTCAACACGCTCAGCTGTTCGTGAACAGTGGCCAGCTCCTCCTGCATCCGTACACAGCAGTCACACAACCTAACCATCCTAAGGAATCAATTTACTGTAGAGAGTTAATCAACTTTTAACTAGACTGCTAATTCACTAAAGGCGGCTGATTGTTGACTAAACTGTGATTGCTAGCCACTTTTTGTAGAAAACAATGAAAATAGCACTACCTGTCTCTGGACTGTATTGAAAACAAACACTAGCACTACTGGCACTGTGGTTGACTAAAGGGACTCTCTCTCAATGTATTCAAAACAAACACGAAATCTATGGACCAATATTATTAGCACTTGACAATTAAAGCCGGCCGAAGTGGCCAGGCGGTTAAAGGCGCTGCAGTCTTGAACCGCAAGACCGCTACGGTCGCAGGTTCGAATCCTGCCTCGGGCATGGATGTTTGTCATGTCCTTAGGTTAGTTAGGTTTAACTAGTTCTAAGTTCTAGGGGACTAATGACCTCAGCAGTTGAGTCCCATAGTGGTCAGAGCCATTTGCACCATTTTTTCGACAATTAAAGCTTCCTGAAAGCAAAAACACACGGAAGAAGAAGTGACAAGTAAGAAAAGTACAGTTAATACTTAAATTAAGGTAGCTCGCTGCACAGCAGACGTGAAGCAGGCGGCAGTTACGACGACACTGACACTACTGGCACTATGGCTGACTAAAGGGACTCTCTCTGACTGTATTCAAAACAAACACGAATCTATGGAACACTATTACTAGCACTCGACATGAGTCACCTGAGCACAAATGATAGCTTTGCCATTGCACTGCCCTTTTACACCTTGTGTACGCAATACTACCACCATTTGTATACGTGCATGTCGCTGTCCCATGACTCTCGCCACCACAAGGTAAGATGCTCTTTGTGGCATTGACCCAGTGGCACAACGCGGAACAATTGTGAAATGCCACACCGTGGTGACACCCCATACAAAAGATACAGAAGTTAAAACGTTCTTTTGGATTTTAAAGAACTGAGAAAATTGCTGATGCAGCATTCTTTCGAACCTTACTTGCTCGGACGTCAAGATTAATCTCAACGACCACCACAGGAATCTACATGAAAAGCGTAATTCAGCAGAGTAATAACAATGTACCAGAACTTCTACTGCGTATGATCTGTTGTAATAAGTTGGGTTACCTTCATTGCTGATTGTCAGGCTCCGGATTGTTATTGGCGAGCAGATAAGCGCACCGTATTTGTATTAAATACAATGCAACAAATAATTTGAGTTCCTTTGAGTGATATGAATAAGCATTAATTTGATAAATTTAGATGACATATGTTCGATTTTTCTGTGGTGTGGTAATCTGCACATAATAGCGCGTGGATGGCTCGCAAATCTACACATCACTAAATTGATCTCCCTCCAGCTTAAATTACTCTGAAATAGGGTAACTTTTAAAAACCATTAGTGAGAAAAGAAAACTACAGTGATTTACAAACTGAACATGGACAAAAGTAGTAAATACGATTATTATTAGCAAACTGTATGACAAGGGTGCAAATATGCTACGCTACTGCCAGGGTGACAGAGCCACAAATGAAGTGACATAAGATAGACGGCAAATCGTGCATCTTTTGTTTACAAATGAATATCATCACTCACCTCAGCTATTACAATACTAATTTGCTAGCGACATCTTAGGTTCGCTTTGATATCGAAACATTTACCTATAAGGGTAATATTGCTTATTACTTCGATAGCTTCGGCACTTTACCACATACTCCGGAAGTATTTCAAAAACTGGACAGTAAAGTATAACAATACGTTGCATTCCCTAAAAGTCACAGGTATGGCCACATTCGCTTTAAATACTTCTGAACTCTACATAAATTAGTAAGTCTTTCACCACATACTGACAATATCACAATGGATGTCATCGCACGAGGTGTAACGTTTAACCTATGTCGTAAAAAGTCGATTATAACTGCTTTCTTCAATCCCACACTACAGTTCTCTCATAATGAGTACGAAATTGCCTTGCTCAGCTTATTTAGTTACCACTGCACACCGAATAGTATATCAAGATAGAACAATTTGCACTTCTATAATCAGACACTTGACTAGAAAATTCTCAAAAGAGTTACTTTAAAACGTGGAACTTACTGACTCAATGAAACTACCCGGTGATCAAAAAGTCAGTATAAATTTGAAAACTGAATAAATCACGGATTAATGTAGATAGAGAGGTACAGATTGACATACATGCTTGGAATGACATGGCTTTTTTTATTAGAACCAAGACAATACAAAATTTCAAAAAATGTCCGACAGATGGCGCTTCATCTGATCAGAATAGCAATAATTAGCATAACAAAGTAAGACAAAGGAAAGATGATGCTCTTTACAGGAAATGCTCAATATGTCCACCATCATTCCTCAACAATAGCTGTAGTCGAGGAATAATGTTACGAACAGAACTGTAAAGCAAGTCGGGAGTTATGGTGAGGCATTGGCGTGAGGTCTGGGGACCTGGGAGGCCAAGCATGACGAAGATGGCTGCTGAGCACACGATCATCATCAAACGACGTGCGCAAGAGATCTTTCACGCGTCTAGCAATATGGGGTGGAACGCCATTCTGCATAAACATCGTACGTTCCAGCAGGTGTTTATTACCAGGCTGGGGATGATGCGATCCTGTAACATATCGGCGTACCTCTCACCTGTCACGGTAGTAGTTACAAAACCAGAATCACGCATTCCCTTGGAGAAAAAAGGCCCGATAAAGGTAGATGTGGTAAATCCAACCCATACCATGACTTTCTCGTCGTGCAATGGTGTTTCCACGACAGTTCTAGGATTTTCGGTAGCCCGAATTCTGCAGTTGTGGGCGTTGACAGACGCTCGGAGCATGAAATGAGCTTCGTCGGTCCACAACACGTTACTCAACCAATCTTCATCTTTCGCCATCCTTTGAAACGCCGACACCGCAAATGCCCTCCGCTTCACTAAATCGCCAGGTAACAGTTCATGATGCCGATGTATTTTGTACGGATAGCATCGGAGGGTCCGCCTAAGTGCCAACCAAACAGTAGTATACGGAATGCCGGTGCGACGTGAAACTGCATGAGCGCTGTTCACGATTGGTTTGAGAACAGTCTGGACAATTCGGCCACTGAGGTCGTTCGAGATGAATCTCATCGAACATTTATTGGATATAATCGAGAGGTCACTTCGTGCACAAAATCTGCACTGGTAATAAATTCGCAATTATGGGTGTCTATAGAGGCAGTGTGGCTCCGTATTTCTGCCGGGGACTGCCAACGACTTGTTTAGACCATGACACGTTGAGCTGCTGCTCCACGCCCGGAAAAAGGACATCGGGCACGATATTAGAAGGCATCCCATGACTCTGGTCACTTCAGTCTAATGTTGGCCGTAGGACTCTGATATCTGGTTTGTTATTTCATCCTCACTATGCCCCACAACCTCCAGCTCTTTGACAAATTGGATTGGGGAATGATACACATAGCGACATTGACCCATTGCCATCCTCGGACCTGGAATCAATGCCAACATCTAATGTGAAGGCTACTCCTGTCTTTCCCACTCCCTCAGTCAGGCAGCCCTGACACAACGTTTCTCGACACAGCCCTGCCATTCTCATCTATCAGAGATCGCCACCATTGATTTTCGCAGGCTCTTTCTTGGGTGCTATGCCATTGCTGGTGGTGGAAATCCTCTTAAATTTATCTTATGTGGCACCGATGCTGTTCATGCTATCCCTGTTATTATCCATGCCCTCTTGATGATATTCGCCGTCGAACGTCTGCCACGCAGTCGGGTGTGTTGGATAACTGGCATCTTATCGATAACCTCCTCACACAATGTGTGCTATCCAAAGGCTGAGCAGGTGCTCCATATGTTCAAAACAGAGATATGGAACTCCTTACAGATTTCTACCACAGTATCCCTGCACAGCTTCCTCGCAATCTGTCATTCAGCCCCTGTCAACAGGTCAGTCTGTCTGAAATACTGCAAGGGTGACAGCACGCTCTCTGTTCACTATCCTGCATTCCGTGAAGTAGACCCGTCTCTGTACTGACTGTGCCGTGGATATGGCGCCCATGTCTGGACACACACATTTGGATGACATCCTCGATGGATCCATGGGTTTCTTGTCTGCCTCAGGGAGTATCAGTTGTTTGACATCATGGTTAAGCACATCCATTTGTGCTGCTCTCATAACCAGCTCCAGCCACATCTACAGTTGTTCTTGGCACCTCAACCTCAGTTCCAACACGCAGGGAAGAAACTAGGTCCACCACCAGTCTCCCTCTCGCTCTCACCCAACACCTCCCATGCCACCAATCCCCCTCTAACTATAGGGTTGGTGAAATGTTCATGAAATGGGAGCTTATGGAGTGAGAGCCCTTCCTATGCTCTGGCCTTCCCTCACTCCTGTCTGCTGCCTCCAGTGTACAAGTGCTTCTCCCACCAACACTGTCGTTGGTTGGTTAACTTGCGCTAACTAGCCCTGAGCCCACTGGTATTCCAACCGTTGTCAGGGTAATCTGCCACTTCACCTGTGCCCCCTCCTATCAGCACTGTCAGAATGCTGAAAATGTTTGACCCTGGTAATTTCAGTTAAGAGGGATTTAATATCCCTCAAATATCCGATTTTGGTCGCTTCTCAGAGGCGATAAGGATCATGGCGGATGGTAGCCACCTGGAACACGCGTAGCATGTCACATGCGCCAAGTCGCTCACAGCAGTGTGCCAGGTGGACAGCTGTGATTTAGTCTAGTGAAGTCCATGAGAGAACTGCTATCAATCACTCCATTCTGCTTGGATTTCGACCCTGTATTGTACCTAGACTTTCGTGTTCTAGTTATTGACTGTCATTTACTGTTCTGTTGTTGTTTTTTTTGGGGGGGGGGAGGGAGGAGACGAGACAGCGAGGTCATTGATCTCATCGGATTAGGGAAGGATGGGGAAGGAGGTCAGCCGTGCCCTTTCAAAGAACCATCCTGGCATTTGCCTGGAGCGATTTAGGGAAATCTCGGAAAACCTAAATCAGGATGGCCGGACGCGGGATTGAACCGTCGTCCTCCCGAATGCGAGTCCAGTGTCTAACCACTCCGCCACCTCGCTCGGTTTTACTGTTGTGCTCTTGATATACTTGGTTCTGTTCACGGAGTACGATTTAGTAGCGGGAGTGGATAGGAAATTCTTCTGTTGTAAGTCCAATTCAAGAAACTTGTAGAGAGTCTCTACTGTAGAACTGTATGATATGTAATGTGTACGTTTTCGCTTTCTCTTACAATACAACTACCACATTATCATAGCCTCTTCCACGATCATTTTCAGTGATCCATCGAAACAGGCTGGTAGAGGGTAACCACGAGAGAATAACTGCAGCAGGTAACACGTTCTGTCATCCGTCATGTGAACACTTTCAAAATTCGCTCGAATCTTAGTGTGTGTCAACACATCTGAACGTATCCTAAATCACATCTAACACCACAGCATATAGGTGATGGAGCGCCTGAAACAAAGACACGCACCAGTGGCACTGCACCTAATTGAGTTTTCTGTGTAGTTTCCGTTATAGTATCTCACTTGGCGTCTAGCGATGAATCACCAAACCGCGCGATGCTCCCCACTATGTACGCAAATATTCACCTCTTCCAAATGTCCAAACAACGAACAACCTGTGCACTATTATTTGTAATACGGGTATCACTAAGTGCAAGGATTCTACCTCTTGTGATGTCAGGGGGAAACTGCTTGATAATATACTGTACCGACAGTCACGTAGGCATCAGCTTTATCCCTAATGCCAGGTGTAATTAAAATCTGACTTTCATTAATTAAGGTATTGTTAGAAATTAATGAGGGGAGATTACAAAACTGTTCATATACTCGTAAGTGTTGCAGTTAGACTGAAATAAACAGATGTGTGGAAATCACAACTTAACAAATTTAATCGTACTGAGTTTTAACAAAAGAGTGTATAATGACGGATGGCCAAGAATTCGACTTGCGAGCTGTGCCCTGCCATGAGTGCCATAGCAATCTGCTTTGCTGCACATTTCCCCCACCTCCACGGCACACTGGCTATGTGTGAGGAGGAGGAAGAGGAGGAAACTACGAACACGCTTCATTTAAATGGCAATTCAGCCGCACTGAGCGTAACTTGGTACTGTATTTTACACTTCTCAACAAAACAGATTACCAAAAAAAAATGTTCAGTATTATTTAATTACTTTTGGTGCACTGAAAAAATAATACAATTTTTATATGGTACAAACAGTCGACGTAAGAACAGACATAGACAATTTCACGGATTTTGGATTCAAATTGCCACGTCACCTTGACTTACTTAGTTTCATAACCGAAGAAACGTCTTTCACACTCAGTCATCGAAATGTTTACCACGACTGCAATTTCATTACGGAGACGTGGAAACTCTCCTCCAGGAAAATGACGTAGACTTCCTGGACAGTTTGAACGTTAAGGAATTTGTCTTTTCAAACGGGAATTACACTTCAGATCAGTCAGTTCCATCTGTACATGCACTAGGGCACTTTCAGCTCGAAAACAAATAAAAGTTTAGCATTTTCCTCAAGGCTTTTAGACAACTATCCTTGTAACTCTTTCAACGCCATAATAAATTTTTCAAATCTCTCGTTTTCTTTCACGTCAGTGAGACTGAGGAACTGGACTATGTTTGACAGAATTTGTCCCTACTACTGTACTATTTTATTTTTAAATGGATCCCCAGGATATTAGAAATAAGTCGCTTTTCACGTTGGACTATCTTACTGTGGGCACAGCGCAGTCACGTTCACATAAACTGTTGGTTCTGAAATCCTCCCCGATGTTCTAATTTTCGTTCTTGTTCTCTTTTTCCTTCATAAATTCTACAATAGCGGGATTTAAATCAAAAAATCATTCCAGTTCCCTTGACTTAACCAATTTTTGATTCCACACAAAACTGTAGCAACTGACGGTGGAGTAGTGCCCAAGACATTGCCTTCAACCTAGTTCTGTGCTGTGTTGAACTTCGTTCAGCGCTACTTACCGACACTTCACTAGTCACACCATCTACTTCTCCACCTGTTCCACGCCAGAAAACTTACCACAAAGTTCTTCATCAGGTACGAAATAATGAAACCCGTCTGTCGATCTTTCTGCTTTTTTGCTCCTTCATAGTCAGCTAAATCTTTAAATTTTTTCTGCTTGGTACTGCAAAGCCGTTTCGTAATAAAATTGCAGTACTCACCGATTATGCGACTGCGTAACAGATAGAATTGTCATCCATCTCTTATCATACCAGCTCAGTTTCAAAAGCTTGTGACTATAGATCGTTAGAATGCCTCTTTCTGAGCAAACAGCCAATAAACCTGTGAACGTCCTTCGTACCACGAATAAATAACGAATGGTAAACGGCGCTGACAAAGTTATTCTGCAAAACTGAGGTGAGCTGTACTGACCGAAAAACGTCACATCCCCCCTCCCACACTGTTCAGGCAAAGTTCACCGGAAAACCGAGAGACGGCTTTCAGACTTAGATGTCGTTCATAACTACAAATAATAGTTCAGGAGGTGCATTCCATTTAAGGTTGGAATTTACATTATATGTAACGAATTTGATGTTTGTTTAGCAGTTAGTAGAAGCACAGCTGTTTCTAGACAAAGTTCATACGTTTAAACAGTATTCTGACGGGTGTCGTGTGACGAGGACCTACCGTCGGGTAGACCGCTCGCCTGGTGCAATTCTTTCGATTTGACGCCACTTCGGCGACTTGCGCGTCGATGGGGATGAAATGATGATGATGATTAGGACAACACAACACCCAGTCCCTGAGCGGGGAAAATCTCCGATCCAGCCGGGAATCGAATCCGGGCCCTTAGGATTGACAGTCTGTCGCGCTGACCACTCAACTACCGGGGGGGACAGGTACTGAAATGAGACGAACTAGACCTCAGGTAAGACGGATGCGTCGGTCGTCGAAGGTAGGACCCTTTGTAGTTATTCGGACCGCCTGGCCAATGAAGCAATAAGTAGTTACAGGACTCAGGATATGTCATACACGGATAACGTTAAACAGTTGCACGCATCTATCAGTAGCATGTAACCTACGTCCAATTTTGGGCTGTTCTGAAAAAAAAATCTTATTAACACATATGAAGAAGTCACAGGAGAACATAAACAAATTGTTAGTCATTAGAATATATTAAACAGATACGTGATTCAGTTGAAGACACCTTCTTTATTTTCTTTTTTTTTGGGGGGGGGGGTTGCAAGTCTGTTCGCTGTCCATTGAACAGTAAATTTCGTATATGTATTCACTTATTGTGTATTATTCCCGACTTGAAGTATATTTCGTAGCCAAGTATTGTAAATGGCACTGCACACTGCGCGCACTGAATGAGTGTCTCTGTAAGGCTGAGTTTATATTTTGGCACCGAACAGCTATCGCCAGTTATGGTCACGTGCCCAACTTTCTACGTCTACAGTTCGCTACAGCTCAGGCAGCACTGTCTGTTTCAGGGAGCAAGGACACATTATATGTGTACTTGTCCGCTCGCAGTCGCTTGGTGTGCGCTTGCAGTGCGCTTGTATAAAAAATTCATTTAATTCTTCCTAACTTATGTAACTCTGAAGACAGTCATCAACTGCCTACTTTTTAAAGCTTAAACACAAGCACTTCTGTACTAAGTCAATAGTATCACAGTTCTATATTTCAGTTTTATGTGAAAGGTTATTTCCAATATCGTCCCACTGCATCGTATATTTTTGAAAACATAGACTTCTCTGAGAAATAGTTACATTATACTTGCGTGTGCCTTAGGAAACAGGAACATTTATAAGAGTGTGATATTTTGGTCTGTAATTATGCAGGCATGGGCCTCAACAGTGACGCATACTGAAGGTAAAGCGTCATCATTGTTTATTGTTAGAGCAACATATCCCTCTGTGTACTACACATATAACAGAAAACGAGTAGAAGACTCCACATACCACGGAAAGAAAAAGATAAGAGAGGTTTCACAATGACAGAAATAGAATCTTTCCTAACTATGTATTAGTGTCACTCTCACAGTAGATAATTCAAAACGCATATAGCCCTAGTATTACTAACATCAGATCAATGAATATTGGCAGAAATAAAACTGACACTGGTTATTAAACTACTGCCTTGTATTCCCATACGTATGTACAGTCGTTCTCAAAAGTATCCGAACGACCTGAATTGAATTTCGCCTTACCCGCATGCAACCTGCAAAAAGCAGCTGTCTAGCCGATCCTCTAATCGCTCCTTGGTACAGTCGTTTGACTATTGAAAAGGGTAACAAGTCACTACTAGAAAACTCTGCTCTGTATCGCAATAACTCAAGTTGTAAAGTAATACCACGATACTACAAATATCAGGGAACACCTTGCGACAGATAATACTGTGCTTAAGGCTTGTAAGCTCACATTTATTATAATAATTGACATACCTGAAATGTTACCACTCTCATTAACACGTCAGATAGGTAATGCACGTAGTAAGTTCGTCGTATTCATGATTTCCTCTTCAAAGTAACATATCATACTTGTCATTTAACACAAACTCACATTAAAAATTTACGTTTTTCACTAGCAGCTAGTGGAGAATATGTATGAACTTCAAATGACACGACGAACCGCCTCGTTCTGCGTATGGATTCAAACCCATGTCATGGAGACTAAGATTTCGTGACTGACGGAAACTAACAGTCATTCCTGACTAGTCACACAGAGAGTGATATACCTCGATTTTAGACAGTATCAGTTAGCAAATATCAACTTTAAATTACATAAAGTAAACACTTTTAACGGACGTGAATTCCTACCCAGCATCTATTGTCCCTGTTAACGAACTACGAGAGATGTTAAATATTGCTTCTTCACAAGTAACTTACTTGAAATGCCGTGAGGTAAAGCTTTGTGTTGGATAGGGATTCGAACCCAGGACCTAATCGGATTTCTATCGAAGCACAATCAAATGTGACACATCGGATTTTCCCGACAGTAGCTAGATGTTTTAACTGAAATGACGAGACGAAGCATTACTTTTTTCCTTCTGAGGACTCCAACCAGACACCTATCGCTGTTATATTCTAGAGAAAACAAACGTTAAATATCGGTCTGTTATACCAGCAGCGACATGTGAGAGTTTTTGAACTAGAAATAACATGACGAAGATTTCAGTGCTTACTGGTAATCGAACTCCACTCATACCGTTGTTGACTGCACACAAAGAGACATCAGCTACCGAATTTTTCTCCACCAGCAGCTCGGAACAACATCCTTGAAGTTACAGTGATCTCTCAAATAGTTCTGTGTCTCACTGAGAGTAAAAAACGTCAGATATCGTTAGTGTTGACAACGAATGAAAATGCATTAAAAAACAAAATTATCCAACAGCAGATAGGTGTTCTCTTGCTAGAGCTTGATAATACATAATGGATACTTTAGTGCCAGGCCAGGATTCGAACCCATTCACGCGCAATATGTGGAGATGTTGAGGAATCTGCAATTTTGAACAAACAACTAACTGCAGTCGATCTGTATTGTCACGAAGGGATCAAATACCCCATTAAGCCGTGTCTGAGTTGAATTCCCAGGCCAGAACCAATTTCATCGACATACAGAAACTCAAATAAAAAATGGAATAAGTGTCCTGTGACCCTACATAGCGTTTGTTTCGTCACTAGAAATAAATAACTAGTATAAGAGAGTTTACTGGTGATAGAGTTCCCACATTTCGCCACTCCTGACTTTATTGTGGTTCAACCTAACGTCTCTTTAGTAGAGAACGAATATCTTGTTTAATGTGAATTTCAGACCACAATGCCATTATACCTTCTTTTGGCGTAGCCAGAATAGAATAGAATCTCTCTCTTCCTATTAAAAAATAATCGGCGGAATTTGGAATCGAACCCAGACCATCATCATACGATCCTAACATCAATCCACCAGACCACCAAACCCCTCTTCCCCAACACTCATTTTTCTATCATAACACATTTGCGGCACACTCGATGAGAATTCTGACACACAGACTCCCTGTAGTGGTTTGCAGCATGTTCGGTACATTCATTTACTTGATTGACTGAATCGCCATGACCTAGCTGTCTTTGCTACCCCGTGCATACATTCGATTCTGTTTTGTATCACCGAAATAAAATCACGTAACTGCCACCTACACAGAACTGCCAACAGTGTAGGATGCAGAAATTTATATAGGAAGTGTTCCTTTTCATTTGCGCTACTCTATTGCGCTATCTGTTTGTTGAAAACGTCGTGCAGTGCAAAAGAAAAGCTGTAACTGTCTGTCTCTCAGAAGTCTAGATCCGACCATATGTTTTCTCTTACAGCACTGTGGAATGCTGAAGTTCTGGAGGAACTGTCGCTGACATCTGGAGGGGTTGTAGCTATATGACAGCTAGTAGCGTAACGGTAAGCGTCAGGCACTGTAGATAAGACTTCGCCAATTCTATTACACTCGCTGCTACGTTTATTAAAACGCTATTACGTTGTCTGCTGTAGTTATCAATTTAATGGAACTTTGAACATAATTCCCTTCACTTCTCCACCCAAAATAGTCCCATGTGGAAAAAGGGCTAACGTTCTGCGACATTTTGTTCTTTTCAGGTTTAATAGACGGCCAGGCTTGAAATTAAATTATGAATATTTTTGTACTGGATCAGGAATCGCACCCACATACTTACCTCTGGGGGAGACCTAGAGAAGACTGCAGTCTTGGAAAAAGGGACGAAATGATTGAACTATAGTGTTCCGAGAGATTCATATCCTCAAAAGACGAGATACTAATTCGAATCACAGTCCAGCACCTAATTTTGCAACGTCTCTAGTTCAATAAAGTACAAGTAAAGTAAGAGCCCTGTTCCTTTAAATGGCCATCCGTTCATCAAAAAAAATTTTTTTTAATGTAAGTAAGTTTACTTACGACAGTATTTCTGTTTACCATGACCTCCACCTATGTCATTTCCCAACGTAAACCGGCTCTGCCCCGTTGGGACTGAAGTAACGTAATGTTTAACGCGGATTATGGATTATAACGTATTTCTCTTGAGGTTACCAGAGGTAAAGTAAATCTGTTTGTGCCTCTAAAAAGTAAATGCCTGAACCCACGCATTGCAGTTGTTATAGTTCGTTACACCAGACCATTGTGGCCACATTTCCCAAACCCAGGAGTGTGCTGTAACGGATGCTGTGCTTAGCTTACAAAATGCGAGTCTATTAAATGGTTCAGTAGAAGCAAGCTTTTAACGCGGAGATTATGCTATTCTCAAGCCAGCAGAATGCAAAGACTCTTCTAGGCATCATAGCCTCGATGTGAAACCATTTTGAAATTTTCACTGATTCAGGAAATTTCTTCGTTCGAGAAAACCCACTGTGAAGTGTGAAGTTATCGGATAATTCGATTATTACCGTTATTATTAGTATCATTTTCTTCATACCACTTCTGGAACACAAGTGCTTGAAGATCATTTAAGGCCTTTTGGTCATTATAGAAGTAGTTGCCCAAGAACGGGTTCTTTCGCTGTCTACGGAATGCTTTTCATGATAATATCAAACATCAGCAATTATTTGTGTCTAACGTTAAAACTAAAGTAATTGATGAAGACGTTACTTGATAACAAAAACACGCTGCCTTTCTTCATTTACTTGCGCCTAGAACTGGCTGACGAATACTGCCAAACCAAAAGCCAAGGGATCTTACTGCCTTCCGATGTACGTCGCTGTCAGTTCTTCCATATGATTTGGTCGACGTGACATGTTTCAATTTGTGCATGACAGAGAATGCTTTAGAAAATCAATTGTTTTCCTTTGCAATAAACAGAAATATTTTAATTCTAAGCTACCCAAGTTCAAAATTTTCGCAATATTAGTTCAAATTTAATATTCGCTTCTATAATGTAGAAAAGTATTTCACAATTGCAAAACCCGCATCCGACGCATTGTCCTTACACTTAGTCGCTGGCCATAAATTCTAACTCAGAGTGACACCAGTTTAAGTAACCTAATGTAGCGAAGACTGTTTGCCAGTGCTCTTTCTCACCGGAAAAAATGCAATTCACTCATTGGGATCCATAAGTACACTGTAACAGTAATTTCTGTGTGTATGCAATGCATACGGATTGTAGAATTCAGTGGTGCTCTCTTTTCCACTTCTGTATACAATATGCCTGACCTAAACAGGCCCTTTATCATTACAGGCCCTGGGCGGTGCAACATCATACTGACAACAGTAATGTGCTTTACCACTGGTAACCTCAAGAGAAAGACGTTATAATCCCGAACCCGCATTAAACATCACGTTCCTTCATTCCCAACTGGACACAGCCGGTTTACTTTGGGAAATGACATAGGTGGAGGTCATGGTAAACAGAAATACTGTTGCCAGTAAACTTACTTACATTAGAAAAAAAAATTTTTTTTTGATGAACCTTGTTTGACAGCTTTAACTCAGAACAAGATTTCTTACATGCATGAGCATTGTGAGACTGTTATAGATAACATCAGAGAATTCGCGTATACCCTCTCTCATGTTTAGTATTGTTTTAACAACACTATTTCTCTGCCTCGTGATGACTGGGTGTTGTGTGATGTCCTTAGGTTAGTTAGGTTTAAGTAGTTCCAAGTTCTAGGGTACTGATGACCATAGATGTTAAGTCCCATAGTGCCCAGAGCCATTTGAAGCATTTTTTGAACAACACTAAAAGAAACCTTAAGAATATTGTGCAGTGTATTATAATAAATGAAATAAAACTACCCACGATAACCTTACGACGAAAGTCTGTTTTAATAAAACTGAGTATCTGTACACAAGCGTGTGTCTATCGGCACGAATTAGTAAAATACTAGTCACTTCGATTTCAATTGGGTCTGTGTTTAATTGGTATACTGTGTCATAGTCAACAGGTATGCAAATGGGTAATTTCATATTAAAGTGATTTATTTCTAGAAACCCAAAATTTGCTTGTTAGCAGCGGAAAGAGGCGTTACCTGTTGTACAGCATTGTAAGTTTTTCACCATTGCACGATGAGCTGAAAGTATTTTCTTGCGATTTACTTATCGATGTTTGATCTGACTCGTTGTAGCTCTTTCACAGAAGGGAAAAACTTTAAAGTGTGCGAGACTGGAACCGCGAACCGTAGCAGGCACATTTCTACAGGTCACCACGTCACCACACAGCTAGCAAAGAGGTACGTGTTATGCCTTCCTCCTACGAGGAGGAAGAACTCGTAAACCGCCCGCATCTCGTGCTCGTGCGGTAGCGTTCTCGCTTTCCACGCCCGGGTTCCCGGGTTCGATTCCCGGCGGGGTCAGGAATTTTCTCTGCCTCGTGATGGCTGGGTGTTGTGTGCTGTCCTTAGGTTAGTTAGGTTTAAGTAGTTCTAAGTTCTAGGGGACTTATGACATCAGCAGTTGAGTCCCATAGTACTCACAGCCATTTGAACCATTTTTTTCCATTAAAATGACACGTTCCACATCATTACGAAATGTCGTATTCATGATCTATGGAACAAGTGTTAATCTAATCTAATCATATCATACTGCTGAGTAGCCATGAAGAGTCATGAATTACCGAAATTTTCGCCAATATCAGTAACCAAATCTAAACCTGAAAATGAAAGACGACAGTTTTTGTAATAAATCGGGACTCCTATCAAGACCCTTTCATCCCTGTTAACTAACCTCGAAAGATGTCTGATATACCTAAATTCAGAAGTATAAAAGCGTGTATGCATTTAAAGATGAAGCACGTGATGTGAAGTTCTGTGACGGAGATACGAACACAACACGTAATAGCATTGATAACTAAGTAAAATCAAATGTTACTAATCGGTTTTTCTTACCACCTGCTAGGTAATTGAATCTAAAATAAGGATACAAATTTTTGTGCCTGAGCGACAATCTAACCGCACTCCTATCGTTCTTCTTTATCGTGCACGAATATAACTATCAGACGACAGATAATGTAGAATGATGCGCTCTCCCCACACACAATACAAAAGCTTCGAGGAGGATCTGCAGCCTGGCCGTCTATTACACCTGAAAAGAACGAAATGTCGCAGAACGTTAGCCCTTTTTCCACATGGGACTATTTTGGGTGGAGAAGTGAAGAGAATTATGTTCAAAGTTCCATTACATTGATAACTACAGCAGACATCAGAATTTCATTTTAATAAACATAGCAGTGAATGTAATAGAACTGGCGAAGTCTTATCTACAGTGCGCGACGCTTACCGTTACGCAACTAGCTGTCATATAGCTAAAAACCCTCCAAAAGTCAACGTAATTTCCTCCATAAATTCCGCATTCCAAGGTGCTGTGAGATAATGCATATGGCCGGATCTAGACTTCTGAGAGACAGCAGTTACAGCTTTTCGTTTGCACTGCACGAAGTTTTCAACCAACAGATAGCGCAATGGAGTAGCTCAAATGGAAAGAAACACTTCGTATATTAATTTTTGCATTCTAACTGTTGACAGTTATGTGTAGGTGGCAGTTACGTGATTTTATTTCGGTGATTACAAAATAGAATCGAATGTATGCACGGGGTAGCCGAGGCAGCTAGTTCATGGCGATTCGGTCAACCTAGTAAATGAATGTACCGAACGTGCTGCAAACCGCTACAGGGAGCCTGTGTGTCAGAATTCTCATCGAGTGTGCCGCAATTGTGTTATAGAAAATGAGCTTCTCAGAAAGGGATTTGGTGGTCTTTTGGATTGATGATAGGTTGCTATGACGAAGGTGTGGGTTCGATTGCGATTTCTGCCGATGATTTTTTAATAGGAAAAGGCAGATTCTATTCTCTTCTGGCTATGCCAAGTGGAGACGTTATAATGGCATTGTGGTCTGAAATTCACATTAAACATGATATTCGTTCTCTACTAAAGAGACGTTAGGTTGAACCACAATAAAGTCAGGAATGGCGAAATGTGGGAACGCTATCACCAGTAACCTCTCTTATACTAGTTATTTATTTCTAGTGACAAAAAAAAACGCTATGTAGAGTCACAGGACACTTATTCCATCTTTTATTTAAGCTTCTGTATGTCGATAAAATTGGTTCTGACCTGGGAATTCAACTCAGACCGCCCTTAACGCGGAATTTGGTCCCTTCGTGACAATACAGCTCGACTACAGTTTGTTGTTTGTTCAAAACTGCAGATTCCTCAACATCTCCACATATTGCGCATGCATGGGTTCGAATCCTGGCCTGACACTAAAGTTTCATTATGTATTATCAAGCTCTAGCACGAGAACACCTATCTGCTGTTGGATAATAATTTTTATTTTTAATGCATTTTCATTTGTTGTCAACACTAACGATATCTGACGTTTTTTACTCCCAGTGAGACACAGAACTATTTGAGAGATCA
Source organism: Schistocerca cancellata (assembly GCF_023864275.1). NCBI lineage: Eukaryota > Metazoa > Arthropoda > Insecta > Orthoptera > Acrididae > Schistocerca > Schistocerca cancellata. Next base: position 682,065,955 of record NC_064627.1, read on the forward strand.
CTGTATGTTCAAGTATGTTATTAAGAGCTGCTGGTGGAGAAAAATTCAGTAGCTGATTTCTCTTTGTGTGTAGTCAACAACGATATGTGTGGAGTTCGATTATCAGTCAGCACTGAACTCTTCGTCATGTTATTTCTAGTTCAAAAACTCTCACATGTCGCTGCTGGTATAACAGACTGATATTTAACGTTTGTTTTCTCTAGAATATAACAGCGATAGGTGTCTGGTTGGAGTCCTCAGAAGGAAAAAAGTAATGCTTCGTCTCGTCATTTCAGTTAAAACATCTAGCTACTGTCGGGAAAATCCGATGTGTCACATTTGATTGTGCTTCGATAGAAATCCGATTAGGTCCTGGGTTCGAATCCCTATCCAACACAAAGCTTTACCTCACGGCATTTCAAGTAAGTTACTTGTGAAGAAGCAATATTTAACATCTCTCGTAGTTCGTTAACAGGGACAATAGATGCTGGGTAGGAATTCACGTCCGTTAAAAGTGTTTACTTTATGTAATTTAAAGTTGATATTTGCTAACTGATACTGTCTAAAATCGAGGTATATCACTCTCTGTGTGACTAGTCAGGAATGACTGTTAGTTTCCGTCAGTCACGAAATCTTAGTCTGCATGACATGGGTTTGAATCCATATGCAGAACGAGGCGGTTCGCATGTCATTTGAAGTTCATACATATTCTCCACTAGCTGCTAGTGAAAAACGTAAATTTTTAATGTCATTTTGTGTTAAATAACAAGTATGGTATGATACTTTGAAGAGGAAATCATGAATACGACGAACTTACTACGTGCATTACCTATCTGATGTGATATTGAGAGTGGTAACATTTCAGGTATGTCATTTATTGTAATAAACGTGAGCTTACAAGCCTTAAGCACAGTATAATCTGTGGTAAGGTGTTCCCTGATATTTGTAGTATCGCGGTATTACTTTACAAATTGAGTTATTGCGATACAGAGCAGAGTTTTCTAGTGGTGACTTGTTGGAACCATTTTCAATAGTCAAACATCTGTACCAAGGAGCGATTAGAGGACCTGCTAGACAGCTGCGTTATGTGGGTTGCATGAGAATCAGGCAGAATGCAATTCAAGTCGTTCGGATACTTTTGAGGATGACTGTACATATTTAGCTTCATACAGTTTTTTGATGATGTGTTGGTCTAACATCACCTTTGGACATTTTTTCTCGTATCAGTTATGCCAATCAAGTACATGAAGCAAAGTTATTATGCACTGAAGTGCCAAGGAAATGTTACACCGGTCTAATATCGTGTATGCCCCGCGAGCACGCAGAAGTGCTGCAACACAACATGGTGTGGACTCGACTACTGTCTGACGTAGTGCTGGAGGGAATTGACACCATGAATCCTGCAGGGATGTCTATAAATCCATAAGAGTACGAGGGGATGGAGACCTCTTCTGAACAGCACATTGCAAGGCCTCCAAGATATCCTCAATAATGTTCATGTTTGTGGTGTTTGATAGTCAGCGGAAGTGTTCAAACTCGTAGTGTTCCTGGAGCCACTATGCAGCAATTCTGGACGTATGGGGTATCGTATTGTCCTGCTGGAATTGCCCAAGTCTGTGGAATGCACAATGGACATGAATGGATGCAGGTGATCAGACAGGATGCTTACGTACGTGTCACTGCCAGAGTCGTATCTAGACGTATCAGGAGTCCCATATCATTCCAACTGCACACGCCCCAAACCATTACAGAGCCTCAACCAGCCAGAAAAGTCCCCTGCTGACAAGCAGGGTCCATGGATTAATGAAGTTTTCTCCATACTCGTACACGTCCATCCGCTTGATACAATTTGAAACAAGACTCGTGCGACCAGGCAACATGCTTCCTGTCATCAACGGTCCAATTCCGGCGTTGACGGGCCCAGGCGAGGAGTAAAGCTTTGTGTTGTGCAGTCATCAAGGGTAAACGAGAGAGCCTTCGGCTCCGAAAGCGCATGTCTATAATGTTTCGTTGAATGGTTCGCACTCTGACACTTGTTGATGGACCACCACTGAAATCTGTAGCAATCTGCGAAAGGGTTGCAGTTCTGTCATGTTGAACGATTCCCTTGAGTCGTCGTTGGTCCCATTCTTCCAGGATCTTTTTCCGGTCGCACCGATGTCGGAGATTTGATGTCTTACCAGAGTCCTGATATTCACGGTGCACTCATGAAACTCACTTAAATCTTCATAACCTGCCATTGTAGCAGCAGTAACAGATCTAACAACTGCACCAGTCACTTGTGGTCTTCTATAGACGTTGTCGATCGTAGCGCCGTATTCTTCCTGTTTCATATCTCTGTATTTGAATATGCATGCCTATACCCGTTTCTTTGGCGCTTCAGCGTTTTACGTACACCATAAATATTCAGTATCTTACCTTCACAAGATTAACAACTGAATAAGTTTCAGCCACTATCTCAAGGAAAATAAGTTAGACTCTAAAAACCATCTACATCTGCATCTGCATGATTACTCTGTAGTTCACAATTAGTTCCTGGCAGAAGGTACGGCGAACCACCTTAAGGTACTTCTCCAGCTTTCAACTGAAGAACAGCACGCGGGAAAAATGAAAAAATAAATATTTCCATGCGAACCCTGGTTTCTCTTATTTTATTTTGATGATCATTGCTTCCTATGTAAGTGGGCGCCAACAAAGTATTTTCACAATCTGAGGAGAAGGTTGGTTATTGAAATTTCACGAGAAGCACCTGCCGAAGCGAAAATGTCAGTTTTAATGACTGCCACCCCAGTTCGCGTATCATATCTGTGGCACTGTCGCCTATTGCGTGATAATACAAGACGTGACGCCCTTGTTTGATCTTCTCCGATGTCTTCTGACAATTATATCTGATGCGGATCCCACATCGCACAGCAGCACTCCACAAGATTGGGAACAAGCCTGAAGTAAGGAGTCCTAAGGTAGGTCCGCTTTGTTTTATAAGTTTTCTGCCAAAAACTCGCTGTCTTTAGTTTGCTTTCGCCTCTACTTTATCTATGTGATTGTTCGATTCTACGTTTTTTGTTATTGTAATCCCTAAGTATTTAGTTCAAATTACAGCCTTTAAATTTGGTTGACTTATCGTGTAACTGAAACTTAGCTGATTTAATTAAGCGCTGATTTAGATGACTTCACACTTTTCATGATTTATAGTCTGTCGGCACTATTTTAACCATACAGTTATTTTGTATAAATCATTTTGCAATTCGTTTTGACCATCTGATGGCTTTACATGATGGTAAATGACAGCATCTCTGCAAAATATCTACGAAGACGGATCACATTATCTCCTTAATCATTTGAGGAACAACAGAGGACTTATAATACTTCCTTGGAGAACATCAGTACTTCTGTTCTACTCGATGCCTTTTCGTCAGCTATCAAGAACCGTGTCCTTTCTCTGAGGAAGCCACGAATCCAGTCACACAGCATACACGATGATCCAAGGGGACACGTTTTAATTAGAAATCGCTTGTGAGGAACGATGTCAAAAGCCTTCTGGAAATTTAAGAATATTGAATCAATTTGACGTACCCTGTCGATAGCTCTAATTACATTGTGAGAATAAAGAGGAAATTGTGTTTCACAAGAACGATATGTTGTCAATCCGTGTTGGTTATTTGTCAATAAATTCTTTTCTTCGGGGTGATTCATAATGTTCGAGCACAAATTCTGTTCCAAAATCCTGTTTCAAGCTGACGTTACTGTTATGTGTCTGGAAGTCAACGGATTACTGATATTTCCTTTCTTGGATATTGGTATGACGTGTGCTACTTTCCAGTCTATGTATACGGATCTTTTCACGGGCGAGTGGTTGAATATAATTGCTAAGTATGGAGCTTTTGTATCAGCATATATTGAAACGAACCTAAGTGATATACACTCTGGACCAAAAGTATAATCTTTCTTAAGCGTTTTAAGCTGCTTCATTACACTGAGGAGATCTACTTCCAAATTACTCATATTGCCAGTTGATCTTAATTCGAATACCGGAGTATTTACTTCGTCTTATTATGTGAAGGAATTTCAGGAAATCTTCTTTAGTAACTTGCTGAACTGTCGCCGTCATCAATAACACAAGCATTGTTATCGCTCATTGAAAATATTGATTATGCCTTGCCGCTAGTATAATTTACACACGACCAGAATCTATCTGGGTTTTGTATCAGGGGAAACTAAATAGAAAAACACTGTATCCTTCTCCTCAGCATTTCTTTGTGGCTTTATAAATGAACATACGTATCTGTGGTTGATCTGTATACTGTAGTGAACGTCCTTATATAGTGGTAATTATTCACCACCCAATAAACCAATGACAATTATCAACATAGATGTATGTGCGCATAATGCTTAATTGGCTTTAAAATCACAGTTTTGCTTGCATCTGACGTGCCTTAACACTTTCCCTGAGGAAAGATTCGATGTCTCGCCTATACAATGTATCGACCCCTCGGTGATGTAACGAAAACTTGTCTGAAATGCGGCTCGGTTCACCGATGTCGCGAATCTGTGAGTGTAAATATATCTCTGTATGACCTCACTCCAACTCAGTTGTTATTGCTGGGCTATATACAGCAAGAGGACATTTCACCGCGTATACTGCTGCAGTGGTGACCAGCTATACTCTGATATGAGCAGGAAAAATTTTTGTTTTGTTTTTTTAACCTACTGTTATATTTTATATTTAACAGGAAACAATATAAAACATTTCGTTTTTACATGAACTTCGCATTCTTACACGACTGGAAAATTGAAATGTCATTCTTGGTTTTTGTCCCTTCGTTTTTTATTCTTGCCTTGCTACTTTATTTTCAAAATGCAAAAACGAACTACACAAACATACTTGTTAACGTAACATTTACACTGTATAAAAACTGCATTCTTAAAAGGTCATTCATGGATGTGGTTTTCATTGAAAGAACTAGTGCACATTTTAGGCTGTCCTTAGCAGCCACTGCCAGACTGTAGTTTTCTTTGTTTCGTTGTGCGACACTTTGTTGTCTTGCTGAGCGAAAATCGTTTTATGGCACAACGTGCAGTGTCGCCGAAATTATTCTTCCAGTCCCTCAATGGGTTCTCTTTTATGATGGAAGAGTGACACAGGCCGCACATGCACATAGTGTAAGACAATTTTGTCTTCTAAATTCGAAACTGCATTCTCCTCCTGGAAGTGGTCTTTTTACACTGTGCAATCCGAACACATATTGTAGAGTTTCCTATCAGCAGCCCCACTGCAAATTTTCTCCACAGTTTCACCCCTTTCTCCTTGCTGAATAATACTATGACTTCTGGTCACTAAAAAACACCTTTTTTATCTTGTTGTATTCTAGCACAGCCACTGATTTCATTGTAACTGTTTCTTTTACGTTTTTTTCAGTGTTCTCTAAAACATCAGTATGTCTAAGAACCATCTAAATCATTAGAACGCTTTTTTTATCCACCAAGTTACAAATTTTGGATACATTATCGTTGTCACTCCAGATATTTCCCATCTTTAGACTTTCTCTCCGCAATATCCTTGGGATGTTGATTTATTTGGATTAATTGTTCCACAGAGAAGCATTTTTTATACGACAACTGATGCACTAGAGATATGCCTGTACATAAATTGTCGGGATAAAGAATGGAACCTACTTCAAAAAGAGGCTCTCACATTTCAACAGTGGTAGCCTCTGTGTGTCCTACAAATTGTAGTTCATTGTCTTTCTCTAGATTCTCAAGGAAAAAGTGTAGCCTTTCTCTGTACAAACTTTTTACAGTTTTACACCATACTTGTGGAACTTTCCGAGGATGCACTGTTAATAGATCAGTCTTCCTTTCCAAGGGATCATGGATTCATCAATTACCACATCTCTACACGTGTTAGAGCGTTTTGACCGTTACTCTACTGATTTTCAACCAACACCTGTACTTTGTAAATCTTGTTGTTTACGTATTTAGAGGCATGAACAAAATTGCAGAGACTATAACGATAGAAATCGATCACGGGGCTTGTGGCTTTTACTCGATTCTCATTGTCTTCACACAGCGGATTCTTTGAACAATAAAGTGAAATTTCTGTGACCTCATTTAACCGCATATTTAGTGTCATACCAGTAAACAGATCAATGTCTTCCTCAGAAGTGTCAGCCAAATTGGCTAGACAAGATCTATTTTTGCTTGATATTTTGGATAGTTCCTGTGCTGCTTATCTCTTCATTTTCAACACTGTAATGCTAAATATGTCTTGTGTTACCGGCATTTTATAAACATCAGAAGGGGTATCTAAATTGGTGGAAATATTAACTAAATGAAAATTACTCTTGTTAGATTTTGTCGAATTTCGTGCCATATTTGAGTATAATTTTCATCAACATCATTAACATTGTCAGAGTTTCAAATGGTATCGTGAACCTTATCAGATCATAAGTCATTACCACTTACATTTAAATCCGAAGTGTATCATGAACCTTGAGGAGTGGGGACTGGATCATAGTCAGATGCAGGAGAGGAGTCACAATCACTCGAGTCACTATGATTTAGATAGTGCTCCAGACACGAGCGTAGTCCTTTTTCATCCTCATTCCCTTGTTACAGACAGCCCAGAAGTGGATCGTTTCATTTCTAGCTAAACATGTAATCAAACGTGATCAGAACTGGTGCTCAACCAAATCTCTTTAAATAGATAAACAATCTTCTCATAACTGTGACATTATTTTGCTACATACCCTACAGGAGTTGTTCCACCCTTCTAGCCGTAAAAAATGTTTGTATTTTGAATCAGCTTTTCTTGTCCGATAAAACTAAAAATGATGATGTGGTGTCACCGCCAGACACCACACTTGCTAGGTGGTAACCTTTAAATCGGCCGCGGTCCGTTAGTATACGTCGGACCCGCGTGTCGCCACTATCAGTGATTGCAGACCGAGCGCCGCCACACGGCAGGTCTAGAGAGACTTCCTAGCACTCGCCCCAGTTGTATAACCGACTTTGCTAGCGATGGTTCACTGACAAAATACGCTCTCATTTGCCGAGACGACAGTTAGCATAGCCTTCAGCTAAGTCATTTGCTACGACCTAGCAAGGCGCCATTACCAGTTACTATTGATGCTGTAAAACATGTACCGTCAAGAGCGATGTTCACCATTTATGGATTAAAGTTAAGTATTCCAGCAGCTACGTACGTTTTTCGCTAAATTCTAATTTCCTTGTCCTGTTCCAGAACTCGCGCCAGCCTGCGTGAGCTAGAACACGTGCCTTTCGGCTTCCTCTAGTAGTACCGGGTTGGCTCTCTTGCCAACCCACAACAGATGATGTATGTATTTTAATTTCCAAAACTAAGTGCTCTATTTTCTGCAGTGATTGGGGGTAAAAGGGTGTAGAACAACAATCGCACAGTTGGGGAACAGGAGAACGCGAACGTTTGAAAAACAGCATGAAAAGGTGTTATGAGGTCACCAGCGGGCCGAACGGAAGCTGCAACATATTTGAATTATTTATCTCACTCTGCATAAATATATACCTTTGAGCATTTGCAGCGTAGACTTTGACATGATAATTATTTTCCATCGCCGAAATTCATGCCGATGGGGGGTAAGAACTACATCGCTCCATATGGTGGGCTGAAGCAAAGGGACAATGTTAAAATAATCTTATTCTATGTGCTTTGTTACTATTTACGGATACGTTAGTGCAGTAGACACGAATTGGATTTCTTATTTGCTGACTTCATGATCTTACAGCCTAATTATGTTAGTATCAGTCACTTAGTTAACATTCCTAAATAGTTTACTTATACCCTTTGTAACATTTTATTATTTTTTTGTACCATTATTTTTTCTTTCTACCATTATATTACTGGTTTTGCCCTTTAATGCCTACAAGGCAGTTGACTTCTGTATAGATAAAAACTTATGCATATTTATAGAAACCTGCGTGAGTATAGTCCTTAATGTTGCAGTACGTATTTCTTTCATAACAGCGTCTCAATTTGGCCATGGAATGAAGTAAGGTGGTGGTGGCGGTTAGTGTTTAAAGTCCTGTCGACAACGAGGTCATTAGAGACGGAGCGCAAGCTCGGGTTAGGGAAGCGTTGGGAAGGAAATCGGCTGTGCCCTTTCAAAGGAACCATCCCGGCATTTGCCTGAAACGATTTAGGGAAATCACGGAAACCTAAATCAGGATGGCTGGTGACGGGATTGAACCGTCGTCCTCCCGAATGCGAGTCCAGTGTGCTAACCACTGCGCCACCTCGCTCAGTGGGATGAAGTAAGATGGGTGACAAAACGTTTTGTGAAGAATTACTTCCCAATCTCAAATGACGTCTGGTTTCTCTGCAAATACTTCTATGTATTCCAAAAACAAATTACTAGTTCGAATGATATTCGGAGTAGGTATTAAAATCCATGGAGAAGAAATAAAAACTTTGAGGTTCGCCGATGACATAGTAATTCTGTCAGAGACGGCAAAGGACTTGGAAGAGCAGTTGAACGGAATGGACAGTGTCTTGAAAGGAGAATATAAGATGAACATCAACAAAAGCAAAACGATGGTAATGGAATGTAGTCGAATTAAATCGGGTGATGCTGAGGGAATTAGATTAGGAAATGACACTTAAAGTAGTAAAGGAGTTTTGCTATTTGGGGAGCAAAATAACTGATGATGGTCGAAGTAGAGAGGATATAAAATGTAGACTGGCAATGAGAAGGAAAGCGTTTCTGAAGGAGAGAAATTTGTTAACATCGAGTATAGATTTAACTGCCAGGAAGTCATTTCTGAAAGTATTTGTTTGGAGTGTAGCCATGTGTGGAAGTGAAACATGGACGATAAATAGTTTGGACAAGAAGAGAATACACTCCAGGAAATTGAAATAAGAACACCGTGTATTCATTGTCCCAGGAAGGGGAAACTTTATTGACACATTCCTGGGGTCAGATACATCACATGATCACACTGACAGAACCACAGGCACATAGACACAGGCAACAGAGCATGCACAATGTCGCCACTAGTACAGTGTATATCCACCATTCGCAGCAATGCAGGCTGCTATTCTCCCATGGAGACGATCGTAGAGATGCTGGATGTAGTCCTGTGGAACGGCTTGCCATGCCATTTCCACCTGGCGCCTCAGTTGGACCAGCGTTCGTGTTGGACGTGCAGACTGCGTGAGACGACGCTTCATCCAGTCCCAAACATGCTCAATGGGGGACAGATCCGGAGATCTTGCTGGCCAGGGTAGTTGACTTACACCTTCTAGAGCACGTTGGGTGGCACGGGATACATGCGGACGTGCATTGTCCTGTTGGAACAGCAAGTTCCCTTGCCGGTCTAGGAATGGTAGAACGATGGGTTCGATGACGGTTTGGATGTACCGTGCACTATTCAGTGTCCCCTCGACGATCACCAGTGGTGTACGGCCAGTGTAGGAGATCGCTCCCCACACCATGATGCCGGGTGTTGGCTCTGTGTGCCTCGGTCGTATGCAGTCCTGATTGTGGCGCTCACCTGCACGGCGCCAAACACGCATACGACCATCATTGGCACCAAGGCAGAAGCGACTCTCATCGCTGAAGACGACACGTCTCCATTTGTCCCTCCATTCACGCCTGTCGCGACACCACTGGAGGCGGGCTGCACGATGTTGGGGCGTGAGCGGAAGACGGCCTAACGGTGTGCGGGACCGTAGCCCAGCTTCATGGAGACGGTTGCGAATGGTCCTCGCCGATACCCCAGGAGCAACAGTGTCCCTAATTTGCTGGGAAGTGGCCGTGCGGTCCCCTACGGCACTGCGTAGGATCCTACGGTCTTGGCGTGCATCCGTGCGTCGCTGCGGTCCGGTCCCAGGTCGACGGGCACGTGCACCTTCCGCCGACCACTGGCGACAACATCGATGTACTGTGGAGACCTCACGCCCCACGTGTTGAGCAATTCGGCGGTACGTCCACCCGGCCTCCCACATGCCCACTATACGCCCTCGCTCAAAGTCCGTCAACTGCACATACGGTTCACGTCCACGCTGTCGCGGCATGCTACCAGTGTTAAAGACTGCGATGGAGCTCCGTATGCCACGGCAAACTGGCTGACACTGACGGCGGCGGTGCACAAATGCTGCGCAGCTAGCGCCATTCGACGGCCAACACCGCGGTTCCTGGTGTGTCCGCTGTGCCGTGCGTGTGATCATTGCTTGTACAGCCCTCTCGCAGTGTCCGGAGCAAGTATGGTGGGTCTGACACACCGGTGTCAATGTGTTCTTTTTTCCATTTCCAGGAGGGTAGAAGCTTTCGAAATGTGGTGCTACAGAAGAATGCTGAAGATCAGATGGGTAGATCACATAACTAATGAGGAAGTATTGAATAGGATTGGGGAGAAGAGAAGTTTGTAGCACAACTTGACTAGAAGACGGGCTCGGTTGGTAGGACATGTTCTGAGACATCGAGGGATCACCAATTTAGTATTGGAGGGCAGCGTGGAGGGTAAAAATCGTAGAGGGAGACCAAGAGATGAATACACTAAGCAGATTCAGAAGGATGTAGGTTGCGGTAGGTACTGGGAGATGAAGAAGCTTGCACAGGATAGAGTAACATGGAGAGCTGCATCAAACCAGTCTCAGGACTGAAGACGACAACAACAACAAATGATATACTTTGAATCTGAAAAGCACTCTATCGTCAGGCCACAAGGCCCCATCGGGACCATCCGACCGCCGTGTCACCCTCAGATGAGAATGCTGATAAGAGGGGCGTAGGGTCAGCACACCGCTCTCCCGGTCGTTATGATGGTTTTCTTTGACCGGAGCCGCTACTGTTCGGTCGAGTCGCTCCTCAATTGGCATCACGAGGCTGAGTGTACCCCGCAAAATGGCAACAGCGCAAGGTGGCCCGGATGGTCACTCATCCAAAGCGCTGCCCACGTCCTACAGCGCTTAACGTCGGTGATCTGACGGGAACCGGTGTACTTACTGCGGCAAGACCGTTTGAATCTGAAGCATTGTCACTAATAATATCTTTACTGGAATGCATGTCTATACACAAAAATTGCTGACTGCTAATGTGCAATATTTTTGTACTAATAAATTTGACCTACACATCTTAATAGTATCTACAATGTTTGGCTTTGGTTTGAAACAAATCTACTAGAACGTTCTTCCCATTAATACATAGGTAGCATTTCTCACTAGAGAGTTATAATTTTGCATCCCTCTTTCGGAAAAATACAATTCCAAGAACGCAATTTGTAAACAAAGGTTTCACAGGAATATGCACCTAATGTCTCCACTTTGTAGAATTACAGGCACATGACATTGTGGGACCTGGGAAGGTAGGCACTTTCTTAATCTCACTAATTATGTTGAGTAGATCAGAGGACATTACAATGCAGAAGTTCCCGTATCTAACACAATCGTAGTTCTTACATTTCCCATTGCACCGTTAACGGCTGCCTGAACTAGATTTTCACGTTGTTCATTGCACAAATTAATATCAGTGTGGAACTTGTCATTAAAAGCTGTTGCATAATTAAATCACAACAGGAATGATATAACTGACATTGTAGCCCTAGCCTCACCCTGCAACAGATACTGAGTACACTATGAAATCGCATTTAATTTGTTGAATTCTGCATAACTGGGCAGCTGGCTTCTACTACCTCAGCCACAAAAACAGTTACATTTTGATTGTGCCAGCTTGGCAGTGGGATTTTGCACTTGATTACTACCCTAGTGAGAGTTATTTGTATTTCACTGATTATAATATCCTAAATTGGGCTTCCACCTACATTGATGATCATTATTGTTGTTACGCCACTGACAACTACCACTACTATGTGAGTGTGGTGAACCTCAAGACCATCAGCACCTACTCAACTCCAGGAAACTGTCGGAACCTATGCCCATGGTCAATCGGATTATCACCAATGATAAGGCAGTCTGTGCAGCAGAAGTCTGGGCTGCACATAGAATATGAATATGCACATATTCTCTGTTATACATGTAATATGTATGCATGATAAATCATATTTAATATGTTATGTTCTGGACATGCATAAATAAATAAATGAACCACTACCAAAGTATGTGGGATGGTACCTATTGTCTTGTCTTCTTCTCCTACTTAGATTTGGTGGACTCTGATCCCCTTGCATATGGTTATTCATCAGACGACCTACAGGTAGTGCAACAAAGTTGATGGTACCATGGTTGCATGGTAGAATGACTGGATGTGCAACTGACATTTATTTTAGAATGTTCGTGTTTATTACATCAGTTGAGTCCAATATGCGCATAAAATGTTCTATGTTTGTTTCAGCAACATTTACTGATTTATTATCTAATATTTATTGGTATTTTGGTTTAAGAAATCGCAATTCATTCAAATATAAGCTTATTTTATTCCAGTACCAAGTTTTTGTTCATGTATTTTTCAAAGTATTTACGTAAGTCACCTTGTCGGCTACTGAAGGGCTCGAGATCAAAAACTTTTTCCTGAGCCTTTTCCGTACACTGGTAGACCAATACTTTGCCTTTGCCTTCACCTGGAGACTTCCCTCAAGCAGCTCGTATATTTGACAACACTCAGCAGTTTTCTCTTACCCATAGGGTTGCTCCACCTCTGATAAATCCTGTAGTGAACAGTACTGTAACTCAACCACGGTCGTAGGTAAACCGCCTGTATGTAATCTTATGAAAACAACTGGGAATGCACAATTTTCATTAGCTGAAAATACTTAGAATTTTCTATGTTTCAGTAAACTTCCTTGTAATAAAGCAGATAACAAAGTTGGAGTTGCCCCCACCCATATACAATGAAGCGCCAATGAATCTGATGTAGGCATGCATATACAAATACAGGTATATTCAAGCAGGCAGAATACGGTGCTGCAGTCGGCAAAAAGTGGCTGGCGCGTTTGTTAGATCGGTTACTGCTGCTACAATGGCAGGTTATTATGATTTATGTGGGTTTGAACGTGGTGTTACAGTCGGTGTGCGAGCGATGGGACACAGCACCTCCGAGTTAGCGATGAAGTGGAGATTTTCCCGCACGACCATTTCACGAGTGTATCGTGAATATCACGAATCCGGTAAAACATCAAATCTCCAACATTGCTGCAGGCGGGAAAAGATCCTTCAAGAATGGGACCCATTACGACTGGAGAGAATCGTTCAGCATGACAGAAGTGCACCCCTTCCGCAAATGGCTTCAGATTTAAACGCTGGGTCATCAACAAGTGTTAGCGTGCGAACCATGCAACGAAACATCATCGGTATGGGTTTTCGGAGGCAAAGGCCCACTCGTCTACCTTTGATGACTGTACCACACAAAGCTTTACGCTTCGGCTGGGCCCGTCAGCACCGACGTTGGACTGTTGATGACTGGAAACATGTTGCCTGGTCGAACGAGGCTCATTTCAAATTGTATAGAGTGGATGGACGTGTATCGGTATGGAGAAAACCTCATGAATCCATGGACCCCGCATGTCAGCAAGGCACTGTTCAAACTGGTAGAGGCTCTGTAATGGTGTGGGGCGTGTACCGATGGATTGTATGGGTCACCTGATACATCTAGATATGATTCTGCCAGATGACACGTACATAGCCATCCTATCTAATCACCTCCATCCATTCATGTCCATCGTGCATTCCGAAGGACTTGGACATGTCTAGCAGGACAATCCGAAACCCCATACGTCGAGAATTGCTACAGAGTGGATCCAGGAACACTCTTATGACTTTTAACAATTCCGCTGGCTGCCAAACTCCCAGGCATGAAAATCAATGAGCATATCTGGGATCCCTTGCAATGCGCTGTTCAGATAAGATCTCCATCCCCTCGTACTCTCACCGAGTTATGTTCAGCCCTACAGGATTCATGGTGTCAGTTCCCTCCAGCACTACTTCAGACATTAGTCGAGTCCATGCCACGTCGTGTTACGGCACTTCTGCTTGCTTGCAGGGACCCTACACGATATTAGGCAGGTGTACCAGTTTAATTTAGCTCTTCATTGTAACACAGCTAGGTGATTGGCCACTAAGATCTATTTTGTCTCCATTTATTCTGTCAAACTGACTCATAACATTATGAGTATCATCTGCCCGTTTGTGTATTATGGGCTCTCAACATCGAGGGCATCAGCGCCTTTAAACTTACCAAAACAAATGAATGTGGACGTAAACTATAAAATTGTTCCTCGAACAGTCCACGGGCAAACTGCCGGTTCATGTGTCCAATGGGCACAATATTTCGGCAATCAGACATGTCGCCATCGTCAGGTGCCCTGACGAACTGAGCTCCTGAGGGCGGGCTGCCGATTTAAATCCCCTCCCCCGGCGGGTCGCTCTCTTCGCCGTCCGCGCCCGCGCCTGCGCGCCGGCGGTCGCGAAGACGTGGGCGTCGGAACCTGTCGTAGCGTCGATGTGCTTGCTATGTCCGCACTGGTCGCCAGTTCGTACTTCTTGCTGAGAGTCTTCTTAATTACATTCAGTGCCGGGTCCCAAGCCTTGCTGAGATTGTAACCGCAGTCACGGTTGATAAGATCTTCCCTGGTGCGAATTTCGATAGCCTCCAATATAACGCTGTCCCAATATAAAATTGTTGCACACTAATGCTCTCGAGGCGACCAGATCCGTCTGCCATTCGGCCGCTGCCAGCTGGTCGGAAAATAAAACGCAGTCCAATAGAATTTGACGCACTGTGATTTGCAGGCCGCAACCACCACACACTGAAGGGTCCTCTCGCCAGGGTAAGAACCCATGCGTCATAGGGCGTGGCTTATGCGAAGACGAGTAAGAAGTACCTCGTCCCGTCGACGTGCTAGGAAGGAAGTACGCCACGACCGAGTGTGGGCTTCACGACATGGAGCTGGTTGTCAGTCGCTTCCAGCCACTCGTCCTCCCACCGACGCATGACTTTGTGCCTCAACACCTAGGTGATAGGGGACAGGGGGATGGCGCACTGAAACACGTGAGATCACGACATGCTTCCTTGGCTGCTAGATCCACCCTTTCGTTCCGTGCGATACCCACGCGCCCTGGCACCCGGCAGAATGACACATCCATCCCCGGTAGCTATAGTTGGAGGAGGGCATCCCGGATATTATGGGTTACTTTATCTGCTGGTCACAAACGTTGGGGAGAGTGAAGAGCGTTAAGAGAATCTAAACAGACAAGATATTTAGCACTGAAAGAACGTCGTATCTGCTCCAGTGCCTGCAAGATTGCATATAGTTCTGTACGAAAGACCGTAAATTCTGGAGGCATTCGGATTTTGAGGACATGATCTGGGACAACAACAAAGCAACCAAAGGAGTCCTTCTGTTTGGACCCATCCTTAAAAACAAATATGAAGCTGTGGTGCTCATATAAAATATCGAATTAAAAACAGAAGTGCAGTGTCTCCTGTACTGCACTTATTCGGAGCTGCAAGGAACTTACATGCCTGACACATCGTGAGGAGCTTCCGTCAGATGGTGAGTGGCGGATCCCCACCCTCATCAAAGAGACTGGGTATGGGCCTGGTCCTATAAGGATCCTGGCCAGCCGAATCCTCTCATGCTGGACAGCGTCCATCATCTTCAAATAAGAAGGCCCCTCAGATACATACACTATGCACCCATAGTCCAGCTGCGAATGCTCGAAAGCCCTAAAGCCCTGTAAAACTGGTGCAGACGTGTCCTGTCCGTTCTCCAAGACATTTAGTTAAGGTACTTGATGATGTTCAGTGCCATGAGGGTTCTGACTTTCAGAACTCTCAGGTGTGGCAACCATTACAGTTCTGAGTCTAAAATGAAGCCCAGGAACGTCACTGAGTCTCCAAAATGTAGGATGGTGTCCCTCATATGCAAGTCAGGAAAATAAAAATATGACGAGAACTATTAAAATGAACACGTCCACATTAACCTGCATAAAACTGAAAACTTGTCTTTGCAGCCCTCTAACCTGAACAATGTAAGCGGCAACTGACGGCTCACTGTTGCAGCACTGGAGGAGGAACATAAAACAGCAAGACCATCCACAAATAATAAGCACTGTACAGGACTCCTTACCTTAGATGTGGCACAGTTTATGACTATGGCAAAGAGGGCAACACATAAAAAACTGCCCTGAGGGACCCCTCTCACCTGCTCAAAACGATATGACAGAGTGTCACCAACTCGAGTCTAAAACGCCTCTGAGACAGAAAAGACCATATAAAGATAGGGACGTGGCCTCGAAAGCCCCACTAATGCAATTGTCCCAGAATACATTGACTCCAGGTAGTATCGTACGCCTTACTGACGTCGAAGATGATGTCAATACAGTGCTGCTTGGGTCGGGTGCGGGGGCTCATTGGTGTGGTTCCTGTTGATTCTCTCAGTAGGTGGGACTATACCAGGCACGGCCCACATCTTAACAGGAAAGGGAAGGGGAAACTGGCTGGGGTAATAGCAGGAAATTTAAGGGGCGGAGGCACTGCCATGAATGGTAAAATACCAGTGGTTACAGGTGTTGGAGCAGCACCTTTTTTAGGATAGGTAAGACAGAAAGATGTCAAGTTCTACGAGAGGTCAGGATTGAAACAAATCTTCAGTTTAGGAAAGAAATTAAACAGCACAATTCTAGCACAGGATCACCAATCACAGCTATCAATTATAAATTTTCACCAATCACCAGAAATTTTATCTCCACCAAGTTGTATCTCAGTCCTAGGTAATTGCATTGATGAATCAAAGCCACCCAACCCAGTTGTCATAATCTGCCTCTCTGAACACCATGTGACCACTGGTATAGCAACTAGGCCGAAGCACAATGAGAAACTCAGAAAGGAGAGTCCTGCAAATATAAGAATAAGGAAAGGTTCCTATAAAAGTATAATTAAAAATAATGTAAGTATATTTCATCAAAATATTGGGAGTTTAAAGAATAAAATAGATGAGTTTCTGGTTTATTTAGAAGATTTAGAAGCTGAGGATGAAATAGATATACTATGCCTGTCTGAGCATCACACTGTTACTGATATGGATAAGGTAAATGTAAGTGGATATAAGTTCTCTGCACATGTAATGAGAGAAAATATGGAGAAAGGAGGAGTTGCCATATATGTCAAAAGTTATCATTGTGCAAAAAGTATAGAAACAAAAAAGTTTTGTGTAGAGAAACATATAGAAGCATGTGCCTGTGAGCTTAAATTAAATAAAGGCACATTTATAATTGTAACTGCATATAGGTCCCTATCAGGAAATTTTCATCTATTTCTGAAAAATTTGGACTCCTTGTTGTGCTATCTGTCAGACAGGGGGAAGCAAATTATTATTTGTGGGGACTTCAATGTAGATTCTCTGAAAGAGGGTAATAGGAAAAATGATCTTGAAGTATTACTCGGTTCTTTCAATTTGACACCTGTTATTGATTTTCCTACTCGGGTGGTAAAGGATAGCAGCTCACTGATAGATAACTTCTTTATAGACCAAGATAATTTTAACCAGATAAATGCTCAGCCTGTTGAGAATGGTCTTTCTGATCATGGTGCACAGCTAGTTACAATATATGACATAGCTCCATTCAGCAATACTAAACAGTCCTCCAAAGTAGTACGTTCAGTCAACGATTTAACAATTGCAAATTTCAGGGAAAGCCTACAGCAGTTAGACTGGGATGAGGTGTACCGTGAACCTGATGCCAATTTAAAATTTAATTTATTTCATGACATTTTTGTAAATGCATTTGAAAACTGCTTCCCCAAGAAAATAGTTAAATATACTCGTAAGAAACCTTGTAACAAACCATGGCTTACTAAGGGTATAAAAATATCTTGTAACCGGAAAAGGGAAATGTATCTGACACCAAGAAAGAGTAGTGACCCAGAAACTATCAAACATTATAAAAACTACTGTGTTATATTAAGAAAAGTTATTAAAAAATCCAGAAGTATGTGTATCATGTCTGAAATCAGCAACTCTGATAATAGAATTAAAACAATTTGGAATATTATTAAAAGAGAAACAGGTCAACCAAGAGCACAGGAAGACAGTATTACCATCATGAAAGTCTCTTCGGGTTTGCTGCCGGATCCTAAAATCAACTTGACTCGATATTTCGGCGATCCAACTGCTCGCCATCTTCAGGAAATGCTGCTTCTGCTGATGAGTCCCGCTGAGAACTGACGCAAGATTGCAATTCGACGTCCTATATACGCCACCGTTCAGTACACGGCGCATGCGCCGCCCATCACGGTTTCTGGCTTCCAAAACAGGGAGGTGGCGCCGCCCTTAGTGAAACACTGCTGGCAACGATATATCGCAATCAAGGCCGCATCGAAGAACGTTCAGTTTTGATGCGAGATAATACAGGATTCCACGTTTTGCTAAGAGGAAACCCATTGTCCCTGTTGATTAAATTATCAGCCAACCTAATTTCAATCGCCTCTTTATACACACTATTCCAAAAACCGAAAATGTTGGCAATTACAACAGTTTCCTCAAATTTCATTTTGTGTCCCTCATTTAGGCAGTGTTCTGCTACGGCCGATTTTTCCGGCTGTTGTAGCCTCGTGTGACGGCGATTATCCACACACCTGTCATTCACTGTGCGAATAGAACGGCCAACGTAAGCTTTCCCACATTGACACGGGATTTTGTACAACCCGGGTTTCCTAAGTCCCAAATCATCCTTCACAGAGCCGAGCAGAGCCCTAATCTTAGAGGGTGGACGGAACACACTCTTGATGTTAAAACTCCTTAAAATTCGTCCAATCTTAAACGATAAGCCTCCAGCATAAGGAAGAAAGGCCACAGATCTATGTTCCTCTTCGAACACCTCCGGAGACGGTCCAAATTCCATAGCCCGACGAATCTGTTTCTCGGTGTATCCATTTTCCTTAAAAAGATTCGTCGGGCTATGGAATTTGTGGCCTTTCTTCCTTATGCTGGAGACTTATCGTTTAAAATTGGACGAATTTTAAGGAGTTTTAACATCAAGAGTGTGTTCCGTCCACCCTCTAAGATTAGGGCTCTGCTCGGCTCTGTGAAGGATGATTTGGGACTTAGGAAACCCGGGTTGTACAAAATCCCGTGTCAATGTGGGAAAGCTTACGTTGGCCGTTCTATTCGCACAGTGAATGACAGGTGTGTGGAACATCGCCGTCACACGAGGCTACAACAGCCGGAAAAATCGGCCGTAGCAGAACACTGCCTAAATGAGGGACACAAAATGAAATTTGAGGAAACTGTTGTAATTGCCAACATTTTCGGTTTTTGGAATAGTGTGTATAAAGAGGCGATTGAAATTAGGTTGGCTGATAATTTAATCAACAGGGACAATGGGTTTCCTCTTAGCAAAACGTGGAATCCTGTATTATCTCGCATCAAAACTGAACGTTCTTCGATGCGGCCTTGATTGCGATATATCGTTGCCAGCAGTGTTTCACTAAGGGCGGCGCCACCTCCCTGTTTTGGAAGCCAGAAACCGTGATGGGCGGCGCATGCGCCGTGTACTGAACGGTGGCGTATATAGGACGTCGAATTGCAATCTTGCGTCACCCGATGTTATTCTCTCCTCCCCCAACCTCCTTGGTCGCATTACGGTGGATGTCCTGGAGCCTATTGGTAGCGACCATCTCCCTGTCCTCCTCACCGTTTCAGACAGCCGTCACCCCCGCCCCGACCCTCGTCATGACCCTCCCCCTAAGTACATCCATGACTATTCCCGTGCCGACTGGAATGCCTACCGGGATACCCTCTCCACTGAGGTCGATAGCCACCCTCTCGCCTACCGCCGTCCTGATGATGTCACCCATGCCGCCTCCTTTCTCCAGCAGACCTTGTCTGAGGCCGTGGAGGCCCACGTCCCTACTGTTGCAATCCACCCCCACCGTCCTACCTTACCACCACAGGCCGTCCTCCTCCTCCGTGAATCCCGTCGTCTCTACCGTGCCTTCCTCCGCACGCGTGACCCGGACACCCTACGACGCCACCGGCAACTACAGCGACACATTCGAAATTTGCTCGCGGCTAAGAAACGCCGGGACTGGCGACAGACATGCACCCGTTTAACTGAAACCCTACCAATCAACTCGTCCAAGTTCTGGACCGCCTTCCGTCGCCTTACCGGAACTAAACCCTCCCCCTACTATCCTCTTCTCCACGATGATCACCCCTTCCCTGACGCCCTTAGTAAGGCCAATCACTTTGCCTCCTACCTGTCCGATGTGTTTTCCATCCCTGATGATCCCCAGTTCGATTACTCCCTCTTCCCGGATATCCGCGATCGAACTGACACCTCTGTCCCTCCCCTCGCTCCTGGTTTCCAGTACTTGGACAACATTCCACACACGGACCTTAATGCCCCCATCACCACACAGGATATCATCACTACACTCCGCACCAAACGCAACACCGCTCCTGGTCACGATCGTGTCACCTACCGTCACCTTCGTGAAGCTCCTGTCTCTTTTCTCTCCACCCTGGCCAGGCTCTACAATGTAGTCCTGTCCACCGGTTACTACCCCGACCTGTGGAAAACCTCCCGTATCCTCATGTTCCTCAAACCTGGCAAACCGCCGTCCGCCGTCTCCTCCTACCGTCCCATCAGCCTTACCTCGGTCTTCAGCAAGGTCCTGGAATCTATCCTCACCCGCCGCATCCACCAGCATCTCCGCCAGCACCGCCTCCTCCCCGTTACCCAGTGTGGCTTTCGGCCGTCCTTCTCTTCCGACGATCTTCTCCTTCACCTCACTCATCTCCTTTCCGAACAGCTCAATTCCCGACGCTCCGCAATCTTCCTCTCTCTTGACCTTGAACGCGCATATGACCGCGTATGGCATTCCGGTCTCCTCTTCAAGCTCCAAACCTTCGCCCTTCCCATTAACTACGTTCGTCTGATCGGTTCCTTTCTCTCCCGCCGTCCTTCCCATGTCACCATCCATAACACCGATTCCTACACCTTTTTCCCCTCCGCCGGTGTGCCCCAAGGCTCCGTCCTCTCCCCCCTTCTGTACTTGTTGTACACGGCGGACATGCCGCCGCCGTCACCCCCCGTCCACCTTCTCCAGTTTGCCGATGACACCGCCTTCCTTGCCCTTGCCCCCACCCTGCGACGCTCCCAACACCTTCTCCAATCCCATCTTGACCGGTTCACCGCTTGGTGCAACCAGTGGTTGCTCAAGGTCAATCCTTCCAAAACCCAGGCGACCATTGTAGGCAAAACCACTCCCTCCTTCCGCCTCCTTGATTTCTATCTCACCGTTTATGGCCGTCCCATCGCTCTCACCCCCACCCTTAAGTACCTTGGCGTCACCCTCGACCGTCGCCTCTCCTGGACTCCCCATCTCCAGACAATCCAAGCCAAGGCACGCTCCCGACTCCGACTCCTCAAGCTCCTTTCCGGCCGAACGTGGGGTCTGGACCCCTCCACCATCCTCCACACCTATAAGTCCCTCATCCGCCCTATCCTCTGTTACGCCCATCCAGCCTGGATCTCCGCCCCCCCTTCCTTTTATAAATCCCTCCAAATCCTTGAACGCCATGCTCTCCGCCTTGCCTATCGCATCCGTCTCCCTTCCCCCACGCGGATCCTGTATGACCTTATCCCCTTCCCCCACCTCCTCCTTTTCCTCGAAAGGATACGAATCCTCTACATCTCCCGTAAACTCGATCCTCCTCACCCGCTCGTCTCCCCGATCCTCTCCCAACCCCGCCCGCTGCCGCGCCTGTACTCCCATGTCCCACCCGGTCTCCATCTCTCCACCCTCCTTACCCTCTCCCAAGGTGGCTTCCGCCAGCTCCCCCTCCCTGATGATGCCCTCCTCCCCTCCATCTACCCCTCCTACCAACTTTGATCCTCCCGCCCTCCTCCTGTGCTTGCTCCTCAGGGCACCCTCCCTCCCTTCTCTCCCTTTTCCCTCCCTCCTCCTTTTCTCGTCCCTCGTCCCCCGGGCCCCCCCTCTCCTGTCCCTATCCTCCTGTCCCCGTCTCCTCAGCCGTGGCATCCTCTTTTCCTCCCCTCTCCCCTTCCTCATCCCTGTTGCCCTCTTGGCAGGTCCCCGGACTCGCACACGCTAAGTGGACATTCGCGCGCCGGAGATCACCGCCATCAGTGTATCGTGTGTGCCGTCATGTTTAGTGTTCCGTTTCGCCGTCACGCTCCATTGTTCACCTGTGACATCGTCTTCTTCAGTGTTTGTGCGTCGGGTCTCCAGTTCCTAGTGTGGATTGTCATCAAGTGTGAACGGCTTCTTGTGCTTTTATGTTCTTGTGTCTCCTGTGTTTTCCCGCCGTTTTTCTATGTAATGTCTCTTCTTTGTTTATCTCCATGTACTCTCTTCGGCTGAAGAGCAGCGTATTGTGCTGCTGCCAGCCTACCTGTTTGTTCAGGTTTCAAAATTACAATAAAGTAAAAAAAAAAAAATCTTGCGTCAGTTCTCAGCGGGACTCATCAGCAGAAGCAGCATTTCCTGAAGATGGCGAACAGTTGGATCGCCGAAATATCGAGTCAAGTTGATTTTAGGATCCGGCAGCAAACCCGAAGAGACTTTCAAGACTTATTACGCAGGGAAAGCCTACGTAGTCACAGTATTACCATCAAATTGAATGAAAACTTTACGAACAAAAAGTCAGAAGTTGAAAATATTTTTAATAATCATTTTCTAAATGTTGTGGATATAGTAGGATCCAGGTGTTCATTAGAAGATGCTAGGCTGTTAATGGAAGAGGCCATACCTAGGCAATTTGATAAATTGAAATCTCACCCACTTCTCCCTCTGAAATTAGGAAAATAATAAACTTGCTTAAAAGCAAAAACTCACATGGAATTGATGGCATTTCCAGCAAAATACTAAAAGCTTGTTCTCAACAGATAAGTAAGATTCTCAGCCACCTGTGTAATAGCTCTCTGGAACAGGGCATTTTCCCTGATAGACTGAAATATGCTATTGTTATACCTTTGCATAAAAAGGGGGATAGATCTGATGCCAACAATTACCGTCCATTCTCCCTTCTAACAGCTTTATCCAAAATTTTTGAGAAAGTGATGTATTCAAGAGTAGCTTCACATATCTGTAACAATGAAGTACTAACAAAATGTCAGTTTGGTTTCCAGAAAGGTTTTTCAACAGAAAATGCCATATATGCTTTCACTAATCAAATTTTGAATGATCTGAATAACTGAACACCACCCATTGGGATTTTTTGTGACCTCTCAAAGGCTTTTGATTGTGTAAATCATGAAATTCTGCTAGACAAGCTCAAGTATTGTGGCATGAGTGGGACAGTGCACAAATGGTTTAATTCATACCTAACTGGAAGAGTGCAGAAAGTTGAAATAAGTAGTTCTCATAATATGCAAAGATCAGCACATTCCTCAAACTGGTAACTATCAAGAATGGGGTTCCACAAGGGTCAGTCTTGGGTCCTTTGTTGTTCTTAATATATATTAATGACTTGCCATTCTATATTCATGAAGAGGCAAAGTTAGTTCTCTTTGCTGATGATACAAGTATAGTAATCACACCTGACAAACAAGAATTAACTGATGAAATTGTCAATACTGTCTTTCAGTAATTACTAAGTGGTTCCTTGTAAATGGACTCTCACTGAATTTTGATAAGACACAGTACATACAGTTCTGTACAGTGAATGGTATGACGCCATTAATAAATATAGACCTTAATCAGAAGCATATAGCTAAGGTAGAATATTCAAAATTTTTAGGTGTGTCCATTGATGAGAGATTAAATTGGAAGAAACACATTGATGATCTGCTGAAACGTTTGAGTTCAGCTACTTATGCAATAAGGGTCATTGCAAATTTTGGTGATAAACATCTTAGTAAATTAGCTTACTACGCCTATTTTCACTCGTTGATTTCATATGGCATCACATTTTGGGGTAATTCATCACTGAGGAATAAAGTATTTATTGCCCAAAAGCGTGTAATCAGAATAATAGCTGGAGTCCACCCAAGATCATCCTGCAGACATTTAAGGATCTAGGGATATTCACAGTAGCTTCCCAGTATATATACTCTCTTATGAAATTTGTTATTAACAACCAAACCCAATTCAAAAGTAATAGCAGTGTGCATAACTACAATACTAGGAGAAAGGATGATCTTCACTATTCAAGATTAAATCTAACTTTGGCACAGAAAGGGGGAATTATACTGGCACTAAAGTCTTTGGTCACTTGCCAAATAGTATCAAAAGTCTGACAGATAACCAACAAGTATTTAAGAAGAAATTAAAAGAATTTCTGAATGGCAACTCCTTCTACTCCATAAAGGAAGTTTAGATATAAATTTAAAAAAAATAAAAATAAAAAACACAAAAAATGAAAAAGTTGTTATATTAACTTAAGTATGTTGTTAAATTAACTTAATTATGTCATGTATTGGAAAATTTGACTCGTTCCACATCATTACGAAATATCGTATTCATGATCCATGGAACTAGTATTAATCTAATCTAGTGAAGTTTACATAGAAAAGTCTGCTGAATAGCGGCCTCTAGTAGAGTCAGGTCGTCGACAGTGGACAGAAATCTTCTGAATCCACACTGAGTGGGCCTAAGGAGTTGCCCGGTCTTTAACAACCAGACCAGACGACGGTTAACCATTCGTTCCAGGGTCTTTCCTACACAGATCGTTAAGGCGATACTCCGATAACTACTGGGACATGTTCGGTCCTTTCCTGATTTCAGGAGAGTTATAAAAAGTGCCTCTTTCCGTGAGTTGGGGAAGTTACCTGGTTGCCATATGGGACTAAAGCATTCGAGGAGGATATCCTCTGATGCCATTGGCAAATGTCAAAGCACGTAGTCGTGACCAGGTGCAGTATCACGAGCCTCAGACAGAGCCGATTCCAGTTCTCACATAGAGAAGGGGTAGTAGTAAGTCTCAGAATTGTTGGATCTGAAGACCAATTCTCCTCTCTCTACAGTCGCATGATAGTGACAAAAAGTCGGATCCTGCCTGGCATTGGCAGTAGTTTTAGCAAAATGCTCGGCAAGCATCTGCGTGATGTCTCCACGTTTGCAGATACCCCTGTTTCAGTATTGCTGCTATTGGTAGACGACTGTGTTTGCTGCAAATCCCCTGGATGGCTTAATCCTCTGGATGACTTAACATACCTTTGTAGAAGAAGTGGAAGGGTTGAGGATGGTTGATGGAGTCCACAAATGCTTGCCATGACCTTTTCCTACTCTCCCTAATGATGTGTGAAGCATTGGCCCCCGCGACTTGGAAGACCCAGAGGTTGTTTGCTGCCGGTCGGCATTTAAAACATTGAAGAGCCTAACGCCTCTCCCAGATTGCTGAACAGCACTCGTCTGTCCACCAAGGAATATGTCACCCCCTAAGATGACTAGAAGAGTTGGGAATGGATAAGTCAGTGACATGATGGATCACTCATGTGATGTGGTCCACCCATTCTTTGATACCGTTGTTGTGTGCAAACACAGCTAGCTGGCTGAACAGAATCCATTTTATCACGCTGATCATCCATTTTTGTGGCTTCTCTTCAGCTGGTGCTCCATCCAGTAAGTGAATGCGGAGTTGGAAGTGGTCACTGGAATGATGGTCATCAATGACTTGCCACTGAACAGAGTGTGGAAGGATGTGAGAGCAGAGAGAGACGTCAATGTAGCACAGAAATGAGTACCAGTGTTTATAATGCACAGCTCTTGGGATGTTATGAGGGCCGCCAAAACCAAACCAATCGGGCAAGTGGAGGTCGCGTCCCACAAGACATGGTGAGCATCCCAAGAGGAGAATGATCTGTGAGAGCCTCAGAGTCTACTGCACCAGAAGGAGGTAAATACAGTGAACAAACTGTGATCCTCCGACACATGTGAATTTCAACAGAAACTGCTTGCAGGTCAGTAGCCAGGGGGAGAGCAGAGGAGTGGTGTGCATTTTATACACTCCTGGAAATTGAAATAAGAACACCGTGAATTCATTGTCCCAGGAAGGGGAAACTTTATTGACACATTCCTGGGGTCAGATACATCACATGATCACACTGACAGAACCACAGGCACATTGACACAGGCAACAGAGCATGCACAATGTCGGCACTAGTACAGTGTATATCTACCTTTCGCAGCAATGCAGGCTGCTATTCTCCCATGGAGACGATCGTAGAGATGCTGGATGTAGTCCTGTGGAACGGCTTGCCATGCCATTTCCACCTGGCGCCTCAGTTGGACCAGCGTTCGTGCTGGACGTGCAGACCGCGTGAGACGACGCTTCATCCAGTCCCAAACATGCTCAATGGGGGACAGATCCGGAGATCTTGCTGGCCAGGGTAGTTGACTTACACCTTCTAGAGCACGTTGGGTGGCACGGGATACATGCGGACGTGCATTGTCCTGTTGGAACAGCAAGTTCCCTTGCCGGTCTAGGAATGGTAGAACGATGGGTTCGATGACGGTTTGGATGTACCGTGCACTATTCAGTGTCCCCTCGACGATCACCAGTGATGTACGGCCAGTGTAGGAGATCGCTCCCCACACCATGATGCCGGGTGCTGGCCCTGTGTGCCTCGATCGTATGCAGTCCTGATTGTGGCACTCACCTGCACGGCGCCAAACACGCTTACAACCATCAATGGCACCAAGGCAGAAGCGACTCTCATCGCTGAAGACGACACGTTTCCATTCGTCCCTCCATTCACGCCTGTCGCGACACCACTGGAGGCGGGCTGCACGATGTTGGGGCGTGAGCGGAAGACGGCCTAACGGTGTGCGGGACCGTAGCCCAGCTTCATGGAGACGGTTGCGAATGGTCCTCGCCGATACCCCAGGAGCAACAGTGTCCCTAATTTGCTGGGAAGTGGCGGTGCGGTCCCCTACGGCACTGCGTAGGATCCTACGGTCTTGGCGTGCATCCGTGCGTCGCTGCGGTCCGGTCCCAGGTCGACGGGCACGTGCACCTTCCGCCGACCACTGGCGACAACATCGATGTGCTGTGGAGACCTCACGCCCCACGTGTTGAGCAATTCGGCGGTACGTCCACCCGGCCTCCCGCATGCCCACTATACGCCCTCGCTCAAAGTCCGTCAACTGCACATACGGTTCACGTCCACGCTGTCGCGGCATGCTACCAGTGTTAAAGACTGCGATGGAGCTCCGTATGCCACGGCAAACTGGCTGACACTGACGGCGGCGGTGCACAAATGCTGCGCAGCTAGCGCCATTCGACGGCCAACACCGCGGTTCCTGGTGTGTCCGCTGTGCCGTGCGTGTGATCATTGCTTGTACAGCCCTCTCGCAGTGTCCGGAGCAAGTATGGTGGGTCTGACACACCGATGTCAATGTGTTCTTTTTTCCATTTCCAGAAGTATACAAACAAACCCACACTTCCTTTTGCCCTCCCCCAGTCAGGTAGTGCTTGTGAAATACTGTACAGCCCTATAGGACAGAGGCATCAAATGCTTAAAAACCGTTTCCTGCAAACAGATATACACTGAGCGTGTCTGTGCTAACAGCTTCAGTTCCTCCACAAGGGCCCTGAACCCATTAACGTTCCACTGAAGGATGGAAGCCATCTATCACAGG
Source organism: Schistocerca cancellata (assembly GCF_023864275.1). Taxonomy (NCBI): domain Eukaryota; kingdom Metazoa; phylum Arthropoda; class Insecta; order Orthoptera; family Acrididae; genus Schistocerca; species Schistocerca cancellata. Next base: position 682,093,470 of record NC_064627.1, read on the forward strand.
GTCTGTCTTTCCACCTGGAAGGGGAGCCTGCCTTATGGGGCGGCTGAGCTTTGGGGCGAGATGTCTGTCATCAGTTTCTCCGATGAAGAATCAAGAGATACACTACTGGCCATTAAAATTGCTACACCAAGAAGAAATGCAGATTATAAACGGGTATTTATTGGACAAATATATTATACTAGAACTGACATGTGATTACATTTTCGCGCAACTTGGGTGCATAGATACTTATAAGTCAGCACCCAGCCGTAATAACTGCCTTGATACGCTTGGGCATTGAGTCAAACAGAGCTTCGATGGCGTGTACAGGTACAGCTGCCCATGCAGCTTCGACACGATACCACAGTTCATTAAGAGTAGTGACTGGTGTATTGTGACAAGCCAGTTGCTCGGCCACCATTGACCAGACGTTTTCAATTGGTGAGAGACCTCGAGAATGTGCTGGTCAGGGCAACGGTCGAACATTTTCTGTGACCAGAAAGGCCCATACAGTACCTGCAACATGCGGTCGTGCATTATCCTGCTGAAATATAGGGATTAGCAGCGATCGAATGAAGGGTAGAACAACGGGTCGTAGCACATCTGAAAAGTAACGTCCACTGTCAAAGTGCCGTCAATGTGAACAAAAAGTGACCGAGACGTGTAACGAATGGCACCCCATACTATCACGCCGGGTGATGACGAATACACGCTTCCAATGTGCGTTCACCGCGATATCACCAAACACGGATGCGACCATCATGATGCTGTAAACAGAAACTGGATTCATGCGAAAAAATGTTTTGCCATTCGTGCACCCAGGTTCGTTGTTGAGTACACCATCGCAGGCGCTCATGTCTGTGATGCAGCGGCAAGGGTAACCGCAGCCATGGTCTCCGAGCTGATAGTCCATGCTGCTCCAAACGTCGACCAACTGTTCGTGCAGATGGTTGTTGTCTTGCAAACGTCCCCATCTGTTGACTCAGGATTCGAGACGTGGCTGCACGATCCATTACAGCCATGCGGATAAGGTGCCTGTCATGTCGTCTGCTAGTGATACGAGGCCGTTGGGATCCAGCATGGCGTTCCGTATTACCCTCCTGAACCCACCGATTCCATATTCTGCTAACACTCATTGGATCTCGACCAACACGAGCAGCAGTGTCGCGATACAGTAAACCGTAATCGCGATATGCTACAATCCGACCTTGATCAAAATCGGAAACGTGATGGTACGCATTTCTCCTCCTTACACGAGGCTTCACAACAACGTCTCACCAAGCAACGCCGGTCAACTGCTGTTTGTGTATGAGAAATCGGTTGGAAACTTCCTTGTGTCAGCACGTTGTAGGTGTCGCCACCGGCGCCAACCTTGTGTGAATGATCTGAAAAGCTAATCATTTGCATATCACAGCATCTACTTACTGTCTGTTAAATTTCGCGTCTGTAGTACTTCATCTTCGTGGTGTAGCAATTTTAATGGCCATTAGTGAATATAAGGGAGAACAAGGTTGACATCATCGGACAATTGATTTCCTGTCTCCGTTATAGGCTGACACTTTGTCTGGCACTTTTTGACCTGAGTGGGATTTGGGTCCAAAACAGCGTTTGCAGTGGTAGCACCAGAACTGGATGGTGAACCAGGCTTAACCTTCAGAGGGGCAAGGAGCTCTGCACCCACAGCCTAGTCATAGGTGGAGGTATGGTTTTCGAAATAACTGAGGCACTACAAGTGTACTTGCAGGTACTAGAGCTGACACTGGCAACCTCCGTTTGTGTTGCAGCATCGATTTTAGAGACTGTTTAATAACAGATGCAAAGGAGGTAGCGAACGTTGGGAATGCGTGGCCTCATAGAGCTTTTGGGCCTCTCCATATGAGATACGTTTAGTTGTTTTTATTTCCTGTACCTTCCTTTCGACAAGAAAGATACTGCAGTCCCTACTCCAGACAGCGTGATCCCCGAGCAGTTGAAACATTTCACAAGAGGTGGACAGCCAACTCCTTAATCGGCGGTCTTCCCACATTCGTCACAAGCAGTGTGCCGAAAGCGCTGGTACTTAAAACAGCGCATCGGGTTCAGGAAATAAGATCTTACGCTAAGAGGAAGGAAGCTAGCCTTAACGTGCACTGGAAGATCCGTGGTGCTGAACGTCAGTATAAACGAGTCTGATTTTACTAGACTGCCAGTCTTCCTTTGTTTCCATATTGTTCGAAACGTCAACAATGCCTTCCTGGGACTATTCAGCTTTCAGTTCTTATCGTGGAATCCACCAGACTTCTGCATGTCACAACACCAGAATGAGATTTTGACTCTGCAGCGGAGAGTGCGCTGATATTAAACTTCCTAGCAGATTAAAACTGTGTGCTGGACCGAGACTCGAACTCGGGAGCTTTGCCTTTCGCGGGCAAATGCTCTACCAAATGAGCTACCCAAGCACGTGCAGGTGCTTGGGTAGCTCATTTGGTAGACCATTTGCCCGCGAAAGGCAAAGGTCCCGAGTTCGAGTCTCGGTCCGGCACACAGTTTTAATCTGATAAGAAGTTTCATGTCACAACACCTTTGTTGTAGTTGAAGGTGTTGTGCAGCTGAGTTTCCTTTGCGCACTTACAAAGGCATTGACAGAATTTAATGTTCCTTCAATGCCCCCCCCCCCCCCCCCCGGTCCTTCTTGGATATGAAATTATGAAATCTCTTCAAAACTGACCTCATTTCTCTGAACTATTAGAAACACATTCTGAGAAAGAGCAGCATGCGATCTGCTACAAAAGACCGACTTAAGAGGACTGTTTACCCGAGTCCTCTTATTTGATGAAATGTTGTTACCTACAGCGGTCCACACATCCCGCTGGGAGGTGGAAAAGAAAACTTCGAAGAATCCATCTCGGTCCCACGAGGTGCGGCAGGTTCCGCAGAGGTTGTCCGCTAACGACTATTCCACGTCAACAGCCATGCATCTCATCAGAGCGAAGCACACTTCGAAACTGGGGTTCTTGTTTATAGAGGGTTTTACCGTTCTCGCTGTCCGGGCGATCAACCCAAGATCCCCGTTCCCTGTGAGACACAACGCTGTCGCCAAGACGTACTCAGCAGACGAATACTGAGCCCCCGAGGGGAGCAAGAATACAGCAATACAGCAACAGAAATGCACTGTCAAAATTTTAGTAGCTAAAGCCCACTGCAAGTATCTTTCTAAAGTATGTTAAAGTTACTCATTTTTGACGAATGAAGAACCGCTTATAGTAGCGGTTTGCACAGTCCTTCCTGCTTAGTGCACGAATCGGTGAATAAGCAGATGTAGCTGTGACTAGTGAACATTGCGGCGTGTAGCGATCGTGGACGAAACAAACGCAGCTATGACAAGAGAATGTAGTGCCACGTAGCTCGAATTCGAAACTGCACACACGAGAATTTTAAGCACTTTAACCAATCCAAAAATGTCTCAAATCATTAATTTTCTTGATAACTTGCAGTTCATATTGTCAAAGTGTTGCAGATGTAATTTTCACACAAGCGAGTAGCAGAGGAAAGAAACTAAAAGCACTGTACGATACACATCAAAGACAGCTTCCATTAATCGGGGCTTTAATTTATTGACATTAAATATTTTGTAATTATTCCTATCGCTCAGATCTTTTGATTATTTTTTGTTTTAGCTACAGTGAGAGATTTCCTGGTTTATTCTCTGCTCTCTTCACTAAAATACCAAGTGCTTGTTGGATGACGAAAACCAACATTTGCATTACACCAGGCACAAAAGGTAAAAGAATAATTAATGCAGTCAGGCACTTCACAGTAATTACTAGTTTCATTTAGTCAAAACTGGACTGGAGTAAGAAATGATCACAGCCTTATTCCGCATACCGCGCAGCGTAACAGGCGTACTTAATCAAACTTGTAAAACGTGGTAATGCTAACCGGCAATTCATCAGTGACTAAAGTTTAAAAATACTGTTTCACTGGTAAATCCGAAATGACAAACAACTAATGGAAATTATTTTTTCTGACATTTTTCTGGATACTGCTTTGCACTGTCGGCAAAATTCTTTATAAAGAGTCTGAATCACACTACTAGTTCCAGGTGGAATCCGTATTACGTTAACAATCTTTTCATCGTCCTAAAGACAGTAGGGTCATTATGTGTAGGCCAAAATTCCTACAAAATCGATGAATGATTTTCTGCAACTGGTAAGGAGACGTTTCTTACGTCATGTTGAAAATGTTTCTGTAGTTTTGCAGATTGTACTACACCGATTACAAGATTTTTGCCATGAAACGGGCTTTCTGTTAAATTTTTGGTGTTAATTTGCGTTGAGGTTCCTGAAGACGGGTATAAATCCGCGAAAACAGTAATCAACTGATACTTTTCATTGAGACTGTTGTATACGAATTTCTGAGAGCCTTCTTCGATTTCACAGACGACTCTGTTTTTTTCGCTCGTATTGATGAAGTGTGGTTTGCACGCCATTCTTGCTTAAGACCTCACTGATTGGCTTTATACACAGAAAGAAGATTCTTCTTCACGTCAGCTACGAATATCTCTGTAGTTTTACGTATTAATGACATCTCCTCTACGTGTTTACCTGAAGTAAACTTCAAAACTGTGTGACTTGCTTTTCCGTATTATTTCCTGTACCTGTTTAACCACGTCGAAGAAGCCTGGAAAATGTTCATCTCACTTACAATTCGGAGGACCCAGTCTCGTAGATCTCACTAAAAGTTTTATTCTTTGAAATTATTTATGTTTCACACTTTTACGAGTTTCATTTTGGTGCATATTTCGTGCTTGGTATAAATGTTACCTCCAATGATACAATTCACGTTCAGATATTAGAAAAGGAAAGTGGCTTTTAACTATGGTTAACTAATTCGCTTAAGCAAAAAGTGTGCAATCTCTTCTTTGTCACACCACGATTCACGGAATTATCAGATATATTTCTTGTTTCTTATGATGTTTCTAGAATGTCTAACAAAATGTCGAAATGTTTGGAAGAAATGTCCAAAAAATTAACTAATAGCATATACGAACGTCTTCAGGAGAAGTCCGTGATTTCGATTCCATATCACGTTCTTCATATTACATGTCTGCGAGTTTGAAAACTTTCACTGGATTTCACATTACTGTGGAAGTCTGCAACCTGCAGAAGACAGAGGCTATTGGCAACCGTACATACAAAGAAGAAGAATCAGCCTTATCTCCGCTGCTCACACTTTGTGATACATCAAAGGCAACAGATAATTATTATGGATGTTCAGCGAGTTGCAAATTCGAGAGAATAGTAACTGTGAAGAATTACGCCAGACAAACTATCAAAGGAAACTGAAATTCATTTTACAAAGTACGATCGCTTTGTGCCGAGTTATCTGTCTGCTGATGTCCCGCCAACCAAGGCTATGTTCCTGACATGTTGCGCATGAAATGTCTGATACAGTGAGGGGAGGGGGTGCACATTTCTCGATCCGCCTGGCGGACTAAGAATTTGGCAGTTTTCTACATTTTCTTAGATACTTGCAATGTAACTTGGCAGCTAAAATTTTGACACTGTTTCTTTCAGTGTTATCTTCAGGGCAGGTTTCAACATGTCGGAAAGTACTGTTCCCTTGTTAGTACAGATTCAGATTCAATTAGTTCAAATGGTTTAAATGGCTCTGAGCGCTGTAGGACTTCTGAGGTCATCAGTCCCCTAGAACTTAGAACTACTTAAACGTAACTAACCTACGGACATTACACACATCCATGCCCGAGGCAGGATTCGAACCTGCGACTGTAGTGGTCGCGCGGTTCCAGACTGAAGCGCCTAGAACCGCTCGGCCACAACGACCGGCTTCAATTAGTTCTTCTGAAGCATCTCGTACTGAAAATGCTCCAGCGATAACATGTTGTACAGCAACTTTCAATTCATCTCCAGCGCCTTAATCAAATATCCATCTCGCAAAATCATGAGAAGAACACTGGCTCTGTACGTAACATTGTACTTGTAATTACTCGTTCTGTTCAGTGGCTAAGTTACTCACTCGTTCTGTTAGCTGCTGAACAGGTTCGTCAAAAGTGGTTTGTTCGAACTGTATCTTCCAGCCTCGTCTGTCAATTTCTTTATAGCTTCATGAATGGCGTTCAGTTTGGACTGAGAATCATGAAATTTGGACTGAAAGGCGCCCTCGTAGGACTGAGGTTTGTCATATATGGACTTACAGGCGTTCTAATTTGACTGAAGACGTCAAGTTTTGGCGATCTATCGAAATTTGCCTTCGAATTCGATTTCGTCATTGCTTCTATTCTTTAAAACAATCTCACAAACGGCCCCACAGTGCGGGTAGTTCGCGGAAACAACTCATCATCTTCAGCTTGCGATTCCATCTTGCTAGATCAATCTCCCGTATTATCAGTTACCGGATCATCAAATTTGCTGCTGTGGACCATTGTGTTAGCTACCGCAGGTTGGTGAGCGCAGTATGGCGACATATAGGTTATAACAACAGCTACGTAGAGGACCGTAAGATGGGCTAGACGTGCTCTGCAAAACATGCAATACGCACCACACCAGGGCAAGAATTATATTACGAGCTATTCGACCAGTTGCCGGGTAACAGTGCAACAATTGCGCCTCACAGCAATGTAGATAACTGTGACTTTGGGACAGATTAGTTTGGGTCCTAGTGGCAGTACAATGACGCCAGATCTGTGTGAGAGGACGAGACGACGGGGTTCCACCAGATGCACCACAGGTTCGAGACCAGATTGGGGGGATTGCCTCTCGAAATAAGTCCACCTGGTGGGTCTTGATGCCGTAGTGCTGCAGATCTGCAACCTGCATCTGACGCCATCAGACTTCTGCCAGGAGGCAGTGGGTCTTGTACCGTGGGTGGAAGTGTTCCTTTGCCACGACAGAAGACGCAAGCCGTGCCTGAGTCGCATGGGTGTGGTCGTTCCCCAACAGATGGTGCCGCTGACGTCAGGGCGTTGGTCTACTGACTGACCACTGGCCGCAACCTGGTCTGATGAACTGAAATATGAGTGCGGCTGGGGCCTCCCGTCTGGTAGACCCGGCGCCTAGTGCAATTCTCTTCAGTTGACGCCACTTCGGCACTTGCGTGGCGATGGGGATGAAACGATGATCAAGTTAACACTGCACCCAGTCCGCGGCCGGAGAAAATTTCCGATTCGACCAATAATCAAACCTGAGAACCTCACATGGCTTTCTGACCACTGAGCGATGGATCCGGACATCTGATCTGTTGTCAACAGCACAGGACACCTACGCGAATCCCATCCAACTGGGCCTCGCGGGGTTAGCAGAGCGGTCTGAGGCGCTGCCGTCATGGACTGTGCGGCTGGTCCGGGTGGAAGTTAGAGTCCTCCCTCGGGCATGGGTGTGTGTATTTGTCCTTAGGATAACTTAGGTTAAGTAGTGTGTAAGGTTAGGGACTGATGACCTTAGCAGTTAAGTCCCATAAGATTTCACACACATTCATCCATCCAATTGGGGAGGAAACCACTCGTCTGTTGACCGTCCGCGGTCTGCTGCACCAGAGTACAGCATGTCTGCTTCATACTGACATCGACAAAACGTGTAACTGAAGATTACTCAAGTGCTTTTCTCGACCACCACTCTGTTACTCAGCTGAACCGGCGCGCCATTCCGCCCGCTCGGCCCTGAGCGCTGTACATTTAACGCAGTCAGATTCCTTACATTTAATGACGGAGTTCGTAAAGCAGTCAGTATGTATGATATTAAGAAACAAGCAGTATTGGTCGTAGTGTTAAAATTTTTACTGTTTCCCAACAACGTTTTTCACCTTAATTCAGACATTTTCTGCGTACGGAAGAAATCAGACTCTCCTAATAGAAGCTGACCCTACTCATGGAGATTGTATTACCAAGAAAATATCAAAGAACTTGCTGATATCTGGTAGAGGTGGCTACGGGGATACAGCATATAAAGTCATCCCAATAGGTAGATGCTCCCTGTCAAAGCTTTAAAAACACTGCCCCTCGGCCTGTAAAGTAGAGTAAAACAGAAGATGACCGAAAGGTATTTTGTTTTGTAACCTGCTTTGTCCCTAAATCGACAACTCACACTAGAAATAAGGAGAAAACGGCAGATTACCTTCTTGCGGCATACACTATGCGATCAAAAGTATCCGTGGCTGAAAATGACTTACAGGTTCGTGGCCCTCCATCGGTAATGCTGGAATTCAGTACGGTGTAGGCGCACCCTTAGCATTACTGACAGATTCCACTCTCGCAGGCATACGTTCAGTCAGGTGTCGGGAGGGTCTTGGAGAATGGCAGCCCATTCTTCTCAGTGCTGCACTGAGGAGAGGTATCGATGTCAGCCGGTGAGGCCTGGCACGAAGTCGGCGTTCCAAAAACACCCCAAAGGTGTTCTATAGGATTCAGGTCAGCACTCTGAGCGTGCCAGTCCATTTTTGTCGCGTAACCACTCCGCCACAGGCCATGCATTATGAACAGGTTCTCGATCGTTCTGAAAGATGCATTTGCCATCCCCGAATTGCTCTTCAACAGTGGGAAGCAAAAAAGTTGCTTAAAACAACAATGTAGGCCTGTCCTCTAATTGTGTCACGCAAAACAAGGGGTGCAAGCCCCCTCCATGAAAAACACCACCACACCATAACACCACCGCCTACGAATTTTGCTGTTGGCACTAAATACGCTGGCAGATTACGTTCACCGCGAATTTGCTATACACACACTCTGCCATCTGATCGCCTCATTGTGTATCGTGATTCGTCGTTTTACACTGTTCAGTCGTCCAATGTTTACGCTCCTTACACCAAGCAAGGTGTCGTTTGGCATTTACCGGTGTGATGTGTGGCTTATGAGCAACCTCTCGACCATGAAATCCAAGTCTCCTCACATCCCGGCTAACTGTCATAGTACTTGCAGTGGATCGTGATTCAGTTTGGAATTCCTCTGTGATGGTCTGGATAGACGTCTGCCTATTACACATCACGACCCTCCTCAACTGTCGGCGGTCTCTCTGTCAACAGACGAGGTCGGCGTGTACGCTTTTGTGCTGTACGTGTCCCTTCACGTTTCCACTTCAGTATTACATCGGAAACAGTGGACCTAGGGATGTTTAGGAGTGTGGAAATCTCACGTACAGAATTATGACACAAGTGACACACAATCATCTGACAACGTTCGAAGTCCGTCAGTTCCGCGGAGCACCCCATTCTGCTCTCTCATGATATCTAATGACTACTGAGGTCGCTGATATGGAGTACGTGGCAGCAAAATGCAACTAATATGAAAAACGTACGTTTATGGCATGTCCAGATACTTTTGATCAAAAAGTGTATGCGCAATCAAATTCATACCAAACAGAAACATGCCGAAGGTGTACTACATATTCTGGCCACACTCATCACACTGGATATGAAAACATGCTAGGCCCCCAGGACTAATGGACGCAGCTCTCGGCATATGACGCCTGCAGGCTGTGAGCTGAGATAGTGTTCAACTGCTAAATCTTGCCATTACAACAAACCATGACAGTTATTATACACGACTGATGTTCCAAAAATTGCTGATAAAAAGCTTCGATTAATAGAATAAATAAATAAACAAATAAAGAGTATTAAAAATACATTGCCGTAACAGGAGAGCATAAGAGCACACAGGGCGGCTCCGAATACCAGTTGGTGTTGCGCCGCCGTCATGAAGGTCTTTATTTCTACCGTGAACCAGTCCCAAGATGCTTAAACAAAGGTGAAACGCATCATTAGGAAATAATAAAAGATTTTAACAATGCAACCAGGACCTCTTGTTTCCTCATAAAGTCAAGCGTTGATTCTTTTTACCGCCAAAAAAATAATGGAAATTAAATCCAGGTCAAAATGATCGTTACTGGAGGATGACTTGCCTCGTAACGCTCAATCATGTACGTAGTTACAATCCATACAAAGAAAATTACTTTGTAAAGAGTTAATCCGCTTTCGGGAAACGATGCAAGCTCGACTTTCAAATGGTAAAGAACTAAAAATTGAGCACTTTTGGCGCTCGATTGTTGTATTACCAAGCAACTCGCTTCCAACTGAAACTTTGTGGCCAAAACCATTTACTTCATACAAATAAAACAGGACTGAGAAATGGATTGTTTTACGAATTAAAGCACATTTTGAAATAAAATTTCCACTTGTTATAGGTAACAGGATTACAATCAACGCACTCACATTTGATCTGTGTGGCTGTCAAGAGAGGAAGAAGACAAAGGAAATCGTCCCTTATCATAGATTAAGAGAAAGAAATTACTTCTTGGACCAAAGATTATTACCACATAAGAGTTACAGAGATTGGCTTTCAAATAGTCTTTACCTTTTTTCTACAAGGGCACTCCAAGGAAACTAATTTTTAGTATTCATTCTATACAGTTGTTATGATATTGTGAATATATTCACTTAAATAACGTCTGAATTGTTACATAGCAGTCCATATGTTGAAAGATTATTTTGCGTTTTTCTCAAAAGAGGCGTTATGTTACCACGACTATCGGGCAGTGGGAAGATTATAACAATTACTCATTGGAGACTGGTAGACTTCTTTAAGATTCTCAGTCTTCAGAATTCAGGAAAGCTTCTAAAGACATGACGCCTAAAACACATGTCTATTTGGTCAAGAGGCGAACTATGCTGATGGCAGAAGTGTGTGTTGTTCCCTCCGAGGCAAGCTAAAAGCTGTTCTTCTCCAGCTTTATATAGAAGCTGTGGTCCCAGGGAAAACGTCGACATACACTACTGGCCATTGAAATTGTTACACCAAGAAGAAATGCAGATGAAAAACGGGTATTCATTGAACAAATACACTCCTGGAAATGGAAAAAAGAACACATTGACACCGGTGTGTCAGACCCACCATACTTGCTCCGGACACTGCGAGAGGGCTGTACAAGCAATGATCACACGCACGGCACAGCGGACACACCAGGAACCGCGGTGTTGGCCGTCGAATGGCGCTAGCTGCGCAGCATTTGTGCACCGCCGCCGTCAGTGTCAGCCAGTTTGCCGTGGCATAAGGAGCTCCATCGCAGTCTTTAACACTGGTAGCATGCCGCGACAGCGTGGACGAGAACCGTATGTGCAGTTGACGGACTTTGAGCGAGGGCGTATAGTGGGCATGCGGGAGGCCGGGTGGACGTACCGCCGAATTGCTCAACACGTGGGGCGTGAGGTCTCCACAGTACATCGATGTTGTCGCCAGTGGTCGGCGGAAGGTGCACGTGCCCGTCGACCTGGGACCGGACCGCAGCGACGCACGGATGCACGCCAAGACCGTAGGATCCTACGCAGTGCCGTAGGGGACCGCACCGCCACTTCCCAGCAAATTAGGGACACTGTCGCTCCTGGGGTATCGGCGAGGACCATTCGCAACCGTCTCCATGAAGCTGGGCTACGGTCCCGCACACCGTTAGGCCGTCTTCCGCTCACGCCCCAACATCGTGCAGCCCGCCTCCAGTGGTGTCGCGACAGGCGTGAATGGAGGGACGAATGGAGACGTGTCGTCTTCAGCGATGAGAGTCGCTTCTGCCTTGGTGCCAATGATAGTCGTATGCGTGTTTGGCGCCGTGAAGGTGAGCGCCACAATCAGAACTGCATACGACCGAAGCACACAGGGCCAACACCCGGCATCATGGTGTGGGGAGCGATCTCCTACACTGGCCGTACACCACTGGTGATCGTCGAGGGGACACTGAATAGTGCACGGTACATCCAAACCGTCATCGAACCCATCGTTCTACCATTCCTAGACCGGCAAGGGAACTTGCTGTTCCAACAGGACAATGCACGTCCGCATGTATCCCGTGCCACCCAACGTGCTCTAGAAGGTGTAAGTCAACTACCCTGGCCAGCGAGATCTCCGGATCTGTCCCCCATTGAGCATGTTTGGGACTGGATGAAGCGTCGTCTCACGCGGTCTGCATGTCCAGCACGAACGCTGGTCCAACTGAGGCGCCAGGTGGAAATGGCATGGCAAGCCGTTCCACAGGACTACATCCAGCATCTCTACGATCGTCTCCATGGGAGAATAGCAGCCTGCATTGCTGCGAAAGGTGGATATACACTGTACTAGTGCCGACATTGTGCATGCTCTGTTGCCTGTGTCTATGTGCCTGTGGTTCTGTCAGTGTGATCATGTGATGTATCTGACCCCAGGAATGTGTCAATAAAGTTTCCGCTTCCTGGGACAATGAATTCACGGTGTTCTTATTTCAATTTCCAGGAGTGTATATTATACTAGAACTGACGTGTGATTACATTTTCACGCAACTTGGGTGCATAGATCCTGAGAAATTAGTATCCAGAACAACCACCTCTGTCTGTAATAACGGCCTTGATACACCTGGGCGTTGAGTCAAACAGAGCTTCGATGGCGTGTACAGGTACAGCTGCCCATGCAGCTTCAACACGATACCACAGTTCATCAAGAGAAGTGACTCGCGTATTGTGACGAGCCAGTTGCTCGGCCACCATTGACCAGACGTTTTCAATTGGTGAGAGATCTGGAGAATGCGCTGGCCAGGGCAGCAGTCGAACATTTTCTGTATCCAGAAAGGCCCGTACAGGACCGGTAACATACGTTCATGCATTATTCTCCGGAAATATAGGGTTTCGCAGGGATCGAATGAAGGGTAGAGCCACGGGTCGTAACACATCTGAAATGTAACTTCCACTGTTCAAAGTGCCGTCAATGCGAACAATAGGTGACAGAACGTGTAACCATACCATCACTCCGGGTGATACGCCAGTATGACGAAGACGAATACACGCTTCCAATGTGCGATCAAGGCGATGTCGCGAAACACAGATGCGACCATCATGATGCAGTAAGCAGAACATGGATTCATACAAAAAAATGACGTTTTGCCATTCATGCACTCCGGTTCGTCGTTGAGTACACCATCGCAGGCGCTCCTGTCTGTGATGCAGCGTCAAGGGTAACCGCAACCATGGTCTCCGAGCTGATAGTCCAAGCTGCTGTAAACGTCGTCGAACTGTTCGTGCAGATGGTTGTTGTCTTGCAAACGTCCCCATCTGTTGACCCAGGGATCGAGACGTGGCTGCACGATTCGTTACAGCCAGGCGGATAAGATGCCTGTCATCTCGACTGCTAGTGATATGAGGCCGTTGGGATCCAGCATGGCGTTCCATATTACCCTCCTGAACCCACCGATTCCATATTCTGCTAACAGTCATTGGATCTCGACCAACGCGAGCAGCAATGTTGCGATACGATAAACTGCAATGGCGATAGGCTACAATCCGATCTTTATGAAAGTCGGAAACGTGATGGTATGCATTTCTCCTTCTTACACGAGGCATCTCAACAACGTTTCACCAGGCAACGCTGGTCAACTGCTGTTTTTGTATGAGAAATCGGTTGGAAACTTCCCTCATGTCAGTACGTTGTAGGTGTCGCCACCGGCGCCAACCTTGTGTGAATGATCTGAAAACCTAATCATTTGCATATAATAGCATCTTCTTCCTGTCGGTGAAACTTCGCGTCTGTAGCACGTCATCTTCGTGGTGTAGCAATTTTAATGGCCAGTATGTAACCTCCCCCTCACTTATCGACCTTAACGACAGTGAAAAATTAAACCGCATGTACTTAATGGGAATTTTGGAAAAGCAATCTTCACCGAAGTTAACCTGTCGGTAAAGAGGGAGGAAAGGGTTACATCTAAATGAAAGGAAAAATGCAAATGAAACTGGTGGAAATTAATTTTGGAAAAGGGGTAAAGTTAGTAAAGAAAGTAAATGTGCCGCCGTTACGTTAACAATCAACTAGCGGTAATTAGATATTTGAGATTTGGGGGAAATTGCGGTCGCCAGTCCTAAGGACAATTACTATAGTAACTGAAAAAAAAGGTTATTACACATATAATTAGCACTAGAAGCGTGGCAACTGAAGGTTGACACGTACAGTGTGAAAACTGAAAGTTTGTCAGAAGTAATAAATTTCGCTACACTCTGACTTAATTTAGCAAAAGAATTAATAAAACAGGAAAATCGAAAGTTAATTTAGTTACTGAAGTTAATAGTGAGCTTTCTTTCTGAAGCACATCGAAATTCAGTAAAATACAGTTAGTCTTGGACTACCTCAACAATCATTCCTATAGCTACTTGAATCTATGCAATTTAGAAAGAAGAGATTTAGCTTTGAACTTGAATTAAACGATTCTGAACAATTAACAATAGTAAAATTTAGTACGTACAAAGCTGAGCTGCAGTCACAGGTAAGCTGAAATATGGTAACAAAACTCGCACTCTTAATTTGTGCTTGTGTAATCTGAATATTGTAGCCAGCTATGAATACTTTAACTGAACTTTGAAATTAAAGCAGTGAAATAGAATATTACTTTAATGCTGGCGTTTGAATTTCAACGACACTCGGGTTCATTTCGGAAAAGGAAGGGCCCTGCTTGCTAATGCAACAGGGACAATGAGCAACAAAGGTTCATGCTACGTTGCTGTAATTTTGTGATTTGAACAGTTTTAAAAGCTGAGGTCTGCCATACAGTTCTAAAACTTTACGTGCGTCCAGTCTTCCTTGTCGGTTGATTGAAGGTTTGAAGCCGTCGATCGAGGAGGTGGCGACAGTCACTCATTGTCGGCCATCGCTGTTGCAGAAGCTGGATGTTGGCGCGCCTTCTTCTCGACACGGTCACCAGACGAAACGGGCTCTTGATGTGCGCTGGCTAATGTTTCCCGTCCGCGGCACCATGTCAGAAACTATCATCGCAATTACATGCTGCCAAACCCCGGAAGCGCGGCAACTCGCGGGAGCTTCACACTACACACCTGCTCCACTCGCTACTCCAGCCAGACTCTCTCTGCTTAGCCCGCGCTCCACGCGGCAGAGTTAACACTACTCAAGATCCTACACACTTTGATTCTTCACACGACCTATCGATGTAATCGTTCGATAGCAGTTTTCCCTAGGCAAGACCCAGCGTAAAAATACAAATTATATTTACGAAACAAACCATCATAAATGCATATATATATATATATATATATATATATATATATATATACAAACAGTAAAACAATTACAATATATAAAGAGACAGAAATTTCAAGTCTTGAGGCAACAAAGCAAGGAGAAAAATTATAGTACAATAGATGGAAATAGGGGGATATGCATTTCCGGCGTTACAAGTAGTGTAGTTGCGCTACCTTTTGTTACTAATCGAATTGATTCTTTGTAATAAATTCGGAAATGACGAGTGTGGATGATAGGTTGCCACAGGCTAAGACTACTCCTTAGTGAGAGCAGAACCTAGCAGGTATATCCTAGCAAGCGATTGTAGCCTTTTATCACAAAAAGACTGCGTTTATGAAAATTCTACATCTACACATTCATCTACATCCACATCGATACTCAGTGAATCAATGTGAAGAGCATGGCAGAAGATACGTTGCATAACCAGTTATTATTGTTTTTCCCGCTCCATTCACGTATGGAGCGGTTTAAATATCTCCGTGCGTGCTTTTATTAGTGTGATCTTATCCTCATGTCACTGCGGGCACGATACTTACTGGATAGTAGCATAGTCTTAGAGTGGCCACTTATAGCCGTTTCTTGAACGTTGTAAGTAATCTTTTTCGGTATGGTTCACGTCTATCTTCAAGAGTGTGGCCGCTCGCCAACTTGGTAATAATTTGTAACATATTAAACGTGATGGGTGTGTCGGTGCGTTTATACCACCTGATCTCAAATGCAAAGTCATAAGCACGTCAAATACTACCGAAGAGAGACAACCTGACCTCATGATTATCGAAATAAGTGCACAGGGTCAGAATTGCTCAACTGATGTCATCTACAAACCACCAGACAGCAGCTCATTGACTTTCTTTCTGTTGGAATTACATTCACTTCAATTTCAGTATGAACACATCATTGAAATGGAAGACTTGAATGAAGCATTGTTGAGAGACACTTCCTTCACGATAAAGCTGAGAAGATTGTTCAGTTGTAACAACATGAGCATTTTCCAATTACAACCTACCGGATGGGTGAGAAGTTCCCGTACCACCAATCTGAGTATGTCCAGTTGTGTGAAATGCATCCTCAACAGCATTGCGCATTTCTTCGTTTGTAGCATAACAACCTGCGGATTCGTGCGCATTAGTGACACCTCATAACAAGTGGTCAGGAATATTGAGGTTTGGACCTCTTGGTGGTCATTTCAAGGGAGCCGGTTGCTGATGAGCCACAACCCATCTACCGTCCTAGAAAGTGTTCAGTTAGGAACTCGCGCACTGCAAGAGTGTAGTGACGAGGCATTCTGTCTTGCTGCAACAATACGCGATTCTGTGGAGCCCCTTTCCTCAAGCTGAGGTCTTAGCCACGTTTGTGACATGTGTAAATAATGTTCATCATTCACAGTCCCTTCAAATAATTTACCGACCGAGAAGGCGAGTAGTTAGCACTCTGGACTCGCATTCGGGAGGAGGATGGTTAAAATCCGCGTCCGCCCATCCCGATTTAGGTTTTCAGTGCTCTCATTAAATCGCTTCAGTTGAATGCTGCGATGGTTCCTTTCAGACTTCCTTCCCAATTCTTTCTCAATCCGATGGGACCGATGGTCTCGCTGTTTGGTCCCCTCCGCATATCAACCAACCAACCAAAAAAGTACTTTCCAAGTAGGTATTGTGATGTCATCACTTCCCATATCGTTACGTGTGGCGGGTTCCTTTCTATCTTGACTATGTAATGAGGATTCTCTTTGACCCAACGACAATATTTGTAGCACATGAACTGTGATAAACGACACTCATCTGAAAACATAAGCCCGGCACGGTTCACTGCAGTAACGCAACACGACGTGCTAAAACGTGCTCATTTCGGTCTGTATCCGATAATTCGTTTACGAACGTTGGTAGAAAAGGGCTGACCTTATGGTCTTTTTTCTTGTGAGCTCGCGTTGTTGTCCTCGCTATATCGAATTCGGAGTCACGTTTAAGCGTCGATTTAATAGGAAATTGTTCAATGGATGCAGAGACTGTGGCACATGTTTCCCCTCGTGTCCTCTTCGTTCTACTGCGCGACCTGACTTTCACACTGTCAAATGAAAAAGCGCGTTTTTCCCAATCGAGAAATGTTTTTCGCCATGGAACCTTATTATATCGTACCCATAAGCTGTCACATTGTCTGCCTTGTGTGTTGTCGTTAGTGCACCCACACACTTGTCACATAGTGCTCCTCAGTGGTGTAACTGTGACGGGACACATCTGCCATGGCTAAAAATTAAAACTCGACTGCGATCGTGAAAACAGGTAAACATGAATTCCTGCAATTGATAAGAGGTAACACAGTTGCCAACCTGCATGATAAGATTTGATACTAAACAGGGTTTACAGGATTACGGGGACTCCTCACTCACCCTGCACGCACTATACGGGGCACAATCACACTCTTTCAAGGAGAAAATTTGACAGAGTCATAAATATTGGACAAACGTCGGTTTCAACCCTCTCAGCACACGTTACCTCCTGGCCTACTGCAAGCAGCCCCCAAAACTCCAATCGTGTTGTGTACCTTGTAGGAACATCAAACGTGTAGACCGTGACGTTCTAACAGCTGATTTCTCAGATACTTCATGGCATCAAATAGCCAGAGAACCAAAAATCGAAGCCACAACCTCATAAACTACCCTCTTCCGCAGACATACTTCTCCAAGCACAGTTCTGCTCCATGGCTAACAACCGAATTACATCGAGCGATTAACGGTGGAGATGCTGCTTGTAGACATTCCAAAGTAAACCTAAAACCCAGACGTCACGAAGAATACAGAAAGCTATGAACGAGGGTAAAAAAATATTATCGCAATTCAAAATCAGGCCCGTTCGTTCTTTGGTACGCAACGATACTACTCCCACGAATTTGTGGAATAATCTCTGTGGCAACATTCTACATCTACATCTACATCCACACTCCGCAAGCCACCCGACGGTGTGCCAAGAAAAGAAAATCAGAAACTTTTTTCGTGTCTCAGCAGACGATTTGATTGATTTCTTACCTTCATTAGTCAATCCCCATGCGGCAAAGAACTATAGCCCGCAAGAAACTCCAAACTACGTAAGCCGCCTAACAACGAATACAACAATAATGAGAATATCTTCTGAAGCGTCAGGCAACGGCGGTATCAGCATACAAATGAAGAATGCCATCGTTAGCTCACTATCTGTCTTAAGTGACATATTTAGTTTTTCTCTCGTAAATGTCGTATATCCCACAGCATGGAAAAGAAATCTGGCCCGAGCTTTGCCTCAGATAGAAAACCCACAAACTTCTTTTAACTAGCGGCTGATTTGCGTATCACCTGCTTCGTCCAAAGCCCTGGAGTATATTGTTCACAACCAGATTACTGCACGCCAAGGAAAATTTAACCTATATGACAATTATCAGTCCGGCTTTTATAAACACCACAGCACGAACATTCCACTATTTGATGTAATTAAGGTAACTGATGGCCTTAAATATGCCATCGACACTACTAGGCTTCATAATAGCTTCTTCTGTTGTCAACTTTGGCACGAAGCTCAGAAAAATGGGACAGCTAAGTTTTTTTAATATTTCGCAGTATTGGTTTGAAAGATTCTTGGAAATCAGATAGCAGTGTGTTGTCTTAGGCACACAGTCAGCCTCCTTCGCTGAGTGGTGATCGCGTCTGCCTGCTAAGCAGATGGCCTGGTTTCGATTTCCAACTGGGTCGGACATTTTTTGCACTCGGTGACCGGGTGTTGTGTTGTCCTCATCATCATTTCATCTTGATCGACACACAAGTTGCCCAGTGCGTCGTAAACGGAAAAGACTTGCTGCTCGGCGACCGAATTTCCCCAGATGAGGAATCTCGGGCATCAATGCCATGCGATCATCGTAATTAGGAACACATTTGCTTTTCCTGTATGTGAATGATATTTTATCGATTTGGTCCTGTAAATATAAGTACTCTGACAACGGCTTCCAACTTTATCTAAGTGCCAGACATGAAGATGTAAATACTGTGATCTCCCACATTAATAATGACCTGTCTTCAGTTGTAACTTGGGCGAAAGGCCTGAGGCTTAGACTAAATGCTAAAAAGTCAGAATTAATCTAAATGTTCCACCAGAAATGGAAATAACTGTCTTCTGTTTCGCCTGACGGTGTTCCAGTAACACGTCGCAAAACAATGACGCAATTTGCATGAGCATCTCAACTGGGCAGAGGATACTGTCGTCATGTACCGGGAGACTTCCGCTTACCTTTATGCCCTCAAAATTTTTCGGAACATAGTTCCGCCGGATATGAAACGTAAACTCATACAAGCACTTGTTCTACGACCCTCCATTATTCGGATGCATTTTAGTAAGGCACGAGTAATGGAATCAAAAGACGGTTTGAGGTAACCACGAATGATTTTTTTATCAGTAATATTCATCGATATGACCGTGTTAGTACTTCTTACGCCTAGTTAGGATGGTTGCTGCCGGACAGGTTACAGAACTACTATATGCGATATCTATTTCATTGACTCATCAGCGACCAAGCACTTTATTACCTCTGTTACCTATCAGTGATTAAACACCTTTCATACAATAATAATGGGACTCAAGGCCCTACTTATCTAGGATCCTAGCTACGGCAATTCATAAAAACAAAACATTATCACATTCCTTCGGTGTCGCTGCTGTCAGCCTCTGCAATAAGCTGCCCTACGTTCAAATCACAATTCAATGCCCTATTATTTCTGTCACCCTCATAACGTTTTCCTAAAAAAATACCCGATATGACCAACTTATCCTCTGCTGAATAGTAAGATCAGTCATCCTATCTCCTCCAGTTATTCATGTTTTTCTTTTGCTTTCTCTATGAGCCACACTACCTCCTCTTCCCTTGTATTCATTAACTGTGGGCCACCTCCCTCCTTCACCATATTCTCTCATGTCCTTTGTTGCTAGCACTCACAATTAGAAATCTACGTTGCCGTAATTTCTAATTATTGTTGTAATCATCATGTTCAAATGAAAAAGTGTGTGCGTATGTGTTTTATCTGTACTGTTGTAATTTTGAATTTCTGGTATAACGTGTTTAGCATGATATACGAGGTGTGTGAGAAAAGTAATCAATCAGATTTTTTTATCATCTAAGGTTTTCTCTCCAAACATCAATATTGTCCCTTTCAAAGTAGTATACACCGGCAGAGTCGATGTCTCACACTTGGTAGTAGCGTTGATAGGCTTCAACTGGTAGGACCTTAAACATGTCGGTCACATTCTTTTAAATCCTCTGCAGAGTCCCAAAATGACATCGCTTTAAGCCATTTGTCAATTTTGGGAGAAGCGAAAAGTTACAAGGGGTCGTATCAGGTGAATAGGGGGCTGTGGAACAACAGGAATGCCTTTCGAGCTCAAAAACTGCGTGATGGAAATGGACGAGTGGCAACGGGTGTTGTCATGATGCAGAATCCACCTGTCTGCAACGTCCCGTCTTACTCGAGCCACGCTTTTCCCGAGCCTTTAAAGGACAGCGATCTACAGTTTGTCCTGGAGGAACTAATTCTTTAGGCACTATACCCCTACTGTCAAAAACGCAAATCGGCATTTTTTTATCTTTGATTTGCCAATTAGAGCATTTTTCGGCCGAGGAGAAGTCTCAGTGCACCACTCCTACTTTGCCGCTTTACCTTAGAATCGTACTCAAAATCCATGATTCATTGTCTGTGATTACAAGGGTGAACTCTTCGTAAACATTGGCAATACTCTCAAGAAGATCAACGCACACTTTTCTTCGAATACCCTTCTGATGATTTTGGCACAAACCTCTCGCATGTGCAAAACTTCGTTCACCGTTTGTCCTTGTTAAGCTTCGGTCGTATCTTACTAGAGCAGCCACACGTTCGTCAATTTCGTCGGTTTTTGAAGTTTAAGTCCTTTCTGAGGGAGGTTGGTTTTCAACGTATTCTCGGCCTTCCGAGAATTATGTGTACCAGCGAAAAACAAATGTTCCCCTTAAGGCCTCTTTCAATCTTGTAAAGATTGGATTACGCGAATTCGACACAAAACGTAATGGCATAACGTTGCCCTAAATTGCGCTGTTCCAGTTTCCTAACAAACAACAAATTTAAAAAAAACTTCACTG